>NC_090925.1:351418499-352668499 GCF_040938575.1 Ambystoma mexicanum | reverse complement strand
CTCGGCATCTCTTTTTAGACTGTACTGCTTTGACATCTTTAAGGGACAAATATTTAGGTCATTTTAATGAAATGGGGGCGGACAATCTGATCTGGTCACAGTGTCTCTCTATTTCAAATATTAAGGATGGACTTGCTGTGGCTGGTTTTATCAAAGCTTTAGATTTATATGCCCCGTTGTATTGATTATGCCTGTTATGATTATGCTTGTCTTTATGAAATCTTTTTAGTTTTTGCAGGTTTTTTTTTCTCTATTATGGGTTTTTTCTATTAGAATTTTGAAATTTTTAAAAATTTTTAATGTCGGTATATTCTTGAACGCTGCACTGAACTTCGCACTGAACCTTTCAAATCTAAATTTAAATTTGTCCCTTATTCTCTAGAAATTTTAATTGGAAATTGGATCTATGTTTTAATGCGTATTAGTATAATTGAAATTCAAATGTAATGAATGTCTTTTTGCTTCTTAAAGTCTTTTTGTAAATGTTTCTTGCAAACCATATACAATAAAAAAAAAAAAAATTAGGATAACATTCTGGTAACAAACGTATCATGCAGCCTGGACATGGAGAAGTGCTTAACTTCCTCGGAATCACTATTAAGGGAAAGCAAGTATGAGGAGGAAGCCTCTGTGGCTAACCCGGCACTCTTAGATGCCTCATTAGGTGTACCAGTTTTTTTTACTCTATTGGGGGCATTGGAATTGAAGATTGGTTTTTATTATGCTCGAATATGGCGTTGGAGCAACGAGGCTTGAAGGAAACAGTTGCAAAAGTGGTTGATGTGATATTGCTGGCATATTGCTGGCAAGTGCTAATATCACATCCCCTGAGTTTCAGGGGGTGGAGCAGCCTCTGGTCCCTGATCCTATACTGCCTCTTCTGATTACAGTAAATATCCCCGAGGCTAATAATGTTGAGACTGATATTAAATGAAGCCCAAAAATTTTAGAAACTCTATTTCCAAGATCCTCCTCTCCTTGGGGAATTGGATCAAGGGACAGCATACATCATGGCAGTCTCAGAGAGTTGTGCGTTGGAGGTGTTGTGTACTAATAATTACTTAATAACTGTTAGCCCTATGAAGGGCAGGCAGCTGTTGTGTCCCCTTTCCATGTCCCTCATTGTTTTAGTTGGGAACTAAGTCCCATTTCTATTGTTTATGTTCAAGTGGGCTGCGCCCCAGGTAGCGGGGAAGAGGGCAGGGTTACCGCCTCAGGCACCAGTTTTTGTGCCGATTATTAAAGAAGTTAGAAGCCTCAGAACCCGGCACCCGTGTTTCATTGTTTCATATTGATTGCCTGCTGTGCTACTATGATTGATGCCTCCGACACGGGTCGATTACAACAATGGCAACGAGGATCTGCTAACCATGTCGTCGCACCTGGCTGAACCCACTCGTTCGTGCCACAGCGAGGTGCGAGAGCCGCACTCGCTGTCTCTCAACGCTTCGTTACTTCAAAGACAAGCGATCACATATGGTCACCGCCACGGAGAAAAGTACAGCCAGAGACACGATCCCAGGAAGCAAAACTGCGTGGGCCCTACGACGCTCCTGCCTCCTATTGAAAGCATGCTGTGCTAACTGCAGAGAGAGGCCTGCCCAGGAGTACGTTGAATTGCAGAGAATCACACGCCTGCAACCATGTCGGAAGACAACTCGGATGGCGGCCTCCAGACCCCTCAGACCAGTTCCAGTCCCAGGCCTGCCAGTAACAAGGAGGAAGGCAACTCCGAATCTCTACAGCTACAAGCAGTGCCACACTTTGACATGTCAGACACTAATAGTCTGGCGCCCAGGTGGGCCAGATGGCTAAAAGAACTTCATATCTACATTGACGCCTCCGGAGTGAGAGAGGAACGCCGTTTGAGAGGAATCCTGTTACACTCACTGGGTCCCACAGTACGTGACATCGTTTTCGAAATGCCCGATTCCAGCACTGACTCATTCCAAGGTATAATTGCCCGTGCAAACACACGAACCACTCCACCGCGCCCAGCAGGCGGCGCTCACCCAGTTCATCAAGGGAGCACACCCCATCCACCCGGTGGCGGGAAGAAAGGAGAGACACATCCAGTAATCGCAATAGCAGACATCGTTCTCCACACCGAAAACCAAGACAAAGGATCAGGTACCTGGATGAATCATCACAAGACAGAAGAAACGCCAGATCATCATCATCGAGTGGAGAGAGAAAACAAGCATACGTTCATGCTATTGGTAATGACACCGGAGCCGATTACAGCCCCACATTGTTGCTTCAACTAAATGGACAAAATTTGGAATTTCTAATTGATACAGGAGCCACTGTCAATGTTATAAGCGACATAGTATACAAAGCCCTCGAAATGAAGAAAGAATTACGGAAAGCTGACATTAATATATCCATACGGGTCCAACAAGCCGCTGGACTGCAAAGGAATGTTCACTGCAAAATGCCAGTACAAAGAGCAAAATCAAAATGTACTAATATATGTAATCAAAGGGGAAGTCCCTGGGGGCAGCATATTAAGCTCCCGAACAGCCATTCAAATGGGACTAATCTGCATTATGTACCAAATCATGTCCGCATACACCTCCAGCGCAAAGGACATGTTTCAAAAGATGTTCCCGTCTCTATTTAAAGGTCTAGGCCTTCTAAAGGACGGACAAATCAAGCTACACATTAACCCATACATACCACCGATAGCTCAACATTATCGAGGTATTCCGCTCAACACACAGAGGTTGAGGATGAAATACAGTCGCTACTACAACAGGACATTATTGAGCCAACGTCCAGCCCAACACCCTGGGTCTCACCAATTGTACCAGTACCCAAGAAAGATAGCACATCAAGCATACGCATCTGTGTCGACATGCACGCCCCAAATGTAGCCATTGAAAGGGAGCGACACTTAGCCCCACGCATGGCAGATATGATGCACCTACTACATGAGCCACCATATTTTCAAAACTAGACCTGAACAAAAGCTACCATCAGCTTCAACTTCATCCTTCATCAAGATACATCACCACATTCTCAACTCATCTGGACTGTTCAGATATAAGAGATTAAGCTTCGGAGTATCGTCTGCTGAAGAAATCTTCCAAAATGAAATCCATCAAATCATTAAACACATCCCCCATCGCCTGAACTATAGCGACGACATGCTCATTTTCGGTACCTCACAAGAAAGTCATAACACCCTAAGGAGAGTCTGCATGGCGCAAGAAAACGCACACCTCACTTTAAATCCGGAAAAGTGCGAGATCAGTAAAACCACGCTAAAATTCTTAGGACACATTTTCTAATAAAGGCATGCGCCCAGACCCTGATAAGGTGCAAGCACTGGTGGACGCGCCCACCCCCACCTTTCCATCAGACATACGCTCATTCCTAGGGATGGCTAGTTATTGCACCAGATACAACCAAGATTTCGCATCAGTGAGCACACCATTAAGACTCCTCACAGGGAAGGACCGCGATTACCATTGGACGGTAGAGTGTGAGGATGCATTTCAAGAGATCAAACGTCACATTGCATCAGCCTCATGCATGGCCTATTATGATCCCACATATGACACTAAACTCACCATGGACGCCAGCCCAGTCGGTCTGGGAGCCATCCTAGCACAATCCAGACCCGGGGCATCACCAGACTCACCCAAGCGCCTAGTGGCTTATGCCAGCCGAAGTTTGTCACCCGCAGAGTGTGCCTACGCCCAACCTGAAAAGGAGAGCCTCGCAGTCGTGTGGGCGTGCGAACATTATCACTTTCTGTACGGTCGCCCGTTCACCGTTGTCACAGACCACCAGGCCTCACCACGATCTATGGAAAGCCCACTGCCAAAATGCCACTCCGCATTGCCAGGTGGGGCCTGCGGTTACAAGAATACTCATTTACCATTATACATCATCCAGGAAAAGACAGCAACCCAGCAGACTTCCTATCGAGATATCCTTTGCCAGCCCAAGAGGAACGTCAGTCAGCAAAAGCAAACCAATACGTCAACTATCTGGTCAACAACGCACTCCCAAAGCACATTTCCACTGCTCAACTTGTGGAAGCCACGGTCAATGACAAATTGCTTCAAATTGTACAGGAGTGCGTACAATCAGGACGGTGGCACGTGAAAGATCAAGACAAATCAACCTTATCTGCCCAGGATGAAGCAGAATTACGCACCTTCAAACTAGTGCAACACATGTTGTCCATGGCCCCGGAGGGACTGCTCCTCAAGGAAAACAGGATTGTAATCCCAGCCAGCTTGCAAAAACAGGTATTGGACATAGCTCATGCAGGGCATCGTGGAGTAGTATCCACAAAAAGACAACTCCGGACAAAAGTCTGGTTTCCAAAAATGGATGAGAAGGTGGAAAGTCTCCTGAGCAAATGCCTTACATGTCAAGCGGTAGCCCCGAGGACATTCCCAGCACCACTAAGGCCATCCAAAATGCCCCTAGAAGTTTGGGACGAAGTGGCAGTTGACATGTTTGGACCTTTAGATAACGGAAAGTATGCCCTGGTAATTGTGGATGAAATGTCACGCTTCCCGGAAGTACACCTCATACACTCAACCAGTGCCCAGGTCGTAATACCCGCCCTGGATAAGAAATTTGCCCACTATGGAATTCCTTCAACAGTAAAGTCGGACAACGGACCGCCTTTTAGTGTTCATGACTTTGCAATGTTCGCAGAACATTTGGAATTCCAACACAGAACGATAACCCCACTATGGCCTCAAGCCAATGGGATGGCTGAAAAGTTCATGAGCAGTCTCAAAAGAACATTGCAAGTCTGTTCCATCACCAATGGGTCATTTCTGCAAGCCATCTGCACGCTACTGAGAGTATATCGGAACACTCCACACAGCACCACAGGTGGAGGTCCATCCACCTTAATGTTTGGTCGAATCATACGGACAAGACTTGCCCATAACCCTTGTGTCCGTCCACCTGCAACCATCATTGAAGATGCCTGAGCAAAAGACAAGGCAAACAAGGAAAGTATGAAGACGTATTCCGATCAATGGAGACATGCCAAACCATGTCAAATTCAAGTGGGTGACGTAGTGTTAGCACGACAGGACCAAAACACCAAGGACACCCCTGCGTTCAGACCCGAGCCCATGAGAGTGACTCACACCAATGGGTCAATGATAACAGCAGCTAGTCTGCGCAGAACCATCACGAGAAACTCATCATTCTTCAAAACCTTTGAAGGTAATTCAGAACATGATGGAGACACCGCCTCAGCCACATACGAATCTTCAGACAGAGTCCCACATAGAGGGGAAGAGGCAGGGTTACCGCCTCAGGCGCCAGTTTTCGCGCCGATTATTAAAGAAGTTAGAAGCCTCAGAACCGGGCTCCCGTGTTTCATTGTTTCATATTGATTGCCTGCTGTGCTACTATGATTGATGCCTCGGACACGGGTCGGATTACAATAGCAGCATAAACGCTGTGCCCCACTAAGTCGGAAGCTGTGTGATTCATCCCTGTTGTGGAGGGGGAGATTGTTACGAAGATCATGTGGGAGGGCATGGGCAGACGGGTCGTCTTCAGGGCCCGCTGAACAGATGGCTTGGTGAACTCCAGCCTGCAGTTGAGTCCCCAAGGTTTTAAACAGCAGCGTCTCCTACTGTTATAGAAGTGGTGCAGCGTCTGGCTCGATTGCAGTTCAGACTCCCCCCTCATCCGGCACAACTTCCATCGATTACGGCTTGTCATTTCCCCACTGCCGATATGTGGGGTGGAGGCCCCCCTAGCCCCATCTGTATTGTCAATTTATGTGTGCTAGAATGCCAGGGTGAGGGAACTTCAACCACTGTTGGTGAGCACAGAGAGTGCCCCAGTATTGGAAATAGTCCTCACTGAGGTTAATATTCCAGGGTATCCACAGGTGGCCCCAAATCGAGTTACTTGGCTGTCACAGGATGAGTCCCTGCGGCCAAATCTTCAGGAAGCCGGGGGACTAGGGTCCGACTCCTTCTGGTACACGGACATATCGAAATTAACCCCACCTGCAATAGATCCTTTTTGCACCGCTCTTGGTTGCTGGAACTCTTCCATATGATTCCTGATCTCTGTACTTTCTCATCAAAAGACATATTGAAATTAGAACTGCCGACTATTGATAGTCCAGTTAACTGGGCACTGGTGACTTTTGTCTCCCCTATTGTGGAGCGCATTTGTAAAAATGTAGATATGTTTGAAGTAGGTTTCGAGATATTGGTATTTCAGACAGCAAGTCACAGTGTATCGGGTAATGCGCTCCCAATCATGAAAGCTATCCTGGCAACAAGATCACTGGGCCTAGTAAGATCGTTGGGTTTGTTCTCTCCCCTGTTCCCCTCCCTTTGCCTGGCCGCACTCTGAAACACCGGTGTATGAGCACGATGTAAATAAAATATAACGTCTAAGGAGGTGAAGCAGGTTTGGTGGAGGGAGCGGGGACAATGGTCCAAGGTAATCCAGCAGCCGCGTTGACCGCTGTATGCGAAAGAGGGTAACCAGATTGTATTGCTGTCTTGGAATTCCATGGGCCATAGTTTGTTCATTAAAAATACGGGCTCTCTCTCCGTCATGAGGGCTCAATGTTTCTGTTTGCAGGAAACTTGGCCGAGTACACATTTTGAATTAGATGGTTATACAGTATTGTTTAGTCCATCCTTGTGGCCTTTAAAAGACTGCCTTAAGCGTGTATTATGCATTGGGGTGAAAGTGGTTTATAATATCGTTGAATTTAATCAGTCTAGACCTCTTAGAAATTGCCTGTGTTCCTCTATCAAAAACTCAATGTTTGATCCGAAGGTGACTCTTTTGGGAACTCTATACGATCCTGTGGGTGGTCATGATACAGAGTTATTTGCAGTAGTGGTAGAGACATTTAGAACCTGGCACATTCAATTTCGTAAGGGTTGGATTATCTTGGCAGGGGATTTTAATGTTAACTGAGCTCAGAATTAATTAAAAAAAAAACGTGAGGGGTGAAAAGAAGGCTGTGGCTAAGAACAAGGCAAAAGCATGGCGGAATGCCTTATCAGAATTCGATCTTGTCCCCGTGTGTGTTGAGGAGGGGAAACCGCAAATTACGTGGTCCGACAGAGTATTTTCCAGTTGCATAGACTTTATTTGTATTAATCCTTATATAACCTCCCATGGCTCTGAGCTGAAGATTCTGTCTACAATGGAAAGTGACCATGGAATGTTGCTTATGAAGGACCTCGGTGCTCAACTAAAATTAGTGGATTTTTAAAAAAAAAAAAAAACTTTTTTATTGGTTTTATAACACAGAAAGTAAAAGAACATTTCCAAACTCCCCCCTCCCGCCTCCTCCCCTCCATAGGCAGCTTTGTTTTGTCCATTGGCCGAGAATGTCATAGTTCAGATGCACACCACGCCCCCCCCTCTCCCCGAGTGCCTCGTGTAAACAATCCCAACAATACTCCGCCCCCCCATAGCCTTTTCCCCCCTCCCCTGCAGCGGGTTCCACCTTATCCATGATTCGATACTTCCATGAGTCCCTCAAACGCGCTCACCCCAAGTCCAACAGACGAACAAGTTACTTCTTACCTTGTAACGTTCTTTTGACGGGATGTTCCTCCGACGTATTCCTCATCTTAGATATCCCCTTCCAGCTCTGCTGGCCTCGGAAAATGTTTTCTCTCCAGAGGGCGCTGCGCGTCGACGTCCTCCGAGTCGATGTCCCTCGACAGCCGCCGTATCGACGTCATCCTGCCTATAAAGGCCGCACGCAGCGTCCGTTGCTCAGTTCCGTTTTGTAGCCCACAATAATACTTTCTGGACTAAACTAATCACCCTGAAGGAGCGTAAGCTGCAACAAGGGAAGTAGAACTGCGGGGATGGATGGGAGGGTCGATGAGGAATACGTCGGAGGAACATCCCGTCGAAAGAATGTTACAAGGTAAGAAGTAACTTGTTCTTCGAAGGGATTGTGTCCTCCGACGTATTCCTCATCTTAGATAGGCTCCCATAGCAGTATTCTATTATCGGAGGAGGGAGTACTGACTTCACGCTGTCTTCTATTGATGAATAGAATGCAGTACAGCCCGTCCAAACCTAGTCTCTTGACTGGAGGAGGAATCCAAATTGTAAAAACGTGTAAAGGTATGGACAGACGACCATGTAGCGGCCGCACATATGTCTTTAACCGGCACGCCTCTTTTGAGGGCCGATGAAGCTGCAATACCTCTGGTCGAATGAGCCCTAAGGTTTTGAGGGGGCTCTTTCCCTGCCAGTTTATAACATTCCAGAATGGCTAGAATGATCCATCTGGAAATGGTCTGCTTAGTTATTGGTAACCCCAGCTTGTGACCTGCGTAACCTACAAACAGCTGGTCTGCCTGTCTTACCCTGGCTAGTCTACTGATGTAAAAACTTAAAGCCCTCCTAGGGTCTAGCCTGTGTAACCTCTCTTCCTCTTTCCCCGGTGAGGAGGAGGATAGAAAGATGGTAGGGTAATATTCTGAGTGATATGGAATTCAGAAACCACCTTTTGGAGGAAATTAGGCTTCACTTGCAGGACAACTTTGTCTTTGTGAAATATTGTGTGAGGGGGTTTACAAGGAAAAGCTTGTAATTCGCTCACCCTTCTAGCAGATGTAAGTGCTATTAATAAAACAGTTTTAAGGGTAAGGAATCTTAACGAAGAATGGAGAGGTTCGAAAGGTGTACCCACCAGGAAAGTTAGTACTAAGTTTAAATCCCATAGGGGAACTTGGAATGGTCTTGGGGGATACCAAGGGTAATTTGAAATAGGATGGTTCTTCCGCAGTACGCTTAAAGATGGATAGCGCTGCGAGATAGCCCTTAATGGTGCCAACTTGAAGGCCTGAATTTGCCAAATATAGTAGGAAGGACAAAACCATTGGTGTACCACATGAAAAAGGGTTGATATTCTGTTCTCTACACCAGCTGCAAAATCTGTTCCAACGGCAGCAGTATAAAGACTTTGTTGCTGGCCTCCTTGCCGAAAGCAACACCTCCATAACATCATCAGGGAGGTCCCAATCCTTGTACCTCAGCCTTTCAGAAGCCAAGCGTGAAGGCTGAGGGTTTTGATGTCTGGATGGAGAACCTGACCTCCCTTCTGTGAGAGTAGGTTCTCTCTGAGTGGAAGTCGAATTGGAGGGCAGATGGACAAGTCTAGAAGGTCCGGGTACCACGTTCTTCTGGCCCAATCCGGGGCAATTAGGATCATGGTTCGCCGGAATCTTCTCAACCTCCTGATCATTTGAGGAATGACAGGGACCGGTGGGAACGCGTACAGAAGCGGAAACTCCCAGTCCACTATGAACGCGTCTCCCAGAGCTCCTCTCGGGGGAAATTCCCTTGAGCAGAACAGGTCGCATTTCCTGTTTAGGCTGGTGGCGAACAGATCTACCTGAGGGGTTCCCCAAAGGGCGAAGATCTCTTGAAGGACTTCCTGAGCTAGCTCCCACTCGTGGGAGACTGTTCTGCCTGCTCAGAGCGTCCGCTGTCAAGTTCTTCTCTCCGGCTAGGTGAACTGCCGATAGAGAGATTCCTTCTTGGATTGCCCAAAACCAGAGCTGCATCGCCTCTCTGCACAGGGGTAGTGATCCTACGCCTCCTCTTTTGTTGAGGCAATGCATGGCCACCATGTTGTCAGTCATTATCAGGACGTTCTTCCCTTGTACAGCTGGCAGGAACGCCTTCAGCGCAAGTCTGATGGCTCTCAGCTCTAACAGGTTGATGTGTAGTCTGCACTCCGATGGAGACCAACGACCGCTGATGGTCAAGTCGTTGGCGTGGGCTCCCCACCCCGTGAGGCATCCGTGACTACTGTTATCTCCGGCCAGGGTTGCCAAAACTGTTCTCCTTTCAGAATGTTCTCCTGACAGGCCCACCACTGAAGGTCTCGAGCCACCCTGCCGGGAACCTGAAGAAGATATGTCATTCTCCCTGAGAATTGTGACCACTGAGTCCTCAGTGCCCACTGGAGGGATCTCATTCTCAGGCGAGCCTCTGGCACTAGGAAAATGCAGGATGCCATGAGGCCTAGCAACCTCAAAAAGTCGAAGGCTGGGAGACGTTGGGCATGTTGGAACTTGGTAACCATCTGTAGAATATCTTGAGCCCTCACCTCTGGTGGCGAGGCTTTTCCCAGGGAAGTGTCCAGGATCGCTCCTATGAACTGGAGTCTCTGCAATGGTATCATTTGTGACTTCTTTAAATTGAGGGAGAAGCCCAGTCTGTGAAGGAAGTGGAACACGTGATTTAGCTGGATCTGAGCTTGTTCCGGAGAAACAGACCTGATCAACCAATCGTCCAGGTAGGGGTAGACGTGAATCCCTTCCCTCCTTAGACTTGCAGCCACTACCAACATTAACTTGGTGAAGACCCTCGGGGCGGAGGTCAGCCCAAATGGCAGCACTCGAAATTGATAGTGAGAGTTGCCAATTGCGAACCTCAGGTATTTCCTGTGTTTGAGATGGATAGGCACATGGAAATAAGCGTCCTGAAGGTCCAGAGATACCAACCAGTCCTGGAACTGAAGGGCCTGGAGGATCTGAGAAAGAGTGACCATCTTGAATTTGTCTTTTCTGAGGAATTTGTTCAATTCTCGCAAGTCCAAGATGGGTCTCAGTCCTCCGTCTTTCTTTGGAATGAGAAAGTAAGGGGAGTACCAGCCCTTGTTCCTCTCCGCTGCAGGTACCGGTTCTATGACACCTTTCTCTAGCAGGTCCAAAATTTCCTGCAAGAGGAGTGGATCTGGAGCTTTCTGAGAGCTGATCCCCGGTGGATGACTGAGGTATAGGTAGGAAAGGCAGGCAGTAACCTTGGGCAACTGTTTCCAATGCCCAAGCATCTGACGTGATAGCCTGCCATACCGCCAGATGTTGAGTCAACCTGCCTCCTACAGGTGTCCTGTGAGGGAAGTCCTCAGAGTGGTTTTGGGGCGGCTGATGCAGATGGTAAAGAGGCACCTGCTGTTGCTGCGGCTTTTGAATATCTACCCCGTCCACCTCGGGTAGTTCTTCTTTGTCCCCTTTGAGCCGGTCGTCCTCTACCTCTTCCGAATGCGGAGTAGAAGCGAAAGGACGTGCCTCTCGCAGAGGTTCCTGTGGGACGAAAAGGAGTCTGACGGATTGCAGCTCCTAGGGATTTTGCTGCTGCTTTTGAAGTTTGCAGTTTCTCTAAACTGTCATCCGCCTTGTTCCCGAACAAAGAAGAGCCATCGAATGGCATGTTCAAGAGCCTGGCTTGCACATCTGGGGCAAAACCAGACTTTCTCAACCAAGCAAATCTCCTGGTTGATGTACTTGCCGCCATTGCTCTGCTGATACTGTCAGCCGAATCAATGCCCGTTTGGAGGGATTCGCACATAGCGTCTTTACCGTCCTGTATAATATTCAGGAACGCATCCCTTTCTTCTCCCTCCGGGATGCAGTCAGCCGCTGTAGAAGCACACTCCCAAAGTGTATGGCTGAACCTAGCAAGGGTGCAAGTAGCATTAACAGATTTTAACGCCATGCTACATGCTGAAAATACTTTCTTTGCCATAGCATCATATTTTTTATCGTCCCTGTCCTGTGGGACGGTAGGATAAGCCGTCTTGACATCGGTAGAGGATGCTGCCTGTACCACCAGACTTTCTGGGGATGGGTGTTTAGACAAAAACTCCGGGTCTGTAGAAGATACCCTGTACTTTGTAGACAGTTTTTTTATTTACTGCTGGTACTACATCTGGGGTTTCCCAGTTTGTCATGATCTTCCTCTGAAGAGCTTTATGAAAAGGCACCACAGGATCCTCCTGTGGGCCTTTGTCAAGAATATCCGTGAGGTCATCTTGTTGGAAAGATTGTGAAGGTGCAGACCACCCCATGAACTCTGATTCTGGCCATTAAGGCTCTATAGGGGGTTTCAGCATGCTCCCCCGGGTCCGGCCTAGCAAACTCCACCTCAGGGGAAGTGTCTAACCCACTTGCCTCATGTAAGGAATCATGAAGATCCTTTAACCTGCGTTCTTTAGAGGAAAATTCCTCTCTAATCGGGGTTACAGATCCCTGCAACTCAAATGTGTCTTCCTGTTCAGACAATTCACCCTCTTCCAAAATTGAGGACATAGTTCTCAATTGTTCTGAACTCATAAAAGGAGTAAATCCCATTTCCAAGGCAGAGGGTGCCGAACTTGTCATAATCTGTCTCGAAAACGTCGATGTCGTTGACGCCGACGTCGAAGGCTTCGAGCGTGGCGTCGAAAACAAAGGCGGAGGCCTCGATGACCTCGACAGAATTGGAATTGTGCTCGACAATCTCGACGCCATCGACGTGGAGGACCTGGGGATAGTCACTGGGTGTGTCGTAACCGTGACTTTTCTTGGCGTCGATGCCGGTGTCGAAGCTGGCGTCGAGTCAACAGACCCGTGTGTCGAATGTCCCTTCGACAACGGCGTCGAAGACATCGACTTCGGCGTCGACGGAACCTTCGAGGAAGGTTTGGAGGTCATAGTCCTACTCGAGGTTTGGAGACACGCTCGAGAGGTTACCTTCGCCGGGTACTGCGACTCGCAGCGTTTTTGACCTTCGGGTCTTTCGACCAGAGCATCGCTCTCGGCAGTCTTCGAGGGGGTCGAGGCCGCTTTCTCGAAGACGCTCATCATATTTTTGCGGAATTCCTCCCATTCAGCCCGGGAACTATGTTTCGTGGGGCAAGGGATTCTTTTTGGTGAAACAGAGGAAGAGGAAGACGGAGAAGGGGATCTTCGACGTCTCCTCTTCGAGTGCTTCAATCTCGAGGAGTGATGAGACCCACTCCGAGACCTGGAGCGCGAATGGTGACGAGGAGACGGGTGTCTCGACTTCGTCGACAAAGAAGAAGCTTTAAAAGTCTTACCTTTCTCCAGCTTCCCCCTACGCTCCTTCAGGGCCTTAGCTGTCAAGGACATACAGTCCTCGCATTCCGAACAATGGTGTTCGGCTCCCAAACACCACAGACAAACTCTGAGGGTCAGTCAACGACATCTTTTTCCCACAATCTCGGCATTTTTTGAAGCCGGATCGAGGAGTTGTCGGTTCCGACGAGGAAGCCATCGAGTACGGATCGAATGACTCGAGGTAAATAGGATTAATCTGACTAAGAACTGAGCAACGGTATTCCGAGGCACTGAGTACGCGTGGAAAAATGGAACTGAGCAATGGACGCTGCGCGCGGCCTTTATAGGCAGGATGACGTCGATACAGCGGCTGTCGAGGGACATCGACTCGGAGGACGTCGACGCGCAGCGCCCTCTGGAGAGAAAAAATGTTCCGAGGCCAGCTGAGCTGGAAGGAGATATCTAAGATGAGGAATACGTTGGAGGACACAATCCCTTCGAAGAAAGCGCTGTGGACGCCATCCGATTCGAAAATCGTCTTTTAGAAAGAGCAGAGTTTCCTCCCAGTCCGCTGCAAAGGACTGTAGCTTATTGTCTTTTGCGTACAAGGCCCATTCAAGAGACAATGTCCCAGACTTTTCGTAACCAATCTTGAAAAAAAGGAACCTCCCCACTTCTCCATCTCTGTGCTATTACCGTCATAGCAGCCAGAACAAGAATTACTCTCGCCTTCTCCCGAGATTTAGACTCCCCTACCCCAGCGGCCTGCCCCACTCCCAGTAAAGTCTCTTCTGGAGTCCTGCTACTTCCTGGCCCACATGCTTGCTCCTGAGCCCTCTGAACCTCCAACCAAAAGGGCCTAATGTGTGGGCATGCCCACCAGATCTGCTGTGCCGTACCCTCCATCCCACATCTTCTCCAGCAGTTCCCAGAAGTATTAGGGAATATCTCCCTAAGTCTGACTGGTGTATAATGCCACCCAAACAGAATCTTGTACCACATTTCCTGGATCTGAGAAGCTTTCGCCACTTTGGGAATTGTGCGCCAAAGTCTTTCCCACTCCTCCCGCTCAATTGTCCTACCCAAGATCTGATCCCATCTTTGTATGTACATCTAAGGGCCTCTGTTCGGAGTCTCATCTAATATCCTATATAAGACCCTTGGATCCATCGTTCGAGAGAAGAAACCTCTCGAACCCCGTTTTCCCCCTTGAGGCAGCCAGCTTATTCACAGGATTCATGACCCAGTAGCGCATAACAAGGTCTCTCCCCCTCCCCCACCCCATACTCCTTTTTACAGTCCTCAAAAGAGAGCGTCTTCCCTCCTCGGAACATATCGCCCAACCATCTGCATCCTCCCCTCTTCCCATTGCTGAAAGGCCCCTCCTTCCATTCCTGAGGTAAACTCTCCATTGCGAAACAGGGGTGTAAAGGGAGCAGGAAAGGTCGCGATTCCCTTCTTCCTAACCAATTTTTCCCAGTTCCGCACCATCAAGCTTGTAATGGTGCTCTCATATATATGACCAGGTCTTAGCTGCCTCGGCAGCCAGAGAAACTCTGCAAGGCTGTGATGTGCCACAGCCCTATCCATTGCCACCCACTGCTTGTTTTGTGTGACTTCGCCCTCCCGCAGCCAGTCCCTGACCACCCTTAACCGCGTCGCCTCATAATACCGTTGGAAATTCGCCATTGCTAGACTCCCCCCCCTCCCGCCTGGGAGCCAGCAATGAACCAGTTACTTCTTACCTTGTAACATTCTTTCGATGTGATGTTCCTCCAACGTATTCCTTATCTTTAATAGATCATCTCCCAGCTTGCTGGCCTCAGAAAAATGTTTTCAGTAGAGGGCGCTGCGCGACGACGTCCCTCGAGCCGATGTCCATCGATGGCCTCCTTATCAGCGCCGACGTCACCACGCGTATAAATAGACTCGCGCAGCGTCCATTGCTCAGTTCCGTTTTGACGTTAACAGCTGTTTTACATGAATTGCTTATTGACCTTGAAGGAGCATAAGCTGCAACCACAAGGGAAGTATTACTGCGGGGATGGATGGGAGGGGCGATAAGGAATACATCGGAGGAACATCCCATCGAAAGAACGTTACAAGGTAAGAAGTAACTTGTTCTTCGAAGGGATTGTGTCCTCCGACGTATTCCTCATCTTTGATAGACTCCCATAGCAGTGGTGTGCAATTGGAGGTGGGAGTAAAATGCCATGTTTCCTTCTAGGAATGAACCGAATGTAATACAGCTTTGCCAAACCTAGTCTCTTGACTAGAGGAGGAATCCAGGTTGTAAAATCTTGTGAAGGTATGTGCGGACGACCACGTGGCAGCCGCATATAGGTCTCGAACCAGAACCCCTCTTTGGAGGGCCGAGGAGGCTGCGATACCCATGGTTGAATGAGCCCCAAGATTCTGAGGAGGCTCTTTCCCTGCCAGTTTGTAACATTCCAGGATGGCCAAAATAATCCATCTGGCAATGGTTTGTTTTGTTATCGGTAGTCCCAACTTGTGCCCCGAGTAACCCACGAACAGTTGGTCTGCTTGCCTAATCCTAGCAAGTCTGCTGATGTAAAAGCTTAAAGCCCGCCTTGGGTCCAGCCTATGTAGCCTTTCTTCCTCTTTTCCCAGATGGGGAGGCGGATAGAATGAAGGTATAGTAATTTTCTGAGTGATGTGGAATTCAGAAACCCCCTTTGGGAGGAAATTAGGCTTCACCTGTAGGACAACCTTGTCTTTATGAAAAATTGTACGAGGGGGTTTACAAGATAGAGCTTGTAATTCGCTCACCCTTCTAGCAGCTGTTAAAGCCACTAATAAGACAGTTTTAAGGGTGAGAAATCCTAGCGAACAAGAGTGGAGTGGTTCGAAAGGAGTACCCATCAGGAAATTTAAGACTAAATTTAAGTCCCATAAAAGGAACCTGGAAAGGTCTTGGAGGGTAGACATTAGTTAATCCCTTTAGAAATTGTATTACTAAGGGTAATTTGAAATACGAAGGCTCCTCCGCAGTGCGCTTGAAGATCGATAGCGCTGCGAGATAGCCCTTGATAGTGCCAACTTGAAGGCCTGAATTTGCCAAGTAGAGTAGAAAGGATAACACCGTTGGTGTACCACATGAAAAGGGGTCGATATTCTCTTCTCTACACCAGCTGCAAAACTTGTTCCAATGGCAGCAGTATAAAGACTTTGTTGTTGGCCTTCTGGCCGAAAGCAACACTTCCATGACATCAGGGAGGTCCCAATCCTTGTATCTCAACCTTTCAGAAGCTAGGCGTGAAGGTTGAGGGTTCTGATGTCTGGATGGAGAACCTGACCTCCCTTCTGAGAGAAGATTCTCCTTGAGTGGAAGACGAATTGTAGGGCAGATGGACATGTCCAGAAGGTCCGGGTACCACATTCTCCTGGCCCAGTCTGGGGCAATTAGTATCATGGTTCTCCGGAATCTTCTCGACCTCCTGATCATTTGAGGAATGACAGGGACTGGTGGAATCGCGTACAGGAGTGGAAACTCCCAGTTCACTACGAACGCGTCCCCTAGAGCTCCTCTCGAGGGAAATTCCCTTGAACAAAACAGATGGCACTTTCTGTTGGTACTGGTGCCAAACAGATCTACTTGAGGGGTTCCCCAAAGGGCGAAGATCTCCTGAAGGACTTCCTGAGCTAGTTCCCACTCGTGGGAGACTGTGCCCTGCCTGCTCAGAGCGTCTGCCGTCAAGTTCTTCTCTCCGGCTAGGTGAGCTGCCAATAGAGAGATTCCTTCTTGAATTGCCCAAAACCAGAGCTGCATTGCCTCTCTGCACTGTGGCAGTGATCCTACGCCTCTTTTGTTGAGGTAGTTCATGGCCACTGTGTTGTCCGTCATCATCAGGACATTTTTTCCCCTGTACAGATGGCAGAAAAGCATTCAGCGCTAGTCCGATTGCTCTCAGCTCTAACAGGTTGATATGTAGTTTGGACTCCGGTGGAGACCAAAGACCGCTGATGGTCATGTCGTTGGTATGGGCTCCCCACCCCTTGAGTGAGGCATCTGTGACTACCGTTATCTCCGGCCATGGTTGCCAAAACAGTTCCCCCTTCAAGATGCTTTTCTGGCAGGCCCACCACTGAAGGTCTCGAGCCACCTTGTCCGGAATCTGAAGGAGGTCTGTCATTCTCCCTGAGAATTACGACCACCGAGTTCTCAGTGCCCACTGAAGAGATCTCATTCTCAGGCGAGCCTCTGGCACAAGGAAGATGCAGGATGCCATGAGGCCTAGCAACCTCAAAAAGTTGAAGGCTGGGAGACGTTGGGCATTTTGAAACTTGGTGACCATCTGCAGGATATATTGAGCCCTCACCTCTGGTGGCGAGGCTTTTCCCAGGGAAGTGTCCAGGACCGCTCCAATGAACTGGAGTCTCTGTGATGGTATCATCTGTGACTTCTTTAAATTGAGGGAGAAGCCCAGTTTGTGAAGGAAGTGGCAGACATAATCTAGCTGGATCTCAGCTTGTTCCGAAGATACAGCTCTGATCAGCCAAATCGTCCAGGTAGGGGTAGACGTGGATCCCTTCCCTCCTTAGAATTGCAGCCACTACCGACATTAGCTTGGTGAAGACCCTAGGGCGGAGGTCAGCCCAAATGGCAGAACTCGAAATTGATGAGAGCCGCCACTTGCGAACCTCAGGTATTTCCTGTGTTTGAGATGGATTGGCACATGGAAATAAGCATCCTGAGATACCAGCCAGTCCTGGAGCTGGAGGGCCTGAAGGATCTGAGAGAGAGTTACCATCTTGAACTTATCCTTCCTGAGGAACTTGTTCAATTCTCGTAAGTCCAAGATAGGTCTCAGTCCTCCGTCTTTCTTCAGTATGAGAAAGTAAGGGGGGTAAGGGGGAGGATACCAGCCCTTGTTCCTCTCCGCTACCGGTTCTATGGCACCTTTCTCTAGCAGGTCTACAATTTCCTGCAAGAGGAGCGGATCTGGAACTTTCAGAGAGCTGTTCCCCGGTGGATGACTGAGGGATGCGCAGGAAAGGCAGGCAGTAACCTTGGGCAACTGTCTCCAATGCCCAAGCATCTGACGTAATAGCCTGCCATTCCGTCAGATGCTGAGTTAACCTGCCCCCTACTGGTGTCTTGTGAGGAGAGTCCTCGGAGCGGTTTGGAGGCGGCTGATGCAGATGCAGAGGTTAAAGAGGCACCTGCTGCTGCTGCTGCGGCTTTTGTATTTTTACCCCGTCCACCTCGGGTGAATTTTTTCTGACCCCTTTGAACCGGCTGTCCTCTGCCCTTTCCGAATGCGGAATAGAAGCGAAAGGACTTACCTCTCCAAGAGGTTCCTGAGGGGCAATATGGTGTCTGACGGATTGCAGCTCCTAGGGATTTTGCTGCTGCCTTTGATGTTTGTAGTTTTTCTAAACTGTCATCCGTCTTCTTATCAAACAAAGAAGAGCCGTCAAAGGGCATATTCAAGAGTCTGCTTTGCACATCTGGAGCAAAACCAGACTTTCGCAACCAAGCAAATCTCCTGGTTGTTGTACTTGCCGCCATGGCCCTGCTGATGCTGTCAGCAGAATCGATGCCAGTCTGAAGGGATTCGCACATTGCGTCCTTACCAACCTTAATGATGTTGAGAAACGCTTCCCTTTCTTCTCCCTCCGGGAGGCAGTCAGCCGCTGATGAAGCACACTCCCAAAGTGTGTGGCTGAACCTTGCGAGCGTACAAGTAGCATTGATGGATTTCAACGCATTGCTACATGCGGAAAATACTTTTTTGGCCATAGAGTCATATCTCTTATCATCCCTGTCCTGTGGAACAGTAGGGTAAGCCGATTTACTACTTGCTGAAGTAGCTGTCTGAGCAACCAGACTCTCCGGAGTTGGGTGTTTGGATAAATATTCAGGGTCAGCAGAAGACACCCGATATTTAGCTGATAATTTTGTTAACCGCCGGGATTACCTCAGGGGTTTCCCAGTTTGCCAATATTCTCCTTTGTAATGCCACATAAATGGCACCACAGGATCCTCCTGTGGACCTTTGACCAAGATGTCTGTGAGGTCGTCTTGCTGAAAAGCAGGTGAGGGTGTGGACCATCCCATAAACTCTATTATCCTTGCCATCAAGGTTCTATAAGGGGTTTCAGCATGTTCCCTGGGTCTGGTGTGGCAAATTCCACTTCTGGGGAAGTGTCCAACCCACTTGCCTCCTGTAGGGATTCATGGAGGTCTTTCAACCTACCTTCCTCAGAGGTAAATTTCTCTGGTGCAGGAGTTGCGGATCCCTGCAACTCAAAAGGTCTTTCCTGATGCGAATCCTCCCCTTCTTCATAAATAGAAGATAAGACTCTGGAGTGATCAGGTCTTGAAAATGGTATAAATCTCATTTCCAGAGCAGAAGGAGCCAAATTCGTCATGATTGACTGAGAAAAAGTCGACGTCGTTGACGCGGACGTTGAAGGCATCAAAGCCATTGAAAAAGGCGTTGAGAAAGGTGGTAGAGGCCTCGATGAACTTGAGTATCAGGATTCTACTCGAGGTTGTCGAAGACATTCTCGTGCTCGAGGCTCTGGGTATGGCCACTGGCTGTGAGGTGGCTGTGGGTTTATCCTTTCTCGGCGTCGAAGACGGCGTCGACTCAACTGACAAAGGGATCTTCGACGACAGCGTCAAAGACGCAACTTTGCCTTTACTCGAGGGTTCGTGATGCTCTCGAGTGGCTTCTTTCGCCGGGTACTGCGACTCGCGGCTTTTGATTTTTTGGGTCTTTCACCCAGGGTATCACCCTAAGCAGTCTTCGAGGGGGTCGAGGCCGCTTAGCATCTTTTTCCTGAATTCCTCCCACTCAGCCTGAGAGCTATGTTTTGTGGGGCAGGAGACCCTTTTTGGGGAAACTGAAGACGAAGACGAGGAAGGGGATCTTCGACGTCTCTTTTTTGAATGCTTAGATCTCGAAGAGTGATGGGAACTGCTTCAAGACCTAGAACGAGAATGTCTTTTGTGATGGCGAGGAGACGAATGTCTCGACTCCGCCGAGGAAACTTTCGAAGAAGTTTTAACTGCCTTACCTCTCTCGAGCTTCCCCTTACGCTCCTTCAAGGCTTTCGCCGTCATGGACATGCAGTCCCTCGCAATCCGAACAATGGTGCTCGATTCCCAGGCACCACAAACAGATCCTGTGAGGACCCGTCAACGACATTTTCTTTCCAGTCTGGACATTTTTTGAAGCCGGACCGTGGAGTCGTCGGTTCGGGTGAGGAAGCCATAGCGTACGAGTCGGTATTCACAAGGAATATATTGATATATTTGACTGAAGAACTGAGCAACGATATTCGGAGGCCCCACGAAGCACGGAAAAACAGAACTGAACGGGCGCTGCGCGAGTCTATCTATACGCGTGGTGACGTCGGCGCCGATACAGAGGCCGTCGAGGGGCATCGGCTCGAGGGACGTTGACGCGCAGCACCCTCTACTGAAAAAAAAATTCCGAGGCCACCAAGCTGGGAGATGATCTATTAAAGATAAGGAATACGTCGGAGGACACAATCACTTCGAAATTTGCTTACTGACCCGTGGCTTTTCCTCAACACACAGAAAGTCTTTAGTTAGCAATCTCAATTTCTTGAAGAAATCCTGTGGGACCGCCTGGGGAATTGCCTGGAAGAGGTGTAGAAGGCGAGGCAGAGTCACCATTTTTTTATTTAAACAATTTGTATTATAAACAAACCACACTCAAAACATTACAACCATTTAGGACGTTCATAATCACTATTGAAATATTACATTATTCAGTGCTCTCCATCGTCCTCCCCCCTCGCTCCCCTAAAACTCGAGCCGTCGAATCTGTGCCATCCACTTGACCACCCTCATGTGTCAGTTATAGTCCACTCTCGCCCATACTCTGCTTCATGATTGACCTGGTGGGGGTTTGCCAGCGAGGTCACCACTTGTCTCCAGGCTATCAGTGGGCCTACCTCTTCCTCCCCTCCTCTAGTGACTGCTTCATACCAGACCGCAGTTTCTGCATCAGCCCCTTTTAGGAGGTCTGCCCACCACAACTCTACTCTGGGCCGATGAGCCGCTTTCCAGCTCATTGCAATTCTGCGCTTAGCCAAGATAAGCCAGGTCTTTCATCTTGCTAATAGGTTTTAGATTACGTGGCCTAGGAAAACACCCAAGCATACATGCCCAAGCAGACCCCACATCAAGCACCACCCCTCAACTGTCCATTCTTGTCTTCAGTTCCACCCAGAATATCTCCACCTCTGAACAAGCCCAGAACATATGCAGCATACCACCCTCTTCCTCTCCACACCTGGGGCATTTCTGTATGGCCGAGCCACCGAACCTGGCTGTTCTGCCGGGGGTTAAGTAAGCTCTGTGAGTGACATAGCTGGATCTGCTGGAGTCTCCCGTTCCGGGACACCTTCTTATGGTATCTTTGGGCTCTATCCCATTGTCCCTCTGTCATGGATTCACCCACTTCCCCCTCCAAGTCAAGCTTCAGTTGAAGCAGCTCCTTCCCTGCCTTCACACTCAGGAGCTCATATATCCAAGATATTTCGTGCCTTCCAGGGTGGCATCGGGTTCTTCCGCAAGTACTGTTTCAGGCCACCTTTCTCTCACCCGTTTCATAAGGATCTTCTGCTTTTCCGGTCTTCAAAAACAAATTCCTGCCAACTGATAGCTTCTCCTGTAATCCCCAAGAAAGTAGCCGCTCAACTGCTGACGCCTGAAGGATAAAATCCACCAGGCCTAAGACTAAAGCAGGAGCAGCCACTAAACACGTCCTCTCAGATGGGGTTTTGATGATGAAAGGCACAGAGTGACAGTTTAGAATGTTCATTGTTGTTCTGCATTGTCTTCTAACCAATCAGAGCTGTCACTGTGAGGCTCCATTTTGCCTTGGGTCAGAACCAGGATTCTGAATCAGCAAGTTAAGGCCTAACCAACTATAATAGAAAACTTCCCACCCACACAAAGCTAATCTGAAAAGGATAAATAAAGAGAAATAATGAGAAGGAAACTTGAATAAGGGAAGGAAACCTGACAGTACCCCCCTCCTAATGCCCAGTCCCTGGGCTTATCTTAGCTGGATTTTTAGCGTGAAACTTAGCAACTAAACGGGGGGCATGTACATCAACTGAATCTTCCCATGATCGTTCCTCTGGTCCATATCCCTCCCAATCAATCAAATACTGTAACCTTCCCCTCACTTTCCTGGAATCCAAAATTTGTTTAACCACAAATTCCTCAGATGAATCCTCCAAAATCACAGGGGAAGGTGGTGTTCTAAATCTAGTTCCTGAACAAACTGGTTTTAAAAGACTAACATGGAAAGTAGGATGTACCTTCAACTGCTTGTGTAATTTCAATCGTACTGCCACAGGGTTGATTCTCTCTACCTCAAAAGGGCCTACAAATCGTGGACTGAACTTATTCTTCCCCTTAATTTTCAGGTACCGGGTAGAAAGCCAAACTAAGTCTCCCACCTTATATTCAGGACCAGCCTTTCTTCTCAAATCTGCACACCTTTTATATTTCAACTTATTTTCTCCCAGAACCTTTTTTGCTCTATCCAAGTTATTTTTCATTATCAACAAACGATCTTCCACTCTAGGATTCCCTGAATCCTCCAACACCTCAAAACTCAGAAAGCGAGGATGAAACCCACGACCCAAAAAGAAAGGGGACATAGAAGTAGCATCTTTTCCACAATTGTTGTAAGAGAATTCTGCCAACCACACCAAATCCACCCATTCCTCTCTAGCTTGTAAATAACACCTTAAAAACTTCTCCAATTCTTGATTTACTCTCTCCACTTGTCCATTACTCTCCGGATGATACCCAGAAGTCAAACTAACTTCCACCCCAAGTTTCTTACAGAAGGCCCTCCAGAATTTTGAAATAAATTGAGATCCCCTGTCAGAGATAACTTGACTTGGGAGTCCATGTAGTCGAACTACACCTTGCAAAAAACTATGAGCCAGTTTTTCCGCGGTAACCTCTCCCTCCATTGGTAAAAAATGTGCTTCTTTAGTAAGAAGATCGACCACAACAAGAATGGTAGTACAACCCTTATCTTGAGGGAGATCAACTATGAAATCCATAGAAATTGTGTGCCAAGGATGAGGAGGAACAGGTAACGGCTCCAATAAACCATGCGGCTTCCCAACTTGACTTTTCGCTTGTGCACAGACTACACAAGTTTTAACAAAGTTCAATGTGTCTTGGCAAATTTTTTCCCACCAAAAATTCCTTCGAACCAATTCCAGAGTTTTTCTGAAACCAGGATGTCCTGATAAAATGGATTCATGACAATTTCTCAAAACCTTTTCTCTTAACTCATCAGTAGGTACATAAAGCTTGTTATCAAAAAAAGGAAGATCATCTTTCAAACTTCTGGCTGGATCCAGTCTCATCTACTCCTCCATCTTCTGCAAGGACATATTTTGACGAACTTCATTCAAAAAATCCATTTCTTTAATGGCTCCAGCTAACAAAAAACGTTCTGGAGCAATTATAGGTTCTGGTTCTAAAATCTCTTTCTCCTCACTTCCAGGAAATTGGCGAGATAACGCATCAGCTTTTTTGTTCTGACTCCTGGGTTTAAAAGTCACAATGAAATCATAATCTGCAAAGAATAAAGACCAACGAAGTTGTCGTGGAGACAAAGTTCTTGCAGATTTTAAAAACAATAAATTTCGGTGATCAGTAAGGACCGTTACTGTATGTCTTGCTCCTTTTAGAAAATGTCTCCATTCTTCAAAAGCGGACTTTATTGGTAATGGTTCACGATCAGCAATTGTGTAGTTCACTTCAGCAGCAGAAAACTTCCTAGAAAAGAATGCAACTGGATGTATTTGACCAGTAGTTTCATTCCTTTGAGAAAGCACCGCCCCCAACGCTAAATTTGAAGCGTCCGCCTCCACAAAAAAAGGTTTAGAAAGATCTGGATGAATTAGAATTGGACTAGAAGTAAATCTTTGTTTTAACTCTTGAAAAGCTTTTTCTGCTTCAAGGTCCCAGTCAAATTTCACTCCTTTTTTCAAAAGTCTTGTTATAGGAGCAACCAGCCGAGAAAAACCTTCTATAAATCTCCTATAAAAATTGGCAAACCCTAAGAAACTTTGTATTTCCTTAACCTTAGTAGGAGAGGGCCATTCAAGAACTGCTTGCACTTTTTTAGAATTCATTTCTAAACCCTTAGGTGAAATTATAAAACCTAAAAACTCCACAGAATCTGTATGGAATTGACTTTTTTCCAATTTGGCAAACAGATGATTTTCTCGCAACTTTTGTAAAACTAAGCGCACATGTTTCTGATGTTGATCCAGGTCAGAAGAGAAAATCAAAATATCATCGATATAAACGACAACAAAAATATCCAAGTATTCTCTAAAAACCTCAATGAAAAATTGGAAAGCCACTGGAGCATTACATAGACCGAATGGCATAACTTGATATTCAAACAGCCCAAACCTGGTCTTAAACGCTGTCTTCCATTCGTCCCCTTCCTGCACACGTACAAGATGGTAAGCTCCTCTCAAATCTAATTTAGAGTAAATATTTGCTCCTTGTATTTGATTAAGCATTTCCGAGATGAGAGGAAGAGGATACCGGTTCTTAACAGTGACTTTGTTAACTGCTCGATAATCTATGCAAGTTCTAAGCGTGCCATCCGGTTTTGGTACAAAAAATAAAGGAGAGGCCGCCGGTGACTTAGAATGACGAATAAACCCTTTGGCCAAATTTTCCGACAAATATTCTTTTAAATAATCATTCTCTTTCTCAGTAAGAGCATATACCCTACTACTAGGCAAAATTGTTCCTGGCTCCAGTTCAATTTTACAATCAAAGGGCCTATGGGGTGGTAATTCTCCTGCCACTTTCTCATGAAATACGTCCCAAAAATCTTTGTAACACTGGGGAAGTTGACCCACTACAGCTCCCACGTCATGACATCCAATTCCAGTTTCAGCCAGAAAACTAGACACGGAATTACTTTGTTTTACATCTTCCTCTAAGAGACTTCCTGAAAAGCAATTCTCTTTACAAAAATCGGACTGCATGTCAATTGTCCTAGCACTCCAATCAATCAGGGGATTATGGAGAGTAAGCCAAGGCATGCCCAAGATAATCTGCAACAAAGGGGCATCAATTAACTCAAACGAAATTATCTCTCTGTGACCTCCTGATAACTCCAAAGTTAAAGAACCAGTTCTATGAGTAATAGGACCAGAAGATAAACGTACCATCAACAGCCCTAGCCTGCTCTACAACCTCCTTCTGAATAATTGGAATTCCCAAAGATTTTGCCAGACCCCAATCCATGAAATTCCCAGTCGCACCAGAGTCAAGCATTACAGGACCATTTCCCTTACACTCCAACTCAAAAAATAAGGATACATTTATGGTTATATGAGGAACCGCTGTCTGCACGTATTGGCGATCTGTTGTACCTTGACTGCTGAGGAAGAAGTCTTCTTGGGAGTGTAAGGACAGTTTCATAAAAAGTGCCCACCTCTTCCACAGTATAAACACAGATTATTATCTCTCCTCCTAGTCTTTTCTTCCACTGTTAAAGGGCCTCTGATTCTAGGAGATGGATTATTCTCTTTGGGTCTACTCTCTACTTTAGGTCTATCTACTCTAACTAGAGACTTTACATCACTCTGACAATGACGCCTCTCTGCCTTCCTTTCACTCAAACGAAAGTCCAATTGAATAACCAAATCAATCAGACCTTCACAAGTAGAAGGGCGTTCAACTACTCCAGACAATGCATCCTTTAACTCATCTCTAAGGCCCCGATAAAACAACGAGGCCTGTTTAACCTCGGGCCACTTGCTTTCTAACACAAGGGACTTAAATTGTGTTATATAAGCAATCAAGTCTCTATCACCTTGTTTTAATTCTAAAAGTTCACCATCCACTTCCAGAGATAACTGTCTTCTATCAAACATCTTTTGGAATATCTCTAAAAAACTGGTATAATTTCCTAAAACCGCACTCTTTTGACTCACCAACAACCCAGCCCAAGCAGATACCTCCCCAGAAAGATATGACAACATAAAAGTTATCTTAGAAGCATCCGATGGAAATAATTCTGGTCTACTCATAAAATGTATTTCACATTGTGTCAAAAACACCCTAAACCTCTTGGAATCCCCATGATAACGTTCTGGAGGCGCCAAAGGAACTGGCATAATTATACTCCTTACCCCTTCTGCCACTGGAGGCGCCCGCTGTATTTGTGGTAACTGATCTTCTCTTTCTAACTCAGGTGGAGAACCTGCGCCCCCTGAAACCTCATCCTCTCTCCTTTCTCCCCTCTGTTGAATTTGTGTAACTTTAACACTCAAGTCATCCACCTTTTGACTAAGTAAGGCATTTTCATCCCGAGAAATTTTCAACTCCTCCCGTAACTCCCTGATCAAAGATCCTAACATCTCCATGGATTCGTCGGGGTTCATGACAGCTCGGGCGGACTAAATTATTGGCCTTTCATTCTGTCAGGCTGAGAGGTCCTGTGTCCGCGGAAGCTTCTGAACCCCCGACAATCCCCCTGAGATGTAATTCCCAGAACTAGATTTCAATTCAGCTCTGTAAACTACACCCCAAAGGGAAAGGGGGAAGTGGATAACAAAACAACACCAGGCAGACTGCGTCAAGGCTAACCAGAGCTGAACCTGCAGATGATATAAGAATAGCAGATACAATTCCTTAATTTACTTACTTAACCTTATGAATGGGAAGACATTAATCCTTAACTAATAATGAAGAATCATACCTGGCTCTTCTCTTGAAATTTCTTAGAGAAGCTGATAAAGAAGCTGAAAATCTCTTACTTGAGACACTTGAAATTCACAGCAACTTCTTACTTTAGGCAAATCTGGAAATCTTAGTTCATTGTCTTTTTTCCAAAATGCCCTGGATGTCCAGTTAGATTGTTTTTAAAAATATTGTTTCTTTTTCTTTCAAACTGTTCAAACTATTTATAATTATATTGAGTTTTTGAATCCTTGAAGAAAAAACACGTGTTAAACGCACACGCAGGTTATCTCCATTCAGATGAACGATGAACTTCACTTAGAAATCTTCCTGGTTGAAGAACACGCGCAAAGAGTTCACTTACGAACGAATACACGCGATCAAAAGAATCCACACGCGCAAAAATCCACACGCGCAATAATGTTCTCACGCGAAATAAAAACACCCGCGCTCTTGAGTTCAAACGCGACGAATTGATTCTCACGCGAAGGCACACTCGCGCTGGAAAACACACGCGCTCTTTATTCCACACGCAACGTATTGATTCTCACGCGAAGGAACACTCGCGCTGGGAAACACATGCGCTCTTTAGTCCACATGCGAAGTATAGATTCTCGCGCTAAGGAGCACCCGCGCTATGAAACACACGTGCACTTAAATCGCACGCGACAAACAGATTCTCACGCTCAGAACACCCGCGCTAGAAATCACACACGCTCTTTAGTTCACACGCGACATATAGCTTCTCGCGCTAAGGAACACCGCGCTGGAAAACACGCGCACTCCGGGAGTTCAAAAGTTCTAGTACAAACACAACTTTTCACAAATTTTCAAGGAGAATGTCATTATGATGAACAGAGTTAAAGTACAAATAAAGTCACTTATCTCCTGAGCGAATTCATAAGGATCTTCTGCTTTTCCTGTCTTCAAAAACGAATTCCTGCCAACTGATAGCTTCTCCTGTAACCCCCAAGAAAGTAGCCGCTCAACTGCTGACGCCTGAAGGATAAAATCCACCAGGCCTAAGACTAAAGCAGGAGCAGCCACTAAACACGTCCTCTCAGATGGGGTTTTGATGATGAAAGGCACTGAGTGACAGTTTAGAATGTTCATTGTTGTTCTGCATGGTCTTCTAACCAATCAGAGCTGTCACTGTGAGGCTCCATTTTGCCTTGGGTCAGAACCAGGATTCTGAATCAGCAAGTTAAGGCCTAACCAACTATAATAGAAAACTTCCCACCCACACAAAGCTAATCTGAAAAGGATAAATAAAGAGAAATAATGAGAAGGAAACTTGAATAAGGGAAGGAAACCTGACACCTGCCTTCACACTCAGGAGCTCATATATCCAAGATATTTCGTGCCTTCCAGGGTGGCATCGGGTTCTTCCGCAAGTACTGTTTCAGGCCACCTTTCTCTCACCCGTTTCATGATCCTGGTGTACGTGAGATATTGGCCCTTATGCACCCCCGTTTCCTCCAACAACCTCTGAAATTCCACTGCCTCCCCCTCCTGCCATATGTCACCAAGGGTGACCAATCCCACCGGTTCCTAGTATCTACGGACCCCTTTAATTAGTTGAGCCTTCACCACATAATGCCACCAACGGGACCTGCTGAGAGAGCGGGTCTGGGTCACCCACAGTTCTCCATGCCCTGTGCCAGACCTCCCAGACCAACACCAACAGTCTCCCCAGCTTTGCCACTTTTGATTTATGCAACCAGACGGTCTCTCTTAGTAAATACGGGGCAGAGTTACCCTGCAAAAGCGTGACATCCGCAGATTCCTCTGCGGACAGCCATCTAGCTACATACAATAGTTGTCCCGCCAAGTAATATAATTAAAAATTCGGTAGGTTTATGCCTCCCTTATCACACGAGTTTTGTAGTTTCCACAGGGCCACCCTATTTCTAGATTTGTGCCATATGAAACCTCTGCACAGGCTTTGAAGTCTCGCAAAGAATCGTCTGGGGATCAAGTACGGGACATTCACGAAAAAGTAATAGTCTGGGCAAGACCACGATTTTGAGCAACGCTGCTCTTCCCATCATGGCCAGGGGTAATCTGGACCAAAACGCGATGCTATTTTTAATGCATTCAACTGCTTTCTCCGTATTGTGTTTGTGCTCTCTATCTTGTGGTATATGTTTATGCCTAGATATCTAAACGTCTCGGTCTGCCATGTTATCTGCAGAACAGGCAGGTCTCCTAGCGGAGTACTTTTGTACCTTCCCAGGGGGAACAAGCTGGACTTCCCAGGGTTTACTGATATGCCTGAGAGGGCGGCATAGCGACCCATCACCTCTAGCACATATTGGAGATTCTCCTCCGGGAAGCGCAGATCGAGAAGTACGTCATCTGCATACAATGATATTTAGTGTGCATTTCCTGCCGTACGAATCCCCACCTCTCCATATTGTTGCCTAAGGCAAATTGCCAATGGCTCCAGCGCAACGATACATAACATGGGCGACCAGGGGCATCCCTGTCTGGTTCCCCTACCGAGTTGCCATTTGTCCGAAATTATGGTGCCTGTTTTGACCCTAGCAATCGGGGAAATATACAACATCTTGACCCATCTAATATATCCCGGCCCTATTCCGTATCCTTTCAGGGTCGCCATCAACTATGGCCACCTCACTGAATTAAAGGCTTTGACCGCATCCAGCGACACTATGGCCAGCTCACCCGGGTCCTTCTCCATTTGATCAATGATGTGGTGTAGCCTCCTGTGGTTGTCCGTGATGTTCCTGCCTGGGACATATCCTGTTTGGTCCGAGTATCAATTTGCCTATTATACGTTTAAGCCTGTTGGCAAGTACTGCTGTGAGTATTTTGCTATCCTGGTTTAGCATTGATAGAGGCATGTAAGACCCGCAGTCCACATTCAGCTTACCCGGTTTCAGGAGCGGAATAATCACCGCCTCTTGGAGGGATTCCGGCAACTCCCCTAGCTCGTAGGCCTCATTGAACGTGGCCAGCAGCGGTTGGAGTAACTCCTGCCTATACGCTTTGTAAAATTCGCTAGGTAACCCATCCGACCCGGGTGCTTTGCATGTGGGCAAGTGTTGGATCACCTCCTCCAGTTCGTCTGAGGCAATTGGGGTCTCCAGGTCCGCCCTCTCTAGGTCATCTAAGGTGGGCAGCCCAATATCTTCAATTGTTTCCAAAATTTCTTGGCTCATATCTCCACCCACGTCCTCATACAAACGTTTATAATATGTGAGGAACACCTCGTTTACACCTTCCTGGATGTTGCTGATCTGACCTTCCGCATCCCTTACTTCTCTTATCACCGGCCGAGGTGTCTCATTTTATATAACCAGCTTGTCTCCCCCGCATGCTGCCTCTCTATATATTTCTTATAGTTTAGCTTAGTCTGTCCCAGAGTTAGCTGCTAGCATTCTGTAGCTCTCTTATCTTAGCGCAGTCTTCCCGAGTAGTCCCACCCCTTCGCATCAGGTCCTCTAGCTCCTTTTCGGTTTCCCGCAATTCTCGTTCTATGCCCCCTTGGAGCCCTTTAGATTTTGATATGGCTACTCCTCGCACCACCACGTTGAATGCGTCCCATACTGTTCCCATAGAGCTTACACTGCCTGTATTGATGTCCAAGTATTTCTCGATGGCCTTCCTCAGGTCTTCTCGGAATCCCGAGTCCTGTAGGGCCTCCACTCCGAGCCTCCACATCGTGATCCGTGCTCACGGGGGTTGGGGGGAAGGGGGGTGAGGGGGGTGGTATCGCCACTCCAAAACCAAAGGCGAATGGTCCGAAAGTACCCTGGCTTTATATTCTGCGCTCACCACTTCTCCCGCTATCTCGGTGGAGACGAACACATAATCCAGCCTAGTATGCAGGTCATGTGGCGCAGCATAATGCGAATATTGCCTATCCGTTGGATGCAACCGTCTCCACACATCCACCAATCTAAATTCTGTCAACAGTGTCCCCAACGCTTTGGCTGCTGGCGCAGGTTTTGCTAGCCTATCTGACCTGTCAATCGCAGGATTCAGGGTGCAATTGAAATCACCTCCTCACAATATTGCACCACCCAGCAGGGGGCTAATTTTACTATATAAAGACCTAAAGTAGGATGTGGTATCATGGTTAAGGGCATATAAGTTTATGATGTGCACTTCTGTTTTCCAGGAGTCCCGCCACCACCACCATTGTACCCTCTGAATCTATCGTCGAGCGGAGCAACTTGGACGGCACTTGCAGTGCCACCCATGTTACCACCCCCCTTGCATATGCCGAGTATGTGGCTCCCGTGACGCTACCCTTCCATTTTCTCCGTACCACCTCCCTTTTCTCTTTGGTGAGGTGGGTCTCCTTCAGCAGAGCTACGTCAATCCTCATCCTCTTCAGGTACATCATTACTTTATTACGTTTTAGGTAGCTATTAAGGCCCCGCACATTCCAGGTCACCACCCTGAGGTTACCCGATTCCATTGACTTGATGTCCACCCTCTCCCTTCCATTTCCCATGTCGTTCCTGATGGCTCGAATTCAGGCTCGTTTCCCTCCCAACTTCAACAACTACCCCTTCCACCCTTTCCCCAACTATGCCCCACTGCACACAACTCTTCCCCCTCCCCCTCCCTTCCCAACCCCAAAGAAATGCCCAGCTCCATCCCTGGATCTCAGGCTCACCCGCATCTGGTCCTTTCTCTTTACTTCGAGGACTAGGAGCCTGCGGGGCGTCACCCAACTAATAGTGACCTAACTAAGCGTAATGCTATGAGGGTCCAAGGGTTGTTTCCCCAGGAGCTCCCACTTATATAAGTGGAATCCTTCAGATCAAACGGATCTTTCCAGCATGCATTGTCCCAGCAGCACCTTCCCCCTGAGCCGTATTTCATGCTATATTCTAGTCCCAGTGTCTCGCACTATGTCACCCATGGTGTCACAGCTTCGTGTTACTTATCTTCTTCGGCTCCCGTCTGGATGCCCGATTCCTGGGGGCGACTCTGCATATCCAGCCAATCCATGGCGTCCTCTGGCGTTTTGAAAAACAAAGTTTTGTTCTTGTGGAACACCTTCAGTTTGGCTGTGTAAAACAACATATTTCTGACCTGTTTCCCTCAGTCTTTTCACCGCTCCGAAGTTCATTCTGCTGCACTGTACCTGCAAGGCGTAGTCCGGGTATGCAGTGATCTTTGCAGGGCCCCTTTCGATTGTTTCACCCTTCCGGAAGAATTCTAGTATTTTTTCCCGATCCCGGTAATTCCAAATTTTTGCGATCAATGGCCTGGGAGGGGCTCCCGGGGGCGGTATCCTTGTTAAGGCCCTATGCGCCCTCTCAACAGCAAACCCCTGGGTCAGTGTCCCTCCGGTTATCTCCTGCAGTAACATGGTTTCCACATATTCCATCCGGTTAGGCCCTTCCATTCCTTCCAGCAATCCAACAATGCGGATGTTATTGCGTCTAGCGAGACCTGCTTCCTCCGCTCTGTTATCCAGGTTGCCTACTCTCTGTACCAGGGCATGGAGTTCCGATCTGTGGGCGGCACACTCCGCTGTGTTTGGGGCCACCTCTTTTTCCAGGTTTCCAGTGCGCTCCGCAAGCGTTCTCACATCTTGTCTTAGTAAATTCACTTCTTCCTGGACCGCTCCGAACTTAAGGTTCAGTGCCACTTTCAGTTTGTTCATAGCCAAGCCCAGTTTGGTCTCCCAGGCAATGTTCAGATCTGCAATCGCCGCCAGCACCTCCTGGATTGTGCCCGGGCCTGTTCCGCCCCACTGGTGGTTTTGTCCTTACTCCTGCTTCCCTCTGCCCCAGGAGACGTCTTGGCGTAGGCTTCCAATGTAGGCTACTTGCTCTTAGGTCCTACCACTTTGTTGGACATTGTGCCAAGCTACTCCCGTGTGAGCCAGCACAGCCTCCTCTCATGCAAGGGTCAACGTGTTATCGAGCTGTTTGTGGTGTGTAGGGCTTACTTCAACCTTTTTAGGGGTAGCCCCTGCTGTCCGTTGCGCTTTTGGAGTGGGCTGTGTCCTCCCACGTGCTTGCATCCGCTCAGTGTTATCCACTAGCCTCCTGGTGGTCAGGCGCCTTTACTACTTTCACCACCCTCTACCCGGGACCCGGCCGGGCCCCACAGTCAACCGGCCCAGAGACGTGTCCTCTGCTTTTTTATCCAGCCACAAGCTCTGGTCTACCCAGTTCTATTGGTGGTGGGGTCTCCCAGAGTTCCAATCTTGTCCAGAAGGCTTGTTATGTGGAGCCTCAACACCATGTGAATGGCTCCAAAACTAGGGTGCCTTGCTTTCCCCCTCCACTCAGTTCTTCTGCAATACCAACTTTTCTGCTACGGGTGGCGCTCTGTGTAGGGGGCTTGCGTTGGGCAGCGCGCTCTTGGGCCACCTCAGCTGCCTTCCAGTCCTATCGTGCGCCACCGAGGGGCCCGGCTGGGCACCGCCCTCGGTGCACTCACCTTCCAACGGGGCCTCAGTGTTCGGGGAGGCTTCCCTCCCTGGCCTGTCTGCACCTTTCTCCTGTGCATCCGAGTCTCACTCGCCAGTCAGGGCCCCTGCCGGGGGGTTTCTCACCCGACTCTGGCTCCACAGGGGCTTACACCTCCAGGCTTGCTCAGCCCCTCCAGGCTCAAGCTCAGTATGGGCGCCCGCTCCGTCGAGCGTCCTGTGATGTTATTCTGGTGCACAACGAGCCCAGTGTCAGCTGTTTCGTTTTGCAGTGCTCGCCATCGGCAGCACTGCCAGGGGCAAACTTCGTCAGCCCTTCATCGCACTCCGGTGTGCCGGATCCATACATGAGCCGGCCCTCATCTCTTGATGTGGCCCCCCCAGCTCCAACACCACAGGGGGTTCCACCTTCTTCATGCTCTGCGGGGACCAGCCGCGCCCTCCGGGGGTGTAGCGCGAGCCGCCCCACAACGCTGTGTGCAATGGCAGCGGCACGGCCCGGGTGCTCCAACTCCTCCCCACGCTGTGTCCTGCAAGCTAGTCAGGCTGGGGTCATTCTTTCCCCTCTATCCTAGGTCGGGCACAGTTGGTCTTCGATTGGCCCGAAAGGCCCCTTCTAGGCGGTCTGTGTGCCTTGCTCCCGGCCAGGTCGCACACAGATAATGGAGTGGCAGTGGGCGCGTCTCCGGCACCATCCGCTCGACTCTGGTCAGTTTATAACCCTTTGTGTGCTGGCCGCCATTTTGGCCATCTTCCAGTCTCGGGAGCCCGGCTCCCTTCTTACAGCCGTGGTTCCCTCTGTATGCAGCCGATCAGCCTCACACTGCCGTCAGAACACGCCCCGGACATTCACACGTCCATGGGTGTGCTGCCAGCATGCCTTTTCGCCCGCATTCTTCTTTTATATCCAGGATCGATGATGGATCAACGGGAGCTCCCGGAGCACACGTCCCTTCACGTAGCCGTCAAGCCACGCCCCGTTGTCACCATTTTAACCGTCACCACCCTGCCCAACCATGTGATCGGGAGATTCTTCCACCTGCAAAAATCCCCTTTGATGTCCTTTAGTAAGGGAGGGTAATTAGCCCGATACCAGCCTGCCAGCCTCTGTGATTCGCACACCAAGATATCCAATTCCGTTTGGGCTCCAAATAAACGGGGTAGATTCCCACAAAGCTTCCTGCTCCTCCCCCTTTAGGGTCAAGTTCAATAACTCTGATTTGCCAAAATTAATCTTGAGACCTGAAGCCTCCCCAAAAGTTTCTAAGAGAGTCCTACTTAGCCGGATAGATTCTGCTGGGGTCATTAAAGTTAATAGGTCGTCCGCAAATGCCGCCACTTTTTGTTCAACCCCCCGAATGAAATGCCCTTTATCCCCTCCGCTTCCCTAATTGCCTGCAAAAGAGGCTCCAAATAAATTGCAGAAAGCATGGGGGACACAGGACAGCCCTGCTTGGTACCCCTACTCACTCCAAAAGACCTGGACATGGCTCCATTTACTGCTATTCTCAAGCTAGGCATCTGGTAATTGGCCTGCACCATACGCATAAAATTTCCCCGATACCCATCTTCCGCACCACCTTAAACAGAAAGGACCACTCCACGCAGTCAAAAGCTTTTTCTGTGTCCAGGGATAGGAGGACGGCGGAAGGGTCTGTTCTGTGTGACTTTTCAACCAGGTGAGCAATCCTTCGTGTGTTTTCCGCAGTTTGCTGACCCTTAACGAACCAAGCCTGGGAGGAGATCCTCCACCCTATTCGCCAACACCTTCGTAAAAATGTTAGCATCAATCAGCACGATAGGTCTATAGGATGTTCGCTCCTCAGGGTTCTTATTGGGCTTCAAAACGAGGGTCAGCCTAGCCTCTTCCATAGAAGGAGTTATTCTCCCTGTCTCCCCAAAGGTATTACAAAGGTCAGTTGTGGGGCCAGAATATTAAAGGTTTTATAGAAATCCGCGCTGCATAAAGAGTTTGATAGAAAGATGCCAATGCTTCTCTAATCTCCCCTGCCTCAGTAACTCTGTCCCCCCGAATCTGTTTTTAGAGCCGTGATCGCATTTTTAGCCTTTTCCCCTCTTAGTTATCGAGCGAGACGGGCATCCGCTTTATTTGATTTAGCGTAATAATGCTTGCGTACCGTCAGGAGAGCCCCTCCTCCTTTTTTGGTCTTGAGAACCTCCAATTGTCCTAGCGCCCTGCGCTATTCCCTCATAGCAGGCCTGGACGGGGTCTCCCCCGCCTTCTGTCTCGCTGTTTCCACTTCCTCCTCCAACTGCCCTTCCAGCACCTTCAATTGCTTCTCCCTGTTTACCGCTGCCGCTATTAACTCCCCCTTATTGTAGCCTTAAAGGTATCCCATCATCTCTTCCCTCGTCTCTCCCCTCTGGTTGATAGTGAAGTAGTTCCGAATCTTCTCCATTTCCTGCCTAATTAACGGATCCCTGAGGAGGTGACCCAGGTATCTCCATGACCATACACCTCTCTCTCTGGTGCCCAAGCCCATCACCATTGTGACTAGTTTGTGATCTGCTATACCAATGGGTCCCATCACAACCTCCTGTACCCTACCCACCAGGCTCGAGGACACCCAGATGTAGTTGATTCTGGATTGAGATCTGTGGACCCCGGACAGGTAAGTGTAACCCTCCTCTACCCCCTTAATCTCCTACCAGACATCCCTAAACCCTGCTTCCCGTATCCTATTTTTGAGGTCCGCTGACATCACTGCTCCACCTCCCCCCCCCCCCTTAGATGACACAACCGGTCTCGATCCCTCTCCCATGCTATGTTAAGGTCGCCCATTAAAATAATGTGACCCTGAGCTTTTTCCTCAATCATTCCCAGGACCCGCCGCAGAAATTGCTCTTGCCCCACATTCGGGCCATACACTACCACTACCGTATACGGTCTACCCTGATAAGTCCCTATAGCTAAGATGTACCTGCCCTCCTTGTCTCGTATACTCCGATATCTTGAGACCAGCAGACGTTTTAATGGCCAAAGCTACCCCCCCGGATCTGGACCCCCCCCCCCCGATGCATGTAGAATCTGGTCAAAACCCCAAAGTTTAAGGTGTCCCTGATCCTTGGTTCTAAGGTGCGTTTCCTGCAAACCTAAAATATCTGGGTTTTCTTTTCTCATAAATTGTTCTAATTTTTTCCTTTTCAGAGGAGTATTGAGGCCCCTCACATTATGCGTTCACCACTTAAGAGTAAATTAATAAACCTCAGCAAGCGAAGATCCCCGAGACCCCGGGAACTCCCACCCCCTCCCCATATGAATAACCATGTGGCAATACTTTCCATCCGTCCCCCCCATGGCACCCTGTTACCTGCCAGAACTGTGAAGACGTCCTCTGAGCCCCATATCTTGAACCATGCCCGCCCCCCGCTGCCCAATCTCCCCATCCACCCCCCCTCCTCGTCCTACCCCCTTGCCCCCCTCAGAAGGACATGCCCTTCCCGCCTCCCCCTTCCACCCTCCTCGGGTAAACTCACCCTTTCTGATTCATGGATGGGTGCTCCCCCTGCCAATTATACCCTTTGGTGGCCCACCACCCTCGTACCAGTCCTAAATTTAAGGCCCATCCTGTACTGCTTTTCTCGCCTCTCTGGGTCTGCTCGCAGTATTCTCCGTAGAGGGTTTGCCACCTAGCTTCACCCTCCTCTTCTCTCCCACTGTTGACCAGGCCCAAGGCCTTGGTTCCGGGCAGTCGCTGCCGCTTGCTTCACAGAGCTCATAGGCACATCGATATCAAGACTCAGTATGCCTGCACCTTCCTGCAGTGTGGTAATTCGTCTGAGCTCCTCCCCACTCGAACACCAGTCCAAAAGGAAATGTCCATCTGTATTTAATACTTCTCTCATTCAATGCCTTGAGGATCAGAGCCATTTGTCGTCTCTTCAGCAATGTGCTGGCCGTGAGGTCCTGAAATAATGCTATGCGATGGACATGATATTTAATAGGCTCTTGTTTCCTCGCTTCCCGGAGGACTGCCTCCTTTTGGGCATACCTGGCAAATGCCACAAGAACATCTCTGGGTCTTGACTGTGGCCCTAGACTCCCTCTGCCCACTCTGTGAATTCAGTCCAGCTCAATCTCCTCCGGGGGTGATATCCCCAGGATCTCTGCAAATATCGACTGGGCCACTCTTTTTAGATCTTTGTCTTGAACAGTTTCGGGGAGCATTTCAATTCTTATGTTGATCCGACAGGACCCATTTTCCATATCCTCCACTTGTGTTTCCAGGTTGCGCGTAGCTACATCCAGCCTCCCAATTGCCGCACTGTTAGCCGTTACTTCCCTATCCAGTTCTTGTAGCCCTCTCTCGAGGAGGTCCGTTCTCTCGCCCTGCTGCTGCAGCTCCTGTTTTATTTCCCCCATAGCTACATTAAGGTCCGCCCGAAGAAGTTGAAATTGATCCTGGAATGTTTTGGTCATGCTAGATTTCAGGGTATGCATCTCCCCTTTTAGGTCTTCTCGCGGCATCATTGCTGTGCCCTCCTCTCGGAGTGGTGAGACGCTCATTACCACGCCCTCCCTTGTAGACTTAGCCGGCTCTCTCGTCTCATGCCCCAGCCATAAGGAGGGAATAGTGCCCGAAGCTTCTCCCAGGGTCGCCTGGCCCTTTCCACTTTTCCCCCTTGAGCTTGGTGGCCATCCCAGATGGGAAACCGGCCTCATAGGACTCAGCCCGTCTCACTTCTGTCCCACTTTCACCTGAACCGCATAATCCTCAATCAGTTGTGGGTATTGTTCTTTCCTGTAACTGCCCCCGCCTTCTGGTCTCTTCGGCCCACCAATTTACCGCTCCCTTCAGCCTTGGCCTGGGAGGGGAGACACTCAATCCCAAGCCTGTGCGATAGGGCCCCCTCCAGGCAGTGCAGTGCCCCCCCGTTTGAGAAATCTTCTGATGGCGGTTAGGAGGGATACCTGGAGCTGGGGGTTGGAGTGACCTCCCGCCCCCCTCTCAGGACTGCTATCCTTATGGTGTTCGTGTAGGCTCACTCCCCGGACTCCCCTCTGGCAATATTCCTCTTTTCACTGGGGGTACCACCTCTTAGTCCAGTAGGGCTCTCCTGAGTCACCCCCAGCCAAGGCCAATCTCCACACTCTGGCCAGATCTGTGGTGTTAGCTGGGCGCGGGGTGGACCGCTAGTCTGCCCCCTCCTCCTCGGCCCCAGTCCGTTGAGGCTGGACCGCCGCAAGGCCTCCTGCTGCCTGGCTGCGGGCCCCGCTCAGACAATCCGCTCTGCACCACCTCCAACGCAGAACTCCTTCGCCCATACCGCTCCTGCACCAGTGTTCACAGGCAGTATCACTGCTGGCGGAGGCCCTCCCGGACCTCCCTTCACTGGAGCCCAGACCCACCGGAAAGATCCTCGGGGCACCTCCCGGCACATAAGTCTACTCCCCCTAGTGGCTCCGGGCTGGGGTGTCGTCCTCCCTCCAGACTCCTAGGATCGGGTCGGGCCGGTCCGCCCGTCGTTCCTCCTCTTCTCGGTGGCGATGCGAAGTCCCTTTCAGCCAGCTCCACCGATCCGCCACCGGACACCGCTCTCATCCTCGCTTCCCTGCAGAGCAGCTCTGTGCCCGCTGCGGTGCCTCCCACGGCAGCACCAGTTGTCACCCAGACTCTGCTCGCATCGGGGAAGCCGCGATCCCCTCAGCGTACCAACACTGTCACTCACTGGCTCCCCGGGGGAGGGGGTTATGATGTCAATTTCAGGGCCAAATTACGCCGCAGATGCTGGGTGGTGGGCCTCTTCCAGTATCAGGGTTTGGGAGCTCCACGGGTACGTCTAACCCCTGCGGGCGGCCATCTTGAATCCCCAGGGGATGTTTTGATTAATAATCCCACGGTTATCATCCAAGGGAATAGGCTACGTTGGACAGCTGCTAAAGTCCAAAAATTAAATAGGGCCTTCGGGTACTCTGGACTAAGTGGCATAGAAATTTTGAGGAATTGTAACTGGGACATGGGGGATGTTGTGGATGTATTCTCTGCATTAGAACATGGATATTTGCTAAGTAGCAGACACCTGGGTAAACTTAGTCACATTTGGTTATGGAATTGATTAAAAGAAAAAATAACTGAAGAAAGCATAGTCAGATACTGCCTGGGAGGGGAAAAAATAAAAAGTATTGCAGAAGCCAGGTTGAATTATGGGTACAAATTCACTGTGAACACGGCAGGTTGGAAGTTTATTAACCGCCTGATATTTTGATACCAGTCCATAAGAAAGGTCCACGTGACCAATCGTCAAATTATAGGCTTTTGGCCATGTCGGATTGCACCGGTTATCTATTTGGGTGGCGGAGAAGGGTTTTATGGAAAAGATTTCAGAAAGGGATGTAGGACCACACATTCAATCTGGGCCCTCCTGACGTTAATATCTTACTTACAGTACTATCCTGGCTCTGTATTATACCTCAGTTGTAGACCACACTGCCGATTTTGACAGTGTGATTAGAACTAAAGTCTGGGAAAAGCTGGTACGTTGGGGTACAGACTCGTCTTTTATATTTTATTAAATCTTTATATGAGGATACACGTCAGGGCTTGGAGTCAAGGGGGCGGGGGGCTTGTATGGTGCCTTCCTACTAATAGATGGTTGAAGCAGGGTTGCCCGTTGGCACCTCTGCTTTTCAACCTCTATATATCAGAGTTAGCAACCATCCTTGAAGCCGTAAATAATAATGCACCATGATATTGCAGTGATTTTTTTTTAATTGCTTGACCTATACCGAAAACACCGATTTTAGATTGCACAGCGATCAGCCTTCAGTGTTCTTTTGATGCACTGTATGTTTTTGCTGGTGAGCAGGGACTTAATGCTAATGCCCTACTAACAGAAATCATGGGACTTGGCAAAGGGGCCTACGGAGCACCCCCTCTTGTTTGGAATCGTGGTGGCATTAAATTAGAACAAGTAGCTGAATATAAATATCTGGGCATTTGTATTAGAACACCTATATCGCCAATTTATTTGGCAGAGAGGATAACACGCAAGGCTTGGCAGAAGTGGCTGTCAATAAAAAAGATAAATCGATGCACATGGGGGACGTTCAGTTGAGGCAAAAATGATCACCTATAGGACTGCAATTGTACCCTGCATATTATATGTCTTGGAAGTTTTGCCAGAGAAGGCGGTAGTGTGGCTCCCTAGGCTAGAAGCTAAAATTCTAAATTCTCCTCTCACTACTTAGTTTGCCACGATGTATACCGGTTGAGACCATAAGACTCAAATTAGGTGTACCCTCGCTCCTTTCCCTTTGGAAAATTGCGGCCTGTAAATTCTGGGCAAAAATATATTTTGGCTGCCCATGAGCAGATACTCTATTAAACCGGGCTGTTGCGCATTCTATTAGATTTATCAAGAGCGTTTGGTTAGTGGAATTAGAGGCTATGGTATCCAGATACCTTTATGAAATGGGAGTACATACCATACCTGAATCGTGGTTGGACTTCCCATCTGTTAAAAATAGAGAAGGCCAAACTTCATAAATATGCGACTTATTCACAACATTGACACCCAATGCAGTACCTTACTAAGCTTCGTCTGCACTCATTAGATTTGTCCTTTCAGCTCGTTTATATACCCTCCCAGTGCTGGAGAATACGGGTGCTTGAGTGGACAGACCTAGGGATAATAGACTCTGCAGTAAATATTTTGAGCTCCCCAAGGCACATTCTCACACAATGAGAGGCATTGGGGTTGGAGTGTGCGAAAGCGTACAATAAATTTGCACTCTGTCATGCCGACCAATTTTGGTCAATGATGATTTGGGCCGAATCTTTTGTTATGGCTATGTGGGCCTTTCATGTATGGTAATTGGTAATGGTAAAGTTGCCTCTTAAATAAAACTTTTAGAATTACTTACTGGGGATTTTGCTGAAAATGTATTTATAAATACTGAAGGTTTGACTGTTCAGTATTGTGAAATATGTAATGTGTTCTATTAATAATTGTATCATGGAAATTGTTATATATAAATTGCTTCATTAACAATAGTGTAAAAGGTGGCAATGTCTAACCAAAAGCAGTTAATAAAATAAATCAAAAAAGGTAGGCATTGTCGTTACAGGTTTTCCCTCCAATGAGGGATGGGGACCTTGCCGGGGCTAACTGGGAACACTGCTGGACTCGGGGATGGTTGCCCAACATGGGAGGCAGACACCCCCGACCATCCAGGAGTTCTGGCTGACCTTCATTACAGGTTTTTTTTTTTCCTCCAGGGAGGGATGGAGACCCTGTCTGGGCCTCCTTGGACCGTCGCTAAACTTGGGGGCGGTCGACCAAAAAGGGAGACGGGAGCCCTAGGCTGGGAGCATTGCCCCCAGTGGTCCTACTGCTCTGACCGTACTGCGTTACAGCTTTTCTCTCCAGGGAGGGATTGGCACACTGCCGGGGCTCCCTGGGAACACCGCTGGTAGACAGGCGCCAAAGACCAGGGACATCACTCCCGACCATCCAAGAGTTCTGGCTGGCCTACATTACAGGTTTTACCTCCAGGAAGTGATGGGGACCCTGTCGGGGCTCCCTGGAACCGCCGCTAAACTTGGGGACGGTCGACCAACAAGGGAGACAGGTGCCCAAGCCCAGAGGCAGCACCCCTGGCCATCCCGGAGCTCTGGCTGGCCTGCGTTACAGCTTTTCCTTCCATACAGAGATGGGCACACTGGGAGCGCTGCTGGACTGGGGATGGTCACCCAACTTGGGAGAAAGGTGCCAAAGGATGGGTACATCACCCCGACCATGCTGGAGTTCTGGCTGGCTTGCGTTACAGGTTTTCCCTCCAGTGAGGGATGGGGACCCTGTTGGGGCTCCCTGTGACCGCTGCTGAACTTGGGAACTTTCAACTAACAAGAGGAGACAGGTGCCCAAGCCCGGAGGCAGCACCCCGACCGTCCTGGACCTCTGGCTAGCCTGCGTTACAGCTTTTCCCTCTGGGAAGGGATGGATACCCTGCCAGGGCTCCCTGGGACCACCTCTGGACTTAGGGATGTTCACCCAACTTGGGAGACAGGCGCCAAAGGCCAGGGACATCACCCCCGACCATCCTGCAGTTCTTGCTGGGCTGAGTTACAGGTTTTCCCTCCAGGGGGGATTGGGACTGAAAAAACAAACGGTATCTCACCTGCTAGTCCCGGGGATCGCTCAGGTGGACAGGGCACAGCCATCGCCTTTAGATTCAGACCATGGGGGTGGACCAGTGCGGGAGGATCACCTGGGTGAGGGGTATTTGGGGAGTGGGGGTGAGAATAGCCGATGGTGAGACGTGGTATTCCCCCCTTTTTTGTTCATCTAATCCATCTTATTTTTTAGGACTTTCCAAAATCCCAACTCCCCCCACCCCCTTTTTTACTCAAACACTTTGCAGAGGAAGAGGGTGACAGAGTAAGGAACACAAGTTACTTACCTGTAACTGTTGTTCTCCAGCATGGGTCTGGCATGGATTCACATGCTCATGAATATTCCCCGTCAGGCCGGGAATCCTCGGTATAGAAAAAAATCAGTATCAGTTTCGTTTCTGATCGGTCTTTCTTAGTAGTAACCAATCACTGGTCTCTTGGTCATACTGCCCCCAGCCAATGACTGCCCTCTCCCTAAGCCCCTCTGGCAGCCATCCTCAGATTTGGTAGCACGTAAAGTGGCAGTATGAGCCGCAGAGGGGTAGGCGGGAGGGTTCGCATGTGAATCCATGCCAGACCCATGCTGGAGAACAGTTACAGGTAAGTAACTTATTCTTTTTATTAGTACGCTTCCTTAGAGTGCGCTTCCGGTATTCCTTTTCAAAATTTTAAATCAAACAAAGAAACATCTTTGATCGATTATACACATCTTTGTTTTTTTATTTCCTTTCAAACAGAATTATCTTCTTCAAATAATTATATCCATTCAATCTCTCAACACGTGTTTCTCCACGTTTAACGCACGTGGTTCATCAGGAGAGTTTTCTATTTACAAAAAAAAAACACATTTTTTTCTTCCTTAGCTATATAAACTACAATGTATTGTTTGTATACAACAAATTAGGTGGTCGAGGCAAGCCACCAATATACATTTATCATACTCACCAATTATTTCAATTTTTTCTTTCCCTTTAGTTTAATAAACAATTGTCCTTTCTTAACTTCCAGACCAATTATATGGGATTCCTGTGAAAACCAGGAGTAAATAAAAATTTTTAGGCTAAGGTTAAGTTTAAGTAATCCCTATTTTTTCGGTGACATACAGTATCCCTTAGTTTACTCTCCTCACCTTATTTATCCCGGTACGATTGCCTTCAGTCCTTCTCAATCCATGCTACAATGAAGAGTGTTTTGAGTCCTCTTATTTATACTTGCGGGCCCGCTACGCATGACATCACACCGCGCAACGCGATGACGTCATGCGTTACGTTGCGTAATGATGTCACGCGTTTTTCCTACACGATCGGAGATCATCTTGTTGGTCGAAAAAACTATGTTTTTTACTTAATTTCAAACAAACTAATTCAAGATCTTAGCACTTTATCACAAGTGAGTTCCAATTTTACTTTTCACCATATCTGCAATTATAGATTTAAATAAACATTCACAGAATTTCAAAAAAACAAATTACAACCAATAATTCATTTCGTTATCTGAATTTAGTCCTGTATTGCAAGTTTCCAGAATACCGATCCATTTCGATTCCATTCTCCTCAATTGCAATTCTCTGTTGCATCCTCTTTCCATGCTTTCAATTATTTCTATACCCAAAAACCTGATACCCTTAATATACGTTGCTTTATGTTCTTGGTCAAAGTGAGTTGCCATAGGGTATCTTGTGTCCTTATTTTTGATGGCTCTAATGTGTTCTTGTAATCTAATTTTCAATACTCTAATAGTACTTCCCACATATTTCTTATTGCATATACATGTAATTGTATAAATCACATATTTAGTGTTACAATTAATAAATTGCTTCAATTTGTGAATTTTTTCATTTGGTAGCCTTATCTCTTTTACACCACTTTCCATTTGGTCACAGATTCCACAACTCCCACACTTACGAGTTCCTGTTGGTGCTGGTACTTGTAAAAATTGACTTAGCACTTCGATTGTTTCTTCTTTCATATGATTTGGACTGATTTTTTGCTTTATTGTCGGTGCCCTTCTGTAAATTATCCTAGGTTTTGCTTCTATGTACTCTTTCAACATTTCATCGCTTTGCAAAATGTTCCAATGTTTTGTCAATGATTTTTTCAAAAGGTGAGCTTCACTATTAAAAGTCGTTATGACGTCTACCTTTTTTTCATTTTTCTTCACCATTCTTGGTTTTTCTTTTAGTAATTCAGTTCTAGGTACTTTTTCTGCTTTATAGATAGCTTTGTCTACATCTTGATTTTTGTAACCTCTCTGGATGAATTTTTCTTTAAGCAATTTGACATGATTCTCGTATTTTTCATTTGAACTACAGCTATGTTTTGTTCTCAGAATTTCACCATATGGTATATTTTTAATTATGTGCTTGGCGTGATTGCTTTCAGCATGTAGAACTTTATTGACTGAAGTTGGCTTTATGTATAGATCTGTTAGGATATTTTCCCCATCTGTGTAAATTAGCAAATCCAAAAATTCAATTTTCTCAGAGCTTATTTTTTCAGTGAATTTGATATTATATTCATTCACATTTAGATATCTAATGTAATCAAAAAGTTATTTTTTGTCTCCATTCCATATCATAAGAATATCATCGATATATCTTCCCCAATAGGTTATGTATCCATTAGTAAATGTTGTATGTTGCCATGCATGATTGATTTCAAAATGTCCCATAAATAAATTAGCATATGACGGTGCAAACTTGCCCCCCATTGCTGTGCCTCATTCTTGTCTATAGACTTGTTTGTTAAAGCAAAATTCAACATTTCTAAAATCATTAAATTTTGTTGAAAACAAAATTGATCTTGTTTTCAAAAAGAACTGTTGTTTCAAGCCCTTTCAGATGTTCAATACTGGTGTATAATGATACCACGTCCATGGTTACAAAAAGAAAATTTTCTTCCCAAGGTATTTCTTCTAGTTGTTGGATGACATGTTTACTGTCTCTCAAGTATGATGACAAATTGGTTGTTAGAGGTTGAAGATGTAGATCTATATATTGGGAAACTCTTTCTGTTAATGAACCTATGCCATTGATAATTGGTCTACATGTTGGAAATTGTTCAAATGTTTTATGAATCTTTGGCAAAAAGTATATAATTGGCATAATTGGATGAGTGTTGTTCAGATAGTGATATTCATCTTCAGAGAGTAAGCCGATTTCTTCCCAATTTTTTATCATACTGTGCCATTCCGACTGCAAGTCCATCATTGGATTCTTCTGTAGCGGACAGTAGCAATTCCTATCATTCAGTTGTCTGTTACCTTCTGTAATGTAGTCTTTTCTTTGCATCAGAACAATATTGCCTCCTTTATCTGCACTCTTAATTATCCATTGTGTATTTTTTGATAGGGACTCAATAGCCATCGATTCTTTTCGTGAAAGATTGTGTTTCATTTTTGTTTGTTTATTTTTGAGAAAATTGTGTCTTAGATCTGCACTCACCATTTTTTGAAAGACATCAATTGCGTTGTTTTCTGCCATTTTTGGAATGAACTTAGATTTTAGTTTTAAGTTTGATTCTTCTGATAGACAAGGATCAATGTTTTGTTCATCTAGGAACATTTCTGTCGTATAATTATCTTCTGTAAGATTCATAATATTTATTGTCTTTTCCACAATTTCTACTGACAATGGTGAAATATCCTGAATCATCTTCTTTTGTTTCTCAAATGTTGACTCGGCAAAGTATTTTTTCAACTTTAATTTTCTGCAAAATTTGAATAGATCTACATTAGTGTGGAAGTAATCTGCTTTGTTTGATGGACTAAAATTTAGTACTTTATTAGTTGTTATATCGACTTCTTGTCCAGTTAGATTCATGACTAAATTTACTTCATCCTCTTGTCTTGAGATCTGGTTTGCATTCCCCCTTGTCCGCTTCCTTTGTTTTTGCGTTCCTCCTCTTTTTCCTCTCTTGTTTTTGATACGTTGATTAATATACGTTTGTTTATGCCAGGTCTTATGTCCCTTGTGTTGATGGTACTTTGTTGATAATTCGATTTCGTGATCGACTTGTGCCTTCGAAATTCTGCTAAAAAAAATCGAATTCACGTGTTTTACCTGATGTACTTGGTTCTATTCCTCTTTCTACTTCACTAACCGTTTCTGTATCAGAAGATTGAGTAGTTGAAGATGGTATGTTCACATTTTTTGCCTTAGAATAAGATTTAGAGATGGGAGTAGTTCTTCCTTTAATGTCATACTTTCTCTGATATGTGTATACTCTTCCAATTTTATAATCAATTTCGTCTCTTAGAAATGCTTTTTGTTTTTTGGATTTCAATTCTTCAGTGAATTTATTTAAATAATCATCTAATATTTGATAATTTTTAAACGTTATCTCAGGTAAGTTTAATTTTTCAATTGCTTCTTTTAGTATCTTAATTTCTTCCAATGCTTTCTCATGGGCTATCGCTGAGTGATTAATTATTCTGACCATCATATCTTTAGAAGTTTTTGAGAGGGTTCGCATGTGAATCCATGCCAGACCCATGCTGGAGAACAACAGTTACAGGTAAGTAACTTGTTCCTTCTCCAGCATGGGGTCTGGCATGGATTCACATGCTCATGAATAAGAATACATAGCAGTACACACATGCACAACCACAGGAGGCGGCAACAGGCTAAACATTAAGCAATACAAAAACTCAACATTAAGCATCTCTTACCTCCTCGCCAGGCTCACCTTAAGCGAACAGGTTGCGCAGCTTGGCCGACCCTGGACTCCTCCGTGGAGTCCCGATCGACGCAGTAGAATCTTGTGAAGGTGTGCGTTGACCTCCACGTCGCAGCCCTGCAGATGTCCAGCAGGGGCACACCAGACAGGAAAGCCGTGATAGCAGCGATCGCTCTGGTCGAATGGGCTCTCGGACGGCCGGGCAGCGGTCGGTTTGCCAATCGGTGCCAGTGCATGATGCAGCCGGAGAGCCATCTGGAAATGGAAGTCTTCGAGAGAGCCTTCCCTTGATTCACAGTCCCAAAGTTCACAAACAGCTGTGATGTCTTCCGAAAACTCTTTGTGCGGTCCACGTAGAACTTCAGCGCTCTAGCTACGTCCAGCGAGTGCAGAGTCCTTTCAGGCGGCGACGAAGGAGACAGGAAGAAAACTGGCAACACCAAGGGTTCGTTGAGGTGGAAGACCGACGGGGCATGAAGGAGGGGTGCGTCCTCAGCACCACCCTCGTGTCCCGAAACGTCAAGTATGGCGGCTTGCAAGATCGGGCCTGGATCTCTCCCACTCGTCGTGCGGAGGTGATGGCCACGAGAAACGCAGTCTTCCACGACAAACTTAAACGGTGCCAAATGCATAGGCTCAAATGGGGGCCCCCCATGAGCCTGGTCAGCACCACGTTGAGCTCCCACGCTGGGGCAGGGGCCTTCACTGGCGGGAATGATCGGAACAATCCTTTCATAAATTCCTTCAACAGTCGATGAGACCACAAGGACGCCTGTCCCGTAGTTCTGTTGTATCGTGAAATGGCGGCCAGATGTATCTTGATGGAAGCGTGAGCTAGTCCAGCCTTGGCCAATGACAGTAGGTACGGCAATACTTGAGGGGCCGTAATCCGCAGAGGGTTAATCTTCTGTGCACGGCACCAGACAGAGAACCTCGTCCATTTATGTCCGTAGCACTTGAGAGTTGAGGACGGCCTGGCCTTTGCAAGAACCTCTCTGCAGTCGGCGGGGATGTCGTACCCTCCAAACTCTAGTGCTGCAGGAGCCAGGCCTGCAAGTTCAGGGACCCCTGGTTGTGGTGAAGAATGGCGCCTCCTTCTCTGGAGAGAAGATCTGCATCCGTCGGCAGCTTGACTGGTGTGGATGTTGACAAGTCCAGAAGGTCCGGGAACCAGATCTGTCTCGGCCACGCTGGTGCAACAAGGATCATCCTGCACCGGGACCTCTTGAGCTGGTTGATGAGCCGTAGCAGCAACGGCAGTGGAGGGAATGCATAAAGAAATAGGCCGTCCCAGGGGAACGAGAAAGCATCGCCCATGCTCCTCGGCTGGGGGAACCTGCGGCACTTGGAATTCGTCACCGTCGCGAAGAGATCGATTTGGGGTTCGCCCCATCGTCGGAAGAGTCGATCCACTTGATCCTGGCGTAGTTCCCACTCGTGGCACGAGCGCAGCTCTCTGCTGATCGTGTTTATTCCTGCCAGATGAAGAGGCACCAGAAACATCACTTGGGCGACAGCCCAATGCCACAGATCCTGGGCTTCCTTGGATAGGGCAGGGGATCTGGTCCCGCCCTGCTTCCGGATGTAGAACATCGTGGTGGTGTTGTTGGTGAAGATCCTCACCACCTTGCCCTTGAGGGACTGAAGAAAAGACCTGAGGGCCCAGAACAATGCGCGGAGCTCCAAGATGTTGATGTGGAGTGAGTTCTCCTCCGGGAGCCAAAGGCCTCTCGCGTGAAGAGTGCGCTCCCCAACCTTCCAGGGAGGTGTCCATCGTCACCATCACCTGGTGAGCTGGGGTCTGAAAGTCCGTGCCCGCCGACAGATGAGTGGGTACCCCACCACCGGATCGCCTGATGGAACGTCTCGTTGAGAGGGATCCTGTCCTCAAAGCTGCCCGTCGACTGGACCCAGCGGGCGTTGAGGAACTCTTGTTAGGGGCGCATCCGAAAGGTGCACCAGATAAATGCACGAGGACATCATCCCGAGGAGGGACTTGATCGATCTTACCCTGGCCATGTCCGTGGCCAGCAGATGCTGCACCTTGCCCAGAATGGTCCTGGTCCTTTCCTCCGACGGCGAGGCCAGCCGCGCAACTGTGTTGAGCTTTGCTCCCAGAAACAGGGTGACTTGCGACGGAACCAAATGGGATTTTGGAAAGTTGGAGAATCCCAAGTCCGTGAGCAGCTGGACGGTCTTCACAGTGTGCTCCACAGCAAGCTCCCTTGTCCTTGCCCGGTTGAGCCAGTCGTCCAGGTAGGGGTAGACGTGGATCCCCTGTAGGCGCCGCCACCGGTGTGAGGCACTTGGTGAACACCCTTGGTGCCGACTTCAATCCGAACGGGAGGCCCTTGAACTGGTAGTGCCACCCCTGGACCACAGACCTGAGGAACTTTCGGTGTCTTTTTAGACTGGACATGTGGAAGTATGCATCCTCCAAGTCCAATGACGACAGGAAATCGCCCTCCTCCAGCTGTCCCAGCACGTGCTGGAGGGTGACCATCCGGAACTTCTGTGCCTTGATGTACTTGCAGGTCCAGGATGGGGTGCCATCCTCCTGTCTTCTTTTTTACGAGGAAGTACCTTGAGTAAACTCCGGAGCCCTGAAGCCGCTTTGGGACGAGCTCGATGGCACCCTTCTTGAGCATCGCCCTTACTTCCAACAGTAGCTGAGGGATGTGATTTTTCCTTCCTGGCCATGGGTGGAAAGCGAGGGCACTTCTTCTGAAACTCGAGGGTGTGCCCTTGGGCCAGGGCGTCCAGCACACAACGGTCGGTGGAGATGGACTCCCACACGCTGACAAACCTCGCCAGCCGGCCTCCCACCGGGATGCTTCGGCGGGGGCCCAACCCCACAGTCGGTTCAATCTTGTTTGGAGGCTGCCTTGCCTCCTTGACCTCCCTGTCGACGACGACGGGCAACACCTGACTTTCCGCGTCCCCTGTAGGCTTCCTGGGACGAAGATCTTGCCGCTTGGCGGTATGTGGAGGAGCCACTGCCGGATCCCTTGGAGGCACCTTGTCTGCCTCCGGAGCTCCGAAAGGACGGCCGTCGTCGTTGGAGCACTCCCAGTGCCTGGGCAGTCTGTCTGTCTTGATGGCCTGAAGGGACTCATCAACCGCCTTCCCAAACAGGTTGCTCCATCGAAGGGCATGTCCAAAACCTTGGTTTGTACGTCCTGGCGGAAATCTGTTGCCTTAACCATCCTTTTCGTCTCAGGCAAACGCCGTTGCCCAACTGACGGAAACCGGTGTCAGCGATGTCCGTTGCCACCGTGATGGCGTGGTCCGAAGCAATCTCCCCTTCCTGTAGTATTTCAAGGGTCTCAGCCCTTTTGGCGTCCGGAAGGAAGTCCAACAGCGGGGCGATTTTGAACCACAACTCCCTGTCGTAGCGGGCTACTATAGCCAGGGCGTTGGCCGCCTTGATAGTCGCTGCAGATGAGATGGCCCGTCGTCCCATCGTGTCCAGCTTCCTGCCCTCGCCGTCCGGCGGGGAAGTTGATGTCGAGGCCGATGCCCCCCCCCCAGCTTTCTTCTTTGCCACCGTAACGACCGAATCCGGGGTAGGTTGCGCTCAAAGGCACAAGGGGGGCAGCGTCGGGGACCCGGTACTTCTCGTACCGGTCCCTCTTTGCCGGCGCCCTGGCAGGGTTCTTGAGGAGGGCGAGCCCCTCATCCCAGATGTCATCAAGAAGTGGTACAGCGAGGACAGTCTTCCTTTTAGCCTCGCGCCGTTGGTAAAGGAACCCTTCCTTCTTCTCTTCTGGGCAGAGCTGGAAGAGTTCTGATGCCCTGGAAATCATGGCATGAAAGGATCCAATCGCGTCGGGCAGGGACGCCCGAGCAGGGGGCGACGAGGGACACATCCCGTCGCCTCCGTCGTCATCTGTACCTGTCGTAGCCGTGTCCGTGCCTGTATCATACCCATGGGTAGTAAACCAGGGGGAAGGCAGAGAAGGCCATAGAGGCGGGAGAGGTGGCGTAGGATGCGTCCTCTTATGCGGTGGACTTTCCAAAGGTCCTGACTCCGGTTCCCCCGTCGGGTCTGGCTCAGGTATCTCCGTCAAGGGGAGGGGAGGGGGGCGGGCGAGGGGCAACCTTGCCCTTATCTTCGAGCATAAGGACTGAATCGCTGACAAAAATGGCCACCGAAATGTCCTGCGGCGCCGGAAACGACGGGCGCGAGGACACAGTCGCTCTCGTCGTCGCCCTCGTCAGAATCCCTCCCGATGGGCTAAGCCTCTTCCACGACTTCGATGAGCTCTTCTTCAGAGGTTGTGTCCGTATCCACGATGGCCACCTGCCCCTCCCCCACCTTTTCCAACGAGGACTTCGTGGGGGTCTTCTCAATGGGCCTGAAAGATGACTCCCTCCGCGGTGGCAGGGAGACTGGGTCCGGAGGTCGCCTCCACAGGCTGAGCCAGGGCCGCTGCGACATCCTCAATCGAGGTCTTAGCAGGGTGAATTCAGGCCATCGTCACCTTCTATACGCCTGGGGCCTTCACCTTGGAGGGAGGGTCTGAGCCTCGCTCCCCTCTGCCGGAATCTTCAAGATCGACCGAGGCCTCTCCAGAAGCTTTGCCGGGTTCTCGGACTTCCTCTTAACCGAGCCAGAGCGTTGGCTCGTGGTTGATGGCGCCGGGGAGGATGCGCCCTGCCTGGCAACCGTAGAGCCTGACCGTTCAGCGCTTCCGGTGCCAGCAGACTTGCGGTGCTTGGCCTTCTGTTGGGCCCCCGTCGCCGGGGCACCCTCAAAGGTCTTAGAAGACCGCTCGGACTTTCTCGCCTGATGGGCTCTTCCCTTCCAGCCAGTTGGCGAGACGCAGATGGCTGTCCTTCATGGTCCGCTCCGACATATTGCCGCAAAACGCACAGTCCTTCTCCACGTGCGTCTTGTCCTCATGGAGGCAGTAGAGGCAAAGGGAGTGTTCGTCCTCCTTAAAGACATTCTGAAGCTGGCAACCAGGGCAGACCCTGAACAGCTTTCCGGGCGTCGAGCTTCCTTTCTCCCGGGCCATGTCCGAGATGGGCCTGAGAAACTTCTGGGGTCCTCCAAAAGCGTGGCTCGACAAAATCTTCACCCTTGAGGGGCGTAGAAGAATCCGACACGGGTCCCCGTTAATCGGCTAAAGAAACGGTGGAGCTTGAGGCTCTTTTGACCGAAAGAGAACATTTTCCTATGAAAAGCGCGAAAAACGCACTAAAGCTCGAGAGCAATAGCACGAGGATCCAACACTTGAACGTGCGGTAAAAAATCTGAAGATGGCTGCCAGAGGTGGGGCTTAGGGAGATGGCAGTCATTGGCTGTGGTCAGTACGACGCAGAGATCAGTGATTGGTTACTACTAAGAAAGACAGATCAGAAACGAAACTGATACTGATTTTTCTTTACCGAGGATTCCCAGCCTGACGACGGGGAATATTCATGAGCATGTGAATCCATGCCAGATCCCATGCTGGAGAACCAGACTAACTCTCACTTCATACTGGACATGTCCCGTTCGGGTCAGGCAAAGTCAGGCACTTTACCCTAAGTGCGCACACCTGATACCAATTGGCTCTCCTCACACAAATAAAAGGCAACACCTAAAGACAAACTCTGAGCAAGGCGGAGCACGAGAACGAGCAGAATTTCCAGGACGAAGGCACACCTACTGGAGCAGGGCAACAGTCCAAGGGACTAAAACAGCAGGCCGAAAACCCCAAGACTTCTCTACTGCAGGACGCTGCCTCTTACAGGCTGCGAAAGACGCGTGGAGAAGGCCAAATCCCACAATTGAAGATTGCATTGTGTTGCAATGATGCCAGCAACCCTCCCAGGTGAACAACAGAGTTGGGGACGCGAGGTCAAGCGTGTGTTACTAACCTTGACTCAGAAATCAGAAAAAACAAAACAAGAAAGAAGCGCACACAGCCGGTGAGTTGGCAAGCAACGTGGGAGACCAGTGTGTGTTAAAGTGAATGAAGTAGCAACATCATATCAAAATTGAAGGCTGCACGCGTGTGGATGGGACACGAAGAAAGGCAGACCTGTGAATGAAATTTAAAGTGAAATACAGCTGTAAGATCAGCTATACTAAGTAACAGAGTGGTCCGGTGAAAGGAAGTAGCCCATTCGAAAAGGCTCAGTGAAAGGTGTATTGTTTGAAAGCAAAAGGGCGAACAAACAGCAAAAGTGAAAGTAAATAGTGAACGTTGAGTCAAAGTGGTCCTGTGGTGGTCTTTAAAGAAAGCCACACACATTTGAAAGACTTCGACATTCAAAAGTGGTCCAAGCCCGATTGAGAGAGACCCGAAGCTTGCGGATGGGAGCCCCCTTGCAACTTTGTGTGTATTGTATTGAGAGAGGTCTGAGCCTGGCAGAGAGGGACCTTTGTGAACGTTTTGGTTGAAACATTATTTTGAAAGTTAGAGAAAAGGAACTTTAAACGTGGAAGGCCAGGCAGGCCTTGATCAACGGTTTTGAACTGTGTACTGTGCTGGAAGCTGAGCCAGAGTGCGTCATCCTGCATACAAGGATCGCCTTACCTCGTGAGGCCTAACGTGGGGAGGAGAATTGGTTCAGCCACATTATCATTTGAACACCGACTTTTCCTTTTGCATAAATGTTCTCCTTTTTACACTTTTTGTACAAGGGATAGGGCAGGCGTTAGGTTTTTGTTAGTATAGGCCATTTTTATTTGACAGACTCTACTAGGACGGTTTCGTTTATCGTTTGGTCGAGACAACTCCCATCCTAGCTATAGGGCCAAAATAGGAGTTTCTCCAACCTCAACATTTTCAATAAAGGTTTCACAAATGGTGTCGGTGTCAATACATGCGATACCAAGCATTCCCCTACAGGACCCTGCTGGTGTCCCTGGGGCCGCCGCTGAACTCTGGGACAGTCAACCAACAAGGGAGACAGGCGCCCAAGGCCAGAGACATCACCCCGACCATCCTGGAGCTATGGCTGGCCTGTGTTACAGCGTTTCCCCACCAGGGTGCCCCGGCAGTGTGCCAATCCCTTCTCAGAGACAAAAGCTGTAACAGGGCAAAGACAGAGCTCCAGGTCGGTCGGGGCTTTTGGGGGGGGGGCGAGGGGCAGATTGGCCCAGGGAGCCCTCCCCCAATATATCACTGCTGGCCTAGTGGTCCTTGCTTCTTCGCAGGGGTGGCAAAATAGGTCCGGAACCCCAATTTTGGACCCCCCCTCCAAGGGAAGCAGCAAGGGTCTGCCCATCCTGTGGGCGAATCTTAACGGGTCGGGCCCACAGGCACAGCCTCTTGATACCCCCAAGTGTTCCACTATATGTGGATTGTAATGTTTTGCCTTCCCCAAAGAAGGCAAAACAAAAATGATGCCCTCTGGTTGGCATTTTCCGATTGGCCTGGTATACTCGCCCCGCCCCAAGATCATATTCCTGGTGGCCTAGTGGTCCTTAGTGCTTCCCTGGGCTGACGAAATGGGGTCAGACCAATTTTGTCCCTACCCCCGGGAAGCAGCCAGAATCTGCCTCTCCCTGGGGCATTTGGGGGGGGGGGGGGGGGATTTGTGGGGTGCTGGCTCACAGGCACAGGGCTAGTCTCCCAATGCCCCCAAGTGTGCCTTTAAAAAAAAAAAAGGTTTGCCTTCCTAGTGGGGAAAATGGGTGCAAAACAGCACCCATCTGCCCCCAAAGAAGGCAAAACATTGTGGCATTGTTTGTTGTTGGTGGGAGCTGCACCCCCAATTGATCCCCAAAATCAATTACCTGGCCTTCCAGTGGGATTGCTGGTCAAGGATCAAACTATCCTTGATCAGCAATCTGCTTGTGGGAAGGCTTGTTGGAAAGGGAAGAGTCTCCCCTTTCCAACTAGCCCTTCCCATGCAAATCAGGCAGGAAATGCCTGAGCAGCACGAACAATTGTGTCTGCTATATTTATATGCTAATATTTCCCAATGACGTCAGCCAACGTAGCGTACGCCGATGTCATCACGGCCATCCCCACCGCCCCCGACCCCCAGGCACGAAAGGTAAAGTTCTCCCCTTCACTGCCTTGGGAAGATGGGAGCTGCAAACAGAGTGCTGAGGATGAGATACCTCGTCCTTAGCACTTAAGGGGTTAAGCGAGATAAAGTAGTTGGTAGAAGTGGGAGTACATATTAACAAGGGAAATGTGGCACGCAATGACATTTTCAAAGCTGAAACCTGTGCAGGTTGTAAATGCCTTTTCTTTTCCCATTGTTAAATGTAACTCTATGCTGAGCAGTTGCATGGCTCGTTAACAGAATGCTGCCGGTAAAAGCAACTGAATCTAATTGACTCTCAAGCGTTACAAGAACAGTTTTCACATCTTGAGAAGACGCGCATGAGACATTGTTTGCCCAGAACCTTGGAGGCTAGAAGCTGACCGAATGGTGGGAACATGTAACTTTGAAGTTGCAGTTCAAAGGTAAAACCAAGATGTGTGTGCTTAGTTTATATTGGAAAACTGATCACTTGTAACATCCCGAACAATGAAGCAGCATCTGAGCAGAGAACAGGTACGGCCCAAGTCAAAAGCCCAAACCCTTTTACAGCATATCCAGCTCATTTAAGAACTGAACATTGAGTTGTTGAAGGGAGTAGTTTCTTACCTGTAACTCCATTTCTCCAGCGTTGGTATCTTTCATGGATTCACATGCTTAGAATATTCCCCGTCGTCAGACTGGGAACCCTCGGTACACATATATAGTCGTTTCCTGTAGGAAAAAACTTCCGACACTTGTGTGTCCTATCCACATCTACGTCCTCTCTGGGGCCGTTCACGCATTCCCCGTAGGACGTAGCGGTATAAAAGCCCCGCCCCCGCGGGTCCCGTCAGATTTCGGCCCCTCCAAAGTAGAAAAGGAGAACCTGCTTATGCACATATCTTGCACATTGCATTCCGGGGAGGCTGGTGGGCGCATGTGAATCCATGAAAGATACCAACGCTGGAGAAATGGAGTTACAGGTAAGAAACTACTCCCTTCTCCAGCATTGGATCTTTCATGGATTCACATGCTTAGAATAGATTGTATAGCAGTATCCTAAAAGAAGGAGGTGAGAATGCAATGTAACATACACCACAAAAAACACCCCAAAACCTAATATATAGGCACGTAAGCAGCAACATATTTTCTGATATATATATATATATATATATATATAGCTCAAAACAGACACTAAAGAACCAGAATAGACGAGGCAAAAGCTTAACCGTTTTTGGCTTACCTCATTGAGCTGTACTTCATCCGCATGCTGCCTTTCCAGGCAGTAATGGCGTGTGAACGTGTGTGGGACTGACCATGCCGCCGCCTGGCAGATGTCTGTCAGAGGAATTCCTGCCCACAGCGCCGTGGAAGAGGCTGTCGATCTTGTGGAATGGGCTCTAGGGTGCCCTTGTAGGGGTCTCCCGGCCTTGGAGTGACTAAAAGCAATCGCCGACGAGACCCATCGAGCCAGTCCTTGCTTGGAAATTGCCTTTCCTCTCGTCGACGGACCGTATGCGATGAACAGCTGTCTGGTAGTTCTGAGTTCTTGTGTTCTTTGCAGATAAAATTTCAACGCCCTTTTCACATCTAGAGTATGAAGAGCCTTTTCCGCCGTCGATGACGGGGTCGCAAAGAAAGTAGGGAGAACAATGGTCGAGTGTTTGTGATAGACCGTCGGAACTTTTGGGACGAAAGTAGGATTAGTTGATAGCACCACTTTGTCCTTAAAGAATCTCATATATGGGGGGGTCTATGACCAATGCCTGTAGCTCCGATACTCTTCTAGCTGATGTAATGGCAATTAAGAAAGCCAGCTTCCATGACAGGAACTGCATGGATGAAGAGGACATTGGCTCGAAAGGTGGCTTCATTAAGGCCGCCAACACCACATTTAGACTCCATATTGGTGGGAACCGCTTCGTTGGGGGAAAGTTCGAAAAAGACCCCTCATGAAATGTTTCACCAGCCTGTCGCTGAATAACGGAGAGGACTGTCTCCTCCTCGTGAACCTTGAGATGGCCGCCAGGTGCACCTTTATGGATGACGAGGATAACCCACTCTCCGCCAGGTGAAGAAGATACAGTAAAACTTGTTCTGGAGTTACTTCTAAAGGCCGTATTTAATGTTGCGTTTGACACCACATACAGAACCTTCGCCACTTGCAGATGTATGACTTGTTGGTGGAAGGAGCCCTAGCCGCCTGTAGAATTCTCCGGCAATCCGACGAAAATTTCAAAGTGCAAAATTCCGAAAAGTCAGGAGCCAGGCCGTCAGGTTGAGGCTGTCCGGATTGTGATGCCACACCGTTCCCTTGTCCCGGGACAGGAGATTCGGAACCTTCTGGAATGTTATCTGTTGTTCCAACGACAGATGCAGCAGGTCGGAAAACCAAGGTTGTCTCGCCCAATACGGTGCCACTAGAATGACCCGGCATTTGTATCTGCGTATCCACTGTACAGTTCTCCGTATAAGGGGAAACGGAGGGAAGGCGTACAGGAACTTGTCTGTCCATGGAAATGAGAACGCTTCCCCTAGGGATCCTTTGAGGCCATCTACTCGCGAACTGCTCGCATTTCATGTTTTCCTTCGTTGCGAAGAGATCCCCTGAGGGGTGACCCCATCTTTTGAAGATTTTCTGCAGCTGAATGGTGTCCATCTCCCACTCGTGTATCTGGGCCATGCTTCTGCTTAGGGAATCCGCTTGTACGTTCTTCACTCCTGGAAGATGATGAGCCACTATAGATATGTTGTGTTTCAAAGCCCAATGCCATACCTTTTGAGCCTCCCTGGACAGGGTCCTGGACCTCGTGCCGCCTTGTTTTATCAAGTAGAACATGGCTGTCGTGTTGTCTGTCAGCACTCTTACTCTCAACCCCTTGATATGTGGGAGGAATGACCTCAAGGCCCATCTCACTGCCCTCAGTTCCAGTACATTGATATGTAGGAGTGACTTGGTCGGGGACCATCTGCCCTGGGTTTGGTAGTTGTCCATGTGTGCTCCCCAGCCTGTCAGGGATGCGTCCGTGATGATGGTTCGCTGAAATTCTGGTTCTTGTAGAGGTACCCCTCTGTCCAGGTTGTGAACGCTTTTCCACCATTGGAGGGCTCGGATGATTTATTCGTCGTCGACGGTTACCCTGTCTGACCACCGACCCGTGGCCTGCTTCCATCTGTCCGCTAGGAATTCCTGAAGTGGCCTCATGAACAAGCGACAGTTGGCTACTAGATGGATGCAGGAAGCCATGGAACCTAGGATCGCCACATACTTTCTCACTGAGAGAGTGCCATGTAAACGTAGTTGACTCGTCAGTCGATTGATCTTTGACATTCTGTCTAGGGAAGGTTTCACTATTCCCGACTGGGTTTCGAATTGAGCTCCCAAGAACTTTAAGTTCTTTGATGGCCTTAGAGAGGACTTTTCGAAGTTCACTGCGAACCCCAGTCGTTGCAAAAGCTGTAAGGTAGCCTGTACGCTGTCGTTGGTCGACGCCAAGGAGGATCCCCTCACAAGCCAGTCGTCGAGGTACGGGTATACATGATGCCCTTTCTTTCTCAGCCAGGCTGCCACGGGTGCCAAACATTTTGTGAACGTTCTTGGGGAGGATTTGAGACCAAACGGAAGCACTGCGAATTGGTAGTGTGTCCGACCTACCATGAACCTCAGAAACGTTCTGTGTTTTTGACACAGGTATGTGGAAGTATGAGTCCTGTAGATCCAGCGACACCAAAAAATCTCCCACTTGAATTGATCCGATTACTTCCTGCAGCGTGAGCATTTTGAATTTCTGGCTCTGTAAGGTCTTGTTGAGGTCGCGCAGATCGAGAATGGTACACCACTTTCCGTTTGGCTTTTTTACCACAAAACACCGCGAGTATACCCCTTGGCCTTTCTGCGATGCAGGAACCACTTCTATGGCACCTTTCTGTAACATAAGTGCTACTTCCTGCAGCAAAACGCTCAGATGTGGTTGGGGTAGGGGTAGGAATACCGGTGGACATTTTGGAGGTTTGCATTTGAATAGTAGCAAATGTCCGTACCTCACTGTGTCCAACACCCACTGATCTGTTGTGATGTCCTCCCATTCTTTGACGCAGCTTGACACTCTTCCTCCCAGAACGGTGCGCTTCCCGTCATTGCTGGTCTTTTTGTTTGTTCGTCGACGAGGGATAGGCCGGTCGTCTCTTGGATGACTGGAAATTTCTGCGCCGGCTTGAGTTTTGAGAGGCGCGTCTATATCCCTGGGAAGGGTATGCTGATCTGCCAAAGGATCTATCCCTGGATGCAGAGAATCTTCAATTGCCCGATGCCCCTTTAAAGGGACGAAAAGATCGAAAAATGTTTCCACTTTGAAGGGCACCCAACGAGCGTGCCGTATCAGAGTCCTCCTTCATGCCTTTCAGGGCCTCATCCACCTTTTCTCCAAAAAGAAGGTCATGTCCAATACTTTATACTGCACCTCCGGCCTGAAGTTGGTGCACTTAAACCAAGCCTGGCGTCTAAGAACAACCCCGTTGTTTACTTGTTTAAAGCCCGACTCCGCCAGGTCCACCGCTATGTTAATTGCATGATTCGACGCTTCTTCACCCTCTCGTACCAGAGACATAGCCGTTTTTTGATGTTCCTCCGGAAGGTGGTCCAGTATAGGGGCTAGTCTGTGCCACATCTCCCTGTCGTACCTGGCGACAATAGCCAAAGAGTTGGCTGCTTTCACAGTTGTAGCACCCACGGATAGTACCTTCTTACCAAAACACATCTCATCTTGGCGCCTTGCCTCATTATCCGGAGGGGTAGAGCACTTGTGTTGGGCCCTTGCTTTCCTTGTCGCTGCTGCCGACACCACTGAGTCAGGTGTAGGTTGGGACGAAAGACATTTCGGGGAAGAGTCTGGCACTTTAAACTTCTTTTCAATGCGGCCTTTGACGGCCGGTTCAGAAAACGGGTGACGCATGGTTTGAACACCCTCTTTCCAGACATGATCTAAAATGGGTATTGAAAATACTGAACGTCTATTCTTACCCATATGGCCTTTTCCATCATTGAATGAAAAGCGCCAATATCGTCTGGTGGAGACGGGTGAGTGGGGCTCTTTGGTGTTTCCAATTCAACATCCGACACCCAGGATGGATCCCTAGATGGAGACAGGGAGATATCTGATACCGATCCTCGGTCAGATACAGAGTCCGACAGCTCACCCTCCTCGTGGACCACTGGAGTCACCGGAACTCTGGTCGTTTGGGTTGGACGATGTGACGGGCCTGGCTCGTCGATAGGAGGCGTTGACGGGTTCACTGGTGGAAGCCTTTCATCCAACGATTTCAGCAGCGAGTGCAATGAGGACAGGACCTCCATGGACAGGGCCGATTGTGAGTTTCAAAACTGGGTAAACATCTGAGAACAGGTTGCTCCTGATGGTGACTTGGCTCGGAGCCCAAGATCTTCCGGGCCCGCAATCCTGAAGCCGTCTTCCTTCGAGGAAATCGACGCTGCTTGTTCCTGCAGCAACGTGTCTGGCAACACCAGATCAAAAACCTCTGGTCTCCAGGCCTGAACTTCGGTCGACGAGGACATCGTCGCCGTCATCGTCAGCGGGTTGATGACGGGGGAAACCAACTGCGTTAGCGGCAGTGAGGACACGGACTGGTTTGTTGTGGTCGACGGTGGGCCTGCAGGTGGCTTAGGCGGTCCCGCCTTCACAGAGCTCTCCCTGTGCTTTTCCAACTCTCTACTCGTGGCAGATCTATGAGGATTGCCCGAGGAGGATTTTGGCCTTTCCTTTCCATGTTTTTTCAACGATGAAGACTTTTTTGAAGATTCTTTTGAAGAGTCTTTGGAAGAGTGGCTTCGTGAAACATCCTTTTCCGCCGGTCGAGTTTTCTTTGCCGGTGGTTCCGACGAGGCTGAACGGCGCGGGGCCCCCGATGTTTTCGTCGAGGCCACGCTGCGCACGGAGCCAACCTCCGACTGAGGATATGCTCCCGCCCCGTCATTTAACCACGACACCAGTCGCCGACTCCGATCTTTCAGGGTTTTCTGGGAAAAACCTTTACATATTTCGCACTGGTCTGCCGAATGGTGAGGGTGGAGGCAATATATACAATCTAGATGGCCGTCCCCCTCGTAAACCTTTTTCAATCCGCATGTGGCGCACGGGCGGAAGAGCGGTTTGCCCGACATCCTGGTAAGACCAATAACCTTTCGACCAAAAACGAGTAATTTCAACAATAACCTAGAAAGTAGAGACTACGCGAGGAGATCCCACTATCTTTGGAGACGGTTGAAATCTGACGGGACCCGCGGGGGCGGGGCTTTTATACCGCTACATCCTACGGGGCATGCGTGAACGGCCCCAGAGAGGACGTAGATGTGGATAGGACACACAAGTGTCGGAAGTTTTTTCCTATAGGAACGACTATATATGTGTACCGAGGGTTCCCAGTCTGACGACGGGGAATATTCTAAGCATGTGAATCCATGAAAGATCCAATGCTGGAGAAGCCTTGTTATCCCAGAGACTTACAATACTAGGGGTGACAAAGTGTTAGAAAAGATTTGTCTAAGTGCAATTTTCCCTACATATTATGGAACCCCCAAACCTTTTGCTTTGCTTGGCTGACTTAACATGACTTTTTTCAGTGGAACACAGCCTTCAACTGCGCTCCCCTGGGCTTTTGCTAATTTGTTATGGGGAAACTGACAAGTCCTTCTTAATGTCAGTACTGTGAAAATTTGTTTCCCTTAGTCTTTGTTGCCATTTCTTGTTAACTTTTTTTCTGTGTGCTAAGAACCTTACTGACCAGATCTATCCTGGGACATTGCATAGGAGCACCGCTGTCCTGAGTCGTGACTCGAAACTTGGGGAATTGCTAGCTTGTGGTCCTTGGTCCTCTCCCGCCACATTTCAAAGGCCTAGCTCCTCCGGGTCGCGAATTAGGGGAGTGCGCCACGTACAAACCTGTGCGGTCCCTGTGTCACTACTCTGTAGTGACGGTCGCTCTGGGCGACTTGCCTGCCTGCTCGCCTGAGCCCAGAATCCTGCTGCAGCAGAATCTTCTTTGTCCTCAGTTTGTGAGCCGAGTAAGGGCTACTGTCCCTTCACGGATGACAGTCCTGTCCCGCAGCCCCTGATAACCAGAACAACTAGAAACGGCAGGGTTTGAACCTACCAACAACCTCAGCTAAACTGGTGGTCCGGAGTGTGCCAAGGGGCGGTGAGTACTTGCTTAATGTACAGATGGCCCTTCGCACTTCCATTGAACTTTTACGCACAAGGATTCCTGTTAGTTCCTCACTTTGGCTGGGATAGTAGCCTGTGCTCCCTAGCTATTCCCGAACATCGAAAGTCGCTCAGCCTAAGATGCTCCCTTGCAGCCTGGGCCGCATGCATTCTCTCGCAATCCTTGATTGCGTGTGCTCCCTCGCATCTTAGGCTGCAGGCTCTCCCTCGCAACTCTAGGCCGCTCTCTCTCCACCCGGCCGGGCGCACCCCACATTCCCTGCGGGCCCTCCCCCTTACCCCATTCCTTGACCTATTGTGTACTGTTCCTGAGGTTTTGTTCTCCACGGTTGTTGGCTACATTGGATTGCCTGCATCCCAGCTGTGTGCATTCTTTTCTTCTAGGTTCCCTGGTTGATTGTTCTTTCTTTTGGCTTTAGATATCCATGGTTGTTTGCTTACATTGTACTGCCTGCTTCCCTGTTGTGTCCCTTCTTACTCCTAGGTTCTGTTGGAAATTGACTGTATGTATGTATGTATTGCATCTGATTTTCTGCCAGTTTTCTGTCCTCTGTGTCCCCCCGCCTGCTTGCTCCTTAGCTCACCCCCCTCCACTTTCCCTTCTTCCCCACTCTTCCCTCTGCACCCTCTATGGTGCTCTCTGTCTCACCTCTCTTTAACTGCTTTTCTATCGACTATCCTATCCTCACTAGGTCTGGCAGGAAGATATTCAAAAGGGATATCCTGGTCTCCATCCCAGGCCTCCCTGTCACCGATACCTACACCAGTGCCTCCTCCAGACAGACCCTTACTGACATCCTCTTTGTCTTTCCCTCTCCAGGCCTATGGACCCCCATATAGTCTCTGTTCTCTCTCCTTTTTCCTCTTCACCCATTAATGGTGACTCCCAGCAGACCATCATTAATGTTTACCTAAACGGGACTGTCTCGGTCCAAGGGACTCAGGCCAACCTCCTCGTTTTTGATAGAAGCTTCCCGCACCTAATCAGCTTTCTTTTCCTGCTGTCCCGTCTTTCCCCTCTCTGGCTCCTCTACGACTGCCTCTGCTGCTTCTCCAGTCACCCTGTTGCCTCCTCCCTCTGGCATCCACCGCTTCCTCCTTGGCTACCTTGCCCTCGCCTCCTTCCCCCTCTGCCCATCCTCAGGTGCCTACAACTCTTCCGCAGGGCGTACCTCTGACCAGTTCCCGTCCATGGAAGTCCTTCAAAGAGGGCAACCTGCTCCACATTGCTACTCTCAACGCTCACTCAGCTGTCAAAACATCTGCCGTCTCCTGGAAGAACCCAATCTGGATGTACTTGGTCGGACCGAGACGTGCTTCATGGCCAGCTCTGTCACAAACTTTGACTCTCCTTCCGGATGGCTACAAGAGGAATACTAAAATGTCCCAAAAATTGCTACCGCTTAATTACTGCGCCTTTGTGCAGTAATAAAATGCCAACCCCCAACTACACTGACTAATTGGAGCAGGGGTTGCAGGGTAGTCCCCCCGCTCCCCTTTGTTGGTGTAGTGGGGGTCAGGGGTATCCCCCACTTCCATTAGATGGTAGCAGGAGACAAAAAATAAAAAAATGACCCTGCAATGCCAGTTCAGACCCACGTTAGTGGGCAAGAACTGATGCTGCAGGGTGGGACGAGACAGCAACACTTCAGGTGTGCCACCGAAAAGGTAAGGGGGTAGCGGGAGGCGGTTATGGGGATGCAGGGCACAGTAATCCATGTGATCACTGTACCGTGCCATAATGGGAGTCAGCAATGTAATGGTCGACATTATGGGCGGCACAGTGATCACAGATTCACTACAAGATCCTCTCCGTGCCCAGAACAAACTGTACCAGTGGGGGTGTAGCCTTGATCTTCCCGGAGTGTATACCTGCTTTCATCATTCCTATGCAGGACTACTCCTTTGAATGCCTGGTCTGCAGGCTCTCTAGCTCTCCTTGCCTTTCTCTCACTGTGGCCACTATCTACCAGCCACCCGGCCAGGTAGCCTCTGTCCTCTCGGAGTGAGCCGACCTCTCCTCCTCCCTCATCGCCTCTACCTCTCAACTGCTCTTCTTCAGATACCTTAACATCCACTTGGATGCTTCCTGCCATTCTGCAGGACGCTTTCAAAACCTTTGCGACTGTCCCTCTCTGTCTATTCTTCTCTCTTGCCTGACTCACTCTGTAGGACACACCCTGCTTGTTCTGCTCTCCTCAGACCTCCCACTCTCCAACCCTCTCACCACTCCTCTCCTGTAGTGATCACCTTCTCATTTTCCTCCCATCGCTCCCTCTCTACCCCTCAGGCCAAGCCGACTCCAGCACTGCCACCTACCTTCTCAGTCATCCGACCCATGAAGCGTGCGTCAGTTGAGGCTTTCACCGCTACTTTCTCTCCTCCTTCTGCACCTTTGGCTGACTCGCATCCTGACGCAGCCTTATCTCATCTTTCTATCTCCGACACTCTTGATGTACTTGTCATGAGGATCCGCTTAAAGCCCAAATCCAAGTGTAACTCTTGGTATGACTCCTACCTTGTGACCTTCAAACACAAGTGCGGGGTGGCTGAGAGGACGTGGAGGGCAACAGGTGCACCCTCTGACAAACTGACCTGGCGCCTGCTCCAAAAGCAGTACAGACTGTCCTCGCCAAGAAGAGAGCATACACCCAAGCCCGCATCTCTGCGGCATCTAACAACTCGGCCAAACACTTTAAAATCTAAAATGGCTGGTCAATCCTGCTGCTGTCTCTACCTCTCCTGCTCCCTCCCAGGCCCTCTGTCCGGCATTGGCTTCTCAATTCATCACTAAAACTCAGGACATCCAGTCCACCCTCTCTTCCTCTACTGGCCTGGAACCACCTTTCCTCCTCCCTTCTCTTCCTTTCCCTTGTTCACCCCAAATGTTTCTAGGCAAGTCTGATCTATGAAAGTCTTGTCAAAATAGGTTCTTCCCTGTTCCTCCAGAACCATCAAGGACCACATCAACACCCTTGCTCCAGCTTTGGCCTATTCCTGCAATCACTCTTTTGCCACTGGAACCTCCCCTTCTCCCCCACTAAGCACCTCCAAACCGATAGATAACCTCGTCTGATGGTATACTCTTAGTTGATTTTCCTTGATACTGGTAGTCAAGTCACATTTATCTCGTCTATAGCACCAGCTTCACTATTTTGCCAGCTTGCCAATGAGCCAAGATTGCCCTCTACAATTTTGAGGCAGTGATATAAGGCCATCAACAAGGATTTACTATACCCTGCCATGCATTGTCGCAAAGCATGTGAGAAGTTTGTCACGATTCTTTTGTATCATGCAGGCTCAAATACTTGCGCCTAGGTTGTACAAAAAAGAAACTGAGGATTGTGAAATGCTTTAAAGTTTCGGACTCAGTATCTGATCTACAAAATCTGCATGGCGTGTATTACTACACCAGTTAGTTTTTCGTCCTCACTTTAGTTGCAAAAAGATTAAATCTATAATGCATAAACAATATCCTCACTTTGTTATGAGGGACGAATGATATAGAAAGGTTGGGGGGGGGGTCTTTGCTTGTGTCTAAACTTTGCATATTCACTATACGATCCATAAGTGCCTATCATATCTGATGTAGTTGCCCAGTCCCATTGGAAGAGTTTTCTTTACAATCTGTTATCAAGTCTCCAGGGTGCATAGCAAATGCGTTGAGTCAATTTCAATTCATTATAAAAGGCTGTCAAAGAAGTGGATTCCCATTCACTATCATTGCTGCCAAGTCCTCATATAAACAATTCCATGTGGGCTGTAACATTTTTGCTACGTTCATCAACCGTCTTAGTGATGAGAGGCCGAGTTCATGAATAATTATTGCATTTGGGAGGCAAGTAGGTAAATGCAATACCTTCTTCCAAATCATGCCTTGAATCACATTAAGTACAGCCCCGATAGGTAGAATACAAAGATCAAGACCATAAAGAATCGTGGCTTCCACTTGTAACCTGTAGAAATCAAGCAGAGGTAAAAGCGAAAACCTACATAACATCTTTGCAATCAAAGGGAGAATTTTAATGGTAATGCCTTTTCAAGACAGGCTGTAACCTAAGTATGTCATACCTAATGTGCGCTGTATTGGGATGGCATCTAAAACCCATTTGTAGGAAACAATTATTCTCTTGTTCGTGAAGACCAAGATATTTGATTTGGCAGGATTTGGAGCAAGGTTATGTTTTACACAAAATTCTGAGAAATACAATTTGTTTTGTAGTCCAAACAGTGTGCAGTCAAACAGGATCGCATCATCGGCAAAGGCAAGCCAACTAATACGTAATGCACCTAGTTTGAACGAAAACATGTCGGCATTGAACCAGAGGGAGTTCATATCCGCAAGATATAGGTGTTCAACAAGGGTGTAATTTTGCCACCATATTGTTTAACCTATATGTGTAGATATGGGCTCAGTAGCCCTGAATTATCAATTCTGACTCCAATTCGTGTCTTTATGCAGCGAAGCAATTAAAGAAATGTGTGCAGGAATCTGATAATCTTTCATTTTTTCCACAATAGTCCCCTTATAACACTATCAAAGGCACATGATAGATCAAGTAGGGCCATAGATATCGGGCCATTTATTGATTGTTGGGCAGATGTTAAGAGATGTGCTAATATTGTGGCGTTCAACTGCGTACCCATTGCCTTCCTAAATCCTGTCTGGTACCGTGAGAAAATTTGTTTATAAGAGATAACTTGGTTCAGTTCAAAGAGCACTAGAGATGCGAAAACCTTTGCTGCCACATCCAACAAAGATATAGGGCGGAAATTTGCCGGATTGTCAATAGATCCCGTTTTGTGTAGAGGAATGATGGCTGTTGACCATGAGGTAGGGAAGCCCTTATGCTTGAAGATCTGATCAAAGCGATGCTTTAAGAGATCAGCCCAAAGTTTTGGGTCATCTTTCAATACAAACGGGGTAATCCCATCTGGCCCTGCGGCCTTAGAGAATTTCAACCTCTTGATTACTACAATTATATCCTCAACACTCCATGGACAGCGTGAGGGCACAAGAGCAGGTAAAGAATATAATTCAGTAGAGGTGAATCTCTGTGGCAGTGCATATTTCTTATTAAAATACTCTGCCCAAGTCTGACCACTAACTGCATTGTGACATGGCCGATAGTCGCTGAGGGATCTCTCAACAATGCCCAAATTTCACGCGTTTTTTTTCTTAGATAAGTTAAACATGTTTTGGTTTCTTTTTAAATGACATTCGAATTTAATCATTTGCACATCCTTTTTATATTTTGCTACTAATGCTTTCTTTTCTCTTAAGTACTCCACATTATTGTAGAACTGTTTATTCAATTTACGGATTACAGCATTCTTTTGGCATTTGATCTTTGCAATTGCTACATTATAATTTGCAAAATTAGTTGTGCCAAAAGAATCTCTTAAGTGAGGCCAACCACGTCACATACTGGCGAATCATTTGTTCATTCCACAACTGAATAGTCTGGCATTCTGGTTCCAACATAGCAGTACCATCGATGTGTATAGCATCACGGCTAAGACATTTAGTTTCCTACACAATGATGGACACCACCTTATTGAAATCATAGGTTGTCGATTTCCGGTAACACCAAGAAAATTGAGTATTCGTAGGCGTCAAGAAAGAGGTATATAGTACGTTTCAATATGCAATGATCACTAAGCTTAGGCATATCAATACTACAAGCACTAGCTTTCCCACCCAGTGCCCTTGACATACCAATGTAATCTATGCAGCTTAATCTCCCAGCTTAATCTTTACACTGAATATGTTGGTTGCCTCCATGACCTCCCGTCTGGCTTCAGAGCAGCCAGAAACACGGAAACTGCTCTCCTGAACATCTGTGAAGAGCTGCTCTCTAACCTTGACTCCAACCTTCCTTCGGTCCTCATTCTCCTTGATCGTTCTTCTGCCTTTCATACAGTCAACAATGCCATCCTGCTCAATCGCCACTCCAGGAATCACTGATCGGGCCCTGGCCTGGCTAACTACCGTCCTCACTAATCAACCCTCTCAGGTCCAGCTGGTGTCCTTCCTCACTTCCATCTTTCTCTCTACCTGTGGTGTTCCCCAGGGGTCTAACCTTTCTCCCTGGCTGTTCACCCAATACCCGACACCTCTTGCCCACAGCATCGCTGCTCTCTGCTTCAACTTTCAGTGTTATGCGGATAACACCCAGCTCTCCTTCAGGCTCCCCTCGGCCACCTCTACTCCTCTCATTCCAGACTATCTGTCCGCAACTTAGTAGTGGTGTGCCGCCAATGATCTCTGCCTTAATCTCAGTAAGACATCCTCCTCATCGGAACACGAACTCCCTCCTTTCCTCTCGCTCTCTGGCGGCCCTCTTCCTGTTCCTACCTGTCCCTAAGAACCTTGGGGTCATCTTCGGCCTCTCCTCACATCTGACATCTCTAGGAAGTCAACTTATCAGCTGCACCTCCTCAGAGGTATTCTTCCGTTCCTCACTTTCCCCCCAGAAGCTCACTGTCCCAGAGCTCTCGTCCTCTCAAGGCTGGACTATTTCAACAGCCAGTTCCTAAATCTTCCTGCCTCTACACTTCGTCCTCTACAACTTATCCAGAACAGGACTGCAAGACTTATCCTTGGCCCCAATCCCAGGGATCGTAACTCTCTAGCTCTGAAATCTTAGCTGGCTCCCAAGGATCAAGTTCAAGACCCTCTGCATCGTCCACAAGGCTTTCTGGGGACTCGGACCACAGTACCTCCAAATCTCTCTACCTATACATCTTCCTACTCGAGCTCTTTGCTCATCCACCTCCAACTCTGAGGGTTAGTCCCTTTTCCAAGCAGAGAGTTGGGGGCAGATCTCCATCTTCGGCTGGGGCCTTCTTCTGGAACAGCCGCACTGCATCACTGAAACGTAAGCAGACCAACCTCTGGTTTCGGAAGCAACTCAAGACCATCCTCTTCACTTCTGCTTTCTCTCCCTCTCCCCTGCGGAAGACCCATCTGCTCCACGCACTGGTCACCTGGCCACCCTTTGAACTTGGGCCCAGATCCCTGCATGTCCCCTGGCACTTCTCCACTTGCACAATCTGAATGACACAGGCCTTGTAAAATAGTAGTTTTGTCCTCCCTCTGTCCCCCCTTGTCTTGTCGCTCCTAGAAACACTTGTGTACAGGCGTGTTATAAATGCCATATCATATTAAGGGTAGACACTCCTTGAATAGTGGGACTTTATTCTTCATCGCCTCAAGCCTCTTCCCAGACTGCTACAGCCCCATGATGAGGTACCGCTTTCGCACTTTACGCACAATCGCACGTTGTAAACACACTGCTGTACTTTTGAGCACATGGCTCCCCACTTCGTAGGGCTGGACTGCATACGTTAGGGTTTCGATCCTGAAGGATGCCCAGTGCAATAATTGTGTTAACCCCCTTCCGTTACAGGTTGTGGATGCGTTTTCCCCCTTACCGCATTAGTGATTGTACATTTGTTACATAGTGATACGCTCGTGTGGAAACTGTTTCTCTATTACTGTGGTTATTTGAGTTTGATTATAAGGCCTATAATAAATGTATATGTATTTTTGATATACACCTGTAGAAGACTATTCTGTGGCTTGTTACTATTTGTGCTCATTGTGGGCTTCCGATCACCCTCACCCCTCCTAAAACCTAGTCTTGACCGCCCGCCAAGCTACCTTGACTGTTCTGGCTTGTCCATAAGGTTCCACTAAACTAGGGTGGCCTCCTAAACTTCTGCCCACCAGGTCAAAGTTTAGAAATCCATCTTAACACAAAGGTTATCCAAGGTTGGGAAGAGTTGCACTACAACCTTGGGATAACCACTGAAGACAGTGTGATTGAAGCTTGGGAAGGGGATTGGATACTTGTTCAAAATAACTGTAGTTGGTAACTGCAAGGTGGAAGGAAAGGCAAAGAGGCTGCCCTTTCTTGTGACACAAGAGAGGAGTGCCTTGCCAACTTGTATAAGCTAAAGTCCTGTGTAAGTTGCCTAACCTTATAAATTGAAGCAGCAACAGAAATTACGAGTTACTCACCGTACTGACTAAAGTACTCTTCGTCCATAGTCCCCTTTCCTCCATACTGTATGGGTGTCCCTTGCAAGGGAAGGACAACCTTTTCACCAGAAAAAACCTTTCCCTTTAAATTTAGAGGCGTGGCCCAGGGATGCTTGCACTGCCCCGACTCTGCCCTCTGGTGCCACACCTCAGTCCCCATTGACACATCGACAATAGATTTAACATTGCCTAATGACACCAGCATTATTAGGGGGGGGGGGGCACGTGAGGTTGGTGGGACGTATGGAGGAAAGGGGACTATGAACCAAGAGTAGGTTTGTCACTACAGTGAGTAACAATTACTCACGTCCTGTCCCCTTTCCTCCATACTGTATGGGCGATTACAACTGATTGTAGCGCCAGGGTGGAGAGGAGACCCTCCTTAAGCAAATAGGTTCCTAAAAACCGCCTGTCCGAAAGCGGCATCAGATCTAGAGCCAGCATCCAAACAGTAATGCTTGCAGAAAGCCGAAGGGGAGGTCCAAGTGGCCGCCATACTTCTGACTTGCCACGGGACCTGGTGTTGGAATGCAATGGCCGTTGCCTTGGCCCGACTGCGTGGGCATGCATGTTGGCCGGGAGCGGCCTGTGCTGACCCTCACACTTCCTTGAGGGCAGCGACCATCCAGCGGGATATGGGAGCCTTGGAGTCCTGGTCTCGAGCCACCAAATGTGACGAACAGGGTGTCCGACTTGCGGAAGCCTTTGGTCCTGTCCAAGTAGAATTTTAGGGCACGCCTGACATCCAATCAGTGCAGTACTCTGTTCATCATCCTTGCCATCGGGAAAGAACATAGGGAGGACCATTTCCTCGTTCAGGTGAAATGCAGATGGAACCTTGGGCAGAAATGCTAGGTGCGTCCGGATAACTACTTTGTCCTTGTGAAAGGTGGTATATGGTTCAGAGGCAAACAGCACCTGAATCTTGCCGACTCTGCGAGCCGAGGTAATACCTACTAGTAAGGCCGTCTTGATGGTGACCAGCCTAATGTCCACAGACGCCATTGGCTCGAAAGGTTTGTGCGCCAGGGCTATATTAAGGTCCCACACAGGGTGCGGTCTCTTGACAGGCGGGTAGAGCCTAGCGAAACGTGTCAGATGTTGAACGATAGGGTTGGAGGAGGAAAAAAATGCCTTCCTCCGAGTTCCTCTACGACCCAATGGCTGCAAGGTATGTATGGCAGGTGTCGACCTGTAATCCCAAATGTCGGTTGACCGGCTGGACTGAGTGGGGCTTTAGCCAACCCTTCTTGGCCAGGGAGACTACATCAGTTTGCAGTGGAATCCGTGTTGGCAGAGGGGCATCTTGTGAGGACTTCAGCCAGAACCCACTCTGCCGGCTGTTCAACCTCAGGTTGAGGGAGGCCCAGGTACTCCGCCAGGTCAGCAAGACGTTCATGGAAGGCCCTGGCTGAGGATGGTGTGTCCGGATCCTCCTCCTCGTCCTGCGTATCTGGAGGAACTTGTGGAGGAGGGGTAGATTGAGGAGGGGTAGATTGAGCTGGAGCCAGATTGAGGAGTCTGTGGTGCCGCTAGCATGGTGGGAATGACTTCCCTGATGGCTTGAGGATAACCCTCATCTGAGGTGACTTCATGAGGCCGAGGAACTTCTGGAAGAGCACCTCCTCCCTGGCCAAAGAGGTGGACGGGGGTGCCGACAGGGTAGCGCGGAGCTGCTGGAGCCGCTGTGTACCCTGCCATATGGATGCAAAGGAAAGCTGCCCTGCGCAAACGATGGGTAGACTGTAGGCCACACACTTGGTTGAGGTCAGTCCCACCTTGACACTCATTCGCCGAATTCCTGGAATGGCGTCGGATGGGTGCCTCTTTCTGGCACGGCAGCCATTTTGCCGAGCTGCCTGTCACATGCCTGCAACTTGTTGCTCGGCCCAGCCTCCTCCAAGACTCTAGCGTGTGGATCACAAGGCCTACCCTGCTCCTCAGGCCTAGGCCCAATAGGGAAAGAACAAATTGGCAGAAAAAGTCACGATCCACAGCGCTTGTAAGTATAAATTAGACAGAGGGTTAAGGCTGCAGGTATCTGGTAGTGTGGATATACTGCCAGAATAATTCCACCGAGGTAAGTACAATTGCAACACAAACAAGTCCCAGTTTCACTGCGCCAAGTATAGCAAAATAAAAATCTGGAGTCCAAGTAATTTGTATGAAAGAACAGCCTTTAAAGTCCAAGGTTTAGTACAAGCAACAGCCTAACACGTGTTACGAGCCTTCAACGGCTCTTTATCTGAGGCTATTATTAAACATAGGATACAATAACAAAATAGAGAGTGCAACATTCAATAATATAGTGACACCATACAGTAACATAAGCAGGACAAATAAAGGCATAGCATTCAGGGGAAAAGCAGGGTATTATTATTTTGCTATACTTGGCGCAGTAAAACTGGGACTGGTTTGTGTTGCAATAGGCCCAGTAGGTGTGACACCCTCGAGCTGGGGGTCGGTAGAGCTGCGTTTAGGCGCTCACCCTCGGATGTATTGCTAGTATTAGGGCGTAGCCCCTCGGCCATGGTGCCAGTAAAAGGGCGGAGCCCCTCATGTAAAGACCTGATACAAGAACCTTCCGGTCCCTCAACACTACCAGGAGGATCCGAGGATTCCCTCGATCTGAAAACCGGTACCTGAAGCAGCCTCAGTGCACGTGCTGGTAGGAGGACCTGACCGTTCCCTGGGAAGGAGTCTCTCTTGCAGGGTGCAATGGATAATAACAGCCCTACCTTGGGCCTGGTTCGATGCTTCACAAAGTTCTTGAGATCCTCTAGAGGCGACCTCTGGAAAAGCTCCCTCCACCTGGCTAGTCTGTTCTTCAGCGCCTTAGAGGACAGCGAGTCACACGCCGAACAAGATTGCCAACCGTGGTCTGGGCCAAGGCAACGTAGACAGAGGGCGTGGGGGACTGAACCCTGTAGACGTCACCATGCCCCGGGGAGGAGCATGACGCCCGAGGACCTGAATGATAAAAAAAAGACTAAGAATTATCCACGTGTGAAATTACATGGCCGAAGCCAAACCCAGGAACGCTGGTGAATTAGGCCCGTTTCCATAGATGCAGAAAAGGGGACGGAGGTGTGGCGCTGGAGGGCGGAGTCAGGGCAGCGCATGCTCCCTGGAGCATACCCCCACACTCCTCTAAATTTAAAGGGGAAGAAAGTTTTTTCTGGTGAAAAAGGTTCTGTCTCCCATCCCTTGGAAGGGACGCCCATCCAGTATGGAGGAAAAGGGACAAGACATAAGAGTAATTAATAGTTACTCATCGTAGTGACTAACGTACTCCTAGTCCCCTTTCCGCCATACTGTACGAGCGTCCCTCGCGAGGGATGGGAGACGACCTTTTTCACCAGAAAAATCTTCCCTTTAAATTTAGAGGCGTGCAGTTGCACGGCCCTGGGAGCATGTGCTCCCGCGACCCCACCCACCGGTGCCACTCCTCAGTCCCCATCGACGGGTCGTCAATATTCAACATTGCCTAATGACCCCAGTATTAATAGGGGGGAGGCTGGTGGGACGTATGGAAGAAAGGGGACTATGGACTAAGTATGTTAGTCATTACAGTGAGTAACTTATTTACGCTCACGTCCGGTCCCCTTTCCTCCATACTTTATGGGCGATTACAACTCAATCCAGCCCCAGAGTGGAGACGAGACCCTCCTTAAGCAAACAGGTTTCTTAGAACCGCCTGCCCGGAAGCTGCATTTGATTTAGGGGCACTGTCCAAAGAGTAGTGCTTACAGAAAGCTGAAGGAGTGGCCAAGGTAGCGGCCCTGCTGATGACCTGCCACGGCACATGCCGTTGGAAAGTGATGGCTGTGGCTTTGACCGAATGGGCATGCAAATTAGCCACCACTGGCTTGTGCTGCCCCTCATAGGCCTCAGATGGCCGCGACCATCCACCTTGCTATGGAGTCCTTGGAAGCCCGATAACCAGGCATTGAACCACCAAAAGTGACAAATAGGCATCCGACATACAGAAGTCTTTGTCCTGTCCAGGTAGTTTTTCAGAGCGCGTCTGATATCCAGATGGTGCAAGACCCTCTGAGGTTCATCTTTGTGGTCGACAAAGAAGGTGGGTAAGACCATCTCCTCGTTAAGATGGAAGGAGGCAGTAACCTTGGGTAGGAACACAGTGCGTTCGGAGGACCACCTTGTCCTTGTGAAAGATAGTGTAGGGCTCCGATGCCACAAGAGCCTGGATCTGGCTGACTACGAGCAGAGGTGAGGCCCACGAGCAGAGCAGTCTTTAGGGTGACCAGCTTGATGTCTGCGGACGCCATTGGCACAGTTTGTGCTTCAAGGCACCCAACACTACATTGGAGGTCCCACACAGGGTGTGGCTTCTTTATGGGTGGGTAGACTGGAGGCCCGCCAGATGCCACTTGATCACCGGGTTGGAGGAAAAGAGACCCTCCTCTGAATTCCTGTAGGCTTCCATGGCTGCCAGATGGGTGCAGCATGTGTCCACCTGTACACCGGAGTGGGCGAGGTGTGCCGAGAAGTAAAGTACATCGTCCAACGTGCACTTAAGGGGGTCGATATCCCTAGAGTCGGCTCAATGACAGAATCTAGAACATTTGCTCTTATATTGGCTCCTGGTAGCCCTGCTTCTGGCGCCCCGAATGATCACCAGGTTAGCTTGAGATAGAACCACACGCTGAGGGGGCTAGTTTGTGAGGAGCGGGGTGGAGTACCCTGCCCCACCCCCTGCTGGTTCATGAGGAGCTGGGCCCAGCGGTAGGTGAATGGGTGGCCTGTCCGATAGGATGAGCAGTTTGGAGAACCATGGTCTCGCCGGCCACCAAGGAGCTATCGGAATGATGCTGAGGTGACAAGATTCCTTTATCCTGCAGATCACCCTGTGGACAACGGGTGTGGGCAGGAAGGCATATGCCATCATGTAGTTCCACCGCATCTGGAATGCGTCGCCCAGGGAGCCGGAGCCAGAGCCCTGCCCCTGTAGGAGGCAACCTTCTGGCATTTTCTGGTGTCCTGGGAGGCAAACAGATCCACTTGGGAATGCCCCCACCTGAGGAAGATCTCCTTCAGTACCAAGTCATTCAATTGCCAGTCTCAATTGTCCACCCCAGTCTGCTGAGCCTGTCCATCTCCAAGTTGGACTCCACCGGGAGGTGGACAGCGATGAGGTAGATGTTCTCCAATGCCCATTCCCACATGCTGACGACTAGGTTGCACAGTGAGGGGCTCTGGTAACCCCCCTGCTTGTTGACATAGTACATGCTGGTGGAGTTGTCTGTCTAGATAAGAACGGTCTTGCCCTCCATCAGAGGGAAGAAGGCCTTGAGGGCCAGTCATATGGCCTTCAATTCTAGCCAGTCGTTGTGGTTTTGATTTTACTTTATTTATAAAGCGCAAAAAACCAGGCCCAGCGGCAACCGTGCGCATACTCTTAAACATGTTACAAAAAGCAGTCGTTACAGTGAGTTACAAAAATATACAGCATATACGCTGTTAATGGTACCCTTTGGTACATGTATATAATACAGGGACAGAGCAGAGAAAAATGTATATTCAGTCCTGTACCCAACATGGAGTCTGGACTGTCAAGGTCTCATGAGTCTTGGGAGACCAGCCATGTTTTAGCATTGTTCTTGAAGGAGTGGCATGATGGTTCAATTCTGATAGGTGTGGTCAAGGTGTTCCAGAGTTTAGAGGCCAGGACGGGGAAGCTCACCCACCAGCTTTTTGGAGTTTGCATCTAGGCACGATCAGGCTGTGAGTTTGGGCTGCTCTGGTAGGTCGAGTGGCGGTGTGGCGTGAGAAGCGAGCAGTGAGGTAAGGCGGGGCATTGTTGCTCAGACATTTGCAAGTCAAAGCTAGGGTTTTCAGGGCAATTCTCTGTTTTACCGGGAGCCAGCTTAAGTCCGATCTGACGGAGGAGATATGAGAGCGTCTCGGGATGTTTAAGGCTGCCCTTAAGGCATTATTTTGTACAGTTTGCAATTTACTAAGGTTAGACAGACTGGTCCCTAGGTAGAGAGCACTACAGTAGTCGATTTTGGCCATAACAAGAGTTCTGGCAAGTGATATACAGTTGGTGGAGTTTAGGAAGGGTCTACAGGCAGTGATAAGTTTGCAGGTATAGGCCGAAGCTGACTTAACTGCATTTATTTGTCTGTTCAGAGAAAGTGAGGAGTCAAGATAGACCCCTAGCGTCTTAGTATCTTTGGAGACTTTAATGTCAACGCCGTCAATAATGAAGGACTTGTAGGTTTGGTCTAGTTTGTTGAGCAGATTTGATCCTAAAAGTAAGAGCTCAGTCTTATCATCGTTAAGGCAAAGTTCGTGCTTTGCCATCCAGTGGGACTCTTGCTCCTGCCGAGTACAAACTCTGTGGATGCTGTGGCTGTCCAGCTCTCTAGGGAGGAATCTGTAGTAACGGTGACCTGAGGAACCAGCTGCTGGAATGGATTGCCCTACCGCGGGTTGCAATCCGCAGACCACCACGTGAGGTCCATGTGGAGAAGGAACAAGTTACTTACCTGTAACTGTTGTTCTCCAGCATGGGTCTGGCATGGATTCACATGCTCATGAATATTCCCCGTCGTCAGGCTGGGAATCCTCGGTAAAGAAAAAACCAGTATCAGTTTCGTTTCTGATCTGTCTTTCGTAGTAATAACCAATCACTGGTCTCTGCGTCATACTGACCACAGCCAATGACTGCCCTCTACCTAAGCACCGCCTCTGGCAGCCATCTTCAGATTTGGAAGCACGTGAAGTGGCAGTATGACCAAGTGAAGAGCCGCAGAGGGGTAGGCGGGAGGGTTCGCATGTGAATCCATGCCAGACCCATGCTGGAGAACAACAGTTACAGGTAAGTAACTTGTTCCTTCTCCAGCATGGGGTCTGGCATGGATTCACATGCTCATGAATAAAGAATACATAGCAGTACACACATGCACAACCACGGGAGGTGGCAAAGGCTCAACATTAAGCATTACATCAAACTCAACATTAAGCATCTTACCTCCTCACCAGGCTCACCTCAGGCAAACAGGTTGCGCAGCACTGCTTGGCCGACCCTGGACTCCTCCCTGGAATCCCGATCGACGCAGTAGAACTTTGTGAAGGTGTGCGTCGACCTCCACGTAGCAGCCCTGCATATGTCCAGCAGGGGCACACCAGAAAGGAACGCTGTGGTAGCTGCGATCGCTCTGGTGGAATGGGCTCTCGGACGGCCAGGCAGCGGTCGGTTTGCCAACCGATGACAGTACATGATACAGCCGGAGAGCCATCTGGAAATGGAAGCCTTCGAGAGAGCCTTCCCCTGATTGACAGGTCCAAAGTTCACAAAGAGTTGTGACGTCTTCCGAAAACCCTTCGTGCGGTCCACGTAGAACTTCAGCGCTCTAGCTACATCCAGCGAGTGCAAAGTCCTCTCAGCCGGCGACGAAGGCGACGGGAAGAACACAGGTAACACCAAGGGTTCGTTGAGATGGAAGTCCGACGGTACCTTGGGCATGAAGGAGGGGTGCGTCCTGAGCACTACCCTCGTGTCGTGGAAAGTCAAGTACGGGGACTTGCAGGAAAGGGCCTGGATCTCTCCCACTTGTCGTGCGGAGGTGATGGCCACAAGAAAAGCTGTTTTCCACGATAGAAACTTCAACGGGGCCGAGTGCAGAGGCTCGAACGGAGGTCCCATGAGCTTGGTCAGCACCACGTTGAGCTCCCACGCCGGGGCCGGAGCCTTCACCGGCGGGAACGATCTGAACAGTCCCTTCATGAACTCTTTCACCAGACGATGAGACCACAAGGACGTCCGCCCCGTGGTTCTGGTGTATCGGGAGATCGCAGCAAGATGAATCTTGATGGACGCGTGTGCCAGACCAGCTTTGGCCAGCGTCAGCAGGTACGGCAGTACTTGGGGGGCCGTAATCCGTAGAGGGTTAATCTTCTGTGCGTGGCACCAGACAGAGAACCTCTTCCATTTGTGTCCGTAGCATTTAAGAGTCGAGGACGCCCTGGCCCTTGCAAGAACCTCTCTGCAATCGGCCGGTATGTCGTATCCTCCAAACTCTAGCGCTGCAGGAGCCAGGCCTGCAAGTTCAGCGACTTCGGGTCGTGGTGGAGGATGGCGCCTCCTTCCCTGGAGAGTAGATCCGCGTCCGCCGGCAGCTTGATCGGCGGGGACGCTGACAAGTCCAGAAGGTCCGGGAACCATATCTGCCTCGGCCACGCAGGGACACTGTCGAGCCTGGCTCCCAGAAACAGTGCGACTTGCGCGGGCACCAGGTGGGATTTGGCGTAGTTCACGGAGAATCCCAGGTCCGTGAGGAGTTGGACGGTCCTTGCCGTGTGGACCACGGCGAGCTCCCTCGTCTTGGCGCGGATGAGCCAGTCGTCCAGGTAGGGGTAGACGTGAATCCCCTTGCGGCGCAGCTGCGCCGCCACCGGTGCGAGGCACTTGGTGAATACCCTGGGTGCCGACCGTAGTCCGAAGGGAAGGGCTTTGAACTGGTAATGACGCCCTTGGACCACGAATCTGAGGAATTTGCGGTGCCCCTTTAGGATGGGAATGTGGAAGTAGGCATCCTCCAAATCCAACGACGATAGGAAGTCTCCTTCCTCCAGCTGACCCAGGACGTGCTGGAGGGCGACCATCCGGAACTTCTGCGCCTTGATGAACTTGTTCAGACGTCGCAGGTCTAGGATGGGGCGCCATCCTCCCGTCTTCTTCTTCACGAGGAAGTATCTCGAGTAGACTCCGGAGCCCCGAAGCCTCTTTGGGACGAGTTCGATGGCGCCCTTTCTGAGCATCGCCTTTACCTCCAGGAGAAGTTGAGGGACGTGAAGTTCTTTCCTGGCCACGGGGGGGACGCGCGGGCACCTTCTTTGAAACTCGAGCGCGTGGCCCCGGGCCAGGGCGTCCAGCACCCAACGGTCGGTGGAGATGGACTCCCACACGCTGACGAAGCCCGCCAGCCGGCCTCCCACCGGGGTGCTTCAGTGGGGGCCCGACCCCACGGCCGGTTCAATCCTGCTTGGACGCGGCCTTGACCTCCTTGGCGACGACGGCGGGGTCCGCTAGACTTGCCTCGTCCTCTGTAGGCCTCTTGCGACGACGAGCGGGCCGCTTGACGGTAGGAAGCGAAACCGCCGCCGGAACCTTTGGAGGCGCCCTTGCCTCCGCCGCTCCGAAAGGGCGTCCGTCGTTGCAGGACTCCAAGGGCCCGGGCCGTCTCAGTATCCGCCTTGATGGCCTGAAGGGAATCGTCCACTGTCTTCCCAAACAGGTTGTTCCCGTCGAAGGGCATGTCCAGGACTCTGGTCTGGACGTCCTGCCGGAAATCCGTAGCTTTGAGCCATCCACGACGTCGAAGGCAAACGCCGTTGCCCAGCTGGCGGAACCCGGTGTCGGCGATGTCCGTCGCCACGGTGATGGCGTGGTCCAAGGCCACCTCACCTTCCTGCAGGATCTCAAGGGCCTCCGCCCTCTTGTCGTCCGGCAGAAAATCCAGCAGGGGAGCTATCTTGTACCAGAGCTCCCTGTCATAGCGGGCCACGATAGCCAAGGCGTTGGCCGCTTTAATCGTCGTCGCTGCCGACGAGATGACTCTACGTCCCATAGCATCCAATTTCTTTCCCTCGCCGTCCGGCGGGGAAGTCGATGTGGAGGCCGCACCCCCCCCGCTTTCTTCCTGGCTGCCGCGGAGACGACGGAGTCCGGGGTAGGCTGCGCCCGGAGGCACAGGGGGGCCGTGTCCGGGACCCGGTACTTTTTCTCGTACCGGTCTCTTCTAGCTGGCGTCGTGGAAGGGTTCTTGAGGAGGGAAAGGCCCTCATCCCAAATGTCGTCCAACAGAGGCACTGAGAGGACCGTCTTCCTCTTGGCCTCGCGCTGCTGATAAAGGAAGCCTTCCTTTTTCTTCTCCTCAGGGCAGAGTTGGAAAAGCTCGGAAGCCCTGGAGATCATGGAGTGGAAAGATCCGATCTCGTCGGGCGGAGAAGCCCTGGTGGGAGGCGACGACGGAAAATCCTCGTCGTATGCCTCGTCGTCCGTACCCGTCGCCGCCGTGTCAGTCCCCGTATCATCCCCTCGGGTGGACGGGGAGGAGGGCTGGAAGGGGCGCGACGGTTGAAAAGGAGGTGGTGGATGGATCCTTCTTTTCTTGGTAGGGGGAACACCAGAAGGTCCCGGTTCTGGATCCCCCGACGGGAGAGGTTCCTCCGTCGGTAACGGTAGCCTCGTCCTTATCTCGGAGCATAAGGACTGTATGGCCAACAAAATGGCCGCCGAGTTGTCTTGCGGCGCTGGCAGAGGGGAATCCGACGGGCGAGCAGGGGCCCCGTCGGTATCCTCGACGATGTCGTCGTCACCTGCGTCGGGGTCCATTCCGACGGGCTGGCCTTCTTCCACGCCTAGGCCGTGGCTTAAGACCTCGATCAGCTCCTCTTCTGAGGTTGAGGCCGAATCTCCGACGACGCCCTGCCCCCCCTTCTTCCCCACGGAGGGTTTCACGGGGGTCCTATCGATGGGCACAAAGGAAGACTCCCTCCGAGGAGGCAGGGAGATTCTGGGCCCTGAGGTCGCCACCACTGGTGCAGCCACCACAGGCTGAGCCAGGGCCGCCGCGACCGTTTCGATAGAGGGCTTGGTCGGATGGATCAAGGCCTTCACCACCTTAGGTGCGCTCACCGCCTTATCCTTGAGGGAGGGGGCACTGCCACGCTCCTCCTCTGCCTTAGAGCTCGACCGGGGCCTCTCCAGGAGCTTCGCCGGGTGCTCGGCCTTCCTCTTACCCGACCCAGAGCGTTGGCTCGTGGTTGATGGTGCCGGGGAGGGTGCGCCCTGCCTGGCGCCCGTAGAGCCCGACCGTTCGGCGCTCCCGGTGCCAGCGGACTCGCGGTGCTTGGCCTTATGTTGGGCCCCCGTCGCCGGGGCGCCCTCAAAGGTCTTAGAAGACCGCTCGGATTTCTTCTTCTTCTCGCCAGACGGGCTCTTACCCTCCAGCCAGTTGGCGAGACGTTGATGGCGGTCCTTCATGGTCCGTTCCGACATGTTGCCGCAAAACGCACAGTCCTTCTCCACGTGCGTCTTGTCCTCATGAAGGCAGTAAAGGCAGAAAGAGTGTTCGTCCTCCTTGAAGACGTTCTGCAGCTGGCATCCAGGGCAGACCCTGAACAGCTTTCCGGGCGTCGAGCTTCCCTTCTCCTGGGCCATCTCCGAGACCGGGCCTGAGAAGCTTCTAGATTCCTCCGAAGTGTAGCTCGACGAAATCTTCACCCTTGAGGGGTACAGATGAATCCGACACGGGTCCCCGTTAATCGGATGTAGGATCGGTGGAGCTTGAGGCTCTTTGACCGAAAGAATCGAAGTTTTTTGTGAAAAAAGCGCGAAAAATAGCACTAACGCTCGAGAGCAATAGCACGAGGATCCCAACACATGAACGTGCGGTAAAAATCTGAAGATGGCTGCCAGAGGCAGTGCTTAGGTAGAGGGCAGTCATTGGCTGTGGTCAGTATGACGCAGAGACCAGTGATTGGTTATTACTACGAAAGACAGATCAGAAACGAAACTGATACTGGTTTTTTCTTTACCGAGGATTCCCAGCCTGACGACGGGGAATATTCATGAGCATGTGAATCCATGCCAGACCCCATGCTGGAGAAATGTAGCAATGTCGACTGGCTCCGCTTGGAAACCCTTTTCCCCGATTCCATGAGGCTGTGAAGTGCAGCTGTAATCTCATCGCGTCTTGTGGGGGGGGGGGGGGGGGGTACGGCCAACAGGACTGCCGCCATAACACCCAGCAGGTGTTGGTACTACCAGGCCGAGGTCACAGTCCTGGAGAGGAAGTGAGTAATGGCTCTTGATGGCCATGATCTTGTCCTCTGAGGGAATGAGACTGTTCCAGATGAGGCCCAGGAAGGACAGGCTCTGCATGGGTTGCAGCAGAGACTTGAGATTGATAGTAAACCCCAGTTCGTGGAGTGTGTTCATAAGCACGGAGGAGGTGTGGTGAACCGCCTCCAGAGAGTAGGCTCATCCAGGTATGGGTCGATGGTGGCCCTGGGCCAAGAGGAGGGCTGCCACTGCATTCATTAACCTGGTAAACACCCTGAGGGCTAAGTTGAGGCCGAAGGGTAGCACCTTGTATTGGAAATGGCAGCCCATGATCCTGAACCGCAGTAAGGATTGATGTGGTTGCCAAATCGGGACGTGTGGCTACGTGTCCTTCAGATCCAGGGAGCATATCCAGTCTCTCCGCAAGGAGTGCTGGCGTAACCAACTTGAATTTTTGCAGTGCAAGTGAGAGGCTGTGGGTGGAAAGGTCCAACAACTCAGCCCAGCCTGGTTCTTCTATATGGCCAAAATTCTGGAATAGAAGCCCAATCTTCTGGGACTTCCACTGCCTGGCTCGGCGAGCGACCGTATCGACGCTAACAGAGTTGCTGTTTCAATCTGTGGGGGAGGAGGGACCGGTAAGCGGTATCCCATGGAGACTACAGAGAGGATCCAGGGGTCCAAAATGTTCTAGCACCAAAATTGCATGTGGAAGGCAAGCCTGCCCCCCACCGGAGACACGTGGACCCGAAGGAGCGTGTCATGCCTTCTTTCCCTCAGAGGCTGTTAGGAGTGGGATTGGGAAAAAGCCCCCATCCCCCAGGATTTGAGAAAAAGACCCACCCCTCCTTTATTTTCTACAGTGCTGGCTCAGAGAATGGTCAGGGTGTCTGGACCTCTGTTCTTGGAAGCCCCAGAACCCGCCAGATGCCATCCCCTTGTTGGAGCGCTGATGTGACTGGGTGTACACCTTGGGCGTGGCCTTCGTAAGAATAAAGACTTTGCGGTTTACAAGCTGTTCTTTTTTATACAATTCTTCATCCGTGGTGGAGTGGAAGAGGTCACTACCCTCAAATGAAGGTCCAATGTGTTCCTGGACATCAGGGTTAAACTTAGTAGCCCAGAGCCAGGCAGTCCTCATGTCTGTGGCAATGCATATGGCCCGGCCAGAGGTATTGATGTGGGCCAATGATGTCCTGCGCTACCTGGCCTCCCCTAATTCCTCTTTGAAGCAAGCCTGGCTCTGTGCCGGAAGTTCCAGGATAAAGTTGGCAATTTCCAACCAGAGCAGTTTGTTAACTAATGCTTGCATTGCATCCGCGTTGGCTTGACGCAGGTGCAAGGAGGCGTCGAGTACAGATTTTTCCCATACGCCAAGATCTTCTCCTTGCCTAGCAGCGTTCACGAGGTAGCCGAGGACGACTGAGGCTTAGAGTAGAGTGACGGCATAGCGATGGCTGAAGAGTGCGGTTGAGGATGCGCTGAAAGCAAGAGTGTAGCCCCTTCCATCTGCCTGTACTTGGCGTTGAGGTGCAGATTGGGCCGAGTGCGGCTTAAGCCACCCCTTTTTGGCCAGGACAACAACGTCCTTCTGCATCAGGATCCCCATCTTGGTAGGGGATCTTTGGGTGAGGACTTCTGCCCAAGACCCTCCTCAGGCTGTTCGACCTGGGACTGAGGAAGGCCCAAATATTCTGCCAGAGCTGCAAGGTGTTCGTGGAAGGCCTTGGCTGAAGACTGTCGGGGGTCCTCTTCCTCGTCTGCGTCCACCTGAGTGCCCGGAGGATCCGGAACTGGAGGAGTACGGGGCGCCATGGGCTGTGGTGTGGTAACCGGAGCCGGTGGCTGCTGCGGAGGCTGGTGTGCAACCACCTGTACTGTGGGACGTAGTGAAGTCGGAATTGAAGAAGCCGACCGGGGCAGCGTGGACTGCGCTGGGGCCTGAGACACCGGAGCCCTAGGAGGAATGACTATGGGTGCCATGGGGAGGGTCAGAGGGAGCATGTCCCTAATGGCATCGCAAAGGATGGCCACCATCTGGGGAGTGCGCATCAGCGATAGGAACCTTTCAAAGAACTTCAATCCGGAGGCTGAAGAGGAGGCAGGTGATTATAGACGGAGTGGCTGACCGCTGCTGGGGCCGGGGCACACTGCCTGGGGTGCAGGGGAAACCTGCCCTGCGCTGCTGATGGATAAACTGTAGGCCACGTACCTGGTTTACATCAGTCCCACCGTGACTCGTTCCTCCACCTGCTCTCCTAGGGGAGGTATCGGAGGAGCAACCATTCTGTCTGGCGCAGTGGCCATTCTGTTGAGCTGCGTGCCACATGCCTAAGTCGTGGTGCCTGGCTCGCTGGACCAGCCTCGTCCAAGACACTTGGTGTTGTAAAATAAGGCCCATCCCACACCTCAGGCCGGGGCCTGGAAGGCGTATAGCCCTCGGCAGAGCTGCCGGTGGTGCTGCGTGAAGGCACCCCCTCAGATGATGCCGGTACTAGGGCATTGCCCCTCGGAAGTAACCCCGGTAAAATAACCTCGCAGTCCCCAAGCACTGACACCAGAAGGATCCGGAGACCCCTCGCTGGACTAGCCTCGGTACATGTGCTGGTGCTAGAACCCAAGAGGTCCTCCTGGTCCGGCGCTTCTTTGGAAAGGAGTCGCCCTTATGGGGTGCAATGGTAAATAGAGGCCTTGCCTTTGGCCTCGAGCAATGTTCGACAGTCCTTTAGGTCCTCCGTAGGTGACCTCTGGAAGAGCTCCCTCCACCTAGCTAGCCTGTTCTTCAGTGCATGTGGAGTCAGTGCGTTGCACGTGGAACATCCTTCCAGCAGTGGTCGGGGCCAAGGCAGCAGAGGCAAAGGACGTGGGGGGTCAGACATAGGGAAGAGCCCCTCACAGGCTGGACACCGGCTGAAGCACACTGAAGTAGATATGCGCCGGGGAAAAGAGTGACGTCGGGGGCCCACATACCTAATTGAAAAGAAAGTTAGAATATCCGGGGAAGAGCGCGTGGTATTACATGGCCGAAGCCAAACCCAGGAGCGCTGGTGAATTCGGCCCATTCCCATCAATGTGGAAAATGGGACTGAGGAGTGGTGCCAGTGGGCAGTCAGGCGAGCCCATGCTCCTAGGGCTGCAATTGAAAGGGGAAGAAGATTTTTCTGGTGAAAAATCTTACGTCTCCCATCACTCGCGAGGGACACCCATACAGTATGGGGGAGAGGACGCAAGATTATCTCATACATGCCTTCCACCTGGAAACTCAGTGCCTTCCATTGATAAGCATGCTCTGTGAGGCTGATGTCCCCCTTGGGTGCATCCACAGTGCCTACGTCAGCACCAAAAGTTTGCAAAAACCAAACATCCTCTACTACTGCCAGCAGCACAGCTCACAGGGAAACATTGCTCCCTACCGCATGGACTATTGCTTCTCTGAAATGCACCATCAATGCTGCCACAAATGACTTGCAACCCTCTGCATTGCAAACGCCTGACTTGCACCAGATGTTGCTAAAAATGACCTGTGCTGCCTTGTGCTACATATGGCTGCTTGTTTTACACCTGATGAAAGTTACTGTAGTGACTAGAGTACTCATAATTCATAGTACTCTTTCCTCCATCCTTGTGGGCGTCCCACAACATGGGGACGGTACCAGAGCCTTTGGCAGCACAAAAATATATATAAATAAAAAGAGCCTTCTCCTTTATATTTAGTATAGCATGCAAGGGCGTGGCCTCAGGCGTGGGAAGGCCCTGCCGAGTTCACTGTCGCCTCACATTGGACACTTAGATACCTGCCTAGTCCCATTACCTATGCACCATTGGCTTACTAGCCGGGGAAGGCGGGTGGGACATATGGAGGTAAGGGGACTATAGGTACTCTAGTCATTTCGGTGAGTAACTTTAATTACTCATATGTCCCATCCCCTTGCCTCCATCCTTGTGGGTGATTCCACCGAACAAGAACCTAGGGTGGAGCTGCAACATCCTGCCTCATATCTAGAATGAAGCTAAAAGGTTCTTCAGAACCGCCTAATCAAACTCTGCATCACGCCTGGAGCGGTTGTCCAGCGAGTAGTGCTTAGAGAAAGCCAGAGTGGCCCCAAATAGCCGCTTTGCTGATGAAATCCCAAGATGCAGGTCTCTAAAACATGACGGCCGTGGCCTTAGCTCTGACCACATGACATGAATCCCCTCAGAAACAGATTTTCCCATGGCCATGTACGCCTCCGAAATGGCCTGAACCATCGAACGGCCGAAGGAAGCCTAAGAGCCAGGAGAGGAGCCCCCAAAAGGTCACGAACAATGCCGTAGAAGCATTTTGTCCAAGAGAGAAAACTTGAAAACCCTTTGAGGTCCAAGGGATGTATTGCTCTCTCTGCCTGTGGATTCAGGAGCCTCAGACTGTGGGTTCAGGAAGAACACCGGCAGGCAGATGTCTTGATTCAGATGGAACAGAGAGACCACATTGGGCAAGAAGTTTGGGTGAGTGCGCAAGATGACCTGGTCATTGTGAAACGTGGTGGAGGGCTCGCACAAAGACCACACCTGCAGCTCACCAACCCTGCATGCAGTGGTGAGAGCCACCAGTAAAACAGTCTTTAGCATCACCAAGCGGATGTCCACAGAAGACATTGGCTCGAAAGGTTTGCATTGCAAAGCTGCAAGAACCACATTGAGGTCCCAGACGGGATGCAGCCTATGCACTGGAGGAAAAAGACTACACAACCCCTTAAGGTTGGCCTTAACCACCGGATTGGCTACCGAAAACAGATGCTCAGGGGAATTCTTGCACGCCCCAATGGCTTGCTAAATACATGCAGCAAATATCCACCTGAATTCCAGAGTGAGCTAGGTGTGCTGAAAAGGCCAGTACGTCATCCAGAGGACAGGTGACAGGGTCCAAACCCTTTCGCGAGCATAATGGTGGAACCTAGTCCATTTGCTCGTATGATGGGCCTCCTGGCCTGCTGAAAGATGTCCCAGTTGTCATCTGAAAATTGAGCATGCTGAAGCCTCAGCCGATTAGGAACCAAGCCGCCAAGGCCAGTTTGGCCGAGTCAGATGTTCCACTGTCACACCCTGCTGCGTCAGGAAGCCCCTACTGGGGATCGGAAGATTGATGGGAGCACAACTGCAGCAGATCCAAAAACCAGGTTCTCAACGGCCAGGGGGGGGCAACCAGGATGAGGCTGCAACCTACAGAGGCCCGGAACTTGGAGGGTCCATTGGAGCAGAGGGGCGGGCAAGAAATGACAGTTACTCATCGTTGTGACTCACTCTTACTCCTTAGTCCCCTTTCCTCCATACTGCATGGGCATCCCTTCCAACGGACGGGAGACAGAACCTTTTTCACCAGGAAGAAAACCTTCTTCCCCTTTAAATTTCGAGGCACAGGCGGTGGTGCAGACCTGGGAGCATGTGCTGCCCTGACTCCGCCCTCCGGCGGCACACCTCAGTCCCCATAGACGCATTGACAATGGATTGATATGGTCTTATGATACCAGTTTTATTAGGTGGGGGAGGGGGGAGAAGGATGGTGGGACGTATGGAGGAAAGGGGACTAAGTATGTCAGTCACTAGAGTGAATTACTCTCATGTCCCATCCCTTCCTCCATACTGCATGGGCGATTACAACTGAATGTAGCCCCAGGGTGGAGAGGACACCCTCCTTAAGCAAATATGTTCCTAAGAACCGCCTGTCTGAACGCTGCATCAGATCTAGAGCCGGCATTCAAACAGTAATGCTTGCAGAAAGCAGAGGGAGTGGCCCAAGTGGCCGCCCTGCTTATGACTTGCCAAGGGACATGGTACTGGAATGTGATGGCCGTTGCCTTGGCCCTGACTGCGTGGGCATGCATATTGGCCAGAAGTGGCTTGTGCTGGCCCTCATACACTTCCTTGATGGCTGAGACCATCCAGTGGGATATGAAGGCCTTGTAGGCCGGATAGACTGGTCTTGCGCCTCTGAAAGTGACCAACAGGGTGTCAGATTTGCGGAAGCCCTTGGTTCGGTCAAGGTAGAATTTCAGGGCACACCTGTCATCCAGGCAGTGCAGCACTCTGTGCTTCGTCTTTCGGATCGGTAAAGAACGTAGGAAGGACTATTTCCTCGTTCAAATGGAAAGCAGACGGCACCTTGGGCAGAAATGCTGGGCGTGTCCGCATGACTACTTTCTCCCTGTGAAAGGTAGTGTATGGTTCTGAGGCGATCAGTGCCTGGATTTTGCTGACGCTGCGAGTCAAAGTAAGGCCGTCTTGGTGGGACCCAAAAAAGGGCAGCCTGAGGAACTTCCCCAAAGCGGGCTGGTGGAGATGACTGCTGGGACCTTTATTGAGTTGTGGGCAGCCCTCCAGATAAGGTGCTTATCAGTCCTTTTCACGCACAGAAATCTTGTCAATGCAGCCCTTTTAATTCTTCCTTGCGTACCACTTACACAGGCTATTTATGGCAGCACCCCCATAAATCATGGCGCTCACTGGTGACAGCCTGGCCAGCAGCAGCTTGCAAATCCACTCTACTTTAGCAATCCACACAGTCCCTTCAAAGAAGCAACTGGGATGAGTCCTGGTCTGTTTAAAATGTGTTTACTCTTCCATCAGGAAAGCAATGTATTATGTTCAGTTTGCATTTTGTAGGTTAGTGTTATTAAAAGCATCTTGAATCATGAACATGCTTTTCACTTTGCTTTAGAATACAGGTAGCATTGTTCAAAATGAAAATGATTTTAAACAGGGGCTGTAGTTTTGCTTCATTTGCCTCAGTCTTAATACGCTTTAATAGAAGCAGCGCAACTGCAGCAGAAATTATAAGTTACTCACGTAGTGACTAACATACTCTTAGTCCCCTTTCCTCCATACTGCATGGGCCCTCTTGATGGCTGTGATCTTGTCATCCGAAGGAAAAACTGTCCCAGATGAGCCCCAAGAAGGTCCGTCTCTGCATGGGCTGCGACTTCTTGAGATTGAGCGAAAAGCCAAATCGTGCAGTTTGAGCATAGGCAGTGGGGTGCACCGCTTAAAGTTGAGGCCGAAGGGGAGCACCTTGTATTGAAATGGTAACCCAGCATCCTGACTCGTAGAAAAGAACGATGGGGCTGCCAAATCAGGACGTGCAAGTACACGTCCTTCAGATCCAGGGAGCACATCCAGTCTCCCCTTGCACAATGTGTCTGCTATTAAAGCTGGCCTAGCCATCTTGAATTTTTGTAGAGGTTGAGGGAAGGCCCAGCACAACACCCAGGCCCGCCTGGTTCTTTCTGAATGGCAAACATCCTGGAGTAGAAGCCCAAGCCTCGCTGGGAGGCTGGGACCTCCTCCACTGCCTGGCTCTCGACGAGCGACTGGATCTCTGCCAAAAGAGTTGCTGTCCCAATCTGTGGGAGTGGAGGGGACGGGAAGAGGCTGGGAAGGGTAAACTGTACCCCGTGGATACTAGAGAGGACCCAGGGGGGGGGGGGGGTGCAGAAATTCTGGTGCCAGAAGTTTGCATGGAGAGCAAGCCTGCCCCCACTGGAGACACATGGGCCCTGGAGGGGCGTGTCATGCCCTCTTTCCCTCTGAGGTTGTTGCAGAGGCGGGGGACTGGAAAAAGCCTCAATCACACCCCCCTCCCCCCGTTTGCACCAATGTTGGGTCAGCGAACAGTCCGGCTGCCTGGACTTCCGCTCTTGGAAGCTGCGGACCCCTCTGTATGTACACCCCTTGCCAGAGTGCTGCTGTGACTGGGTGTACGTTTTGGGTGTTGTCTTTGTAAGGATGGATAAAGACTTCACCGTTTGCGAGACGTTTTTCTTTTTATCCAGCTCCTTGTTCGTGGTGAAGTGAAAGAGGTTACCCCCCCTTGAACGGCAGGTCTAAGATGTGTTCCCCGGACATCCGGGTTGAATTTAGTAGCACAGAGCCAGGCTGTTCTTATGTCTGTGGCTATGCAGATGGCCCAGCCAGATGTGTCAGTGTGGGCCACGGTGGACTCCACGAGGTCCTACACCATCTTGTCCTCCGCCAGTCCCACCTTGAATCGGGATTGGCTCTGCGCCAGAAGCTCTGGGAGGAAATCTGCAATTTCCCACACCAGCCTCTGGTTAAGGGCTGCCAGCATGGCATCCGCTTTGGCTTGAAGAGGCAGCGACGCGTTGGACTAAAGCTTCTTCCTGTACACCTCCAAGATCATCTTCTCCGTGCCTAGCAGTGCCACAGGCGAGGAGGCTTGGAGGAGAGTGATGCTGCAGCAGAGGAGTGCAGCTGTGGATGGGCTGATAGCGAGTGTATGCCCTCCATTTGCTTTGTACTTTGTGTCCAGGCATTGATTGACCAGCCGGACTGAGGGGGTCTTAAGCAGCCCTTTTTGGCCAAGGCGACCACATCCTTCTGCATCGGGATCCCCGTTCTTGCTGCAGGACGTAGTGTGAGGACTTCGGCGAGGACCCCCTCTGCTGGTTGCTCAACCTCTGGTTGAGGAAAGACCAAGTACTCTGCCAGCCCTGCAAGACGCTTGTGGAAGGCTTTTGCCAACAATGGTGTGTCAAGGTCCTCTGCCTCATTTGTATCCACCGGGGATATGGCTGGTCCGGCACCTGTGGAGTAGTGCTGAGAGCCACAGGTTGAGGTGTGGAACCGCCAGTGCAATCGGTTGGGGGGGGCCAGAGTGGGCAGCAGAGGCGGCACAGGGACATGGGCACCTATACTGGGGCCTGCGGCGCTGGGGCCATTGGTGGGAGCATGTCTGAGGAGATCAAGAGCCTGAGGAACCCTTCAAAAAATCTGTCTTTGCTGGCCAGAGGGGTGGAAAGCGATATTGACAGGGTAGTGGGCGGCTGCTGAAGCCGTTGCATGCCCTGCTCATACGGATGCAGCAGAAACCTGCCCTGCGCAAATGAAGGATAGGCTGTAGGCCACGTACCTGGTTGACACCAGTCCCACCTTGACACTCGTTCTTCCACACTTCCTTGGTGCGGTATCGGGTAGATGTCTGGCATGGCATGCATCTTGACGAGCTGTGTTCCACGTGCCTGTGTCGTGTTGCTTGGTTCACAGGACCCAGCCTCGTCCAGAACTCCGGAGTGTGGATCATGAGGCCTACCCTGCTCTTCAGGCCGAGGCCCGAACGCGTTTCGCCCTCAGTGGATCTGCCGGTAGTATTGCTTATAGGCGCCCCATCAGACATGTTGCCGGTACTAGGGAGGGGCCCCTTGGGTGAAGACCTAGTAAAAGAAACTTCCGGTCTCAGCACTGTCACTGGGAGGATCCACTGACCACTCGGCCTGCTGGCCGGTAGCTGAAATAGCCTCGGTATTCATGCTGGTATGAGAACCAGAGAGGTTCCTCCCGCATGGGCGAGTCCTTGGAAAGGAGTCGCCCTTGTGGGGTACACTGGAAAAGAGTGGCCCTACCTTGGGCCTGGATCGATGCTTGAAATCTCTGAAAGAGTTCCCTCCACCTGGCTAGTCTTTTCTTCAGAGACCTCAAAAGCGCATTGCATCCGGTACAAGCTTGCCACACGTGGTCTGGGCCAGGGCAACATAGGTAGAGTGTGTGGGGATCTGAAGTTGGAAAGTGTTACAGGATGAACACCTGCTGAACCCTGTTCAAGTCGACATGCTGAGTACCTGAATGAAAAAAAGACAAAGATGCGCGCGTGGAATTAAATCGCCAAAGCCAAACCCAGGAGCGCGGGTGAATTCGGCCATTTCCCACGGACGAGGAAAAGGGGACTGAGGTGTGGCTCCGGAGAGCAGAGTCAAGGCAGCGCATGCTTCCCAGGGCCACACCCCCAAATTGAAAAGTTTTTTTAAGGTTAAAAAGGTTGTCTCCCATCCCGCGGAAGGGACGCCCATGCAGTATGGAGGAAAGGTGACGGGACGAAAGAGTAGGATAAGTCTTGCATCCATATTCTGGATAAGCTGCAGGGGGACGTAGAAAGAAAGAGGGTAGATATAGGAAGAGGCTGTTGCAGTAGTTCAGCCTACAGAAACCATGAAACCCTTAAAGCAATAGAAGAAACCGGGCTATGCAACACCACAATGGATTAAATTCCTTCAAAGTACAAACCTAGCTACCTGCTTTCAGTGCAAACTCATCTCATGCATGGTCAAATGTGTTCCAAAATAATTCATCTCACTATTACTCTTCAATATGGCGCCTCTTGTGAAACTCATGCGACATGGTCTGTCATTCTACAACTATGCAGATTATAATCAAATCTATCAAATTATCACCAGCAAGGACACCTACCAGATCGTCAACTGCCGCTTGAATCAGCCTGTGGATGAGCAACCACCTTAAACTCTAGCTGGAAAACAAAGTGAAATTGATCACTCCTTACCACTCTCTAAGAGCACCTACACCATGGCCGACAGAAAAAGGAACCCTACAAGTGAAAACAGCTCACATTCCTAATGGGCAATGACAAACACTGGAATCCAAAGCTAATGCAAAAGAAATTCAGAACACAGCAGCAAGTTACTTGGTGCGATCTCTCTTGCTGAGTCTTTAAACCTTGTTCAGAGCAATTCGGCACCAAGGAACAGAATTCCATCTACAGACAATAGAACCATGAAGTCCATAAATGACAACTCATTGAAACTACATGTACTTCTACGTCCCCTTTCCTCCATCCTGTATGGACGTCACTTGCTGGGAACAGAACCCTTTTGACCATAAAACACTTTCCCTTCATATGTATACACATGAGGGCATGGCCTTGGGAGCATGTGCTCAGTTAACCCCGCCCACACCTTAGTCCTCTTCCACGTCAACAGCAGACTGATTTCACCAGCACTCCTGCGAGAGGCCTCAAGCCTTGTAATTTCATGCGATTTCCACTAAATTATTATTTTTTTTTATTGTTCAGGTTCTAGGAACAGTACCTAGCTTGTCCCTGGCACAGGTCAGCCGTGAGTGGCTGCAGCAGGTACCAGTCGTGCAACTGAGCTCGTCCCACATCCGATCCGCACATGCTCTGCCTAGAGTAAGGCTACGGATGGAAAGGCTGCTCGGTGTGCAATGCTCCCACACCCCGGTCTCTCAGAAACCAGCTTGCATGGTTATTTTCCAGGACTCTGCCCGAGAGCATTAATACATACACAGGAAGACCAAGAAGGCAAGTGTACTACTATTTTTTAAAGCACCACGCAGGGGCAACTCCTTTCCAGGGAAGCCCATTGACGGGAGGTGTCAGTCAGACCCTTGCACTGTCAGGAAGGACACTGAGGCACTTGCAGCTAGCGGCTTAACGGCTGAGGGGTCTGAGGGCCCTACCGGTCCCATCGCAGAGGAGATGCTGGCTCTGGTACCAGGACACATCCCGAGGGGGCGCTTACATGCAGCACTTAAAGCGCTACCGGCCCATGGCCAACTGCCTACCAGGTCCACTCTTGAGGTGCAGGCCGAAGCCCAGGCCCACGTCAGCTATGGTCCGACGTGCTGAAGGCACGGACAAGATGGCAGCCAGGCAAGATCCCCAAAAGGCAGGAAACTCAACCAGAACAGAAGTGAGCCAACAGGCCAAACCGCAAAGGAACAAACCTATTCGCTGGGGTTTATTGGTTCCTATAACTCCTGTCACTTGGACCACTACATACCAGACCTTCACATGGCAAGCACGAGGCTATGTACTCAGAAGGTGGTGGGGGGCAGCACAGGTGTTTACACCACCGCAGCTGGCACCTGTGGAGTACTGCTCCCAGCCCACCTGCAAGGAATGTTTCTTCAACAGGTTTTTGCCCAAGTCGGAAAACAAGGGCATAATTTGTGACATGATTTCACCCATACCACCGCCTCAGCTGGTGCCAGCGCAGCCTGCACTTCCACCGCTGCCCATGCACCTTGCAGCTCCGGTCGCAGCACCTCCAGTGCCTGGGCCATCTCCAGCAGCAGACCCAATGCCTACAGACCCAGTGGCCCCTCTGAATGCAGGGGACCAGCAAGACAGAACGCCTTCTTTGGCAAAGGCCTTTCATGACAATCACTGGTTTAGCGGAATACCTGTGCATCCCTTAGCCCCAACCCAGGAGCGGCCGGGGTACTAGTGGAAGTACTCGCCAGATCTGGGCTTCGCCCCGATGGTATCCCATTGAAGGACGTGGATGCTGTGGTTAAGGAGCCCCACTCCACATAGCCAGTAAATAAAAGGCTAGATGCGAAGTTCAGGCAACACTGCTGTGAAATGCAACACTTTGCCATTGTCAGTTCACCCCCAGCCACTCTAGTCAGCCATTGTGGCGGCGTCTATGAACGCCAAGCCTCGGACCTCTTCGGCGAGCAGCTCAACTTCAGCACTACTGGCCAAGGAGGGAAAAAATGCTCGAGGCCTATGGTAAGAAGGGGTACTTTAATGCACAACTCCACCTCAGCCAGGCCAACACCATACTGGATGCGACTAATCAACTGCTTTTGAGTGAAATCACAGACTTCCTCTCAGACATTCCAGCCCACTAGTCGCACAGGACATCATGAAAGCCATGGTGGCACACAGATACTGCTAGCAAAGCCATCTGCCTGGTGACGGACATGCAAAGGACGTGCTGGTTTTAGGCAACCAGGTTCAACCCCAACTTTCAGGACAGAATCGGCAGCGACTTGATCCACTCCTCCACAGACAAGGAACTAAATAAAGATCAGTTTGCAGACCACCAAATCTCTGACCAGTCTCACCAAACCAGCAGCCAAAACCTTCACTCAGGGCCACTCTCGCTTTGACAGAGGGCTGTTTCCAGGACCGCCGGGCCAGGCAACCAGACAGGTCGCCAAGCCAACATAGGCAAAAACACCAGCAGTCTTTGCACAAATACTTTGTCGCCCTCCCAGTCATATGACTCAGATTCAAAGAAGCAATGACAGCTCGCGTCAGATCCACAGCACCCCGGTCGGTGTCAGGTTGGCCCTACACAGTCCTGCTTGGCTCGCACGCTTTATGGACTCATGGGTGATTTCAGTAGTCTCCTCGGGCTCCCGGCTTCCCCGACTGCACCCCCCCCCCCCCGCAGGGCTTTTACTCCAGCATCTTCGCTATTCGAAAGATACAGGTGGCCCTGCAAGTGGTCCTATATCTATACTTCCTGAATCTACCTAGCTCTGCAGAGCTTTTAGCGGATATGCTGTGGGGGGGGGGGGGGGGGGGACTTCATGTGCTCCCTGGATCTGAAAGATGCACATTTACACACCCTCATAGGGCAGATCCTTCCTCGGGTTCTGGGTCATGGGGTTGCCCTTTCAATACAAGGTGCTGCAGGTCAGCCTAAATTCAGCGCTGAGGGTATTCACAAGCCTGATTAACGCAGTGGCTGCTCAGGTCGGCGGGCACCTATGTATATCCTTACCAGAGCAGGTCAGAAACTCAGCGGACAGACTCATGAGTACACTCTACAAAATGGGGTTCTTAATCAACTTCCAGAAGGCTGAAGTCTACCCTACACAAACACTGGTGTTTTTGGGGCTGCAGTGGGATACGCAGAGGCGGAAGGTGTTACACACTGGGGAGAAGGTGGCAGCGATTAAAGGGATTTCTAGTAAAAAATGTTTTTAAAAAAATAGATAGGCCACATAAAAAAAAAAATACTAGCATCCTCCGTTTTAAAACTTCCTATGTAAAATTTTGAGCTATTCAAGCTCAAAATTCGAAAAAGCAAGCACAGGGGGCGCAGCCATTTTGTGAAATGGAGGCCCTCCTCTGCTGGCTTTTGCGGCACTAATGAAGGAAAAGCCAGCTGTAGTAAACAAAGGCTACCGCTGGGTGGCTTTCCCTTCATTAGTGCCGGGACGCGGACCGGAGACCAGAGCAGGATAGCTGCAGCTGAATCTCGGTAAGTGCTATTTTTTTTTTTTACAAAAAATAAGCACTAGCTGCAGTTTTTTTTTCCTAAGTTTTCCGGGCTGGAGGAGCCCGGAAAACCTAGAAATAAAACTTCAGCTTTAAAAACGTATATGTTTGCGGTCGCTTTTGAAGCGACCGCAAACATAAATACGTTTTTAAAGTTGCGACTACAGCAAAAGCCCCCTTACGCTCTCCCCCAACATTTCTTTTTTCAGATCCGCCAGAGTGCCTGGAGAACATGCAAATGGCAAAAGTGGCCAGTAACCAAAATACTGTGTTTAGAGTTCCATGGTCTACCCTTTTTCATACTATGTGCCATGCCCATCACCAAGTAGTGGCCTGGTTAGAAGCAGTCCTAGGATCTTACACGACCACTGCAGTTTCTGTACACTGGCTCATGATGCGCTAGGTTTAAAGTACTCCTACTGCAAGATGCATTTCAAAGTCACAATCTCCATTCGATCAAAACCGCATTTGGCGTTTGCTTTGGTTAAACTTTGTCAACCATCTGATCTTTACTACCAGTCTTTCTTCCTCCATTAGGGCCACAGATTAAGTTAAACTGCTCTGCCACAACTACTCCTTCTGACGTTTGGCTTCTCTTTTGGTTGGAATTACGGTCATCTTTCGGTTAGATGTCGCACATATCGGAGTAGGCTGTGAAAAACATTGCGAGACCTTGCCCTTAGGAAAAGAGCTGGCAGTAGACAGTACCATGTGCTACGCTCCAGTGATTTGCTCATTGCATAGAAGAGGCTAAATACCAAATAGCACCTCTAGAAAAATCATGATAATATGGATGGGCAAGCTTCTTAGAATGCTTCCCCAGAAGAACCCACAGGAAACACCTGGCCAGGATGTACAGGACATGCACTCTGCTAACCAAATGTCGCTGGTTTGAGCAAAGGCAGTATCTGTTGATTGAACAGTTGCCCTCAAGCTTGTAAATCACAACACGATTAAACTGCTATAAAAATAAAAGTCCCCATGTGTACTCCAGGCCTAGGCGTTCCAGGCAACTACCACGCAAAGCAGAACGGAATGCCAGGAAGCACAGCACTTGCAGAATTGCGTCAGAAGCACAGAAAAGAAAAATCAATTCATGCATGGGACATGCAGCGCTACAACTGAGCCAGAGCAGACAGCAGAGGTGCCATACAAAAGGGGCATGGGCGTAACAGTAGAACATCCAGATTCTGGGCAATCTATACACATTCCTACCTACTCCCCAATTCAGATTGGAAGTGGAAGGGTCACTAGGAGTCTCACATGAATGGAAATATCCAAAGCTTGTGAAGCTACAGTCAAAACAGGTATACAAAAGTGGAGAATAACTCAGCAATATGGTGTGTGGCATGGGGATTCAGGGCTCAAAAGCACAGACACGCACATTTTTTTTAAAATTTATTATAAGTATACAAGTTTAAAATACCTACGCATCAAATAATGCACACCATCCAATACTGCATACTTAAAATAAGAATCCATGAGATGTTGAGCAGGCTCAGAGTATTGTTTTTTTTGGCCTGCGCAAGCATTACTCCCCATGGAAAGAACTCCGAGCAGGCTGCAAGCAGCACAAGTCTATATACAGAGCACGCAGATGTTCTACTCCATCCTTGGGCCAGACTATATACACAAGGCATATAGCACCCTAACTTGACTGTACATGTAGAGTGCCAAAAAGAAATTCAACACAAGCTGGTGGACTTGTTTTGTTCAGCACTGGAACCGGTCAGAAAAGTTAGGCGATTTGGGAACAGTCAGTGGCACCACACTAGCCTTGACCTCCACAGGCTTGTATTTCCTCACTGGTTGAGCTTTGTGCACCTGCAAGCAAGATAAAGGGGATATTGTTAAACGGGCAAATTGAAACTCAATTTTGAGACATTCAGTCCCACCTACAGCACCCTAGATGGGAATACTTTGAAAGAAAGCCAATTTGGCTACAATGAATCGGATGTAAAAGTAACATAGGTCTATGTGGAGAGAGCCAGTTTGTTGCGAGTGAAGTACATTGTAAAATTTCATTTTACTACTATTGGGTGGAAAAATGCTTTAAGCAAGAACGTTGCGTAGTTTGCCTATTCAGAAAACCATCATGCCAGCGTTTGTGCGCGCATTAGTTTAATTAAAATATAAACCAGCATGCTCTCAGAACTGGCAAATGTCGCACTGCAAACCCAAGATCAGGAACAGCCAATTAACCTAGTAATTCCAGCAGCGGATAAGCAAACAAAATCCCCAAAATGAGCAATTAACAGTGCCCAGCTCCCTTTGACAATGCCAGACTACCTTCATTTTACTTGACGTTAGAGTTAGAAGATACAAACATTAAGAGTTAAGGTGATCAGATTTATTGCAAAAACCCTTGAAATTCAACAGATAAGGGAAGTGAGATGTACCTTTTTGCCAGGGGCGCCAGTAGCCCACTGCCCATTATTTGGCAAAACTCCCCAAGTCCTGCCTGTGACAAGACTTCAGAAAGCCCACCTTGAACAGGGTTCGACCACTTGTGTTTAGCCTGAACTAACCAAAGGTTTATCAGTGGCTGAGGATTCAGAGGGTTAAAGTGAGGAACAAGGCGCATACACTTAGTTCAAGGAAACCTACACACAAGGATATATGACAATAGGCATTTATTTATACATAAAGACTTGTAACATTCGAGCCAGGCAAGTACTATCACAATAAAACAGCAGCAATATTCAGTGTTGGATACTTCAGAATAGCAAAAATAAAATCACAATCAAACCTCCCAAAATAAAGCATGCAAACTTAAAGAAACTTGATAACTTTGCTTAGCCTATGTTAGAGAGTCCAACACGTTCGTAGGTGAGACTCAAAGTCAGAGGGGACACTGGGGGACCAGTGACCAAGAGCGGAGGAAGACAAGAAAGCAGAGTTAAGGGATCAAATGGCGCAGAGGCCCTTCGAGTGTGCAGGCTGGTTACAGTCAGGTTTGCTTTGGCAAGGAAGAACAAGTTACTTACCAACTTGTAACGTTCTTTCGACTAGATGTTCCTCCAACGTATTCCTCATCTTTGGTAGACTCACACAGCAGAATGCAGAATTTGGTGGAGGGAGTAGAAACTGTCTGCATTTTATAAGGCAGAATAAAGTACCGCCTTACCAAAGGCAACATCCTGCGAGTGGAAGCATCTACCCAGTAATGCTTTGTGAATGTATGCAGCGATAACCAAGTTGCCGCATCACAGATTTAATTGGTATGCCCCTTTTAAAGGCTGCAGAAGAGGCTATACCTCTGGTAGAATGAGCTCTCACGCCTTCTGGCGGGTCCTTGCCTGCCAATTTGTAACACAGATGCCAAGAATAATCCACCTTGATAATGTCCGTTTTGAAACTGCTTGACCCAATTTCCTTCTGGTGTATCCAATAAAGAGTTTGTCATCCACTTTTGGAAAACCTAGAAATATAAAAGCTTAAAGCTCTTCTAGGGTCCAACCTATGGAGCCTTTCTTCCTCTTTACCAGGATACAGCGGGCGGTAAAACGCTGGCAGAACAATTTTCTGATTTAGATGGAAATCAGATACAAACTTAGGTAGGAAGGAGTTTTTTACCCTCAACACAACCCTGCCCTTGTGCAATACAGCATAGGGTGGCCTAGAGGAAAGTGCCTGCAACACTTTACGTGCAGATATCAATGCAATCAACAATATGGTTTTAAACCACCTCAAAGGACTTGGGTGCAAGGGATCAAATGGGGCACACATTAATAGTAGATGGGATAGCCATATAAAAGGTCAACAAACATTAGCTCTTAGGGGTCTACTACGATTGTACCATCTGTTTGAGGCCCAGAAACAGATGTTTATATGCTGAAGTTTGCATCCCTACTGCTGTATGGTAGTAAAGAACAGGGTCATCAAGACTAAAGCTATGGAGGCTGTTCAGAATTGTTTTCTGAGACAGCTGAAGGTGGGGGAGTGGGGGGTGGTGGGGGCTACGATGACAAGTCCAGAAGGTCTGGGAACCATCTGCTGATATGGTTCCCGGCTGGACGAGATCAAAAATGTGGAATACCTTGGAGGACACAACCCATCAAAAATAAAGTTCATCACCTTACTGACTAGAGTACTCAGTCCAGTCCCCTTTACTATATCCTTGTGGGTATCCCCAACATGGGGACTATAACGGACCTTTAGCCAAAAAAAAAAAAATAACTTACCCTTTCAATTTAGTATAGCATGGGTGCATGGGAATGCCTCACCTCTTTCTCCTTTGAACACAGACTGTTAGATACCTGGCTACTCAAGCCCTTGCCATACTAGCGGGCCTCAGGCAGGTGTGACGTATGGAGGAAAGGGGACTAGTAGTACTCTAGTCACTACAGTGAGTAACTTCAATTACTCATACGTTCCATCCCCTTTCCTCCATCCTTCTGGGCGATTCCACCAACAAGAACATTGGGTGGAGCTGCGACAACCTGCCTCATTTGAGAGGCAGCAAAAAGGTTCTTCAGAACCGCCTGTCTAGTGAGTAGTGCCTACAGAAGGCCGGAGTAGCCCAAGTAGCCATCTTGCTGATGACATCCCAATAAGCAGGTGTCTGAACCACCGCATGGGCATGAATCCCCTCAAGAAAAGGATTGCCTATGGCCGTGTACGCCTCCGAAATGGCCGGAACCATCCAACGTGCAATGAAAGTTTGAGAGCCAGGGGAAGAGCCCTGAAAAGTCAAACAATGCCTCAGACTTCCAGAAGTATTTTGTCAGAGATATAAAACTTGAGACCCCTTTTGATGTCCAAGGAACGTAGGGCTCTCTGCCTCGGTGGGTTCGGGAAGAAAACCGGCAGTCAAATCTCTTGATTCAGATGAAACCCCGAGTATGCAAGATTAACTCGTCGCCATGAAACGCTCACACGAAGACACTGGCTGGTACTCACCAACCCTGCGTTGAGGTGAGCCACCAACAAAAGTTTTTTGCATCACCAAGCGAATGTCCACAGAGGCCATCAGCTTGAAAGGTTTGTTGCAAAGCTGCCAAAACCACATGGTGGTCCCAGATCCGATGAGGCCTATGCACCAGAGAGAAAATCCTAGACAACCACTTAAGGTCAGCCAGGTGTGCTGAAAAGGCAGTACGTCATCCAGGGGACAGGCAATTGGGTCCAGACCTTTGTTGCAAGCCCAATGGCAGAACCTAGTCCATTTGCTCTTATACTGTGACTGCGTCAAGGGCCTCCTGGCTTGCTGAATAACGTCCCAGTTATCCAAAATAATTGGAGCATGCTGAAGCCTCAGCTTATCAGGGCAAGTTTGGCAGGGTCTAAATGTTTCACTGTCCTGCCCTTCTGCATCAGGAAATCCCTTGCTGGGAACAGCAACCGACCAAAAACCAGGTCCTCGAAGGCCAGTGGGGCAATCAGGATGAGGCTGCAGCCCACGGAGGCCCAGAATTTGAGTGTCCATTGGATCAGAGGGGGTGTGCGAGAATGCATAACATCTGGCCGTGCGAACAGGTCTGGAAGGCTCTCCCAGCAACCCCGTCCTGCCCATGAAGCAAACGGGGGCACTTTGCATTCAGGTGAGATCCCAACAAATCCAGGTCTGCGAACCAACAACGCTGGACAGGGGCAACAAGGAGTCGTTGTGCAACTCCCACTCATAGGTGTTGAACCCCAAGCGATTCGGTTGATCTGCTTCTGTATTGCTGTCCCTGGCAGGTGGACTGCCAAAATCCAAATCCCAGTCATGGCCCATTCCCAGATCGAAACATTGTAGTAGGGTTGTCCATCCTGATCAGAACAGATGTGTCCCTGATGAAAGGTAAAAATGCCTTGAGGACCAGGCCCACTGCCCTGAGCTTCAGCAGATATAGGAGGGCTTCCATCCTGGACCATGCTCCATGAAGCGAGTAGCGTGAAGACACAAGGAGGAGAGTTCAGGCCAAAGGGCAGCACCTTGTACTGAAAGTGGTATGACAATCGTGAACCCAGAAACTTTAGGTGGTTGATGTGGGTACATGCAGGGACGCATCCATGAGGTCCAGCACATTCGGTCCCCTGCACAGACTATGCTATGTGCACGGGAGCAATCTTGAAGCATTTTAGTGGCAAAGAGATTTAGAAAGGACAGGTCCAGGAATACCCTCGAGCCAGCCTGGTTCTTGGGTACCGCAAAAATCCTGACATTGTAAACAAAGCCCCTGTCAAGAGGAACAAGATCTATAGCCTGCATCTCCAAGAGCGAAAGAACCTACCGTAAAAGAACCGGGGACCCGATCTGAAGAGTAGGCGATGAGGTAGAGGAAGACTGAAGCCAGTGGAGACTACAGAGGATCCACAGGTTGCTGAAGGGACAATTTCAGGGCTCCTGGAACAGAGCCAAATGTGCCCCGCCCCCACCGCCCCAGCGAGCTGTGTTCACTGACCTAGAAGTCACTGCTTCTTGGCGGCAGAGGAGAGCAAGCAGAAAAACCCACGCAATGTCCTCTGCCGCTTCCTCCCCTTGTCACTGGGTGATCTGTTTATTGCGGTCTTAGGCGACCTTGAAGCCAGATAAATTTGAAGTTCTTCACCGTAGTGACTAATGTACTATTGGTCCCCGTTCCTCCACACTGCATGGGTGTCCCTTCCTAGCGAGGGGAGACAACCTTTTTCACCAGAAAAACCAGTCTTCCCCTTTAAAATTTAGAGGCATGGGGTCCTGGGAGCATGTTAGGCAGAATCCTGTGCGGTTCCCTTAGGGAGGTTGGTAGTAAACCCCAGGTCGTGGAGTGTGTTCATCAGTGTGGAGGCTGTGTGGGCAACCCCCTCTGGCGATCTCGCCTTGACGAGCCAGTCGTCCAGGTACGGGTAGATGGGGTGGCCCGGAGGAGGACTGCCACTGCATTCATGAGTCTGTTGAATACCCTGGGGGCTGAGTCGAGGCCAAAGGGTAGCACCTTGTATTGGAAAGGCAGCCCATGATCCTGAAGCGCAGGAAGGAGCAATGTGGCTGCCAAATCGGGACATGCAGATAAGCATGCTTCAGATCCAGGGAGCACATCCAGTCTGCTCAGTCCAATGTCCCTGCAATAAGTGTGGGCGTAACCATCTTGAATTTCCGAATAGGGAGAGGTTGAGGGTGGATGGGTGCAGCACAACTCTCAGGCCAGCCTGGTCCTTTTGTATGGCGAAAATCCTGGAATAGAAGTCCAAGCCTCATTGAGAGGATGGGACTTCCACTGCCTGACCCTCGACAAGCGCCCGGATCTCCGTCAACAAGAGTTGCCATCCCAATCTTTGAAAGGGGAGGTAGGGTCCGGTAGACTATACCCCGAAGGATCCAGGGGTCCGAAAAATTCTGGCACCAAAATTACGTGGAAGGCAAGCCTGTTCCCCCACACCCTCTTCCCCAACAAAGGGATGCATCATGTCATCACCTCTGAGGCTGTTGCGGAGGAGGGGGCCTGGAAAAATCCCTTCACACCCCCCCCCCCCCCCCCCGTTTGTGCCAGTGTTGACTCAGCAAGCGGTCAGGCTGCCTCGACCTCCGTTCCTGGAAGCCCCAGAACCCACCGAACGACCGCCCCCTGTCGGAGCGTTGGTGCGACTGGGTGTATGCCTTGGGCGTGGCCTTCGTTTGGATGGATAAAGACTTTACAGTTTGTGAGTCTTTTTCTTACTCGTCTGTGGAAGGTCACTACCCTCGTACGGGAGGTCCAATATGCATTCCTGGACATCAGGTTGAATTTAGTAGCCCGAAGCCAGGCAGTCCTCATGTCCATGGCGATGCAGCTGTGGTAGAGTGGGTCCCACGCCATCTGTCTATACTTGGCCCGACCTGTCAATAGGTGCCTCGATGCCAAGTTGCTTGAGCCACCCCCTTTTGGCCAAAGCCACAACGTCTTTTTGCATCGGGATACCCGTTTTGGTAAAAGGGGGGGTCGTTTTAGGGCAAGGACCTCTGTCAAGACCCCCACCTCGGGCTGCTCGACCTGGGGTTGATGTAGGCCTAAATATTCTGCCAAGCCTGTTGTGGAAGGCCTTCACTGACGGCGTGTCCGGGCCCTCCTCCTCTGTGCCCAGAGTGTCCGGTTGGTCCAGAGTGGGTGGAGGAGTGCTGGGCGCTGTGTGAGCCGGAGGCTGCTGTGGAGCCGCTGAACTGTGGGCGGCAGGGGAGCCATAATCGAAGGAGCAGGCAGGGGCAGCTGTGGCTGCGCAGGGGCCAGTGGCGCGGGAGCCATGGGAGGAATGACTAAGGGTGCCGGTGGAATTACCGGAGGGAGCAAGTCCCCAACTGCATCTTGCAGGATGGCACCCATGAGGGGGTTCGCATCAGCGCCAGAACCCATCAAAGAACCAGTCTTCAGAGGCTGAAGGAGGCCGGAGAGAGTGACGGAGTGACTGTGGGCTGTTGGGGCCAGAGGGCACACCGTCTAGGTTGCAGGGTGTACCTGCCCTGCGCTGCTGATGGTTAAACTGTAGGCCACATACCTGGTTGACAAAAGCCCCACCGGGATACTCGTTCTTCTGCCAGCTCTTTTCCTAGGGGTGGCGTCGGATGAGCGATCATATTGTCTAGCACAGTGGCCATCTTGTCGAGCTGCGTGCCATGTGCAAACGTCGTGCTTGGCTCCCTGGGCCCAGCCTGGCCCAAGAGACTGGTGGAACATGAGGCCTACCCTGCACCTCCGGCTAAGGCCTGGAAGGGGTATTGCCCTTGGCAGAGTCGCCGGAAGTGCTTTGTGCAGGCGCCCCCTCAAGGGCGTTGACCCTTCAGCATACACGGTAAAAGAACTGTGTGGTCCCTCAGCACTGCTCCCCCCTCCTAAACCCCCCCCCCAGCCCCCACCGTGAGGCCAGTAGCTGGACTAGCCTCGGTACGAGGGTCAGTGCGAGAACCTGAGGTTCCTCCCGCTTGGGCATACTAGGAAAGGAGTCGCCCTTACGGGGTGCGATGGAAAATAGCAGCCCTCCCTTGGGCCTCTGTTTGATAAAGTCCTTCAAGTCCTCTGGAGGCGATCTTTCGAAGAGCACCGTCCACCTAGCTAGCCTGTTCAGTGCATCGCACACGGTACAACCTTTCCAGCCGTGGTCTGGGCCAAGGCAGCAGAGGCAAAGAGCATGGGGGTCGTATGTAGGAACAAGCCCCTTGCAGGATGGAAACCAGTCGATATGTGCCAGGGAGGAGCATGACGCCAGAGGACCAAGTACCTGAATGATAAAACATGGAGTTACATGGCCGAAGCCAAAACAAGGAGTGCTGGTGTTATCTGCCTGTTCCTGTCGATGCAGAAAAGTTGACTGAGGTGTGGCGCCAGTGGGCGTAGTCAGGGTAGCGCATGCTCCCACGGCTGCAGCCCTGCACGCCTCTAAATTTAAAGGGGAAGAAGGGTTTCTCCTGGTGAGAAAGGTTCTGTCTCTAGGAAGGGACATATGCAGTATGGAGGAAAGTGGACGGGACGAAAGTAAGCGTAGGTTTAACTCAGTCCTACCCTGGGATTGAGGGAATGATTTGACCTGGTTTTACCAGGATGGCCAAGGACTTGGCGGTTCTTTTTCGTCGTTCGCCATTGGTGGACAAATTAAAAAGGTCCATGCCCTCAAGGGCAGATCCAGGATCCGCTCCTGCATGTCAGATGAAAACCTCACGGCGTGCATCCATGCCGTCATCCTCATTTCGACCCCATGACAGCCCTCTGCTGGCTGTGTCGATGTGGTAGACCAAAGACTCCATGAGGTGCTGCCCAATGGCCCGGGCATCTGCCAGAGCGACCTTGAAAGAGGCTAGCTTGTTGGAAGGGCGGTCAGGCAGAAATTCTGAGCTCCAACCACAGCTTCTGGTTAGTCACAGCTAAGAGGGTGTCTGCGTTGCCTTGCCGCTGTTATGTACGGCAGCATCCTCTGCGGTACCCTTAGGGAACAGTACAGGTGATTAAGTCTACAAGTGGCAGTACAATTTCACCTTTGATACATGCCTGTACCACAGTTATAGTAATAGCAGTAGCGGAGCAGCCAGACTTCTCTCGAGCAAATGAGCAGTAGCAGGAATTTCACAAAGGGCTACAATTACTGTGACTCAAGCAAACACTAACTCAAAGTTTCTGGTTAAAAAATAAAAGTGCATTTATTTTTAAACCATCTGTTCACAAAACACTTAACAAAACCACCCTCTTTAATATACTACACAACCAATTCCCTTGGTTTAGGACAATTCAAGGTAAGTACTTTAGGATGTAACAGACCGGTGTGAAACAAAAGACGTTACCGGGGTTTAACAAACGCTCACTTTGACAGTAATGACAGTTCGGTCATACAAAAGAAAAGCATACCCGTGGGAAGAAATGTAACCGTAGTCAAACACTTCGCACTTTCAATAAAAACCAAGGCAAAGGGGATACAAAAAAAATCATAGGCAATACTTTTGTCAAGGCACTAAGATCAGAGGACGTGTTAAAAAATGCAGATAAAGTCAATAGGCCTGTGCCAGTGTCAAATGGAGCAGGGCTCGGTTGTCGAGGATCACACGTTTAGAACAGTTTTACATGAACGATGCCAGGAGTACTTGGATAGTCAAAGGGAGGCAAAGGTTAGAGGGAAGGAAGAACAGACAAGCCTTCGGTAAGAAAAGGTTCACCCTGATTTCTCAAGGTCGAACGTAGAGAACTACCAAATGTGCACAGTACCTTATTCGTATGAAGAAAGCTGGTGCCACGGCAGTAGTTCCTGAAGACTCACGGTTCCTGAAGCTTCAGTCATGGGGACAAGAAGGACGACTTCTGGAGCCATCTGCACTACCCTGGGATGAGGCCAGCAGCAAAAGCAACGGTGAATAAAAGGTGCGCTCCTTTAAACCAGGAGAGGGCTCTTCTGATGGCTATCCGGACCACTAGAGCTTTGTGCAGTGATTTTGACCCAGGAGAGTATTCTCTGGCTGTAGAAAGGTGAGCTGGTTGACACCACCAGGCTCAAGGGAAGAATACTCCAGACTGGATCTCATCTGTCGTTGAAGGGTAAATAGCTAAAGACTGCAGCAGGGCTTCACCGGGACTCAGGAGTTGCAGCAGCCGTCTTCTCCGCTTCTCTTCGGTTCTTGTAGTTCCAATGGCGACTCCGACTTCCAGCCCAAGAGTCCTCCCTTTTATGTGAAAATCCCCCATTCACACAGCCTGGCTGTCAATCACACAGCGGGGGTTGTCCAGCCCGGACAACCCCTCCAGCCAAGGGACAAAGTGCTACTTGGCTCTCCAAGGAGACCCTGTGCAGGGGGGTTACTAAACACCTCCCTCACATTCAGCCTACCTAGACACCAAAGGAAGGCTTCTTCGTAGAAGCCTGCCAAAGGTCCGCGAACAAAGAAGGCAAACCTGGTTTGCCGTGCAAAGTAAAACACAAGAAGGATATTAACACAAAGAAATGGCGACTAAACCTGACCAGAGCCAAAAGTAAGTATTTGGTCAAGCGGGTTTATGATCGAGGCTAATCTAATAGCCTACAACAGTACCAAGTTTATATAGTATAATCGCAGTAGAAAAGATAGGGTAGATACCACTGCCACCAGCCAAGTCTTAGTGTTAATGGAGCGAAACAAAGCTCCAAAAGGCGCAGACAAAAAGGAGTAGGAATTAACCCCTTCCAATACTCCATGTAAGATGGGGTGTATTGGGTCTGCAGTTTAAATGACTACATAAAGTAAATGGCAACTTTACCTGTTTCTGGGGGACAGTAGTCAGTCTTAGAAAAATGTAGTCAGTGGGAAGTCTCAAAGACAACCCTGTGTCACTGCACCGAAGGTGCTGTGTAACACAAAGTGGGGCTCATGGAGTGGTGTAGCTCCAGAGCCCAAGATCACAAACAGTAGAAACACATGTAAGTGGGAAAAAGGCTCACTCTTACCAGTTGGAAAAAATAAACCCCAGAAGTCCAGCAAAGCTGCTGAGTGACTCACTAGGTGAGGGAAATAAGCCATAAATGAGAATTCTCCCTAATAGCCGCAGATCCAGTTCTGAGATGGAGAAAATGTTCCCCCTCCCCCCTGGCCGAGGACTATTTGGGAGGCAACGGGAGGTGGCTCCCATGGAATAAAATGACGAAGACAATGGTTTAGAATACGAGCATTGGCTCCCCGTCACTCATCCTAAACCTGCCGTCCAACTTCATCTGGTGTGGACCCTGGGCTTCTCCCAGACCTTCCTCACTACCTGCAGTACATCCTCCTAGAGGGGGATGCCAGACCAGATTGTGGGCATTCCCCCGCTCATCCCCCCCCCCTGCCCCCAACAACCCAAGAACGCCATAAGGACTCCTGAAGGCAGTCATGAAACGCCTTAACGGCACAAGGAGCACATTAAGGAATACCCAGAGGAGAGGGCCGGGGCAGCGCCACCTGCGGGATGCCCTCCCTCACAATGTCCTTCAGGAGCTCCATCAGAGGGGAACACGAGGGAGAGCTCGAAAAAGCAGTGCTCAGAAGCCACTTGGTCCCTAGGGTCCCAGCCCTCCGAGGTGCTGGGCCTCTGCTCCGGGTCAAAGCATTGAGGCGCCTGGTGCGTGTAGCTGTACAGCTGTGATGGGTAGATTTATCCGAGGGGACAAAGCCTCCACCGTAGGATCTGCTGCCGCTTCCAGATGGAAGGGGGCTGGGATCAACCTGCAAAGCCCATTCAATGGGCAAAAGCTCTGGCAGGCCTGGGGCTGTATCCAAGATGGCTGCCTGCCTAGCAGGTTACGCCACATGCTGCTCCACCATTATGGAGCCCTGAGCCAAGAGGCCTTGGACACGAGGATACAGCTTGGGTCCTGCACCCGAAGCAGAGGCGTTGATCTCTGATAACTCTGGTATCGGAGTCCGATCCCTCAGACAGCCAGTAGTAGTAACACCTCGACCTCTGAGCTCACTCCAGTAGGCTGGACACCCTCGGCAGCTGTGCTGGATTTAGCCAAGGACACTCTTTGAAGTGGCACTCGACGATCCTATACACCCCCTGGGGAGAAGAGGACAAACTTGATACCCCTTCCGATGACAGCCTGGTAGGGCCCCTCTGCTTGGGATCCGGTAGCATTCGAGGCCTCTGGCCTGCCAAAACCTGAATCAGAGGAACCCCATCCGTGGGAACCCTGCGGAAGGAGGTGCTGCGCTGTGGAGCAGTGCTTACAGCAGGCCAACTGGCCTTGACAAGAGGCCCTGGAGACAAGGTCCTTAAGGTGGGGCGCAGGAGAAGTGTGGAAGATCCCTCTTCACTGACAAACATTCTTCAATGCCATGTGACAGAGTGCTACAGACTGAACATGAGTCCCAGCAGGTGGTCAGGCCTGACAGTCCATGGGGGGCCCCCCTCCCTCCCTCTCAGGCAGGCAGTCAAGACTACGTCTCAGGAGGGGCGAGAGTGATCAGAAACCCAAAATGAGCACAGAGTAAAACTCCACAGAATACTCAGACAGGTATCAAAAATACATTATAGGCCTTCATAACTAAACACAAACCACAGTAATAATGAACAGTTACCACACGCCTTACACTATGTAAAATATATACAAATTCATTTTGCCGAATGCAGATAATGGGGAAAACAAACTGCAACAGAAGAGTTAAGTACACACAAGTCGATCCCCAGCTTATGCAGTTCAGCTCTACGAAGTGTGGAGCCTTGTGCTCAAAAGTACAGCAATGCGTGAACGTGTGGTTGTGCGTAAGAGTGGACACTGGTTCTCTCCAGGGAGCTGTATCAGTTCAGGAAGGGGGTTGAGGTGAGGAAGAATAAAGCCTTATTATTTGAGGAGAGTCTATGCCCACCCTTGCAGGTAGACCTTCGGTAATAGCTGGGGAGCGCAGGCTAGCCCAGCTGGAGTATCTTTTCAGGGATTCTTATGCATGAACACAAATGGCTGTGCCAGGGGGCCACCGGTAGTGATGCAAGTACTCACCGACCGACGACAGTCCGGGCAAAACTTTACCAGTCTAGTCCAGGTCACTTGTAGGTTTAACCCCTGCAGTTACAAGTTGCTACGGCTCTCAGCGGCTACGGGACGATCGTCCATGGCAGGACAGTACCGTTTTCTCTGCTCTCAAAGAAGAAAGGAAGACAGTTCCAGGGGAGGGGGGCGGCAGGCAGGTCTGCAGGCGCTTACAGCGACCATCACCACAGCAGGGCGACACGGACCACAAATGTTCACAGTGTGGCACACTCAAATCGCAACCCAGAGGTGCTAGGACAACAAGATGGAGGGCCCAGGACCACAAGTAAGTGATTTCCAAAGTCTTGAGTCTCAACTTGGGACGACGCCGCTCCTATACAATACCATGGGTTTGAGCTGGTCAGTTTGCTGGATGTCGCAGGAACACTTCTTAAGAGGCTCTTTCCGAGGGTAAACAGGAGGTGCTGAAGTAGTTGGTCCCACTACTCAGCGAGCGCTCAACCTGCTGAGCTATCTTATGCCGGTAAATTGGTTGAGCGCTCACTGCTGTAATTTGAGCGTGATCTGCAGGTCGCAGGTTCGAATCCCGCCAAGGCCAACTCAGCCCTTCATCCTTCCGAGGTCGATAAAAAAGTACCAATTCCGGTTGGGTATGGTATGTAAATATGCGCTGTAAAGCGCTTTGGATGAAGGCGCTATATAAATAACATTATCAATACTTAAAGGGCCGAAGTGCCCTTGCAGCCCTTCTTGGTTAAATGCAAAAGCAGGGCGCCAACGTGACGACAGCAGGATCAGGGTGCCAAACCTTCCAGCACGTCCCCAGCACCCTCTTCCGTTTCAGGATACTTGGCTTCTGTATTTAAGTGTGAAATTCAGTTGAGCGACCTGGAATGAATGCAGAGCCCAGTCTCTTATCCAAGATTTGTTTTGCCCTCAAATCTGGGATAGCCAATGTAAGATCTGCTCTTGCATTCAAGCCAGGTGTGGGTCAAAGGCCACTGGTTCCAGACATACCAGTAGTGTGTGGATTGGGACCAGACAGTCCCCAACCACCCTCTTGCTGGGCACTAGCACACGCAACATGCAGGAGCCCACGAAAGATGCAGTTTTCGCGGTAGGCTGCATGACCAAATAAGGAATACTCAGGTCTCTCGACCTGGGGGGAGGCAAGGGGACAAAATGGCCAAAGCACAGAACAAAAGACTGGCACGGCCAAAGGTGGTAAACGTGATATGGTCCATAAAAGCAAATTAAACATACTAAAAGTAAACAAATCCTTAGAGGGTGGATTAAAGCAAAAGGATACCTATGCACTGTAAGCTGCTTGTCACAGATAAAAAGTTACAAGAAATGGCAAAATAGTAAAAGACTAACAGAAAGTTTCCCAGTACTGACAGACTGAAGGACATGCCGGTTTCCCCGTAACAAATGAACAGAAGCCCAGGGGAGTGCAGCTGAAGGCTGTGCTCCACTGGAAGAGGTCAGGTTAAGTAAGCCAAACAAAAGCAAGCAGTTCAGGGTGGGTCCATAAAGGGAGGGAAAATTGCACCTAAAGGAAATCTTTAACAAGGTGCCGGAGGGCAGGACACTCTACGCCAGAGGCTGCACCCCCACATGATATACTAAACTTTAAATGGGTAAGCTCCATTTTTCGCTGCCAAAAGGTTTTAGTACTGTCCCCATGTTGGGGACACCCTCAAGGATGGAGTAAAGGTGACCAGACGCATGAGTAATGCACTGTGCCCCCCTTGCGCTACAAAATGCTTGCCTGTATTGCTCCTGAGGTTGCCAAAAAAGGCTTGCAATATGGTGTGTCTACTTCATCTGGCCACAACCCCCCCCCCACCCCACACACACTAAACCCCTTCTCCACTACCATACAACCAATGGCTATCGACAGGGAACCAACCCCTCGCCACCAACAAAAAAGAGAAGCTCCCTAGCCTGCATTTGCAAAGTTAGACTACAGCGGCTGTGCCCGCACCCACACCACGAATCACACCCCCATGTTCCATCTCTAAGAAACAGATCTACCAGGATGACCTCTACACTAACTCATCGCCCAATGAAGGCGCCAACTACCCTCCTCCCCCACTGCCCCTAAACCCAATCACATCGCCTGCACCCTTAACGCATGCTCATTCTGTACCTATGCCTTCGAGAAACATGACCTCATTTTGGATAAGGACCTAGATCTGCTTGCCATCACAGAAAACTGTTTGCAAGAGGCAGCCGGGCCCACCCCATTTCTCGCCATCCTAAATGGTTACTCCATACCCAGATCAGACCAATCCGCTAATCCTGGCGGTGGCGGCTCCAAATCATCCATACCTCCCTCCTACGAGGCAATGAATTGTGGCTTACTAAAATGGAGCAATGTCCTCAAACAACTATCAATATCCTACTACTGTACCTACAGCATACCAACCTTAGCTGCACGGACACAGATATCACCTTCTCCTCTCATCGCCCATCAAACCCAGCACCAAATTCATATTTTTACCTTGGCTTTGACACCAGTTTCCATGGCATCAGCCCTTTGCGCTACACTTCAAGAAATAAATTACTCACAAACCATCACCACACCCTACTCATGACAAAGGCTGGATCCTTGCCTGGATTATGCACCTCAATATGCCCACCACGATTAACACTGAACCCCCACCCCGCCTCCCAACCCCCGCACACTGCCTCCCCCCGATTCACAACAAACCCAACAACCAGAACTGGTTGACAGAATAACTGATAATACGCAAACAGAAAAGAACCCTGGAAAACCTATGGAGAAAAAACGTCCCATGTCCAGACACCTTTCCTAGCCTCCGCAAAAGGGAATAGTTTTTCTTGTAACTCCATTTCTCCAGCATTGGTTTGGCATCTTTGATGGATTCACATACTTAGAATATTCCGTCAGGCTGGGAGAGAGTTTCCAGCCTGACGGGGCATATTCTAAGCATGTGAATCCAGGAAAGATCCAATGCTGGAGAAATTATATATACAAAGCTGCCATCACCACCAAGGAACAAGTTACTTACCTGTAACTGTTGTTCTCCAGCATGGGTCTGGCATGGATTCACATGCTCATGAATATTCCCCGTCGTCAGGCTGGGGATCCTCGGTAAAGCAAAAACCAGTATCAGTTTTGTTTCTGATCTGTCTTTCATAGTAGCAACCAATCACTGGTCTCTGCGTCATACTGACCAAAGCCAATGACTGCCCTCTACCTAAGCCACGCCTCTGGCAGCCATCTTCAGATTTGGAAGCACGTGAAGTCGCAGTATGACCAAGTGACGAGCCGCAGAGGGGTAGGCGGGAGGGTTCGCATGTGAATCCATGCCAGACCCATGCTGGAGAACAACAGTTACAGGTAAGTAACTTGTTCCTTCTCCAGCATGGGGTCTGGCATGGATTCACATGCTCATGAATAAAGAATACATAGCAGTACACACATGCACAACCACGGGAGGTGGCAAAGGCTCAACATTAAGCATTACATCAAACTCAACATTAAGCAATCTTACCTCCTCACCAGGCTCACCTCAGGCGAACAGGTTGCGCAGCACTGCTTGGCCGACCCTGGACTCCTCCCTGGAATCCCGATCGACGCAGTAGAATTTCGTGAAGGTGTGCGTCGACCTCCACGTAGCAGCCCTGCATATGTCCAGCAGGGGCACACCAGATAGGAACTCCATGGTAGCTGCGATCGCTCTGGTGGAATGGGCTCTCGGACGGCCAGGCAGCGGTCGGTTTGCCAACCGATGACCGTACATGATACAGCCGGAGAGCCATCTGGAAATGGAAGCCTTCGAGAGAGCCTTCCCCTGATTGACAGGTCCAAAGTTCACAAAGAGTTGACGTCTTCCGAAAACACTTCGTGCGGTCCACGTAGAACTTCAGCGCTCTAGCCACATCAAGCGAGTGCAAAGTCCTCTCAGCCGGCGACGAAGGCGACGGGAAAAACACAGGCAACACCAAGGGTTTGTTGAGGTGGAAGTCCGACGGCACCTTGGGCGTGAATGAGGGGTGCGTCCTGAGCACCACCCTTGTGTCGTGAAAAGTCAAGTATGGTGGCTTGCAAGATAGGGCCTGGATCTCTCCCACTCGTCGTGCGGAGGAGATGGCCACAAGAAACGCTGTTTTCCACGACAGGAACTTCAACGGGGCCGAGTGCAGAGGCTCGAACGGAGGTCCCATGAGCTTGGTCAGCACCAAGCTGAGCTACCACGCCGGGGCCGGAGCCGTCACCGGCAGGAACGATCTGAACAGTCCCTTCATGAACTCTTTCACCAGACGATGAGACCACAAGGACGTCCGCCCCGTGGTTCTGGTGTATCGGGAGATCGCAGCAAGATGAATCTTGATGACGCGTGTGCCAGTCCAGCCTTGGCCAGCGTCAACAGGTACGACAGTACTTGGGGAGCCGTAATCCTTAGAGGGTTAATCTTCTGTGCGTGGCACCAGACAGAGAACCTCTTCCATTTGTGTCCGTAGCATTTAAGAGTCGAGGACGCCCTGGCCTTTGCAAGAACCTCTCTGCAGTCGGCCGGTATGTCGTATCCTCCAAACTCTAGCGCTGCAGGAGCCAGGCCTGCAAGTTCAGCGATTTCGGGTCGTGGTGGAGGATGGCGCCTCCTTCCCTGGAGAGCAGATCCGCGTCCACCGGCAGCTTGATTGGCGGGGACGCTGACAAGTCCAGAAGGTCCGGGAACCATATCTGCCTCGGCCACGCAGGTGCGACGAGGATCATCCTGCACCGTGACCTCTTGAGCTGGTTGACGAGCCGGATTAGCAGTGGCAAAGGAGGGAACGCGTAGAGGAACAGGCCCTCCCAGGGGAACGAGAAAGCATTGCCCATGTTCCTCACCTGGGGAAACCTGCTGGCGAACCTCCGGCACTTGGAGTTCGTTGCCGTCGCGTACAGGTCGATCTGGGGTGTGCCCCACCGTCGGAAGAGGCGATCCACTAGATCCTGCCGTAGTTCCCACTCGTGGCACGAGCGCAGCTCCCTGCTGAGTGAGTCGGCGATGATGTTTTTTATACCTGCCAGATGAAACTGCACCAGAAACATCCCTTGGGCGACTGCCCAATGCCACAGGTCCTGCGCCTCCTTGGACAGTGCTGGGGACCTGGTTCCGCCCTGTTCCCTGATGTAAAACATGGTGGTGGTGTTGTCGGTGAAGATCCTCACCACCTTGCCCTTGAGGGACGGAAGGAAGGACCTGAGGGCCCAAAACACTGCACGGAGCTCCAGGACGTTGATATGTAGGGATTTCTCCGTCGGGAGCCAAAGGCCTCTTGCGTGCAGATTTTCGGTGTGCGCTCCCCACCCTTCCAGGGAGGCCTCCGTGGTCACTGTCTCCTGGTGGGCTGGGGTCTGGAAGTCCATGCCCGCCGTCAGATGCGCGCGGGTGCCCCACCACCGGATGGCTCGTCGGAAACTCTCGTCGAGTGTGATCCTTTCCTCGAAGCTGCCCGTCGTTTGGATCCAGCGCGCGTCCAGGAACTCCTGCAACGGGCGCATCCGGAGCCTGCACATGGGAATGAGGTAGATGCAGGAAGACATCATTCCGAGGAGGGACTTGATGGACCTCACCTTGGCCGCGTCGGCCACCAATATCCGCTGCACCTTGCCCAGGATGGTCCTGGTTCTCTCCTCCGACGTGGAGGCCAGAAAGGACACTGTGTTGAGCCTCGCTCCCAGAAACAGAGCGTCTTGCGTGGGCACCAGGTGGGATTTGGCGTAGTTCACGGAGAATCCCAGGTCCGTGAGAAGTTGGACGGTCCTTGCCGTGTGAACCACGGCGAGCTCCCTTGTCTTGGCTCGGATGAGCCAGTCGTCCAGGTAGGGGTAGACGTGGATCCCTTCGCGGCGCAGCTGAGCCGCCACCGGTGCGAGGCACTTGGACACCCTGGGTGCCGACCGAAGGGGAGGGCTTTGAACTGGTAATGACGCCCTTGGACCACAAACCTGAGGAATTTTCAGTGCCCCTTCAAGATGGGAATATGGAAGTAGGCATCCTCCAAATCCAACGACGACAGGAAGTCTCCTTCCTCCAGCTGACCCAGGACGTGCTGGAGGGTGACCATCTGGAACTTTTGCGCCTTGATGAACTTGTTCAGACGTCGCAGGTCCAGGATGGGGCGCCATCCCCCCGTCTTCACGAGGAAGTATCTCGAGTAGACTCCGGAGCCCCGAAGCCTCTTTGGGACGAGTTCGATGGCGCCCTTCTTGAGCATCGCCTTCACCTCCAGGAGAAGTTGAGGGACGTGAAGTTCTTTCCTGGCCACGGGGGGGACGCGCGGACACTTTCTTTGAAACTCGAGCGCGTGGCCCCGGGCCAAGGCGTCCAGCACCCAACGGTCGGTGGAGATGGACTCCCACACGCTGACGAAGCTCGCCAGCCGGCCTCCCACCGGGGTGCTTCGGTGGGGGCCCGACCCCCCGGCCGGTTCAATCCTGCTTCGACGAGGCTTTAGCGCCTTGTCCTTGGCGACGACGGCGGGGTCCGCCAGACTTGCCTCGTCCTCTGTAGGCCTCCTGAGACGACGAGCGGGCTGCTTGACGGTAGGAGGAGAAACCGCCGCCGGAACCTTTGGAGGCGCCCTTGCCTCCGCAGCTCCGAAAGGGCGTCCGTCGTTGTTGCAGAACTCCAAGGGCCCGGGCCGTCTCGGTGTCCGCTTTAATGGCCTGAAGGGAATCGTCCACTGTTTTCCCAAACAGGTTGTTCCCATCGAAGGGCATGTCCAGGACTCTGGTCTGAACGTCTTGACGGAAGTCCGTAGCCTTGAGCCATCTACGCCGCCTAAGGCAAACGCCGTTGCCCAACTGGCGGAACCCAGTGTCGGCGATGTCCGTCGCAACGGTAATGGCGTGGTCCGAAGCCACCTCACCTTCCTGCAGGATCTCCAGGGCCTCTGCCCTCTTGTCGTCCGGCAAGAAGTCCAGCAGGGGAGCCAGTTTGTACCAGAGCTCCCTGTCGTATCGGGCCACGATAGCCAAGGCGTTGGCAACTTTAATCGTCGTCGCTGCAGACGAGATGACTCTGCGTCCCATAGCGTCCAATTTCTTTCCCTCGCCGTCCGGTGGGGAAGTCGATGTGGAGACCGCACCCCCCCCCGCTTTTTTCCTGGCCGCCGCGGAGACGACGGAGTCCGGGGTAGGCTGCGCCCGGAGGCACAGGGGGGCCGTGTCCGGGACCCGGTACTTTTTCTCGTACCGGTCTCTTCTAGCTGGCGTCGTGGAAGGGTTCTTGAGGAGGGTGAGGCCCTCATCCCAAATGTCGTCCAATAGAGGCACCGCGAGGACCGTCTTCCTCTTGGCCTCGCGCCGCTGATAAAGGAAACCTTCCTTCTTCTCCTCAGGGCAGAGTTGGAAAAGCTCGGATGCCCTGGCGATCATAGAGTGGAACGATCCAATCTCGTCGGGCAGAGAAGCCCTGGTGGGAGGCGACGACGGTACATCCTCGTTGTAAACCTCGTCGTCCGTACCCGTTGCTGCCGTGTCAGTCCCCGTATCATCCCCTCGGGTGGACGGGGAGGAGGGCTGGAAGGGGCGCGACGGCTGAAAAGGAGGTGGAGGGTGGATCCTTCTTTTCTTGGTAGGGGGAACACCAGAAGGTCCCGGTTCTGGGTCCCCCGACGGGAGAGGTTCCGTCGGCAACGGTAGTCTCGTCCTTATCTCTGAGCATAAGGACTGTATAGCCAACAAAATGGCCGCCGAGTTGTCTCGCGGCGCTGGCAGAGGGGAATCCGACGGGCGATCAGGGGCCCCGTCGGTACCCTCGTCGTCCCCTGCGTCGGGATCCATCCCGACGGGCCGGTCTTCTTCCACGCCGAGGCCGTGGCTTAAGACCTCGACCAGCTCCTCCTCCGAGGTTGAGGCCGAATCTACGACGACGCCCTGCCCCCCCTTTTTCTTCCCCACGGGGGATTTCACGGGGGTCCTATCGATGGGCACAAAAGAGGACTCCCTCCGAGGTGGCAGGGAGACTCTGAGCCCCGAGGTCGCCACCACTGGTGTAGCCTCCACAGGCTGAGCCAGGGCCGCCGCGACAGTTTCGATAGAGGGCTTGGCCGGATGGATTAAGGCCTTCACCACCTTAGGTGCGCTCACCGCCTTATCCTTGAGGGGGGGGGGGGGGACACTGCCTCGCTCCCCCTCCGCCTTCGAGCTCGACCGGGGCCTCTCCAGGAGCTTCGCCGGGTGCTCGGCCTTCCTCTTACCCGACCCAGAGCGTTGGCTCGTGGTTGATGGTGCCGGGGAGGGTGCGCCCTGCCTGGCGCCCGTAGAGCCCGACCGTTCGGCGCTCCCGGTGCCAGCGGACTCGCGGTGCTTGGCCTTATGTTGGACCCCCGTCGCCGGGGCGTCCTCAAAGGTCTTAGAAGACCGCTCGGATTTCTTCCTCTTCTTCTCGCCGGACGGGCTCTTCCCTTCTAGCCAGTTGGCGAGACGTTGATGGCGGTCCTTCATGGTCCGCTCCGACATGTTGCCGCAAAACGCACAGTCCTTCTCCACGTGCGTCTTGTCCTCATGTAGGCTTGAAGACGTTCTGCAGCTGGCATCCAGGGCAGACCCTGAACAGCTTTCCGGGCGTCGAGCTTCCCTTCTCCTGGGCCATGACCGGGCCTGAGAAACTTCTGGAGTCCTCCAAAAGCGTAGCTCGACGAAATCTTCACCCTTGAGGGGTGCAGACGAATCCGAAACGGGTCCCCGTTGATCGGATGGAGAGTCGGTGGAGCTTGAGGCTCTTTTGACCGAAAAAACAAAGTTTTTGAGAAAAAACGTGAAAAAAATAGCACTAACGCTCGAGAGCAATAGCACGAGGATCCCAACACATGAACGTGCGGTAAAAATCTGAAGATGGCCGCCAGAGGCGGTGCTTAGGTAGAGGGCAGTCATTGGCTGTGGTCAGTATGACGCAGAGACCAGTGATTGGTTATTACTACGAAAGACAGATCAGAAACGAAACTGATACTGGTTTTTTCTTTACCGAGGATTCCCAGCCTGACGACGGGGAATATTCATGAGCATGTGAATCCATGCCAGACCCCCATGCTGGAGAACTTGAATTACTCCTACATCCTGTCCCCTTTCCTGCATCCTTGTGAGCGATTCCACAGAACAAGACCGAATGTGGCGCTGATGGAACCTGCCCCATACAAAGAAAAAAGGTTCTTTACAACAGCATCTCTGCCCAGAGCTGCTAAGTGCTTACAGAACACAGAAAGAGGGGCCTAAATAGCCACCCTGCTGATGGCATCCCAAGAACCATGTATCTGAAAGGCGACAGCCGTGGCTTTAATTCAGACCGCATAGGCATGAATCCATGTGGGACCCCGGCTTGCCCATGGCCCGTATACACCTCCAAAAGGGCCTGGACCGACCATCCATCCGCGCTTTGGAGGCCTGCGTGCCGGGAGATGTGCACCGAAATGTGATTAACAATGCCAGACTCCATGAAGGATTTCGCTCGAGAGATCGAATTGGAGTACTCTGGAGGTCCAAGTAATACTAAGCACGCTTGGCCTCTGTGTTCGGAAAGAATACCGGCAGGCAGATTTCCCGATTCAAATGGAATGGAGAACCCATGTTGACAGTCGTTGTAGACTGGTTCTTGAGCAGCGTCGGACCCTCGTCCCAGACGTCATCCAGCAGAGGCACGGCGAGGACTGTCTTCCGCTTGGCCTCGCGCCGTTGGTAAAGGAAACCTTCCTTCTATTCGGGGCAGAGCTGAAAACGCTCAGATGCCCTGGCGATCATTGCATGGAAAGATCTGATCTCGTCGGGCGGGGAGGCCCGGGCTGGGGGTGATGGGAGCTCCGTCCCGTCGTCACCGCCGTAGTAGTCGGTACTCGCCGTGGCCGTGCCCCTGTCCATTCCCTGTGTCATCCCCAGGGACGGGGACGTGGGTAAAGGCTGAGCAGGCCGCAAGGGCTGAAAAGGCGGGGCTGGATGGATCCGTCTTCCTTTGTTTGGGGGGGGGGGGGGGGGCTTCCTGCCGGGCCTGGGCCTGGCTCCTCCGTCGAGCCTGGTTCCGGATCCTCCGTCGGTGGCAATGGCAATCTCATTCCTTATCTCCGAACATAAGGATTGTATCGCCAACAAAATGGCCGCCGAGTTATCCTGTGGCTCCGGAAGCGACGGGTGACTAGGACCCTCGCCGGTGCCGCCGTCACCTTGGGGAGGCCCTCTAAGACTACTACCATCTCCTCCTCAGATGCTGTGTCCATGTCGACAATTGCCACCAACCCCCCCCCCCTCTTTTTCCGCCGGGGACTTCACGGGGGTCTTTTCGATGGGTCTGAAAGAGGCTTCCCTCTGCGGAGGCAGGGAGACTCTGGGCCCCAAGGTCGCCAGGGCCGCCGCAACTTCCTCGATAGAGGCCTTAGCCGGGTGAATCTAGGCCTTCGCCACCTTATGTGGGCCTGTGGCCTTCACCTTGGGGGTGTGGGGGGGTCACCACCCCGCTCCCCCTCGGCCGGATCCTTAGAGTTCGACCGGGGCCTCTCCAGAAGCTTCGCCGGGTTCTTGGCCTTCCTCTTCCCTGAGCCAGAGCGTTAGCTCGTGGTTGATGGCGCTGGAGAGGGTGCGCCCTGCATGGCAGCTGAGGAGCCCAACCGTTCGGCGCTCCCGGTGCCCGCGGTGCTTTGCCTTCTGTTGGGCCCCCGTCACCGGGGCACCCTCACAGGACTTCTGCTCGGACTGCTCACCTGACAGGCTTTTTCCTTCCAGCCAGTTGGAGACGAAGGTGTCGGTCCCCGATGGTCCGTTCCGACATGTTCCCGCAAAACGCAGTCCTCCACGTGCGTTTTGTCCTCATGAAGGCAGGAGACATTTCGAGTGCTCGTCCTCCTTGAACACATTCTGCAGCTGGCATCCAGGGCAAACCCTGAACAGCTTTCCGGGCGTCGAGCTTCCCTTCTCCTGGGCCATGTTGGGGTAGGCCACAGGAACTTCTGGACTCCAAGAAGCGCAACTCGACGAAATCTTCACCCTTGAGGGGCGTAGAAAAATCTGACATGGATCCCCGTTACTCGGATGTAGAGACGGTGGAGCTTGAGGCTCTATTTGACTGAAAATAGAGAAATTCTCCTTGAAAAAGCACGAAAACGCAGCAAAAGCTCAAGAGCTAAACACGAGGACTCCAACACTGGAGCGTGCGGTAAAAATCTGAAGATGGCTGCTAGAGGTGGGTTTAGGGAGAGGGCAGTCATTGGCTGGGGACAGTATGACCTAGAGACCAGTGATTGGTTACTTCTGAGAAAGACAGATCAGAAATGAAACTGATACTGATTTTTTTTCTTTACTGGGGATTCCCGGCCTGACGACGGGGAATATTCCTGAGCATGTGAATCCATGCCAGATCCCATGCTGGAGAAGGCAAATCGAGACCATCCGCCTGTACCATAGGGTCCACCGTTGCTTCCCGAGTGAAGGGGACCAGCGCCAAGATGGCCGCCGGTCCTACAGGCTCTGCTGCAGGCTTTTCTGCCATCCTTCAGCCTTACGCTATGCCCTGGGCGGGATGGAGCAAAGGCCCAGTGCCACATACTGTCTAAGAAATATCACTCCTTGGCTCTCGAACCGGAATCTGAAGCAACCTCAGAAGGCTCTGGTAGGCTCAGAGCCCTTAGCTCTCTGGCCTGTAGTCAAATCTCCCTGTATCAGGACTTCAGGAGGTGGCTCTGGAAGGCTGGGTGCCCTCAACTACTGAGCTGGTAGTGTTGGATCTTGCTAGGGATTTAATCCTGGAGGTAGAACACGACTACCCTTGCAGAGGACAAACTTTATTGCCCCTCTGTGGACTGCCTGGAAGAGCCCCATGGCACCTCAGCTTGGGAGCCAGTAGCCTTAACAGCCTCAGGTCTGCCAGAACCTGAATCCAAAGTCCCCTTTCCTTTGGAAGCCCCCGGGAAGGAGACTCTGCGCTGATGAGCCATACTAAACAAAGGGCCTACCTTGCGTTGACGTGGGGTCCTGGAGACAAACTTTTTAAGATGACCTGGAGGAACAGCCTGAAAGACTATTCATGGCCAGGTGACAAAGTGCTGCAAGCTGCACACGTCCCAGCGGTGGTCGGGCCCCACTCAAGACAGAGCGCATGGGGGTCTGAGGCTGGGAACGAACAATCGCAAGATACGCAGCCGACATGCGCCAGGATAGGCACTGAAGGGAGGTGAAGATTTAAAATGAAAAAATAACTAAACACACCGGGAGCACACAGAAGTAAAGGTCTGCACCTAGCTGCCAGGTCGACAGACTGTTAGAATGGATATCTAAACTCTGGCCTGATGGACAAAAGTTTAGGCCACCCTAGTTTACTGAAACTGGCACCTTCTGGACAAGCCAGACTAATCACAGTAGCTTGGCAGGCAGTCAAGACCAAGTCTCAGGAGGGGTGGGAGTGATCAGAAGCCCACAATGAGCACGCAGCCACAGAATACTCTTAGACCGGCGTATATCAAAAATACTTAAACATTTATTTTAGACCCAATAAAACACGAATAACCAGATTAATAATGCAACACTTACCATAAAAGCAGATCACCATTTAACTATTTAACATGTATACAACTATTGTAGCCTAATGCAACTGCTGGACAGTTAGGTAAGGGTCCTGAAGGGGGTAGAAGGAGTTCCAATCTCCAGGGAAGGGTCTACCTTCATGGACATAGCAGTTACCGACTTTCGGAATAGGCCGGGGAGCGCTGGCTATCCCAACCAAAGAGGATCCCAAGGAACTCTTGCGCGTAACAAATGGGTAAGTTAGACAAGTACTCACCGCCCCTTGCATCAATCCAGGCCAAACTATGCCAGTTTAGTTGAGGTAGTCTGAGGTTGCAAATCCTGCCTTTGCTCTCCAATCCGGGTCACCAATGGGACAATAGCCACAACTCTGCCCACAAAGGGAGGAAGAGAATTCTGGTGCAGCAGGACTCTGGGCACAGCAGAGAAGGCGGCAAAGCCACCCACAGTGATCACCACCACAAAATGGGTGATGCAGGAGCCGAAAAGGCTTGCATTGCGACAACACTCCTAGTTTGCGACACAGGAGCTAGGCCTTTGATATTTGGCAGGAGTGTCGAGAACCACAAGCTAGGGATTCCCAAAAGCCGCTAATTGAAACGGTGGCACTCCCATGTGATGTCCCGGGACAGAGCTGGACAGCCCAGGAACTTCAGAGAAGGCTCTATTGGCGAGAGATCAGGAGATGGCAAGATTAGTTGTTCCCACTACACCCTCTCAAGTCTTCTAGTGACAAGTAAGCAACAGGGGTCCAACGGGACAACAATGGGCTCAGGGCGCCAAATCTGCTTCAGCTCACAGGATACTTGGCTCCTTCGGTAGTTTAAGATGAACCACTGTAGAGCGACATGGAATGGACGCAGCGCCCCCTTCAATTATCCAAAGTTCGACACATGATCGAATCTGGACAACCAAAGGCGATATGCTCCCTTGCATGCATGCCAGTTGTGGTCCAATCATGGTCCACAATGGTCCCCATGCATACCAGACATCCTGGCACCAGGATCCCCGCTGCCGGCCTTTGTCCGAAGATATTTAAGCAAACGGTAAAAATTCAAACTATTTTGGGTAAAAATCCACAAAAAAAGATACGAAATAGCTTGGAGAGCAACGAGGACTCCCAACACTGAAGCTTGCGGTAAATATCTGAAGCTGGCCACCAGGAGTGGAGCTTAGGGAGAGGGCAGTATGAACCAGAGGACATTGATTGGTTTAGAAGAGAGATAGTTTTAAAGTGAAACTTTTCCTTTAGAGGATTCCCAGCCTAACAAAATATTCATGAGCATGTGCATCCATGCCAGACCCCATGCTGGGCAAGTCGCACAACAAATTAAAATTCTCGCAACAGTTTGTACAAAGTATTCAAGGAGAGACAGAAGCTGTGCATCGAGGTATAATCTTTAGTATTGCACCTTGGAAAACATGTATTGTGCAAACAGATTACAATATTCCAATAGACGTCGAAGGGACACATTAATGGTATAAAAATAAAAGCTGAAATGAAAGTATGAACATGACAGGTAGCAGTCCTTTTCGAAAGGCAAGAAGTAGGACAAAGACTTGTGCATTACTAGTAGACTTTTTCCTGCTAACATCTCACCAGTTGGGGCTAGGCCAGAGTGACTTTTATGAAGAGAAATTTTAGCAGGTCTACAGTCCTAAGACATTGTGGGTCCATATCAATATTAGGTTATACTTTTGTAATATAGGTTAATTGCCTTACCAGGTCATGTCTCCTTTGAGCAAGCTCTTCCTTTTCATGTTCTTGCTTCCTAATATGTTCCTCTTCTTGTATCTTTTCCTTTATGGCTTCTAGCTCAGCAAGTCTCTTTTCAAATTCCTGCCTCTCCTTGGCACGCTTCTCTGTGGCCAACTCAAAACTTTCCTGAACTATGGAACCAGAAAGGCTCTCTAAGTTTGGAGACAGATGAAAACATTGGTGCAATTGAAAAGCAACAGAACATTCCAAGTGTGAGTGACCGCCCTCTGCAAGCGCCCCCATGCCACCTCCCTCCCGATAGTGAATGGAAGCAAACTGCTCACATGACATTAGCTTGAAATACAAAAAGTCTACAAGCTATGACAAACTGTAGGCTCCAATCCCATTGTTGCTATGACGTGGGGAGAGCTCACCTGACAAAACCCTGCTGTCTTTTTTGGGTACAAAAGGTTCCTGGTGGATGACCGTGTTGGGACGGGCTTTGAAACATGCGGCTTCCTTCTGCTGCCTCAGCTCCTCTTCAATCTACAGAGGAAGACTGGTCAGTTACTCAGACTTCTACACCAGCAGGTTACCTTGCTGCAGAGCTGGTGTTAAAAATGCAAGTCTAATGACATTCAAATCACAACTCCACCATTTGCTCGACGCCATCTTGCAGAGGATACATGATCACTCCCTTCACATGAACTCCTCCAAAAAAAAAAAAAAAAAAACTCTACCACCCTTCCCATTATTTTCCTTCTGATTCGATTTTACTTCTCTTAATTCCGATTTTGTTCCCCCCCCCCTTGTTTGCCAAATTTGGTCTCTTGTTCTTTCCCACATTTCTGCATCCTCTAGCTGCTCTTCATTGGCTGTCCTTCCCAGCCAATGTTCATGTTTGCCAATTAAACAGTCGTAGCTTTGCCCCTACATCTTGATCGTGTATTCTCCAAACTCCAATCATTTCTCTATGTACCGTTAACCTCCACAATTCCCATTTTCAACCCCCTCATTGAATGATCTTAACTCCTAGTCATCCCCATCGCAAAGAAAGTACCACGAGGTTTGCCCCCTGCCCCCTATTGTTAATGTAAATTGGTTTCATTTGGAATAGTGTACATCACGTGCTCTGAACATTTACATATAAACTCATGCCACACTCAGTCGGTGTTATCTTCTAGACAAACCAAAGTTACATGTTGTTCAATTCACTATATTTTTTGTATTCACCAGTGGCAACTGCATACTTCACAGTCCAGCTCAAGTCCATGCACACATTGGCTCACATTCTCCAAACAAGACATCTGCTGGTCAAAAGTGCCTACAGACCTGCTGTTTCCAGCGCTGTGATTTCTTTGCTGCCCGCTCCTCTATTTGTAGGTGAAAGGGCTGTGGGTTTGTAACAGTTTTCACTTTTTTTTCAGGCAGGGAAACTTGGTCAAAGTGAGGAAGAGGCAGGGCTTTGAATGTTGGCACCTGTGAAAGGTGAAACAGTCAGACAAGTACAGGATCCTTCCCATTTAAAGCACATTGACTATTTAACCACCAACTGAAACTGCTTGCATGAGCCTCCCTCCATCTAAAAGAAAAACCAGATATGACGCACCTCCTCCTTTCTTAGTTCTTCCAGTTTCTTCTCCTTCTGTGCCCGACGCTCTTGATCTCTAGAATCAAAGGAGAAGGGTGCAGGCTCCACCGTCTTTTGTTCTTGAATTTTAGGTTTAAATGGAACACCATAGTGAGGCATGGGATTGGCTTTGATCACTGGAGCCTCTTCCTAAACAGGAGGCATGCAAACGATTTATTCAATGTTTACTGGCATGGTCATGGGAGAAATAAAGAAAATCAATAAGGACTAGGTTTTGTCTGAAAACATACCTGCTCTTCTTCAAGTGCAGGTCTACGAACTCTGTACTTCAAAGCAAAGGCTGGTGACTTGGGGACTGTAGGTGCAAGACATATCTTCTCTGGAACACCCTAAAATAAATCTTTAATTAGTTCAGTGACGAAATTAAAGGCTCAATGCTACAGGTCCAGTGTGTGCTCCTTCTTACCACCACTTCCTCAAGCATTTTTGTTGGACAAGGCCTTGAATGAAATGTGAACCTTTCCTCTTCTGGTTCCTCCTTTTTTGCTTCCCGCTCCTGAATCCTCTTTTCAAGCTCCAAATTGAAGCCTATTGGCTTGGTGGGCTCTTTGACAGACTGCATCTTTGGGAGGACCAATCCTCCATCCAAGACCCTGGGATCCAATTCCTGGGCACGGAATTTGTATCTGTAAAAATCAGACAACCCCAATAAGATTACAGTATGTGCCATAGAGGAGCCAGAAAAACATGCAATTCAAGGTCATGCAGTAGCCATATGAAACACTCTAGTACAAGAGATTCTCAAGTGACCTACTGAATAACATGAACCAAATGATTAGAACTAAACAAACAATTAGTGTGAAGACTTTGGAAGGTCAGTTTCACAGGATTAGCAAGATATGCAGAGGGCAACACTTACTGCTGAATTTTATCAAGTTCCTCAGCTTCCAGTTCAGCTGTACTTTTGCACGTCACTGGCCGGTGGCGCCGTTTTGTCTCCAGCTGAGGAGTCTTGGGATTAGTCAACTTGGTTTTCATACATTTGATAGGAGATGGACCTGGACCTTTAAAGAAAGTACAATACATAGTCAATGGGGGTGAGAGGTTATCACTGCAGAAGGCCGGTTTAGCATAGTTTGCCCACTCCTACAAAACTGAAGCACTCACAAAACCAGTCTTTCACAGTATTGCCGAGTAAAACAAAATGTTTTCTACGCAGAGGCCTCACCAGCAGCTAGTCAGGAACCAGATAACTCTGCATGCAGCACAGAAGGGGAGAAACCCCATTGTCTCCCACTTCCAAATGACAAACTGGAGAGAATGAGGCAACAAGTGCAGGACTACTTTTATATAAACCTATGCAGGTTATGTGTAGATCTCAGTAGTAGCGTTTGAAATAGTGGGAGCGATTTAGCTTCTGCATCTAGCCTAAGAGAGCCTGCTTAGCCTGAAACTAGGTGCGATACAAACAAACCTGTCAAATTAACTTTTTATTGTGAATTAGTTTACATACAAACTAACACATTACCACAACCAAGGACACTAGTGTCTTTTCCTTGACAACTCGTCCATTAAAAATAATTTTATTTTGTTAAAACTAACTTCCAAAATTCATTCCTTCCAGTTCGTTAGGTCAGTGCATTTCATTGAGGCTTCAGTCGCCTCAGTTATCACTTTCTAGGAAGTTTATTCCAGCACACATTAGGCCTATTTTTTCACTGATAAAAAAAACTCTACCGTCTTCTGCCGATTCTGTACTTTCACCAGTAATACTGTTCTTTCCGTCAGTACTTTACACTGAGTTAGTGTCTTACCAATTCTGTTTTTTTCTTCTACACATATTCTGTTCCCCTTTTTCCTGTCCGCCACAGATAGTAATTTGAGAGATGTTTAACCGGATTCAAAATAATTGATCTCTAGGGAATTTACTGGCGAACTGCTGTAGGTATTTTATTCAATTTTCCATGATCACTTGCAATTTTTCTTTCACCTTCTGGGTTAGATGTCACATACACTGATGAATGTAGTGCTTCTAGATGTTTCACACTCTTTCAGTCGCTCAGTATTACAGATCCTTTGCCTTCTGGTTTCAAGTATATATGGCAGTGCTGGATTTTCTTCCATCATTTTCCTTAAATAGATTAAAGGATTTCCAGGTTATCACTGAATGCAGAGACTGCAGCCCCAGTTCTGTTCTCATTACCAATATAGGCAGATTGTTAAATCGTACTCAAGTTTTGGGCAAATTTCTCAATCTATGTTAAGCATTGCCTCTCCACCATAAGTTATGCAAAGTATCACTTTGTCAGTAAAAACTTAAGGGTAGTATCATTGTGAATTTTCCGTACCAAGATGAAACTTTACTAGTTCGGCTAACATCTGACCAATCGATATTGAACTGGATTCCAAAATATTTTTAATCAAATCTACTGATTCAAGCCCTCTTCCTCCAAGCTTCCATTGGAATTGTTTTTCCGCCCTCATTTTTGCCCATTTCTAGAATCCTTGTTTTATTGATTTTTAGGTCATTTTGTTGCATATATTCATAAATATTATTTATTCCTTTATAGACTGTTCACCGTTTGGTCAATTACTACAAGGTAGTCTGCGTAGACCAGTGACGTTATTTTGGCGTGGTTTATGAAGTTGGTGGATTTAGGTTGCCATCCTTTGTCATTGCCGGTAAATCTGCCATGTAGAAATTTAAAAGGGTGGCCGCAAGTGGGCAACCCCGTTTCACATCCTTTTGATTCCATTTCTTTATATAGATTTCCTTTATCCAAACACCTGTTTTTTTAATGAAGCCTTGATCATGGATAACAAGTCAACTGGGCACTTCCATTTGAGTTCTCTTCTATTCACACTATTCACAGCTTCTTTAAAAAAAAAAACCAATAAATGCGATAAACCGCTTAGTTGCTTTTATTGCTTCCAGTTTTACTAATGAGAGTATGAATAAGTTCAATTCTGTTCTTGTATACATTGTAAACCCTGTTTGTCCGGGACAACGATCTTTGTTTTTTCTGCCTAAGTTGATAGTTCTTGCAAATGAGACGCTAAGATTTTTCTGTGGACATCCAATAAGGCGATTGGCCTATACTTGACAGGATCCATTCTGTGCCCCTTTTTATAAATGGCAATTATTCCCAATGTCCATGTTGCTGGCAGTTTTTTGTTACTACGATGTAGTCAGACCGTCTCTAGGAATCCTGCCCATTCTTCTGGGTTGCGTTTAAGGACAATATTCAACAGTCCATCAGGTCTGATATCTGAAGAATGTTGTAGTTTAATTCTATTGTATATTTCATGTTCTGTCAAATCGTTTTCCCAACATATTTCTCCCTAAAATGTTCTGCCTCATTAGCCTTGTTAATAGCAAGAACTTTGGAAAAATTTCAATCCAATTTGTTGCCAGGATTACACTGGGCAGCCGGCTTGCTTGGTTAAGCGTTATGTTTTTCCCACATTTCTTTCGCAGTCTTATCCTTCAGCGCCATTAGCATACACTCTTCCTGCTCTTGTGCTTTTTTTCTTAAAACTTGTCACCCAGTTCTTATACCGTTTCAGGTGTCATGCTCTTTCTTTCGCGGTCTGCCAAGTTTCTCGTGCTACTTTCCCACTTTTGTTCTCTACGATTAATTTAACTTTGGATATTTGAAAAGGTTACTCAAGAATTAGGACAGTTACCATTTAAAAGAATTCTACATAACGTTCAAAAAGTTAGTGTTTCTCCTGGATAATGTTTGGGGCACCGTGTCTTCACTTCCAGTTCCCCAGTACTAGCGTTCATTGAATCCTAATTTAGAACCACAGAGTAGATATAAGTGTTAGGTAGAATTCTCAAAAATGCGCTAATTCCCTCCACCTTCGAGACCCCCAGCAACTTCGCTGGATTTTGAGTTACCTGGAGAGAGTGAGACACCCCCCCTCTACTCCCCCCCCCCCCATGTATTCTGTGATTTTATACACGGTTTCATTTGGTTATGGAGTCTAACCAACTCCATAGGAATCTTACAATTGTGTCAAAAAGCACCTTCAGTGCAGTGCTGTAAATCTTCCAGATTTCCCAGGATTTAAATACCTTCTCTGGGATCAACCGTTTCCCAGAGCAGTAAAGTGAAATTGACTTTAATTAGCATTGTACTTGCTAGACCTAGCACACCCTATCTTACTATAGCGTGCTGGAGGGGTTACTTAGTATCCCCGGTGTCTAAATGCCCATGTGACATGTTTTGTGTTACCCTTTCCTCAATTGAATGGCTGGTGGCAGTGGTTTTGTTTTGATCTACCTTGGTTTGCATTTACTGCGACCGTTCCGCGGCTCTGGTAAAGTAACCGCGGGAGCCATCTTTCAAAATTGCGTCCAGCCATCTTCACTTAAATGGTGCCCAATCTTTTTTCGCCAGGTCCTTGTGAAAAAGTCCTTCTAGAGAGTTTCTCTGCGCGCCAAACCAGGTTGGGTCTCTTTGTTCATTTTGCCTTTGGCAGGGTTTCTGAGAGAAACTCGCTTCTGGCGCCCGAGTGTCTGGGGTAGGCAGGAAGTGGGGCGGGGGGAGGTGTCCGAAACTCCCTGTACTTGGTCTCCTAGGAGACCCAAATGCATTCTGGTGAATGGCTGGCTGACCAGGACAGCCACCCTGCTGGGTGAGTGACAGCTAACCTGGCATGAATGGGAGAGAACTGACTAAAAGGCAGAGTTGACCACTAGACGAAGAAACCGAAGAAGAGCTTGAAGAGGATGCCTACCGCAACTCCTGGACCGTTGGTTTGCCCGGTGAAGCAGAGCTGCAGTGACTACTTGCCAAGTTCACATCGTTAGAGAAGCCCCTGCAAGAACGACTTTTCCCCTTTGAGTTGGTGGGAATAATCAACTCTAAATTAAGCCACCTGGACACCCACGTTGGAGCTGGTTGAATTTCCTCAGTTGCTGCAGGAACCGTATAGTCAGGGAGAAGGACACTAGATTGTGTGCATTACTTTTAAGCTGGCCTAAAGCTTTTGGAAGATCCTCCGGACTCCCACGAAGCAGGACTGACCAAGCCTGAGCCCTCTCAGCAGAGTGCAGGACACCAGAAGTAAGGCCAGTCCACCTTGACAGCCAGGAACCGCGCTCATTGCTATTTGCTGTACCGCAAGGAGCTGAAACGCGACACGGCCACTGAAAGTAAAGTTTGCCGGTTGCCAGTTTTGATAGTACTGGTGCAGTGCAGTGCTGGAGTCCCCAGACATCCATCCTTCTGTCCCCACGACTGAGGCCCAGGAACAGCGAGAGCTGCAGTGCTGCACAAGAATAGAAGTCACCATTTGCATCTTTTTCCTTTGCCAAGGTACTGTAAAACAAGTCTTAGAGAACTTACCTCCTACTGTAGAAGTGCTTGTAACTTCAACAACTCACGAGTCTAATCAGCTTGTGGCCCTACATTTGTTCTTTTCTACTAAGAACTTGTGCCAAGACTTTTCCATCACTTACCAGAAGTGCTTTATCCTATCCATAACTTTTGCCAATTGACTTTGGCTTAGCCTATTGAATTGATGGCTCTTCTAGTTAACTCTAAAAGTATCTGCACTGCTTAAGAATGTTTGTGGCCTCGTGTTCCAATAACCTTTGCCTTTTACCAACTTTTAAAGAGTATTCTCAATGCCAGCAGTAAGGTATTACTGTCCCCAGCACCCTTGTTACTGAAGTCACCTGTGGGTGTAGGTTGGGTCTGTGGGCCATCCCAAAAGGCCCTTGTCTGATTCAGAAGTGTACAGCATTGAAGTAGATTAGTTACAATTCTATTGCTCCCTTCTGAAGAAGGCTTTATAACTGATGTTTATGCAAGAAACCTAGAGTGTAAGAGTTTATTTGAATACCTTCAACTGTGAATCTTTGTGCAACTCTAGTACAGCTCAGATTTCACCTCTTGAGATAAGCCTGGCTGCTTAACACGCTACCAAAACTGTAGTACAAGCTTATACCAAAGGTTGCGTTGCCTATACCTGTAATCATAGTTCGTACTGTTCCCAGAGGGTACTACATTCAAACTTTGCCTAACAATCACCAAAGAACTAAGGGTCATCATATACGAATTGAGGGAGGGAAGAGGGTGAAAGCACCTTCAATGATGGGACGGGCACAAAGAAAACAGTGAAGCAAACAAAGCATGCTTAATATCAGGGAAGTGATCACAATGTTCCAACATCCTTTGAATTGTGCAGAATTTCAGGCCAATAATAGAAAAACTGCAGTAACTATATTGTCTCGATATTTAACTGGCATAAACCCACCCTCATTTTGTTGCCGACTCCGGAGATGATAGCGGGAAGGCGTATTCTTGTGGAAAGCCTCAACTTGCTGAGCAGTTGACACAAATTTGCATGGTTCTGCTACTTCTTCGTCCAATTTCCGCTTGTTGCTCTGGGATAGATTGAAGGGCTTGGGAACAGTGTGGCCACCTTTGGGTATACGAGCCTGTAAAAATATAAAGAACCATACAAATAGTATCAACTGAAATGCCCTCCTGCACAAATGCACAATAATGTAACAGGAAAAGCAGCCACTGGGACCCAGTCTCTGGCATCCTCCACAGATAACCTATCCACTGTAGGAGTGGAAAATGGCCCAAACTTGCAATATACAAAAAGTAGGTAAAGGCCATTTTATCAAAAGTTCCCATCTAAGCTTTTGCACCATTTACATAGTATTTATAGATCAGTGCACTACAGGCAGTTTGGTTATCAGTTACCTTGCCTAACCTGCCTTCAATTTTTAAGACTGCATTTTTCTAGCAAAACCACCCTAAAAATGCAGTCTATAATGCTGGAAAGCGTGGTCATATGTAAAATCTCAAGTGTTCTGTATGGGATTGGTATTGCTAAATTCATACTAGTGTGAATACCGATTAGTTGGGGTTAAACCTTTTTCATCTGGGGCCATTTTGTAGCTTTGCTGTGGTAATCTGTTAGGTACCAACTGACATTTTAACACATTTCACATAATCATTAGCAAAAGAGATCTGGCTTTACCTGAAGAGCACTCAGTTATCCATTGTTCAATGCATACATTGACGCTGGCAACCTGGATTGGTGACTGAAGAATATTTTCCTAGAACCCTCGGTAACGAGTATGAAATTCTTTCCCAATGGAATGGGTTTCAGCAAAAGGTTGCATCAAACTCCTTTGGTTTATTTATGGCAGATAAATCGGGCCTCACTCAAGTGGGCGGTGGCTTGTGATGAGGTACAGGTAGTCCCAATAGACAAGGAGAATACACAGTTATTGGAACATATATACTATACAACAGAGTCAAAGTTAAACACATTTGTAGTTGTATTTGGGACACACAGTAAGAGGCCTTTTAGGAGCATGAATTATTTCCCCAATATATTCCCTGTACCCAGTGGTAAACTCCATAATCCTGCAGAATTTGTCCATACCGGGGAGCATCTAGCGTGCACTCTGAGCCGTTGAGAGTGGCTCCATCATTCCTCAACATGGACTGAGCCTCCTATAGCAGCTGAACCATGTGCAGTTCTTGACGTGCCACAGAAGGAATGCGAAGGTACCCGTGTTTGAATTCCAATGCGTGCCCTTGATGAATAACGTCCAGCACCCATTTGTCCATAGTGATGGTCTTCCTCTGGTCAGCAAAGTTAGATAGCCAGCCTCCCACACTGGTGTGCGAAAGTGGGATCCAGGTCCACGGCCAGTTCAGGCCTGCTTGGGAGTTTGCATCCTGGCGACGACAACAGGATCCTCTGCTGCGAGCGGCTACTGTAGGCTTCCTAGGTGGTGGTGGTAGAGTGGGAGGGCTGACTATAGTGGAGGGAGGGGCAAAGATTAGCCGTTGAAGGACCTGCCCAACTTCCCTCTTGAGGAACAAAAAGGATGATCTCTGCCGCAGTGTCCCAAAAGAATGCACAGTGCCGGTCTTAATTGATTGGAGCGTCTCGTCCACGGCCTTGCCAAACAAATTCTCAATCAAAAGGCATGTCCACCACCTTTAACTGTACATCTGCCCACAAGTCCGTGGCCTTCATCCAACCTAGGCATTGAAGGGCCACATCATGGCCCCTCTGGGCGAACCCAGAATCTGCAAGGTGCAATGCCACTGATGGCATAGTCCAAGGTCACCTCGCCCTTCTGAAACAGGGTCAGAGCTTAGGCCTCATTGTCTAGCAGGAAATCCAATATATCGGCCCAAGCTTATACCAACGCTACCTGTTGTAGGAGACGAGGTCTAGGGCATTGGCAGCCTGGCTGGTGAAAGCCGCCGTGTCAATTATGTGTTCACCCATTTTTAGACCCCTGGCCTCAGGTAAGCATTAGTGCGTGCCCCAGGTCCAGGTTTGTGCATACTTTCTTTTTACAATTTCGCCCAGTGCGAGCCTCGTGGTCCACGATTGCCGCTTGAGCCTCCTTCTCCCAGTCCCACCTCCTGCCCCGTCCCCATGTTCCTTATCCTGGACCCAACCCGGGCAGCCCTCTGCGGCTAAGGGGCCAGAGTCAAAGGGCAGCTCCAACTGAAGCTGCTCCAAGACGTGTCCGCAGGTGTCCGCAGGGGAAGCCATTGAAGCGAACAGACAACAAAAACTAAGTGTGGCATGGGTGGGGTGTAGAGCAATTACTCTACTCCAGAAAGCCCATGCCACTCTACCATAACGTAGACTACTTTAGACCTACATCGTGCATACTTCGAGAGATTGGTGACCACCAACCTAAATCTATTTTTGGATAGACTGTAAATGTTGCCTTGCATTACTTACTGACATAGCTGACAATGTAACTATTGCCACACTTAGATGGAATTCTTAACTTCAGCCTGTGTTGCATCTAGATAAGATTATGAATGTTAGCATGTGCCACACTCCGGTGGAATAGTGAAGGATAGCAAGCATCACACAAGACATAATTGCAAGTACAGCAATGCCAATTACCCAATCTACTAACAATTTCTCCCCTCTGCATACACCTCTCAAACTCTAACCAAACAACCACAATCGTACAACACAACAATCCGCACAAACTTCACTGCAATAACAAAACAAACCACACAGACTCGCACAACAGCACACGACGACTACCGACGGTAAAACACCAACCCCAGCCAACAGACCCACCGGGCCAAGGCTGCCAACAGCACATCACTGCTCTCTTGCCCTTTTCTAGCTTATTCCCACTAACTCACCCCCTCCCCTTTTCAGAGCCGCCAGGGGACCACTCGGTGGTGATAGTGCGCAGTACAAATATCCTTTAACACCAACATAGCACGGAGCTTTTCCCTCTTGATTCAGGGGCACCATGGACAATGGATTGGAGGATAGTATACTGGCAGTGGCCGACAGTCCAGCAAAGGCTGATACCTCAGGAACCTGGGAGTCAGAGACCCTGTACTCCTCCAATCGATCCCTCTTGGAGGATGTGGTACTTTGCGTCATCAAGGCCAAACCTTCCTCCCAGATGTCATCCAGCAACGGGACAGACAAGTCTTCCTTGAGGACTCACGCCGTTGGCAGAGAAACGCCTGCGGTACCAGCTCCGGTACCAGACTGAAGAGTTCAGACGCTCTGGATATCATGGCGTGGAAATAATCTCTTCCGGCGGAGATGCCCCAATCAGTGCCAAAAAGGACCCACCATCCGCCAGGACATGATCTTCATACTAGTCTATGAGCGGCTATGATATCGGGAATAGTTTTTTGAATGATTTCGAATTTGTGGCACATTTAAAAAATGTGGGGTGGATTAAGGTTAATATTTATGGTGAGAGCGCAGGGGGGGTGGGGTCTCCCTGAATTTATTCATTTTAAAAAAAAAAAAATGAACAGTAATTTCCCCCATTAGTTTCTGTCCTGCGTGGTGGCTCCTCCTCCACAGGTGTTAAGGCCCTACAGGGCAGCGATGGTGGGCACTGAGGCCCAGAAGAACTGGTCGGGTGTTTTGGCCTATCAGAGCTAGGCAGACGCTTAACCCTGGGAGGACTCCTCTGTGGGCTATGGGCCTGGCACCAGGGTAGCAGGCAGCCTCTGTTGGATCTCAGACACCAAGGTATGAAGGGTAGCAAGCATGTCCAGCGACGTGTCCCTGGGCGCTGGCTGGGGTGCAAATGGAGCTGCTTAAAAGGGATCCAGACTGAACGAAATGGATGATCAGGCTCCTCATATGCAGATCCCTCCTGGGACACAGGCCAGAGGACCCCCTTCGTGGTCCACGTAGTAGTCCTCAGGCAACTGGTCATCAGAACTGGTATAAAGGTGTGGGGAGGATTTCTTCAGAGACACCACCAGCACCAGAAGGGGCATCCTCATGGGCCTAGGCAGGAAGTCCTTTTGAGGCAGCAGCTCCCGAAACCTACCCGAATCCTTTGGGAATGATGGGAATCTCCCCATGGGTGGAATTCCTGCAGCAGTCATGGTTGGCCATTGTTGGGACCGTAGACATGGTAGTTGCCGGGCCCTTCAAATTAATGATGATGGTGGTGGTGGTGGTACAGACAATAGCCGATGAGGTAGTCGACGGGGCTGAGGTTGAGAAAGAAGCCTTGGAAGACTAAGAAGTCGCCGTCCAAAGTTGTGGTCCTGGCAGATGATTGTTTTAGTCGATGAGGCTTTGGTGGACCACCCTCTCCCCCCGCCCCCCCCACAACCTCCCCCTTTACCCCCCATGGGCATCTCCTCCGTAGCCTTGTCCTTGGAATAGCATCTGTGCTTCGATGGTGTCAGACTTCCTCACTGAAGGCACCCCACCAACTGTTAGGTTCACTGTGGACAGAGATTGGGGAATGAACAAGTTATTTACCTTTAACTATTGCTCTCCAGCATGGGTCTGGCATGGATTCACATGCTCATGAATATTCCCAGTCAGGCCGGGAATCTTTTGTAAAATAAAAAAAATAATCAAGCTATTTCTCCTCGAACCCAATTACTGAGCCCAGGGTCATACTGCCCCCAGCCAATGGCTGCCCTCTCCCAAGCCCCTACTCTGGCAGCCATCTTCAGATTTGATAAGCACATAAAGTGGCAGTATGACCAAGAAGAGCAGCAGAGGGGGACAGCGGGAGGGTGTACATGTGAATCCATGCCAGACCCATGCTGGAGAACAATAGTTACAGGTAAGTAACTTCCTCCTTCTCCAGCATGGGGTCTGGCATGGATTCACATGTGAACCCTCCCGCTGTCCCCTCTGCACAAACTCCAAAGCTTCCCTGAAATATTAGCAGAGGCATTCGCAATTCTGGTAAAACAAAGCAAGAAAGCGGGATCACCCATGGACCCCTGTCCCCCAGACATATACAAATCAATCCTTGCGCAAGGATCACCAGCAGAACTCTACAGAAACCTTCTAAATCTTTCACCATCAACAGGGACTGTACCAAAGATCTTCAAATCAGCATACATCTGGCCACTCTTGAAAAACACAAGTGGTGACGTAGATGACCTTTCCAACTACAGGCCGATCTCTAACATCCCTACCCAGCAAAACTTCTAGAAACCTACGTATATAAACTAACCCAAGAACACGTAGAAGAACACCACCTGCTGGACCAAGCTCAAAATCGGTTTCAGACCAGCAAGAGGAACGGAAATCGCATTACTATCCATCTGGGACGATCTCAAAACCAACGCAGACTCAAACACTACCTCAGCCCTTATTCTGCTCGACCTCTCCGCAGCCTTTGACACAGTTAACCACGACACCCTGACCAAAAGACTAGAAGACATAGGCATAACAGACAGCACTACGCTGGACCAAATCATTCCTAGCAGACAGAAGCGGTATGGATAAAACCTTTTAAATCAACCCCACGAGTTAACGACTGCGGAGTCCCACAAGGATCCTCACCATCTCCACTATTTCAACCTCCATCAGACTCCGGTCATCAGAATCTTCAAAAAATACAACATTACATGTTACAATTACGCAAATGACACTCAGATCTACAAAATCAAAGACACCGATGCTGACCACTCAACCCTAACCGACTGTCTAAAAGAAGTTTTCAACTGGATGGATGCCAACAACCTGAAAATCAACCCAGGAAAAACAGAAATCATTATCATATCCAAAGACCATGAGAACGAAACTACCATCCCACGGCCCACGGAAATGGGAAACGCATCAACACCAGCGAAGGTAGTAAATCTGGGAGTCCTAATGGACAACACCCTAACCCTGGAACCGCAAATAAATGCAACAGTGAAGAGATGCCATTTCCTCCTCCACACAGCGAGAAGAATTCTACCTTTCCTCTCCTTCACGCACAAAACACTCACTATTGTTGCCCTAATCATGTCAAAAATCGACTACGCAAACAGCCTCTACCTCGGAATACCAGAATACCTCTTGAAGAAACTGCAATGGACCCAAAACGCAGCAGCAAGACTACTCAAACTATCCAGAAGAGAACACATCACTCCAGCGCTAAAAACACTACACTGGCTCCCAGTAAAACATTGCATCACCTTCAAAACAATGTGCATAACACACAGGGCAGTCATCGGACAAGAAGCAGAATTCCTACAAAAGAAAATAACAGTCTACAAGCCAACGAGACCCCTCCGATCAAGCAACGAAATCCGCCTGGGAACACTAGCCTGCGTCACATCTAGATAGAATTGTAAATATTAGCATGTCTACACTTAGCTAGAATTGTGTACACTAGTCTGCGTAGCATCTATATAGAATTGTGAACATTAGACTGCATCAAGTCTGGATAGAACTGTGAATGCTAGCATGTCCACACTTGGATAGAACTGTAAATGTTGGTATGTCCATGCCTGGATAGAATGGGAACATTAGCCTGCATCACATCTAGATAGGCTTTTGATTGAAGGATAGCATGCCCGCGCCTAGATGAAACTCGATTGTTAGCCTGTGCCACACTTAGAACTGAACACCAGCCTGCGCTGCTCCTAGACAAGATGTGAATGCTAGCATGCCCACACCTAGATAGAACTGGACATTGGCTTGCGCCGCACCTAGATAGGACTGTGAAAGGCCAACAAGTACCACACTTAGAAAACTGCGAATATTAGCATGCTAAAGGTCAGGCAACCCACTAACCAAAATAAGCTCAAACCCTGCATACTTATCTCACTCGCACACGCGGACTGACACCGATCCAATACCTGCACCAAAGCTCAGTATCTGGTGTATACCGAGCTGAAGCTGCCAACAGAACACCACTCATCACTATCCTACTCCCTCTTCACCTTACTAACCCATCCCACCTTATTGTTTACAGATCCACCAGAGCGCCTGGGGACAGATTCCGTTGGTGACGGTGCGCGGTACAAATACCTTTAACATTTAACTTCAACCATACCTTAAGAAAAAAACTTGGAGGCACCTCCTTCTACCACTTAGCCACAAAAAACCTGGAACATCCCAAAAGAAATAAACACTGAGGATCACCTAAAATTCGGGAAATCATTAAAAACCTGGCTCTTCAACACCAGACTAAATCTGGAAACCAAAACCAAAAAAGGGTGACTAAACCGGAAAGGAGACAGACATCCCTGACCGAGAGGGTAACTCACACGACACCTGGACAGTGACACCAGACAGACTGAAACACAGACGGCACGCACGGAGACCGAGTCAACTACACCAGACAATCCCACCAACACCTTGCCTGCCCTTAGTTACCGCCAGGTACCAAAGTGGTATGGAATTGACGAGATGTTGACAATCACTATACTACCTAAGAGGTTGACATTAGCAGATGCACTTCCCACAGGAGTATTAAAGGAGAATAAGGGGAGCACAGAAGGCATGTTAGAAGTGGGGGCCTGAAGAGTAAGGAACCTTATATGCCAGTCGGACCCAGATCTGGATAGAGCTGCATCAGGGGAGACCACGCAAACCGAGCACCAACTCAGGATAGAAACGCAAACTAACCAACCCTACTAACAATTTCCCTTTCTGCATACACCTCTCAAACGCCAAACTAAACACAACCAAACCGCACAAATTTCAATACACTGCAACAAAGAAACAACACACGTCGTGCACGACGTATACCGGCCGCAAACACCCCAGGCCCAGCCAACGGACCCACCGGGCTGAGGCTGCCAACAGCACATCACTGCTCTCTTGCACTTTTCACGCTTCGTCCCACCAACTCATCCTCCCCCCACCTTTTTCAGAACCGCCAGAGTGCCAGGGGACCACTCGGTGGGGATAGTGCGCGGTACAAACGTCCTTTAACATTAATATGAATACCGAATACATAGCAGTAAAACATACACAAATACAGGAGGTGGCAATGCTCAAAAGAAATGACTTAGCTCAGGAACAGGCTCCCCTTCAAGCAAACTGGTTGTGTAGCACTACTTGGCCAACCCTGGAATCCCTGTCTATGAAGTAGAATCTTACAAAGGTGCTTGTAGACCTCCACGTAGCAGCCCTGCAGATGTCCAGCAGGGGCACACCAGACAGGAACGCCATCGTTGCAGCAATCGCTCTGGTGGAATGGGGTACAGACGGCAGGGCAGCAGTCGTTTTGCCAACCGATGTGTCCGAGAGCCACCTGGAGATGGAAGCATTAGACCAGGCATTCCCATGGTTCACAGGACCAAAGTTCAAATAGTTGAGACGTCTTCCGGAAACTCTTTGTGCGTGCCACGAACTTCAGAGCACGAGCCACATCCAGCGAGTGCAAAGTCCTTTCAGCCAGCGACAAAGGTTTCGGGAAGAACACAGGCAACACCAAAGGCTCATTGGGGTGGAATTCTAACGGAACCTTTGGCATGAAGGAGGGGTGCATCTGCAGCACCGTCTACTTGTGAAAAGTCAGATACGGCTGTTTACAGGATAGGGCCTGGATCGCAACCACCCTCCTGGCAGATGTGATGGCCACGAGAAAAGCTGTTTTTCCACGATAGGAACCTGATGCATAGGCACGAACAGCCAATTCCCCCCCCCCCTCCACCTCCCCTTATGAGCCTCATCAGTACCACTTTAAGTTCCCATTTGAGGGCGGGAGATCTAATCAGTCCTTTGAGGAACTCCGACAGTGGGGTGAAAGAAAAGACTGACCTGGAGATAGCCGCCAGATGCACCTTGATAGAGGCATGCACCAGCCCCGCCTTGGCCAAGTACGGAAGAATCTGCGATGCCGTGACCCTCAGAGGATGGCTCTTCTGCATCCAGCACCACGTGGCAAAACGCTTCCACTGGTGTCCCAAGCATTTAAGAGTCAACAGTGCTCCGGCCCTGGCAAGGACCTCCCTGCAGTCCACCGGCAACTCATACCCCCCTAGCTCTAAGGCTACAGGAGCCAAGCCTTCAGGTTCATCGATCTGGGTCATGATGCAGGATTGTGCCTCTTCTGGTGGAGATCTGCGACCACTGGGAGCTTGACTGGAGGTAATGTGGACAGGCTGAGAAGGTCCAGGTAAATCTGCCTCGGCCACGAGGATCATCCTGCATCCGCAGAGTTTGTTAGCTCGCAGCAGGAGAGGCATCACTTATAGGAACAGACCTTCCAACGGGAATGATACTGCATCACCATGCTCCTTGGCTGGTGAGCCTGCTGGCAGCAAACTTTCACTGTCGCAAACAGATCAATCTGGGGTCTGCCCCCATTTGCGGAAGAGGCAGTCCACTCGATCCCGTCAAAGTTCCCACTCATGGCAGGAGCGCAGTTCCCGGCTGTGGGAGTTAGCGATGTGTTCTTGACTCCTGCCAGGTGAAATGGGATGTTATGTTATGTTATTTTGCACTTATATAGCGCCTTATATACCATTGGTATGGTCTGAAGGCGCTGGTAGGTTGAACGCCCTTGGGAACCGAAGTTCTAGTCAGTAGAGGGAGGAGAGAGGGTCCAATAGGTGCGAGTGCGCATCTGGTATGTGTGCAGCTGGTGCGAAATTTCCTGTGGAAGCTGCTTCATAGCGGTAGGTGTGGTGGCTGAGAGGTCAGGAGTATGTGTTCGAATCTGGCAGGAATTATCCAGACCGAGAGTGGCAGCGTAAGGCCTGAGGAGAACGCCTGGCTGGGGGTGCGAGACCAGCAGTGATTACATAGAGTGATGTGGAGTGAGCGGCGTCAGATGTTGATATGAGAACAGTTATACCGAATGGTGTCATAGTATCTCTGTGTTCTAGTTGGGTGGTGGTGTAAGGAGAGAGTAAGCGTGGGGTGTGATATGAGGTATGATCTTTTAAAGGATCCATGCATTCTAGGTATAATATGGACTTCATGCAGTTAAGCGATTCGTCCGTTCTGCACATTCGTCGGCCCTCCACCCGTCCTCGCCACACACGTCCTCTCGCTACACATGTCGTTTCGCCACACACGTTCTCTCGCCACCCACGTCCTCTCGCTACACGCGTCCTCTCGCTACACGCGTCCTCTCGCCACAACACGTCTTCTCTCCACACATGTCTTCACTCACTACACCCGGCCGCCCTCCACACCCGGCCGCCCTCCACACCCGGCCGCCCTCCACACTCGTGGGCCCTCGACACTCGTGGGCCCTCGACACTCGTGGGCCCTCAATAGGTCGGTGTGATGGTGCTAGTTTGGAAGCCGGTTGGTTTTAGGAGAAGAGCCAGGTTTTCAGTAGTTTGCGGAAGGACGTTAAGTCCTCAGTTAGGCGGATGTGGGGTGGGAGCGAGTTCCACAGGGTTGGAGCTTGGGCTGAGAATGATGTTCCGCCTATCCTGATTGAGTTTGTCTTAGGAATAGTTAGGAGGCCGGCTGAGCTTGATCTTAGGGTGCGAGAGGGATGATATGGTATTAGTTTTTCTTGAAGATATTGAGGTCCAGTTTTATGCAGTGCTCGATGGGTGAGGCATAAGGTTTTGAAAGCCACCCTACGGGCTACTGGAAGCCAGTGCAGTGTCTTGAGGGCTGGGGATACGTGGTCTCTTGGACCTAGCTCAAGCAGCATTTTGGCTGCCGCGTTTTGTGCTCTTTGGAGTTTATTCAGCTGGTAGGCATGGATTCCGAGGTATAGGGGGTTTCCGTAGTCCAGTCTGGATATAACGATTGATTGGACGGCAGAGACTCTGTTCGGAAATGAGAGGTATGGAAAGATGCGCCTGAGGGTTTTAAGGTGGTAGTGGCAGGACTTTGAGACATTATTGACTTGGCGCGAGAGTGTTAGGCCGGAGTCTAGGGTGCAACCAAGATTTTTCACTGTGTTGGAGGGTGTCGGTGAGTTGCCCATGGCGGGTGGCCAGGGAAGAGGGTGCGGAAGAAGATCGGAGTTGCCGCACACCATGATTTCTGTTTTGGCGGGGTTTAGCAGGAGGTGGCTTTGGGTCATCCAGCTGTCAATGTTAAGGAGGCAGGCTGCCAGGTCGGGTCGGGAGTTGGGCTTCGAGTTCAGGAATTTTAAGATTAGTTGGGTGTCGTCGGCGTAGTTGTAACATATGATGTTGTGTGAGCGAATTATTGGCGGGAGGGTGATCAGGTAGAGATTGAACAGCAGGGCAGATAGACATGCTCCTTGAGGGACTCCCGTGTCGACTGGTCGAGCTTGGGTGGTAAAGCTGGAGAGTGTAGTTATTTGGTGCCTGTCTTTGAGGAAGGAGGCTATCCATTTAAGAGCGGTTCCACGGATTCCTAGGGAGTGGAGGCGGTCTAGGAGGATTGAGTGATTGATCGTGTCAAAGGCAGCGGATAGGTCAAGGAGGATTAGTGCTGCGCATCCTGCGGCGTCTGCTGTCATTTTGAGGTCATCCCAGATCGACGTTAAGGTGGTTTCGGTTCCGTGACGTGATCTGAAACCTGATTGAGCAGGGTCTAGGAGGTTATTGGCTTCGACAAAGGCATTTAGTTGGGAGTAGACGGTTCGGTCAATGAGTTTGGCAAGGAACCTGGTGTTTGAGATTGGGCGGTAGTTTTTGACGTCGTTAGGGTCGAGTGAAGATTTTTTTATTAGAGGTTTGACGTATACCATTTTGAATGTCTCGGGAAATATACCGGAGGAGAGGGAGTCGTTTATGATAGATCTTGCGTGCTCCCCTGCGCAGGTAGAGGCAAAAATTCCTTTAAGAGTTTTAGCTGGGCAAGGGTCTAGTGGCGATCCAGATGGTTTGCGGGCAGATAGAAGTTTGAGAAATTGCTCTGGTGATAATGGACTAAAGGATTCGAACGTTGGTTGCGTTGAGGTCGCAGGTGAGGGGCTGGCCGGTGCGGGCGGCTGAGTGTCAGTTGGTTGTAGGAGAGCCAATTTGGTGTTTAGAGTTTTAGTCCTTTCGATAGCCGTGGTGTAAAAGTGGAGGGAGAGTGAATCACACAGTGATTGTGACGGGGTCGGGATGGTTGTGTTACAAGTTGGATTGGTGAATTCTGAGATGATTTTGTGGAGTTCTTTGCTTGGGTTTTTGGAGTTTAGGATTCGGGTGTTGTAGTGGGCTTTTTTGCTTTCCGGATTTCGGCCTTGTACTGATACAATTGTCGGGCCAAGGTGGTCTTGCTCTCTTGGGTTTTCTCTTTCCGCCAATTGCGTTCGAGGTATTTGTAATGCCGTTTAGTGGTTTTTAACTCAGGAGTGAACCATCTGGGAAAAGGGCCAAGGCGTGATGATGGTTTGCACAGGGGAGTGAGTCGTGTCAGCGATGCATTGAGCCATGAGTCAAAGGCTTCAGGCGTTAGATGGTTGTGGGGACGGTAGGTAGGTGGTCGAGACTGGAGGAGTGCCTCGGCTAGGTCAGGGGTGATTTTTAGTTTTTTCCAGCACTTGCGTAGGTTCGGAGGCTCAGATGTGCGTATGGGAAGGGGGCTGGGAGAGTGGATGGTGAACGAGAGAATAAAATGATCGGACCAGATGATAGGGGTGGGGGGCTTTAGGTGAATCAGGGTATTGGAGCTAAAGATGGCATCGAGAGTGTGTCCTTTAAAGTGAGTCGGGCCGTTTATGTGGGGTTGGAGGTTCATTGCATCTAGACCGTCAAACAGGGCGTGGGGCATAGGGTTGGTGGGGTTGTCGAGCCATATGTTGAAGTCTCCAAGGAGGGTGAGGTTGGGATGATTGATTTGGAGGGAGGCGATGGAGTCACAAAGGTTGTTTGCGAAATGACTATCGTAGCCAGGAGGCCTGTAGATTATTAGGAAGCTGTGTGAGAGCGACGGGGAGAGGGATAGTTTGACGAGGAGCGATTCACAGGATGGAATGGAGGTTTGGTTGTCCATGATTGTGGCACGGAAGTGAGATTTGAAGACGAATGCTATCCCCCCTCCTCTGGACGGACGGTTCAGTGGGATGAGGCAATAGTCGGGTGGAAAGGCTTCATTAGCGATTGGGCCGAAGTCATCAGAGAACCAGGTTTCAGTGATGAAAACTAGGTCCGGTTTGACAGAGGTGAGGAGGTCAAAGATGCAGTGTCTGTTTTTAGCTACAGAACGCGCGTTAAAAAGGATACAGTTTACATCTGCAGGCAGGGTTGGGTTTGGTGCGTGGGTGGGGGGGGCGGAGAGGCTGGAGGGAGGGGGTTAAGGTTGGTGATGCTAGGGAAAAGTGGGCGAGTAAAGAAGTATTTAGGCTTCGGGCGTGGTTGGGTGGTTGCTTGTGATAGGTTGATCGGGTTCGGGGTGGGGGATTTGAGGAAGGGGAGTGGGCGTTTGGGAGTTTCAGTTGCAGTCGAGGAGAAATCGAGGGAGAGGGGTTTCAGGAAAGGAGAGGCCACGGGGGAAGGAGGAGAGTGTGGGAGAGAGGTGCAGGGTCGAGATAGGGGAGGCGACGAGAGCTGAGAGGTTGAGGGGGACCAGGAACGTTTCCTCTTTAGTTTCTTTGCTGTAACTGGTGTGTGAGAGAGGGTAGGGGGTCAGAGGGGGAGAGGGAAGCGGCTTCGGTTCTTGCTAGTGCAAGGCGTGCGGTTTTTAGGGATGGGAAATGGTGCGGTCGGCCGGTGAAAGTGGTAGGGGTATGGGGGGAAGGAGGGGGTTGGGCGAATGGAGGGTCGGGTGTGCTAGATATGATAGTAAGGAGGGCGGGAGTGGGCATAGTGGGCACTGATGGCAGGTCGGCGGTGGGGTTTATGGGATGTGTGGTCTTAGGGTGGGTTCCTCGCCATCGTGCACCCCTGGCTTGGTGTTTGGAGAGGGTGGTGGCAGGGATTGCGGACGACGGTGGGCTGATATGGGAAGGGGGGGCGGGAGGGAAGGCGGATCGGGGAATGGAGGTGGTCCACGGGAGTCGTTTCTGGCAGGAGTGGGGGGAGTGCCTGCACTCATGATTGGTGCGAGCTTTGGGTTGATTTAGGAGGGTTCTGATTGTAGTTCAAGGGTTGATGATTAACGCTTTTTTGGGAGACTTTCGGGTTCAACTGGTCGACGACTTATTTGGTGCTTTCTGGATACAATTGGGAATACTTCTAATGCAACTTTTCTTAGAGAGCTGTTGGGAGCAGCTTCTAGATGTAATTGGGATTACTTCAAATTCAGCTTTTCAGGCTATTGGGCGCAACTTCTAAGTACACTTCCAAGTTCAACTTTCTCAGAGAGGCTATTGGGCGCAGATCTTAAATGCACTTGTAGATGCAGTTAGGACATTTATAGTTGAGTTTTTTCAGACAGGCTATTTGGGCGCAACTTCTAAATGCAATTGTGTATACTTCTAATACAACTTTTCCCAGGGAGGCTATTGGGCGCGACTTCAAAATGCAATCATGTGCACATCAGATTCAACTTTTCTCAGAGAGGTTATTGGGCGCAGCTTCAAATGCAATTGGGAAAATGTCTAGGTGCAATTATGACACTTCTAATTCAACTTTCTTAGAGAGGCTATTGGGCGTAACTTCTAAAAGCAATCGTGTACGCTTCCAAATTCGGCAATTCTCAGAGAGGCTATTGGGCGCAACTTCTAAATGCAATCATGTACACATCAGATTCAACTTTCCTCAGAGCGGCTATTGGGCGCAGTTTCTGAATGCAATTGGGAACACTTCTAATTCAACTTTTCTCAGGGAGGCTATTGGGCGCAGCTTCAAAAAGCAATCATTTACACATCAGATTCAACTATTCTCAGAGAGGCTATTGGGCGCAACTTCAAAATGCAATCATTTACACATCAGATTCAACTTTCCTCAGAGCGGCTATTGGGCGCAGTTTCTGAATGCAATTGGGAACACTTCTAATTCAACTTTTCTCAGGGAGGCTATTGGGCGCAGCTTCAAAAAGCAATCATTTACACATCAGATTCAACTTTTCTCAGAGAGGCTATTGGGCGCGGTTTCTGAATGCAACTGGGAACACTTCTAATTCAACTTTTCTCAGAGAGGCTATTGGGCGCAACTTCAAAAAGCAATCATTTACACATCAGATTCAACTTTCCTCAGAGAGGCTATTGGGCGCAACTTCAAAATGCAATCATTTACACATCAGATTCAACTTTCCTCAGAGAGGCTATTGGGCGCAACTTCAAAATGCAATCATTTACACATCAGATTCAACTTTCCTCAGAGAGGCTATTGGGCGCAGTTTCTGAATGCAACTGGGAACACTTCTAATTCAACTTTTCTCAGAGAGGCTATTGGGCGCAGCTTCAAAAAGCAATCATTTACACATCTGATTCAAATTTCCTCAGAGAGGCTATTGGGCGCAGCTTCAAAAAGCAATCATTTACACATCTGATTCAACTTTTCTCAGGGAGGCTATTGGGCGCAGTTTCAAAGCAATTCTAGATTCGACTTTCACTGTTGGTGCCTTGTTATATCAGTGGTAGGGTAGTATGGCGTGAAGTAATTGCTTCTGTCCCCTTCCTTGCCACACTTACTTATTGTTGGCTTCTTGCTTCTCCTGCGGATACCTGCAGATACGATCTGGAGCCGTCCTTTGCCTCGTGGTCCTTAGCCTAGGGGGCTGCTCGGGCAGAGGGCTGCCCTGGGAGGGTCGTTAATGGCCAAGGTAGGATGGTGCTGGGACCAATCGGTGCACGGGGGGGCGGGACAAGAGGTGGGAGTTGGAGGGACCAGGAGGCAGGGAGCGGGCACGGACAGGGGAGGGCTGGGAGAAGGAATCAGGAAGCGGGATACTGGCGAGGGAAGGGGCTTACACGGACGATTTCTTCAGGATTTGGCCGCAATTTCACACAATGGCAGGGCTCAGGAGGCACTCACCTGCACCAGCAGTGGAGATGGCAAAGAAGGGGCAGGCCTGTGCAGCCGAAAGTAGGCTCGAGGGCCTAACACAATGGCCAATCAGAGGAGGTGGGCGGGCACAGGGGAGGGCTGGGAGAAGGAATCAGGAAGCGGGATACTGGCGAGGGAAGGGGCCTACACGGACGATTTCTTCAGGATTTGGCCGCAATTTCACACAATGGCAGGGCTCAGGAGGCACTCACCTGCACCAGCAGTGGAGATGGCAAAGAAGGGGCAGGCCTGTGCAGCCGAAGCTAGGCTCGAGGGCCTAACACACAATGGCCAATCAGAGGAGGTGGGCGGGCACAGGGGAGGGCTGGGAGAAGGAATCAGGAAGCGGGATACTGGCGAGGGAAGGGGCCTACACGGACGATTTCTTCAGGATTTGGCCGCAATTTCACACAATGGCAGGGCTCAGGAGGCATTCACCTGCACCAGCAGTGGAGATGGCAAAGAAGGGGCAGGCCTGTGCAGCCGAAGCTAGGCTCGAGGGCCTAACACACAATGGCCAATCAGAGGAGGTGGGCGGGCACAGGGGAGGGCTGGGAGAAGGAATCAGGAAGCGGGATACTGGCGAGGGAAGGGGCCTACACGGACGATTTCTTCAGGATTTGGCCGCAATTTCACACAATGGCAGGGCTCAGGAGGCATTCACCTGCACCAGCAGTGGAGATGGCAAAGAAGGGGCAGGCCTGTGCAGCCGAAGCTAGGCTCGAGGGCCTAACACACAATGGCCAATCAGAGGAGGTGGGCGGGCACAGGGGAGGGCTGGGAGAAGGAATCAGGAAGCGGGATACTGGCGAGGGAAGGGGCCTACACGGACGATTTCTTCAGGATTTGGCCGCAATTTCACACGATGGCAGGGCTCAGGAGGCACTCACCTGCACCAGCAGTGGAGATGGCAAAAGGAACATCTCTCGAATGACTGCCCCAGTGCCACAAAGCCTGCACCTCTCTGGCCTGGCAAGGTGCCCTCCTGCTTCCCGATTTAGAAAATTGTGGTGGTGTTGTCCGTGAAGACGTTCCCCACTTTGCCCTTGAGGGACGGGTCCCAAAACACTGCAGCGGCTCCACGACATGGTGATCCCTCTCTGGCAGCCACAGGCCTCTGGCGTTGAGAAGTCCGGTGTGGGCTCTCCAGGGAAGCGTCCGTGGTGACAGTCTCCAGGTACAGGGCACCTTATCGCTTGACCTAACTCTTTGTGAAGAGCAAAAGAGCAATCTTGTCTGCGAAGCATCTGCAACCTGCAGAGCCGAATCAGGTATATTCACAATGACACCATGCCGAGCAGTGACTTGGTCTGCTGCACCGCTATTCATCATCAACAGCCATTGCACCTTGCGCAGCAGGGCCATCTGCTCCTCCAAAGGAGCCACCAAGCAGGAGACCATGTAGAGTCTTCCCCCCACCCCCCAGGATCAGCGTGTTCCGAGATTTTATCAAGTAGGACTGGATAGTTGACAGAGAACCCTAGGACGGTCAGCAGCCGGACGGTCCTCTCATGTGTTGCAGCCAGTTCCCTTGACTTGTTCCGGATGAGCCAGTCGAGGTATGGGTACACGTGTACCCCTGTAGACACAGATGGGCCGCCACTGGTGCCAGGTACTTTGCCGACTTTAATCCAAAGGGGAGGGCCTTGAATTGATCGGGCCTTCACCTGCACTACGAAGCGCAGCAACTTCCGATACCTCGTGAATGGTGACGAGGAAGTATGCGTCCTCCAGATCTAGCAACGTCATGAGTCCCCTTCTTCTAGTTGGCTGAGCACATGCTGCAACGTGACCATCCTGAATGTCTGGGACTTGGATTTGTTGAGAAGCTGCAGGTTTAGAATGGGCCGCCAGTCTTTACCAAGAAGTATCTGGAATAGACTCCAGACATGCTTTGGAACCCCCTCCCCCCCCATGGCCCGTACCCCCTGCAGTGGCCGAAGGATGTCCTGCTCTTGCCGGGCCACCAGAGGGATCCGCAACCACTTTTGCTGGAACTCTATAGTGTCTGTGGGCGAGAGCACCCAGCGTTCGGTGGCGATCTTCCAGTCGCTGACAAAGCCGGCCAGCAGGCCTCCCACCGGTGTGCAGGGGTGGGGCCCCGACATCCATGCATGCCGCCTTGTTAGAGACACCAGCCACCTCCACCAAAAGCCTTGGAACAGCCTCTGTAGGCTTCCTGGGTCGTGGACCGGGAGGGTTGGCGGTATGAAAAGGACCCTCTGCCGAAACCTTTTGACGATCTACCAGACTTCCCATCAGCGGCACATCTTGGCCTACAATGACTCACCCACAGCCTTCTCAAAGAGGTTGTCCTCGAAGGGCATGTCCAGCACCCTCGTATGTACTTTGTGACGGAAGTTGGTGGCCTTCAGCCAGCCACAACAAATGCAGAAAGTCCCCTCCGCACCCCACCCGAGTCTTCTTTCTTGCTGTTGCCGAGAGAGTCGGGAGAAGGCTGCGACCCAGTACTTTTTCCTCCAGCCAATCCTCTTGGCTGCGGCCGTGGCAGGATTTATCAAAGCTAGGCCCTCGCCCCAAACATCGTCCAGGAGAGGCACTGCTTCCTTCTTGGTCTCTTCAAGCATCAGTTGAAGAGCTCTGATGCTCTGGAGCCTGTGGCATTGAATTACCCCACCTCACCGTGGGTGAGGGCCCTTTTCTGCGGTGAAATGCACCCCCCGCCATGTCGTCCGTGTCAGTCGTTGCTGTGTCTGTCCCCATGTCACAGGGGGGTGGGAGGGGGAGGGGGGGGGGGAATAGAAGGCGCCTGGTCCCCCCGTTAGAGGATGGAATATCCGTGCTCTAGAGTACAGTTGATGCCTCCTACCCCCTTTTTTGCATCCTGAGGGGTCGGTTCGGGCTCAAGGAGGGCATGCTCTTCTCCGGTGTCCTCTGTACCGGCTTGGCTCAGAGTGAGACGGCCAAGAGGGACAGGAAGGCAGAATAGACTGGAGTAAGCCAAAGCAGGAAACGAGGGGGCCATGGGAACAGCACACATGCTTACCTGCTGTCTGAGCCCTGGGTCCTCCAGGTCCAAACAGAAATTGCCCTTCTGTCTGACCTTCGCTTCAGACACCCGGGCGAAAGAAACCCTTGATCTAAGAGTAAAGAGAAGGACGAGGCAGGGCTAAGGTGGGTGGGGCTTAGGCCAGGTGACCTAGACCCACTTGTACCTGCTCCCCAGCTGCAGACATCTCTGGTAGAGTTGGAGGTGCCCAAACAAACTTCAGGAGCCAAACTGCTGAGTTGAGTGTCTGGTGCACAGGTGCAGCTTTTTCCCCATTGGTCTTGCGATAGCATTTTGTACGGGCATGGCGGTTAGGGACCGACATCCTCATGAGATGGGAGAACAGCTGCCAGGGCCACAGGAGTGCCACCAGGATCACAGACTGGTTCCTGGTGCATCTTGTGCACTATTCTGTCGAGAATGGGGAACTGGGGAAAGCATAGGCAAATCTCCTGGACTATGTTATTCATAGACTGTCACTTTGGAGCGCTTCCAAGGGTACCAGAGACATAATCTGGGCATTGAGTCAGGTCGATGTCTGGAAACCCCCACTCTGCAAATACATCGAGTAGAATGTGCTCTTACAAGTGCCACTCGTGCTCTACGGGTAGGTCGAAGTCGCGGCTGAGCAGGTCTACCAGAAGATTGTGTTTGCGATAGAAGGAACAGGTGTCTGAGTGCCCATTTCCAGATGTTCTGGGATAGCCCTAGAGGAGTGCCCCCGCCCGCCCCGTTTCTTTCCGGGTAGTACATGGCCATGGTGCAGTTTTCCCCTGAAGGTGAGCACAGCAAGCAGTTTCAACAGATTGATGTGATTGGATGCTACTGATGGGGGACCACAAGCAGTCTGCTGAATGAGGTGCCCCCCCCTCCCACCCAGACAGATGAGTTTGTGGTGAGAGTGGGGAGGTGGTGAGGGTTTTCCCCTGCAGAAGGTTTTCCCTTGACCACCATTGCAGAGACTGAACAAAGGACCTTCATGACAACCAATAGATCGTTCCACTGGCCGCTGGCCTGACCATTGGCTTGAGAGCCACTGCTGCATGGGGCGCATGCGCAAACTAGTGAGGAACTAGGACGATGCAGGAAACCATCATCCTCAGCGGCCCCAAGGCCTTGCAAATGGTTACCCGGTGACTGGCTAGATAATGAGGGATCTGTAAAGAGCATGTTTTGAACCCACTCTGAGGGGGAAGACAAGCACATCTCCTGTCCAAATCAAAGCCTCCAGAAACTGTTCAAGCGATGAACAGACTTGACTTCTCGTTGATAGTAAATCTGCTATTCAATGTAGGATGTTGTGTCTTCTGGGCATTTCCCAGGCATGTTCTGTACAAGGCTTTGGTTATGAGCCAGTCGTTGAGGTAAGAGTACACTGGGATGGACTGCCTGTGCAGGTGAGCCGCTAGTACCTTTGTAAACACCATGAGGGCTGAGGCAATGCCGAAAGGGGAGAAACTTGAACTGATAGTGGGTGTCTTCCATCTTGACCTGGAGGTACTCTGTGCGCTGGAAACTTTGAAATATGAAATTAGGCCCCTTTCATGTCCAATATGGTCATGTAATCCCCTGCCGCAGCTATGGGATTCATTCCTGACGAGCGGTCATCCTGAATTTGACATACCTGTGCAGGACGTAGATCTATAACAGGGCGCATGGTTAGATATTTTGGGTACAAGCAAATTTACCAAATAAATATATTTTACCTGTAGATGAGTGACGACTTCAATGGCAACCTTTCCCAGCAGGACCTGGACCTTGTCCAACAAGATGCACAGATGGTCTGATGAGTCGTCTGCTCCCAGTTGGAGGATAGCAGGGTGGATGGAGTCATTTGATGCTTTACTTATTGTGACTGTCTGGAGTACCCACTGATCTGATGTGATCCCTTCCCACACGTGGGAAAAAGAGGTTAGCCGCCCCCCCCGACTGGGGAGGTTTGGGAGGGGACCTGTACCGCCAAGTCACTTGGGAGGCAGAGCCCAGGGAGCCCCTTGAAGCAGCGTGTATGCCTCTCCCCCCAACCCCCTAATGAAAGGGACGAAGGGCTTGGCTGAGATTTGAAAGTCTTGTGCTCTTCCTTGGCGGTCTCCAGAGCTTAATACAATGCTTTCCCAAAAAGGTTGGCTTCCTTCACCGGCTTGTTGATCAGGGAGGCTTCCATCTCCGGTTTAAAGCCTGAATTTGAGCCAGTCGTGTCCGAGATGGGTCCCCTGGGAAAGGACTCCCCTGCGAAAGGACACCCTGCAGATTAGTAGTCCAAGGTATTGTTAAAAATACTCTGGTGACTTGTCCTTCCGCAACCACGGCCAAAAGGCGGGTGCGAGTGGGTTCAGGGAACTCTTGGAGGCTCTCTCTTGGACGAGACCCCAATGAACGTCACTATGGCTTGCTAAGAGCTTGGTGTTGGCTATTCTGGTGGAGAAGGCGGTAATACGCTTGCCAAGGGAGGGGATTCCGAGGACATTGGTACCCCCAGCGTTCCTGTGTATTAGAACCCTGGGTGAGTGAATAGCCCTTTCCCATTGGACAATTTGCAGGATCTAAGAACCGGTATAACTCGCAGTTTGATTGTAGCCTGCAAATTTGACCTTGGCTTCCGTCAGCTTGGAAAGTCGTGCATCAGTGATTCGCCCCCCCCCCCCCCAGTGGCCAAAGTAAAAATTACATTTTCCTACAAATACCGCCCTTTCATTTGTTAGCAAGAGAAAAGGCTATGCAAGGTTTACAAGGGTTTCAAATGGCGACCAGTATAGATGGACACGTGAGGACCCAAATAGATGGGGCTCATAAGCAGGCAATAGCATACAAGAAAGTTATTTACAACATAGAGTACAGTAGTATACACAGTTTACATATATAGTAAGTTTCAAAGAGTTATTTACAACATAATATACAGCAGTTTACAGTCTGGTGTGAGTAGTTTCTTTTGGTACAAAATAAAAAGTATTTTCCCAAAAGCATACCGTCAGTCGTAAAGTTGTTTAACATCGTTAGTGAAAATAGATGACTAATAAGCATTACTTCATATTTGTCATGCTATTTCATGTTATTTTAAAACCTTAATATTCCACAAGGAATATTCAATGCCCCCCAAAATATGCAATACATTTTTTATATTTTGTAATTAACTTTGTGCGCATGGGTTCGAATAGCTTTATTGACCTCGCCCGAAGGCCGTATGAGTCCTCATACCTCGTTAAAGGCCCTTGCTGCGCTCAGGCCTTTAACTGTCTTCAGGGCCCATACACCCAGCACGGCCCTTGGGCGAGGTCTATAAAGCTATAGTAGCGACAACCTGGGAGTCTGTAGAGCAGGTCCTAAGGAGCCGGGCAGAACATTTTCTCCATGCAGGTATTAACTGCATGTGTGAGCGATGGTGTGAGCAATGAGGTGACCAGACGCTTCTTGGAGTTAAACAAATGGATGGCTTGGCTGACCAGTACATTTTCCCTTAAGGAGGTTTTTCAAGAAGTCCAAGTCATGAGGGGGGGGGGGGGGGGGGGGGGAGTGTTAGTCCATGAAAGGTTGTTCTTGAGATGTACTCTACGCGCCAAACCAGGTTTGGTCCCACCATTGTTCGCTTTGCCTTTGGTGGGATTCACAAGTGAAGGCCGCCTCTGGCACCAGGGTCTCCGGGGTAGGCAGGAAGTGAGGGAGGTGCCCGAAACTCCCTGTGCTTAGTCTCCTAGGAGACCCAAATTCACTCTGTGGCGATTGGCCAGCTGACTGGCAAGGACAGCCACCCTGCAGGGTGACTGACAGCTAGGCTGGAATGAAGGGAGAGACCTGAATAAAAGCAAGGCTTTTGGCTTGGAAGGCAGTCTACCACTGGACGAAGGAACCGAAGAACTTGAAGAGGACACCTGCTGCAACTCCTGGACCGTTGATTTGCCTGGTGAAGCCCTGCGGCTGTGCTGAAACTCCAAATTTCGTATCGACAGAAGCCCCTGCAAGGACGACTTCTCCCTTTGAGTTGGTGGGACCAATCAACTCCAAAGTAAGCCACCTGGACATCGATCTCAGTGAATTTGCCGGTTGAATTTCCACAGAGTTGCTGCTGGAAACCGTATAGCCAGGGAGAGGAACACCAGATTGTGTGCGTTGCTTTTAAGCTGGCCTAGAGCTCCAAGAAGATCCTCAAGACTCTCAGGAAGCAGGACTGACCTAGCCTGAGCCGCAGTGCTGGACCCCCCCAGAAGCAAGAAAAGTACATCAACAGCCAGATACCGCGGCGTTGCCATTTGCGGAACACGCGAGGAGCTGAAACACGAACAGCCACGGCATTGAAATTGCCAGTTGCGAGCAGTGACTGTCCCTTTGTAGTCCTCCATCTTGTCCCCACGATGGAGGCCAAGGAACAGTGAGATCTGCAGAGCTACACAGGAACCCAAGTCATCTGCTGCACTTTTCTTCATTCTAAAAAAGGTACTGCAAAGTCTGAGAGAACTTACCTCTTACTATAGAGTTGCTTGCATCTTCTACTATTTACAAGTCTAATCAGCTTGTGGCCCTACATTCGATTATTTTCTTCAAAGACTTCTAAAACACTGTGCAAAGACTTTCCACTTACCTACAAAGAAGTGCTTCAGCTCATATAGACTTGCCTATTGACTTTGGCAGACTCTTCCACTGAATTACTCCTATTGGGGGATCTGAAAGTATTTGCCTGCTTAAGAATATTTGTGGTCTCTTGTATGTTCTAAATAACCTTTTCCTTTGACTTACTATACGATTCTAAATAAGGGATATATTAATGTCCCAGCACCCTAGCAATTTAAGTCACCGAGGGTGTAGGTAGTGTGAGCCATCCCAAAAGGGTATTGACTGATTTAGAGATCTTAAGAGTATTTCCTGAAGTGTATTTGAGTGTTACTGTTATATTGCTCCCTTCTGAAGAAGGCTTATTCCAACTGACTGATGAATTAATAATTGTTTATTCAAGAAACCTTGAGTGTAAGTTTGTTTGAATACTTGTAACTAAATCTCAGCTCACATTGACCCCTCTTGTGATAAGTCTGGCTGCCCAACATGCTACCAAAACTAGTACATGCTTATACCAAAGGTTGGGTTTCCTATACCTGTAGTCAGAGTTGTTTGTAGTGTTCCCAGAGGGTACTGCATACAAACTTTGCCTAACAATCAGAAACGAGTGAAACAGCTTTGGAAATCTTCTCCCAAAGCCTTGGGAGTGTTTGACGAGTGGACCCATTTGACACCATCGTGTCTTGACGACGCAGTAGTTAAATGCCAACAAGTTGGAGACCATAGATTTAGTGGGCGCACCAGTTAGAGAAAGATACTGCCGTGCGTAAACCGCGAGGGCGTGTGCGCAAAGGGAGTTACATCATTAGGTTCGGAAGGCCCCCGCTGAGTACTTCGATGGGCCTGCGGGTGCCGATGCGTTACTAGACTGCTCCGCCGAGGGAAGGCTAAGGATTGCATGCTTTGGAGGAGGTGGTGCGTGTGTCTTTGTCGCCGGGATGTGGCTTCCCATGGCACTGCCGGTGGTATGCTTGCCGGGGGACAGACATGAGAGGGCAAGGTCTGCCCGGTAAGGTAGACTGCCTCCAAAATTGCCACCGTGGCTGCCGACAGACTTGAGAACTGCACCGGCGGGAAAGTTACTCAGCCTGCATGGTGAAGGCCGCCCACCGGTTTGTACGCCTGTCTTGGTCCGAAAGAGCTTACAAGCTTTACAGTTATGCTCGTCGTGATCATGAGGGAGACAGATTGCATTGGCGATGGGTCTTCCAGGGCAATTGGCTGTTGCAAGACAGGCAAAACTGATAAAAGGTGTCCTCTCCATAGCAGAGGGAAACTGCAGCCAGACCGAAAGGAGAGAGAAGGGGTGATTATAAAAGGCATTCAAGAGGAGAGAGTATGTACAGGGCCCCACTCCAGGCGCAGCCAAGCCAGGCGGAAAACAGTCGCTGAACCAATACTGGATGGATTGTCAGCAGACAAGATTAAGCAGCAAATAGCTGCTGAGTAGTCGAAGGCAAGTGAACCGCCAAAGAAATAAGGACCAGCAATATAAAATCCTTACGAGCTCTGCATTATAATGAGACCAACTAGATACAATCTGGTGAGACCTCATCACGTTATTGGATTTTGGGTACACAACACATCACGTTAGGGATAGGGTTAGTCACGCCCATGTCCACTGAGGAAAACACCCAAAGAAACGGAACAAAGCTTGCTGCATCCTCCTGGACCTTTGAATTGCCTGTTGAATCCCTGCTGCTGTGCTGAAGTTTGACAGAGAAGCTCTGGCACCAACCCAAGGGGAGACTTCTTCCCTTGGGTTAGTGGGACCAACTAACCCAGAGACGAACTCCTCGACCATCTTCTCCAAATGGCTTTATTTCTCGCTGCAGCAAGAACCAAGTGCCAGGGGTTGGGGGCATAGTTCAGGGGGGTTGGTGTTCGGTCCTCCGGCCTGGGCCGTCGTAATCTCGTCCTTACCTCAGAGAGTAAGGACTGGATCGCAGACAAAATGGCCGTCGAGCTATCCTGAGGCCTGGGTTCCGGCTGCGCCGGAAGGAAAGGCTGCTCTTCCTCGCCATCGTAGCCTCGGTTATCTCCCGAGGATCTTCCTTACGGGATCGAACCTTCCTTGAATTGGACTTCGAGATTCCTCACGGCCTCGGTCAGTTCCTCCTCCGAGGCCGACTCCGAGCTTGAGGAGGTTATCGTGCCCCCCCCCCCCTCGCTTCTTCCATCATGGTGGCCATGACGATGGTCTGAAAAGAAGATTCCTTCCTTGGCAGCAGGGAAACTCTAGTCCCGGAGGCAGTCTCCGCTGGCGGGGTATCTGCCGGCTTGGCCAGAGTCGCCGCGATCGCCTCGATAGAGGCCTTTGCCTGCCGGGTAGGAGCCTTCACCACCTTAGGTGCGTCCTGGGCCTTCTCCTTAGGGGAGGGGCGACGCCTCGCTCCCCCTCTCCCGAGATCGGACGGGGCTTCTCCCGAAGCTTACCCGGGGTCTCGGGCTTCCTCTTCCCCGAACCGCTGGCTCGTGGTTGACGGTGCCAGGGAAGGTGCGCCCTGCCTGGCGACCGAAGAGCCCGACCTTTCGGCGCTCCCGGAGCCAGCGGACTCGCGGCGCTTGGCCTGGTGTTGGGCCCCCGTCGCCGGGGCACCCGCACAGGACTTAGAAGACCGCTCAGACCCTTTCTTCTTCTCACTCGTTGAGCCCTTCTCCAACCAGCTGGCGAGACAGGATCGACGGTCCCTCATGGTCCGCTCCGACAAGTTCTTGCAGAACTGGCAGTCCTTCTCTACATGAGTCTTGTCCCCATGAAGACAGTAGAGGCATCGCGAATGCTCGTCCTCCTTAAACACATTCTGTAGCCCGCATCCAGGGCAGCTGCGAAACAGCTTGGGTCCGGGTGACTAACTTGCGTCCTGGGCCATTTCGAAGTAGGCCGCAAATCTTCTGGAATCCTCCAAAAGGTTGATTCAACGAAATCTTCACCCTTGAGGGGCGTAGGAAAATCCCGCAACGGGTACCCGTTAACAGGAGTAGAAACGGTGGAGCTTGAGGCTCGATTAACCGGAAAAATGTGAAAATTCACCTGAAAAAGCGCGAAAACGCAGCAAAAGCTCGAGAGCTAAGCTCGAGGACTCCCAACACTTGAACGTGCGGTAAACATTTGTAGATGGCTGCCAGAGGCTGGGCTTAGGGAGAGGGCGGTCATTGGCTGTGGTCAGTATGACGCAGAGATCAGTGATTGGTTACTACTACGAAAGATCAGAAACGAAACAGATACGGATTTTTCTTTACCGAGGATTCCTAGTCTGACGACGGGGAATATTCATGAGCATGTGAATCCATGCCAGACCCCATGCTGGAGAAGGAACATTCTATTGGAGCAGTGATGGGGTTTCTGCACAAGTGTTATTATGAATTTGCCAGTGTGTTTGATGAGGTTGAGGCAGGAGAGTTACCCCCGCATAGGTCTTATGAGTAAGATTTGGAAGACGTAGCAATTTCCATCAAGTAGCAGAGTGTATGCCTTGACCGAAACAGAGAAGGACTACTTAAATACATTGAAGAAAATCTCAAGAAACGGTTTATCAGGCATTCTCAGTCTCTGGCAGCTTTGCCACTATTTTATGTGCCGAAGGAGGGGAAACTAAGGGCATGTATTGATTACCGCTCTTTAAACAAGGTTACAGTGAAGAACCGTTATCCTTTGCTGCCGATTCCAGAAACAAGGAGCTACTATTTTTTACTAAGTTAGCTTTGAGGGGGAGGGGGGGGGGAACTTACCATTTGGTTCGGGTTAGGGAGGGGCGAATTGAAAACTGCTTTCAAAACCAAACCCGATTTGGTTTGAGTATCAAGTTATGCCTTTCGGATTATGCAATGCCCCATCTGCCTTTCAATTCTTTATCAATGATGTTTTAAAGGAAACTTTAGATCTTTTCGTTATAGTTTAGATTGATATTTTGAACAAGATTGTCAGCATGTCAGGCACATTTTTAGGAAATTACAAGATCTTTTACCAAGTCTGGAAAAGAGCCAATTTCACACTGAGGTGGTGAATTCTTGGGATTCGTAGTTTCTCCTCAAGGCCTGGAAATGGATCAAAAGAAGGTCAGGGCAGTGAGATTGGCCGGCCCCAACCACGATTTAGGAGATGCAAGTTGTCTGGGATTCGCTGATTTTTACAGGAGATTTATTAAGATTTTATCAATTAATCCTCCCATCACTAGACTTTTGAAAAAAGGAGCATCTTCTCTGGAATCAGGAGGCGGAAGAGGCTTTTAACACCTTAAAGGGTAGGTTTATTTCTGGTCCCATTCTTTTGCATCCAGATCTGGCACAGCCTTTCTTTGTGGAAGCTGATGCTTCCAATTGTGAGGTAAGAGCCATTTTAGCTCAAAGGCACAAAGAAACAGGGCAGCTCCAACCCTGCATATTTTTCCAAGATGTTTTCTGCTGCAGAAAGTAACTATATTCAGAATGGTTTACAATATTTTGAGGATAAGTTGTACCTTCCAAAACAGGATCTTAGGAGAATTCTTCAAGATCATCATGATTCAGTTCTAGAAGGTCATCCGGGTTTCCATAAGACTTTGGATCTTGCTCTACGACATTTCTGGTGGGAGAGTGCGAGGGAGGATTTATTGGAGTATGTTAAAACTTGCCAAGTCTGTTTTAAAGCTAAAAGGGAGACTGGGAAGCCTGCAGGACTACTTGAACCATTACCTATTCCTCCTTGGCCATGGCATACAATCTCTATAGATTTTATTGTAGATCTTTATAGAGATGGAGGATACTCCGATTCTGGTTGTGGTTGAGAAGCTTGTTCAGGAGATAGTATGTCTGCATGGGATACCTAATCAGGTTATTTCTGATAGGGCCGCAATTTATGTCAAGGTTTTGGAAGGAATTTTGTAGGAGTTTGGATTGGAAGTGAAGCGGACATCAGGTTATCATCCAAAGGCCAATGGTCAAGTTGAAATTAATCAGGAACCAGAGAAGTACTTACAATGTTTTGTAGAAGGAGAAGAGTGGGTCAATCTGTTGTGGACAGCAGAGTTTCCGTATAATAACTAAGAATTCCATTTCCAGGTCTCCTTTTTCTTTGTGGAAGGGGTTTCAATCCACAATTTTTATGCAAGGAAGGATGGCGGAGTAAATGAGACGTGTGGGACACAATTAAAGTGATTCAGAAAGGTTGATCTAAGAGTAAAGCTGACTAAGATTTGCAGAGGATTTTAAAAAAGGAGGAAGAGTCCTAGTTACTCTAAAGGGGATTTGGTGCAGTTATCCTTTAAAAACATCAGATTGAAGGGGGGGGGGGGAACAAATATTTTGTCCGCAATGTGGGTCAGTTTGAGGAAGTAGTGGGACCAGTTTCTGTAAAACTAAAGTTGACACCAAATTTAAAGATCCACCCTGTGTGTCATGTGAGTGTTGAAGCCAGTGTCTAAGGGAATCAGAATGAGACCTGTCCCTAAACCAATTGTGTTAGAAACCAATTCGAAGTTAAAGGCATTCTTGATTCCAGGAAAATCAGGGGAATATCTAGTATCTTATTGATTGGAAAGTATTTGGCCCAGAGGAAAGAACTTGGGAGTGGGACGATCATGCCAAAAGATTATCCAAGTTCCACAGGAAGTATCCTAATAAGCCTGGCCCTGGATACAGGGCCTGAGGAGGGGGTCTGTCAGGTCTGAGTAGGTATGGATCTGGTTTTAATTACTAGTTCAGAATATAGGATGGATGGATTAGTGTGGTCTTTAAATTCACTTTTGATATATTAATCTTAACCATCCTTCCTCAGAGTGAGGGCTTCCCAAGCAAACATGGTGGAGGTGGTGCTGGTCTCTGATTGGAGGGATCAGGGACATCTGACCTCTATCAGAGTTCTAAACTGCCTTTCATTGCCCATCTTCAAGAGAGTCCGGTTTTAGCTGAGCTCCTGCTTTAAGGCCCTGAGAGAGATTCAGGAGGAATATAGACTGACTCCAGTGCTTCCGATCTGCGTGGGACAAGTTCAGCTGGTTCATTGGTGGGAGCGCAGCGTTTAATGAGCATGAAAGGAGTGAAATCAATTTATGAATTGTTCATTTTAGGTAGTTTGTTAGGTCTTTAGAATTAAATCTAAGAGAAAGCTCTTTGGAACTCTAATTTGTCAGGAATCATTCATCTAGGCTCAGTCTACGTTCCTATACCTATTCTGAGTTGCCCAAGTCTAGAGACTAAATGCGAAGTATTCCCAGTTACAGGAGACGCTGGTTGATTTAAATGTGTAGCGGCTGTTATACGAGACAGTTTATAAATTTGCCCGAAGTCAATGCCTCATGTCAATAACCCTGCTGCATAGGTGATTAGTGGTGCGGCGAGGGGGAGTTTGCTGCAAGTCCATTATTCGCGCATGCACAAAGGAATAGTTTCTGAATTGATGTCCGCAGCTCAAATAGAACTGAATCCCGAGATGTGAGCAGGACAAACTCAGGAAAGAAAAGTTTAAAGCCTTTGTGCTTTTCATAACAAAGATATGGAGTACAATTGCGAATGTCACGGAATGCTTTTTTGTCCCAGAGTGCACGAGTATTCCACTACAGAGATTACAGAAACACTATTTTCTTCGATCCGCGGCACGTGTGCATAAGAGAATTCTTTCCAATGTGAAATAGAATTGAAATGCTCATGCATGCAGGAGGCTCAAGGTATCTAGCATCTCAACGCACCAGTCTAACAAAGTCAAGTTGATGTTGCGCATGTGCAAAGGATTAGCTAATGGAAAGTTTAGCCGATTGTCTCTTGTGAACATTAGTCCAGCAGAAGTAAAGTCTGTTAACAGAGCAGCAGATAAGTGCAAAATAACGGAGGAGGTTAAATCAGAGAATGAACTGTAACTAAGAATCTGATTGAATAAACTCCGTTGAAACTAGATCAGCTACTTAGAAATATTTTGTGAAGTCTCACCTCAAGGAAGGATCTTCTTTAAAACACTTTAAAAAGGCTTTATTTTTCCCCCTCTACTGAAGAGATCTTCATTCAGATTCCTCTTGCATTAAAGAGGATCAGCATTATTCAACCTCCAGGTGTAGCAAGGAGGGTGGACAGGTATGGGTCATGTATGGTAATGGTTATGATTTAAGAGGATTAGAGAGTTGCGATTGTTAATCATTATTTTCTTCTACAGATCCAGTTCAACAGTTGGTGTCTGTCATTCATTTTATCCACTTCCCCTTTTCGCTTGGGATGGTTAGTCAACTGGGTTTAGTATCAGTTGTTGGTCCAACGTTCTTGAGGGATCTGTGGGGCCCAGCATCTCCTGTGGACCCAGAAGACAGGACTGTTTTGGTTTGAGGTACTTACCTCATTGTCTATTTAGCTGTGCTCCTCAGTTGAGAATTGCATGGGCTTACCTCTAGAGTTGATTCCAACTCTTTTCACAGGCTTAACAGCTTGGGATCCTACATTTTTCTACAAACTAACTTTGTGCAAGACTGATTCTAAGAAGTACCTTAGCTCCATAGACTCAAATTTACTGCAGTCTTGGCTCCCTGTAGACTCTTCTAGCCCATTGACATTGATATAGCTGTCACTCATAGTTGGTAACCTGTTTTAGACTGCTATTGCTGGGAAAGGCTAGTCTAGATTTCATTGGACGATTTAAGGGTCCTCACATACACCGACAACCTGTTTAACCTTTATCCTTCCTTAAACCTTTCCTTTCCTTTCTGCAACCTCAGAATCTGCAAAGGATACATAAATGCCATTATGGTCCTTGTGATTGAAGTCACCTCAGGGTGTAGGAATAGTGTATGAAGCATATCCAAAGATTATCCACCAACTTGCTCCGATTCTGTAAAGTATTTATTGTTACACAATTGCCTTTTTAAAAAAATATTTAAAATCTGTTAAATAACTATTTATAACTGAAACCTTGAGTGCAAGGGTTACGCGGTTACTTGCATTGATGAACGTCATTGCTACAGCTCACAATTACCCCTCTTGATATAGGCCTGGCTGCGTTACACTACCAACTTGTGTAGTACAGACCTATACCAAAAGGTGGGTTACCCAATACCAAGCAGATGTGTTGCATAGACAGTGTGACTGCATCAATTCTTAAACAAGCAGATTAGCCTGCAGCTCTACTTCAACCGTTGATACGCCTCCAAAACCATAGCACACAGTTAAGTTAAACCCAATTGTAGACTTACCACCCATCGTGGCTACATGACGCGGTTAGTAGTGTTAGACTAGTTTACCAAACTGACGCATTTCATACCATAAGTGCTGGTGAACACGCTGATCTGTTCCTATTGTAGGATTACATGAGTGTCCCAGTATTAACCGATTGTGGCAGTTTTTACATCCCGCTTCCGGCGTGCCTTCTGTACAGCATTGGACATAGATTAGATTTTCTACAAGTTTCCACCCAGAGGACCGACGGGCAAATATTGGATCTATGCTGTTTCGCTCAAGGTAGAGTCCATGTGAGTCGAGGTGACATGGCCGAATTACCATATAACACAAACCATACACCTGCCAGATCACTACACTGGTCACAGCCATCGCCTCACCCGAGCCCTCTCCCCCACCCCCCATCAAGGTTTCACTGGAAGAAAGATCCAGCTTCTCAGCCTGTGTGGCCACCCTTTGAAACAACATAACACTTCTTCGTTTTGACCCTTTCAACCTTTCATTCAGGAGAAGGGGGGGGGGGTGGGGGGGGGGCGGGTGTTTGGGGCGGCAGGGACCCAAAATCTCACCACTTGTTCCACTAACTTCTGCACCCTATTGAACTGCTCTACCTCTTGTAACTAGCGCCTAGAAGTCTATGTGCGTTGTTATAAGCAAAAATAAATACACAAAACCCATTCCTTAATACATATGGGTACCAATTGCGTACGTTACCCTACGTGTCCATACCACATGTATTAGCACCGCCACTGCACACGTATTAGTACCAACAATCCAAGCACACCAGACACACAAGTACCGGAACCCACTCAGTCCACCTTGTCAGGGTTGGCACAACTAGGGAACCTACTTTGGCAATGTTAAGGTGGCACAAAAGCAAGTCAGAGGCCACACTCAACCACTAGACCAGAAGAAAAGAAGACACCCAGGGGAGATTCCTGCAGCCCACACCCTCTACTCACCCATAGCAACGACAGAAGCCTACACAAGTTCCGCTGCTGACCTGGCAGTTATCAAGTTGGCAGGGAATCTGAAGAGGTAGACTTCCTCCCTTGGACTGGTGGCTGTAATCAGTCCCAAGACTAGCCTCAATCCAAGCTATCCCGTGACCTTCCTGGGCTGCAAACTGCCAACACCCTGGGTCCTTGAGCCAGATTGTAGTGCATTGTCTTGCTGTGAACAAACTCCCGAAACTTGGGTGGAATCCTTCCAGACCTCCAGAGGCAAGATCCCCATCTCAAAGTCCCCTCACCAGAGTGCAGGTCCGATAATGCAAAGTGAACTGTTCGGACGAGGCCTGTTCTGGAGTATGTGAAAAGGCACCAAAACTGCAGAAAGAGCTAAATGAATTTGCTGCAAGTCCTTCCTCTCTACTGCAACCTCCTTTCCAGAGTCCCCATGACCAAGGAACAGAAGACCTCTGCTGCAGACTGAAAGAATCCAGCTGCATCTTCATCACTCCTCCTTGCCGTACTCACCGAGTGTAATTCTGTTGCTGGAGTGCCAATTTGGCGTTTGGGTGTTCGCCCAGGCCCAATGCTTGTGTGCCCATAGGGATCCTTTTCCAAGGTCCCAAAAACCTTTTTCACCAACAAAAAGCCTCTGGAACTTTGCCTTTTCTGCATCTGTGCCTAATCAACTCCTACCTAGATGGGGATGACTGCTAAATCAGCGAGTCTTTAGGTATTGCCTGGCTATGGTTTGATCTTTTTATTCCTACAACAAACATTTTGAGTGGCTATAAAGTGATTTTACTTCCCTCTAACTGTGCTCTTTAACTGCACACGTCTAACTTTTACTCACCTGAACTAATGCATTGGTTTTTTATTGTGTATTAGTTTGAAATAGTACTTACTCCTGGAGAAGTTGGCCATCTCCCAGATAACCCGCCACACAATCGGTTGGTTATCGCCATGACCATCAGTCTGGCTTCAGTTAAGGGTATGGGACAAGTGTTGTTGCTCTAGGAAGATGCAAGTTCTTAGTCCTCTAGTGGGGATGTGCTGGCTAGTCTGTTCCTAACTACTATACTGTCAGCCAGCAGGATTTGTCCCAATACAAGATGGCGATTCTACTGAAGCGCAATGATTGGTCCAGTGATTGTGAGGTAGTGGAGCCCCTGGAAAGGTTCTAAACTGCATTTCATTCAAGTCAAGCTCCAGGAAGGTCACAGCTACATGAAGTTCCCAAGAAAGTATTTAGAAACTAAAGATAAACTGAAGCAAGAAACATGTAACAAGGAATCAAACACTGAGAAATGCTGTGAAGACTCCAATAAGTGACAGTAGAATTTAGCAAAAAAAAAAAAGACATGGTAAGGAAATAGAATTGCCAAGTGAATCTCAAGGAATGAACGTTAACTGGAAATTTTCATAAGAGTCCTATGACATTAACAGGTTAATGTTTTGTAGTTCACTTCATTGGGAAACTTAATGCTGATCTGGCGCGCAAATTGCTCCAGTTGATTGAGGCATGTGTGTGAAATTTACGAGTACGCGATCAACAGCTGTCCAGTGTGTATAGGAAGAAAAAAGGCGCGTATGAAAACTATTGGTGCGCGATTGTCAGCCAGCATGTGGAAATAAAGCAATCGCTTACAAGCGCTCTGAGCTTTCGTAGCTTGCGCTTTAAATTAAAAGGACACTAAGGCGCATCTCTGCATCATGCGTAGGAGGTTGCAAGGTCACGGTGAGGCAGACTAACATTCTTGGGGAACTGCACAGCACAAGACTACAGCGAGATAGTAGAGGCTTTGAAATCGCTTAAGTTCTAAAGAACCCGGTGAGTGTTAAACGCAGGATTGAAGTCGCATGGCAAAACTGATGGGCTCATTTCTTTTATGTGATGGAGAGTATAAGTAAAAGAAGGTACATTTTAAATAAAATAAGAATGAAACCGATGAGGAACTCAAAGCAGTAAATGGTTGAGGTATTAACCTTTTTTCAGTGGCCAGACCGTGACTCGGCTGTAAAAATTGACATGTTTAAAAAATAAATAAATAAAAAAAAATGGAACAAGGAAATGTGCCAGAGAAGGTGTATGCACACAGTAACAAACTCTATAAAAGCCACTGAGGTATGAATGACTTTGGCAAGTGAACAGAGTCTTATAAGAAAATAAAGAACCATCAACTAGAATTACTTTCAAGCTTTCGGCAGAGGTAGTCAGGTAATCAAAAGTAGGAGAGGTTATGAGGGGGAAGTTTCCATTGAGGTAAAAACCGTCTGACCATTAGATGCATCTATTGCGCGTTTCCAGAAGTCAGAGGTTCTGAAGTTGGAGGCTTTTCAGAGGAGACCTGATCCTTTGTTATTTTGTACACTTCCCCCTTCCCCTCCCCGGTCTGGTTTGCTCAGTAGTTGTAACTAAAAGGCTGCTGGGTGGACCAGAATAAGGGGTCTTAAGGACTCTCGTTGGCCATCTCCCAGCTAACCCTCCACACAGAATCGGTTGGTTATCTCCATGACCATCAGTCTGGCTTCAGAGCAGCCAGAGGCATGGAAACTGCACTCGTGAAGACTGGCTCTCTAATCTTGACTCTAGCTCTCACGCTGACCTCATTATCTTCCATCTTTCCTCTGCAATTGACAAGGTCCAACACAAAATCCAGATTACACGTCTTCGCGAGCGCCTGGGCATCATGATCAGGCTCCTCCTGTACCAACCTTCCCAGGTTCAGATTGGGTCCTCTCTCTTCTCAATCTACTCCCTCCATATGTTGGGTGCCCTATGGCTTCATCCTCTCCCCCTGGCTCTGCAAGGTCTATCTGGCACCTTTGGCCCTCCTGATCGCTACCTTTTCCTCTTTGTGTTCTGCGAATGAAACGCAGCTCTGTCAGTCTACCTCGGCCTCCTCGCTCATCCCAGACTGTCTATCTGCTATTCAGTCATGGTGCGCCTCAAACGATCTCGGCCTTCATGCCAGTTAAGACTGAGATCCTGCTCATAGGGACCCCTGCACTGCTTTTCCTCCCCACTCTGACCACCCGCCTTGTGGCCCTCACTACCTTGTTGCCGCCACTACCTTGTACGCTCTTCCCAAGAGACTTTCTTATAGAGCCCTCTGCTCGTCTACTTTAATTCTCTGCAGGCGTGTCGCTTCTCCAAGCAGAGAATGGGGTAGATTAATTTCCTCTGGAATGGCCTCCCTGCCCCTCATTAAGTTCCAGAAGCTCAAGACCCTAGTTCTCCCCTTTCTTGCGCCCTCTCCTTTGCTAACCCTCCCTGCTCCAGCTCAGTCTGGCTAGCTGGCTGCTCTGTGTCCTCTGAGTTGTACAGGACAGCAGCTGCCCTCCGCCTATCTCCCCCCCTAACCAGTACCCCAGGGGTTGCAGCCAGCCCACTGTGCACTGCCACCTGGATAACCTTGCACTACCGGGCTGGGATTGCCCCCTGTAGTCCATTTTCCTTACAGTTACCTCTGGGCCCTGCTGCTCTGGGTGCACTTCTCCCTGGACATTCTCCCATGGACTTATTTTTGCTGTATGCCAAGAGAAAGGTTCATCAAGTCTTACCACAGGTAGACTTTAGGAAAACTCCCATAACTAACTAGGGTGGCCTATGTCCACCAGGCCAGATTATAGAAATCCCTCTTAGAGTAGAGAACCCCTTTTGGATTTACATACAGGTCTAATGGTTTTACTTACTGGTCTTCATCTTTAAGTACATAATAGGATTTGCTCAATTATTGGTCTAAACTAAGTGGACCATTGCTCCTTAATAAATTGTACTTACCAAGCCTGACTGATCAAATGCTCAATGGTGCATGGCTGAGCAACGACAACAGTACAGCCCTGGTGAAGCCAAAACCTCCTGCCGTCAGCCTACTGTACAACACTTAAAGGGTGAACAGATCACATTTGGTTTAAAATAGGGTGGTGCTTTAACACCTGTCCGTCTGGTTTTATATTGCACTCCAGGAATAACTACCTGTCAAGTACATTCTAGTCTGAATCCACAGTAGGTTGAATGAAATAAAAGGAGATATTTTCATAAAACACCTGTCCTACCTAGGAGCCACATGGGCTACCATAGGAAAGTGCATTGAACATGGTTGCAGCCGCTGGGGGACCTCAGTAGACCCATTTGGCCTGCAAAATAAAAAATCCAGAAAAAAAGATAAAGCCAAAACGTGTAGCGGTCAAATAAGCAGAGCCAAGAGGCCAAAAAAAAAAAAAAAAGTTATTCTATCCCAAAGAACAGACAAAATTGCCCAAGTCTACTCACTGGAGACGGAGGATGCCTCCTTAATGCTGCAGTGAAATCCACCTCCTTGAATTCATCTGCAGGCTGGCTCTCAGGATGTCTTTTAAGGCGGTCATCAGTGCGAAAGTGAAAGTCCACTGGTCTGGTTATTTGGCCGCTTGTTTTTTTCAAAGGCTGACCTGAAATTTGAACACCAAAAAAATGACATTTGCAACTATTGTATAAAGCACCCAATTGACTTCACCCCTTCCAGGTGTTTGGCTAACCTGCACCTGCAATGGCGGCTCTTAAACTCTCCTCGTTCTTCCTGCGTTGCTCCATCACCTCCTGCTGCAGTTGTTGCATTTTTTCTACCTCCTGTTCTTCAGTGCTCTTCAATTTGGTGTTGAGATGCTTCCGTCTGCAAGACAGGAAAAAGCAGTCCAAGGGGCAAATGACAATCTTCATAAGTCAAGGAATTTGCGCTGCACACCATACACGTTTTCCACTCAATTTAAACCAGGGTCCAAAGCTACTACTTTTACATCAGTACAACCCTGTCCAAACTCATGTCCTTTTATCAACATGCTATAAGTTATGCTTTGTTTGGTACTGCTCCATTTAGCTAGCCAGTAAGTTGGAGCCAGATCTACAGGAGTGGTTATCTAGCTACCACACAGCCATAACAAGATCGGCCCCTAAAACCTAGATGCTTTTCGTGCAAGAGAAGTGCTCCCAACAATGTAGATATTCAAGATTCACGTAAATGTCACATTGAACATCAGCATGAAGCAGCTACATGTAGGAGGTTTAGGAAAGTTATACATCTCCAGATGAATAGCACTGTCTGAACAGGTGCCTTGTTCCACACCTCTGCAACATTTAAAAGGAATCTGGCAATACAAAGGGACAGCGAAAAAAAGCAGACCACTTGATAGAACTAAACATGAGCCTGTTTGGGCTATTCACTTGCAGATCAAGTGGTTTGCGTTCATGTGCATTTATTCTCCCCAGGTTTGTTGCTGCTGTCTGCAGTATGCTGGACTCTTTAATAAGAATCAAGGTTCAAAGTAGAGTCTACTTTGCCAAAGCCCTTACAAAAATAAATAGCATCACCATTGCTAGGATTACCCTGACAGATTGCCAACTAAAGGTTCTTGGCCTTTCGCAAACTGTTCCAGCATAGTTTTGCGCCACAGTAGTATGATATATCCGGCCATGGAGCTGGATCAGTGCATCAAGAGCCCCTACCTCACAGCATACCACACTTGCAGAAATCTCAGCACTGAATGGGCAGTCACTCCTCCCCTTACCCCCGGAGCCTCACCTGCTACCTAAAACACTGGTAGTAGGTGCCAGAAAGCGCCATGTACATGCCCCAGTCACCAATAGAAACTGTGTCCACTTACTTCATAACCATCGGAGTGACCGGAATAGGTATGCGTGCTTTAGGCTTGGCAGAGATGCAGTCACCCACAGGACCCTTGTTTAAAGACATTTCCGCCAATGTCCCTCTGCTTTGTAGGCTTTAGGAAAGAAAGAGACTAGGTCAAGAGCTTGAATGCACCCGAAAGAAGTTCCACCACGTGCCACCAACAGACCAGATTTCTTTAAAGCAAGTGCTTTCTACACAGTGAAACAGACAAAAACCCCACACCATTTCGAGGCTACAAGAACGGGAGCTGATCACCCTGTGCGTGCTTAAATCTCACTGCGCAGGTAGGACTTACCGGCGCAACTGCTGAGGCCTAAACACTGTCTTTCGCTCGCTCCCTTTAATAACACTGTGAAAAGGGAAACGTTGGTTAAATTCCTTCAGTTGGTGGCACTGAGCCCTGGAATATCTGCTGCTCGTTTTGCAAGTCAGTAGCTTAGATGGCGTGAATGAAGGAAGCACCACGATTAAAGCTGGTACATTACAATCTGTTAATGAGGACAAGCGCTTGGGCAACAATAACAAAACAGAACCTTGTTTGGATCCAAAAGGAATGGTCACTTGTGAAAGCATAGGGCACACAAGAGTAGGCAGATAATCAATTCAGTGTGTTACATGGGGGACAGTGTTGGGGTGAAGATCTGGAGTGAATCCCTGAGATTAAAAGCTTGAATAACCCCATACCTAGGTGGCTCAATTAAAAGGTTGCCCGCCATCAACCACTACATCAGCATGGAACTTATAAATGTGGTTACCACTCACGTCGCGCTGCAGTCATTCAGGGAACAGAGGGTTTTTTTTATAAAAAAAAAATAAAAAAAATCAAGCGGTGGAGACAGTTCTGTACCAATAGTTAGTCAACTGAAGCACGGATTGAAAAACCAAAACTATAAATGGCAATTCTGCTAGCCCCTCGTGTATGTATGCAATAGCAGGAGGGATTAAAAACCATAGGTATCCCCCATCCCCTGCACATCAAAACTAGTGCATACAGCTACCGCAGCATTCTTTACTGCCGCTGGAAGGGGCCCCTCACGCATTGGTACAAAGGAGTAACTCACCAGAAACTATATAGCCCCTTTCCTCATAGGATTTCACTATACAGGAAAGGTCAGATTACACACAGCATGGCCATGGCAGCTGCATTGTCCAGCTTCACCACACCTTTCAATCAGCAAAAGGCCTAATTAAGGGCCATGTAAAGTTGAAGGGGAGGGGTGAACAGAGGGAAGCATAAGGAGCAAGATCACAGTAATTACTGCAGGATTCATTTATTTTCACTCTTATTAGCAGATGCTGCCACCCCACCACCAGCTGCCTAGTCACACGACTAGGGGTACTCAGACTGAGTGGTTATGTAGAAATGTCATCTTGTGTGATCGTCTCACCTGCCGATTCACCCAGCACTTCTGCTGGACTACGTTCCGTTTCCAACTCTCGTGAGGAATCTTCGGCCTCACTCACCCATTGTTTGTACTCTGGGCACCCTTTAATGGGGTCAACTTTCCACCATATTTTCTGTCATCTGTAATGTTCTATTGTAGCACAGCACCTTATGTGCAGTATTCGTGGAAGATCCTAGAGCCTAGAGCTTCCCCCTTTGGTTTTATTTTGAATTCTTTGGGAGAACTGTTTGCAAGGATAGGAGGGTATTTTTTTTTAATTCTACCTATCCTTTCTTGTGAAGCCAGCACCCCCACATTATGTGGACAGTCTGTACATTTTGTAGGTAGGTTTTCATATTTATGATAAAATCGTCCTGACCGGTGTGAACCCCAGGACCTTTTGCTTGGACGTTGTAACTATTTTACCTTGTCCCTAGGTGAAAGGGGGGAGGGGGGATGCGGAAATACAATGTATGTATTGTGTGGTGCATAAGTCTGAACCCATCTGCAACTTTGTGGCATCCTTCTGGCTCTCCAGAGACACGATTTGAATCCTTAAAGTCCCTTCACATGAGTGCATGACGAGAATACGACCGGGATATTCGTTCACCTGGCTGCTGAAAAGGGCACGAAAACCAGAGCTGCATCCAGCCATGAAGAAACCCTTGCCAGAGTCTTCCCCGTTGATCCCTGCTGCAAATTCCCTTCCAGTGTCCTGTCTTCAGAAGGAATTAATCAACCTGGTTTTTGGCTGCAGATCCTGAAGACGTCCAGCTGCAAACTACTTCCGTGCTGAGGTACTGTGTTGGCTGGTATTACTCACCTTTTGGGATTCCTGTGTAGCTTTGGGGCGTTTCATAGGATTGGGAGACCCCTCATTCAATTCACCGAGGCCCACTGCCGGAATCCTCCTAGGGTGTCTCCTCTTAAGTCCCTGGACCCTAACTAACTCTAAAAATTACAAGTTACTCACAATAGTGCACAACGTACTCCTACTCCATAGTCCCCTTTCCTCCACTGGACCGGAAACCTTTTCTCCAGAGAAAAATTCCCTTTCAATTTGGATGCGCGTGGGGGCAAGGCCCCAGGATCATGCACTCCCTTGACTCCATCCACCGGCACCACAGTCTCCTTTGACGAGTAGGCTGCATTAACCCACCTATGATCTTTGCATCTTTTTAAGGGGGAGGATGATGGGAAGTATGGAGGCAAGGGGGGGGGGGGGGGGGGGGTGGACCATGGACTAGGAGTAAGTTGGTCACTCCTGCGATTACTCCTACGTCCCGTCCCCTTTCCTCCATCCTGTATGGGCATTTACCACGGATCATAAAGCCCTGGGTAGGAGTGTGGTTGACCTTAGGTGAACATGTTTCGCAGTACCGCGTGAGCGAAGGGCTCATCAGAACGTACACCAACATCCAGAGAGTAGTGTTTACAGAAGGCTGACTGCCTGGCCCATGTCACCGCTCTGCTAATCACCTGCCATGGTACAGGTCTTTGGAAAGTGACCCTTGTTGCCTTGGCACCGACTGCATGAGCATGTATGTTCCTTGGAAACACCTTCCGCTGTACCTTGTATGCTTCCTGAATGGCCGAGACCATCCACCCGGCTATTTAGGCCTTGACGCTGGTCTGCCTGGTTTCACTCCACCGAAGGTGACAAAGAACCTGACTTGGGGAAATCCTTGTTCTTGTCCAAGTAGAATCAGTGCTCACCTTTGTGTTGCAACACAGACTACACAACAATCCTCTTGTTTTTAAATAAGCGTTCTTAAATAGGGCAAGATATGTAACAAACATACTTTAAAATACATTTCCAGAATCAGCATAAGTTAATGGATACTCTTTGGCTATGGTTCTAACAATTCCTACACCCAGAGGTAACTTCATCACAAGGATAGTAATGTCAATTGTATTATCATTAGTTATACTAGATTCGGAGTTTGCGGAAAGGTTAAAGGAAGGAAACAAAGTTTAAGCAGGTTCTCAGGGTATGTGAATATACTATACTTAATCTTCCAATGAAGTCTAGACAAGCCTTTCGCAGCAATGACAGTCTAACAAGTTACCACTTATGAGGGACAGTCAATGGACTAGAAGAATCTGCAGGGAGCCAGACAGCCAAAGTCAATTGGAGCACAGTGTATGGAACTGAAGCACACTAGGTCTTGCAAAGTTAGCGTGTTTTGTAGAAATCACTTGTAGGGTCACAAGCTGTAAAGCCTGTGAAAGGAGAGCTGGAATCAAAAAGCAGCCAATGCAAATCTCAATTGAGAAGAGCACAGCCAAAAAGACAATGAGCCAAGTTCCCCAAGTGTAAACAATACCACTGGTTTGAATAAGGGGTTCAGCTTTGCAGTGATGCAGACCCTGGATTCCTGAGCCTCAGTCATGGGGCCAAGAGTGAGGACGTCTGGAGGGCTCATGCAGTGGCAATTTGGAGGTAGTCGGCCGCCCCAGGCTCTTTCCGATCAGCAGCACTTTGCGGTTTCAGCGCTTGGTGAACAGCACCACCGTGGATCTCCGATACTGGTTGGGCTGCCTTCACTCCTTGGGTCCTGCACTCGTGATGGGACTCTAGCTCCGTCGTCCTGCTTCTGGGGTGTCCTTAGGAGACTCCTGGAGCTTCTGGCTGGATTTGAGATGTTGCACTAGACTATGGGTTTCGCGACCCCTGGCTGTACTTTGGTGCGTATGGATTTTGCGACCCCTGTGGTGCTGCAAGAACAATCAGGGAAGATGGTCCAGTGGAGTTAGTCTCAGGGTTAGTTGGTACCACAAACCCAAGGGAAGACGTCCCTTTCGGAGGTTCTCTTGGCGATCAGAAAAAAGTTTCAGCACACCAGCAGGGCTTCACCGGGCAATTTAAAGGTCCAGGAGGATGCAGCGAACTTCCGTTCATGGTTCCTTCGGTCTTTTTCCCAGTGGTTGAATGCCTCTAGTCCAAAAACCATCGCCTTTCCTTCCATTCATGCACAGCCTAGGCTGTCAATCACACAGCAGGGTGTCTGTCCTCAAAGGACAGCCAGCCAATCAGAACTGGTTGCATTCAGGCATTCCTAGAGACAAAGGACAGGGAACCTCTCTTTGAGTGGAGGCCAAATGGCAGCACCTTGTATTGGAAATGCAAGCCCATGACCTGAAACCTGAGGAACGAACGTTGGGGCTGCCAAATGGTGACAAGTAGATACAAATCCATGAGATCCAGTCTCCTCCACACAGTGACTGCCATCAGGGCTGGGGTAACCATTTTGAACTTCTGCAAGGTCAGGTATGTTTAAGAAGGATAGATCTAGGACCACACTCTGGCATGTCTAGTACTTCTGAATCGTGAATATGCGCGAGTAAAAGCCCAAATCCCACTTAAGGATGAGATCTCTGCTTCGCGCACAGGTCTGAAAACATGGTCTACCAGGACTGACTGGAGGGTCAATCTGCCTCCCATGGAATGCTGTGGATCCAATGAATGCAGTCTGGGAGGGGGAACTGCAAAGAAGTTTGTTGCTTCCGGCAGTGTTGACTGGGGACCAGTCTGGCTGCCTGGCCCTTCAGTACTGGAAGCCCCAAAATCCACTGAATGTTCGGGGTCTATCCGCCGCTTTGAATGGCAGATCCAGAATTCTTTCCTGGACATCTGGGTTGAACCTTGTGGCTTTGAGCCAGGCAGTCCTTGTGTCTGTCGCTACGCATATAGCCCTACTCTCAGTATCAATATGAACGGCCGTGGCTTCTAAGAGTTCTTGTGCCACCATCTTGTCCTCCACCAATCCTGCCTTGAATGACACCTGCTTGTGGTGCCAGAATGTCTGGAAGGAAGTCAGCAATTTCACGACACAGTCTGACTCACTGCAGCAAGAATAGCGTCTGCATTGGTCTGAATGTAAAGAGCTGCGTTGGAATAGACCTTGCCGTAGGCCTCAAGGACCTTCTTACCCAGTAGCGCCAATGTGGATGTGCTGAAGAAACGATTGGCTTGGTATACATGGAGGCCGCCACGATGGACGACAGCGGCTGAGGGTGAACGGACAAGAGTAGTGCATCGCCCTCAACCTGCCTAAACTTAGCATCCAGCCTTTTGTTCACTGGCTGTGGCGTGTGGCTTAGTCCAACTCTTGGCTGTGGCGTGTGGCTTAGCCCAACTCTTGGCTGTGGCGTGTGGCTTAGCCCAACTCTTTAGCCAGAGCTTAAACATCCTTCTGTAGAGGTATACCAGACCCAGAGTGTGCACGGATGGTGAGAACCTCTGCCAGGACATCAACTTCAGGCTGTGCCTTTTGAGGCTGGGAATACCCAGGTACTCCTCAAGTCCAGCGATCCAGTCATGGAACGTTCTTGCCCAAGAGCTTCAACCGTGCACTGGTACCGGCTGCTGAGGGAGCATGGGAGGGATTATGTCCTGGATGACGCCCTTTAGAAAGTTACCCATTTGCGGAGACAGCATGAGCGTCAGGAATTTGTTGAAGAACCGCTCCTCGCAGGCTGGCTGAGCCTGCTCTTGCACTGGTGCCTGCGCAGGCGGAGCCATGCAGCCTTGCTGTCTGCCCCCCACCGAGCCTTTCATGTGAACGAGTCCTCTTGTGTAGCGCATGGGCCCAGACAGGGTCAGGTAGGTTGTAGACCATGGTACCAGTGACACAAACACCAGTGTCCAATCTGCTGTGTGTGGATTTCTGCCTTTGGTGCTCGCCCGACTAGCGTGCATCTGTTCTGGACCACCAGGTTGTCTGCCCCTGTAGGGCGTGGTTGACAGGCCTGGGCTCGGCCCGTTTGCTGAGACATGTAGGCTCTGCCCCCGACTGCACACCAGGACCTTGCCCGGTAGGTTATGGACCCTCTGCCATGGTGCCAGTACTGCTGTCAGCACTGCGTATAGGTGCCTCCTTGAGGGTAGGCCTGGTGAAAGAGCAAAGCCCCTGGGGACACATTCCAGTGTTTGAGACAATTGGCTCCTTAGCTGTGGGACTGGGAGGATCCTTGGATCACTCAGCCGTTCGCTACTGGAGAACTCTGTACCCTGTCCCCATGACGAGACTGGCCCCTCCCACTGGTTTATCTCCCTGGGAGGGAGTCACCCTTGCAGGGTGCTTTGGAGAATGACATGCATTACTCCCAGTAATAGCATTTCTGATGATTGTATCTGCATAGATTCACATGCTGTGCATATGGTCTGACATCCAGTGGTAACCGCGGAGTATTGCATCTCGTCTTTCGGGGACGTCGGCATAGGCGTGTCAGTAACACTATCCCTATCGTGACGTGTAGTGTACCCAAAATCCCTCACGTGCAGAGGTCCCTCCGATTGTATTTATTCTGCCATGAGGGAGCCCAAGGCTACAACAGTGAGTGAGTACATTAAGAGAGAAATTAGTAAGACATCTTATGTTCCTTCCACCGCGAGCGGGGAGGTAGGGAGGGCGCATGTGAATCTAAGCAGATACAATCATCAGAAATGCTATTATGGTGAGTAATGCATGTCTTCTGATGCTTGTTAATCTGCTTCGAATCATATGCTGTGCATAGACTAGCGAGCAGTACCCGGAGTTGGAGGTGGGTTGTGAGAAAGAACAGTAGAGAAAAGAGGTCTTAGTACTGCTTGTCCCACCTGAGAATCAGACCTAGAATGAGCGTCTAGGGAATAGTGTTTTGTTAAGGTGTGTACAGAACTCCAGGTTGCCGCTTTGCAAATGGACTCGAGGGGAACATTTGCAATGAATGCTATGGATGCCCCAGTGCCTCGAGTAGAATGTGCTCTAGGCTTGAAGGGCAGTTCTCTCAGCAAGAGAAACAGTGTGATGCATTTGGCAATCCACCTTGAGATAGCTGATTTAGAGACAGGATCCCTTCTCTACCAGCTGCCACTGAAGCAAAGAACTTCCTCAGCGATTTAGTTCTTTCCAGGTAGAACATGACTACCCTGCGCACATCTAGTGTGTGTAGACTTCTTTCGACCATGTTAGTAGGATTCTGGAAGAAAGTGGGTAGTTCAATTGATTGGTTCACATGGAACTTTGAGATGAATTTAGGCACAAATCTGGGATGTGTGCGCAGAAATACCTCATCTTTGTGGACTGCAACAAAGGGGTCTAGAACAGAAAGACTGTAGTTTGCTAACCCTTCTGATAGAAGCGATAGCCACTAGGAAGGCTGTTTTATAAGTTAGGTCTTTCAGACTTGCATTATGCATAGGGATTGCCTGTATTTTCCACCACAACCCCTTTTGTTGTGAAGTGGTGTAGGCTGACAGAGCAGCCAGATGAACCTTTAGGGAATTGCAGACTAACCCTGTGTCCGACAGATGGCTTATATACAGCACAATGTGTGTGGGTGAGCAATCGATGGGATTGATGCCCGTGGAATTGCACCAGATGACAAAATGTTTCCATTTACAGGCATAGCAATAACGCCCATCACACCCCCCCCCCCCCCTCGAGTATGTCCATGCACCTCTGAGGGAGTTGCAGGTGTCCAAACTCTATGATCTCAGGAGCCAAGCTGCTAAATTCAGGGTTTGTGGGCATGGGTGTAGGGTCTCCCCCTGTCCTGAGACAACACATTGTACGGGCAAGGTAGTTTTACTGGTGGGGAGAGGGACATTTCCATCAGGTGAGCGAACCAGGGTTGGCGGGCCCACAGTATCATGGTAACTGGTTCCTGGTGCATCTTGTTGAGAAGATGAGTCAGGGGAAGGCGTAGACAAATTTCCCAACCATGTTATCCAGAGACCATTCCCCTTGGATCGGTTCTGGGGGTTCCTGGAGGCGTAGTCTTGGCATTGGGCGTTCTCCCGAGTTGCGAACAAGTCGATCTCTGGGAAGGCCCATTCTGCAAAGACGTTGGATACAATGTCTTTGTGAAGCCGCCATTCGTATTCTTCTGGCAAAGGAAAATCTCTGCCGAGTACATCTGCCAGTAGATGAGTTCACCTGGAACATGTTGGGACAACAAACATTGCGTTTGAGAGCCCATATCCAAATGTTTTGGGACAGCTTGGATAGCCCTGGAGTGCGAGTGCCCCCCGTTTGTTCAGGTAATACATTAGTGTAGCACTGTCTTCCCTTGCAGTTGCATCTGAAAGGCCTTCAGTGCTTTGAACACCGCTAATAGCTCCAGTAGGTTTATATAGTTGGACGCTACTTGAGGGACCACATTCCGTGCGCTGTCTGCTGAGGCAGGTGAGCCACCCAGCCCGTGAGAGATGAGTCTGTCGTGAGTGTGGCATCCACTGCAGGGGTGGTGAAGGTCTTCCCCTTCAAGAGGTTCTCTTGACCAACACTGCAGAGAGAGAGAACAAGGGCTGGTGAGACAACTACCAGATCTTACCTTGTCTGCTGGTCTGACACCACTGGCTGTTGAGCCACTCTTGCAATGGACGCATGCGCAGCCGTGCGTGGGGAACAAGTATATGCAGGTCGCCATCATTACTAGCAAGCGCATGGCTTTGTGCACGGTCACCTCCTGACTGGCTCCATATTGAGGGACCTGAAAAAGCATGTTCTGAACCCTCTCGGAGGGGAAGACGAGACCGTCCTTCGTCCGAATTAGAGCACCCAGAAATTGTTTTTGTTTGACTGGGGACTAAACTGGATTTCTTTTTGTCGATTGAGAAACCCAGACTGAACAGGAGAGCTACTGTTTTTTGGGTTTTCAAACAAACGAACAAGTCCCCGTCGCCAGTCGTCGAGGTAAGGGTAAACTGGGACTGATAATCTCCGCAGGTGTGCCGTTGATACTGCCAGGACCTTGGTAAACACCCTTGGCGCCGAACTTGAACTGGTAATGCCTGTCTTGGATCATAAACCTCAGGTATTTTCTGTGCACCGGCAACATTGAAATATGAAAGTATGGATCTTTCATGTGAAATGCTGCCATGTAATTCCCTCGTTTCAGCAATGGAATCACCTCCTGCTGTGTTACCATGCAAAACTTCTGGGGTTTTATAAACTTGTTGGCTGGGCACAGATCTAGAACAGGGCGCATGGCGAGATCTTTTTGGGTACAAAGAAGTACACTGAATAAATACCCTTGTTTACCTGGAAAAGAGTCTGCTTCTATGGCGTCCTTTCCCAGCAGCGCTTCCACCTCTTGATTCAGGATCTCCAGATGGTCCGATGAAAGGCACTGAGCGTGGCGGTCTGAATTGTGGAGGTTGGGCGAATTCCATGCAGTAACCGTGGCTGACCGGCTTTATGACCCACTGGTCTGAAGGTATTCCCTCCCGTGCCATGAGGAAAGATGTTATCGCCCCCTGACCGGGGTGACATGGGAAGGGACCTGGTTTGGTGGTCATTTATGACCAGAGGCTGTGGCTCCTCTGGGATTGGGGCCTCTGCCTTGTTTGACCCCTTGCTGGGTAGTATGCAGTGTTTCCAGAAGTCTGTCCTGAGTTGACATTTCCTGTGCCGTAGTAGTTTTGACCAACACGGGCTTGCCCGCGAAAGGACCGCTGAGAGTTATTACACCTCTGGGTGGAAAGCTTCTGTGTGATCTGTTGGAGACTTCAGAGTCTCATGCTCCTTCTTGGCTGTTTCCAAAGCCTCATCCACCGCCCTTCCCGAAGAGGTTAGAGTCCTCAATGGGCTTGTTGATGATGGAAGTCCTGCATTTCCGGTTTAAAACCAGACGTATGCAGCCAAGCGTGTCTTTTCAGCAGGGTCCCTTGGGTCAGAGACCTGCCTGCAGTTTCCGCAGTGTTGCGAGTGTTCTTGATCACATGCTGGTTAACTGGTCTTCCCTCCATTAAAACAGAGAGAAGCTTTGATTTTGCGGGTTCAGGAACCTCTTGGAGGCCTTCCTGGAGCAAGTTCTATTGGGCGTCAGCATAGCTTGCCAATAGCGTATTATTAGCAATCCGTGTAGTGTACGTGTCTGCCGACGTGACACATCAGCCAAGGGCATACAGACGCTTAGATTGCTTACCCAGCGGTGATTCCTCGTGGCAAGGGGTACCCCTGCCCTTTTCCGAGTGGTAGTCCCTACCAATGAATCTGGGATGGCGTGCCCTCCGATATATATAGGGTTGGAAGGGGAAGGTCGAAATAATTTTCTCAACTCTTGGGTTCACTGCCCGGGTTTGAGCTGGTGATACCAATGAGGGAACCACCCTTCTCTTCAGAGTTGAGGAGGAGGTATGGCCTGGCTAGATGGAGGTTTCTCCTTAAGGATATCCTCCACAAAATCCTGCTCAAGCACCACCTCCCGAGTGGAAATTTTGAAGTATTCAACTACTTTTTTCAACATGGAGTTGAATGCCATTTGGTCATCCACAGGACAGGCCTGGCGAGCTGGGGTGGAAGGAGGAGAATCCATGCACAAAGAGTCCTGATCTTGCTGTGTCCATGGGTCTTGACCTTCCTGCTGGGTTTCCTCCCAGTTGTCCGTAGTATCCTGTTCTTCCTCATAACTTTGAAGAAATGAAGCTTCCTCTTCATTATAAATGTCCCTATATGTGTCCATGCGGACAACATCTTCCTGCTGGAATAAACCAGATAATCCTCCCCAGCCGATCCATACACCCTTCGAACTTCTCTGTAGTCCATTTAGAGGACCCAAACGGGCCTGCGGGTGGAGAAACTATGTTTTCCGCCCTACGGCGTTGAAGAGTCCTTTAGGGTGTCGGAGAGAGGCTCCTGGCTATCTTTGTAAGCGTCGGGATCCCAATCCGCATCTGAAACTTTCTTTGCAGCTTGTCCCATAACTTTGGGCGGAACCGGGGTAAGACCCACCGCTGCTCTAATTCCTTCGATGCTGCTTTCGATAGTCACCAAATCGGCGTGAGACAAAGGCTCCGATGGTGTACCGACAGGTAAACTACCTTCCATTGCGCTAGAGGGCCTACCGGTCGTTTTTTCGGGTAGTTTTCAGGCCTACCGTGGCCTTTGAGACAGTCGAAGCGTCGGACTTCCGCACTTCAACGTTTGCAGTTTTTGGAGTAGCACCCTTGTTTGATTTGGACTGCCAGTCGCAAGACGCTGCTGAGGATGCGGGGGAAGGCTTTGGATCAGAACAATCCGAGGAAACTGGCGAAGTTTTCAGCGGCCCTGTTGGCGCCTTCACCTTTTTCAACGAAGATGTCGAAATCAGTATAGGGGCTGTGTCGCCGGGTGTTGCCCCTGTAGCGAGACCAGTTAGGCTTTAAAGGGTCGGGGGCAGGCGTGGTGGACCTAGAAACGTCCGCCTCATGGTCTATATTGGACACCTGAAGTAACCCCGTCACTCTCAGTGGGTGTGGGATTCCATCCGCGAAACACTATGCGCTCCTTTAGGCCGAAGGAGTTTGCAGGCCGCACAGCGCTTTTAGTCATGCTTTAGGGGGAGACCGGCGTTACACGTCCTGTGTTCGTTCTTCCAAGGATATCTAACCCTACACTTAGGGCAGAATCTAAAAGGAGTCCTTTCCATAGCTCAAGGGAGGGCAGGATGACCAGACCAAAAGGGAAAAGAGGGGGAAGACATACCAACAATATGGCCGCCCCGACCCCACTCTACTGTATAGGACGGCCAGAAAGTCCAACCACGTGGAAAATCCAGCCGCCGGATCTTAGGTGCCGAAATACACAGCCGTAGACGAATCCACCATAGACTTAGTCGAAGATGTTCTTGTAGTTTAAGTGACTTAACAGGGAATAACCGACAATTCGGTGAGATTAACAATGTCTCTAGTAAGAGCTCTGCTATAGGGCGACCAGTTATCTGGGCGGAAAAAAAAACAATCCGAGGGACCTCGGCGTGTGAGGGATTTTGGGTACACTACACATCACGATAGGAATAGTGTTGCAGACACCTATGCCTACGTGCTCTTTCGGTCCCCGAAAGACAAGATGCAATACTCTGCGGTTACCACTGGATGCCGGACCCTATGCACAGCATGTGATTCTAAGCAGATTAACAAGCATCAGAAACTCAACTTCTTGGTCTTTCTTCCAACATACTCCTTAATGTGGTCTGGAGCAAGACCTGGGGAAAAGTTCCCTCCACCATGCAAACCGGTTCTTTAAGGCCAAGGGAGTGAGTCACATGCCGAGCCGCCATCCCACCTGCAGTCTTCCCCAAGGCACCAGAGGCAGAGGGTGCGTGGGTCAGATGTAGGAAATGCAGCGTTGCAAGACGGGCACCTACTGAAGCCCACCGTGGCCGACATGCGCCGGGGACGGGTGAGGCACCAGTGGACGGTGTATCTGCAAAAATAGTCAATATAACAAAACAAAGAAACTAGGGAAAAAGGCGCATGGCATTATAGGCCACAAGGCTTAAACGCAAGTGCGGAAAAATTCTATCCAATCCAGTCACATAAAAGAGGACTGGGGTGTGGCGTCTGTGGGTGGAGTCAAGGGGGGGCCATGCCTGCATCTAAATTTAAAGGACAAGGCAATTTTTCCTCGAGAAAAGATTCAAGCCCCGACCCTCGCGAGGGACATGGATGGAGGAAAGGGGACAGGACGTACAAGTATGAACTACTTTATGAAAAGACTTTGTAGGCAACTTAACCCCATCTCATCCTGCCTACGGTTGGCACCTAAACCACTAGGGTCCCTCTTCTGTCTGATAACTCATGCAATAGAATGTATAAGAAAAGGATCCAGGCTTGAAGTATAACAAGTGTTCTGTCCCTCTGAAATTAGGAGTCACAAAAGGTCTTACTTTGAATGCGTTTTGCCCTTCTTAAGAATACATAAACGTAATTTTACTCACCTGTGAATTGGTTCTCCACTTCCCAAAAGCAATGCTGTTGGCTTCAATTTCTTTCAACATATATGTGTATGTGTTTACCAACTGGAGCTCGCTTCCCCTGACCTGCTGTATAGCCTGTTTAGAATAAGTCTGCCTTAGGTTGGAAAGCGGTGTGAAATTCTTAAGAATACTGTGGGTTTTACTTACCTGGGCCTGCCTTGGGCCTTCCTAAGATTGCTTATCGTAGTCAGTGTTCCACGGAGCTGAAAATGAACCTCAATAGTTATTACAACAGGTCTTACTCACCTAGTAGAACAGAGGGTTATCCTGAATGTAGTTATAGGTTCATACTGTTCCATAAATCTGTTCTCCACTATTCAGAAAAGTATGGTTTACCAAGTGATTCCTTAACGGAGTGTCACTGCATGACTGACAGGGCCTACTACCCTTGAATCCTTGACTATTAAAAAAGTACATGGTTAGGGAGGTTTATCATTTTTATGCTTCATCCCCTCTCGTAGTGATACACCCAGCACTTTTTGGCAGCACTTTTTGCTGGACTTCTGGGCCTTTTTCTTTAATCCTGAATGAGTGGAACCTTGTACCACTCCTTCATTCTTATGGGATTGGTCGTCTTTTGGAACTATTCTTTGTAGTTTATCTGGGCTATTGAGTCCCTTTTCCTCCATAACCCATAAAGGCATCTGTATTTTACTATTGCAGCACACCGCTCTTCATGGGCAGTGTTGCTGGGGACCCTTTCCCTCCTTTGAGATTATTTTCTTTAGCCTAGAGTAACTACAGTTCTTAAGGATAGAGAGATACTGATAGTAGCCATTGAAGTGATCCCCGTTACGGAGATCTCATTTTTATGCCAAATCTCTATTAGTGAGACCCACTGACCCCATCACGTCTTGCAGACTGCGGCACCTTTGTCCCATTCTCTTGACTGAGGCGAGCCTTTCCGTCTCCTCATTCTTTTTGCTCCACCTCCGGCAACGCTTCATCCTGCTTTACTTCATTTTTTTTTTTTTTTTTTTATTGAGTCTGGCTTTCCTCCTTTAATTTTGCTGTACACAGCACCCTTTGTACAGGGTTGCCAAGAGCCCTTTGGGCTTTTGTTATATTTATATTTTCCTTGACAACTACTGTTGGGCACACTAGGTATCCAGTTTCTCACTGCTCCTGCAACATTATGGGAGGTGGCAGTCTGTTGTCTTTTGCGGGAACCCTCCATGTAGCCCGCCGATACTCCAGTGTGTCTGCGACATCAGGAAACTGGGAGAGGGGGTGAAATCCCAAAACTGATATCCGAGAGAATCCAGTTCCCACTGGGTGGCTGGCTGCCGCCTTCTGTACACTGCAGGGAGCATTTGCAGAAGCGTGAATCCCTGATAAAAGGAGAGGGGATCCAGAGGCAGAAGACAAGTTGCCCACTGGAACTGAAGACCAGAGACGCCTACAGTCCCTTCCAACAACCACAAAGACCACTGCTGGCCTGACCTCTCTGAAGAATGCTACTCCTTTCCTTGGCCTAGTTACAAAAGATTCCTCTTTACTGCACCTTTCCTTCTATTTCTATGTCGCTTTTATTTTTGTATTTGACCTCTTTTTACAGTGCAGTGAAGCCTTCAGCTTCCCTACACTGGCTTTTGCTCATCTGTTATGGGGAAACACATGCCCTTCAGGCTGTCAGTCTAGTTACCACTTTTAGTAACTTTACCACTTGGGGTAGTTTATCATTGTAGAAGTGTACCTTACAATGCAGCACAATGGGGGACACTCTGTTTTGCCCTAGACTAACAGAGTATTTTTTGGTTACTCTATGTGTGATAAATGGACAAGCTGGTGCCAGCAGTGACTTTTTACAGTTTGTTGGTGAATTTCGTTGTATCCTTACCGTGTTTGGCCAACTGTGGGGTATCTAGTGAGAGAATACAATTGCAGAAAATGCTAGAACAAACAAAAACCATTAAACATTTTAAAAATTAGATGTGGGGTTGGCTTCAGCACAGAAGTGGGGGCGGGGTTTTCCTTTATGTATTCACAAGAACCAAACGTGGTTAGTGGTCAAACATGGCCATGCAACAAGATTTCCCACTTGTCCTTTGGCCATCATGTCTTAGCATTGTTCCTGGCCTGTGAGGCCAGGAAAATCCTTTTATGGACTTCCAGTGCCCGGGAAAGCAGAGGCTTTTGTCAGGCTACGGGAGGGCTATGTGCAATGCCAGGAAGTGTGTGGATTGGGATCAGATCGTCCCAGCAAACTGGTGACAGTGTGCCCGAGTGGTATGCATGAGTTTTCCTGCGAGTGACCCCGATTGGACCACTGCTGGGGTGTGTGGGGCAGATTGGTCATTAGCGTGGGAGCTGCTGCTCTTACCTGGCTTTTAGGATAAGGACCCCTGCACCCACTAGAGGTGTCCTGGAAGAAACTGAATGAGTCCAGACTACAGTCAAGCTACAAGACTTGGGAGGAGTCCATGGAACCGTTAGAAGGCTTGGCGACCAACTTCTGCTGCTGCCCTCGAAGAGCCCTGCCCTATGGAAGACCTCCAGCTGTCCTGCGAAGGAGCTGCAATACTTGGAGTGGAGGTAACATGCATTCAACGTCAGCTCGGAGTCCTATGAAGAAGAGCCTTCGGAAGTGCCCCAGGACCGTCCTGTGGCTGACCAGCTCAGAGTTGGGGCTACCGTGCTGTAGACGTTGCCATTCAGAGTTGGGGCCTGGAACTATAGGGGGTGCGAGGGGGAAGACTGTCTTCAGCTTGTGCAACAAGACTTACCTCACCAGAATTCCATGGTCCTAGCATTAAGAGGACCGAAGATCGAAGGGAAAGTCGGATCACTGCAACTGAATCCCTTTGTCACCATGCATCATCCAAAACTGCTTACCCGAGCCCATTCCTGTCCCGAGAGGGGCCCTGCATTGAGTTCTGCTGCATTCTTAATCTGAGACCTTGCACCAGCATTACACACCAACAGTAAATCTGCAACCCCTGGGAATCAAGGGGTGCGGTAGAGAGCAAGAAAAGCGACTATCGACCTGTGAAGAAACCAAGTACAGGGGGTGAGTTGTAGCAATACTTACCAAACTTTTTTTTTTTTTTTTAAAAAGGGACTAAAGGGGTTCAGGTAACTTATTTCTTTGGCTTGGTTATTGCTTGCTCACAAAAGCACTCCAAAAGTTGGGAACACGCATTCGCTAGTTAACGCGTCCACTGACACTTCAAACTGTTTGCTGGACCCCACCTGAATTTTTTTCCAGCTTCATAGAATGTTGCTGAACTTTTGGGCACAAGGCCCCATACATCTTAGGGATGGCCTTCTGAAGCTAGGATTGCATCTTTGTGGACTAGTAGTGCCGATACTAATATGTACCTTCCTTTTCAGGCGTTTGATCTGCATTTTGCCCTACTCCAGTAGTAGTGCCGATACTAATATGTACCTTCCTTTTCAGGCGTTTGATCTGCATTTTGCCCTACTCCAGTAATTGTATAGGCATCTAATAGGTGTCCAGACATGTGGTCGACCTAAAACTGGTCGAATGACATTTGGTCGAAAACCAAATGGTCGATTTTTTTTTAAATTATATATTTATTTTTCGGGTTTTCGTTTTTTACAAAAATGAGTTTAGAAAAAAAAGGGGGTTGGGGGACTCCCCCCAAAAAAAAGTGAAAATAAAAAATTCGACCATTTGGTTTTCGACCAAATTGGTTCGACCATTTGTCTGGTCGACCAATTATTTTCGACCAAATGTCTGGTAACCCATCTAATACTTAGAATTGAGTGATATTACCTGTTAGTAGTCATTTTTCACTGTTATTTGGTCACTAAAGAGCATTTTTATACCGGTTTGTGCAAATGTGTTTTTGACCGTTTCACTGCGTGTGCTCGTTGTGGATCCCGTACAAGCTCACCACCTCTTGAAACTTAGCCAGGCGAGTGGTCTAGGCTACAGCTCCCAGAGTTGTCCGTCACAATACTAGGTTGGCCTTCTATATATCTGTCCATCAGGCCATAGTATGGAAAATCAGTTCTAACCTGACTGGTGGGCATAATCAGTTCTAAGACAACCTGCAAATTGAGCCATCGGACGACGGGCTTTGCCCTTCCTGTGCTGCAAACCCCCAATAGCCTGGCACATGCGGCCACTTTGAGGTGTATCATCTTCCCGTGAACAAACTCCCAAAACTTCGGTGGACTTCTTAAGGACCACCAGAAGCAAGCATCCCCTCGTCAAAGTCCCCTCACCAGAGTCAAGGACTGAGTAAGCAAGGCAAATTGTTCAGCTGAAAACAGTTCCCCTTGGAGCCTGTGAAAAGGCACCAAAACCGCAGACAGTGAGCACGAAGAATCCTTTCCTGGAAGCCCCCTCAGCTGCTGCTATGATATCCCTTCAAGATTCCCTCCTTTCATCACCACAACCAAGGAACAAGAGACTGGGTCCACAACTTCTGCACCTTGAAATCCAGTTGCATCTTCTTCACAACTGCTAAGATAATGTGGAACTCGTGGTAGTACATACCTCAAGTCATTCTGTCGCCAAGTGCCAATTCCGGCGTTTGGTGTTCGAGCAGGCCTAATGCTTGTGCACCCATAGGGAGTTTTTCCTAAAGGCTTCTGTAACCTTTTTGACCCTCTGATTTAGTCTACTTTTAACAGTAGAATCCTTTGGAACTTATTGCATTGGTGGTCTATGGTTCATCAGTTTGAAATAGCATCCAAGATTTAACTTTAATCCAGAGTATAAAAAAGAAAAGCTTTTACTATAAACTAGTGTGTAAAGGTTTTTGGGACCAACTTCAGGATGAGCTACAACCTCCACGGCCTGCAGTACACAAATACCCTGGGTCTTGTGCCATTTGCAGTGGGTTAGGGAGAATTCATTTCCTGTGCCAATTCCCCTCCACCTTTGAAGACACCACTGGCCCAGCACTTTTGCCTGACCTGTGATTTTTTTGCTTTACTCTTGAGTTAAGTGGCACATTTTTTGCCACTCGCTTTTTGCTCCGAGATGGGAACCCTATTTTTTTCTGCTGCTGTATTCTTTTGAATTATAATGCATTCCTCCATGCATTTCACTATAGAAATCTGTAATAGGACACCATATGTGCAGTGTTTCTGGGGATTCCCTTCCTAGTCTATTAGAACTACCGTTCAAGGACAGGATTCTTTTATCTTACCTGTCTTTGTGGGATCAGCACACACACAAACCTTAAGTAGGACGCTGAGGGGCTAAATTGCAACTCCTTTCCCACTGCTCCTGTAACATTTATAGTTACAGTAAGAAACGTAATAGCTGGTGGCAGCGGATACCTTTTTACCATAGTGTGTTACTCATAGGCTGTTTCTACAGGTGCAGGACAGCACCCCTGGATGACCATTTCCCCAAAATGGCCCCAGTCATCACCATTTTTCGTTTGTGTCCCTTCTTGGCCTTTCTACCACTCTAAGTGAGGGTGGGAGTAGCTTTGGCCGGGGCCCTTTAAGCACACTAAGGGGCACGTGTGTCTGCGAAGGCAGGCAGTGAGGGAAGAGCATGAAACTTCGCCTGCCTTTGTTTGAAGGTATGCAAGGCTGGAACCAGTTTGAACTGGGCCCCTGGCTGGCCCGCAAGGCCATCCACCCCCAGGTGATTTGACAGTCCATGGGACTGAATGAATGGATTCCTGCATGCAAGGAGAGGCTTTTGGGACAGAAGGCAAGTCGACCACTGAAACTCGAAGACGTAGACCAGAGGCACCTCCAGGAGCACTGCTGCTAGTCTGACCCAGTTTTTGAAGTGACGGTGAAGCTGTCGGACTTACTCCTCTGGGTTGGTGGGCATAACCAGCCTAAAGACACTTTTCCATTGACCTTCCCGGGCTGTGGAATCCCAATACCCCGGGTACCTCAACCACCTTGGAGTGCATAGTTTTTCCATGGACTAATCTCACTGGAACGGCAGTGGCATCCGTGTGTACCTACAGAAGCACAAATCCTCTGAAGAGTCCCCTCAGAGTGCAGGCCTGAGAATACCCCTCTGCTGCAGGAGCCCACCCAGCTCCTCCCCCCTTCCACTCTCACCATGACCAAAGGCAACCAGGTTCGCAGCTGTGCATCCAATGGCGTCCAGCGGCATTATCTGCACACTCAAGGTACTGTGGGGATGTTGGTAATCTCACCTGAAGCAATGTGTCGCTTTTGGAGCACCGTTTCTACCGTGTGGGTGTTCACCCTTTTCAGTCGCCCAGGCCGAACAGCTTGTGCCTTGCAGGAAAGCTTCTCCTGTGCTGTTACCAAGACCAACTAACTTGTGAACTATTACTCTCCTTTTGACTTGGCATTGCTGGTTCCCTTACAGTAAATCTGACCCTCTGGCATCATTGGTTTCCCCTCTGTAAACCTGAACTGAAGAACCTGTGCTACAAGTACTGCCTACTTGTGATGGTTGCTCTTTACATTCTTGAACTTACCTATACTTTAATAATGCAGGGCTATTTTTAAATACGTACTTTTTCTGAAGTCAATCCTTGTGCGTGGATAAGAAATGTATAACAATTTATTCACCTGCTTTATTCTTCCTTACCATTTGTAAATGCAAGTTATGTTGCTAGTTGATCCAATACTCATTTAAATACCTATTTTTGCAATAACTGCAACAGCGGTCATTCCTCCTCCCAAGATAAGCCTGGCTGTTTTAGCAATCTTGGTTAGTACAGGCCTATATTAGACGTTGGGGCCTTAAAACCAAGCAATAAGTCTTGTAGAGTCCAATAGCAAAAATTGGACTGTAAAAAAAAAAATAATAATACTTAACAGTGCAACATCGGCTGAAGGTCTGTTTCGTCTGTACCTTGGTAGCCCTTCTGGAGCTCCAGTGACTGGATCCTGCTCCTGAAAGTCCCCCTCAACCGAGGCGAGGGTCCAGAAAAGTCATGAACCCCACAGCACAACAACCACTCTTCATCTGAAGTCTGTGAAGGGCTCCATCACATCGGTCTACTCCCTCCAAAGAGCCCACAGCCTCCCAGGACAAGAAAACCAAAAACAAGTGTTGCTTCACCTCAGCAGAGTCAGATAACAAGTCCAGCAAGAGTTCAGGGGACTCACATGTGAAGAGAATCACGCAAAAGACAATTCTACACTAATACCAAGGAATCGGGCTCCAACGTTCTGCCTCTGTTGTGACTTAGAAGACTACAAGAAGTCCTCCCTCTGGTGCAGGTGGATCACCTCACCTGTGAAATATAGTTTGTCACCTCGCTGAAGACGACCTAGTCCTCTGCAATAACTCCTTCAACTCCCTTCTTCACAGCCAGGTTTATGAAATTCTCCAGATTTGACCAAAGTATTGGGACTCCCAACTGTTGTGCCTTTCTGCGCAAATCACAGCTTTGCTGCAAGCCTTTGGACAGCATTTCAAAATCAAATATAACCCTTCTCCACAAAATCGAAGTAATTTAGATTTCAAACAGCTGTTGCTGGTTTTACAACTACATTACTTTGCTGCCGTTTTTTCTTAATTCATATGAAAGATATTTTTCTAGGAATATATAGTGAGGACAATTGTGTATTAATTTCCTGTACCTTCTACCCACCCTGCTCCGATGCCATACTTTGCGTGAAGAACCCAGTCAAAAAGGAACCCACCACCCCCCCCCCCCCCTCCCGTGGTCAATCTACCCCAGCCCTGGAAACAATGCTAAAGGAAATCCTAACAACTGGGAAACAAAATGACACCCCTACAAGGATCGTGACTTTTGTTTAAGGTGCACAACATTCATGGAGCACGTCTGGCTCCAGTCTATCACCCCACTCATTGGCAGTTCAACAACCCAAGTCAATGAAACGTACAGCTTCTGTTTCTTGATTGGTGGGTGTCCTTCAACAGTAGCAGTTGAGTGCCCTTCAGCAGAGGGTGTAGTGACAGTGCGCCTCTCATCACGAATCTTGGCCAGTTTTTTCTTCTTCTGTTCAAGGGACAGTCGCCGTGATGCCCTGATTGGAGACGAAACAAGTCATAAGCTATTCTGTAGTACACCCAAAGATACAAACTCCTCCGGTTATCACCTCACCTCTTAGGCTGATTTGAATTGGTCACTTCAGCAACAGGGACCCTTTTTGATGCAATAGGCCAGCCTGCAGCCGAGGTGGCAATGTTGTCATTTGGCTTTGTTGGCTGCACATCAGAATTGTGGTTCTCTTCTGTGGTGTAATGAGACCAAGAGAAAAAACAAACAGCAACACATAAGCAATCTTTATATATGCTATCCCTGCGAGACCTCTGCCAACTACACAAGTGAATTTATTACAAATTGTGCACGAAGGCTAGGAAAGAACTATTCTAAAACAGTTGAGACAGCAATGAGAAAGTATGATCGCACATTTGCTATGGCTCTTCCTGCTGTGAAGCATAAGTATACATCTCCACTGACCACCTGCGTTTGACAGTGGCCTACTGTGGCACCTATCCCCCATAATCCCTGCAATCTTTAGTTCTGTCCTCCCAGGCGCTGCCAACAATTCTGCATACCCCCCCCCCCCCACCCATCTCAATCACCTCTGCATCATTCCAGTCAGCCACCACATGACCGGGGGGGGGGGGGGGTCAGAACAACCCTTATTTTTTTGCGGCACCCATTTCTTCTGGGTAATCTGCTTGGACAATACATGGCAAAACAACCTTCTCATTGGATGAAAAAGAAAACAAGAGCCCCGGGATGCCGATGGCATAACACCCATGCTGCGGGCAGGCTTAGCCACTAACAACCTACTGCCCTCGGAATGGTCCTCCGCTCTGGCCCACTTCAGTGGTCCTTCAGTGGCCACGCCTACCACAAAGACAGGTGTTAACATGTCAGAGGTTTGACATCAGCAGTGAGGACAGTTTTTCTAAAGTCCACCTTTAGAAGCCTATCCCTTGGGCAATACAGAAACTCCATCTCTTATCGGCCAGTACCACTCAAAGTAATTGGTAGTATGGTAGAGCAGCCAGGCTTCTCAAGAGGGGTCTAGGAAGGTACAAATCAACACTTCTACGCAGATATGTAAAAATAATTATATACACGCGCAAAGAATTCTTTAGAAAGGAAATATCCACCATCAGCAATAACCACCAGTATAAAAACCAACACAATACTTCTGTTAAGAAAACAGTAAAATTCAAGGCAAGTAAAAACCAATTTGTAGCAGGTAAGAATTGGTGCAGTCACACAGACTACACAAGACGTATCGGCTTGCCATTAGGTAACCCACCTTTTGGTATAGGTCTGTACTACACAAGATGGTGCGACTAAGCAGCCATGCCCATCTCAAGAGGGGTAAATGAGCTGTACAGATGAAATCGGTCATACAAACAAGTAACATGCAAGGTTTCAGTTATAAATAATTATTTACACAGGTTTTAGTTAAGCATTCTTTAAAAAGGCAATAGTTTGTAACTGTTCAAACTGTGGCATCACTTTTCAAAATCAAAGTTGGTGAATATTCTTTGGATATCCCAATTCATTTCTCCTACACCCTGAAGTGACTTCAATACAAGGATAGTATTGCATTTATATAAACACCAATATACTTTCTCAGACTCAGTTTCAGAAAGGCAGGGTTAAGGAAACCGAAAGGTTAGAACAGTTCTTATCAAGTGATAACCATTGGAATCCACCAATGAAATCTAGGTAAGCTTTTCCCAGCAGTCAAGTGTTCAACAAATTACAACCCATTGAAAGACAAGCAGTGCCAAAGTCAAATGGATTCAGAACAGCCAAAGTCAATTGGACAAAGTCTAATTCTGATGCACTTCTTGGATAAAAGTCTTTCAGAGTTCAGAAAAATCACTGTAGGAACACAAGCGGTTAAGCCTGTGAAAAAGGTAATTGACGTCAACCCATAAAGTTAAGCAAGTGCAAACCCAGTGAGAAAGCATGACTTGAGGCAAGAGGTTAAGTGCCCCAAGCCCAAACAGTACCTCTAGTTAGAAGGAAAGTAATCCAGCTGGATGTAGTCTTGCTTTAACCATGCAGACTGGTTCCTGAGCCTCAGTCGTGGGGACAAAAGGGAGGATGTCTGGATGGCTCCTGCGGCAGCTACGGGCTCTCTTCGATTCAGTGGCACTTTGGGGTTTCGGCACCTTGCAAACAGCAGTGATGCAGATCGAATATATTGACTTTCCTTGCTCCCTCGTCCGGGACTCTGGATTTCCTGCTTCTGAAGTGTCCTTGTGAGGCTCCTGGAGCTTTTGGCCGGATTCATTCTGCGGCAGACATTGTACTATGTTATGGAAACTCGACCCCTGGCATTGGGCATCTGCAGCAACGGAAAGGCACAGCAAGTCTGGGATTGCACCAAAGTGGAGTTAGTCTCTGGGTTAGTTGGTACCACTAACCAAAGGGGAGAAGTCATTCCAACTGGAGCTTCTCTGTTGATACAAAAAGGAGGGGGAAATAGCAAGCAAATGGGGTTCCTCTTTTTATAGAAGGGGGCTGTTGTGGATGAGGAAAGGAATACAATAAAGAACAAGTACCACAACTAGCTACCCTGCTTCACACACGCAAGTCATCGGCGACTGGAGCTATAGGGGACAAAGACAGTCAAATTATTTATACAGCCACAAACCAGGTAGGGTTAAATAACCACATAATTTAATCAATATACATTTTTAACAAAGGCAAAAATCAATAAAAGACAAGCCTCACATACACGCCCCCCAATCAAAAAAAAAATCCATCAACGCATACTGGAAAAGGCATTCACAATACAAACAAGATAATGTTCAACCTGTTGTGCGGTTAGTAACAAAATTGAAATATAATTGATGTCCGTGTATTTGTTTTCTCTTATGGGGTGTCTACACGTATTAAGTGTTTCTAGGCTTCAAGAAACACCAGTATGAACAAATCAATTTTTAATGCATCTTCAAACCAGTCTTCAGGACGCTTGCAACAGCGAGTGCTGGTGTTTATTCACATTTAGCTTCTTGCACAAAGCCTTGTGCAGCGGAAGCAGAGATATAAAAATAATCAATACGCTTAATTAAAACCTGGTAGATCAGAATCACGATTTTTGGCCTAATATGCAATGCACTCATGGACACATTGCACTTGAGACTGACCTTTCAAAATTTCTCAGTGTGAAGTTTCTCTGAACGGATATCCATCATGGCATTATCCGGGAAGTTCATGTCATTTGCAACTGCAAAAGGACAACATAGTCCAATTGAGGTTTATGCTGCCTTACTGGACATAACTAATGCACTTCATGCTAGGCAAACCATTTCTTTGATCTGAGATGCTATATATACACACTCAACAAGATGCCATCCTGTGTATGTTAGTGTCGCCACATTCTGTTACCATCAAGCCCAAATCCCATCATATTACTAATGGCAGTTAGTCAATACATGTATATTGTATCTTCATTACCCGAGGATTATTCATATTGGTCCCATGTCCAATCTGGAGATTAAAGATTGAAGTTCATTCCTAGATGTGCCATATATACTGGCTTTTATTTGGAAATTATGGATATTCTATTCAATGGGTGCTAGAGGGAAGAGCTCTGTCAATTAAGGATAGTTTGTTTATATTCGGCACAATTACTGTGGCATTTCTAACATTAAATTAGGGGATTAAGCACATTTATCCTATAACAAGTAGTGGTACCAGTCAATTATTTCGTCGTGAGGTGCAGAGGGTGGGTTTTTCCTACTTTGCTTTCCTCCGCAGGCTGTGCGCTGGGCTACCACCACGTAGCACTCGCGTTCGAATTGGCGAAATATAACTTATACAAAAGACATTCATTTAGCATGAGTCTAGCTTTAGACGCACATAGATGTTACACAGGTATTTACATTTTTAAAAGCAATCCAGTTGCACTTAACGCGATGTTGTACTTTCTTTTCGTACAGCCACCACATAATATCTGCTGCAAATGTTCTGCTGCGCATGGCTGTCCTTTCATTTCTTTTTACCTGTATCATGCGACCAGCATGTAGCAACACTGTTTTTGCTTTGGAGCTGAACTCTATAGGCACCAGCTTGGAATTCTGCTGGCCATCCCATGTGCTCATGTAGTATTAGCCTTATGTTATTGATGTAGGTCGAGGTAGTACCCACGACACTCCTATGTACTCCATTAGAGTGCATTTTTTCCCACATTTTGCTACTTATCCTTTGAAATTGTCTCATTTTAGATCTATTCAAGTGCTCATATACTCTTAGTGATCACTCTGAATTACTCTTATCCTTTAAGACATGGAAGGAAAAATTACTGTTGTGGCCTGATTATAGAGTTATATGCACATGTATACTGCAGGTGAGCTATTCCCCAAATCACTGATATTTTGTCAGAGGTGGTTCTTGGGTGATTGCGGATTTCTAGCTGCCTCAGATGGTTTAATGAATAAATTCCACTCAATTGAAAATATTTAACCCACAGAGTCTAGGTCAAAGATCCCATTTCTGTTCAAGTTTTCTTAGTGACAAGTCTTCATCTCCACCCATTGGTGTGGTTTAATCGTAATAACAAACCAGTAGATATTATGATAATGTTTAGCCCCTTATCAGCAACCTCGTTTGACACATGAACGATGTTCACATATTCATTGTTTAATTGGTCTCTTGGTTTTTCCAACATATATAGATACTTATCACTAAGAAAACTCAACAGAAATGGATCTTTGACCTAGGCTCAGTGAAATCTGGGTTAAATATGTAAAATCAAGTGGAATGTATTCATTAGTGACAAAGACAAAATGAGACAGCTAGCAATCACCCAAGAACATCTTAACGGACAATATATCAGTGATATACAAGTATGCATGTGAATTAATCAGGCCCACTCCTTGAAATTACTCATCCCTGGTCTATGGAGTTCCACGACAATACCTTTTCCTTCCATGTATACAGTATAAAGGATAAGAGTAATTCAGAGTGATCACGAAGCACACATAAGCACTTGAATAAATATAATATTAGAAGTTCAAAGGATAAATAGCAAAATGTGAAAAGATACTTTATTGGAGCCCCTAATAAAAAGGAGTGACGTGGTCTCCCTCTCACTGTGCTTAGAGTGGCATCAGCTTCACCTCACTGATGATCCCCAACAAGGGTGAAACACGTGTATGGGGTTGCTGGTGGTACTCTCGTTCAGATTGGAATTGCCATTGTATTTCGGTGCTGGACTGCCCCTGGGCAGGACAAAGACTGATATGCAAATGGATATTTCCCGTCTGTGAAAGGCACAGTGGGTAAAAGCAGTGGCTGCGAACTCTCAAGTGGTTAATAACCACTGAACAGGTATTCATGTCTGTTCTTGCGAGAGAGGGGCGCCCGCTACCTTTGTTAAAGTGTATACTACTTAGTCCTACATCAGGAACAGAAGTCTAATACTACATGAACACAAGGTATGGCCAGCATAATTCCAATATGACGCCTATTACGTTAAGCTCCAAAGCTAAAACAGCGTTACTACATCCTGGTCACATGATGACCAAGAAAATAAATAGCCATGCTCAGCAGAACATTTGCAGCAGATATTACGTGGCGACTGTTCGAAAAGAAAGTACACCATCAACGCGATAGGTAAGTGCAACTGGATTGCTTTAAAAATGTATATACCTGTGTGTATAACATATTTGCGCGTCCAAAACTAGACTTGCGCTAAATGAACGTCTTTTGTACAAGTTACATTTAGACAATTCGAACGTGAGTGCTACGCGGCAGTAGCCCAGCACACAGCCCGCAGGGGAAAGAAAATGAGAAAAACCCACCCTCGGAACCTTGCGACTAAAATAATTGACAGGTACCCACTACTTGTTAAAGGTGATGGGATAAATGCGCTTAATCCCCCTATTTAATGTTAGACATGCTGCAGTGATAGTGCCAAATCGAAAGGTTTGACTTCCCTCTAGCACCCATTGAAAAGACTATCCATCATTTCCAACTAAAAGCCAGTATAGGCTATGGCACATCTAGGAATGATTGGACATGGACCAATATGAATAATCCTCAGGTAATGAAGATACAATATACATGTATTGACTAACTGCCATTAGTAATATGATGGGCTTTGGGCTTGATAGTAACAATGTGGTGACAATAAAATACTTGGGATGGCATCTTGTCGCGTATATAGCCAGCGTCTCAGATCAAAGAAATGGTTTGCCTGGCATGAAGTGCATTACTGGTGATATGTCCAGTAAAGCAGCATAAACCTCAATTGGACAAGGTTGTCCTTTTGCAAATGACACGAACTTCCCAGATAATGCCATTAGAGGGATATCCATTCAGAAAAACTCCACACTCCGAGAAATTTTTAAAGGTCAGTCTCAAGTGCAGTGTGTCCATGAGTGCATTGCATATAGGTCGAAAATTGTGGTTCTGATCTACCAAGTTTTAATTAAGCGTTTTGATTATTTTTTATACATCAGTTTTTGCTGCACAAGGCCTTGTGCAAGAAGCTAGGTGTGAATAAGCCCCGACACCCACTGTTACAAGCGTCCTGAAGACGGGTTTGAAGATACACCGAAAATAGATTAAGTTCATACTGAGGTTTCGGTGAGACCTATAAACATCAATACGTGTAGACGCCCCATAAGAGAAAACAAATACATGGAGACAGACGTCAATTATTTCACTTTTGTTACTAACATCACAAAAGCATTTGAAAATGATTGAACATGGTGTGTTTTCTCCCTAGTTTGTATTGTGAATGCCTTATCCAGTATGCGTTGAGATACCACTGTGTGTATGTGAGGCTCGTCTTTCATGGATTTTAGCCTTTGTGTTAAAAGGGTATACAGATTAAAACATGTGGTTTTTTAACCCTACCTGGTCTGTGGCTGTATACATAATTTATGACAGTCTTTGTGCCATATGGGCTCTAGTCACAGACCTGCGTGTGTGGAAGCAGAGTAGCTAGTTGTGGTACTTATTGGATATGAAAAAGAAGGTCAGCACAGCAGGAGGGTTTCACCAGTACTTCGAGGAGCAGTAGGTTGAAGCGGGCTTCCCTTCACGATTTTGCTTCAGATGTGGTAGACTGCCTCTAGTCCCAAAACCCTTGCCTTTTAAGCAGGTTTTCTCATTCATGCACAGCCTAGGCTGTCAATCACAGCAAGGTGGCTGTCCTTTCAGGGCAGCCAGCCGGCCAATCAGGCCAAGGTTTGGTCAGGCACACCTCGAGACAAAGGACAGGGTAATTTCGGGACCCTCCCTCACATCCAGTCCTTCAACATATCGGAACCAGGGGCAGGCTTCAGGGCTGAAGGCAAAACAAAGGACTCAAACCTGCCTCAAAGCCGAGTAAAAGCCAAGAAAGACCTCAAACAGAAAATGGTGAAAAAATGAAGACAGGGGACATTGACAAAATGGTCACCCATGGGAGCTGTACTGCAGCTAAGTTTAGCCAGTGGTTCAACAAAAAAAAAAAGCGCACAGGTAGTAAAAATTAAACACTGCCACCAGCCATTTAAAGTAGTGAGGGTAACAAAAAAATGTTACATGAGCAAATAGGATTAGGTGAAACTAGGGCGGGGAGGTGGAAGGGGACCGGGAAGGTCTCCAAGGTGACAGGAAATTAGCACAGAAATGAACATTTTCCCTAACAGTCACTTACTCAGTTTCAGGAATAATGCAGCAAGTAAGTTCATTATAACTCTTAATGTGTTTTCGGAAGGTACAAGTTACTTACCTGTAACTGTTCTCCAGCATGGGTCTGGCATGGATTGATATGCTCATGAATATTCCCCTTCAGGGAGGGAATTCTTTGTTAAAAAGAAAGCAGTCTTGCTAGAAAAGCTTGAAAACTGCCTTTCTCCCAATCACTGGAGACTGGGTCCTACTGCACCCATCCAATGACTACCGTCTCCCTAAACCCCACCCCCGGCAGCCATCTTCAGATTCGAAAGCCTGTGCGGTGCCCTTAGGAAAGATTTCTCTAAATGTTACCTCCATATTATGGGCACCCCAGATCTTTTGCTTGGTTATCCTAACCCGACTCTCCAGAGGAGCACAGCCTTCAGCTGCACTCCCCTGGGCTTTTGCTCATTTGTATTGGGGAAACGGACATGTCCATCAGACTGTCAGTACTATGAAACTAGGTTTCCCTTAGTCCTTTACTTTGTCATTTCTTGCTAACTTTATCAGGGCACGAAGTACAATACTGTATAATGCACTGGGGTCTTCACCCTCCAAGGAATTTTTGATGTGTGTACAAGTGTGCCAAGAACAAACTGGTGGCAGCAGTTTACTTATTTCCACTACTTCTTAAGCGAACCATACCGCAGGTGGCTGAAAACGGCCCTGCCACAAAGTCTTTGTTCTGTCCTTTGGCCTCCAACCCCCACACCCAAGGTCGAGAGGCGCGGTTAATCCTTTGACATTCCACATCTTTTGCGGGGTCCTGCATGTCATGCGTACTAGTGCCCAGGAAGAGGGTTGGGACGGTCTGGTCCCAATCCACACTACTTGTGCCCGGATGTCTGGTGTGCATGAGAAACACAGTGAACCACGACTGCCATGCATGCAAGGGTGCAGCTCTTCTATTGGTTGTTCAGATTTGCAAACTTAAGAGGCAAAAGTCCCTGCATCCATTCCTTGTCAATCTACAGTGGTTCATACCGAACTACAGAAGAAGCAAGGTATTGTGAGCGAAAGCAGACCAGAGGACCATGCCAAAGTCGAGCTGGAAGGTTTGGCACCCTGAGCTTGCTACCGTCCCACTGCTTTGTCCTAGACCTTACGCCTACGAGGGTGCTTTGCCCCATTTGAGTAGTGGGAACTTCTCCTGGTGCCCATTTCCCACCAAAGGGGCCTTCTCAGAAGTGTTGCTGGGCCATCCAGTGAACTGACCAGCTCGGTGCTGGAACATCGCTTAGGAGCGCCGCTGTTTTGAGTTGGGACTTTAAATGTTAGGGGATCTCTAGCGTGTGGCACTTTACACTCTCCTGCTAACTTTTGTAGACCTAGCTCCTCTGGGTCGCGATTAAGGAGAATGCATCGCACTAAGCCTTTGCGGTCCCTGCGTTGTGGTGACAGTCGCCGAGGGAGACTTTCCCGCCTTCCCTACTGTAGCCAGGGTCCTGCTGCACTGGAATTTCCTGTCTCCTCCCTTCGTGGGCAGAGTGGTGGTCACTGTGCCGTAGCACCTGAGAGCCAGAATTGAGAAGTAATGGCAGAATTTACGACGACCGACTAAACTGTCAAAGTTTGGTCTGGATTGGAGCTAGGGACGGCAAGTACTAGCATAACTTACCAGTGGCCTCCTGGTTCATCCATTTATTTTTATGCACGAGGGTTCCTTGGCCTGTTCCAAAAGTCGGAAACAGCTCTGTTCGCAAGGACAGAGCCTTCCCTGGCAATTGGAACTTCTACCCTCTTCAGAACCATCACCCAACTGTCTCTGCATCTTGAAAAATGTACAGTCTTTGCTTTACGCATGACAATGTTTACGCACCACTTGTACATCGAGTACAAGGCTCCCCACTCTGTAGGGCTGGGCTGCAAAGTTAGCGTTTCCATCCTTATGGCTGCCAAAATGCTATAGTCCTTGTCAACACCCTTCTGTTGCAGGTTGTGGACATGTCACTATCGCATTTAGGCAACAGTATTTTTATGTATGTTATAGTGATATGATTGAGCGGTAACGGTTTCATTATTGGTTATTCATGTTGTTTTATTGGGCCTAAAATAAGTATGTATTTTTCATATACACCTGCGTGGTGTCTTTAATGTGTGCTCATTGTGGGCTTCTGATCACCCTCACCCTTCCTCAGACTTAGTCTTGACCGGCTGCCAAGCTACCTTGATTGGTCTGGGATTGTCCAGAAGGTTCCCCGTTTCACTAAACCGGGGTGGACTCCTAAACTTTGTCCACCAGGCCACAGTTTAGAAATCCACTCAACATATGCCAGTATGAACCCATAAAAGCCACAGGTGGGAGGCAGGATGGTTCGCATTTGAATACATGCCATACCCAAGCTGGAGAATAGTTACAGGAAAGTAACTTGAACTGTCTCCAGCATGGATTCACATGCTCTTGAATACGATTATACAGCTGTACATACACGACAGGTGGTGGCAAGGCCCAACAGAAAGAAGTACAACCACTTACCCCTGGCACAGACTCAACTCAAACAGGTCGTGTAGCACCGTCTGCCGACTCTGGACTTCTCCCAGGAATCCCTGTCGATGCAGTAGAACTTCGTGAAGGTGTGCGTGGACCTCCACGTAGCAGCCCTGCAAATATCAAGCAGGGGAACCAGCGAGGAACGCCATTGTAGTGATGGCTCTGGTAGAATGGGCTCTTGGCCGACCAGGACGTGGTCTGTTGAGCAGGCAATGACTGCACAATGCAGCCGCAGAGCCACCTGGATATGGTTGCCTTTGATGGGGTCTTCCCACAATTCACAGGTCCAAAGTACACCAAGAGTTGTGATGCCTTTCAAAAAAATCCTGCGAGAGCCACGTAGAATTTCGTGGCACACGCAACTTCCAGCATATGCAGTGATCTTACAGCGGCTTAAGAAGGATTCAGGAAGACTAAGCACCAACGGTTCGTTAAGGTGGAATTCAGACAGACCCTTCAGCATAAAGGTGAGGTGGGTCCACAGCACCACCCTTGCAGATGAAGGCTGGTATGGGCATTTGCAGGGGAGATCCTGAATCTCCCAGACCTGCCTGGCTGAGTTAATGGCCACCAGAAATGCATCCTTCCAGGAAAGAAAATTGTGCGAACAAAAAGGTCCAGGTGCTTAGTAAGAATGACATTCAGCTCCTACGGTGGTGGCAGGAGCCTTCATTGGTGGAAATGTCCCCAAGAGGCCTTTCAGAAATTCGAGCATGCGAGACCACAGCACGGATCTGCCTGGTGACTAGGAAATGGCCACCAGGTGCACCTTGAGAGGCGTGGGCCAAACCGGCCTTGGCTAAAGCCAGTAGATGCAGCAGTAGATGAGGTGCCCCAACATGTAGGAGTAATCTGCGCTCTGCACCACAGTGAAGTGTTTCAATTTGTGGCTGTAACAGGAATGTGTCGAGGATGCTCTAGCCTTAGCAAGGGCCTTCCTGCATTTCAGAGGAATGTCAATGTCTGAACTCTAGGGCTGCAGGAGCCAAGTCGTGAGGTTGGGACGCTGGGTCGCGGTATAGTATTAGTCCTGCTTCTCTGGGCAGGAGGTAGCCAGATGGACGGCGCCACCACCATGCAGAGCAGTTCTGGGTACCAGATCTGGCACGGCTCTGCCAGGCGATCGGTATCTTGCTGCGGCAGCATGAGAAGAGCAATGAGGTATTGAGGCAATGCATACAGGAACAGGTCCTTCCATGTGAATGGAAATGCATCCCCAAACTCCCTGGTTGGGGGGAACCTGCTGGGGAAGGCTTGGCGCTTGGTTGATCTGGGGTCGGCCCCACATGCGGGACGTCTGCCTGCTGGAGCTCCCACTCATGGCAGGATCGCAGCTCCCTGCTGAGGGAGTCTGCAATGGTTGCCCACCAGATGAAAAGGGAAGAGAAACATGTCCTGAAGAATGCCCCAGTTCTCAGAGAAAGGTGTGGACTTGGGGGAGGGAGGGTTGACTACTCACAGGTCCAGCCTAGTTTCCAAAATGTGGAATGTCTGAAAATCCTCACCACCCGTCCCCGCAGAAGAGGTAGGAAAGACTAGGGCCAAAACACAGCCATAGCTCCAGAACATTGATGCGCAGATCCTTCTCCTTCGGACTCCAGATGCCTTTGGCGTGGGACAGCCCAGTGTGTGTTACACCCCCTCCGCCTCCCCACCCGTCCAGCAATTAGTCTGTGGTGACTGTAGCATGGAAAAGCCTCGAACAGGGGCCCTTGTGAGAGATGCTGGCGCACCCCCACCACTGAACAGCATGTCTGAAGTCCTGGCTGAGGGCAATCTTGTCCATCCACATGACCTGCAGACACCTGGCATCCAGAAACTCCAGTAGCGGTCCTCTCTTTAGCCTGCAGAACAGAATTGGGTGAATGCAGGACTACATACTTGGCAGCGACTTCATGGTGCACACCATCACGGACTGGGTTGAAGCTGGACGATGCATCTTCCCCAACATAGCTGCCACCCTCTTTGAGGGGGTGGAGGGGGCTAGAGATGCCACGGTGGAGACAGGCACCCAGGAACCCCATCGACACGAACCTTGAACGGGTAGTGACGTCCCAGAAACAAAGCGCAAGACCTTCCCAAGCTTTGGATGTATGGTGACGTGGAAGTAGGCCTCCTCTAGGTCCAACGTCGCCAGCAAATCCCCTTTCTCAGGGGACTATGGATTTGGAGGATGGGTTTCCGGACCACCTACTGGCTGCGGCTGAAACCTTAGTCCAGGACAGCAGTGATATAAGGCATTTAGGGGCAGAGGCCGGCACCCTATATATCCTCAAGCCTGTCCCGTTTTGCAGGTGTGGAACTTGGGGTTTTCATCAGTGCCAGCCACACCGGGGATCGCAGGGGGTCCATTGGGCTGTATCCGTCCTGATAAGGGTAGCCCCCTTCGTGTAATGATCTCTATCCTTCGAAGGGCCCTTCTTGGAAGATCCCTCTGAAGATACCACCTACCGGCAAGCTTACTGTTGAGTGGGAAGTCGAAGGAGAGCGTGTGTGTGCTCTGAACTGGGACCCTATAGGAGTAGCCACCCACGTCAGAGCTGCGGCACTGGACCTTTGAGGACATCCTGCGGAGGAACAACCTCCGGGAACTTTGATCTTCCCTCCAGAGGGAAAGCATGCCTGCCAAAGGTCGTCTGGACCTGGAGGGGGCCTGTGCATGCCCAGAGCCCTTTCTTCCTTCAGCCACACCACCAACCTGTGGTAACTGTCCCGTTTAGTCTTGGCGGGGGAAATCCTCAGCAGAGTTGCATCGGTCCTCGTCATGATCAGGCTGCCAACAATAGAGGCACCTTGTGTGCCAGTCTTCCATGTAGTTGTTCAAGCCACATCAGGAGCAGAGCCTGAACAGACGCTTGTCTGCCTCCAACATGATGAGGCACCAAGTAGGCCTCAACTAGCCTTCCGAAGGAGGGATTGGGGGGGCGGGGTGGAAATCAGAAAATGTAATGGTCAACCTTCACCGGCAAGCCAGCCTCCCAATTGGAAAAGGCAGGCATACTATAAGACCAAGAACAGAAGTTTGACTCCTCCCTTATGTCCTGTCTTCACAGACACTCTGAAGCCTCGGTGGGCTTCACAAAGGATTTCTGCCGAAAACTAAAGTTAAACCAGGATCTCCCCCACACAGCACGGCAGAAGGACCAAGAAGGGACAAGCTGAAGAAATGCCAAAAAAATAAATTAAAACAAAATTTAGAAAAATATAAAAGCACAGCCACCATTTTGGGTCAATGGTGAACACCACCCAACATGTCCACTGCCACTAGCCATTCAGGTATGCTTTAACTGCAACAAAGGTTACAGAGCAGTGAGAAAGGGTATACAGTGTAAACCCCTCAGCATTCCAAACAAGGCGGGGTGTGCTGAACTTACAATATAAAATGGAGGATGAAAAAATAAAAAGCATCCCTCTACCCCTGGCCACAGACGTTCACACAAGGAAAATTTGAAAAATAGGAGGTCCAACCCTTATGGGAGAGTAGGACTCAATGTATGGAGACAATTCAGTACCATGAAGTAAAAATGGCGACCAGTAATGGGGGTGGAGGGGGTTGAAATGGGGCGAGTAGGTACGTACAGGTTCCCCCACTCAGAAATAGAAAAAGAATCCACAAGTCCAGCAAAAAGTGCTAGGGGCCTCACAGATGAATGATTTGGGATAAATATGAAAATCTAACCTAATAGCTAGCCACGTTATGCCCTCCAGCATATGCAAAACTGATTCAACCTAGTAAGCTCAGCAACATGTACCCCTCCACCCAAAAAAAAAAAAAAGAACACTTCCCAACCAGTGCACTACCCTATACATCCATCTCCCCGTCACTGGCATCACCCGAAGGGTTATCTAGCTATGCCAGTTTCAGCTTTCCACTTCCATGGCAGGGCATATCCACAAGTTTAAGGTAGCAACTCATTCCTGTGCTGTAAATTTAAAACCCTATACACTCTGTGCAGAACACATCTTAAGACTGATGTGCCAAGGTACATCCTTGCATGAAGCAATTGAAAGGCTATAAAAAAGATAACATACCAGACTTCATAAGTGGTGTGACGACTGCGCGTGGAACATTGCCCTTAGACACTGGGGTCCTGCTTTGCTGCCGAACAGTTTGGCGATCCTGTGGCGGTACGTTCTCAGCATCCACCATGTGATCTGCAGCAAAAAGAAACCAATTCCTCACATGAGCAACTCACTTTCCATAGTGCCTGAATGGGCATTTAAAAACAAACAAGCCAAGCCTCTTAAATAGTGCAGCAAGTACCAAGCCTGTTCGAAACCCTCTTCACGGACAGATCAGTTTTAACCAACTTTCACAGTATGGTGCATATTCCGCCCAAAGGATGAAACGTGGCCTAATTGTAGTGTAGAAACAAAGTCACGATGATGAAGAAGCAAGTAATTCAGCTGCATCATGGCAGCCGGCCGGGCTACATGCCTACAGTCACCAATAGGCTAACTCGATGAGCTAAGCACTTGCTTCAAGTATTCAGCCTGCAGGACTCAGTTCGTCAGGTTTTGTTCTTTGCAGCAGCAATACACCCCAGTCACTGAATTTATGGTGGCGTTTTCTTGGGATTAAGGAATGGACGTGTGCACCCTACAACCACACAGTTTTCCTGAAATCTTTCAGTGACAGGAAAGCCCTCAGCAGGTTTGAATTCAGCTGTACTGCTCTAGTTCAGTCCCATCAGCAATGGTGTACTCGATGGGCTAGCGATAGATTTTCGGCGAGTAGGCAATTCATTTTGTCATTTGTATAGCACAATTTACCATAATTATGGTCCCAATGTGCTTTTGGTTGAACGCCCTTGGAGGAAGCAGAGTCCAAATTGAGAGGTGTCATTATGCGTGTGCATTTCAGCCATTAAAGTAGAGTGCTGGTCACCCATGTCTGAATGGCATGTGGATGGGTGCCGTGGAGGTAAACTGTTAACTAAACCGGGTTGGGTCCCGTTTAAGGATAAATGCAAGGAGCAGCTACAGTTCAAGTGTGTTAAAAAGGTAGCCTCATTCTAATGGCAGAGGTGTTGTGCATTAGGTGTTGTATTATGTGCGAGTGCAGGATGCGCGGAATGTGCCTGTGCTTCCATCGAGTTATGAAGGTGCAGTGTGCAAGGATGGAAAAATGGGTTAGCTCTACAAACAAGGTCTACATCCTGGGTTCCCTCTATCTCCAAAAAGCGGTGCTAGGTTTCCAGACGATCTAAGTGCTAAATGAATACAAAATATGGCCAACCAGCATTGTTGGGCTGAAATGCAAAATATGGCTACCCTACACACTTCAGCTAAATGCAAAATAGGTCGGACTAACAGCGGTTATAGAAGGAAAAATTGATAGGAGTGCGCCTTTATGTGGCGAGCACATTGTAAACTGACGCCTTTTAGCGCACCCTCCCCAGCAACAGTCCCAGAACCCAGCCCAGGAGTCAAACTGAAGAAAGTCGACGGGATTTAACCCACACGGTTTATGTCAGAAACGAGGTCATGCCATAGAACACGACTTTTAAAATCTACACAGAATTTAAACACTCGCCTCCCTCCAGCTGCACCAAGAACATGCAGGACGTTCTTCTGCAGTCACTTCAAGCCACTTGAACAACTAATGCAGGATGCTCAAGTCTTACATACTCAAATGCTTCCAACATTCGCTCAAACAGCTTTTAAATAATGCGCCCAAAAGGTTCACTGCCAACTATGCAGAGGACATACTCACCAAACCAGGAATCGGCATTATTGTCATACTGTTCATGTAGCGCTTGGAAGTTGATGAAGTTTGGGGCATCAAAGGAATATTCTGGCTGAGACATTATCACCGCTGAAGAGCCAGATCACCAAATGGGTCTCTAAGGAAACATTATGCAGCATTACACAAAGCTGGACAATTGAACAAGGGCATTAGCGTTAATTTATAATCCAAGTTATTGACCAGTAGGACAATCACACCCACTTTACCATGTAAATCTTACCAAAGAATCCTCGTGTAGTGAAAAAGAAAAAACAAAAGTACACAACACCCAAAACCTAAGAGTTGCCGCAGATTTCTTAAGTGTGGGAAGGCACAAAACCATCAAAATTTGCCTAAAAATAAAAAAAGTACATTTAAATTAGAATCAGTCCCATGTCCCACCACAACTGTATAGGAACATTATAAATACCCAATAAATAGCAAATGCGCTAGTGCCATAAGACACTATTCCGTAGGTATGAGTAGGGCAGCAACACAGATTTGGTCAGAAGGACCCTACTTAAAAAGGAGAAGCCAACCTATGTACAATGGCTAGAGGGCTGGGGAGAAATGGGTGGAGACCACCAACGCTATTACAACTGGTGTGGTACTAGGGACCTTGAAGGTGGACTGCACAACTCAAGGAACCAGCCACTCAGCAGCAACGCCTTTATTTGGAGGGTCAGGGAGAGCAGGCCAAGGAAGATAGCTTAAGCATATGGCGATCCAGTGGTCACATCGGAGTGGTTCTGCGAGCAGAGTCCCAGGAGGTGGCTGGGTCAAAATAATAGACAAAGATAAGATGAGCAATCTACACTGCAAAAAGTCACAGTAGCAGCAGCTAAGCAATAGAGGCGACCCAATAATAAAAGCAAATCGAGCCAATGGCAACGCTGGAGCAGGCAAACACTACAGGCAGCAGCACCTCATCCAAGATTTTGTTTCAACGCAGGGGGCACAGTGACCACGGCCTGCAGTGGCAAGGGAGCGTTTCTCCGGCAAGCAGTCCCATCAACCAGCTTTGTTCGCAGGTTCAAACCCAGCCGTTAAGATTCAAATGGTTTTAGGTCCCTCAGATGCCATCAAAAATAACCCTCTCCTCCATCACACCCAATCACTCAGTGCAGCACTCAAAAGATGGTTGGCATCCAATCGTGGACATTCAGACAAAATTGCCACACGTGCATTTTGCATTACCACCCAGACTAAATCTTGTACAGGACGATACAACACCGAGCAGCAGTACCAATTACATTGATGAACCACGGCACGAACCACACAATGAACACAAGACATTTATGTTAATGGAGTTTGAACAGGTCTCCCTGTCCCAGATTGCCTTCCTGTGCCTACTGAATTAACCATCCTCACATGTATGGTGTGTCAAGAACCTGTATGTTCAGTATGACTCCGCTATATCTGCAATACATGGCCGGACCTTCCCGTGACCTAGCACTTCAAACAATGTTGTATTGTGCCAACACATCCAAAGATGAGCAGTGTTCGAGCCTTCAGGAATCCATGGATCGTAGTTCAGACCAAGCAGAGTCCCAAATACAAATTATTTCAATGCAATGAACCGATGCAGAGGAGGATAAAAACTACACCAACCATGGACAGCTGGTTTGAAGGAACTGGCGGTATGGAGGGCGAAGCCGTCACAGCTGGAGCATTCCAAAATTGCTAAAATGATCCATCTGGATAAGGTCTGCTTTGTCACAGCCTGACCCAGTTTGTGACCTGGATAGCCTATAAAAAGGCTGATCATGTCTAGACTGTCCAAACTTCATCTAGATGTAGAAGCTTAGTGCTCTATGTGGATCTAACCTGTGCAACCCCCCCACCCCCTTCCTCCTTGCCAGGAAGAGGCAAAGGGTAGAAAGTGGGTAATACAATTTAATCTTTTGTCCTACATGAAAATCTGAAATGATCTTAGGCAAAAAAAGGCGGCTTAACCCTCAGGACGACCTTGTCCTTTGGAAAATTGTAAAGGGTGGTTTAGATAGTGCCTGCAGTTCACTCTACGGACTGAAGTTAGTGCTACCAACAAAATGGTCTAACGTTAGTAACCTTAATGGACATGAATGTAAATGTTCAAATGGTGCATACGTGACATTACCAGATTTAAGGTCGCAAACCTTGAAAGGAGACGGGGAACACATTAGTGAGTCCCTTCACAAATTGTGTCACTAATGGGATCTTAAAATATGACGAGCACTTCAAGATGGATAGTGCCGCCAAACAGCCCTTAATTGTTCCAACCTGGAGGCCCAGATTGGCTAGGTACAGAAGAAAAGAACACCTCACGGGGCAGGAGAGAGGTAAGGGGGGCAGGGGAGTGTGAAAACGGGCTCCTGCACCGTCTGGTGCCCTCCTCCTCAATCACCTATGCCGGGATCATGGGGTGGCAGCCACAGCTTCATTTGCCGGCCTCAGGGGCAGGTCCATCCCACCACCGTCCCAGCCTCAATCTGGCTCCCAGGAGTGGGTGCTGCAATCTTCACAGCCACAGAGCAGGCGGGCTGGAGGATCCTTTAGTGCTCACCGGCTCCTCCACACGCCGATCAAAGTCATCGCATGGGCTCAGCATGGATCAGTGCTGCATCTTACTAATAGGTGCAAGTAGGGACCTCCAGGGTATTCGACGGCACCTTGCTTGAGGGTTCTGCTGCCTCAGAAGCTGTTGCAACAGGATTTAGCGGAGCTCAAAGAGAGACCTCCATCTTGGTCGGGCTCTCTAGCGCCACCCGGCAGACACCCTTTTTTGAAGCGCAATATGGAAAGGTACAATGGGATCCATTTGCAGACCCTCATCAAGGATGTCTTTTAGATCATCCTGCTGGGAGGGTAGGTCTACTCCATCCCAAGTAATCTATAACCTTAGACATCAACTGTCTATATGATGCATCAGCATGTTAATCAGATTCAGGTTGACCAAACTCTAAAGTATCCATTCCACTGGCTGCAAGTTGTCTTTTAGTCACAAATCCTCAGATATAAAGCCATCAGGGACATTTGGTGTACCATATTGCAAACCAACTGTGGCATCGTTATCTGATGGCTCATTTTCCTCATAAAGCGAGGTTAGGGATTTAAAATGATCCTTTCTTGGTAAAGGAATATACGTTTTATCTTGGAAGTGTGTCGACCACTTCAAAAAGTTTGAACTCGACGTTGGAGTCGTCGATATTTGCAATGTAGTCATTTGACTTCAATGGCACCGAATGCACCATTGGTCGATGGCGCAGCTGATGTCAACAAACTCTTATTCTTCCACTTACGGCTCGAAGGATCCTTTGATTATCGCGTCAAGGCCTCGACAGCTCTCGTGTCTAGCCTTCGTCCCGGACTCAAGGGCGTGCAGGATTTGGCTCAAGCCCTTTCCTTACCAGCTTTAGAAGGCATGGTAGGACCATGGCTTGTTGAGGGTTTTTGTTTTTCAAATATTTTTAGCATTTTCAATACTTCCCATACGGCAGTCCCATACGGCAGGAGTGGAGGCCTTTGAGGAACAAGATAAAGCTCTCAGGAGAAGAGTCCGATGAAGAAGTCCAAGTGGGCGACCTATGGTGCCTCTTCGACGATGAGTGGTGGGAACCACTCATCGGCCTGGACCTTTTCACTTTCGAGTAGATACAAATTTTCGATAATACATTTAGTATACCGCATGCTAGGTAACAAAGATAGGATTTTGACAAGCTGCAAAGGAGGCCTACTTAGCAGCTTGGCAGATCTCCACCCCCCCCCCTTCCTTTAAGGGCTTTGGATGTGTAGCAGGTCCATGTGTAATCGGCCACAAAAATGCCAGGTTCACCTTCAGATGTCCATGTTTGTATTTTTTATTATTGAGGCCCAGGACTAGGCCCCAGGCCCCCGAAGCGTCCCTCTCCCACCGCGCACCCTCTTCCTGGTCTCGGTCCCTCCCTTCCCACCCATCCCAGCTCCGATTGGACCTCGAGCCCTTCATCACTGGTCCTCCCAGGGCAGCCCTCTGCCTGGCGGGCCCCAAGGCCGGCTCCAACAGAGGCGGCTCCGGGAAGTGTCAGCAGGGGAAGCCAGTGGCCATCCGTCAACCAGCAACTACAAGGACCTGTAAGGTAGGGTGGCTTGTGTTGGGGAGAGGTACAACTCTACCCCAGATACTGGACCACTAGGCAAAACCACTATCGATCCAATGTAATCACCGCCCACTGCCCCAAACTGCATTGATAGCAGGGCCTCTGTGCCCAAATTGCACTGTGTGATCCCCGAACTGCATCGATAGGCCTCTCTCCCGCTATACAGGTGTCTCAAATCTAGTTCACTCGCACAGCTAGCAAACTCCCAAGAGAGACAGAAACCACCAGCGAATTACGGTGGTGGGTCACTCCAACTAGGGCCTCTCGCATCACAAGGCAAAAGTCCAAGCTACGCCCGTCCAAACCACCCAACCAGCGGATACCCTTCCTAACCTACACAACCTGCTCACCACAGTGAACCACGCTTAGGGAGATGGACAGTAAAGAGAGCCACCGATAACACCCAACTAAATAACCCTTACCTCCCCCTTCACCTCCTAGGTGAGTGACTGAACGAGTCGTCAGCCCCAGCCGGAATACCACCCTCAGACGAAGCCAAACCAGTAGCGGACACCCCCTCACCAAACACTACACCACAAGACAACCAGACCTAAGCAGGACCATCTAGACGTCACCAAACAGACTAAACAACTTTCAATCCTACAATGCAGCGCAAACAACCAATTCCGAGAAAAAGACGAAGAGAAGAAAGAACAGACACGGCAGAACAGCAACCTAGAACAACCAAAGACTTGGACCCCCACAGTCAGGAACACAAACCGAAAGAACTCTGAGAAGAGGAAAATCCCTCTACCCAACTCCATACCTCTCAGACAACTGGCCACCACAGCAATCCAACCCAACATTAGAAGCAGCAAAATCAACCTAACAAGCAAGTAGAAGAATGGCCAAAACAAAAAACAGATGACCGACCCAATAACCCCCTACATCACCAAAGCAAGAGGAACTTCCAATCAACCACAACTCCCAGAAGACGGACCGATGAAAAACACTAAAAACCCAAGACAACCTAGAACTCTTCGAAGATGCTGACGCCCCGAACCTCACAGCCCAACAAGTGGCCAACCACTCAACACCGAGCAGGAGACGACCTCGACAAAACCAAAACACCTCCTCCAAACTTCACTGCAATCTAATAAATGCAAGATCCATGTCAAAACACTGGAGATCTTCGACCTACTCGACAACGGCATTGACATACTGTTCATCACAGAAACATGGCTGGACAACTACAAAATCACACTCCAAAGCTGCCTTCCAACCGACTTCAAATGCCTACAAATAAACAGACAAAACAAAAAAGGAGGAGGCATCGCTATAGCATTCAAAGAACACCTGAAAATAACAACTGACAAACCACTCAACATCCTCAACTGCGAATACACTTAACAGCGAGCCCAAAAACCAACATCACATTCATCCTGGTATACAGACCAACATATGATGCAATGTTTGTCGATAACTTCATAGAAGCCATCACCAACTTAGCCATCAACCATCACCAACTTAGCCATCAACCATCACCAATTTAGCCATCAACCACGAACACCTAATCATCCTGGGGGACTTCAACATCTGGTTTGATGACAGCCACGCCAGCTCCCAAAACTCACTAATTAATCAACACAGCACCATGAAACTACGACAACTAGTCAAAGGAGCAAAACACTCGGCAGGACACACCCTAGACGCAATTTTCGCCAAAGGAAAAAAAAACACCAGAGCACTTCCGATACAAATACTATGGAGCGACCATCTCATTATCCCATTCATGATCACTCTGCCTACCCAAGCCTACATCCAACATCCGAAACTCACAACCACCACTTAAAGAAACTGGAAACACATCAAATAAAGCAGCCTCCTATTCGAACAACTGGAATTAATGAAACCCTCAACTACAGAACTGGAGCTAGCTAACCTAGACGGAAAAGCAGAGATACTGCACAAATGGATCGCAGATACTATAGACAAGATCGCCCCCGAAAAACAGTTCACCCCATCAAAATGAGCAATGGCACAATGGTTCACCCTACTACTAAACGACATGAAAAAGGAAAACAGAAAGATGGAATTGGAATGGAGGAAAGAATACAGCCCAGTATTCTGTGCATACAAGAAGGAAATTCAAAAGGCAAAGAAGAGACATTACGATGGCAGAAGCAACAATGCCACCAACACACAAAAAGAAATGTTCATCATTGAAGAAATGATAAACCCACCAGGCTGCGATAACACCCCAACCCTCTCAGAAAAACGATGCAACGACCTGGCAGATAACTTCAAAAGAAAAAAAAAAAAAATCAATGACATCCGTTAAACCATACAAAAGCGACCAACCAACCTCAACATACAACCCATTGAACTCAACTCGGAACCACAACACAAACTCCAAAGCTTTCCTGAAATATCAGAGGCATTCGCAATGCTGGTTAAACGAAGCAAGAAAGCGGGATCACCCATGGACCCATGTCCCCAAGACATCTACAAATCAATCCTCGCGCAAAGATCGCCAGCAGAATACTACAGAAACCTTCTAAATCTATCACTTTCAACAGGGACTGTACCGAAGATCTTCAAATCAGCATACATCAAGCCACTCTACAAGTGGTGACATAGACGACCTTTCTAACTACAGGCCGATCTCCAACATCCCTGACCCGGCGAAACTTCTAGAAACCTATGTATATAAACTAACCCAAAAACACGTGGAAAACTACCACCTGCTGGACCAAGCTCAAATTGGTTTCAGACCAGCGAGGGGAACGGAAACAGTACTATCCATCTGGGACGACATCAAAACTCTCCGCAGCCTTTGACACAGTTAGCCACGACACCCTGAACAAAAGACTAGAAGACATAGGCATAACAGACAGCACTATGCTGGACCAAATCATTCCTAGCAGACAGAACAGAAGCGGCATGGATAAAACCTTTTAAATCCACCCCACGAGTCAACGATTGCAGAGTACCGCAAGGATCCTCACCATCTCCACTATATTTCAACATCTATCAGACTCCGGTCATCAGAATCTTCAGAAAAATACATTACATGTTGACACTCAGATCTACAAAATCAATGACACCAATGCCGACCATCCAACCATAACCGACTGTCTAAAAGAAGTGTTCAACTGGATTGATGCCAAAAACCTGAAAATCAACCCAGGAAAGAAATCATGATCGTATCCAAAGACCAAGAGAACGAAACCACCATCCCATGGCCAATAGAAATGGGAAATGCACCAACACCATCGAAGGTAGTAAAAAATATGGGAGTCCTAATGGACAACCTAAACCTGGAACCACAAATAAATGCAACAGTGAAGAAATGCTTTTTCCTCCTCTGCACGGCAAGAAGAATTCTACCTTTCCTCTCATTCGAGCACAAAACACTCACCATCGTCGCCCTAATCATGTCTAAAATCGACTATGCAAACAGCCTCTACCTCAGAATACCAGAATACTTCCTGAAGAAACTGCAACGGATCCAAAATGCAGCAAAAAGACTCCTCAAACTATCTAGAAGAGAGCACATCATTCCAGCCCTAAAAACAGGACACTGGCTCCCAGTAAAACATTGCATCACCTTCAAAACAATGTGCATAACGCACAGGGCAATCAGCGGACAAGGAGCAGAATTCCTACAAAAGAAAATAACAGTCTACAAACCAACGAGACCCCTCCGATCAAGCAACGAAATCCGCCTGGAACTCATACCATAAGAAAACTTGGAGGCACCTCCTTCTACCAGTTAGCCGCAAAAACCTGGAACATACCAAAAGAAATAAACACTGAAGATCACCTAAAATTCAGGAACTCACAAAAAACCTGGCTCTACAACACCACAGACTAAACCAGGAGACCAAAACTGGAAAAGGATGAGCAAACCAAAAAGAGACATCCCGGACCCGAGAGAGTAACGCCCACAGCACTCGGACGGATGACACCGGCTAGACCGGAACACAGGCGATACGCATGGAGAATGAGTCAACTACCCCAGACAATCCCACCAACACTTTGCCCGCCCCTTAATTATTTACCGCCAAGTACCACATGGGTGTGGAATTATTGAGATATTGGCAATCATCCCACTACCCGAGATGTCATTGGCAGGTGCAATGGCCACAGGAGTATGAATGGAAGATAAGGGGAGCTATGAGAGAGCATGTTAGAGGCGGGAGCAAGGAACCTGTATGCCAGTCAGACTCAGATCAGGACAGAGCCGCAACAGGGGAGACCACGCAAGTAGAGCGCTTCAATTCAGGACAGAGACGCAAACTAACCTTGCACAACAGTACACAACGACTACCGGCCGCAAACACCCCAGGCCCAGCCAACGGACCCACCAGGCTGAGGCCGCCAACAGCACATCACTGCTCTCGTGCACTTTTTCTGCTTCCTCCGACTAACTGAACCTCCCCTCCTGTTTAAGCCGCCAGAGCGCCAAGGGACCACTCCGGTGGTGATAATGTTAAAGGACATTTGTACCACACACTAACATCCTCACTGAGGCCAACTTAATCATTACAATTTTCTTTGGCCAGAAGATGCCAAAACAGCACATGCACTTTTGTAGCCTACTGCGCTGTGCGAGTGGGACAGTAGTCCCAAACCACATTTCTTCCAGAGGATTTTTGTCACTGAGCAGCTGTCCATATTGGACAGCCCTTACCAGTTTGAATCTTAAAAATCGTTGCTACTGGTGAGCTAGTGCAGTCCCCGGCCTAGATTCTGGCTAAAGGGAGAAGGGCTGGAGCACCAGTCATTCAATGGAGCCAAGAACTAAGACTGCATTAAGAAGACCCAGAGTACTGGCTTTGGCTATGCTCTGCTGCAGTAAATGAGAAACCGCCATCTCCTGGGACCAGGGAAGCCTTACCACAAGTCTTCCTTCCCTGGAGTGTTGGGATTAACCAGTTTTGCCATCAGTGGATGAATGTCACCAGGGCCATTCTGGTTTGTCTGAGGGACGGACCACTAAAGCCCCCACTTCTTTGGGTAAGATTTGTTTTTATATCGATCTTACCATTTTGACATATGAATTAGTATTACAATAGGGGTGTATAACTCATGCACCGGACCAAGTGAACTGCCTATACAGGAGGACCTTCAGACATAAGAGGTACTCTAACTACTAGACATGGGGTTGCTTGAATCACAAGCTACCACACATTCTCCGTTAAGTAGACGACCCCCCTCCCCCCCAGCTATGAAGGGACCCATTGGTCTATGGGATCAAAGGTAATAAATAACCTTTGAGGATAAACAGACATTATTGGGTATGTGACGCTATCACCACATGCCATAGACATGTATCTGGGGTTGAGCAACAATCTTGCCAGTGGAAACTTTGATCTTGTTATATACCCTTTTCACAACGAGTGATCTCTGACTAAGCAACTGACATAGTACACATATATAGCATGACAGACGGATAAAGTAGGGTCTGATGTAATTACATGAGGGTCTGAGGATTGTAATCTTTGAGTCGAAATGTGTGCATCTAAATGATTACTGCAACATTCGGACACACTTACATTTTCATAACTAGGCAAAAATCAAGTCAAATGTATTCACATGCAAGTATTGTGTATAAATCAAAATTGTACTAAAAGGTTTTCTTTACTATGCTTCCTTGTAGAAATGTGTTGAAATCATTTGCCCCTGATGAAGTGTGGAACTACTGGAAACGCACTGGGCTACTTATTGTAGAATAAAAATGTTTGACCTTTACTATTTGAATGTTTATTTACATTACCTGTAAGTGCCCAGCAAATGTATGATAAGCTACCACCCTAAAGGGCAGTTCATGAGCTTTTGGACACCCAAAGGCTTTGGCCATAGATAGTGTGCAGGGGACGCAAGTTCCCTAATAGGGAACCCACTTTTTGTTTTTGGCTGAGGGACGACCATTCACAGATCATGCCTCTGCTGCAAAAGACACCTCCCACACTTGGAACATGGCAGATTTACAGTTTGTGGTACATGAATCTGCAACAATGTTTCTGCGTCCCCATCCTGCTGTGCCCTGGAGTTTTATTCATCGGGGATGCAGTGGTATCATCCCAAGGTGGTCTGGCCAGTCCAACTGAAGCGGTTCTAAAACGGCATCTGTATTGTAGTCATTCATATAAGCACCCTTTCCCTCCCCCGGCCCCCACCCCATTTAGCTGGCCTCAATGCGCTGTGTGGTTGGAATACCCTTGGTGACTGCAGTCTGTGTGCAGGAGAGTTTAAAGATGCTGGCGTGCATTTTTGCTGGGTTAGCTAGCCTCCAGTAAGCAGTCCAGAGGTCAGGCACGTGGGTGGGTGCTATTGGCGTTTTAGGATAGTGCGGGAGATTCACTGTGTGCCCAGCTGAACCAAATTATTTTCATTGGTTGCGGCTGTATACTAATGGCAGAGGGGTTACCAGCTATGTGTGCTGCTGGGCCGGAATAGCATAGCCGTAGCTGCATTCTAGGGTGCATGGATAGGGGCCGTGCCCACAGACCTGGAGTAAGGTAGACCGTCGCCTTACTGCAGTTGACTGCTTTCTTCTTGGTCCAGTGCGATTGGCTGGTGTCGCTATTCGTTGCCTCCCTGGAACGAAGGTCTGAACAGTGGGTGAGGGCCCAGCAGATGGATGGCAGGGAGGGGGGGGGGCTTGAGGGAATGCAATGGCTTGATACAGTGTGCCTCTTAACGCTGCCGGCATCCATGGGTTAATGGCAAATAGGAGTGTTGGGTTTGGGTCCACGTTTAGGCAACCCTAGCGCGAGTGTGGAGTGCGTGGGGGAGGGGACAAGGTTTTGAGGGTCTTTCTGAATGCCAGGTGATTGGTCAATATTGCGAATGTGCATTGGTTGGGAGTTTGAGATGGTCGGTGCTTAAATGGAGAAAGGAATCTACAGGAGTTGTAGTGTGCGACTACTAGGAGATGCTGTGCCAGAGCCGAGTATTTCAGGGGTGGTAGTGGGTGAATTTATCTTGAAGAAACTCTGGCTCCGTGTTGTGGATGGCACGGTGGGTGATCAGGTAGCGAGTCTGCCAATAGGGAGCCAATGGAGGACTCTCAGTGTAGGGCTGTGTTCTCTGGGAGGTAGGATAATGAGCAGGCGGGCTGCAGCATTTGGTTTTTAACTGAGGTGGAGGTTGCCGTTGGGGGAACGGGATTGCAGCCAGGGAATAGGTTGGGGAGGAGTGTCATTTTCCCCACAGACAAGGATTTCAGTTTCCCCAGGATTGAGGACACAAATGGAACTGCTGCTCAAATTCCTACCTTCAGCCACTGCACCCTGAAGTGTTGGAATTTAAGCTTGGAGCCGATACTTGTGCAGGCTTTGTGACTGCCTTATATAAAATGGTAGCAGACGGACGATTAGTTTTAGCCATTCCTCTCCCATTTAAGGGAGTTCACTTTATAATGCATGATAGATATGCAATTCAAAATAAAGTTGTCTAGCCAACCTCTAGGCCTACTTATTTTATAGTGTCCTTACATTTGACTTGCATGTGTGCTTGATCCAAGAGTTTAGGAAAGTGTGGAACCATTACTGGACTGTCGCCCAAGTCAACCTTACTGCTTAGCATACTCTACCTCAAGAAAGTTGGTGAGCGAAGTGTGAAAAGCCCTTGCTCATCACCTAGGTTGGCCTCTCGGAACCCTCAGTGCTGGTTCTCAAAATCCCTCCATTAGGAGCTGGGAGGGGGTGTTAACTAATAAGCTAAACACAAATGTTTAAGCCTGAATCAGGCTTATGCAGCTTGATGTGTTTTGGATTTTAAATTGTGTGGATTTCTGTGAAGTGGGAGTTTGTTTAAAACGCTCAGATGCACTTGTGCCTTTTCCAAACACACGCAGAACACTGGCAGTGTGCAAATGTATTACCATCAACAAAACATAACTCCCCACCCCCGGACTACCCCAAAAAAACTGCCTGTGCAAAGAACTGCACATAGTTTCCCCATTGTAGAACAAAAGAACTATTGCCGCGACTAATCTCATGAATTACCATGAGCATACAAAAATACAAAATAAGAACTCAATGTGATGGTACTTATGCACGTCATAGGACCTCGTCTGCACGCTAATGTTACTGGGTATTCAGTTATACCTGCAGGAGAGGTTTCTTTAAAACTTAATGTTGGCATTTCAAATGTTGCAAGTAGTTTTAACTGACTAACATGCATTATGAAATGTAAACCACCAGAAGACACCAGCACATTTCTACTAAACTGAGTCTAATTTTACAGTTCCAGGTAAACAACCAAGTTGTTACCTTGGAGCAGGGCAATTCCTCCCATAAAGGAAAACCAGGATCAATTTAGTAGGCAAGTACTGTTGAAACCAAATATAGCATATTTTCCCTCCATGTGGGGGAGGGGACAGCCAACAATGCTGTGGCTAAGGAGGAAGCCAGTCATTCCTATATCAAAGATGGAGCAAGGGTAGCAGCAGGATAGAACCAACATCAAATGTTAAAGTTTTGCAAAATTGATAGTCAAAATTGCTACATAAATATTTTTCATAAGCAATCCAACCTAAATAATTAGCAATTTGTGTTACTATTTTAAATGGGACGCTTATTTAACTGCAACAAGGTATAAGGACTTCCATTTTTGCTTTTCTATCAAGTTAGTTAAACATGCTGCCAGTGTTGAGCATAAAAGTGCACAGCTACAAGCAAAGGGTTTAAACAATTTCATATAGTAATCTGGGGCCAAGACGAGTCATGTGGTTGGTGTATTGTGCTACGCAATGAATCAATTCACCAAGTGTACTTAACAGTTGGCAATGGCTTGGGATCCAACACAGTATGGCCTTTTCAGAAATCTGCGCAAGGAAAGACTGCTGGGTTGCAGTGATGCATTATCAGGATTGGCGGTGCATTAGCAGACGAATGTAGGTTCGGAAAAGCCGAGGTAATACAGAACACAAATGAAGTGTATTGGTAGTTATTATCGGGCCCCATACTTTGAATAACAGAGGGTGCCGACGGGGAGGATTGATGTTTATTGGCAGAGCTGAATGCTTGTTTCACTGATGGAATAGCAAATTGGTGCTGCTGATCAGGATTGAGGTGCATTGAGAGAACTTCTTGGCCCCAGTGCTGGACAAGCGATGTTTGCTGAACATGGGGATTAAAATACAATGCAGTGCTTTGCGCTGGCCATAGTAGCGAAAGCTACATTGGGGTGCTTTAACAGGTGTACGTGAATCCCAGTGCAAAAACGGCATCGCTTTCTGAAAGTCCTGATTGATGTGCATTGGTAGAGCTGTGTTCTAGCCCCATTGCTCAACTATGTGGGTGCTGCTGGTCAGGATAGAGGTTCACTGGCAGAGCTGCGTGCTGGGTCGAGTGTTGGAATAGCAGTGGCTTCCAGCGAGTCTGTTCAGTGATAGTGGTCCTTTGCATTTCCTATTGAGGCATCATATCAAACTAGTGAATGCAATTAATCAGCCTTATAGCAGCTACTGACGCCCTTGTATCTTAGTTGATTAGAGATTAGTATACTAGAATTGCAGCTCCAATTCAAATTACTGTTACCTTCAGGCTGACCAGGGTTAGAAATAAGACCAAAAAAATACTTAATATTTGAATTGGCACCTTTATCGTTTTGTATGTTAATCACTTTATTTTTAATTTGATTGTGAATTAATGCTGTTCACGTTGCTCTCAGTATCCTTCATGTACAAAAATAGTCATTCTTCGTTCAGTTGATTTGAGTTTTTTTTTTAATACGTTTTCATTTTGTTGTCCTGTATCCGCAAAGCATTAACTGGTTGAAAAGTTCCCCAGTTGGTTTCTGGAATAGTTTTTAATTTTGGATTGGCAACTCTGAATTTTTTTGCCTATTGAAGCTCCTTTTGTTTCTAGGTTCCTCTACACGCATTTCCCCGCCTAAGTGGTTCCTCTGACTGTTCCACTTAACAAAGTCTGATTTATATTGGGTTCTGTTGAAAGTCACCGAATTCCATGTTCTGAAAGGTCAATTTTTGTTAGGCCCTGTTGGTGTTCACCGATTCCCGGTTTAGATATATTGCTGCAGATCGATTGTTAGAAAGCACCCAGTTTCCTTTCTGGAAATTCTTGTAGTATTTTCAATTGCCTCCGTTTTAAATATTCCTTGTGCTTTGGTTTGTTTAGTAAACTTATATTGTTGGGTGATTTTCTTGTGTTTCACATGTTGTGATATAATTTGCGATGTTCGTTCAAATATTTTTCAACCCCAATATCAAGCAACATTAAGTGGAACAGTCAGAAAGGAACCTCCTGGGGAACCGCCAAACACTAGGTGGGGAAAACACGTGTAGAGGAACCTAAAAACAAGGAGCTTCAATAAGCAAAAAAAATCCAAACAGTATAAGTCGCCAATCCAAAATTAAAAACTTCCACAAACCAACTGGGAAACTCAACCAGTGAATGTTTTGCAGATACAGAACAAAAAAACCAACTGAACGAATCATATCAAACTAGTCCCATAGCCAGGAGGCTCTGAGCTGAAGAAAGGCGGCAGCAGTTATTTGATCAAGCACCCAGTCACCTCGGCCAACGAGGATTGACAGATGCACACACAAGAAGATGTTGCAGTCGAAAGTGACATTAACCGACATACCATAGTGGCTGTCAAGCAGAGGCATGGATACGAAGCGTAGTTGGATGACGCTCAACACCGTCTGTCCTGCCCACTTAACAAGATTGTATGAACATGGGGTTAGATTTCAATTCACCATAAAGAATCCATTCCCTGTCCCGACGAAGGTCTGATACAACTAAAGAGAAGACCAATGTATGAAATAGAGGCCGAAACGCGGTGCGTCAACAATACACCCGTAACATCCTTGCACCTCCAGAGACAACGGAGGGGGTGTAGAAGACAAGGTCCTAGAAACACAAAGAAAGGATAGGTTCCTCCTATACAAATAAGCAAGGAGGAACCTAAGTGTAAAGGTCAATTGAACCAAAAAATCTGGTTGATCTTTTGAATTTGTAAAAAAATACCTTATGCGATTTGACGTTTAATCCCCATTTTTGCTCTGTACAAGATGTTACACTACTAACTTGAACACCTAAAAACTTAGATATATAAGAATGTAAAACTCCATAGCACAATATTGTAGCCATAACAGTTACTAACCCAGTATGAATGTGAGAATTGTGTTATATGCAAGTTTTGTCAATGTACATCATGTTATGTTTGTAGGTAAACACATTTTTAGGCAAAACCAGGTCCCATGTTTAATAATTGATTTCCCGTACTGAAACGCAAAAAGGTGTCAATTCTTAGATTCTTGCCCTCAGATTTGACTACAAAGAGTCAGGGAAATACAGGAGCAGGAAGAAGCGTGTGATCTCCCCTGCCCCCCCCCCCATCTCTCATAATAGCAGTGGGTGCATCAGATAGGACTGAGCGCATTGCTTCTCTAGCTCAAGGCAGTATTATAGCCGAGTGCTGCAGGTACACTGTCAGATTTATATCCCAATGCTAAAGTATACGTGATTGTGCAAGTTTAGGTACATTGGCATAGATATGTGCGGGCCCCTGTGCTACCAAAGGCCATCTTGATGGTATAATGGAATGAGCATCAAGTATATACATAAGGCAAATATTACAAAAAAATATATATATTAGCCTGTATGTTCTTGGGGTGTGATGAAACATTAACACCAATCGCTTCCTGCCCCCCCCCCCCCTTTGATATAAGCATAGATTTGATATAAAAATGGATAGTTTATATCAAATATACATTTGATATAAAATCTCAGTTTTGATAAAGTGTATATAAACATTTTATATACAAAATGTGTAGATGGGAGCAGGGCTCCATGTTGCTCGCTCGAGCGCGAATTGAGCTCTGAAAACAGGGACTGCCAAGAGTGACGTGCTGACGTCAGAGGGGGTTCCACCCCACGGGGAGATACATATATTACACACACACACACACATACATACATACACTACTCCTCAAACTATCCAGAAAATACCACAGCACTCCTGCCCTAACACTACTACACTGGCTCCCAGTAAAACATTGCATCACCTTAAAAACAATGTGCATAACGCACAGGGCAATCTCTGGACAAGGAGCAGAATTCCTACAAAAGAAAACAATCTACAAGCCAACGAGACTCCTCAGGTCAAGCAACGAAATCCACCAGGAACTAAAACCATACCTTAAGAAAAAACTTGGAGGCACTTCCTTCTACCACTAAGCCCGAGAAAACCTGGAACATCCCAAAAAACACCAAAGATCACCTAAAATTTAGAAAACTCCTAAAAACCTAGCTCTAACACCACTAAAACGGAAAACCAAATTAGAAACGAAAAAAATACTAAGCCGAAAAGGACACAGACAAGCTCCCAGAACAGACCGAGAAGCACCCATTGCACCTGGACGGGTAGAATGGTTCACAGGCGACACCCATAGAGGTGGAGTTAACAACCTCAGCCAATCCCATCCAACATCTTCACTTGCCCCTTAATTGCTAATAGGGGCCACCGGGTTTTGGAATTATCGGGTTATTGCCAATCGCCATACTAACTGAGGTATGGACACTGGCAGGTGCACTGTCCTTTTAAGAAGGTAGTAAGGACAGGTGATGTGAGGAAGGCTGGTGCAAGTGTGAACGAGATCCGAAAGGGACGCAGGCCCAGATCTGGACAAAGGTGCAGGGTGCCCCGTCCCATCTGGAGAGATTACGCTAGCCCAACACACCAATTCAGGATAGAGATGCCAACTAACCAACTCCACTAACAATTTCCTCCTCTGCATACACCTCTCAAACAAACACAACCACAAACAACCGCATAAACTGCATTGCAAAAAAAATTTAAAAAAAAAAACTAGAACAGTATATGACGACTACCAGCCGCAAACACCCCAGGCCCAGCCAACGGACCCACCAGGCTGAGGCCGCCAACAGCACATCACTGCTATCTTTCACTTTTCCAGCTTCCTCCCACTAACTCAACCTCCCTTCCTCTTTCAGAGCCGCCAGAGGACCACTCGGTGATAGTGTGTGGTACACAATGTCTTTTAACATTAAATATAAAATATATATGTATATATATATATATATATATCAATTTTATATATGTAAAACAAAAAGGTTTATACAGAATATATTTATACACAATTTTAAAAGAGATAGAAATGTATACAAATTAATGTCAATACAAAATATTCATTATATAAATTTACCCGAAAACGTATTAAAAAAACAATGTTGATATAAAAATGTATGCATCTTATATGAACGGGCTTTGATAGGTATCTTTATATTTAGCTCACCGGAAATACAGGATGTTTTGTGCCAGCTATAGAAACAAACCACCGACGACAACATATCAACTAAAACCAACATTAGTTAGCAAGGCTAATTTTTTTTTTTTTTTAACTTCTGATGAATGACGGCACAGGAAGAGTGTGCAGGCTGAATTTTAGATGTTGCTGTAAGGCTACGGGAAGCCAACTACTTACAATCTACAGTACCACTGCAAAGTAAGCAGAATACATACATAAGCACATTGTTGATGAAACATTGAGCTTTCACCCCTTAAAAAGGGTTCTCCGACTCAACAGGGGGACTGTCAATCCCATTGGCAGAGAGCCAGCCTGATGATCCCCTGCAGTGCCAACTGACTTGCAAGAGCTGATGCAACTCTGGAGTGGCATTGGTTTTTGGCTAGATTTGATCACAGGCCTGCTGTTTATTTCAACATCAAATATTGAGTTGGTGGGGAATTTCAATAACATATTGCTCTGGCATTTGACCAATAATGTACAATTTATGTGGTTTTATTCAAGCATTGATAAGGCTTTAAAAAAACTATGTGCTATTCATGCTCTGAGGCAGGACATGAGGCAGGCTGATTAAAGAGGTTTCATAGCGCTTGGAATGTGCTCAAAGGCGCTATGCTGTGCATTTTTAACAGCTGTGTGCTTTGAATGACTGGTTTAAAATGCATAGTTTACTTAGAATGCTCTGTGGTTAGGCATGTCAGCTAGGATGGCGCATAGTTATTAATAGCGCCCAATTCTATAGGTGTGCACGCTTCAGATTGTGACTACAACGCTTTGAAAGAAGTTGAAAATGTGCAAAGGGTTACGCGTTTATAGTGCTGCTGCAGACACGGACACTTAATTAAAGCTTGCAACCCCGTCGCCCTTGTAGCCCTTCCAAATATTAAATTAAGCAAACCCAGACTGCACTTTTGGTGAACAGATCTTTGTGATGCAGCATATAGGCCTCATTTTAGTTTCACAGCACCGATGAAATATTTCCAATGCGTGCAATGTGACGTTTGCATTGTAGTATTAGCCAAAAGATCACACGTTGCTCAAACGGTACAGCCGCGATTTATTGCTACAAAGTACTAGAGTTGATGACATGAAGGGTGGCGAGTGTCAAGGCGGTATACCAGGCTCGAGATGTGTAAAAGTGCTGTACCAGTGCAGGTTTTGGATTGTGTCAGAATAGTTTTGCACTGCCAAGTAAGGCACTACATTTTATTTTGGTCTGCATGCAGACTGGCACAAAACAGTGTATTTTCTGTCTGCAAGGGAAGCATAGAGTGGTGCCCCACACCCACATCTTTACATGTGAAATCTGCAATGTGTACTTTTTTTAAAAACTTTTTTATTGGCAAGAAGTAGTAGCTGGCACATTACAAGTTACAACAACACACATTACATATTTAAAGCATGGATGAAAAGGACAGATTTGACAGGAGGCCACACAGAGTCCCAATAAAGGTTAAAAGCAATAAAGGCATTACTGTGCAGCATGATCCGTCTCCAGATCCGGGGACGGAGGAGATGATAGAAGCTCCAGGTCCACCTTACGGTTCAAATAGCTACAGAACCCTGTCCATAGGTTTGTAGGTCGAGCTGTACTAGGCACCATGTTAATGTAGTCTTCTTCACAGGATTGTGTCCAGGTGAGGGCTTTCCCTTTCTAGGGAGGGGGGGTGGGGGGGGAAAGAGATCTACGCTTCCAACATTGCAGGATGCATTTCTTGGCCACAATCGCCGCCACATTCAGAAATTTAGCCTCTTGTTTCGCTTCAGGAGAGACAGAAAACCCCACAATCTCAGAGAGGGTCTCAAGCACCGCATCCCAGAACGGGGCCAGCGCCCCACAGGACCAAAACATGTGAGCATGGTCAGCATCGTTAGATCTGCATCTTTGACAGGGGTGGGATTGGTCTCGGGCAAACTTCCCAATCGCGTAGGGAGTGTAGTACAGGCGATTGAGCAGCTTGTATTGAACACATCTAACTCTGGAATTAAGAGAAACCTTGCGAGTGTGTATGCACATTTTGGTCCACATCTCATCCGTGATGCCCAATCCCAGATCCCGACTCCAAGCATCTCGAACAGCATGGGGGGGGGGGGGATTTGGGAGTTCGACAGCTCGCACCCCCAACATTTTATACAGGGAGGACACAATGCCCTTACCCCCAGCGGAATTGCCAATATAGCAGACCTCAGGGGGTTCGTCAGGATACGAAGGCCACATATCTTGGATTGCCGCCCTAAGTCGGAAGTGGAAGTATTGCAGCAACTCCAGCGAGGACTTGGAGTGCCCCGGTTTCCAGGTATCAGGGGTAATGAATTTCCCATCGGGGAATAGGTCGGAGAAAGATCTGTATCCCAGGTCTGACCAGTGACGGATGAGGAGCATATCCTGTGTGGGGGAGAGGCCAGGGAACGCACAGAGGGGGAAGCCAATTGCAGTAAGGTGGGGAGCTAGATCCGGGCATCAGAATCTGGCGCCACGCTCTTATGGTAGAGGCGACTGGGTCAGCGGGGGACTCAGAGCGATACGAGTGAAAAAGGATCAAGGACATGACATTAATCTTCTCCAGGATTTCAAGCTTGATGTGCCGGGGGGGGGGGGGGGGGGGGGGCTCCTGGTGATGGTACCAATATGTAGCATGCTGAGCCCTAGCGGCTGTCCAATACTGGGCGAGATCAGGTGCACTGAATCCACCCTTCTTATAAGGCAGGGCCATATGTTGCCACTTTCTGCGCATGGCACCAGCGTGCCACAAGAAACGGGCGCATCCCGCGTGCAGGTCCGCAAAATACTGTTTCCCCTGCCAAAAGTCGGATGTTAGCAAATGAGCTTCGGGACTATAATCATTTTTATCGGGGACAATCTTCCTGATAGTGAGAGGGGGAGGTTCCGCCACTTCTCCATCCTGGCCTCAGCATGTTGCGCGGCAGCCCCGTAATTGTCAGACAGTAAGGAGGATTTTGAGAGGGACACCTCAACCCCCAGGTACTCAGGCGCCCATTTGAGCGGGAATTTGCATGCAGGTTGGGTCGTTGCGTTTGATAATTTCGCGCCTGATCGGGTCAAGGTGAACTGAGGGGTCTCCGATGTATAAAAGCACGTCATCCGCGTACAATGATATAATTTCGGGGGTATCCCGCAGGCGAATCCCTTTGCGCACGTGGTTGGTTCGCACAGTATCTGCCATGGGCTCAATGGCCATAGCGAATAACAAGGAAGAAAACGGGCACCCCTGCCGCATCACCCCTGTGGAGGGGAAAAGGGATCCGACAGGTGGGAGTTAACCAGGACCCTGGCCACAGGGTCAGTGTATAATAGTTTGATGCAGGACAACATTAAGGGCCGATCCCCATCTTCGCCAGCACCGCCCAGAGGTATTGCCACGAGACCATGTTGAATGCCTTTTGGGCGTCGAGCGTCATAGCCACCGCGTTGGCATGAGGGTCGATACTAGAGATAACGTTAAACAGTCGGCAAATGTTTAATGCCGTGGAGCGGGCAGGGACAAAACCACTTTGGTCTGGGTGAATCAGGTATTTCATGATGGGGAGGAACCTATTTGCTATGATTTTGGCAAAGATTTTAGTATCGGTGTTGATTAGGGACAGAGGTCTATAGGAGCCACATTCATCGAGGGGCTTGCCCGGCTTGGGAAGCACGGTGATAACAGCCTCACGGAGGGATCGGGGGAGGGTAGAAAGACGCAGCGACTCTGCCCAAACCTCGTGAAGCAAATAGGCCAACATGTTCCTGATAGAACTCAGCAGTTAGGCCGTCTGGGCCGGGGGCCTTACCCTTAGGGAGGGCTGAAATGACAGCGGTGATCTCATCAAGGGTGAAGGGGGAATCTAATTGTTCTTTAGTGGCAGCGGAAATAAGGTACATAGGGATACGTCTAGGCGGTCATCTAGATCCTGCGGGCTGTGCTCTGGTTGCTGGGCTTAAAGGGCAGCATAGAAATCTGCAAAGGTCTCAAGGATGGGGTGGTCAGACCAATGCCGCACTCCATCGTTGTCGATGATACCATCAATCCGAGCTCTGCCTCCTTCGGCGTGGGCAAGGGTGCGGCCCGGCCTCTCTCCCTCACCATACTTCCAAGCCGCAATGGGTCGGGCAAGGTATCTTATCTCGCTGAGGGCAAAGGACTCGACAGTTCAGTTCTTATCTGTGCAAGCTTGGGTGGAGAAGGGGCAGACGCATACTCGCACTCCAGCTCCCCGAGTCTGGACTCGGAACGGTGCAAAGAGTTTCTAATGTCCTTCAGGACCCCAGCCTCCCTAGAGATACACATGCCCCCGATGTAAACCTTAAAGGCCTCCCACCTCACCCCATCTGTAGTGTCGTGGCGTTTGTTATTGTTGGAAAACGAGGAGATATCTGCGAGGATCTCAGCCTTGAAGACAATATCGTGCAGTGCGTCTGCCTTGAATCGCCAGCTGGAGTGCTGGGGGAGGGCCTGGTGTAAGGCAATGTCTAGTGTGAGCGTGGAGTGATCGGATAATGTGCGTGGCAGAATCTGTGTGGTTAGCGTTTTGCCCATGAGCCCTGCAGAGAGGAGGAAGAGGTCAATCCTGGAGTGGCTGTCATGGACAGAGGAATAGAATGTGAACTCTTTCGACAAAGGGTGAAGTACTCTCCAGGCATCTACCAGTCTGGCAGTGAGCATGTGTGCGTGGAGGCGACGAGCGGCTCTGGACAATGTTCTAGGTGCAGTACCGGGGATCTGTCCAAGTCGGTGTCCAGGATGAGGTTCATGTCCCCACCCCCCTCCCAAATAACAGGGACTCCAACATATCCTAAGAGGATGTCAAGGATGTGGTCAAAAAACTTGGGTGCATCAATGCATGGGGCATAGGTGTTGACCAGGAGGCAATCTGTATTAGCAAGGTAGCAATGGAGGATCACGTATCTACACTGGCCATCTATATGGCTGGTGCGAAGAGAAAACTCCAAGGACTTGTGAATCAAGGTGAGGACACCTCTGGACTGTGAGGAAAACGCTGTATAATATTTGTTGGAGCCCGATGCAGGGGCAAAGGAGGAAGAGAGACTGGCGAGAGCATGGGTTTCCTGCAGGAGTATTTTGACCCCGTGCCTCTGCACATAGGCCGTGATCCTGAGTGCCATCGTGAAGTTGCTGAGCCCTCTAATATTCCAAGACATTAGCCTAATAGCCAATCAGTAGCCCTTTAGGGAGGGAAGGGGTGGAAATCAGAGTAATGTGTGAGAAAGTGTGTTGAACAAGTGCCGGCCGCCAATAAAGCGGCCCATTGCATAGTACCAAAAGCTACCACTGCCTTACCATTTTTGCCATAGTAACCCCAAATCACACCCACCCCCTCCCTCACTGCCTCCCCGAACACAGCAGTGGCCAAAAGCCCACCCAAAGTTCCAAGGCAATTGTGCCAAGCCCAACGGGGCAGGGCCAGCCCCGGCACCAAACAGGGGCGCAACCAGTGAACATAACCAGCCAAACTCGGCGTTGCAACTGCAGTGGGGGGGGGGTCACTGTTGCCGTGGGCCAGATTATGGCCGTTGAACGGTGGACTGCACAATCGTGCAGCTGTAACTATAATGAATTGTGGAGGCAACACCATGGTAGAGTACAATAAACAGAGGGTATTAAAATAGGAGGATCTCAGACGAGGTGCCGTGTTCAACAGATCACACTCGTGACCCATTCTGCGTTTCATGAGGCTTCACTGTGGGTGACAACAATCGAAGAATACACAACGAGAGAATAAATGAGATAACAAGGAAAATGCATATGACAAGCGCGGCAATGACATCATAAATGATTCAAGTAAAGGGTGAAGGGCAGGCCGACTCAGCCCTCATCAGCAGGGTCGTCCGCCGGACAGGAATATGGGACTCAATAAATGTCACCGCCTCCTCAGGGAGGGTGAAAAAGTACAGTTTATTACGGTGGGTGACCTTCAGCCTTGCAGGGAACAACATGGCGTATTCCACTTTCCTTTCTCTAAGCAATTTCTTCACACCATTAAATTGTCTGCGCTCCATTTGGACATTGACCGAGAAGTCAGGAAAGATACGTATAGTTTGAGACTCAAATTTCAGATCCCCTTTTTCGCGGGCTAGGCGTAGGATGTGGTCTCTATCCCTGAAGCTGAGAACCTTGGCTATGATTGGTCTAGGGAAGTCACCCGGCTTGGGACGCGGGGCCAGCGAACGATTGGCGCGCTCAATGGTGAAGAACGGGGAAAGTTGTGGATCCCCCCAGGAGGTCTCTCAGAAAGGTCTCGACTGCGAGCACCATCCTGCCCTTGAGGGCCGTCTCCGGAACCCCTACAATGCGAATATTGTTCCTGCGGGATCTGGACTCTAAGTCATCGCACTTCGCCTTGACCTGCTTCATATCTCGCACCAGGTCAGAGACCGTGCCCTGGAGCACATGTACTTCATCTACAGTGGCCCCAAACCTGGTCTCGACCAGTCTAGCACCATGTTGGTCGAGTTTGGTGCTTAGTGAGGCTACATTTGCATTTATATCATCCAATTTTTTCGTGAAATGACGCAAAGTTTTTGGCCATAGATTCCATGAGTGTCGTGAGGTCAGGCTGTGAGGAACATGGGGGTACATCTAGGTCATCATGTGAAGGGGCAGCCCCCACCCTGATCCTGTTTAGCCAGCGATTTAGCAAATTTGTCCATCGCTCCAGCCTCGTTAACGCCACGAGCCTTGCCGGACATCCTTGGAGGCACACTCAGAACAGCAGGGCCGGTATTGCAGTAGGTTATCTCAGCAGGTGTGCTCCAGGTCCCAAGGCCCACCCCGGGGAGCAGGTGACGTGTCTCGAGTGACAGTGTAAGGGACAGGCGGCGCTCACCCCAGGCAAGTACAGGCGGCTAGAGCCCGCAGTGAGGGGCAGCACAGACAGGGGGCACCTAGCGAACTCCAGGCGCAGCAAGTAGTTTCACAGCGTGGGGAGAGGAGGGTGTAGAGGCGCTCAGTCACACCAGCGCAATGCAGATGGTGGGGGGCAAGCCGGCTAGAGGTGCCGCAGGGCCAGGGGGGCATCAAGGCACTAGTGCAGCAGGAATCGGGAGCGCAATCCCAGGCAGCAGTTGAAGGATTCCGGCGTTTAAATGCAGTTCAGGGAAGCCTCAGAGGTGCAGACGGTGGGACAAGTAGAGCAAAGTAAAGGCGAGGAGCAGCATCGCACCGGAGCGCAGGGGTGCTGCACAGCCACACTGACGTAGTTGTTCAAGGGCCAGTATGCCGTTTAACATATGAAGAGGCCATTGTGCCCAGGAATTGGATTAACAAGGGAGTGGTCCCCGGAGAGTACAATAAAAGGGAGACCACGTCCCCAAGTTCTCACCTGCGGATGTAGAGTCCAGGTCAGGCCTCCGTATGGGTCCCCGCAGATCCTAGCCGCAGGTGGAGTGCGCAAGCAGGTGGGAGCTCCGGCGGTGTGCGGGTCAGCGCAACGGCCCCAGCCTGGAGGGGCCTGCAGGGGCAGCCGCAGGGGGCAGACCACCCTCAGAACAAAAGGATCAGCAGGCAGCCCCTCCGGGGGCGCGTAGTCCAGCGGAGCGGTCGCCCGATGGATCAGGCCCAGAGGGAACTACAGTGCAGGGGGGGCGGCCCCGGAACAAAAGGATCAGCAGGCAGCCCCTCCGGGGGCGCTGGTGCAGCGGAGCTGTCGCCTGATTGATCAGGCCCAGAGAGAGCCACAGTGCAGGGGGGTGCCCCGCAGCCCCCTAGGCGCGGCGAACGCCGATCCGGAGGACAAAGGAGGCGACGCCAACCTCACCGAGGCACCCATCCAGAGGCAGGCCGAAAAGGACAGGCCACACGGGTCGGGATCAGGCAGCAGCGCACCCGGCCGCCAGGCAGGCGGGGGCGAAGGGGAGGCGCCGGCCCAGAGACGCGCCGAGGGGCGGGCGCGCCGAAGAGCAAGCAGGGAGGAGATTGGGCCCGGCACTCCAGAGAGCAGAACACACCGCTGCTGGGCGAAGAAAGCCCGCCGGAGGGCAGTGCAGGATGGCGAGCCGTCGGGTCAACACAATCCAGGGGGCGGGCCCCGCAGCAGCCGCCCGCGGCCTAGCAGGCCTCAGCTGTCGGGCTCCAGAGGAGAAGGGGGCTTCCCACGGCCCCGGAGGTCCGATCTTCGCCCAGACACGGATCAGTGTGTTGGGCAGGTATTATCCAGCCAATATGCTCGTTACCAGCGCAGGATAGTGGAGGAAACCGCTGATTTTAACGGATTTGCAGCCGTCGGGGCACAGAGCTGAGAAGCTAGGCAGCCATCATGTCGGCTGCTCAACAGCGCCCCTGCAATAACACAAATGTGAAGTATAAATGTGCCAGGAGTTTTTAAATATGGTTCTAACTCTTGCCATGTTTGTACAATCTTGACAATGTGTGCAATGCGAAGGCACAATTTTGGCCCAAAAAAATAAACCTTTGATGAAGTGTTGTAGCCAAAATTGACATTGCAACATGCAGTGCTACAGTTACATTGTTGGGGAATAATGTAATACGCTGATGTCACTGTGTAAAATGGCTTGATTCTGAATCTATATTTTTTAGTGCCATCGTGTACATCAACAGATGAAGGCACAGCCAGCAGTGTGTTAGATGTGGCTTGTGGCAACTGCCAGCTGTGGATTTATGGTGAATGATTCATCTTCTAACCCCAACACACCCATTCTGCTTTAGGGGACTGCAAGACCCAAGGATGGAGGTCAGTCACAGTTTCTAAATTAACTAGGGTGGCACTTTAACACAGGTAACAGATGGGGCAGTTCAAAGACGAGATCGTTTGATTTCACAATGGAGCGCGGTAATCTGTCGTGGGGATGTTGCGGCTTAAGGATGCAGGCACAAGGAACTGTCACTGATTTTGCTGTGCGTTTACAAGGGGTTATACATTTGTGACAGTGCTGCAACCGACAGCGCCACAATCAGGGATCAATCATGGAACACTAGGTAGTACTATTGACGCCCAACCAGCACTACAGGTTGCGATGGATGCAACAACAGTTTTTATCATCAAGCATTGTCCTGCAGGTTTCAACCCCCTTACTATTGCACAGCATCCCTGCTGGTCTCTACCTTTAGGTCACACAGACGCCGGACCAGTCCTAGCCGATTGAGAGCTGGTTGTTTGAATCTACGCGTTTATTTTTTGTTGCATTCAAACTTTCGCTCTCTCCATTGACCTGACTCATAAAATTGTATGTCTTTAATACGTCTAAGTTTATTATGTAGAACATCCATCACTGGTTGATTTTTTTTAAAAAAAAAAAATGTATGCATAGGTTTAACACATATGGAGGGGACCAGCAATCAGATATGGGCTAAATTAATCTGTTGCCGTTGTCTTTATTTTCACATATGCTACAAGCTCTTGACAACCATTTATTTTTACAATTCTATAGTGCACTTTACCCTCAGGCATCTGGGCACTTGTACTTAAGAAATAAGTTACATTGCTTTCTTAGTAGAGTTATTGCATACATGGATTATACAGTTCAGCATTACATTCCTTGCATGCACGAGTAGACAGTGTGGTCACATTCATGGGAAGGTGCATAACAGTTTAGATATCGGTTCCAAGGGCTGTAGTAATTTATTGTGCGTCTTGGCTAAAGAGACAGGTTTTGAGGCTTCTTCAGGCTTCTTCAGAAGGACCAGAGAGATTTGTCAATATATTTTCAACAACTTCATGCCTGGGCAGGTTTGCCCCATAACAGCAAAAGACTCGAACTAGGTGATTTTTTAAAACAACCATTTTTATTCAGATTTTGTTCTGAACAGTTTGGGTTATCAGAGGTTGTATGATCTCATTGGCTACAAAACGCGTGGAAGCAGCAACCACAACATGGTATGTTCCTTCTGCAAAGCCAACCTTTATGGGCATTTTAAGGCCCTATACATACCTCCAGTCTGCAAACTAAGTTGAGAACTCAAGTTTCACAAGTATGTAGACATAAAAAGTGATGCATTTTGTGCAGACAATTGTGCAAGCGTGCACATCCTCCAATACATGCAAAGGTTTCTCGTGGCATTGAGACACGCCAACACTTTCCCATCTTTAATGAGTGCGCGATGATTGTGCAGCAGCGCTATAAACACTTAGAAAACCCTTTAGACGTTTTCAACTTGTGTTGTAGTCAAAATCTCAACAAAAAAATAAAATGTGGTGCTGCCATCATCTATGAGATATCCTAGCAGACATGCATAACCAGAGTATTCCAAGTAAACTATACATAAGGCATTAAAAGCACACAGTTGTTTAGTTCAATAGTGCAGTGTAACGCCTTTGAGCATATTTCAGGCACTATGAAACATCGGCGAAAGGGCATAATCTGCAATGAAGTAAAATAATGCCTCAATGATTGACTAAAACCACATTGTACATTTGAAAATTACACAGAATACATTAAAGTATTGAAATGCCCCCAAACTCTGAACAAACATCAGGTGTGTCTACAGGCCCACGATCAAATCTAGCCAAAAAGCAAGGCCTTCCCACACAGGGTTACAATCAGCTCTTACAAGTCAGTCGAGACTGTAGGGGATCCTCGGGCTGGCTTTCAGCCAATGGGTTGACAGTCCCCGTGCTGGAGTCAGAGAACCCCTTGTAAGGGATGAAAGCTCAATGTTCCATTATCAACAATTTATTTCTGATTACTTTGCAGTAAATGGAGAGTGGTACCGTAGATCGTGAATAGTTGGCTTCCTGTAGCCTTATAGCAACAGCCTGTAGATGCTTCCTGTGCCATCCTTAAGCCAAGTAAAAAATAGCCTTGCCAACTACCATTGGTTTTAGTTGATAAACATTGTTAGTGTGCATTTTCATGGGTGGTTAGTTTATACAGCTGGCACAAAACATCCTGTATTCTGGGGAGCTATAAAGATCTGTGCTTTCTACTGATGTGGCTAGAATGCTGCTCGGTGTGTCGCCACATTCCTGGGATTCCACAGGCCTCGTAGAGTGGCAGAGGGACATATGCAAGCACGCGATGCTTTAGACCCCATATCATTTTTTTGCATGGGCCCTGGGAAGCGAACTGCTTTTCATTATTTACACCATCAAAGCCAGTTCACACAATTGATAACTATTTTGATAAAATAGTCAAACACTTGATCTCAAAACCTTCAGGGGAAGTTTAAATAATTATTTCCATATAAAACAATGTATATACATGAGTTCTATACATGTTAAAAGTTATTCTGCTTCCTAAAAATATTGGGGTGGGGTATCAAATTGCTTATCAAAAATTAGGGGGCTTATCAATTTGACATAAAATGTATATCCGCTTCCCATCACCCTGGGGCAGACCCCTCTGACGTCAACGGGTCACTCTGCAAAAAAAAAAAAAAACTAAATTCACAGTCCCTATCTTGGGAGGTCACTTCGCTCTTGGAGCTTGACCAAGCAGGATGAGTGCAGCTTCCAACTTCATATAGAATTTATATAAAATGTATACTCCACTTAATCAAATTAGATAAACTGATATAAATTAGAAAACACTGTACAAATATACATTTGATAAATATCATTTTTTATATATCAAATTTATAGGAAGTTCATATCAAAGCACATCAAAAAGGGGAGGGACTAAGACCAGAAGAAAGGGGCATGCTACCGGTCAAAACGTTTACCTTGAAAAAGGCCCCCCTCTCCCCCACCCACCTGTGTGGCAACAGGGGATCTACAGTAAACAAGCTGCAGCAAATGGCTCATGACAAAACAATCCTGATCTGAATTGTAATGTGCACTTTCATGTTTAATAAAACCTGGCAGGTATGTACAGGCGTGTTATAGAGGACTTCTCACAAGTCACGGATTCCGTGACTTCTCATAAGTGTTTCTAGGCGTGAAAAGGGAGGGGACGACAGTGAGTATGAGAAATGATCTTACTAGGCCTTGTGTCATTCAGATTGTGCGAGAGGAGGGGGTAGCAATGCGAGTATGTGCATCCAGGGCAGCGCAGCTCTGGGAAGTACAAGGAGAACAAGGACTGTAGGGTTACAATTACAGCCCCAAGACCACCCCCCCCCCCCCCCCCAAGTGCGTGGAAGGCCCAGAGTAACTGGAAAGAGCCTGGTACCCAGTGAGCCCAAGGGTAGCCAAGCAACCAGTCGGTACAGCAGACAGGTCAGTCAGCAGGGGACAAAGATAGAGAAGAGAACGTTTTGAGTTGCTTCTGGAACTTACAGGTGGTTCCAGAAGTTCGAGAGGGGCAAGGAGACCATTCCAGATGGAAGCACCTGCAGAGTGCCTGGAGAGGCTAATGTGGGCCGGAGGATAGCTCGGGGGCAACGTGCCTGCATCTGCAAACAAAAATTGCTTTCCGTTGTACAATTTATTCATAGAAAGCCCTCAAAGTTTAGAAATCTAGTCAACATATCTACCACTTCTATACACAGGATTACAAAGGAGGCAATTTTTTTTAAAGGGCAGGTGAAGGCCATAAAGAACACAAGATCTAACTGGGAGCCAATGGAGCCGTCTCCGTGCTGTGTAAGTAGTTTCCACATGTGCACCCCCCCCCCCCCTGAGCCCACACCCCTCCCCTTTTGTCCAAGACAGAATCAGTATTTGGTTTCAACATTGCCTGCTCACTGCATTTTGTACTTTTACACACTGGGCATTGCTTGCCTTTTACCCAGAATCCTGCACTGTATGCAGCCCTCCAGATAAGGTGTACATCGGGCTTTTTTTGGCGCACAGAAATCTTGTTAATACAGCGTTTAATTCTTCCTTGTGTACCACTTACAGGATATTTATGGCAGCTCCCCCATAAATCATGGAGCTCACTGGACAGCCTGGCAAGCAGCTGCTTGCAAATCCACGCTTTACAGCAATCCACACAGTTCCTTGAAAGAAGCAACTGGGGCGAGTCCTGGTCGGTTTAACACTCTTCTGTTAACGACTTCATCTAGATAATTATGTAAAAGGGAATTTGCATTTTGAATCATGAACATGCTTTTCACTTTAGGACACAGGAAGTATTGTGTAAAAATGAAAATGGTCTTAACAAGGGCTGCATTTCTGCTTCATTTAGATTTATCCACGTTAATAGAGGCAGCGCAGTTGCAGCAGCATGGGCATGTCATACAACCACATAAATTGCATTCAATGGCTTGGGGTTCTTTATCTCAAGTTTTTAGGAGAACCTCCCAGCAAGCAGGCGTTGGGCTTTTGTGAAAGGAAAAGGGTGTTCTATATGAAAGTGTGTTATTTTACAGTCTTAAGATTGCATGTGTTCAGGTGCATGAAAGGGCACCTGAGTTTGTTTTCTTAAAGAGCAACGAATAGCTAGGCATGTGGTCTGAACCTTAAAGGATAGTTCCGGGACTTTTTTTTTTTTTATTGTCCCTACGGGTCGGCCATGTGTTTGTAAGCATAAATCGGTAGATCGTAGGAAACTTTCCTATGGACCTTACCCGACTTTTCGCCCATTATCGCACTCGAAATCAGCCTCCATTTTGTGATAATCCTATCATTCCGCCGCATCGACCTGGCTCACCTGCCTTTGCGGCACTAAATCAAATCCCCCGCCCCTGAGCCTGACATCAGCAGACGCGTACTGCCCATTTCAAGCACGTCTCGTGTCAACAATCGCTGCGCCTCAGCTATTGACGTGTTGCCATGGAAATGGCAGGACGCCTCTTTCCCCAATAAGTATAAACAGACCGTTTCACAACATACAGCAGCAGATTTTCGATTCCATTCCTCTCTCTGTGTTACTTTGAGTATTCTGTGACTCGTTTCAGTGCTCTGGTCAGCTACCTTCGCCGCTTGTAGCCCGTGTGAACACCTGTACCATCTCTGTAAATTATTTTACTATCTTTACCGCACAATGGCCACAATAATGCCGTATATGTACGAGCCAGAGTACACCGAGGAGGAACTACTGGAAAGGCAAGCACGCGAAAACGATGGGGATTCGGACGGCAGTTGGGAGGACCAGTCAACGGATGAAGAGCCTGGACCATGTCGCATGGACGGCGTCTCCACCTGGTACACGTGCAATCGGTGCGAGCTAATGCCAACTGAGGAGGAGAACTGCTGCTGCCGTGAAAATTCCGGGTGCTTGGCCTACATTTCGGAAAGCGAGCAAAGTCTGCAGGAAGGCGAGCAAAGTCCGCAATGCATCACCGAGCTGCCAGAGTTCAGGGAAGCCTGCCTCTCACGGACAGTGTTGAGGATGATGATGGTGCTTATGCACGAACTTCGTGGCACTGTTCGTCCGCGTAATCCGAGTAACGAGTAAGTATACTCTGTTTGTGATGTCAGTGATGCCACCACTATTTCATGGTCGTCTCCCACATATAAAATTACATTTACATATCATTCGAACGCATGTAAATTGGTTCCATATAGTGCATTTTCTAGATATAATTTTTTTCTAAGAAAAATGACATGTGTTACCTGAATCGACATTGATAAGAAAGTTTGGTCAGTTTAATAAAGTTAGCATTTTTTTTTTCACAGGTGGTACAGGCTGGTGGCCTATCGTTGCTTCACTTGGTGGCTTCACGGGAGGCTCGGACACCGCGTTCGGAGAGTAATACCTGCCTGTGCGGTACTTGCCATTAGACAACATTTCCCCAGTGACAGTGGACAATACCGCGGATTTTCCCTCGATGTGCTGCAACCTCAACTTTACAATGTGTAATGTTTATTATTTATGTTTAATTAAAATCTAAAATAAAGCCCAACATATATTTTAGCAATGGTTGTTTTGATTTTTTAAATGAATCTAGTGTGTCTCCGTTGAATAGCCTTCCAGTGCCTTGTCTTGTCACACCACATGTCTCCGGCCAGCATCCTCCCTCACGCTGGCCGCACACCTTCAATCCACATAACCGTTGAACCCATATATGCAGCAGTCATACATATATTATTTTGTGGGTTGGCATCAAGCGTTGGCAATAAAAAGCTGTTGGATTTTATTGATACAAAACATGGTTATAGGTAAATAATAAATATGGTTGATCATAATAAATCCTCTTTTTGGGCACCGGGTACAGAGATGACCCCCATATATTCTCCTGGGAGGGTGAGGTATTTATAAACTCACCCCCCTGCCTTCCATGTAGTAGATCCTGCAGCCATCCTCTTACATTCAGTTAGATGGCCTCTCCTTGGTGAGGCCCTGCGGCAAACGGGTCTTGTCTGCACGACCACCGCCCCGATCCACCCCCCCCGCCCTATCAAAGGCAGTTCGCACCGGGGTACTTGTGCTGGCAAGTGGAGCTGTCAGGGAGCGATAAAGGCCAAGAGGTGCCAAAGACCATGTACACTTCAAAGTGGTCTATAGAGCATGGGTTGTTGTTCCCATGTCTACCTCCAGACCCCGTGTCTCCTGCCAAGCATCCCCCCTCACGCTGGACGGCCCCCTGCAATCCACATAAGTGTGTCTCCATTCACGAGTCTTCCTGTGTCTTGTCTGCACGACCACCGCCCCGATCCACCCCCCCGCCCTATCAAAGGCAGTTCGCACCGGGGTACTTGTGCTGGCAAGTGGAGCTGTCAGGGAGCGATAAAGGCCAAGAGGTGCCAAAGACCATGTACACTTCAAAGTGGTCTATAGAGCATGGGTTTGTTGTTCCCATGTCTACCTCCAGACCCTGTGTCTCCTGCCAAGCATCCCCCCTCACGCTGGACAGCCCCCTGCAGACCGCATAATGCCACGACATATACACGTCATTCATTCACAAACACACCCTTGTTTCGAATTCTTTATAACCCACTTCATATTTCTAATGAGAACTTCTTTGCGCTTTGCTAGTCAACCCGTGAAGGTGCTGGTTATCTGCTCTTCGTCTCTGTGAACTTCCGTGACCACTTTGAGCAAACTCGTCAGTTTGCAACCTGTGAACTGCTCCCTGTTCTACGACAAGAAACTACTCTGATCCCTGCATCTAACTGTTTGTTCGTCAAGGTAAGTCCATGTACCATAATCATTTTGCGTCCAATTTTTTAATTTATATCTATTTGCTAGTAGTCATCAAATTGCATCCATGTTTTCTTTTCGTTCACGACAGTACATGCAAGGAACTAGTCACATGTTCTGAGTTTAGTCAAATTACTTTTTCTATTTTTTGAAAGTTATTGAAATACTTATCCGCATGTGAATAACGTGTATAGTTCCAAGAACCAAAACGGACCTTGCATTGAACCTTTTATGTGTCATTTAATGTTTTAACACATTGGTATTCATAGAGAATTGTTGATCTTTACTTTTCAGAACTTTCCATAATGCCTGCCTGTTCCATTGGCGGTTGCCCTTCGAAGACCCATAACAAATCTGAAGATACTATAATGCATGTTTTCCCTAAGACAATAGATCAGATAAGAGAATGGGTCCGATATTGCGGATATCCAGCCTCTGAGCTAGAAAGTAGAGTCCTTGAAGTCTTTGCGGACAAGAGGGGTGATCGATACCGCATCTGCAGCAGGCACTTTAGCCCAGACATGTACTCCACATCATTGCTAATAAAGAAGAAAACACTGCGAGCGAGGCGAAAATTGCTCTCAACCGCTATTCCCACTCTATTCGTCCACATCCCTCCACTGGTGAGTCAAGTTTACGTATTTGTCTCTCGGCCTTGCGGTAGTGTGTAGCATTAGCTAACAATAATTTCCCCATTTATGTATCCACTCAATATGAAGGCGGAAGATTCTCCATCCGTGTCGTTATTGCAGTCATCAGCCACTTCAAGCGCCTATCGGGTAATCTTACTTAGCTATTGTTTTAGGCATGTAAATCAATAGTTTTAATTGATCGTGTAATCATTTTACCTAATGGTACACCACAGTACTCGTCCTCTAGTCTTTGTTTTCAGTTATAATTATTGTTATCCACAATAATGCAAGTACTGTCTTTCAGGGAGATGCTGAGGAGTCCAACGCATTGACGACAACCGTAGATGTCACTCAGATGCTCGAGGTACGTTTCCGGACAGTTCCATCGATGGAGATCATCAGATCTTGCATTCTTGTAGCGTGATTGTTACACACAATGTTTTTCGTTTTTAGCCATTGGTATGTCCTTCTGTCGTCGCCCTCCTATGTGTCTTCTTTTTTCAATATTGTGTTCATTACTAATGAAAGTCCTATGTTTCAGGGAGTCGATGGAGCATTAGTCCAAGAAGAAGGGGGAGCATGCAGTTACGGGTCGGCGCAACAGCTTGCAGAAGTGTGCACCGCAGTTACAGCGTCCCTTGATGTTCTTATGCATTTCGAGGTATGGATACTGACAGATCAATCATGCGAGATCAAATGACGTGATTACATCCGCTATACTTCCTTCTTTATTAATGCAAGTACTATGTTTCAGGGAGCTGACGGAGCTTCTTCAACAAGAACATCACCCCTAGTAGTTGATGCAGATCTCTGGGTGGTGACACTTCCAACGATGGAGCAAATCGAATCATATTTAGATATCCATTATTTATTTTAGACAACTGATCATTTGTGCAGGTCTATTTAGATGAGCCGTTGACGCCTGCAGAAAGTTTATGTTCTTTTAAACAAAATAGAAAACCATACTAATGCAATTACTGTGTTTCAGGGAGTTGCTGAAGCGTCATCTTCAATAATATCATCAATGGAAGTCTATGCGGAGCCCGAGGTATGGATCTTGACAGTTCAATCTAACTAGATCAACAATGCGTGAACTATTGTCGTTTGAATGTTCTACACAATGCGTTCATTCGTGTTTTGCTATTGAGATGTACCTATGGGTATTGGTCCCCAAGTACATTTTGTGTTTTCAATATTATTATACATACTAATGAAAGTTCTATGTTTCAGGGAGTCGATGGAGCCTCAGTGAGTGATGGATGTGCTTATCATGAAAATATAGTCGTTGCAGCGCGAGAGGAAGTGGAGACATGCACACACGAGTCGGAGCAACAGCGTCCAGATGTTGAATTTCTAGGCAAGAAAGTTTCAAAGAAAAGAAAGCAAAAGAAGGTTAGTGTCCTGTTCACTATATTATGTTGTCTTTCACTGTCAATAGTTCAATACTGTAAGTTGTGTTTAAACTGAACATCCCTTTTCTAATCTGTCCTCTAGTTGCGAGTGGGTGTAAGAACTAGATCTACACAGACAGTGAAGCGAACGAGAGATGTTGCTTGTCAAACCTTTTGGCAGGGACTTGAGACTGGAGATGCATCGTGCCAATGGGAAGAATATGAAGTGATTGACAACGGAGCTATACCACCACCAGCCATTGATAGTGAATGTCCTCCTGGTAGTTTGGATGCAGTCGGAGATCAATTCACAGAATCCACACCCGCAAAAAATAAGAGCGCGCGAAAGTTGAAGACATTGTTTTTTTCTCCCATCTCCGGACAAGGAACAGATGTTGCAATGGAAGAGAATGAAGTGGACGACAATGAAACACCATCAATATCACTCAGCATAGCGGAAGACGATATCAGAGATTGTACCTTTCATGCGAGTGACATGTCCTCAACGTTACAGGCCGAACCAGCTGGGATGCAGAGTGACAGTATAAGGAAAGAGGCCAAATTCATTGTATTCGATAGCTGTTTGATGGATATTATTATGATGAAATGTGGGCATTGGGTTGGTGGGGAAGTATGTGGGGAGCCATTGATTAATGTGACTCGTGCAATTCGAGGCACTAACCTTAAAATACATGCCACCTGTACACAATATCATCCGTTCGCATGGTCTGCACAACCCATGCTGGGGCAACTGCCAGCAGGCAATCTACTTTGTGCAGCGGCCGCACTTTTTAGTGGTTCAAGTTTTAAAAAGTTACAGTATTTCTTTCAGTTTGTGGGAATCCATTTCATTGCGAAAAGTCAGTTCTACAAATACCAAACCGATTATCTATTTCCAGCCATCAGCGAAGCTTGGAGAATGGAAAAAATGTCAATGGAAAGTACATTCGCGAGCAAACGCTTCAGGCTAGCCGGTGATGGACAGTGCGACAGCCCAGGATTTTCAGCCAAGTACTGCACCTACCACTTTCAGGACATGGAAAGTAAGAAAATTGTGAGTTCGGTGGTCGTGCAGGTGTCACAAAGTACATCCTCAGTGGCCATGGAGAAAGTTGGCTTTGTAGCATCATTGCAAGAACTACAATCGCGGGGAATGGTGATCGACCTGATAGCCACGGACAGACACGTTTCAATTGCCAAGACAATGAGAGAAGAGTACAAAAATATAAATCACCAATTTGACGTATGGCATCTTGCAAAAACAATCAATAAAAAATTGTCGGCTGCAGGAAAAAAAAAAGATATGCAAGGTATTTCACAGTGGTCCAAGTCAATCAGCAACCATCTTTGGTGGAGCTCAAAAACATGTGAAGGGTCGTTGGAAATTCTACTGGAAAAATGGCGGTCAGTAATGTTGCAAAGTAGCAACGTACATCGATGGTCGACAAATGAGCATTTCCACAAATGTGAACATGGCCATTTGTCCACAGAGGAGGCACGGAAGAAGAAGTGGTTGATTCCTTCATCACCCACTCACAAGGCCATTGAAAAGATTGTATTTGATAAAACTATAACAAGAGATTTGAGGGGACTCACGGAATTCTGCCACACAGGAGATTTGGAGGTGTTCCACAATATGTGCCTAAAGTACAGGCCCAAAAGATTGCATTTTGGCATGGAAGGCATGATAAATCGGACTCTTCTAGCGGTCTTGGCACATAACCATAATGTTGGCCGTCAACAAAGTAGGACGACCGGAACTTTAGGGACGCTTCGCTACAATAAGGCCTTCACTAAAAGAAGTAAACAATGGGTGATCAAACCAGTGTTTGAGGATATGCAATATGAGTTTATTGAGAGACTTATCGTAGATGTCCTCGATAGGCACATACATGGAGTGGTGAACGAACCTATGCAGGGGACAACTGCATTGCCACCCAACATTGCCTCTGTTCCATGTCCACCTAAAGCAGAGCTCATTGAGAAATACACATCACGGTTTAAATGATTGTAATTTGATTGTCTGTTCTCTCGAGTCTCCTCATGTTGCAGGCCCATTGCAATTAAACCAAACAGTAATATAAATCATTTTTACAAAAATTATAGAATGTTTCCGTATTACAAACACATGGCCGACCCATAGGGACAATAAAAAAAAAAGGCACGCAGACGATGCCCTTACACTAACTGGAGCTAACTAGAAATGTGTGCTCGCTCAAAGTGAAGGTCAGCTGCTTTGATGTTTTGCTCGGGTGGCGGAACGGCCCACGACCCAGTATAAGGTTCTATTGTGATTTGACCTTGACAGGCCGGGACCATCCTGAAAGACTAAGAAAAGATAATGAATAAAATTTCAGAAACGAAACGATGAGCCACGTTCATTAGAAGAAGTAACGTCGGCAAAGAAGGAGTGGTGTTTCGGGTCTGCCCTACACAGAGACACAATGGAAAATGCAAATATAATGTAAGTAACTTTTGATGAGTTTATACCGCAATTTCATTACTATACAGTGGCTTTAAAGACGGGTTCAGTTGTACTTGTTCGTTCTATGTGGCATATTGTTTTCTACCGCGCACTATCTTGAGGAGAAACATCTGCTTTTACTGAAGCACCTCAAAACCTTCCTCTTTGCTTCTGCTTTCTCTCTCCCTCTCCCCTGCTACAACTGGTCCACTGTCTGCGACCTCGGTCCTGGGCCCTTCCACTCTCCACCTGCACTGCCTCCCTGTCAACCCCTGCACTGGGGGACTGTCTCAGTATCCTACAGCCCCCCCTTCCCAGCACTTGTTCTGCACTTACCTTGCACTTGCCACCAGCTGGCCCTATTTATTTATTATTTTATGCTACTTACCTTGTACTCCACTCCCCCCCCCCCTCCCTGCCTCGCCACGCCACGCCTTTAAACACTTGTGTACACCCAGTAGCGCTGTCCTCGCTATGATTTTAATAAGGATCTGATGGTGAGACTAATTTCATTTTTTATGTTTTTAGGTACATCATTCACTACTGTCTGTGTCACGAGTACCGGACACCGGCGGACGGCTTCTACAGCCGCCAGTTGCTTCTCCGCGTGAACAACGTTACCACCCTGACCATTTTATGGGACGATCGCCAAGTACAAGTATGCCCTTACGCGGTACTAACGGTTAGATGCAACATACCTACCGTTGTGGTGGCCTAGTGCCTCGTTGTTGGAACAGCCATGCGATTTATCGTAAACCAACACCCTGTGTACTGCACACGAACATCGCTTCCCTCAAGACGAACTAATTTGGATCGAGAGCAAAGAAAAATGCAAATCGCTGAATATTCTCTAAACATTTGATGTCCAATAAACGTACTTTGCCAAATGTACAATCTTGCCGTTTGCTTTTAAACCACGGTTTCACATTCCGAATTGTGGCGCTGTATTGTGAGATGCTCTAAGACCCTGTGTACAGCAAAGGACCATCGCGTTCCTCAATACGAACTTTTTGGAACATGAGCAAATAAAAATGCAAATCGCTGAATATTCTCTAAACATTTGATGTCAAATAAATGTACTTTACCACATTTACAATCTTGCGGTTTGATTTCAAAGTACAGTTTCATATTCCGAATTGTGGTGCGCTGTATTGTGAGCTGATCTGTGTTGATTTCCGGGGTCTGTGTGGAGTCGCGTAGAAGACGCCTGGGCGCGTTTGCCTACGCAGCTCAGTCACGTCACGGATAGAGGCGGGGAATATGAATGTTTTGATAAAGTCTGTTTCAGGGGCGGGGGATTTGATTTAGTGCCGCAAAGGCAGGTGAGCCAGGTCGATGCGGCGGAATGATAGGATTATCACAAAATGGAGGCTGATTTCGAGTGCGATAATGGGCGAAAAGTCGGGTAAGGTCCATAGGAAAGTTTCCTACGATCTACCGATTTATGCTTACAAACACATGGCCGACCCGTAGGGACAATAAAAAAAAAGTCCCGGAACTATCCTTTAACTCCATTTATGACCACACACCGCAAGCAGCTATAATGGATACTGGTAGGAGCAAGCAGTGATGTATATTTTCAGTGGCACAATTTGTACCGGTACCTCTCAACAGGACTGCTATATATTCAAAGTAGCCCAATTCAGCAACTGAGTTACTATACATGTCATGGCACAATGCCAAATATTCACAGCAGGGTTGATGCACCATGCCCACATTTATCAGAAGGACTGCTATGCTTTGGGACATTACCTGCATTTTATCAGACCATGCCCACATTTATCAGAAGGACTGCTATGCTTTGGGACATTACCTGCATTTCGTAACAGAGCTGCCGTTAGAAAGCCTAAACATGTGTCAGCATTTTCTGCTAAAAGATAAAGTACTGAACAAGAACAGTGTTGGTGCTCTTCCCACCAACCTCCGACGGTGGGAGAAGATGGCATTGCGGTCGTATACTTCAATCCTTTCTACTAGTCTTGCGCTTTACAAAACTACTACTTCTCCCATGTCCGATTACCAAGTGCCACTGCCAAAAGTCTAGCACATTTCAAAGCCTCATTATGAATCCGACTAATTTAGGACAGTCCAAACAGGCGTGGAGCTTTCGACAAGCCATTTATGTCAGGCAAGTATCACATGCAACTGCAACCCCATGTGCCTTTCAGTGTTACCAGCCTGTTGAGAAAGGCAGCTCAGTGGGTCAATAACCCTGCTGCAGAGATTGTGCAACTTGTTACTTCAACACAGCTTTTCAGATCTGCTATACCTGCGATTGCTTAGTCCAAACATCTCATTTGGGCTGTTATACTTGTAATAGCCTAGAACACACATCTCATATGGGCTCTCATACTTGGCATACAGTGTTGCTAAAGCAGCTACATTCAAGCAAGTGCTGCATCTAGTTAGACAAACCTCAAATTCCAATTCCCAGCCTAATGGCCAAAAGGTTTGCACACATCTAAAAAGGGGCAGCCAATGGTAAAGCTGCACTAGATTTTTAAATATAAAAAGGTATTTTCAGCATTTTGGATATTTATTTGTGCCATTTCAAAAGACGAAAGGGGAAACTCTGAACCTAAGCAAAAGAGAACAAGAGTTGAGAGGCAGCGAGAAGAATGTATTAGGACATTCCAAAACAGCAATTCCAACAGGAAAGGAGACCAATGCGCTACATAAGAGCAACTAAAAATGTGAGAAGGGAAACCAAGGTAAATAAATCGGACTGAGGGATAGAAGCAGGAGACGGACAGTAAAATAAGAAAACAGAACAGTAGCCAGTGAGTGCAGGATATAGAAAATACAGATTAGAGAAAGGCAGGCCAATAACCAAGAGGCAGTGCAGCAACTACAACAGAGAAAATGAAAAAACAGATCACCAGAGTAATGCCATGAGAGAGAGAAAGGAGTTACATCAACCGATGCAGCACAGTGGAGGGGGGTTGGGACTGCAATAATGAAATGCATAGATGGGAGAGGCAGAGCGACTTCAAAATGTGGCATAGCAACACGAAGGCTGAGAGGCAGATTAGAAAGCAAGAGATGGGGAAAACAGTAGCAGAGATGAGGCAAAAACATGGAGTGGCCGTCAAGCAGCTAGTTCTTTATCACTATGTTTACGCACAAATTGTATAGTTGTCAGACTCACTTTTGGATTTACTCCAATTCTAAACATTGGGAGGGGAAAAAGAGAAAAAAAGAAGAAAAAAAAAAAGAAAAAAACAAACTCACGCCAGCATTATATCCGGAGCAGTGACCATCGCAAAATGTGGAATTTTTGGCCAAACGCATGCCTGCTTTACAAGGTACAGCTAGATTGCTCTTCTGCCAGTAGTAGTGGTGCCCATGCAAAGGAGACTCGCACACTGCTAGATTTGGTCTCAGTGGATAACAAACAAACGCCAACCACCAAATGTGGTTCCCAACCTTAAACATATTTACTAAATAAGATCTCAGGAGTTATACCCACATAGCACTAGGAGGAATTCATACAGTGCTTCTTACCACTTCTGAACCAGGAATACGTTTGACGCTGCTAGCAAAGCCTAAAGTCACTTGCCATCTCACAACTCACGATATCACTTGCCAACAATTGAGGCCCATCTAAAGCACTACATAGGTAATTATTGTCCAATATGATATACTTTATTTTCTCAGGAACAACAGAAATGCTGGGGCTGCCATTGTAACTTGGAAAGTGCAGGATTGCCACATGTCTAAGGTGAACCCCCAAAGTAAATAGTGGTAATAAAAGCATTAAAAAAAAAAATGTCCAGACATATGATTCTACTGGTTAGTCGAAAATTGGAGCCCTTGCTTCTAATTGTGGTTCCTTTAGGTTTAGGAGGAAACACCTTTGGGTGGCTCCTGCGCATAATCCTTGTGTAGTCTTGGTCAAATTGCAATAACCTTTCACCTCGGAAATAAACTACACCACAAAGTACCTGCTGTTGCTTGAGCTGACAGTGTGCATGCCCTACGATAATATGGTTTAAGAGGGGAAGTCCATTTTAATTGGCGTTGTGTACCAACTACCATTCATCCCACAGGCAAACATTACTAATGTCAATTAAAAAAAAAAAAAACGGAACAGCGTGGACAGTGATTTGCCAAACTCACTTTAATTAAGCAGGGCAATATCACACAGCTAGCTAAAGTGGTAAAGCTGGGATTACAACAGATCATATGGGGGTATGGGGGGGGGGGGGGGAATAAAAGGAGTGGTAGCCACAGAACCTGCCAAGTGGGTGGGGTTTACAGACTTCTGTACAGCCGACAGCCCATCAACCTGGCCTCAAAACATGCACTATGTGCAAGTGGTTACCTAGCAGTCAGGCTTGGAGAGGGGAAAATACTTGTGCAAGCCAAGTAGATTGTGTGCGAGACCAGGAATGTTGTACATTTTTGGAGTTCTATCCAGCGGCTTTAGATGGTGCATTTTAACAGCATTGGCTCCGTTTCAACCAATGCACTCAGTTTTGGCAGATACAAAAATCAATTTGTGGCTGTGGGGCATCAAGATCCATAAAGTGGATTAACAGAAAATATGTAGGCGTCAGCCCCAAAATAATGGGCATTAATGGAGTGAATGCAGGGTGGGTATAATGCATTTGGTGCCCATACTTGTGTGGCTGTGGTGGGGGGGTAGCACCATCCTTTGTCTCTCTTGGTGTACCTGCGTTTGACAAAGCCACACCATCAGGAGGCTTCTGAAAAAGGTCCCACCGTGCCTCCCTCCCAACCCTTCACATCCCTTGTTCAGGTCAGCAGCCTTCTACTTTTCATACAAGGATTTTCCCACTGGAGCAGGTGAGTGCAGCAGTCCCCCCCCCTCAACAAGCAACGCCAAGTTTGGTGCCAATTTTTGTAAAGGTTACCCAGGCCCTGTGTGCAGTAGCACTGCTGTGACCACTTCCTGGTCCTTCAGCTCCCTGCCGCCCTCTTGCACCCATTGACTAACTTATCTGGTCTTAACTGACACTCCGGGCAGCCCTCTGCCCGGCAGCCCCTTCAACTAAGGGTCCCAAGGCAAAGGGCGGCTCCAACAGAGGCGGATCCACAAAGTGTCTGCAGGTACCTGTAGTGGAAGCTAGCAGTGAAATGACAACAAAACTAAGTGTGGCATGGGAAGGGTGTAGAGCAATTACTCTACCTTATCTTTCCATTACATAAACTGCCTTAGACTTACCATGCACACCTAGGGAGATTTTGACCACCAAATCTAAATAGTCTCTCCCAGAGAGAATGGTGAAGATTAGCCAGCCTCACATTTAGACAGGTATAAATGCTCCACACTGATGGAATTCTTAACTTTAACATTTCTATCTAGGTGCGACGCGGGCTAATGATAGCATGTCCCTCATCTAGATAGAATTAGGATTGGTAGCATATCCCTCACTTAAAATGAAATTGTGAATGGTAGCATGTCAACACTCACGGAAACTGAAGGATAGCATGTGCCACACTCTATAGACTTGTAAATGGTAGCATGTGACGTCCTTGGATGGAGTTGCGAACGGTGGCATGTGCCACACTTGGATGAAGTCGAGAACATAGGCCCGAGTCGATTCTAGATAGAATTGCAAATGTTTAGCATGCCCCACTCTTCGGTGGAGTTGCGAGCATTATCCTGAATCGCCTCTAGACTGAAATGCGAATGTAAACGTTAACATGCCACCCTGTATCACTGTGTACCCTGCTTTCCTGTCTATGTGCCAGTGTGTTGCTGCGCTCCCCGCCAACCTGTTCACATGCCTGGTCTCGGGCGCTTTAAAGACAACCATCTTATCACATCACTATGCTTACTCTCTACTATACACCCATCATACAACTAGAACACAGCTATACCTTTGACTAATTCGGCTTAGCTGTTCAAATACGAATATGAACACCTCATCACTATAATAACGCAGCTAGCCGAGCACATTCCACCTGTTGCTTACATATCCGTCCTTCAGGCCAAACGCAGCCAGAGCCCAGTCTGGGTGTCCACCCACCAGGCTGCACACATTCAACTGATATCTTCAGCACCACACTTAACGCAACAAGTCAGCTACCATCAGGCAATTACATCAGCTGCACCCACGTCTCTACCTCTCTCAACTGACCTGAACTACGGTTCCCAAGGGCGTTCAACCTACCAGCGCTTTGAGGTCATACCAATGATATAGAGTGCTATATAAATGGCAAGTAACATAACATAAGGATCCAAAACTTAACCTCCAACTTTATGGAAGAATCGGGTCATGGGAGAAGGGCCCCGGCCCACCCCACCCCACCGCTCTCCTTCCAATTACAGAGTAGCCTTAAATATTTTTGAAGTCAACTTATCAGCATGAGTTTGCACATAGCCTTTCCCCACTGCAAACCCTCAATGCGAATTCTGCTTTAAATCCAGACATTCAAACTAGCATTTGCTCATTACTGCTGCAGCCGTAAGTATATAAAAAAAAAACCCAAGGCTGAGATGACCATTTCACAAACCTTGCTTTGGCTAGTTTGTGTAAGATAGTGTCCCACAATAACTCTCTTGCAACACTGGCACCAACATCCCAAGATCTCCTTGCCCCACACCTGGCACCAAGCACTAGAAATCTTTTATTCCTAACACAAACCACATTACCACTCAAGGCCCGGGTACTGTGCCAAGCAGCTCTGTGTACCCTTCACAAACGGTGTATACCAGACATCAGCAATGCAACATTCATTCACACAAACATCAGGTACACCGCAAGCAGCAGTGCAGGAAACTCACACAGTAGAGGTACAGCACAGAGGAGCGGAACACACATCTCACACAAAGATCAGGTCGTACACCGGTTTTAGAGTAATAGCCAGTCACAACAAGTAGTAACAGTTGCAAATTAACTTTTCAATTAAAAGTACCAGTTCTGTTCCCGAGAGAGGCCGCACTGTTGGTACAAAACCAAAGTTAAAATGAACGAGTAGTACACAATTGAAGTGATAAAACTCCCAGGAGACATGAGCCGATTAGTAGCTCGCCCTGGGCCGCCCTCCCCAAATCTGCTTATAGCTTTCATGCCAGGGACATGTATGGCAGAGAAAGTGGGTTTTTTTAACAGCGCGCTGCACCTGTATTGTTAAGTCAATAACGTATTCAGGCAAAGCATCACTAGCTGCAGTTACGGACTGCGTAAACTAAGCCTTGCCAAACATATTTTAAGTATAAGCCTGCCATTCGTGAGGAGCTGCTTTTAACATCACGCAATAGAAAATGTGTGCCCATGTTTGTTGGCGCATTAAAGCAAGCAAGGGAAAAGTTGGGATGGGAATAGAGAAGCAGTAACCCATGACGCAAGGGGAAAAATGTTAAGTTGCATGCTCCTTGCAAAGCATAAAGTCACTTGCATCAAAGTCTCCATCTTACTCGCCCAGGAACCAATTGCCGATGGAGGGCCTAAAGTGAGGGCATTAAAGCGCTGTAGAATGGAGCATGGAAAGTTGTGTCCAAAAGACCACGATCAGTCTTGAGCTCAGGGTTCGAAATTGAGATTCAATTAACATATTCAAAGTTAATGTCACATAACATGTTTGGAAAGCACCAGTTGGCCCTAGGAGCCACACATCGCTCCTGGTAGCCGTTGGTTTTAAGCCAACAAGGCTCTACTATGCTAGAAGCATGAGCCAAATAGCTCCCAGCTCCCCTCAATTTCGAACCCTATTAATATGCAGGCATGAAGTGAGGCAGGTGGCTGTGCCAGGCCAAGAAGTGCAAGGAGTACACTGTGGTCCCCGAAAAGGGAGATTTTTCCCGTAGCCCCTTGGAGGGGGCTGTAAAATGATCCACCCTACTGTCAAGGCGGGAACCCCAAACAAAGAAGGCCAAGTGGATATGATTGTGTACAGGCGTTATATAAACTGTGTAATGTGTTTCAAGGCGCTTAATTCAGAGTAGCAAAAGAAAAGCAGTGACGCTGGCAGTGACTTGCTTAGTCTCAACAGTGCCCTAGAGAACACACCACACTGGGATACTGAAAAGTAACTTATTACACATAGAATAACAAGGTGGTCAAGTACTTGGGATTACCATATCAGATTGTAAAATGGGCCTTATGCACACAAACTGTAAATGCATTCCCAAAACCTGGCAGTAAGCACAGTACATAGAAAGGTATGTGGCGGGACAAACGGGAATCCAAGTCAAAATCATGACTCCCAAAATGCCAAAGAACAAGTGAAACTCAGACACAATCGTGGTTAAAAAGGCAGGTTTGACCTGAAGGATCATCCTTAAAGGCATACTCTAGTAAAACATTTTATTGTCCCTAGGGGTCGGCCATGTTTTTTAAGGCTAAGTGGCTCGATTTTAGAAAACTTTCCTATGGACCTTACCCGAGTTTTCGTCCATTAAACGCACGCGAAAACAAGCACCTGGGAGCCGCCATTTTCTGATAATCCTATCTTTTCCCCGATCGCCCTGGCGGACCTGCTTTTGCGGCACTAAATCAATTCCCCCGCCCCTGAGCCTGTCATCAGCAGACTCGTAACGCCCATTTCCCAACACCAAAGCACGTCTCGTGTCAACATTCGCTGCGCTTCAGCTAATGACGTGTCGCCATGGAAATGGCAGGACGCCTCTTTCCTCAAGAAGTATAAACAGACCGTTTCACAACACAGCAGCCGATTTTCGATTCCATTCCCCTCGCTGTGTTACTTTGAGTATTCCGTGACTCGTTTCAGTGCTCTGGTCAGCTACCTTCGCCGCTTGTAGCCCGTGTGAACACCTGTACCATCTCGGTAAATTATTTCTCTGTTTACCACACAATGGCTACAATAATGCCGTACATGTACGAGCCCGAGTATACCGAGGAGGAACTACTGGAAAGGGAAGCACGCGAAAATGATGGGGATTCGGACGGCAGTTGAGAGGACGATTCAACAGATGAAGAGCCTGGGCCTAGTCGAATGGACGTCGTCTCCACCTGGTGCACATGCAATCGGTGCGAGCTAATGCCAACCGAGGACGAGAACTGCTGCTGCCGAGAAAACTCGGGATGCCTGGCCTACATTTCGGAAGGCGAGCCACGACCGCAATGCATCACCGAGCTGCCAGACTTCAGGGCAGCCTGCCTCACACGGGCCGTGTTGAGAATCCTGATGGCGCTTCTGCACGAACTTCGAGCAACTGTTCGTCCTCGTAATCCGAGTAACGAGTAAGTATACTCTGCTTGTCATGCCACTCCTATTTGATGGTCTTCTACTATATCCAAAATTACATCTACATATCATTTAACGCATGTAAGGCGTTGAATAGTGTGCATTGTCTAGATAGCATTTGTCCGTGTAAAATGCCATTAGTTACAAGAATTGTCATTTACAACAAACGTTTATTAAACTTATCTGGATCATTTAAAAACAGTTTGTTTCATTCCTTTTCACAGGTGGTACAGGCTGGTGGCCTATCGTTCCTTTACATGGTGGCTTCACGGGAGGCTTGGACACCGCGTTCGAAGAGTGATACCCGCCTGTGCCGTTCGAGCCATTAGAGAAACGTTCCCGAGTGATAGCGGTCAGTACAGGGGATTTTCTCTCGCTGTGCTGCAACCTGACCTGTATAATCTTTAAAGTCTTGTATTTTTGTGTCATGAAAATAAGATACAAAATAAAACACCACATTTATTTTAACCACGTTTGTCTCAATTTTTTAAATGAATCACATATCTATACTATCAATTACCATTGGATTATACAGACCTTCGGGACTTGGCCACTATAATACACTGGTTGAAGTGTGGGTCTGTTCTCACAAGAATCTGCGGTATGTGGCATTTGTTATTGATAAGCAACGATATACTATCAATCATATAAAGGCGATATACTGTATATTGATATGAAGGCGGTTCGCGCCGGTGGATGCTCGCTGGCATGGGGGGGCTGTCCGGGGCGCGAAAGGCCAAGGTGCCAAACAACATGTACACTTCAAAAGGTGTCCCACGCCAAGGGGCCATCGGTCACATGGCCTCCTCAGACCACGTGTCTCCAGTCAGGCCTCCCCTTGAAGCAGGCCGCCCCCCTGCAATCCACATAAGTGTCTCCCCATTCAGCAGTCTTCCTGTGCCTTATCTGCACGCCCCAAGCCCATCCATCCCACCCCCTCTATCAAAGGCGGTTTGCACCCGGGGATGAGCGCTAGCATGGGGGGCTGTGACGGGCGCAAACGGCCAAGGTGCCAAACAGCATGTACACTTCAAAAAGGTATCCAATGCCCAGGGGCCATCGCTTACATGGCCTCCTCAGACCCCGTGTCTCCAGCCAGGCCTCCCCTTCAAGCAGGCCGCCCCCCTAAGACCACGACATACATACGTCATTCATTCACATACACACCCCTGTTCCAAATACTTTATAAACCACGATATGTCTCATGAGAACATCTTTGTGCTTTGCAAGTCAACTCCTGAACATTTTACCTGGCAACCACCGAGATCCACGCTAATCTGGTTGTCGTCGTGCTATCCGTGAACTTCTGTGACCGCTTAGAGCAAACCCATCAGTGTGCTACCTGTGGCCACCCACCTATTCTCCTGCAACATACTGCTCCGCTTGCTGAATCCAACTGTTTGTTGGTCAAGGTAAGGCCATGTATCCTAGTCATATTTCGCAGATTTTTAAATTTCTATCTATTTGCGAGTAGAGTACACAATAGTGCTATGTTCATTGGTCTCATTGCTATTGACTATAGTTTCCATTGCTATGCTATCAATAGATCCATTTATTTTCATCTGTGTCTATTGTCATCGAATTGCATCCTTTGGGGATCCAGTCTATGATGTAAGCATGTTTCCTTCTCGTGCAATACAGAAGATCCAAGGGATGAGTCACATGTTCAGATTTTAGTCTCATCATTTATACATTTCTGCAATTTATGCAAATACTAAGCTGCACATAATGAACTGGTACAGTTCCTGCGACCAAAACAAGCCTTGCATTGATCATTGTACAATTCATTTACTTTTGTATCAAATCTTTATTCTTGAAGATTGTATAATAATGTCGATATTTACTTTTCAGATTTATCAACAATGCCTGCCTGTTCGATTAGCAGTTGCCCTTCGAAGACCCATGCGAAATCTGAAGGAACTACAATGCATGTATTCCCGAAAACTGTCGATCGAATAAGAGAATGGGTCAGACATTGCGGATATCCACTGGATGAGCTGGAAAGTAGAGTCCAACAGGTCTTAGAGGACAAGAGGGGCGTCGATTTCATAACCCACAAACGCAATGTGTATATATATATATATATATATATATGGACAGGGAACTGTGCTGTATTGAGCATTTTTCAAGTATTCTGTCAGCTTACATGGCTATTTTTAATATTGGCATTTCATTATCAATCATTAATTGACCTTTACAACTTCTTGACTATCCCTTCAATCTGAAGCAAGAACAGTCTACATCCTTGACGTGGTCGCAGTTATCAACCACTTCTAGCGCGTATCAGGTAATCTTATTAGGCTAATCCGCTACATACTTGTTTTATGCATGTCAAGTAATAGTTTTATTCTATCGTGTAATTATTTTACCGAATGTTTGGTTACTGCTTTCCAATTGATATACACCTTAGTTATCGTCCACTGGTGTTTGTTTTCAGTTATAATTAGTGTTATCCATACTAATGCAAGTACTGTCTTTCAGGGAGATGCTGAAGCGTCTGCCACATCTACAATGTTTCTAGATGTTCCTCACCAGCAGGAGGTATGGATACTGACAGCTCCATCGAGCATCATCATCAGAGCTGGAATTCTTGTTGTTTCATTGTTCTACACAATGTTTCATTCGTGGTCAGCCGTTGATATGTACCTGTGCTGTCGACCCCAGGTGTATGTTATGTTTTCACAATTGTAATCCTCACTAATGCAAGTACTATGTTTCAGGCAGTCGATGGAGCGTCAACCCTTACACTTGTTGCAGAGCCCGACATTCAAGTATACGAATCGGTGCAACAGCTTTCGGAAGTGCACACTACATTTGCAACATCCATAGATATTCTTCAGCAGCACGAGGTATGGATACTGACAGCTCCATCATGCGTGATCATATAACGTGATTCCATTTGCTATACTTTCTTCCCTATAAACGCAAGTGCTGTGTTTCAGGGAGACGACAGAGCTTCCACCCCAATCACAACATCTCATTGAGATGATGCAGATGTAAAGGGATCGTTGAAATAGTCGATGAAATGTGATCATATTTGGATTTTCCTTGATTCTTTTGGACAATGCATCTTTCGCGGTTATCTCTTTATATGTACCTGTGCGTTCGAAACCCCAAGTGTGTTATGTTTCCAATATTGGAAAGCATACTAATGCAAGTATTGTGTTTCAGGGAGATGCGGATGCCTCCTCTCCAATACAACCATTCATGGCTGTCCATGCAGAGCCGGAGGTATGGATAATGACAGTTCCATCGAAATAGATCATCACTGGTCGAATACTTGTCCTTTGATTTTTGCACACAATGTTTAAATCGTATTTGGCTATTGAGATGTACCTGTGTGTTCGTCCTCACGTGTTTTATGCTAACAATATTTTGATACATAGTAATGAAAGTACTATGTTTCAGGGAAACGATGGAGCCTCATTCCTTGCTGTCTATGCGGATACAGAAAATATACTCGTTGCAGCGCAAGAGGAAGGGAGGACATGCGGAAACGAATCGGAGCTACAGCGTGCAGATGTTGAAGGTCGAGTCAAAAAAGTTGCAAAGAAAAAAAAAACAAAAAAAGGTTACAAACAGTTAATAACTTTAAAAAAAATTGTGGTGGGGACTATTTTATGTTTTTTCTAGTCAATTCTACTACACTCCATCTTGTGTTTAAACTGAACATCCCTTTTTCCAATCTCTCCTCCAGTTACCCGTGGGCGTCAGAACTATACGCACACAGACAGTGAAGCGAATGAGAGATGTGGCTTGCCAGACCATGTACACTAAGGGGGAACTATTAATTGAGGCGAGGCGTGTTCAGGCTCGAGATGCTCATGTCCAATGGCCAGAACATGAATTAGCTCTGATTGGAGACTACAGCAAAGTTGCATTGGACCATAGCTACTGTGCGACCGGACCACTACAAGAAGATGTCATTGAATGTATTGAAGATAGCTCTGAAGTAGTTGCAGATCAATTTACACAATCTACACCAGCCAAAAAATTGCCACCAAAAAACATGTCGACATTGTTGTGTTCTCCCATCAATGTTCAATTAGCAGATGTTGAAATGAGAGAGAATGAACCAGCCGCAGCATCCATAGACGCAACAATACTTGCTAGCAGCGATAATACTTTCCAATGTGTTGACATCTCCACAGCTGAAACAACGTTGACGCAGGATGACAGTCTAATGAAAGAGAGCAAATACATTGCATTCGACAGTTGCGTGATGGAAATTATAAGTATGCTGAAATGTGTGCATTCCGTTAGAGGGAAAGTATGTGGGAAGCCATTGATTAATGTGACTCGTAAAATGAAAGGCACGAATGTCAAAATAAATGCCGCCTGTAGATTAAATCATAGGTTCTCATGGTCTGCACAACCGATGCTGGGGAAACTGCCAGCAGGCAATCTACTGTGTGCAGCTGCATCACTTTTTAGTGGCTCCAGTTTTAGAAAGTTAGAGGCTTTCTTTCAGTTTGTGGGACTCCATTTCATTTCTAGTGCGCTGTACTACACATAGCAACGTGATTATCTGTTTCCGGCCATTAGTGATGCTTGGAGAATTGAACAATTGTCTCTAGCAAGTACATTCGAAGGCAAACGATTCAGGCTAGCCGGCGATGGACAGTGTGATAGCCCTGGGTTTTCTGCCAAGTACTGCACCTACCACTTTCAGGACATGGAGAGTAAGAAAATAGTTCGGTGGTCGTGCAGGTAACACAATGTACATCCTCAGTGGCCACGGAGAAACTAGGATTCATAAAATCAGTGGAACATCTACAATCGAGGGGGATGGACATCGAGCTCATAGCCACGGATAGACACGTTTCAATTGCCAAGACAATGAGAGAGCAGTTCCCACATATTAAACATCAATTTGACGGATGGCATCTTGCTAAATCAATCAATAAGAAAATCTCGGCTGCAGGAAAAAAAAAAAAGGTTTTGAAAGTATTTTGCAGTGGTCACATTCTATCACCAACCATCTTTGGTGGAGCTCAAAAACTTGCGAGGGGTCAGTGGAAATACTACTTGAAAAATGGCGGTCACTGATGCACCACTGTACCAACGTTCACGCTGGACAGCAAATGAACATTTCCACCAATGTGAACATGGCCCTTGGTCCCCAGAGGAGGCACGGAAGAAGAAGTGGTTGATTCCATCTTCACCGACACACAAAGCCATTGAGAAGATAGTTTTGTCAAACAATCAAGAGATTTGAGAGGACTGACAGAATTCTGTCACACAGGAGATTTGGAGGTGTTCCACAATATGTGCCTAAATTACAGGCCAAAGCGCTTGCATTTTAGCTTTCGGGGCATGAAACATCACACTCTACTAGCCGTCTTGGCCCATAACAGCAATGTCGGACGTGAACAATCTAGGACTAGGGGCAAAGTAAGGATGCCTCGCTACACCAAGGTGTTTTCAAAACGAAGTAAGCAATGGGTGATGAAACCAGTCTATGATGAAACGCAGTTCGACTTTGTGAAAGGCCTTATTGTTGCTGTGTTAGAGAAGCACAGATATGGAATTTTGGACGTTTCTGTACAGAGCAGTGATCCATTGCCACCAAACATTGCGACAGTGCCATGCCCAGCCAATGCACAGCTGATTGTAAAGTACACATCGCGGTTTAAATAATTGCAATAGGATTGTATTTTTGTAAATAAATGTTATTGTACCAGTAAACCTAACCCACAACTTCACCATCATGGGTGGCGAAGGAGCTGGGCATCATCTTTGAATTCTCTCTATTCACCTCACATATGTGTATGTATATATTTTTCTCGTGTCTCATCTCATGTAAATGTAAATTCTGCGCACTGTTAACGGAGGGGAGGCTCGCGTATTGCAAAAAATAAAATAAATCTCACTTAACTCAACTCCTGTGGTACTTTATGCTTTCCCTGACCTTCCGCAAAAAATTAAATGTTTCAATTTGGGCTGCAAAGCTCGCAGACAACGGGGACAAAATTGGGGCACTTAGAACGCGCCAGCCAAGCAGGCCGTGGCATTTGGGAGATAAGCCAGTTCGCATTTGCACATTGAGGCGCACTACATAGACGGATTCTAAACTTCAAGTTCTCACAGATGCCTATACTACGTGATGTTGCAAATAAAGAATGCGAAGGAAGGACAGTGCACATGTGAGGCCCACAAGTCGCACTGGAAGTATAAGGGTCTATTGTTTTTTGACCTTGAGACAGGGACCATGCAGAAAGAACTACATTTGAAGGGAGTGCGCAATAACGTAAGAGACGATAAGGCAGAAAATTCAGAAACTAGACCGAGTTTCAGTTTTAGGTCAGTATACGAAAAATCATTGTCAAGAGCACGGTCCGTTTTACAGACTGCATTACGAAGAGACAATGTAAATTTCAAATATAATGCAAGTATATCTTTACACGCTTTTATACCGGAATGAAGATTTAGTGAATGGATGCATGAATAACTGAATGAATGAAGACTGTAAAAGATGTTAAAACTGTTCGTAGTGGGCACATGGGCATGCAGGTTCACTGGTGTCACCGATCTCGCTCCTTGGCCCAGCCACTTTTCCATGCACTACGTGACTGTCTCTGTATCCTTCAGCCCCTTGTCCCGGCATTTACCTTGCACTTGCCACCAGCTGGCCCTATTTAATTTGTATTCAACTATCCTTGTACAGCCCATCCCCATGCGCGATCAGTATACACTTGACACTCAGTATCACTATACACTTGAGTATACGCGCGTTAGAAATGCCATATCATTCCTCATGCATGTAGAGTCGTTTATCATTGTGTGTGGCCCTAGATTTATCTTGGTACTTTTCGCATTTATGTTAGAGAAGAACATACTCCATTGAACTACCCTTGCAAGCAAATAGTTTCTGATCGGCCGTAATGAATGAAATGAGTAATATTAATGAAGTTCGGCTAGTGAGACTAATCATCATTTGTTTTCTTAACAGGTATTTGATCCCGTTCTGCAACTGCCACCTGTTTGAGACACCGGCGGACGGATTCTTCAGCAGACACCTGCAGCTTTGTGTCAACAACTGGAGCACGATCACCATATTATGGGACGATCGCCAAGGGCCCACATGCCCTTACGCTGTACTAGTGGCTAGAAGCAACATACCAAACTTTAGGCTGGACTAGTGCCTATTTGATGGAACAGCCTTGCGGTTCACCGCGCTTCCAAAGTGATTCTTTTTACGAAAATGAACACCCGGTGTACCATAAAGGAACACCGCGTGACCCAAGATGAAATGGAACAATTATTGCGGATACAGATAAGAAAATAAAAGTCTTCCGGAGTTCATATGAATATTCTCTGAACATTTGATGCCAAATAAATGTACTTTACCAAATGTACCGTGTTGCTGTTTCATTGTAAAGTACAGTTTCATATTCCGAATTGTGGCACGCTGTGTTGTGAGTTGATCTGTGTTGGTTTCCGGGTTCTGTGTGGAGTCGCGCAGAAGACGACTGGGCGCGTTTGCCTACGCAGCACAGTAACGTCACAGGGAGAGGCGGGGAATATGAATGTTTTGATAATGTCAGGGGCGGGGGAATTGATTTAGTGCCGCAAAAGCAGGTCCGCCAGGGTGATCGGGAAAAGATATGGCGGCTCCCAGGTGCTTGTTTTCGTGTGCGTTTAATGGACGAAAACTCTGGTAAGGTCCATAGGAAAGTTTTCTAAAATGGAGCCACTTAGCCTTAAAAAAACATGGCCGACCCATAGGGACAATAAATTTTTTTACTCGAGTATGCCTTTAAGAAGGCTTGCAGTTCACTCATCCTACGGGCTGTTGTAAGGGCTCTAGCATCTTAATGGACATGAGTGGATAGGCTCAAAACTTTAGAACCAAGTTGAGATCCCAAACCGGAAGACAAGACATTTGTCAATAAATTCAAAACTTGTATAACCAGGAGTGCGAAAAAAAAAAAAACAAAAACCAAAACAAAAATAGACATACCCTTTAGTTGTACCAAGCTGGAGCCCTGATTAGCCAGGTGTAACAAGAACGACACCATAGGTGTACTGCATGTAAAAGGGTCCACCAGCTGAGAACTCTTTCCAATGGCAACGGTACAATGATTTTGTCGTCCGGGAAGTCCTAATCCTTATAGCTCAACCTCTCAGAAACCATGAGTGAAGGGTCTTGACCCCTGGATAGAGAGCCAGACCCTTCTCGCGAGAGAAGGTTCTCCCTTCGCGACAGGCGTATTGGATGGCAAATGGACATGTCCAGAAGGTCTGGGTACCACGTCTTCCAGGGCAATTAGGATCATGGGTTTCCTGGACTCTCAACCTCCTGATTAAGTGAGGACTGGAGGAAATGTATACAGAAATGGAAAATCCCAGTCCACCAGGAACATCCCCTAGAGCTCCTCTCAGAGGTTTTGAGGCGGCTGATGCAGAGGGTAAAGCAGCCCCTGCCTGGGCGGTCTAAGCACCTCTTACCTGTCCACCATGGGCAAATCTCTTCTGCCGATACTGTCCTCCGAGTCGAGACTAGCCTGGAGGGATTCGCACATCGCATCTTTCCAATCCTGGACAATGTTTTGTAAGGTTGATTGTAAAATGAAAAATGGCAATGAAAATGAGCCATCTCTTTCTTCCCCTTCAGGGATATGTTCAGCCGCCATCTCTATACAATCCCATAATGTGAAAGTAAACTTGGCCAGTGCAGACTTGACATTTGCTTATTTAAGGACCATACTCCCCGGAGAGAAAACATTTCTAGCCTGTGTCCCAACGCTTGTCATCTCAGTCTAGTGGGTAGTAGGGTATGGCTGGATGTAGACGTGGCAGCTATTGTTAGTATGGGTCACTACTTGACGCACAGTACTTGCTGGTTAGTTTTTTGTTGACAGCTGGAAGTAACTGGCAGTTCCCAGTTGGCATCAACTCTTGCAAAACTATATGGAACGGTAGACTAGGGTCCACCTGGGGTCCCTGGTCCAAATTATCAGTCAGTACCTCCTGCTCAAGTGGTGCAGACCTCCTCCATCCCAGATATTTTATGGTCAGCATGGTCCGAGGATGTGGCCTGCCAAACTATTCTTGGGGAAATGTTGAACCCACTTGAAGATGCAGGCCGTCCTGTAGGTATTACATTCTTGAGTTTTGACACATTATGTGTCCCATACCACAATCCAAATGGACGAGATTCATTTGAAGATGGTCATCCTCAATTTGAGGAAAGTGATTTGTAAACAAATCCTTCCTTGGCAGTGGAGTGTTTTCTCGAATACCTTTGAGGATTTTGGGACTTGTGTTGATGGCTGTGGCTTTCGAGCATTTTTTAGGGCTTGACGTGGAGTCTTTGGTGCCGATTTTGGAAGTGTGAAAGCATAAGGGGCATGTGATAAGCCAAAGGAAAGCACACACTAAGATCTTCTGATCCAGTGCAAAGTGCAGGAAAGTTTGACAGCATCTCCTTAGGGGGGACATGGAAATAAGAGTCCTCTAAACCTATGGCTATAATTTCCCCGATGAACAAAGTGAGCACACGCAATGGCTTGTATGCAATGTAGCGATTCTTGAGATCCACGACCAAACAAGCCTCCCAAATGGAATGGAATAACTGATGTTACCTTGTGCAACTAGTGTTGTTTTCCTGCAGGGAATTGGTCCGATTGAGGGCTGGTTTCTCCTTGGGGTCGAATAGCATCCTCGAGTGACGAGGAACCATCCTGAGTCCAACAAATATCCTGATACTACCACCTCCTGTGCCAAAGCATCATGAATATCCTGCAAGACCTCCCTGAAGATCAGCAGGTACAACCCCACCCCGCTCCTTCAACTGAAGGAAGGCTGGCATAGTCGAGCCTAAAGTGTGCTTGGGTCGGCTTCAAAACAGAGCCTTTAAACTCAGGGTAGAAGGCACAAAGGAGCTCTGAAAGGATATGGAAGCAAAGGAACAGCCGCTATAAATTTCTTTTAGCCTTCCTTGACTTCTTGCAGAGCTCAACTTAAAACCAATAGACAGTGCTCGACTGGAGTCGGGGGAGGGGGGGGGTTGCAAATTCAAGGAGCAAGCAACTATCTAGTCAAAAAGTCACTCTGCACCTCTACAAACATAAACGCAGCACCCATTTTTACTTGCCAAGAGTAAATAAATCACTAGTGGAAGTGTGCACGTGCCCCCTACTGAAATTACAGCACCTAGGTTGATCACAGGGGACACGCCTTACAATGTTTGACATATCACATACATTGGTGGTGCCATGCTGGGGGGGGGGGGTGGGGGGGGGGTGTTGAAGCCCTCACTGGCAGAAGGGATCACGTGATGCCCAGACCATGGCTCCAACAAAAGCCAGTCCTGCTTCTCACCTCACGACGGCTGCGGCAAACATACAGTGGCAAAGGGAACCACAAGCCTTCACAGACTATATAAATAGACCCCCTACAGTGTCTTCAAACTGCGGCAGAGGACCCTTCCCACCCAGTGCTACCAATCAGTGTGGCCGTGGCAACAAAGCAGACTGTTGCAGCTTGGCCCTGGTAGGGTCATCACAATGCAGGGGGGCAAGTTATTATTGAAATTTAACAAAGCGCAAACTATGGCCCAAAGGCATCTAGGCGTTGACAGTGTCAAGCTCCACAAACACCGTCAAAGCTACAAAATTGTGTGCTGTGGGCTTCAGGCACAATAGGGGCTGGCTACAGCCTTAGTGCGTTTTTGGCACTCACAGTAAATAGCCAAAGATTTGAAATGGGAAATTTATCAGACAAATGTCAAAAAGTCACAAAACTCGCACATTCCCAATCAAACTGTCAGCCCCTGCAGCTGAACAAACAATTATAGTTAACTACATGAAACAATAGCCCATGACAATGTCCGTTTAATTATTGCATGGAACTGTACTTTTTAATTACTCCTTCAAACTGCATGCAGGTATCAATCGCAAAAAGAAAATCTCTTTATCAGAACTATAAACCATGACACAAAACGAGGTGCCCCAAAACAGATGGGGAGGCAGGTACTAGTTCATCAGAGAAAAGGTGGAACCACAGCCAGATCCAATATTTCTGCACATGGCACATAATATGCATATGCACCGACAATACCATAAGCGGCAACACACACACGCGCACACACACACACATCACTGGGGGTAAACTCAGTCTTTTACTCCACAGTCTCATGAGCTGTCACATTGCTAAAAGTCACAATGAGGGCACCAAGAGAAATAATTGTTATGCGATAAATAAAATGGTCAGTATTATCCGAAAAGATAATTACTGACCATGTTTAAAAAATAAACAAACAATAAAAAACCAGCAGACACAAGTAAAACACTTTAGGAACCCCAATTCTGGCAGGAGATTTGCCCAGGATCACACATTTTTGTTAAATGGTGAAGCCAGGTTGCCGTTTAGGCACTTGACCACTTATCTTTGCTGCTCCAGTTGATATTATTCACTGGCTTCCACAGGCTAAAATAATACTTAAGGCGAGGACTTTAAAAAAAAAAAATCTGAATACACATTAATCCTTATAGAATTAACTCAAGAAAGAGAAAAGGGGTTGCAGTTAAAGTCCCCCTCCCAGAAGAGAATTACAAATGCCATAACGGATATTAATCAGAGACTACAAACCCTCAACCTATTGATACTCCCAAGCAGGTGTAATACAGGGTTTTTGTTTTTTGCTTTTGAGAGCCCACTGAAGTATACAGAGGGCTATGGGACTTGCCATTGTTGTGAACTAAGTGCAGGCTGTGTGACAAATGCAGGCGAGCTGGGAAGCAAGACATGAAACTGTGATAAGGTCACTGGCTTATAAGTCAGTGTTTGACACAAGCATGACGATTGCTACTATGCCGAATGTCAAGAAAGCGACACGTTCCACAAACAACTTTTTGGGGGTTAAACTTGCAGAGATCATTAAAATGAAGATAAGTTTAAAAATGAGGATTTGGTTAGGCAGCTCCATGAGGGAAGGCTAATTGGAGATGTGTGAGGCTTTCCTAAACAAAACTCACCACAACACATCTTGTGTAGTTCTAATTACCAAGCATTCACCTTAACTTCCATCCATTAGTGGCTATTATCTTGGAGGATGTTTGCTCAAATGATCCATTTACAGTGTCCAGGCACAGGCATGCATCAGGCGCATGTCGCAATCTACACCCTTGTATGCATCCATGCATGGGATTTGCAAGGTAAACATCTAGCTGGTAGCAGCACAGCACTGAACATAGGGGACGCAACCAGGACGTTACAGGATTAGACTAGTCGGAGGTAGCTGGAATAGGTAGGGGAAATCATGTGATTAAGGAAGGTAGGATAGTGTGGACCGATCCGCTCCACTCACAAAAGTTTGCGGCCGAGGCTGGCTCAAAATTAGTGTAGTGGAAGGCTGGGGTGGTGGTGGAAGAAGAGTAATTATGGTGATTGTAGTGGGTGGTCAATGGTTAGAAAAGCACATTTTGGTGTCCCTTATTTTTGAGGGGGCAGACACGATGGAGCAATCATATTGCCTATGTATTAATTTTAAAATGGGAAGAGCTTAACAGGGATTGCCCCAGCTGCATTTTTGCAGGGTTGCAGACCACTGCACCCGTGGTCTCAATGTTAGACAATGCTCAGCTTGTGTTTTGCCCGGATAGTGGATTGAAAGTCGAGCTACGGTGAGCCGCTTGGCACTGGCTGGTCCAAATCCCACTTGGCTTTCTCACCTTTTGCCCTAAAACGGCAACCGAGTCTACGGCTGGTTCACAACAGGCTGGAATGAAGGCACTACTGCCAAATATATACTCCAACTCCATCCTACAAATGGATGATGCTGTTCACCACAACACAATGTACCATGTTGCTCATCAAATCTAGCCCCACCCCTGTCTCTTCTACACCCGGGACCAGAGTTTCAATCTTGAAAAGTCTCAAGACCCTTTTAAAAAACATGTGCGACTGAGTAAGAGAAAAAAATATTGAATGAGGGGTGGACATACAGAGGAGATAGAGGGGGGAAAGGGGTATAGAGAAATATTGAGCAGGAGAGGGTGAGACATGAAGAGCCATACAGTTTGCACATGTGGTATATATGTGGGTAATCCAGAGCAAGCTTATTCTTTGCGTACTGGCACTTTAAGTCTTGCTGGAAAGGAAACGAGCAGGACTTGGTCGCCTACCTATGGATGGCATAGGCAACTGCAGTGTTTTGGAGAAGGTTAGTAAAAAAAAAGAAAAAAACAGAACGAAAGGAGGTGCAGATTGAGGAAGACGAGAGAACAAAATGAAGGGAAAGAAAGAACACAAGAGGAAAAAAGAATGAGGGAGGACGATCTAAGCACCTGAAAGAGTGGAGCCAGAACAGAGGTCAGGGAGAACCAAGAGACTGCGTGAGAGGGAGAGCAGAGAATAAAAGGGAAGAAACTGAACAAAATGTAGAGTCAAGATGGGAGGAAAAGGAAGGCCAGACAAAGCGGATACTAAATAGTAAGGGAAAGGAGGCAAAAAGTGATAGTGCAAGTGGGAATGCGGCGGGAACACAAAGGGGGGCGGTGTAAAAGAGTGAGTAATAGTACAGACCAGATATCTAAAGGAGGGATAGCATGAAGGGTGACAGAACAGGGGAGTGAGAGAAAGAAGAAAAGAGGGGGAGTGAAGAATTTAGAAGAGGAAAGAGCTGCGGAAGGCGAGTGACAAGGGAGAAGGCAGTGCAAAGTAAGAATTCTCTTTAAAAAAAAGTAATTAGTCCGAGAGAGCCTGCTCCATGCAGTGTAAATCCCATCCTTCATAATTAGTCTTTGGATCTTAAATTTGAAACATGCACCCTCCCATCCACCTGCAATGAAACAAATGGTTCAATGAGCTGGCTTCATCCCCACTTCAATTCTCCTGCAGCAGAAGCATACTTTTCAATTCGAGATGGTATCCTCCTAGATATGCAAACCAAATGTCATCTTGACCTTACAGGATACCCCTCAAACACCTAGGTTTGTCCTCATCTTCAAGGTATAGTAGTATGCATTAGAGTGGGTGAAGGTGGCATCTTGGCATACCAACTCCCAGAGCCAACTCTGGAATAAGGGCATTTTAGACATAACACGCGACTCCCTTTCCAGATGTCCGCCAACCCCATAGCCAGGGATAGGTGGGGATAGGTGGGGGGGCCCACCCAGCCCTACAGGTACTCCCTTAAAATAGGCAAATACCCCCCCCCCCAAAAGTGTAAAAACAGGCACGAAGGAAAATGTGCCCCTGCTTGCACCCAAATAGCTCCATGAATATGTCTGAACCAGTAGTGCATGTAGTATTACAGGAGAAAATGGCATTATTACTGCCTGCTTGGTAGACGTAAACATGCATCTTTTAATCAAATATTACAAAAACATTTCACTTTTGCTTATACAACTCCCATTTGGATATGTACTAAAAATCATTTTACTCACAAAAATGTAACTAAAAATAACCAAAAAAAATAAAAGTGTAAAACTCTCCCACTTCTAAATATGGAGCACTGGGTCCACCTGTAAAAATGTTTCTGCTAGAGGATCTTGGCATAAAAACGTTTCAAGTCCACTGCCCTATGATAAAGCTAAAGGCTTCACAGCTTTTAGATTGCCCACGCCTCCAATGGTTAACATTTTTTTTTAAACCAATTAGCCTCGATTTGGGTGAAAAATGCATCTAACGGGTCAAAGAAAGTTGAAATAGCTATTCAGCTGTGGAAAAATAATCAGGTGGCCTGTGCCCATGTTTAATAAGTACTTGCTTTGCAAGAAAAATAAATCCCTTTTGATATCTGCACGTACACGTTTATTCTTAGAGGAGGCTCCAGTGAGTTGAACTAGCCAGGCGACAGCTTCATGAAGTAAGCCGAAACCATGGCCTGTGTTCACCATTAGCCTAAGTGATTTTATGACCCGTCATGAAGAATGTATAAAGTTGGTTGTGCAAGAATGTATAAAGTTGGTTGTGCTCATCATAACTTCAGAAGAGGCTCGGGTGGAGTAGTTGCATACCATTCTAGGGCCCCACTTAAGCGTGCTAGAAAATAAACTGTGGCTGCGAGTCTTCTAAAATCTTCTGTGCTGGTTTTCTCATTGCAATGTTTATGGGGACAGGTGGGTGTTCCGAACGTATTGCCCACACAGGCTTCTGGGCTCTGAAGAACGGATTGGGGGTGGGGGTCAACAGTGCAATGCGTTTAAATAGGCCCTCTCACTACCTGCTTTCAAAACTCCACCCAGCCCCCCTCCCAAAAAACGTTCTGAGGTTGGCTCGCCCCTGGTCCCATACCTGCAGCAGAGTCTTAACTAACTTCCTTTCGCTTGTTAGCAAAACGGGGCTGCTCAAGCAGGCATGTTCCTTGCTCCAAAACATTCCCAATTTTTCATAATCACTTTTTAAAACTGAAAATTTTGAATACGTACTCATGTCATTGCATTATGATTTTTAGCAGCATAGTCTAGTAAGAGTTCCATTACTAGCGGTCTGCTTGGCAGACACCAGATGAATCGGAAAGTCTCAGTTGGCTTATGAGGTTAACACTAGCTTCATCCGGAAAGCCTTGCTGAGCAGTTTCTCGTCATACGTTTAAGACCAAACACGAATCAAAAGATATGTTGCCCTGAACAGGTTTATGGTGGAAGCAAAACAGTGCCTGTATGACCTTTGATTGTTTTTTTTTTAGCTTTGAATACATGGTTGGAAATAGCTTGGTGGCTTCTAATCTTGCATAAAGACATGGCACACAGAGCAAACATAGAACCCATGGCTGTGGCATGCATTGGAGGATAAAAATTCTCCAGGAACATTAAATGATTCTCATTAATAGCAATTCCAAACACTAACAAAAAGGAGTTGCGTAGCTTCACGGTTAAGTTAACTTGGTTAGCGATCTGGTTCTTAGAATCAAAGTCTAGCCCTTCTACTCAACCAATTGCTTCTGTCTTGCACATACAACTTCATAGATCGAACTACAACTTCATAGATCGAACTAAGGGTCTTCAATATGCATCAGCACATTCAGATAGAGGTTCTAAAAATTCAAACTATGCCTGAAACTATAGGGCAGACTGGTGGTCTAATAAAGAAGCGAGTTCCTGATGCAGGAAGCTAGAGGACCCTTTCCAACAGATTCAAAAAGGCAAGACTTTTGTAAAGAGGTATGCGCGTGCATGTTAGTGGGTGTGTATATGTATTTAATGTACAGTTTGTGAATGAGTGAAGACATGATGTATGGGTGACGGTGTGTGAGAAATAGGTGGGACAGAGGCTAGTTAGAGAGGGGGGAAAAAAACAAATCAGTGTAGACTTTCTCGGATGTCTAGGGGGGGGAAGAGAATTCTGTGCAAAAGTTGAGCAAGAAGAGCAGAAGCGAGAGGAAGAGGAGACAAGACTAGTCGAGGAGTAATAGCATAGATTCAAGAAAGCATAGAGGAGCAATATAGTGGTACCTTACCGTTTCTAGATTTGTGAAACAGAAGAAATTTAAATCTGGCCCCGTTCTGCATTGTCAGCTATGCAGCCTGGTGACAGTATGAGGAAAAGTGAGTTCTGGTAGCAAATTTGCGTGCTAAATACCTGGATTACTTAATTACTCCAACCCTTCGTTGCCCCACTACTTGCGTTGGAGGCACCGAGACATGGAGGTAACAATTACTCATAGTCCAAGTACTCGCCTATGAGGGAAGGTGCCTCCTATGCAAGTACTGAGATGAGGAAGAGTGAAATTGAGGCAATTGTGGGCTGATGAGCAGATTTTGGGGGGCTGGGCGCCAAATCGTACTGGTCATGCATGTCCAGAGCAAGTAGGTAGGATACGCATTAGTGGCTAGACTGGCATTTGCAGCCAGTCTAGCCATTTCTTACCATGGCATTGGATATTTTTCAGAGGCATCCATCATAAAGTAACCAAGGTAAGTGCTATTGCTTCCAGTGGTATTTTGGTGCAAGCATGTCTTAATGTGGCATGACATTCACCGTAATATGTTTATTATTCAGACTAGTCTACATTGTAGAGCCAGTACAATGAGGCATGGCATTTTTAATAGCGGATGCTTAAAGTGTTAACGTTCCTGTGTACTGTTGGTGATTTGCATGCATTAGTTACCCAACAAAACAATTGCAAACGCTCTGGCTTTTTAGCCAATTATTCAGAAAGTTTACTGTATAAGGAATTAAAACATATCTTGCTCCTAGTGCCGCGTGCACCTGCAGCAGCATAATTATGTGTACTGCACAAGCATGCTAGTCTAGGCCAATAGTTTTGGCACAACCGCTGATGTGTTGACAAGCTTGGTGTGGGGCCTCAGCATGGCTCACAGCCACCAACTCCCAATGTGCCACACAACTGGCAACTGTGCCTGATATATTACACATTTAGATCTGCTTGTAAATACCATGTAACCCCCACCCACTTTCCTGCTGCTAAATGTGTACTCCTGGGAGATGGGTACAGCACCCTCACTTCTGTAAGTGTGGGAGGTTCTGCCACAGTGAACAAGAAATTGGTTCTGCACTGTGTTGAAAAATCAAAGAGCCTTCACCATGGGTGTCACCATTATCAGACCAAATTGAGGCCAAACTTGTATGTCTTATGAAACTTCATCAGATCTGTGTTATAACAATGAGTTTCACAAAAGTCAGCATACATTAAAATAAAAAACACATAGTGCAGCAATCGTTCAGCAGGCAGTTAGATTACTCAATCGTTACATATAAAAACAGAGATAACCGTTGGTGTATGTAATGGTTCAGACAGCAATCACAACATCAACAGATGCCCACGTATCTAGTGGAGGCTAATTATGGTATGACCTGAATCTCATCCAACAGATCTTGAACATGCCTCCATGCACGGTACAACGCCAGTTGGACAGAAATAGATTTTGTATTCAAGCAATAGTCTAAAGGTACTAGTAAGACACCAAACCACCCAGATGGCACCTTAACTTGGACCAACTTGGCACGCTCAGTTAATATATGTTTCACACTTATGTGGCAACCTGCAGATGCATCAATATCGTTCTTCAGCGTCCAAATGCAATTGGGAACCATGGACAGATAGCAATGGCAGTTCATTTATGCTTAACAAAAAGGAGAACTCCTAACCTCTGGTGCCAGGCACACCAGAAGATAAGGCTGTAATATCCATAGAAACAGTGTCATAACCTTTTAGACTCGCTAAGTAAAGTGTTGTACCAGACCCATCCGTTGGACCGCACAACCTTAAAGTTAGGGTACCCCTCAATCTGTGCACAACGATCTTCATACTAGAATAGTTTCTTCCACCAAGTGATTTTTCCTTTACATAATTATCTCTGATGCACAACCCACATACTGGATTTTATGTAAAGTAAACCCCTGTCACCAAGTACCAAGCCCAGCAGAGAAGTCAAACCCAATTCCAAATGTACAAATTCAACCCGGCAAGAAGGCTGTGAACCCAATAGCGTTCGCCAAAAGGTTCCTTTAATCCAATCCAACCATAAGTCGTGAATTGCCAGAGCCTCAAGGCCATATCAAACTGCACCGCCTGACAGAAGCACCGTTTGTATAATTGGATCACACCAGCAAGTGAGAACCCATCCTGTTCCCAGGCCATCTTAGTCGAGCAGTGAGCTGACTTGCCATTCGGATTTTATTTTCAATCAACTTGCTGCAACACTGGGGGCCAAATTCAACTCCCAGATATTGGTTAAGTGGGCGTATAGATGATTAACCCCAGGTCTGACTCCAACTTCACCATACTCACGCTTTTGTTTGTTAATATAATCTATGTTTCAACCGCAAACTTGGCCAGTTAGTTTAGCCAGGTTTTCATACCGAATATGGTTTGAGCAAACATAATCGGGCCATCCGCATATAGCAGACACAAAAGAAACTCACCAATCCTGGATGGACATGAGGATTTGGCCTCCAAACAAGACGGTAAATCGGATACGTACAGATTAAAAACAGCAGTGGAGCCAAGACACATCCTTGCTAGACTTCCCGGTTGATCGATACCCAAGGTGTCACTGTACCCATATTGTCCAAATGTACACATGCCCCATTGTTGGTATGTAAGGTAGATCTGTTGACCTCATCAAAAGCGGGTTTGAAAACAAAGCCACATAAAGGCCAGGGTTCCCTTGGAGCGAGCATCCTGGATTAGATGGTCAAGTGCTCTGATGTTAAGAACTGTACCAGAAGCCACTTGGAACCGGTCTGAAAAGGATGGAGGAAGTGGTTTACCTCCACAACCCATGTCGTCATTTTCTTCAGGACTAAATTATCAAAGAGCTTAAAAGTTACGTCCAACATCAACAGCAATCTGTAGTTCATGACATTTAACCGGTCTTCTTTCTTATACACCGTTACAATGGTTTCTAACCTCTGGCCTGATGTACAGACGTTTAGGAGGCCACCCGAGTTTAGTGAAATAGTTGAACCTTTTAGACAAGCCAGACCAATCATGGTAGCTTGGCAGGCAGTCAAGACCAAGTCTCAGGAAGGGTGAGCGTGATCAGAAACCCACAATGAACATACAGTAAAGATAACACAGAATACTCTTGGACAGGTGTATATCAAAAATTTTAGACCCAATAAAAAAAAAAATAATAATCTAATTAATGCAATAGTTACTACACAAGCATATCACAATATAAATATATACAACTAGTGTAGCCCAATGCGATAAAGGAAGGAAAACATCCACAACCTGTAAAAGAAGGGTGGGGGATAACACTAATTATGCATTAGACAACCTTCAGGGTGTAAACCCCAACTTATTCAGTCCAGCCATATGAAGTGTGGAGCCTTGCTCAAAGTACAGCAGTGCGTAAAAATGCGTGGCCGTGCATTAAGTGAAGACGATACCTTTGCAAGATGCTTGGACAGTAAGGGCTCGCCCTCGCGGACAGAGCAGTTTCAGTTGTTCAAAAACTGCTAGGGTGCGCATGCTATCCCAGCCAGAGAGGATCCCAAGGAACCCTTGTGCATAAAATTACATGGATGCGCTAGTGGCCACCAGTAGGTTATGAAAGTACTCGCCGCCCCATGTTTCAATCCAGACCAAACTAGGCCAGTTTAGTCGAGGTCGTCTGAGGTGGAATATCCTTGCCTTGCTCTGGCTCCCATGTGCTGCGGGATAGGAGGATAGTAGCCACAACTCCGCCCATGTAGGGAGGAAGAAAGTCCTGGTGCAGCAGGACTCTGGCCACAGCAAAGAAGGTGGGAAAGCCACCCACAGTGGCCGTCACCACAACAATGACGCAAAGGCTTGTGGTGTGACGCACTCCTCGTTTGTGACACAGATGAGCTAGGCCTTTGAAATTTGGCAGGAGAGAGTGTCAAGAACCACAAGCTAGAGATTCCAAAGGTTTGAGCCTCAAACCGAACTGCAGCACTCTTATACGTTGTCCCAGGACAGAGCAGGTCAGTTCATTGGACTGCCCAGGAACACTTACTGCCAAAGGAGCCTTCTCTGAAATTAGGTGATGCAGAGAGTAGTTCCCACTACTTAAGAGTCTAAGCGCCCTCGCAGGCCTGAGGTAGAGAACGAAGCAGGGGTCCAACGGGACAACAGGGGGCTCATGGTTCCAAACCTTGCAGCTCGTCTCCGGCGTGTCCACTTCAGCTCACAGGAGACTTTGCTCCTTCGGTAGTTCAAGATTAACCACTGTAAATCAACCTGCGATGAATACAGGGCCCCTCCTCTTAACTAAAGTTTGATGCGTGACCAAATCACCAATAGAAGATCTGCTTCCTTGCATGAATGCCAGTCAAGGACCAATCATGGTCCCCATGCATACCAGACATCCTGAAACCAGTAGTGTTGATGGGACCAGACAGTCCCCAACCCTCTTCCTGGGCACCAGCACACGTGGCATGTAGGAGCCCGCGAAAGACGCAGTTTTCGTGCGAGGCTGCATGCCCAAGTAAGGAATTCCCGGGTCAGCTCGACCTGGGGGAAGGCAAAGGAACAATATGGCCAAAGGACAGAACAAAAGACTGTGGCACAGCCATTGTCAGGAATGGACAGTCATGAGCCATCTGAGGTAAATGCGGTATGGTATGATAAAAAGTAGTTACATTACCAGAAGAGTAAACTGCTGCTACCAGTTTGTCCTAAGCACACTTTTACATTCACCAAAAATTCCTTGGAGTGTGTCTAAGGCCATAAAACAAAAAGACCCAAATGCACTGTACAGTAGTGTACTTTGCGCACTGATAAAACGTTACCAAGAAATGCCAACAAGGTAAAAGACTAAGGGAAACAAGTTACCCAGTACCGACAGCCAGAAGGACGTGCCAGTTGCCCCATAACAAAATGAGCAAAAGACCAGGGGTGCGCAGTAGAAGGCTGTGCCACTGGAAAAAGTCAGGTCAGCCAAACAAAAGAAAGAAGTTTGGGGGTGGGGGGGGTGTCCATAATATGGAGGCAAAATTGCATTTAGAGAAACACTTTCATAACATACACATTATGGTATAAAAAGATTGCTGCCATGACGACGGCAGCATACACTCCCTGCACACCCTGGCTAATAGTATCAACAGCACCCGTGCCCAGTATTCTGAGTCACCCTTAAGGACTACGTTTGCCAGATTATGTTGTTGCTAGGTTACAGTAGATCAGTGCTGAAATGGGAAATAATTACGGGGGGGGGGGGGGGTTGGGCAGTCAGCTCCTTAGAGGGGCGGGGCCAGGTGCACAACAAAGTATCTCTTCAAAGAACCCAATTCTGGCAATTTACATTAAAGCAAAGAGCATTATGGAACACCACAATTTTAAATGTTAAACGTGTCTTATAGTGATCAGTAAAAAACCCTTTAAAGCGAATAATGGACTTGTTTTGATTGGTCACAATATTTACCCATATAAACTGATGTCTGTAAATTGCAGGATATATATCAGTTGACAGCTGTAACATTGTATATGAGGCTTTGACAGTACTCGTCCATACAGTGCGATAACACAGGTTCAGGTCTTGTTGGGAGATCTGTGCGAGCCCCTGTACCTGGTGAGTTATAGTGTGCCACCAGCACCTCAACGAGCAGACTGCCGTCAGAAGACTAGGCAGCGCTCTGTTCCGAGTCTTTCTGAAAGCGGTCAGCTTGTTGAGGGGCAGGATCTGGGACAGTCACGGGCTAGCCCCTGGGTCTGTGGGACTGAGCAGAACAAGACTTTGCCAGAGCGCCGCTCAGTCTTTTTCCAGCCTATTCCCTGCACTGCAGTATCTCATACCATGCGAGGCTGGGACAGGTTACACTATTCTGTGGTGTGAAATCAAGGCCAGGAAATTAGTGGTCAGGTCATAGCTTTCAACTGCCCAAGCAACTCAAAAACACAAGCCACAGCCATACATGCCCAACCTCTGGGGTTTTCACTGCAGTTTCCAGATCCCGTCCAAGCCTCCATCCAATTGGCTACTGCTGGTAGCCAATCAGGTGGAGGTGTGGACGGGACCTGGAAACACAGATTTCCTCTTGTCCCAGTGCTATGAGCCCCATTTGTAGTGGGCTGATAACTTTTTTGGGCCAACAAGAAGGACTAACCCCTCTCCACCAGTGAATGCAGCAGATACTGCACATAGCCACGAACCTATGCTGCAGATAGCTGCCACCCGCCACCTGGATCCAGCCAAGCCCAGCCTGCCTGCCATCCCTGCGCCGTCCTGACTGCAAATGTTTTGAATATTCTTCAAACTCCAATAACTATTCCTACTCCATACTGTATTCATGTTCCAAATAATGGTCAATGTTTATTTTGCTTCAGCTTTCAATCTTTTTTGGCAGTCCACCTCATCCCTTCAACGCAAGGGCAGTTTGTTAAATGGGGCGAACTAAATCATTGCCATTTCCTCAACAAAAATACATTTCTCGGTGTGCTTTTGCTTTATGCCCCCATTGCTACTGCTGTGCATGGGACCCACTGGAGAAATAATTTGGGAATCTTTACCTGAACTCACTTGTTGGCGTGCTATGGGGCTGTGGTGGGCATATTAACCCACCGAGATATTATGCGCAATGTTAAAACGACAGCAATGCATACACAAGTGTATGTTTGTGGTCAACTCAAAACATGTCATTTTTTTTGGTTTAGTGTTTGTAATCATGACATGTCTGTCTTTTTTCCTCAGCTGGCAGTTGTCCAGTTTGCGTTATGGGTGTGGCACAGCTCCTTACCTGATGGTGGTTCTTTAGTTTGGTGGCCGTTTTTCCATGGGTTACTGGTTGACATTGCGCTTTACTGGAAATGTTCCCAAGAATTCCAAAAATATTGCCAAAATCAAATTTGTTGTGATACTGCATGTTGCAAACGTGTTTCTAATGGTATCTACAACAACTGAGTTTACCTTTTTGACATAAAGGCGGAGCTGTGTGCATTTGGGCAGAGTCTTGTGTGGTTGTGGGAGGGGCAAACATCTCAGGGTTTTTGAAATGTAGGCAGGTATGGCAACAGCACAACCCAAAATGTACATCACAAAGGAACAGCATCTACCCAATGCAAAAGGATTATACGAAGCCAAACTACAGTCCCTTGGAAAGAGAAGCCACTATGATGGTGAGCGATGACATGCCAGTGGCGCACATGTCAAACGTGTTGCTAGAGTAAGCAGCACGGCCCAATATGGGATAAGGAAGTCATCACCGAAACTACCCTAACATTGGCGCAGGGGCAACTAGTCAACATTAATATGACTACTCACTGGAAACAAACAGGCCCCTGAATCACATGCAAACCCTCCGGATTTAGATGGGAGGCTCCCGATTTGTCAGTGGAAAATGTTGTGCTATTTTTCACGTTCACCCGTCTAGCCCCAATTAATTCCTATGGGAAACCTGGTCTCCAATTTCTCTGACGAAATCTCCGTCACATGTGCCTCGGAATGTTGGCATGTTTTCCTGCATTAGCCACGGACCAAAATGCGAAATCTAGAGACAAATATCCCCGTCAAAAGAATCAACTACCACGATCGCATCGCTCATCCAGCCCCCGAATGATGAACAAAACACCAAAACGGTGACGGTACCCATTCCGAAACCGGTAGACAATTTGAGGATGCCTACAATATAGAAATGCAGCAACCATATTAGAAATGCTAGAATACTAATAAGGTTAGATGACCCGTTCAGTGCTTGTATGGTAGGAGGGGGGACAACAAGGAGCAGCTGAGCACATACCCCTGGTTAAAGGAGATCTTGCTCTACGCCCAATGTGGGGGATGTTTATGACTTCGCAAAGGCTTCGCTGCAGTCTGGAACACCAGGCAAACCCTGGCGCAGACAAATGAAAGTTGTGTCCCTGTTTCTCCCCGTACTACCCACCCACAAGCTCTCACCGTTGCAAGATCAGTCACCGCGCCGTCCGATCCCGGGAAACTGCGCCGGTTAAATTTGAAGTCGTTTTTCGTCTCCACCAACCAATCGCTGCGCGGTCGTACGTAAGCAGCGCTTCCGATTGGTTAGCGCTGCGCGCTAGTGTCTCTGGGAAAAGCAGTTTTTTCGTGCAAGGCAGTTGCCAAACAGAACAGCTTCATCCTATCCCGTCATAGACTTGAGCGTCTGTGTCAAACGTCAGACGCGGCACGTTTAAGACGGCAACCCCTTTTGAAAATAGAGCCGCGAAACAAACGTGTATTGTGTGTACACACGGAGCTGCAACTTACATGAAGCGACCGAAACATATATGCCACGCCCATTAAGGAGAAACACGAATTACAAAACAAGAAAAAACAATTGCCCATCCCGACATCAGTTCCGTTATTATGCAGTAAAACGGTCCGGCAGAATTCTTTCATCTACGCTTGAGACCAACGGCGGGAGGAATGCGTTTCAGTCGGGGTCTGAGTTGCCACGTAGAACAAAGGAAAGTCAGGTTGACATCTGCAGAGCTGCTCATCGCATCATTCGTAGCCAGACTTAAACAGTTCGAGCCTTTTGTCCTAACCCCCATGTTGTGGTTTCACATAAGACTCAACACGGTATTTAGTGTGGCTTATTTAATCACATCTATGAATTTTAACTATGTACACGATTCAGTTATTTTACTGCTTCCTTGTGTATTTCTAGTCCAGTCACAGTATATTAAAAGAGTGGCGCAAAGAAACCTACATTTCGAGGAGGGGGGTGGTATTACTGGTGCTGGTAGGGGCCACCTCAGACACTGGGCGGGGCAAACTTGAAGGCTCTCTGCACCCTCTATTCAACCCAAGATGTATTCATAAACTCCACTGAAAACGTAAACCAGCTATATTGGAGTAATAAGGCGAAAGCCCCTGCATCCGAAAAAACACACCACCAGAATATCTCTGGCAGAGAAAAAAGAAGGGGGAGGTGTGGGGCCCAAGTAAACAATATGCCAGTGAGAATAACAAAGCAATTGGATTTAAAGATAACATACACCTTTACAGGCCGATTCATGGAATGAATGTGCGCTGAAAAAACGGCGCACGCGTGCGAAAACATGCGATTCTCAGTGAAATAGCGAAAATCGCAGTGCAAGTGAGATTATCGCACAGAAAGCAGCGCACATCTATTCATGGAAGTCCGTGCACGCGCAAAATGTGGGATGTGCGCTGAAAAAGTGCGCGGCACACGCTGGCGCACGCTGGCGCACAGGTCATTGAACGCCGTGCGATAAGGCCACAGCGAATTCGCACATAGCGCGGCGCACATAACAAAAGTAGGCGTAACACGGGGCGTTACACGCAGAATGGGGAACAACTCGTGAACATGTGGGCGTCACGGGGGAAGTACAGGAGGCAAGCGCTCGCCTACAACACGTATTCATGGAATGGAATAGGGAAAAACAGCGCACGGCCAAAGACGCGCACAGGCCCATAGATGTCCGCCACACGAAAGCAGGCGGTAGCGTCCCTGTGCAGGAAAAAAATGTGCGCCAAAGTTCTACACGCGCGAGAAGTTTCACACACGATCGGGCCTGGGGGAGCGTGTGCATGTATTTCAGGGGTGCGCGAGAAGTTCCACACGCGATTGGCCTGGGCGCGTGTATTTCAGGGGTGCGCGAGAAGTTCCACACGCGATTGGCCTGTGGGCGTGTATTTCAGGGGTGCGCGAGAAGTTCCACACACGATCGGGCCTGGGGGAGCGTGTGCGTGTATTTCAGGGGTGCGCGAGAAGTTTTACACGTGAATGGCCTGGGTGCGTGTATTTCAGGGGTGCGCGAGAATTTCCACACGCGATCGGGCCTGGGGGAGCGTGTGCGTGTATTTCAGGGGCTCGCGGGTGTTTTTACACGCGATCGGGCCTAGGGGAGCGGGGTACGTGTATTTCAGGGGCTCGCGGCTGGTTTTACACGCGATCGGGCCTGGGGGAGCGGGGTACGTGTATTTCAGGGGCTCGCGGGTGTTTTTACACGCGATCGGGCCTGGGGGAGCGTGTGCGTGTATTTCTGGGGCTCGCGGGTGTTTTTACACGCGATCGGGCCTGGGGGAGCGGGGTACGTGTATTTCAGGGGCTCGCGGCTGGTTTTACACGTGATCGGGCCTGGGGGGGGCGGGGTACGTGTATTTCAGGGGCTCGCGGGTGGTTTTACACGCGATCGGGCCTGGGGGAGCGGGGTACGTGTATTTCAGGGGCTCGCGGGTGTTTTTACACGCGATCGGGCCTGGGGGAGCGGGATACGTGTATTTCAGGGGCTCGCGGGTGGTTTTACACGCGATCGGGCCTCGGGGAGCGGGATACGTGTATTTCAGGGGCTCGCGGGTGGTTTTACACGCGATCGGGCCTGGGGGAGGAGGGTACCACTCACCGTCTGCCTTGCGTGTAGAAGAACGCGTAGCCAACACCCACCCGCTGTGAAGTAATAGCGTGTGAACCCCAACGCCTGCAAAACACACGCACCGCACCCCACGAAAAGCAACGCCCGTGCGCGATACGTCACAGACGCGCATACGCGCTAAGGGCCTTTGGTCCAATGGAATCGCATATGCGTGCTGACGCGCTTACGCGCTAAGGGCCTTTCCTCGATTTACACGCTGACGTGCAGAATTTTCACGTGCCAAATCACTCCGTATCAAGCTGGCCACGTGTAAGCACACGGAAGACCACGCTCTTGCCCAAAAGGCCGAATTACTGCCCCCCAGATCCCCGAGCAGCCTCCCACGAGCCACCTGCTGCTGCCACCGTGCCCTGCCATTTGGTGCCTGCACATCAGCCATCTGCAGGGGTCCAGTTGCTGTGTCCACCCCTGCTGGAACAGAACACTCCCAACTGGGATACCATTGCTCCACAGCCCCAGGACCCAGTTGCCCACCCACACCTGCCTCGGGGGTCGCCATGTGGGGGCAAACACCATTCGAGACCACTGGCGACCCCCAGCCAGAGGGGCAGAGGGCCACCAGCTTCAGTCAGAAGGAAGTTGGGGTCCTGGTGGAGCTTGTCCTGGGGCATTATGATGCCCTCCCTCTTCGGATCACCACGGGCCGACTAGGAAGGACGGGACAGGATCTGGGACGACTTTGTGGTTGCCATCAACGCGGAAGGGGTGGCAACCCGCAACATCAAGCAAGTCAAGAAGCGCTGGGAGGACTTCAGGTCCAGAACCCTCATAAAGGCCCGGCGCCTCGTGGAGGGGGGCCGAGGCAGCATGAGTACCATCCAGCTGAGGGTCCTGGAACGCGTACGCCCAGCGCTCCATGCCCAGATCCTTGAGAGGCAGACCCGTCTGGAGTCGAGCGGTAAGTGGCCAAGCATTGCTGTGTGAGACAGGGCATGTTGCCGTGTGCTGGTTGTCTGATACTTGCCTGTATGTGTGACATAGGCCATGTACACGTGTGTGTGTGTGCAGGGACATCATGGTCATGCATGTGAGACCAGTAATGTGTGAAGCACACGGTTGGTGTATGTGTTTAAATGCAACATGGGGAGCCCTATGCGGAATGGACACATGAGAGCATGCCAGTGTCTGTTCCTGGACATGGGTGGGGGTGAGGGATGGGTGCTGATGCCATGTACATGTATGGTGTCCATGTCTGTGTTTCTGACCTGCGTGTCTGTGACTTGTGAATGCCATGGATGCATGACACATGTCTGTGACAATGTTCAGAATCACTGATGCAGCCTAGTTATCCTTGCATCCACTGTGTCTGGGGTGTACGAGTCCAGATGGATGAAAGTACGTTGAAGTGTGTGCATGTGATAGGCATGACCCATGATGCATGTGAGTCCAAAAACAACATTGTATGCTTCAAGAGTCCCTTGGACATGTTTGCTTATGTCCATAGCATGCGCCATGCCTGTTACTGCATGTGTTTTGCCTGCACTGACCCATGTGCTGTGGAGGGACATGATGGAAGTGATTTTTAACAGTGCCACTCATCTGCTATTGCTTCCTGTCTAGGGGACCATTGTACAGTACCCTGATGCTTGTGTTCTATGTCTCCCTCTACACAGCGCAAAGTGAAGAAGAGGGCGGAGACGGCGCTGTGGAGCTAAGCGGCGGGGATGACCCCACGGCTGCAGCAGAAGAGGTGGGTGAGCCCCCACAGGGGCTTGCAACGGCAGAAGACGGTGTGGAGCTATCCAGGTTGGTGGTTTCCACAGAGGAGGAGGAGGCCGCTACTGAGCCGCACATGGGGCCTGGTGGGGGCATCCCTGCTGGTGCAAGTGGTGCAGTCCAGGGGCAGGAGGCAGCACAGGTCGCCGTGGAGGTGCCTGTGCATGTCACTGTCCCTGACACTGTGACTGCACCACCATGCACCAGCAGGGATGCCCCATCCCAGGCCCGTCTGCAGGTAGGGGGGATGTCCATGTCATCTGACTCCCCTCCACCTGCGGACAAGGGGACCCCTGGCCGTATGGAGAAGGTCCTGATTGGTGTCGCGTTGCGCACGGCTGTCATTCGTGATGAGGTGCGTGCTTCCGGGGGGAGCACGCACGTCACCATGAGGAGCACCGTGGCAACGTGGCCCAGTTGGGAGCGGTCATGGTCGGGGGTCTCGTACATGTGTCGGGCACTCTGGCGACCCTCTCCTCCTCTGTGGAGGCTATGCGCCAGTCGTACTCCATGCCGTCTTCTGGCCCAGATGCCACCAGGGCCCCCTGTGGACCTGCCCCGACCAATGCAGCCACCTCGGTGGGGATCCCATCCCTGCCACAGTCGGGAGTCGGAGGTCCAGCACGGGTGGACACACCAGCAACTGGACCCCAGCAGATGGAGGATGTGATGCCATCATCGGGCAGGGCACGACGGCGTTGGTGGATTCCATCAGCCTGGATGCCGTCGTGCTGGCACAGGCAGTTGCGTTGGAGGCAGCGGCAGGCTCGACGTGGGCGGCATCATGGCTCGGGGCCATCAACATCAGGGGTGCAGGCATCGGCAGGAGGGCAGGAGAACCCTGGAATGGGAGTGGCTTCCGTGTGGGAGCGGTTGGGCCAGCAGATAGGTGCGGAGCGGCAGCGGGCAGAGGAGGAACAGCTCACAATGGTCAGGGCGGAGAACTCGAGGGTCTTCGCAGGGAGTTGGAGCTGGACACTGCATTATCCCTGCGGGACCTCGGGGCCAGGGAACCTGCCCGCCTCCAAGCCATTGAACAGGAGTTCGATGATGCCCTGGCCCATGACAACAACCAGTGAGCCATCGGACTTTCCCGCTGCCCTTGTAAATAGTTATGTAGTTAGTGTTAGGTTTCCTTTGCTTTTTTATTTATTTTGGACCTTTTGGACAATGGACCACATTTTTGTATATAGTTTTTTTATTAGGTAGTATTTTTATATAGGTTTCATTCCTTCAGTTGGGATCATGGACCCTGGATTGTTTATCTGTATATAGTTGACTGTTGGATTTTAGTTTTCTTTTTGGATTTACCCATGGAGCAATGGTTTTCGGTTTTGTTTTTACCTTGGATTTACTTTCTTGAACTGTGACTTTGGACACCTTTCCTTTGGATTATGATTTGCGGTTTTTCATTATTTTACGGACATGCTGCTTTTGGTTTTTGATTCCCATTGTCATTTGTTTTTTTTTAATTCCATTTATGCTGTTTTTAATACATTTTTTTCATCAAACTTCAATGTGTAGTATCATCTAACTGGTATCATGCATATCATGATATGGGTTTTGAGATTCACTGACACCCATTGGGTGTATGTGAGGGACGTGTTCATTTCCGAACTTGCATTTGGGGTTCTATCATGTTATTGCCATTTCTAAGTGGGTGGATGCAATACTCGGGTGGGTGTTTGGCATTTGGAGGCTGACCATAAGGGCCAGGGATCTAGATTGTGATGACATGTTGGCTGGGGGACATGTGTGGTGGCCTGGTGGAGGGTGCCCTGCAATGCTGGGGGGTGGGGGTGCAGGGGGACATAAGTGGGACATGAGTGGGGGCCTGCTGGCAGGTGCCCCGCAATGCTGGGGGGTGGGGGTGCAGGGGGACATGAGTGGGGCCTGCTGGTAGGTGCCCCGCAATGCTGGGGGGTGGGGGTGCAGGGGGACATGAGTGGGACATGAGTGGGGGCCTGCTGGCAGGTGCCCCGCAATGCTGGGGGGTGAGGGTGCAGGGGGACATGAGTGGGGGCCTGCTGATAGGTGCCCCGCAATGCTGGGGGGTGGGGGTGCAGGGGGACATGAGTGGGGGGCCTGCTGGCAGGTGCCCCGCAATGCTGGGGGGTGGGGGTGCAGGGGGACATGAGTGGGGGCCTGCTGGCAGGTGCCCCGCAATGCTGGGGGGTGGGGGCGCAGGGGGACATGAGTGGGGGCCTGCTGGCAGGTGCCCGGCAATGCTGGGGGGTGGGGATGCAGGGGGACATGAGTGGGACATGAGTGGGAGCCTGCTGGCAGATGCCCTGCAATGTTGGGGGATGGGAGTGCAGGGGGACATGAGTGGGACATGAGTGGGGGCCTGCTGGCAGGTGCCCCGCAATGCTGGGGGTGGGGGTGCAAGGGGACATGAGTTGGTGATCAGTAGTGCAAGGAGACATGTGCCTTTGCTGGGGGGCATGCCCATGTTGGGTGGGCTGCCTGCGGGACATGACCAGGGATGCAGGGTAGTCCCCTGTGGTGTGGGCTGCCTGCAGGGGCCGTGGAGGGTGTATAGGGAACACCTAGGAGGACCAAATCACATGTAGGACTCCCCGGCACCCCTGGAATACACGCACCCAGACCAATTGCGTGTAAAACTTCCCGCGCACCCCTGAAATACACGCACACGCTCCCCCAGGCCCAATCGCGTGTGAAACTTCTCGCGCACCCCTGAAATACACGCACACGCTCCCCCAGGCCCAATCGCGTGTGAAACGTCTCGCGCACCCCTGAAATACACGCACACGCTCCCCCAGGCCCAATCGCGTGTGAAAATTCTCGCGCACCCCTGAAATACACGCACACGCTCCCCCAGGCCCAATCCCGTGTGAAAATTCTCGCGCACCCCTGAAATACACACACACGCTCCCCCAGGCCCAATCGCGTGTGAAACTTCCCACGCACCCCTGAAATACCCGCACCCAGCCCAATCGCGTGTAAAACTTCTCGCGCACCCATGAAATACACGCACACGCTTCCCCAGCCCCAATCGCGTGTAAAACTTCCCGCGCACCCATGAAATACACGCACACGCTTCCCCAGCCCCAATCGCGTGTGGAACTTCTCGCGCACCCCTGAAATACACGCACCCAGTCCATCTGCGTGCAATACTTCTCGCGCACCCCTGAAATACACGCGCCCAGGCCAATCGCGTGTGGAACTTCTCGCGCACCCCTGAAATACACGCGCCCAGGCCAATCGCGTGTAAAACTTCTCGCGCACCCCTGAAATACACGCACACGCTCCCCCAGGCCCGGTCGCGTGTGGAACTTCTCGCGCACCTCTGAAATACACGCGCCCAGGCCAATCGCGTGTGGAACTTCTCGCGCACCCCTGAAATACACGCGCCCAGGCCAATCGCGTGTGGAACTTCTCGCGCACCCCTGAAATACACGGCCACGCTCCCCCAGGCCCAATCGCGTGTGAAACTTCCCGGGCACCCCTGAAATACCCGCACCCAGCACAATCGCGTGTGAAACTTCCCGCGCACCCCTGAAATACACGCACCCCGCCCAATCGCATGTAAAACTTCCCGCGCACCCCTGAGATACACGCACCCAGCCCAATCGCGTGTGAAACTTCTCGCGCACCCCTGAAATACACGCACCCAGGCCATTTGCGTGTGAAACTTTTCGCGCACCCCTGAAATACACGCACACGCTCCCCCAGGCCCGATGGCGTGTGAGACTTCTCATGCACGCGTGTTCCCGAAACCCGTAATACACGTTCCCCGCTTTGCGTTTGCTGTTTGCCAGTCCGGTAAACTGGTCCAGGGTTGGCGCAGCCCTTTGCGATCTTGATGGCTTTTACTTGCGCAAGGGCGTTCTTGGGGGCGTAACTGGCGCTGCTGCAGGGTCGCTGCGCCACTCTGCGCCACGTTTGCTTTTGGAGGCGAGAATCCATGAATACGCTGTGTGCGGAAATTGATTTTATCGCACGCGGCTGGCGCAGACATTCGCACGGGCACGCTTTGCGCCAGCCGCATGCAACACTTTTGTGCGAATTTCCATGAATTACCCTGTTGGTTGCTTTGATACATTTTATATCTAAAGCCCATCACCCTTTGAACAAAAACGACCACCAGGGGACCAGACGGTAATACAGTGTGCCACCACCGCACCCCCTACCCGCCGAAATCAGCTTCTCGGCCAAGAATTACACATAAGCATGTGCACACACACAAACATTTATACAACTTCCACTCACTCATTTAAACATAGCATTCACTCACGCCCCTATTCACTGTACACTTGCTCATTCACACATGCACCCAGTCCCGCATTCTACATTTTTTTTGTGAGCACATCTTTCGCTGTATCATAGTCATCTGATGTGCCCCGGTTCGGTAGGGCGTTGAATATGCGGAGTGCCATTGTGCCCAGGTTGAGCATGAGGAATGCTCTCTTCATGTTTTCACTGTTGATTTTTCGTGTGAGGAGGCAAGAGTTTGAATTGTTGCATCCACAGCTCCCATCGAAGGCCGGTGCGTGGTCCAAACGGTTGGAAAGTCTACATGAACGTCCCTTGCGTTGTGTCCAGCCATGTGCTGGTGTCGGGATTACGGCCTGATTGTAACCTTTGGGTGGTTGCGACATCGTCTGTCATGTCGTGGCATTTTCAGGTCGGTGGCTGGCACATGGCGGTGTCTCTGTTGAAGTGTGAGGGCCTCTTGGTTGTAGCTCTCTCTGAGGATGGTGCATGGTGGCCTTTCCGTGCTGGGCATTTAAATGTATGCTGTGGTGGTGGCAGGGGGTAAGTGGTACCCTGTTTTCCCTTCTTGACGGTCCTTTAGGTGGCCCGCTGGGCTTGCGTGTGCAGGGTGTATTGCTTTGTGCCACCGTTCTTCTCCTTCCTTTAAGTGGTGGGTTGGAGGCGCACCTGTCAGCCTATGTGCTTGGGGCTGCCATGTGCGTGTGTGGGGTCGTATCTGCCAGTTATTATTCACTTATTGTGAGCTCAGCAGCCCATTGATGTGCTCTTGTTGCAGCTGCTCGCGGTGGATTTGTGTTGGAAAAAAAATCCTTTTTTTTCTTGTGCGGCTCCCCAGGCTCCCGTGTTGCAGGCGCGAGTATCTCAGCGGGCCTCCAGGTAGCCTGGGGGGGGGGGGTGGAAGAGGGGCTGTCCACACTGTTGGTGTGGGGGTGGAAACGTGCCGTGCGGGTCTGCCAGATCCCGCCTCGTCGCCAGTGTGAGGTGTTCTATAACGGGGCTGGGCCGTTCCGAGGGCTGCTGGCGCTGTGTGCGGTAAAGGACACACACAGTCTGCTCTGTTGCGGTCCGGAGCGGTGTTAGGCAGAAACCTGTGCAGTTCCCTCTGGGACCACTGCAAAAGATTTAGGACTATAGGTGTTTGGCAGTAAACCCACTTGGTAGCAGTCTGTACCACACAGATTCACTTGGTAGCTGTGGCTGAGCAGTCAGACTTCCCTCAAGAAGAGTTAGGCAGTATACAGAGTATTCACAATAGGTCAAGAGAACACAGTAGAACAAGTAAACACTGATCAGGGCTTGGTGTAAAAGAGATATCATTATTTATTTTAAAACCACATCTAGAAAAACACACAGGCACTAATAGTAAGCAATTCAAAAACACAGTCACTAAAAGATATACACTCCCTTAAAAGAATAATTAGACAAGTCTTAAGTAAAGCCCCACTTATTTTCAGCGGTGAGTGCTTAACGTAGATGGCACTCTAATAGTTCGTTTTAAAAAGGGAGAGAAGAGCAGAGAACAAGTTGAAACATTTCCCAACACTTTTTTCAGAACATAACAAAAGAGGAAGGCAAAGTAAAACCGTGAAGTTAGAGTTCAAGAGGCTGGATCCACTTTCAGAGGATCCAAACGAAATGTGTCCAGGGTCACACGGTTGCAGTGCACAAAAGTCTTGTAAAGGTTCAAAAAGGAGTTGGTCCAAAGAAAGGGACCAGTTAGAGGGTCAAAGGGGCCAGCCCAGTGCAGAAGGTTAAGGGGTTATTATTACCTTGTAGCATTCTTTAGAAAGGGAGGCCTGGCGGACACGGTACCTTAAAGTGGTGAGAACGCTCCAGCGGGGGCAGTTGTTCCTGGCACTGGGTGCAAGTCGGTGCTTTGTCCGGGGGAAGAGAGGATCTCGTCATGGAGGAAGACAGGAGTCCGTTGCACTGCCAGGGAAGAAACCAGCCGCGGAGTTTCTCAGGTACAAGGAGCAGTCCGGTGATTCGCGGTTCAGTGGTGAGTGGCTATCCGGCTGCCGGGGTGCTAGGCACGGGCAGTTCGACCACAAACCGGTCTGGGGTGCGAAGAAAGAAAGGTAAACTGGTTGTGCCCACCAGTCAGGGGAAGAAGCCTCTTCAGCCGGGAGATCTTCTCTGTCGTCGGGAAGTGGTGAGTCGGTTCTGCAGGGCTCCAGCGGTGGTGTATTGGTAGGTCGGCTCAGCTTCTCCCTCGTCGGATTCTCAGGTCCTTTGGCGACTTCTGAAGTTCCAGTCCCCAAAGCCCTGCTTTTATGCAGAAAACCCCCATTCACTCAGCCTAGCTGTCACTCAAACATGCTAAGTGGTGAGCCGGCCGGCTCACCACTTGGGCCAATCACACAAGAGTGCGACTTCAGTTGCCAAGGCAACTCAGTCCAGGGTGCCTAAAACCCCTCCCACACATCCTGTAGACCACAGACAGAGTGGCACCACTTTTGGAGGCTTCTGTGGAGAAGCCCGCCAAAAAGTGGAACAAAGGGCTCGGCTTGGGTTGGAGTCACAGAAGAGAACATAAACGCCATTTTAGAATCGAGTCTTGGCAAAAAAAATACCAACCGGAGAATTAATATTAATTAAATAAACCGGCGGTATGTTCGAGGCTATGAGAATTAAATAATTAAAGTTGGTAGCCTCGAACAATGGGAAAATCCCATAGGAAAATATTTGCGGTCGAATATAAAAAGTAGTTTCCACTGCCACCAGCCAAAACTCGATCAGGGGGGACGGAGACGTGCCCCCTCGACTAACAGACCCCGGGGCAATCAAATTGCCCCAACCAGTACGTCCACAATATGATGGTTTGTACTGGTTTCTGTTAATAATTTGGGACTAGTAAAGCCAATGGTGACTTTACATGCCCTGGGAGACAGTAGTCAGTCCCAGGGTATGGAGTCTATGGTGGGGTGTCACTATGACACCCCTGTGTTACTGCACGTAGGGTGCTGTGTAACACACATAGGAAAAACACATGAGACCCTATGGAGTAAAGGACCCCATAGCCCATAAAACACATTACCAGTCAAAGGAATACCATAAATCATGTCCAAGAGTGGGAGAAAAAGAGTCTCATTCTTGGCAGGAGGAAAAAACAAACTCCAGAAATCCAGCAAAGCTGCTGGGTGACTCACTATGTTAGGAAATTCAGCCTAAAGAGAGAATTCTCCCTAACAAGCGGGAACTGCCATGTTGGTGCGCTCCGCCTCCCATTTATTGAACTCGTTCACGTGACAAGAGTCACGTGGACATCACAACATCCATACATATATATTGAGCTAACATACAACAATGTTTCCCTCCCCTCTCTGCTTAACAAAAAGCGAATGCGCACATCAGCCCCCTCCCCTTGGATGTGAAAGCGCACATGCATTGTTATATGTTGGCTCGCATCCGTGAGGAGAGGGCTGATGTGTGCATTTGATTTTTGTTAGGCAAAGAGGTGAGGAAAGCCTTTCCTGAAAATAGCAGCTTTAAAGTTTTGCTGTGTTTGTGCAAATACATTTTTCTGCACAAACACAGTAAAACTCTAAAGCCACCAGATTCAGGAAAGACTTAGCGTCCCTCTGCTTAATAAAAAGCAAGTGTGCACAAAACAGCCCCTCCCCACGGATGTGAGCCAACATATAACAATATTATGTGTTCTTTCACATCCGTGGGGAGGGGGCTGACGTGCCCACTTGCTTTTTGTTAAGAATAGAGTTGGGGGAAGCCTTGAAAGGCGCAAGTTTGAGGAAAGGCTTCCTTCTCCTCTCTACATAACTTAAAGAAAGTGTGGAAGCCCCACCCCTCAACTTACTTTTCGGGGGTCGCTGTAGCCCAATTAGCTCAATGGCATTTGTAGAGATATCGCGAGAGTATCCTACTCTCGCGAGATCTCGCGTAGGTGGCTAGGACCGCCCCCGCGCGCTTCGCGCGCATTACGGGAGCACCAGAGGACGCGGCAAGACGCGTCCTGCCGGCTCCTCCGAGATTTGGGCCTGGGGCCATTACTAATGTTGGACATTCCTGTCTCTCAGCCCAGGAACTGTTATTAGGCAACCCTGCCTAGCCCTCAGGCCTTGCACTACTTATATGTTGATGGCAGTTTGTTAATTGTTGAATAAAAGCCATCCAGCCTGCCACCACGCCTCCTGTCATCTGTGCAAGATTATACAACATAATTTGGCGACGAGGATCACCACTACAACCCACGTGGGAACATGCAAGGAGCGACGCCGCCACCCCCCTTCCTGCAAACTCCAGGTAAACCGGCAATTCCGTGGCCGCAATGGCAACCCCTGTTCACGACGTATGTATAGGCTCTAGGAGGGGCAGGATTTTCAGCGGCACGGCGTAGGGCTATGTTACTTAATGCCCTGGGAGTGGAAGGACAGCGGGTGTTTGAGAGTCTTACCCCGATCCCGGTGGCTGGCGACAACTATGACGTCTTTAAGGAGGCGGTTAGGAGAATAGTGAAGAGATTTGCCAGTAAAGAGAACACGGTGTTGCATAGAATACGCTTTTACACTCGCAGACAAGAAATATCCAAACCGGTCGACGATTACGTCACCAAGCTGCGAGAACTGGCAGCGCTGTGCAGTTTCGGCAACAATGCTGAGAGCCTCATCTGCGACATGGTGACAGTCCACACCAACAGCAGAAAAGTTCAAGATAAATTCATCATGGAGAAAGAATTACAACTGGAGAAGGCGACTGAAATTGCCAGGGCGGTTGAAGAAACCGCGGGAAGACGAAAAGAACTCACGGGAACCCAGGGTTCTGCGGAAATCCAAGCTGTCACATTTCACTCAAAGAAAGAAAGACATACACCGGACACAAGAGAGGGGAGAGGAGGTAAGAAAGAACCTCTGAAATGCCACAGGTGCACCAGCACGAAACACCTGGCATTCGATAGGGAGTGCCCAGCTAGAGATAAGGAGTGCTCAATCTGCAAACGCATTGGCCATTTTTCGTTGGTATGTCGGTGGAGAAACAAGAAGGTCACCAGTGTAAACACTGATCACACCAGGGAGCAAGAATCGTCCTCAGAAGATGAGGGGAGACCCACAGTCATCATGGTAAACAGCACAAGGGCAAGAAGAGAAAAGCCCCATTGCACAATCAAAATTGACGGTTGCGAAACAAGAGTGATGGCGGACTCTGGATCGGATCTCACCATAATACCTCTACGAACATACAAGGAAATGGTCGGAAAGGAAAAGGTCCAAGTTCTCACCACACGCCACAAACCCACAGTATTTGGAGGGGCGTCAGTTGAACTGCTGGGATATATCAAAGGGAAGGTGGAGTTTAAAGGAAGAGAAACCACCACCAGAGTTTATTTCAGCCACGAAGGCCCAGCAGTACTGGGATGGGACGACCAAGACAAGCTCAAAATCAAATTGGACCCCAGCACAGAAGACCAGGTTCTGTCTGCGCGAGGGATGGTCCCATAGTCAAGAGTGACTACCCAAAACCTTTCTCGGAGGAGCCGGGTCACATAAAGGGCTTTGTCCATAGAATAATGCTAAAAAAAAATGCCGTCCCGGTCAAACATCGTGTGCGGCCAGTGCCAGCAACCGCAAGAGACACTCTCAGGGATCAGTTGGACAAAATGAGAGCGGAGGGGGTCATTGAAGAAGTTGAAGCGTCAGAATGGCTGAGCCCAGTAGTGCTGATAAAGAAACCGAACTCGCAAGAGTTAAGGCTGTGTATAGACCTTCGCAGCTTAAACTTAGAAGTCATCACCGACAACTACCCGCTACCGAGCATAAATGAACTCATTTTGTTGATGAAGGAAGCCAAGATTTTCTCAAAACTGGATATGAGAAACGCATACCACCAAATACAATTGCATGAAGAGTCAAAACCCCTCACAGCGTTCATCACACCATTTGGCACCTATCAGTTCACCAAGATGCCATTCGGGTTATCGTCGGCAGCATCAGCGTTTCAACGCATGATGGATGTGTTGTTACGAAAGGTCAAAAATGTCGCATATTTCCAGGACGATATCCTTGTGTATGCAGGGGATGAACAAACGCATGACGCCACATTGAAAACGGTCCTGACCAAGTTGCAGGATGCAGGGGTGAGACTACGCCATGAAAAATGTGCATTTAAAGTGAAAGAGGTCGAATACTTGGGGTACAAAATCTCTGAAAAAGGGATAAGTCCGAAACAAAATCTGATGCATGCAATCATAGAAGCACCAGAACCGACCAGCAAAGATGAAGTAAGATCATTTTTGGGACTGGCAGAGTATTACGCTAAATTAATTCCCTTGTTCTCTGAAACCTCAGCACCACTCCGTGACATACTCAAAAAGGGTTCGGTATTCTCGTGGCAAGAACCCCAGAGGAAGGCGGTTGAAAGTATAAAACGGCACATCATGGAAGCGCCGTGTTTACAGCCATTTAACCCGGAGTGGGATACAGTCATCACCACGGATGCCAGTGCATACGGACTAGGAGCAGTTCTTACGCAGAAGAAGGGGGATACGGAGCATGTGGTAGCCTTTGCCTCGAAGGCCTTGTCCTCGGCGGAACAAAATTACTCCACCATAGAAAAGGAAATGTTGGGGTGCGCATGGGCAGTAGAACATTTTAGAACATATGTGTGGGGCACGAAATTCAAGTTGGTGACGGACCACAAACCCCTCATCCACATGCTCAGCCCAGGAGGTGCCAAAGTGTCCACACCCAGATTGGCATGCATTGCAGCAAAACTGCAGGAGTACACGTTTGAAGTGCAGCACATATCGGGGTGGAAGAATTCACAGGCTGACTGCATGTCTAGATTGCCCGAAGGTAAAGACAAGGCCACCACGTTTCTAAGAGGAGAATGCATAGTAGCATCGATCACTGACATAAAAGCACCTGAGTATATGGAACTCAGCGAGAAACATTGGCTGGAAGAGGACAAGAAAGACCCGGCCATGGTGAAAATCCGTCAGTGGATCAAGGAAGGGTGGCCAGGGGAAAAAATGGTGCCGGAAGGTATGAGACCCTATTGGAAGGTGGCCGAAGAGATATCGGAAACGGACGGAATTATAATGAAGACGGACCAGATAATCCCACCTATAGGCATGAGGAGCACCATCCTATGCAGAGCCCACGCTGGTCACCTGGGAAACACGATGACCCGGCGCAGAGTCCGGGAGGCCTACTGGTGGCCGTCCATGGACCAAGAGATTCGCACCATGATAGAGCGTTGTCATGAGTGCCTCAATAGTGACAAAAGACTGAAACTCAGACAGGCACCCCTAATTCCCACAGAAATACCAGAAGCGGTGTGGTCAAAAGTGGGCATAGACTTTATAGGACCTCTGGAAGCGATGGCACCAGAACATCGGTACGGCATAGTGCTGGTTGATTACCTATCCAAGTGGGTCGAGGCAGAGTTTGTCCCGAACATTACCACAGCGACGGTAATTGAAGTCCTCACGGAAATTTTTCAAAGAGAAGGCCTCCCCAAGGAAGTGGTAATAGACAATGGGGTGCAACTGATCTCACGGGACATTGAACAATTCCTAAGAAAGAACAATATAGGCCAAAGGAAGGCGGCCTTGTACCACCCCCAAGCAAATGGGCTTGTTGAAAGGGCCAACAGGTTCATTAAGGGAGCCATACAACTAGCCACGGCTTCGGGGATGGACCCCCTAAAAACTACCAAGGAGGCCATAGCGGCCCACAGACTCGCCCCTAACGGAATAACGCAAATATCTCCGTTTCGGATGTTGAGAGGGAGGAGTGCAGCCTCCACGCTAATACCACCATGGTTATCCAAAGTGAGAGAAGATGAAGCCGTGGGCATGTCAGAAGTGGTGTGGAGAATTCAAAACAGCAAGGCACGCATGAAAACATGGAGTGACCAGTTGATGGCAGTTTGTTAATTGTTGAATAAAAGCCATCCAGCCTGCCACCACGCCTCCTGTCATCTGTGCAAGATTATACAACAGCATTGCGCCTCTGATTAAGAGGCCGGGTGGAATCCGGCATGGGACTTGTATCTTGGAGGAGCGCTGGGGTGAGTCTTCTCTAGCACCGTATGTGCCTTCTCTGTCAGCTTTGCGCGCTTGGCTTGAGCATGCGCATTGTGGTCTCGCAAGACTACGGCGGTGGCCGTATCTGGCAAGACCGCATCCTCACGTATCTCCTTTTGTCAAGCATCTCAGTACTACCCCATCACAAAGTCCTTCTACTTTGTCGGCCTCTGCCTCTCACGCTGGGGACGATCTTCGCTCGGAGTTGGCTTTGATAATACCAGCTCCGTTCCTTCTGATGTTTCTCTGGCTGTTATCGACATGTCCCATTCACCTTGAAAGTCTCTCACATCTCTCATGGTATCTCCTGTTTCACTCATCTCCTGGATCTCTTCTGGTCTGTTCTCTCCTCCGACCCTCTTGTGTTCCTTGTAAGCTTCTCACTCCTGTGGTGCTTGTCCTATCACAAATGACTCTCTTTCCTAGTGGAGCTGCTTTATGTACACTGCCACTCTTTCTAAATGCTACCTTTTCCCGTCCTGGGTGTAGACATGATTAGTGACATTTTACACTACTTCTATGGGTTGACTGTACCTGGATACTGTTATTTGAAGCTTGCGTGGCAATTTTATTTTGACCAAATCGCCCTCATTTATCTCAGTTCTCTGGGCTACCCTGCGTGTGTCACTCCATAATTTCATCTGTTCTGTGCCATTTTCAATAACCACACCACATCCTTCAAGTTGACAGTGTCATCCTGCCTCACTTTGGATAACCCAGGGGTACCAGTGTGGAGGCAGCCCTCCTCCCTCACACCACGGGAAAGGGAGATACATTGGTGGTTGCATTCTGAGTGAAGCGGTGGGCAGCTACCGCTTCCTTAACGGTTTTGTAGGGGTCTATCCCAGATGCCCCCGTAAGTTGTAGGGCACCTTTAATTAACCCATTAGTATGTTCTAGCAATCAATTGGCATGGGGATGATAGAGACTTGTTTTTATTTGCTTGATATAATTGCCTTGTAAAAACCTTCCCATTCCCCTCTAGACTAGCTCGACCCCATTTTCAGTCACTATTTCTTTTGCCATTCCTTCTCTCAGAAAAATTGCATTTAACACTTTTATGACTGTAGCTGTGGTGATACTGGGCACAAATTCTACCCCTAACCGCTTTGTCAGGTAGTCTATCATTACCACTTCATACCTGTGGTCAGCAAACATTGCCTCAAGTAGTCCAATGAAGTCAAGGCCTAACGTGTGCCATTCTCTTTCTGGAATCTCGGTGGGGATCAATGGCACTTGCTGTACTTTGAGTCTTTCATCGCTGTTGGCGCACTATTGGCATCTTCCAATCATGATATCTTGGTCCATGTACGGCTACCAGTATGAGTATCGCATTCTTCATCTGGTCATATTGCCGCCTAAATGGTGTGCCCTGTACAGAATCATTTCTCATTCCCATGGGCGGTATCACTTGGTCCCCTCTCATTAACAACCCGTCAGCTTTGTAAATCTCATTGCTTACTTTCCAGTACTGCCTCAATCCTTCCGTTGTGGTTCTTTTGCTGGGCCACCCATTTCGGGCCCTTTCAGTGACTCTTCCTAGGGCTTCATCTTTGGCCGCCTCTTCTTTCCAATGATTTACACTCATTTCCAAGAATTCTCGGCTTCTTAAATCACTCACCAATGCCAACACACATTCATTCTTGAGAAATGTGGTTGCTGACTCTCTGCGTTCTGGTAGGCGTGACATGCCGTCTGCTTGCGCAATCTTCCAACCTGCTATGTGCATTATTTCATATGTATGCTCTTGCAGTTTTGCTGCTATGCGTGCTAGCCATGGAGTAGACGTCTTCGCACCTCCATGGCTCAACCTGTGAATCAGTGCTTTATGGTCCGTGACCAAATGAAACTTCGTACCTCACATGTATGTTCTAAAATACTCCACTGCCCAGGCACATGCTAGCGTTTCTTTTATGACCGTGTGTTTTGCTTTTCAGACGCGTGTAATAACCGCAGCACTTACCCTATTACACAGACTAAAGGTTCTTGGACTCAGGAAGGCAATGATATGCACTTAGACCATTAGTTGGAAAATAATTGGCTCTTTACAGGCCCTTTATTCACATTCCATTAGTATACATATTACTACGAAATAAATGCAACTGGTTATACATGAATAGACGGACGAGAATAGACACAATAGGCAAACATCACCGTTAGTGTAGTTGTAGGAGAAAGCTTCATCTCTGCCACGACAACACTACCTAGTCCTGAGGCAGGTAGGCGGAGAGATCACGCATCAACTAATGGGGTCTGGAGCAGAGCGTCCTACCACTCAGTGAGACTTCAACACCCAGGGTTCCAATTCTCTGTCACCTCATGGGGATTGCACCTCTCTTCTTATGGGGACGAATCCCTGCCCCTCATAAGTTGCAGACTGGTCCCGGCCGAAGGACAGACAGCAAGCATGGGAGGCAAGAGTGGGAAAATCCAGACAGTGGAAAAACCCAGCTCGTCTCCTGCGCTCTCATTCCCAGCACCCCTTATCAATGCACCTGCACATGCCTTTCTCCCTTCTTGGCTCGTCCTTGAGCGAACAATGCAAAAACTATCCTCCACTGTGAGCTCATCTGCTTCATACTAAAATGTTGCAACCGTTGCAGAAATCATGTCTGCCTTCTAACTGAGATCGCAAAAACGTAGGCTTTCATTGGGGGTTGGAAGTGAATGTCCAAAATGACTGCGCAACTGCGCCATGTTGTTTAGCTCATTTTCGCACACACACTACACTGTGGGATATTTCTTCTCTGCCTCATACAGCGCTTTAGATGCAAATGCCACTACGTGTTCTGTGTCTCCTTTGTTTTGGGTCAGTGTGGCTCCAAACCGATACGCATAGGTTTCCCATACCGGGTTGAACGGTTTCAAACATGGGCACTTACTATTCTCTTTTTGACTTCCTCAAACACTTCTTTTTGACCTTGTTGCCACTCATATTGCACTCCTTTCCTCAGGAGTTCTCTCAACTGGGCTGTGGTCTCTGAGAACCACAGTACACATTTTGCGTAGTACTCCGCAAGTCCTAGAAAGGATCTTAGTTCATCCTTTGAGATTGGGCCAGTATTTCAACTATGGCCTGTAGGAGGTTCTGCTCGGGTCTAATACTGTCCTTTGATATTTTATACCCCAGATATTCCACTTCACTCGCATAAATCTTGCACTTTACATACCTCAACCGTACTCCTGCCTCCTGAGTACTTCCTCAGTATCACATCATGAGTCTCTGCATCTTCTGCATAGATAAGGATATCACCTTGAAAATATGACATGTTACCTATGTTTCACAGCAGGGAGTCCATCATCCTTTGAAACGCTGACGTGGCTGATGAAAATCCGAAAGACATACAGGTGAATTGAAAGGTGCCAAATGGGGTGATGAAAGCTGTAAGTGGTCATGACTCTTTTTGCAATCTTATCTGATGGTAAGCGTCTCTCGCATCAAGTTTTGAAAAGAACTTGGCCTTTTTCATCATGAGTATGAGTTCATTTATGCATGGTAGCGGGTAGCTGTCCGTTATTACTTCCATATTCGGACTGTGCGGGCCAATCCACACCCTGATTTCCTTCGACTGTTGTTTTTTATGAGTACCACCAGGCTCAACCATTCGTAGGACTGCACTCTTGCAATGGTACCTTCCTTAACCATTTTCATGAGTTGTGCCTGCAGAGCGCTTGTTGCAGTTGTGGGCACCGGTCTCACCTTGTGCTTGACTGGGACTGCATTTTGTCTCAGGTGGATTTTGTGTACATAGTTCTTGATTTTTCCTGGGACTTCAGAAAACAATGTGGGGACTTCCTCTCTTGACACCAATGCTCCTCCTGTTCTAATTGTGAGTACCTGATCCTCTGTACTGGGACCCAGCCTAAAGTTCATTTTAGCCTGTTCATCCCACCCTAATAATGCCAGACCTTCTTCAGAAAAGTATACCCTGGTCGGAGTCTGTCAGACTTTAAATTCAATGACTGCATTAATGTAGCCCAACAGCTTCAATGAGACTCCCCCAAACATGGTGGGTCTGTGTTTTGTCCTTCTTGCTTCCTTTTTGCTCTGTCCCACCATGTCCTTGTACATTTGAAGGGGTAGGATTGTCAAATATGACCCAGAGTCAGCCATCACACGTGTTTCGTTGACATGCACCTTTAACATACATTGTGGCTTTTCACTTCTCACCCTTGAACTGTTAACCATGATGACTGTAGGCCTTTCTTCCTCACGTTCATCGTTTCCACTCATGTCCATGTCACTTTCTATGTATGCAGCCTTGTTTACCCCACTGTTGGCAGACTATAGCAATGTGACCATATCTCTCGAAATTTGAACACTCTTTATTCATTGCAGGACCGTCTTTGCCATTCGCCAAATGGTGTGTGCTGGTACATCTATGACATTTCAGAGTTTCTGTCTTCCATCCTTGCCATTGTCTCACATCTGGGTTTGTCTCTATGTCCTTTCTATTGCATCATATGTACATCGGTGGCCTGCGTAGTTCTCGCTATTTCTTTGCACCTACACAAGGTCTCTTCCTCTGCTCTGGCTATCTGGATGGCTTTATCCAATTGCAATTCATTTTCTAGGATGGTTGGGCTGGGGGTTACATTTTAGTGTCCCTGTCCCAGCCCTCCTAACCTCTGAGAGAGAGAGATACCACCTGTCAGCACATTTCCCCATTTTATAAAGGCCAATTCCAATCAGGCAACAGAAGGAATCATATTTTGGAAGAAAGTGTTTAACACTGAAGCCTAATCAATGGCGGAGGCAAGAGACCCCGGCTACATCTAAACCGCAGCAGCGCATTATTTACTTGTGGCTGCGCTGTACAAAATGAAACAGAATCCAAGCTATTCCCTCCACAGCGTGTTCACTGTGCCTAATTGTGCATGTACTATACTTCTGACTTTAAATGATAGCCCAGCTGCTGGTGATTGTGCCATTGGTACTGATTATCCCTGACCAAGTAGTGTTATGTAACGTCTAATAACGCTGAATTCTGGTGCAACTCTTTTTTTTGTAGTTGGAGCTTGCAGTGTCAGCCCCAATGCCAATGCTATTCAATGGGAGACCAAACATTTTGCAAATATCGCGTTTAAAAATAAGCATTAATTGCAGCCGACGTAGTCTCAATCTCAAACGGGCTAGGTGCTCTGTGCAGTACTTTCATAAAGAGGTAGAGAATGAAAGTTTAAGTGCAACTTTGCAAAAATGTACTCTCAAAATCAATGCAGAATTGAAACGGTTTATTTTTGTCATTGTGCATTACAATTGTTGACAACATAATTATTTTTAAAGGTAAGTTGCAAAGTCCAGTCTAAGGAAATGATGTTTAACTAAGAAATAAACATAACATTGTAGCATCAATTAGCCCATCTTCGTCGCTCTAGAGCAGCGTCTTCAAACTGTGGGGCGTGCCTACCAGGGGGGCGCGGCCGCAACCCTGTGGGGCCGCGAAAGCCCAGGACGAAATGTAAAAATAAATATATATACATTTTTTTTAGATTGGAGGAAATGCGCAAGGTCGGACTGGAGCATAAAACTGTCTCAGGCACCAATGAAAAAGTGTTCCCCAGTTGCAAATGGATATTCATTCCTTTGGTCACAGACTGTTTGAATAGTACCCAAGAGGGTGTTTTATGTCAAAATATAAGCAAATTGTGATATTCAAAGAATATTTATTCAGCAACAATGGTCAAAACTACTAGCTACATAGTGAAGTAACTCATCAAACTGGCCCACATTGGCCAAAAAAGTGGCCCATTTTGACTGGCCCACACTAGCATTTTGCATTTTTGGTACAGGCTTTGCCCTATTGCCCTATAGGCCAGTTCGAGCCTGGGGGCTCATCCATAATGGGTGAGGGGGCATCCACCCAGTGGCCCCCTCACCCATTATGGAGGAGAGGAGTAGCCTGCCCAGTGAAACACTGAACACTCCCTCAGCTGCTTTGTCCAGCTGGGGGAGTGCTCCTAGGCTGGCTGAACTGTCAAGGGAAACCTTTGACATTTCAGTTCTGTTCCCCAGCCGCACATGCTCACTGAGCCATGCAAGGCTGGAAGCGTTTTGCTTCGCCAACCTTGCATAGCTCATTGGAAATGCTGGCTGGGGCCCTGAATGTCTGTATGTGCTAGGGGGAGCTCTTGCGCCTCCTCGCACATACTAAGAGAGCAGCCTGGAGCGGGGTGTTTCAGCACCCATGCGAAAGCCCCTGCAGAAGGTATGTTTATGTTAATTTATTTTTATTTAAATATGTGCATGGATGCATGTATGCTTGTGTTATGAGTGTAATGAGTGGCCTCATCACGAGTTCGGCTGTATTCCCGGCTGTACTACCGCCGACTGTAATAGCCCTAACACCGACCGGTACGGTGGTATTACCACTGGATCACGAGTTGGGCCTTAACGGTAAATCCCCATTCCTGAATGGGTCTATTGGATCCAATAGGGAATTTTCGGTGCTAATACTGCGGGCTAATACAGCCGGCTGTAATACAGCCAAAAACAGGGAGTTTCACCTCCAGAAAAAAGCTGGAGGTAAAACAGCCGATTTAGCGCCCAACTCGTGATAGGGCCAGCCCTTAAATGCGCCGGTGATACCGTTACCACCGCATTTAAGGGCTACAGCCAAACTCGTGATGAGGCCCAGTGTATGGTGATGGGTACTTTTGTGAATGATAGAGTGATTGCTGTGTGAATGTGTGTGCGTGTTTGTTTTGGTCCGTTGAGCTGATTTTGACGAGGGTAGAGGGGGGAAGAGTGTTGTACAACAAAGGCATTTAAAAAATGCCTTTGTTGTACATTCCCCGTACCCACCTGACAAAATCAGCTCTCCTTTTGAGGTGCTGTGGAGCTCAGGGGATCGGGATGGTAGTTTATTACTGGATATCTATCATAGATGTCCAGTCAAAAATACCATACTTTTCCCCTTTGCCCCCCAGCACCTTGCATACACACATAAACATGTTGATTGTATTAGGCGCTGTGGGGCCCAGGGGACAGGGATGGTATCTTTTTACTGGAAATCTATTATAGATGTCCAGTAAAAAATATCATGCCTGCCCTCTTAGCCCCCCAGCTCCAATTGCAAACTGTTTGGCTTTTTACCCATTTTCTTTTCAAAGAATGCTCTAAAATGCAACATTTTAAACCATTATTTTAAAATAATTCACAGGGGAAAACCCCCCAAACTCCTTTTGATTGGTTCAGGCTCCCTCGCTGCGCTCAGTCGCTATGGCATATCTGGTGGAAATATGTATTATCCTCCACTAAAAAAAATCACCAGCCACCACTGGCCCTGGGACTGTGCTGGGAGCAGGGTGGGGGAGCCCAGGCACTCAAAACAGATAGTTGGGAGAACCCAAATGTCCACACCCAGCCGGGGTGGTCTCCTACCTTAATTTTCGGAAAACTAAGAATCAATAAGAAACAAAAGGTAGGAAAGGGAGTTATCAACAGTTACTTAACAGAACTGAACAATAAAATCAAAAAATATATACTTTATTAAGATTTCAAAGATGAAAAATGTCATCACATGAATAAAATGCATATTCAACATTAAAGACAGAAAACTGTAGATACATATACAAATATGATAAAGACATGACACAATATTCTAAAAAATAGAAGAAACAAAGATGTTAAAATACATCAGTTGGTAGTGGAACCTCGGAGTCAGATTTCTCAGGGTCTCTCAAAAATTTGATCCAATCTGGTATGACTCCTAGATTACAGACTCAACATGTTTCAGTCCTCTCTCTGGTAATGGGACTTTCATCAGGAGTGTTCAATTACAGTATTAGAGTTTGGTACACAACTAACTCAAGGTTTTCTTTACTGAACCTTCAATCGAAATTCACAAGGAGTAACTGTTGAAAAACCCAAAACAATAGAATCAACAATTTGTATATATTCTATAAAACACATTTAAGGTGTTGAGGCGAGCTCAAGGTTATATAAATTACCTGTGCTCCCTTATGTAGTCTATCCCTCAAAGGAGAAAAGGTCCCAACGATTGGGCATGTTCAAACGTGATAGTCTGATTACTTCAAGGTGTTCCTATAAACAAATTTGTAAAACGAGGGGATCATTAGATTGGCCATTAATCTACAGATATTGTTGCTCACAGGACTCACATGAGCCAGGAAACATTAGGAATTGATCATTAAAAAAAATATTGATCATTAAAAAATATATATAAGAGTTATCACTTCGTCCAAACTAGTACCCGTAAAGTCTCAAAACATAAAAGTCACAAAGTGTGGCTTCTTACCTCAAAAAAGCGGTTATTAACCCCTCTAGAGGTCTCCCCGGTGTTAATTAGGTCAAACTGGTTTGGCTGCGCATGGTTCGGTATTATTTCGGCTAGATGTAGATCATCAATACTTACAGATAAGGTCCCAACACCATCTAAAACCAAAATGCCACAACAAAGGCTACTTAAGACGTTGTAATCCGTGTGGTCTGATTTAATCATTAAACGTCTTCCTAGTGTTCTCCCTGGGCTCCCGGGTGTTTTTTTTAACACTGTTTCCCCCATGAATCAATACTTTAGGTGGGCCTAATTAGTTTGGTATCTAAGACTGTTGAACTAGTCTTCAAAAAAATATATATATGTATCAATGACAAATTACTGCCCCAGTACTTGATCTAACCCCATCTGCCGGGTTTGGTCGAATCCTGAGTCTTAATCTCCACCTAATCTTGTTTCTGGTCTATATACCCGGCATGCTTACCTTACTCGATGTGGTTGACACATCTGCCACTGGAAAGAGCTTCTTGTCAGGCTTCGGCTCTACCTCCCTCTTCTCCTCACCTGATTCTTCGGATGTTAGATCTTTGAGAGCCTCCTTAGCTCTTAGGCAGTTCTTCTCCTTGTTGGAAGCCTTGTCCTTGTGTGTCCGGACCTTCCGCTCGTGTATATAAGGTCTGGCCCCTCTGGAGGCCACCTTGACAGAGATATAAACCTGCCCTCGGGGGCTCCCAGAGGGCCAGCCTCAACTCCCAGGGAAAAAGCCAGAAGGCAGAAAAAACCCTGGAGATCTTGTTTATGGGAGATGGTTGTATGAGGATCTTCTGGAACTTAATGAGCAGTGGATGAAACACTCCAATCAGCTGAGTTGCCAAAGGAACACTCGATAGATCGTTAATGGTGGCTGACTCGGAGGCACAGATAAAGTGGAAGAGGGAGTATCCACAATAAACCAAGAAGCACTAAAAGGAATGACAGAAGAACCGGGCACTATAAGATAAACAACGACAGGAGAGAGAAAGTATCGAAATGCTGGTAAATCCCAACAGAAAGAAGGATAATAAACAGTGTGCTAACAGGTCAAAGAAAAATGAAAGGAGGAAGATCAATAAGGCAGAAAACTAGCAGAAGGCAAGATCAGAAGAGATGCGATGGAGAGGAATGGCCACACGCCGTAGTTCAGTAAGTAAGAATAAGTAGGAGGAGACAGGTAGAGCCGCAAGCAGTCGACGATCGCAGGCGGCGGAGCAAGGAACGGCGAAAGAAGCCGAAGCGAGAGGTAAGCAAACCGACTCCGGGAGCCGAAGCGAAGACGGTAAACGAATCAAAAGTTGGAGCGGATAGACGAGGAAAACACAGGTACTAAGAAGCTAAATAGTAAAACCGCAGAACAAAACAACTACGAGGAGTCGAAGGAGAGAAGCGTATACTACAGGAGTAAATGGAGCGTCAGAGTGAAAGTACACAGATGCAACGCACCCAACCAGGGGGCGGAGTCGGATATTATAGGAGACTCCGCCATGTTGGGTGAGGACTGGTGCGGAACCGTGCATTAAGCTAGTGCCTCCAATGATTCCAAATCCTCCACCCGCGGTTCCTGATACTTCTCTTCTCCAGGTATGTGTTCTCACCCGGCAGCTTGGATGCTACTGTTTCCTGTTCTTGGGCTCAGAGCAATAAAAACTGAAAAAACACTGGAACAGCGCCACAGGGGTCCGCCATATTGTGAGGTGTGGATTAGGAAGACCTAAGTCCTTTTTTGGTGTTGAAAATCCCTAAATGTTAAAGGGATGGTCTAGTAAAAAATTTTATTTAAAAAATAGATAGGCAACATAAAAAAAAAATACTAGCATTCTCCGTTTTAAAACTTCCTATGTAAAATTTTGAGCTATTCAAGCTCAAAAGTCGCAAAAGCAAGCACATGGGCGCATCCATTTTGTGAAATGGAGGCCCTCCTGTGCTGGCTTTTGCTTTTGCGGCACTAATGAAGGAAAAGCCAGCGAGCTGTAGTAAACAAAGGCTACCGCTCGGTGGCTTTCCCTTCATTAGTGCTGTAGGCGGAGGACAGGGACCGGAGACCAGAGCAGGAAAGCTGCAGCTGAATCTCGGTAAGTGCTATTTATTTATTTTTTTAAAATAAGCACTAGCTGCGTTTTTTTTCTAAGTTTTCCGGGCTGGAGGAGCCCGGAAAACTTAGAAATAAAACTGCAGCTTTAAAAACGTTGTATTTATGTTTGCGGTCGCTTTTGAAGCGACCGCAAACATAAATACAACGTTATTGTGTTGGAAAACGCTGCAGTTTTATTACGTTAGGTAGAGCTATGTAGATGTTAGGGCTCACATCCAGGTCATGAGGGATCGATCCCCCCTACGGTATAAACCATCACCACATGTTAAAGAAAAGCATTTTTAGATTTTGACGGCAGTACTGTCCCAGAGGGCTACAATAAACATCAGAAGAACGCCGGAATAACGCCACAGCGATCTGCCATATTGGGAGGTAAAGAATGGGAAGTCTTTAGTCCTTTTTTAGTGTTAACAAACCCAAAAGGTTCATTATTTCGTAGAGAAGAGCTATGTAAGTGTTCGGGCTCGCATCTAAATCATCAGGAATCGATCACGACCACAATGTAGACCATCACTACATGATGAAGTCTACCATCTTCCCATCCAGGGACTCCTCGTTTGAGGGAAAATGTGGTCTACACAACACTTCTGTTTGAAGAAGTGAGAGCCCGATAAATGTAACTCGGGTGGCATAAATGTGTGCTAGTGTCTAAACGTCCTAAAAATACCATTTCAAGGTTTTGAGAAAGGCAGAACTCTCCCAGTGGGCCACTGGTATTTATATTTTAGCCAATCAATTGATTTGTTAAGACACAAGTAGATCACTTTGAGTCTGAAAAATCAACCTCTGTTCCTTTTCAAACAATATCTTGCTTTTCATATTATGGCTAGCTCCTCTCACCATCAAGAGAACTGTCCATTGAAAGTCCTCAAAACCATGTTGTGCCTCGGTGAAATCTTTCACTAGGGGGGCTGTGAGGATTTTATTCTTCAAACAGCTTTTATGTTCCAAGATATGTGTTTTTACCTTTCTGTTTGTCTTGCCTACGCAATGCCGGTTACACGGGGACGTAATCATATAGACTACGTACCCTGAATTACAGTTTGTCATCTGTTTCTGATGCCATGGCTTGGATAAACCAATATTTACTTTATTTGTTTTAGATGTGAGTTTACATATGGCACAGTTCCCACATGGGAAGTGGCCAGTGATGGGTGTAAGCCCCCATGACTGTGTCAAGCTGGTCATTTTAGGTGTTTTTTCTTTTAGCTTACTGCTACTTACCCGATTACCGATAGTGGTAGATTTGTTATAGGCAAACAAAGGTGCGGGTACTTCAGAATTAGTATCTGTAAGCACCCTCCAGTGTTTTCTAACAATTTGACTAATCTTGAGGCTAAGATTAGTAAAGGTGTTCACGCAAACCAAGCACTCCCCAGGCAGCTGTTTAGTCTTGTCTTCTAACAAGGCATCCTGGTTATTATTAGAGGCTCTTTTTGCAGATTTCTTAATCAATTTTTTCGGGTAGCCTCTTTCTTTCAATTTTGAAGCTAGATTATTTGCTTCTTCCTTGAACAGAGTTCGATGGCTGCTGTTTCTCTTGAGACGTAAAAATTGGCCGTACGGCAAATTATCTCTCAAGTGTTTAATATGATGACTTTGTTAGTGAAGTAAAGAATTTTCTCAGTTAGTTTGTGGAAGGGTTTTACCATTAGTCAACCTTCTTCATGGAAAATAGTCAAGTTCAGGAAATCTATAGAAACTTTCTGTATGTTCATGGTGAATTGTAAATGACGATTACAATGATTGAGCCAGGAGAGAAAATCCTGCAGTCTCTCTACTGTCCCTGTCCAGATCATAATGACATCATCGAGGTACCGTGCCCAAGACTGGACATGCTGTTCAAAAGGATGAGTGGTGTAGATAAACTTCTTCTCGAAAAATTCAACATAAAGATTCGCCAAGCTGGGAGCCATTGTGGCCCCCATGGCAGTGCCTTCGATCTGTTGAAAGAAAGAACCCTGAAATTCAAAATAATTCTGTGTGAGTGCCAGTCCGATGCACCATAGGATGAAGGAGCTAGGTACCGAATCACTGTCTAGTACAGTGAGCAGGATCTCTCCAATGGTTTCCAGGGTTTCTCTTTGCGGGATGTTGGTGTATAGAGAGACAATGTCGAGACCCACTATGTATGAATTGTCAGAATTGTATGGCAGGTTTTCGTATTTCCTTATCACATCCTTGGTGTCTTTTAGGTATGATTTCATTTGGAGCATGTATCCCTTTGTCAGGGTTCCACTGAATGCCTCGTTGGGTAAACATAAACGGAGTTCGCGCAATAACAACCTTCCTAGTAAACCCAGAGGAGCAAACATTTTGGTTCAAAATCGAGGTGGTCTGCTAAACCTCAGAACCGTTCTACATTGTTTCTGGCGCGTCCTTTTACAGAACGCTATGGGTTGCCATGGAAACGCTGGCGGCCATGGTATTCGCGTAGGCACTCAGGCCTACGGCGCCGTCCTGTGCGTACAGTCAGGTGACCAGTAGTTACCCGTGCACACAACGGCGCTTCTGAATTTGTCTGTTTTCAAAGCTACGTACCTTGTCGTCTTGGCTCCATGAATCCCCGGTCTGCCTTGTGACCACCCTTGCCTCCTTGTTGTCAGTGCTCTCAAGTCTTACCTGCTCAAACCCGACCCAGAACGTCCATGGACTGTACTCGTCTAAATCCTCAAGTCTTACCTGTTCATATCAGACCCGGAAAGTCCAACGACTGCATTTGTCTAATCCCTCAAGTCTTACCTGCTCATTCCCGACCCGCAACGTCCACGGACTGCCATCGTCTAAATCCTCAAGGTCTTACCTGCTCATACCAGATCCGGAACATCCATGGACTACAATCGTGTAATCCCTCAAGTCTTACCTGATCATACCAGAACCGGAAAATCCACGAACTGCAGTTATCTCATTTCACAAGTCTTAACTGCTCGTCGTTACAATCAGAAAACCCACGACTGCATACACCTCATCTCCTGAGTCTCGCCTGTGTCATACGTTCTTTCTGTCCAAAGGACATTGGCGCCTCAGCGCAAGGATCAAAGAACACCAGCGCAACGTCGCCCGGATCAATTGACTCTTTAGGTGTCCTTGTGCCGTCGGGTATAGGAAAACAAAACATTGTGTTTACAGGACTGTCTCTCCATTTTCAACTCTCCTGCAACACCTATCAAGGGCACTCATTTGGTAAGCACAAGACTATTAGTTTCTTACTTTCTTGTTGTTTCTGTATTCTCAGCAACCGTGAATTTACTTGTTTTCAAGGTACTCACCAGTCTAACTTGGAACTATTCAGTGCCAGTCTGATTTTCTTGTTTGTGAGTATCAGTTCAGTATCTCGCTTTGGAGAGTTCATTGCCTTAACCCACATGTTAACATCTGGTTAATTTTTCTTGCAGCCAGCTGTTGAAGTACCAGGGTGTACCATATTTCGGGCAGTACTCACCTCAATCTGTCCTTTTGTACACTTGAGGGGTATATTGGGTAAATTGCATCACGACGTGTCAAGCCACCACTACTATACTGAGCTTTTGTGTCATAACATATTCAGAAGCCTTTACAAAATGGCCGTTGACCATTTGGCGACTCTATCCAAAGTGGTGGAAGACCTTAGGGCTGACATGACAGCCGCACATGATGCTACTCAACGTTGTATTAATGAGTTACATGCTGATCTGCAGTCAGGGGCTGGAGCATCTAGTCTTGGAGTGGATTCAACTTCAGGAAGGGCTCAATCAAGAACTGAGTCAAGCCCAGTGTACATTAGCCCCTCCAGAAAGGTTCCTAGGGGATCCTAAGACCTTTTGAACATTCATTAATCAGTGCCGTTTACATTTCCTGTGTAGGCCTGCATCCTTCCCTGATGCTATTACTAAGGCAGCTTTTGTTCTGTCTAACCTTAGGGGTACTGCTGCAGTGTGGGCCAATCCCTTGCTGGAACAGAGTAGCCCTTTACTGTATGATTATGAGGCTCTGATTACAGCTATGACCTGTGTGTTTGATACCAGATATAAATCACAGGCTACGGACTTGGAATTGCTTTCTTTACAACAGAAAGACAAATCCTTCTTGGAGTATTTGGCTAAGTTTAACCAGTTAGTTGCAGAAACAGATTGGCCCGACGAAAAGAAATCTGCTTTGTTTTACAAGAGTCTTTCGGAAGGCTTAAAGGATATTTTCGCAACTGTACCAGTGGTTCCTAGTGGTTTCCCAGAACTGGTTGACCTCGTGTTGCAAATCGATGCACGTAAGGCTGAACGAAAGGGGGAGCAAAGAACCACCCAAACCGTTCCGACGCCAGCAACTCCGGTCCCGGCCTCCGAACCGATGCAAATTGGTGCCATTCGAGGTCCGGTCACTCCTTCAGAAAGGGTGCTTTGAAGGGTCAACCATTTATGCTTCTATTGTGGGTCATTGGTTCATTTTCGGAAACTTTTTCCTAAAAAACCAAAGAAGGCGGGAAATGCCAAAGCTCGACAATAGACGAGGTCCCTTTGTCGAGTCAAGCGTTCATGGACCCCAGATCCTCGGTTTACTTTTTCAGTCTTGGCTACTTTGTCTTCTACCCCTGAGATAACCTGGTCTGTTGAACCTATGATTGATTCAGGTGCTACTGGAAATTATGTGGATGCACAATTTGTACGTGATCATTCCATTCCATTGATTCCCAAGAAAACACCAGAATTAGTTAATGCAGTGGATGGTACGCCTCTCATCTCGGGTTTGGTGACAGAACAAACCATTGATCTTGTGTTATCGATTGGTGACGATCATTCAGAGATCATCCGTTTTGATGTTATTTCAGCTCCTCAACTTAAGCTGATTTTGGGGTTGCCATGGTTAATGAAACACAACCCTTCCATCGATTGGATGTCACGTTCAGTTGAGTTTACCTCGGATCACTGTCAGGAGTATTGTCATGCAGATACGGTTGGATCTGGAAATCCTAGTTCCAGGCTCCTAGATTCAGCCTTAACGGTTGGGGCCATTGCTACAGTGCTCCTTCCAAAGAAATACGATTCTTTCAAGGACGTTTTTGATAAGAAGGCGGCGGAAAAACTACCTCTGCATCGCCCTTATGATTGCCCGATAGAACTATTGGCAGTTGCTTGTGTTCCTTCCGGAAGAATCTATTCGCTTACACAAAAGGAGGATGTGGTCTTGAAGGAGTATTTGGATCAAGCACCCCACATGGGGTTCATCCGTCCCTCCAGGTCTCCAGCAGCATCACTGCTTTTCTTTGTACCTAAGAAAGAGGGAGATTTACGCCCATGTATCGATCATAGAGAATTGAATGCAGTGACAGTACGGAATCAGTATCCGATTCCCCTGATATCTGTTCTGCTGGATCAACTAGGTTCTTCCAAGTTTTTTTTTTTTTACCAAACTTGACCTAAGGGGGGCTTATAATCTGGCCAGAATCAGAGAAGGTGATGAATGGAAAACAGCGTCCAAAACTAAGTATGGTCTATTCGAGTACTTGGTTATGCCATTCGGTCTTTGTAATGCCCCAGCTACCTTCCAGTATTTCATCAACGATGTTTTCAAGGACTTACTGGATCAGTTCATGGTTGTCTACCTTGACGACATTCTCATTTATTCTTCTACCTATAAGGAACATGTCCAACATGTCTCAACCGTTTTGCAGAGATTGCGCGAAAACAACCTCTATGCCAAATTGGAGAAGGGTGTTTTTCATGCTGACCAGGTGGAATTCTTAGGTTACGATATCACCAGTGAGGGGGTTAAAATGAGCAGTAATAAGGTTAAAGTAATCTTGGACTGGCCTGTCCCAAACAATGTAAAGTCTCTTCAGTCCTTTTTAGGCTTTGCAAACTTCTACAGGTGGTTCATACACTCATTTTCGGCCATCGTAGCTCCCTTGACTGCATTAACCAGTTCTAAAACTCGCTTTGTATGGTCTGATCAAGCCCAGAAGGCCTTTGAAACATTAAAGTCCACGTTTACCTCTGCCCGGTCCTACAACATCCAGATCAAAAACGTCAGTTTATTGTTGAGGCTGATGCCTCGCATCTGGCTGTGGGGGCGATTCTGTCCCAGAGGTGTGAAGACTCTGGTCTTCTACATCCTGTGGCTTACCATTCCAGGAGACTTACTAAGTATGAGATGAATTACACTATCACTGAACGTGAACTTCTGGCAACATCTGATGCATTCCTGGTATGGAGACACCATCTATTGGGTACTATTACACCCGTACAGGTTTTCACTGATCATCGTAATTTCTTGCTCTTAAATCTGTACGCTGTACCACCGCTCGCCACGCAAGGTGGCATGAATTCTTTTCCATGTATAACTTCCACATCACGTACCGTCCCGGCAAGATGCATTCAAAGGCAGATGCTTTATCAAGATTGAACGAAGGCTCACCGGGAAAGCACTGTGTTACAACCATCGTTTGTCATTTGTTCTTGTACCGTAGATCCTTCTTTGAAGGGAATGATTAAATCCTGGATGGCGACGGATCCTCCTGAACTCCATGATCATGACATAAAAATCGTCAATTCCATGCCTTATGTACCTCCCTACTTCAGAAACCCGTGTCTTGGCCCTTCAGTGGTGTCATGATGCCTTAATGACTGCACATCCAGGGAGACACAAGACGCTCTAACTGGTAAAACGTTGGGCATTCTGGCCTACGATGGTGAAAGATGTTTCGGACTACATCAAAGGGTGCGCTATTTGTGCTCAGTGCAAAGGTACAGTGTCTAAACCTATGGGATTGATTCAGCCTATACCTGTTCCTAAGAAGCCCTGGCTAATGATCTCAATGGACTTTGTGGTCGAATGACCTCATGTCCGAGGTTGTGATACCATATGGGTGGTCGTTGACTACTTTTCCAAGATGGCCTTGTTTGTAGCCTGCCAGGGTATTCCTTCTGCTCCGGTTCTAGCAGAAATGTTCTTGCAGAATGTGTTCCGTCATTTTGGGCTACCTGAGATCATCATTACAGATCGTGGCTCTCAGTTTACCTCTCGTTTCTGGCGTCATCTAGTCACTGCTTTGGGTATAGATGCAGGTTATTCTACGGCCTATCATCCCGAAACGGATGGGCAAACCGAAAGGGCAAATACCACTATGGAACAATTCTTACGTTGTCTGATTACTCAGCATCAAGAGACATGGTTAAATGTTTTGGGGGCGGCAGAATATGCATGTAATAATTCAGTACATTCATCTACAGGTACTTCTCCGTTCTTTGCTCTTTACAGTCTCCATCCTAGGTCAATTCCTGAGGATCTAATACCTACCACTGAAAACCCGGCAGCTCAGGCTTGCATTCGTGACTTCATCTCCTTAGGGAAACGGTCTTTGATCATTTGGAGGCCGCTCAACAGCAAGCTAAACTCTATGCTGACAAACACCGGAGACCTGCTCCCGATTATCAATCTGGAATGTTGGTCTGGTTATCTTCCAAGAACCTCCATTTGTCTTGTCGTAGATGTTTGATACCTCGTTTTGTGGGACCTTTCCCCATTAAGGAAGTGATCAATCCTTTGGTGGTTCACTTAGATTTACCTTCCCAATGGAAGATTTGTCCAGTCTTTCACGTTTCACTTCTGAGGCCTTGTCCCGCAGGTACTCGCCCTTCATCTCATCCGGCACCAGTGATAGTCAAGTGGGTGGAGGAGTACGTGGTCAAAGCCATTCTGAATACTAAGTTGATACGTGGGGTCTGTCATTTCCTTATTGATTGGGAAGGTTATGGTCCGGAAGAGCGAACATGGGAACCCGAGTCTAATGTACATGGTCCTCGTCTTTTGTCCGAGTTCCTGGCTGCTCGCTCCGGGGAGGCATCTTTGGGGGAGGAAACTGTCAGGGTTCCATTGAATGCCTCGTTGGGTAAACATAAACGGAGCTCGCGCAATAACAACCTTCCTAGTAAACTCAGAGGAGCAAACGTTTTTGGTTCAAAATCGGGGTGGTCTGCTAAGCCTCAGAACCATTCTACATTGTTTCTGGCGCGTCCTTTTACAGAACGCTATGTGTTGCCATGGAAACGCTGGCGGCCATGGTATTCGCGTAGGCACTCAGGCCTACGGCGCCATCCTGTGCGTACGGTCAGGTGACCAGTACTTAAGCCGCACCCCTGCGCACGGCTGCGCTTCTGAATTTGTCTGTTTTCAAACCTACGTACCTTGTGTCTTGTCGTCATGGCTCCTTGAATCCCTGGTCCGCCTTGTGACCATCCTTGCTTCCTTCTTGTCATTGCTCCTAAGTCTTACCAGCTCATACCAGACCTGGAACGTCCACGGACTGCAATCGTCTAATCCCTCAAGTCTCACCTGCTCATACCAGACCCGGAACGTCCACGGACTACAATCGTCTAATCCCTCAAGTCTTACCTGCTCATACCAGACCCGGAACTGCCACGGACGGCATTTGTCTAATCTCTCAAGTCTTACCTGCTCATACCAGAACTGGAACGTCCACGAACTGCAGTTATCTCATTTCACAAGTCTTACCTGCTCGTCGTTACAATCGGAAAACCCATGGACTGCATACACCTCATCTTGTGAGTCTCGCCTGTGTCATACCTTCTTTCTGGAACTGTCAAAGACACTTTTGGAACATTCAGGACTGTCGCACATTGGCGCAAGGACAATAGGATATTGGCGCATCAGCGCAAGGATCAAAGAACACCAGCGCAACGGCGCCCGGATCAATTGACTCTTTAGGCGTCCTTGTGCCGGCGGGTATAGGAAAACAAAACATTGTGTTTACCGGACTGTCTCTCCATTTTCAACTCTCCTGCAACGCCTATCCAGGACACTCATTTGCTAAGCACAAGACTATTTGTTTCTTACTTTCTTGTTGTTTCTGTATTCTTAGTAACAGTGAATTTCCTTGTTTTCAAGGTACTCACCAGTCTAACTTGGAACTATTCAGTCCCAGTCTGAGTTTCTTGTTTGTGAGTATCAGTTCAGTATCTCGCTTTGGAGAGTTCATTGCCTTAACCCACATGTTAATATCTGGTTCATTTTTCTTGCAGTCAGCTGTTGAAGTACCAGGGTGTACCATATTTCAGGCAGTACTCACCTCAATCTGTACACTTGAGCGGTATATTGTCAGAAAGCCTAAATTGCATCATGCCGTGTCAAGCCACCACTACTATACTGAGCTTTTGTGTTATAACACCCTTCAAGTAATGATCGGCAAATTTAGATAAAGGCTCAAGAATTGAGACTATTGGTCAGCCCGGAGGTTTCACAAGTGATTTATGGATTTTGGGTAAGCAGTAGAAAGTGGGTGTAGCTGGTTCTGAGTTGTTAAGAAATGACATTTCTTGTTTGCTAATCCAACACCTTTCTCTGGCTTTAGTGGTTTTAAGTTCAATAAGGATTTGAAGTTCTTTGGTTGGATCTATTGCTAGTTTCTTATAGTAATGCACATCATTAAGTTGTCTAAGGCATTCTTCAATATAGTCCTTCTTATTAAGTATAAAAATGGCTCCACCCTTATCAGCCTTTTTGATGATAATGCTGTCATTCTTGGCTAATGATTCAATTGCCTCTTTCTCTAGAGTGGTAAGGTTATGGTACATTGGTATTGCTTGTTTTTCTAATTTTGCTACATCCACCAGAACTCTTTTTTCAAACATCATTGATTCTGGCATAGAAGCATACGCCGGTGGACAAAAAGTGGATGGATTTTTGAGACCTGAATGGTTCCTCATTTGGAACCCAGTTGGTTCTCATGTTTGATTAGCAAAGAATTCCTTTAGTCTGATTTTCTGCATAAATTTAAAAAAATCAGCGTGAAACAAAAAGGGGTTGTGTTTATTTGAAATCACGTACCCTAAACCTTTATTCAAAAGTTGTCTTTCCATGAGAGTAGGTTCATAAGTTACCAAGTTCACTAGAAGCGATTGTCGCTCCGTAGGAATCTCTGATCTCCGTTCCAATTGCCCCTGTTGAGGTCTTTGTATAAAAAAGGCTGATTACCTTGGTTGGAGTTCCCTCTTCTTTGTCTAAAGTTAGAGTTTCCTCTTCCTCGGTTAGGAGCATTAGTAGATGTTCCCTCTCCTGGATTGTCTGGATCACTACTAATATTACTTGAACTAAAAGAGGTTGCTCTAAACCTTACTCTTCTATTTTGTCACGTCTGTCCATGACTTTGGCCAACTTGGGTTTTGTAACCTTCTTTTGTGTATGGATAGGCTCTTTTATGGGTATATCTACCCAAATCCTTTTTAAGCCTTTGGATTCTTTCCATTGTGTTGGTCTGTTTAAAGTCCTTCATTTCTTTGTCTATTTCTGCTACTTTTTTCTTTAAGATGTCTAAGGATATCAATTTTTTGATGTCTTCCTCTAGTTTTTTAAGGTCAATCTCAATTTTTTCGGCGGTTTCTTTCGCTGTGTCTATTATCAGAATGAGCCAGTCTCAGGCTCAGCGGTTTGCGATGTAACGCCACTGTATTCAAATTTGGTATAATCTAAAAAATGCCGGGGTTCATTTGGAACTGTGAGACCCTGGGGGAGGGATTTATCTTTGAGATATTCCAACATAAGGCAGGGACTGGGGTGGGAGCAGGATGGGTGGGAGCCATGGGATAGTGGTGGGAGCAGGGTTTGGAGAGCCCGGGTTCTGTGGTGGGGTGGAGTGGGGAGAGCACTGGGACTGGGCAAGGAGTGGGATGAGGGAGTCCAGAGACTGTGATGGGAGCAGATGGGGGAGCCCAGGGACTATACTGGGAGTAGGGTAGGGTGACGATGCGTGATAGTTCATAGCCATTTGGACTTAATGTCCATTTGGCATTTTCTGGGGGGCCTGTCCTGCCCACATTTTGCTCGGGGGGCAGGCCTAAAAAGTTTGAAGACCACTGCTCTAGAGTCCAAACCCCTGCCACCAATCCCACTACAAAATTCCAAAATATATATGTACTTACAGGCAGAGACTGCAATTGTCCTTTTTAATTGTACAGCAGGACGTTCCCTGCAGGTTATCATCCCAATCTTCCCATCTCTAACCTCTGAAGCAGGGCCACTACGGGCCCAGGCTAGAGTGAAGCCCCACAGAGGTCTCTGGTGATGCAAGGTCTAAGCGCTTCCGTCTAGCTGCAGGTATTTAACTTCCAAACGCTGCCCGGTGCCCTACGGCCTGCCTGTCCAGAGCGCGCCAAATTTAGGATGGAACATCACGCGCCATTATGACATCACTTACATGACAGTCACGTTGTGGATTGGCGCAGGATCAGCCTGCCTCAAATAAGAACTTATTAACTGAGTTTAAATTAACGTATCCAATGAAAGGACAAATTAAATGCTCTAGGCCGGGTCCTAACCAGCCTTGTTATAAATACACCACTGCCCCCCCACCCAGTACCCTCCAACCCCTATGCATCCCAGAAGTCAGGGATCATTAAGAACACCACAGAAGAAAAATGCATTGCTGCGTTCATTTTGCCCTTTAAAAGGCAAGGACACAGTGAGTCCCATTCTGCCTTCGTCAAGGTCCAGCAGGGATTGCGAAGGTCCCAGGGCCAGGTCATAGGTGGCAGCAGGTGCACCGGTGGGGGTGCGCCAGTTCCACTGGACCCTGCATCGCTAAAGTTACAGTGTACTGCCCACCACGGCTGGCATGTGGCCATGGGATGATCGATCGATCGATCCGATCTTCACTCAATTTCAACTTTTCACATAACTCACCTCGAAGACTCACGAGCGGGAGCCCAAGCCACGTGCTGGGAGGAGGAGGACTAGTGGTGAGTCACTGTGGTGCTAAGTCAGTCCCTCCAGTCCAACTCCCACTCGACTGCTTCAAGCCAACTTAGTCAAGGACTGGACCGGAATAAAAGACTTGGCGGCCCACCACACCTGAACTTGCTGCCCTGCGCCGCGGCCGCCACTCACACTGTGCAACCTGCCTGTGCGTACCAGCCAGCGCCAGGGTGTGGTCTCAGACTCAGGCTCACTGAGACTGCGCCCCCGTGTCTGGCTGCTACGCACAGACAGTCACGCAGGGCCGGCGTTCGCGGCACGGTACACTACTACAGATACCACGTTACAAAAACAGGTGACCCTGACCTGACCTGTAGGCCTCACATCGGCACTGCAGGCCAGGCAAGAAAAAAAAATAAGCTGGTGACCGTGCGCTGCCGTGCACAGAGGCAGGCAGCACAGTTTTATATTATTAAAATGAAGGAAGGCCCAAAAAGAGTTCTGGTGCGCAAAAAAGAGTGCCTGTGCTGCCCACTGGCAACCACCGGTAAAAATTAAGCACTGGTAACATGGCCCTCTTTCTCCCAGCGGCATATTCCATGCGACCCACCGCTTCAAAGTACATAGCGAACAATGTCTAACATTGTGGACATGGAATCGCAGGCCTACCTGGGGACTGCAGAAATGCTTGAGGAGGCGTTGCACCTTGCATCATGGAGATGATGAGCACTTCCCTTGATCCTTGTCGCCAATGATGTTGTGGCTTCACATAAGACTCAACACTGTATTTAGTGACTTATTTAATCACATCCATGAATATTAACTATGTACACAATACAGTTAATTCACTGCTTCCTTTTGTCTATTCCAGTCCATTGACAGTCAGTGCTTTAAGTGGGCCGGGCCTGCCGGGGCTGGGCCCCGGCAGTCTCCAAAAAGTGAGGCTGAGCCAGGGCCCTGCCGGGGCCCTCCGGTCCCACTGCTCGACAGCGGGTCATTGTCCCGCCACCGCCTCAGCCGCGACGGGAGAAGAGGCCGCCATCATTAAGTCAGGCAGTTGTGACTGACAGAAGTGCAGGGCAGTCACAGCTTCGCAGAAACTAGTTTGCGCGAAGCTGCGGCTGCCTGGCACTTGTAAGTCACAGCTCAGGAAACGCACCCCACCATTAACACCCCTTTGTCTCCACTCACTATTGTGCCTTTTACACCGTAAGGATGAGTGTAAGAATGCCATTTCAGCCATGGACTTTAACAAGCACAACGGGAGTGGAGACAAAAGGGTGTTAATGTTTGGCCGAATAACACCGTGATGGAGACATTAGCTGAAAGCCTGTTTCATAACAGACAGACGTTAGGAGGACGGAGAAAAACTACGAGACTGAAAGATGGCGTCCACAGACTACAGCACCTACAGTCAAGCTGCAGTCCAACAAGGGTGAGTTGTGATGCATATACTAATTGGCGGTTACTGTACATGTAGCGTTTGAGAGAAATTCTGTTAGAGTTTGTCTAACTAGTTTGTTTTTCTGCACGTCAATTGTTTGTCCATGTGTTTCAAAAAAAATCTATAACCTTGGGTTTTGCGCATCCGACGTGGCAGGTGATTTACCTCCTTTTAAAATGACAAGATCCTATTTACTTTTGATGTAAGTTTACCTCAAAATCAATTTCGTATGCTGGTCCCAACCTGTAGGAAAGCACTCCACTGCAAGGATCTCTCCAGGGATGTATGTGAAATAACACTCTCCCAAAGCCCGTAGTTGTACCTTGAATGCTGTATAGTGCACATTAGCGTGTGTCTTGCACCAAAAATTGACTCTCGCCATCGATGAACGGTCTCTTATTGTTTGTGTGTGTGCGACATCAGTGTGTGGTTACTTTAACCTGAGCGATGGCATATCTTGCTGAACTCCCTCACTGCTAGTGAGTCCTCCCTAAATTGTCATTGTTTCATTGGATAGATCTATATGCTGCATATATATATATATATATATATATATATATATATATATATATATATATATATATATATATATATATATATATATATATATATTCAATGAAAAAACTTTGTTAAAGGGACGTTATGGTTAAGTTGCACTAATAAAAACCTATGAAATTCAATGAAAAACCCTTTTTAAAGGGACGTTATGGTTAAATTGCACTAATAAAAACTTATGAAATTCAATAAAAAACCTTTGTTAAAGGGATGTTATGGTTACAAGTAAAACCAAAAACCCCAGAAATTCGCCAGTTATGGTAAGCTAAGCAACCATAAAGTGCGCCACCAACATGCACTGCTAAGACTAACACCCAGGACATCAAAGATGACATCACAAATGATCTAAACAAAATTGCTAAAAGATGGCCACCATGGAAAGGGAAGGGAGGGTTCCATACAGGGCCTTTCTTCGCTTTCTATGGCAGCCTGCAGAAGGCAAAAAGAGAACTCTATGACTATATTACCACAAGCACATTTTTCTTCCTTTTCAAAATATATCCCAATTTCGAATATCTTTACCACAACATGGCCAATTTAACCCCATGTTTTGTCCCTCATGGTCATGGCCAGTAGCCAGATTGTCCGGACCATGACCTTATTCCATGACCCGCACAATCTGGCCATTGCCCATGGCCACAGGCTATGCCTAAGTCACCAAAGGTATATCACTATTTTTTGTACCTACATTATGACACTTGTCAAAAAATAAAACACAGGCACATTTGCAAAACCATGCTTTCAGGTCCTTCTCAATGCTCCTTACACAAGTTTGCTGGAAATCCACCCATGTTTTATTTTTTCAAAAGTGTCAAATGTATGGACATACAATCGTCATATAACCTAGCCCCCACTTGACAAAATCCATTCAGACTTTACGAAAACATTTATTTCTAGATCTATAATCTTTTTGCAAACCTTTGTGTAGATTTGTCAAATGGCACCACATTTATAAGCTTTTACAATATTTTGGGACACCGCTCTAATTCTGCGCCCTCTTGACAAAATCCCACCAAACTGCGCAAAAACATTTATATCTATATGTATTATCAGTTTGCCAAATTAAGTGTAGATTTGTCAAATGGCACTTCATTTATAAGCCTTTATATCATTTTGAGACCCCCCTATAATATTACCCCCTCTTGACAGAATCCCACCTAACTTTGCGAACACATTCCGGATCAGGTCAAAAATATAATTGCAGCATTTCATGCAGTTCCATTAAGTGGCGCCAAATTATAAGCCATCCAAGAACTGCTTTTCACCAACCGTGTAATACAGAGGTGTCCGCAAACTTCACAGGACTGTTCGTGTACAACCGAACCGTTCACGGACTATTGCAGCAAATGCACCTGTTTTTTTTGCTTCTTGCAGGCCATATTCCATCCCATCCTCATCACGCCTCACCTCCCCAGAGATTATTTGATAAGTTTGACAAGTGCAACGTTGTGTTTTTTAATATGTTTTACCACGATGTATGTGGACACCGGCCACTGTCCACAAATCCAAGATGGCGGGTATTTCCAAAAATCTGATGCACCTCACGCTTCACTTCAACCAATCAGCGAACACGTCGTGTGTCCGCGGACATGACGCAAGCCGATTATCCAATCGGTGTCCTGTCCACGGAGCAAACAGGGAAGTGTATCTGCCGATAGATATCACCTACTTTTTGGTTGTTTAAAAAAACGACTGGATGGATTTTCACCAAATTCACAAAAGCACGATTTTGGGACCAAGCCACTGCTCCTACAGCAAATTTGGTGAAAATCCGTCCAGCGGTTTGGGCTGTAGGCGCGACAGAAATATTTTCTCCATTCAATCTTTGGGAAAAGAAAGACATTTTGCAACCCCCCCTATAACTTTGCGCCCCCCTGGACCAAACCTCACCAAACTTTGCAAAAGGGGGCCATATACTTTTTTTGCAAAGTTTGGTGAGGATTCATCCAGGGGGAGCGAAGTTATAAGCCGCTCAAAACGGGCTCTTTCTATGGGTTAAGCAACTTAACCATAACTACATGGCCGCTACCGCAGGCCATGTAATATCTATCTGCTGCAGATAAGACACAGTGGGCCTCATTACGACCCAGGTGTTAACCATGGCGCTATTAGCGCCATGGTTGACGCCGGTACCTTACCGATTCCGCCATGGTGAATGGCGGAATTACCGCCCCATTCCAAGGTTGGCGGGGCGGTAATTCCCCATTCACCATTGGCCCTTCCCCATTCCCATTTTTGCCCCCATAGGGCTCAATCGAAATGGGGAAGGCGATAACTACGGTACCACAAGTTGCGGTACCGTAATTACCTCCAAGGTCCCTTTGCGGGTCCCGTCCTTAACGGCTGTTAAGGGAGGACCCACAAAGAGACCTTGGAATTGGGTGGTAAGGGATTACCGGCACCAGTGCCCTTACCGGTACCGGTAATCCCTTACCACCCGGGTCGTAATGAGGCCCAGTGTAATTAAATGATTCGCCCAGGACCACACATTTTGGTTGTACCAGCAGTGTTGCAGTATGCGCTTAGTTATGTAGATTGGACCACCCCTGTTCATTTTTGCATGCTCTTCTTTAGGCCACGCCCTCAAGTTTAGGCCACGCCCACCAGAAAAGCCACGGCCCAAATTAGCCCCCCCCCCCAATTTCTTACCCCACTTAAAACACTGGACACAGTCTATCAAGAGGCCAGGTGGCATCTTCTGTGGCACCATCTGCGCTTCCCCTGACGGATTCGCACGTTGGGGTTGCACATGCGCACCGTGATCCCGCGAGGCTACGGTGGCGGCCGTATCTCGTGAGACCGCATCCTCACCCCCAACATGCTGCCAGGGATAGTTAACATCCTCAGCTCAAGGAAGCAATAGAGACTTTATTATAAAGGTAACAGCCTAACAACCCCTCCACAATGACATACCTCCAACCTCCTAATGCTTACATTTTCTATTGAAACCTCAACAGTTGTTGTATGTGGGCTCACCAAACTGAGTCGGCCCACGAGGAACCAGCAACATCCGAATCGACAGGTATACAACTCTAACGGAATCATAAGTACCTAAACCAGGATACAGACCCCACTAACCCAACCTTCAATCTTCTGCATACTTAAACCCACGCAAAACCACACAACCATCTCTCTCCCAGCAATCTGCACGCACTTTACCACACCGCACCAACAACACATAAAACTGCACCCACAGCACTCGAGGCCTTCATCCGTTCCGATACTAGCACCAAAGCCCAGCACTCGATGTATACCGAGCTGAAGCTGCCAACAGCATACCACTTCTCCCTCTCTCCTCCCCTCCTCCCGACTAACCCTACCCACCCTTCCTGTTTCAGATCCGCCAGAGCGCCTGGGGACCAATTCCGTTGGTGACGGTGCGCTATACAAGTACCGCTAACATAACATGTGCAGTGGCACCGGGCTTGTAGACATGGGAGGAGCACAGAGTGAGGGGCGAGCAGAAGTGCAAGGTGCCTTTTTAATTTTGGAGATGCAGGCTTTAGGTCAATGTTTGATTGAACCCTAATTGGGCTTGGGGCTCGCCTCTCCACCCCTCGAGCGACAGCATGGTGGCATTTTCGGACCCAGACTACAGGATTTTCAAACTGGTTTATTTGTTGCAGTGCTCTTTCTTGGGAGCTGGGAAGACGTCTCAGTGGGTTGGTGTGCCTGCTGCTTACACCTGCGTGAGCATGTCATGCATTTTGAGTCCTAGTTAGAGCGTGCAGTGATTCAAGCAATTACATCCTGTTTCTGGCTGTTATCAGAGGTTCATGTCCCTATGCGTCGGCTCAGTGTGTTAATGTGTCAGTGGCAGGCGTCTGTGTTCAACTTATAAATCATATATTAACATCCAAGTGGGGCTGCTCAGTGGTTTGATTGCATCTGCTGCAGAGCGCAACAAACCGTTCTGAATCCCGTTGGTGGGTTATAATTGACCATTCAACAGATGCAAAGTACACCCTTCAATACTTATCCTCACTGTGATGTCGTAATGAAGCCTACACACGAGTCACGTGGGAAGGGAGTTGGGGCATGGGGAGGGAGAGAGAGGAAACGGATAGGGAGGAGTCAGTTTGGAGTGAGGGATACGAGAAATAAAGACGTGTGTGTTTAACCCTCCAATGGTATCTGCTTCTCATTGCATGGTCTGTTGCGATTGAGGAGCCGTGCAAGTAATGCAGAGAGTTGGGAGAGCTTTCAGCTTGCCAGATACCAAAGTGGTGATAAGGGGTCAGCCCGCGTGTGTTTTCGCAGAGCCCCGTGGTGGCGCCCCTACAAGACGTGCACAAGGACGGCAGGAGGCGTAAAGTCAGTGGGCGGAGCGGCCTGAACGCCGGTGTGGCACAGTGACAAGACCCGTAGCACCCAGCTGTCCTGGGTGCAGCAGGAGGCACACAAGGCGCTCGTGAGGGAGCATGTTTGACACCTCCCATGGAGGTGTCATTGTCCTTGAAGTTCGCTCGTGCGTGCAATCAACGGTCGCATGGGGAAGGCACCATATTGTACTCAGGAGGTAGCCGTCTCATCCCGGCAAAGAAGGAAGAGGTCAGTGAGCACAAATTAACTCAAATTGCAAAGAGGAACACTGAGCAACGTGTGCAGGCAGTTATCAGCCAGTTTTCACATCTGTGCCAATTACCCCAGGAGACAGCATGCACGATTTCCAATCAAGAGTGGCTGCAGTAAGCACAAGGACACAACGCTTAACACACCCAACCTAAGAAAGGGGCACCACATAATCCAATCAGCCCCATCGCAACCATGTCAGAAGAGGTTGAGCTGACTGTGCCGGTCACACCGCAGGCAAATCTGCACACAAGGTTGCAGGACAACTTAATTATGCAGTTACCCACCCATTTTGACTTGTCAGAAACCAGCAGCTTGGGTCCCAGATGGAGAAGATGGATGAGGTATTTCGAGGTGTACATCAAGGCCATAGGACCTTTGGAAGAAGACAAAAAGTACAGTCTACTAACTCTATCGGCCCAAACGTGCGTGATATATTATATGAACTGCCGACGGGACCCACAGATACATACATCAACCTAAAGATGACCCTCACTGACTACTTCACACCCCACACAAATGTGGATTATGAACGACACGTGTTCCACATGATAAAACAGCTAAAAGGGGAATCAATGAACACCTACGTGATGCGTCTACGCATGCAGCTTAAACATTGTGTCTTCAACAATTACTCAAATGACGAGGCATTACGATCACAGATTATTGCATGGTGTGAATGCACTGATTTCAGGAGCAGGCTCAATCACTGGAAGAAATCTTATACCTAGCAAGATTAGACGCTGCGCTGGCTCTTCAAGTAGAGGGCTTGAGTGACATTAAAATCTCTCATGGAAAAATGGAAACTGTCCACAAACTGGACAATATGACACTGCCCAAAGGTAATGGGGAACGCTATTTCTATTGCTGTGGTTATGAGTTTCCCCTCAAAGGAGTCTGGCCGGCCATTGGGCAGTCGTGCTCAGCTTGTGGCAGGGACAACCATTTCAAGGCCATCTGCCGCATGTACCACAGTCAATCACGAGGTGAAGGGAGCAGTGTAAGACCAACACAAAGCTGGGAGAGAAGGATATCGAGTCCCCCGGGGACCGCAAGCCAAACCTATGAGCCGCCCCATCAACAGCAGAGAGACAGAGACAGAAGGGACAGAAGGGAAGATGGAAGGTTACAGGAGAGAGCACCGGACCGGTGAAATGGCGATCAAGCAAGCCAACGACAAGCCAATGACATCGAGGACCAGGAGTAAACCTAAGAGATATGTCCGGTATCCTGTTGAACAGTCACAGACAGATAGCCGATCCAGCGCGTCGTCGGAAAAAGATTCGAGAAGAAAAGAATCTCTGTGCGAAGAATCACGAAAAACGGGTTACCTCTATGCACTCGCAAACCCAACAGCCATGGAACGAAGTCTATTGCTCCTTAAAGTAAACAACATGGCTGCCGAATTTCTAATAGACACAGCAGCCACGGTCAATGTCATAAGTGAGGAGGACTACAACAATCTCCTGAAGTCAACCTGCTAAATGGCACCACTGTATTTTCAAAACTGGACCTTAACAAAGGATATCATCAACTGGAACTGAGCAAAGAGTGCAGATACATAACCACTTTCGTCACCCATCTGGGTCTTTACAGGCACAAACACCCTAGTTTCGGGATCTCGTCAGCTGCAGAAATCTTCCAGGCGGTAGGTAATACATAATGTCATAAAGCATATTCCCAACTGTTTAAATTATAGTGACGACATTCTAGTGTTCGGACAAGGTCAAGAACAACATGATAACACCCTTCCTAGAGTGTGCAAGGCACTACAGGAGGCTCATCTCACACTAAACAGGGAAACGTTTGAGTTCAGAAAGCACACTATTTGCTTCTTTGGGCATATTTTCTCAGTACAAAGCATGATGATCCCTGATCCAGAGAAGGTGACTGCTTTCACTGAAGTAGACCCTCCGACAAATGTATCAGACTTAAGGTCCTTCTTGGAGCTCGCCAGCTACTGCACCTGTTAAATCAAGGATTCTGCATCAGTAAGCAAAAATTTGAGAGCCCCGACGAAACGTTAAGTAACATTTGCATGGACTGATGCATGTCAGCAAGCATTTGAGACAATTAGACACTCCATTGCAGACACCAAGAACATGGCATATTTCAACACAGCAAGGGAAACAGAATTGGTAGTGGACGCCAGCCTAGTGGGATTAGGTGCCATACTGACACAGGTTGATCCCAGAGAAGGAGGACTGAACAAGTATACTCACAGGCTGAAAAAGAAGGGTTGGCTGTAGTGTGGGCCTGTGAACATTTTCATTTGGCCCTTTATGGGAAACCTTTCACAGTGGTCACTGATCACCAAGCACTGCTGTTTAAATATGGGAACCCACAAGCTACGATGCCCCCTAGAATTGCACGATGGGCACTAAGACTGCAGGACTACAGTTTCTGCATCATTCATCATCCGGGGAAGGATGACAATCCCGTTGATTTTCTATCTAGTCACCCTTGCAAGAACCCTATGCCTACACCTTCCTATGCTGATCAATATATTCACCAAAACGATCAGGCCATACAAATAGTTTTCAGATGTATTGAGTCCGGGCGGTGGAAGCAGGCCAAGCAGACAGGAGTGTGTGCCAGCCCAGAAGCTCAACAAGACCTCAGCAGTCTGGTGGCGGTGAAGGAGGAACTCCCGAAATCAGAAGAAGCACTCTTACTCAAAGGAACTCAACTAGTCATTCCCCGGATGCTACAAGGGAAAATCTTAGAGCTAGCGCATGAGGGACATAGAGGGATTGTGTCCACCAAGCAGATGTTACAGCATACAGTCTGGTTTCCACAGTTGGATGCGCAGATGGAAACGCTGCTCTGACAATGTCCCACATCTGAAGTAATCAGAACTCACACCCGACCTGAACCACTGTGCATCACCGGCCTGCCCGAGAAAGCATAGGATGAAATAGCAGTTGATTTCTTCGGTCCTCTGGAAGGTGGGGAATACATTTTTGTGGCAATGGACAAATACTCTCGCTTCCCAGATAAACAACTGGTGCCCTCCACCGCTACCTGTCACACCATACCGACATTGGACAGGATGTTTGCTGCATATTGGATACTGAAAGTAGTCAAATCTGACAATGGACCCCCTTTCACGGGGCAGGATATTAGAACTTTCGTAGAATAGATGGGTTTCACTCACAGACGTGTCACACTGTTTTGGCCACAGGCCAATGGAACGATGGAAAGCTTTATGAGCAACATCAAGAGAAATGTACAAATTGCATGACTGAGAGGAGACCCTGTTGAGAAGATATTATATCAACTGCTGTGTGAGTATCGCAACACACCCCATAGCACGACTGGGAAAGCACTGTCAGAGGTGATGTTTGGATGTAACATATGCACGAGAATCCCACATGTCATGACTGCCGGAGAGAGCTATGCGGGAGACCCCGAGATGCGGGAGCAAGACAGGACAGCTAAGGAACGCATGGAAGAGCGAGCGGATGTAAGTAGGAAAGCTCGTGAAAATGATCTGGAGATAGGTGATGTCGTAATTGTGCGACAGACCAAGACCCATAAACACACAACGACTTTCGATAAAGAACCCCTGACTGTCACTCGGGTAAAGGGTTCTCTCTTCACTGCGGAAGGAGACAGAGAGAGGAGACCCGAAACCCCTCATACTTCGAGAAAATGCCTGGAACCGTCATGAAGAGCAATCTCGATGAGGAATGGGGTCCACAGAGTGGGATACCCCATATGAAGGAGATGGAGAGGACTCCAGCGAGGAACAATCCAGGTCACCATACAGAGAAAGGAGTAGCCCAAGGCCGATGAATCAAGTGGACAGACAACAGAGGGCGGGCATCAGGCCCCAGAGACTCATACAAGAAATGGAGTGAGATGGAACGTTTTGATAAGAAAGGGGGGGTAATTTCATAATGAAGCCTACATGCAAGTCACATGGGAAGGGAGTTGGGGCAGGGGGAGGGAGGAGAGAGGAAACAGATAGGGAGGAGTCAGTTTGGAGTGAGGGACATGAGAAATAAAGACGTGTGTGTTTAACCCTCCGATGGTGTCTGATTCTCATTGGATGGTCTGTTGCGATTGAGGAGCCGTGCAAGTAATGCAGAGAGCTGGCAGAGCTGACAGCTTGCCAGATACCAAACTCACGTGAGAGAATTTGTAATATTGGTCAAAGATGACATGACTTACGCTATTGTTCATGTCCTTAAGCCTCCTCCAATCCTTCTCTGAGGCAGGGGATGGGAAGAGCCAAATGCTCTTTTGGTAGGGCTCTCCAAGCTATTGCTTTCTATGTGGTGCCTCAATACGATTGCTATGTCTAATACATTTCTCTATTGCAAGTAGGTCACATAATACCTGTTTTACCCTCAAGTTACTTAATGACAATTACCCTTATTAAGCAAATGTTTATTTTGTTGAGAGACATGTTAACTTAAATAAGTTCTGTTTTTATAAATCAGTAAAGCCTTTTGATAGTACCACATGTAGTGTCCAAATGAGGACTTATTGAAATTGCTGTCTTTTAGGAAGTCTTAAAAAGGTTTCCTACGAGGCAGGTTTGCATGAACTTGTCATGCACATGTCATGGGTCCAGCTGATATAAACTTAAACATAATCACCCGCACAGGAGTGGTATACATTCTATAGATAGGTGGGGTGATTTAGCACGGGGTAGTAAACATGATGTGTTTATGCATGATGTCCCCCAATTAAAGGTGGGTTGTTATGAGGACCAAGTGTCACTGGAAAATACATCTATACATTGGTTGCGACACGTAAGAGGCTGCAAGTCAGTAATTCGGGATGACATTGCTCATTGTGCAAGAGGTAAAATGCTCATCACAACCGTGAATTTGTTCGGGTAACACTGGGTAATCCAGGGTTGGCGGAGGGGCTGTTGCTGGTTGAGTTAAGATCTTGTCCCCCAGCGTGTTTGAACATTATCCTTCACCCTAGACCCCCAACAAATAACCATCCCTCCCTTGGTGCCACCAATGATTGGGATCTGCCACAAAGAATAATGGTTGAGAGTGCTGATGGGCTGGATGAGATTGACTGACTGACCGGGACAAATAATAAAACTCACCTTAAAGTGGTACAAGAATTCTTGCAGACACTGCAAGTGGTAGAGACCACATCTTGAAAGAACTGATGGTGCTATCGTGGAATGTGGCAGGAGTGTATAAATTGATACATGACTCTGAATGGGTCTGTTTTATCCACATGTTTAATATTGTCTTATCCAGGAAACATAGGCTATGGAGAATATAGAACTAGGTGGATTTAGTTATTTTTGTTTAGGTGCAACAAAAGGCCCTAGAGGTAGACCTAAAGTAGGGCTGGCAATACCGATTAGTCCAGTATTGGAATTGACAGTCAAACCTTTGATGACAGGCTTAGTTGATCTGCAGGGCCTAGAGGTGACCAGTTTGAATGGGATGTACTGTGAGAAACCAAAGAATGTCACACCTGCTAGTCCCCGGGGAGCTCTCGGGTGGACAGGGCACGCCATTGCCTTTGGATCCAGACCCTGGGGGTGGACCAGTGCGGGAGGATCACCTGGGTGAGGGGTCTTTGGGGGGAGGGGGTGAGGCAGCCGATGGCGAGACGCGGTATTCCTCCCTTTCCCGTACCCATGATCCCTCCTACTTCACAGGATTCTCTGATGTCCCAACTTCCACCCCCCTTTTCACACAAACACCGGGCAAAGGAATAGGGTGACTGAGAGTAAAAATTCTAACTCTTACAAATCGCATTGGACATATCCCGCTAATTGGGTCAGGCAAAGTCTGGCACTTGACTCTAAGTGCATACGTCAATTAGCTCTCCTCATACGGCTAAAAGGCGGAACATAGAGACACACTTTGAGCAAGGTGGAACATGAGTAAGAACAGAACTTCCGGGGCAAAGGCGAACCTACTAGAGCAGAGCAACGGACCGAGGGATGAGAGCAGCGGAAGGACCCCAGGAATTCCGTGCAGGAGTTTGTTGACTCCAAAACGCAGCAAAAGACACGTGGAGAAGGCCAAATCCCAAACAAGAAGGCTGCATTGTGTTTCAAGGACACCAGCAACCCTCCCGGGTCAATGGCAGAGTTGGTCAGGCGAGGACAAACCTGTAGTACTAACCTTGACTTGTAAACTGGAAGACAGTAAGGACAAGAAAGAAACACACACAGCCAGTGAGTTGGCAAGCGACATGAGAGACACGTGTGTGCTAAAGAAAGATTGAAGTGGCAACATTATATCGCACAATTGAATGCTGCATGCATGTGGATGAGATGCGAAGAAAGGCAGACCTGCGAATGAGCCTTAAAGTAACAATAGCTGTAAAGTCAGCAATACTGAGTAACGGAGTGGTTCAGTGAAAGGAAGTAGCCCACTCGAAAGTTTCTGTGAATGGTGAAAGGTTTGTAGCCATAAAGTGAATGAACTGTAAGAGCGAGGTGATTAAAATTAACCCAGAGAAAAGGGGAGAGTAAAAAGGTGAATGTTGAACTTTGGTGCATAATACAGTGAACTACCAAGACCAGAAAGCATTGGGGCAAATAACATAGGAGTGTGAATTGAAAGCTGTAAAGTTGAAGTGGTCCTGTGGAGGTCTGTAGAAAAAAAACATGCACATTCAAAAGTCTTCGACATCAGGAAATGGTCACAGCCCAACTGAGGGAGACCGGAAGTGTAATAAGTTAGGGGAAGAGAACCCCTGCAAATGAACTTTTTGGTGAACTGTTTTTTGGAAATTGGAAAATAAGACTTTAACATGGAAGGCCAGGTGGGCCTCAATCCATGTTTTGAACTTCCTGTGTGTTAAGAACCTGAGCCAGAGTGGGTCATCTTGCCTACAGGGATCGCCTTACTCTGTGCTTTCCAACGTGGGGAGGAGAGCTGACTCAGCCACCTTTATTCTTTATATTTGAACACTAACTTTCCTTTGCATACATATTCTCCTTTTTACACCTTTTGTACAAGATATAGGGCAGGCATTAGGTGGTGTTAGTATAGGCCCTTTTGATTTGGTGTACTTAACTAGGACTGTTTTATTTATTATTTGATGGTCGAGACGACTCCCACCCTAGCTATAGGGCAAAGTAGGAGTTTCTCCAACCCCATTGAAACTTCAATAAAGGTTTTCAAATTGTACCTTTTGTGTCTGTGTCATATTTGTGATACCATGCCTCCCTTACATATGGTGTTAGCAGTGGGATAAGACTCAATTGAGACAAATTACGGACCCTATAATTCCAGAAACCTAGTCACAGAGCCTCAGACCACTCTACTGCCACAAAAGAATCCATAGACTTTGATATTTGTAGCAGCAGAGAAGCCACTATCCCTCCCGGGAAAAGAGGGAGGATTCCCACAGACTTAGTTCTAATACCCCCTGCGATTTGCTATATAAAATTGGCCCCAAAATCTGGGTTGGCCTGGAATTTTGGCCTAGATGTCCCAGCAGGCGTTATAAATCCAGACTTACATGGAGACATAAAGGTTCTCCTACAGAACCATCAGAACCATAGCGAAACTCCATTTGAAATACACAGTGGGGACGAAATTACACATGGAATTCTTGGGAAGGCTCTATTTCCTCATTTTGAGGAAGAAAGTGAACCAGAGGAAACTGAGAGAGGTAGCTTAGGTTTTAGAGATTCTGATGAGACGTGTATCATTGAGGCAAAAGGGGAAGAAGAGCCTGCCAATCTTCCCAATCTAGCCTTAGCCCAGCAAAAGGATACAGTGCTCGCAGAGGCTTTCTTACAAGTGATTCCTGAGGGAGAAGGACAAGAGAAGGTAACCCAAGGTCACAACAGTGGGAAATTATATTAGCCAGGTATCCATGGTGACATAAAGAACTTCATTCAGACTGAAATATGCCAGAAGACCAGATCCCTTACCTGCCACGCTAAACCCATTACCAATAATAGAAGACGCTATGGATATCATTGGACTGTTGTAAACCTCTAGACTGGGTAATAAATATGTTCTCGTAATTGTTGATTACACTACCCGGTACCTAGAAGACTTCCCCATGTGGAACAGCACAACCCAGCACATTTTAAAACACATACTACCATTCTTTTCTAGGGTTGGTTTCCCCAAGGAAATTCTGACGGATTAGGGATCCAATTTCATGAGTAACCTTATGTGTGAAGTCAAGGAATTGCTACACATTACCACCTTAAGAACCTCAGTTTACCACCCGCAAACAGACGGATTGGTAGAGAGATTTAACAAAACCCTTAAAATGATTTTGAGGAAATTGGTAGATGAGGTTGGGAAGGACTGGGGTTGCATGATCCCATAGGCCCTATCTGCCCTATTTGCAGTAAGAAAGACCCCCCGAGGCATTGACAGGATGTGCTACCTTTGAGCTACTCTATGATAGAGAACCAAGAGATATGATATGATATGGCATTTATAATGCGCCTATACACATGTCTTCGACATGCTCCAGGAGACCTGAGAAGAGAGAGATGAGGCACCTATTCCCCTCTCACACACAACTACCCGAATGCGAGAGCACATGAAACTCGTCCAGAGTCTAGTCCATACTCACTTGGAGAAAGCTCAAGCCCAACAGAAGTCCACCTATGAGAAGAAGGTGAATTTAAGATCTTTTTCAGCAGGACAGAAGGTATTAGTCTTCCTACCTACCTCTGAAAATAAACTTGTCTCGAAGTGGCATGGTCCATATAAGGTGCTAGAGAAAACAGGAACCTGTACCTATAAAATAGCCCAACCTGATAGAAAGTAAAAAACCCACTCTACCATGTAAATCTCCTAAAGAAGTGGAAAGAAAATCCTTCCGCTGCCACCTCCTCTATATTGTCTTGTTTGGTACCCGAGGAGACAGACAACTCTGAACTTATTCCCCAAGAACTATCTAAATAAAAACAAGAAGATGTGAACAACCTTATTATGGCATCCCCCGATGTATTCTGCGAGAAACCAGGGAGAGTACATGGTACTTATCATTATATCAGAACTCCAAAGTGAAGAGTTGTCCATTTGAAACTATATAGACTCCCAGAAGCACGAAAACAAATAGTGGTTGAGGAAGTTAAATAAATGCTGAAGGCCAACATTATTGAGCCCTCTTCGAGTTCATGGTACTCCCCTATTGTGCTGATAACGACACCTGATCATCCTTGGGGGTTTTGCATAGACGTCAGGAAGGTAAACGCCATCTCTGCCTTCATTGCCTACCCTATGCCATGCATCGATGAGTTAATAGATGCACTTGATAATGCCACATTCCTGTCAACCCTAGATTTAACCAAGGAAATATGGCAGGTCCCAGTACATGGACCTGAAAAGGAAAGGGCGGCTTTCCCAACACCAATTGGACTATTCCAAATCAAAAGTCCTCCCTTTTGGTCTACATGGGGCACCAGTCACTTTCTACTGATTTATGGACAGGATATTACAGCCCTACTCTGATTTCTGTGGGTCCTATATTGATGATGTTCTCTGAGACCCCCGACCGGCCCATAGAGTCAGAGTTTGCTCAGAAGCACTTTAAGACAAGATAACAGCACCTGTGAGATGGATGGGGGTGCAGGTACATACTTCAACACCAATCAATAAGGACAACTCAATGGTTTGGCAAAGGGAGTCCGTTTAATGACAAGTAAAAAAAATGGGGAGTCATGAATAGCAGCAATGGGGCGATCTTCCTTCTCGCTTCAACTCCAATGAACTTCATAAAAATCCTAACATTTATACTAAAAACTCGCCATCATTGACGTGTAACACTCAAAAGTTGACATGCAATTCTATTGGTTCAGAAAAGGTAACTTTACTATAGGTACTATATCTGTATATGGTAACGGAGTGAGGAGATTGGGGAAACACTGTCAGGTGGGCATCTAGGCCCTTGCTGCAAAAATGCTACTGCAGACATCACTAAAAGTACGACTTCAAATTGGTTCTACTAACTATAGGACCCTAGATTACTTGGTCCACTGTGATTGGGTTAGCACCAACCCAATGCATACTTTCTCACTGGGCTTAGCAGCATGCAGAATGGTCGGCCAGGTGTAGGGTGTCCCTCAACTCACCCGGCCTTCCTCCAATCAATCATTATATGTGGCAATTATTTTGCTGTGGTTGGCCTCGAGACTGCAACTTCTGTCTAGATATCTTCTCCTGGCTCACAGCCATGTGTAGGTGTGGGGGTCTTGCTCTGTTCTTTCGGCTGGTCACGTGATTCAGACACAGTGGATTTGCCTTTTCTTCAACAATTTGTGTATTTGAATTTAAGTTCACTTACCACCTGCCTTCGCCTTTGCCTTCTTATCTTGCCCCTTGAAAGCAGCATATTCTGGTACTTGCTTCAGTTAATTGTAGCTACTGCTTGTTCATTTTGATGGATACGACCTTGGTTCCCTAGGCACGAGTTGCCTCTGCTGAGTTTGGTTTCTGCTGCTCAGCTCCTGATTTCGTTGAATGCGAAACCCTTCTCAAATGGCCTAAGTAATTTTTGTTGATTCTGCTTTTCGTGCAAAGTGGAAGTATACTTCATATAAAGGGCTTTAGTTGAGGTAGATATGTATATGGCGCTTGCCGCACTATCCCTCTACTAAGCATAGCAAGTCGCACGATTCTCTTAGCTTTCTTGCGGTTCCAAGCATATGTATACGTGTAAACTGGTCAAATATTTTGTCATGCTTACAGCTTAAGCTTCTTACATTTGACATCGCCTTCACACTCTAAGTTCACGATATACTAGTTCATGGCGTTTTGTCTCTTTGTGCCATTCTCTGGTCGTCATTTGTTCTATAGGTGAGTCAGTCCAGGTTCTCGTGACGTCACCATTCGTCTTCCATTAGGACCTTTTTGGTTTCTTCAGGGACTGTACTCACGCGATCTTCGGTTCGTCTCATTTGTTGATATGGCTTTCTCAATGGGTACCTTACTGTCCATGGTTTCCTCGGTACTGGTACTTCAATAGGTGCTGTTCTTCTAATAGGTACTGGGCAGAACACTACCGCGGCTCTCTGCTGGTTTATTTGCTCATCATACGTCACATATCTCGGTATGAACGTTCTTGGTACTTCAAAATGGATGGTTGAAGTGTGGACTGTATTTGGGACCTCCTCTACACTCCCCCCTCTGGGCGATTCATGAACCACTTTCACCTCCTTCTTTGGATCCATCTTCTTTGGTACCTGTGTATTCACCTTCACTTTATCGCCTGGGTCCATTCTTTCTTCATCTTCTGGGTCTATACATGATGGTCTGAAGAAATGTCTCTTTGGAGTCCATATTTTTATAACTCCTTTTAGGCTTCCTGCGGTTCTCACGATTTTCTCTTTATTCCATGTCATCAGTTGACACTGTCCATTTGGGCTGCAGTAAACCCATCTTCCCACATAGTTTCTATGCTTCTTGGGATATAGAATCCTTGTTCCTTCTGCTGCATGAATGATGGCTTTCACAAAATCTCTTATTTCTTCATCAGTCAAGCTTTTGGGCTTCCATCCTGGCTCGACATCAATCATGATCTTAATCCCTATGGCTTTTTTCACAGTTTTCTGGCACTGGGAGATTATTATCTTGATAACGCAGAATCCTAGCAGTGTCATCACTAACAGGGCTCCTAGAAACTTGAATGCATCTGCCATCCATTGTGGAACCCATGAGAATAGTGATCCAAACCAACTGTCATCATCAACTTCGTCCGTCTCATCAATCATCTGGTTCTGCAGTTTTGTCAGCATACCTATGGCTTCTGTTATTGTTCCATTTTCCTCATCGTGAGAAGGTATAAATGTGCAACATGATTCTCTGATTTTTGCACAAACACCTCCATCCATGGCTGTGATCATGTCAAGCACATATCTATTCTGGAGAGTCATCAGTTGGACTGCTCTTAACTCCTCCTTGATCGCGTTGAATCCTTTTATGGTTGTGTTGTTGGTCTGCAGTAACTCCCATCTAGGTATCTGCAACCATTTAGTATTTGCTCCAACTTGAAATCTTGGCATGAAAATTGTTGTGAACACTGATGAGGTGAGGCTGAATAGCCTGTGTTCATATGGGATTGCATGAAAAGCTTCTTCTGATTTGGCTGAAAAGTAATTCTCCCTTTTCATTCGGGTCAACAGTTCCACAGATCTCTTCTTCCTCAGGTGAGCATCTACTTTCGGGAAGCTGTCAATGTTCAAGTCACTCTTCGGGATCATGAATGCTGGAATGTGGACATTCATTATTGTGCATATACCTCCCCAGTTTCTCGGCAATCTGATGTATGCTTTGGATCCACATGCCCAATAATTCATAATCACTGCAGTTCCATGCATCATTCCTGGAGCATCAAAGATTCATCCACAGTTCTGATTCTCTCCCATCTTCCTGGTGCTATTATTCCTGAAACACAATTTTGAGCTCTCCATTGCTACTATCTGCAAAGGTCCCCCTCTGTCTTTGACCCATGTCAGCAGTTTTGCAAGCCTTGGCCACAATGGCTTGCATATCCTTTGTGAATTTTCAATTGCTTCCTTGCAGGCTTCGAGGACCATCCATGCCCTGCAAATTATTACTCCTTTCTCCCATAAGTCTGGTGAAAGCACTGTTCCCCAAATCTTCATTTTGCCTCTGTTCTTCCAACTTTGAGCCTCTTCTTGAGTTTTCCCTTGGACATTTAGCCTCTTGTTCACTTCCCATCTGATTTCCGCTCATTTCACTCCAGGTTTCTCATACCTGATGACATGATTCCTAGTAAGAGCTCTGTCTCTTGTCTTTATGTCTTGAACATAATCATCTTCATCAGGATCAGTTTTTTCAGTTGCCCATTTCAGTGAGGCATCACTACCCATGAAGTGGCCTCTGGTTTTGCACATTGCTACATGCGAAAGACAGTGTACTGTCTGGACATCAGTTTCTACAGCTACAAAGTTCTTGGACTTCCCCATGCTGTATGGTAGGAATGCACAAACAAAGCATTCCTTCTCTGAACTTCGTCTTCCAACTTATTTCATGTGTTGGTACCGAATATTGTTTCCCAAATGTGCTGTCCAAGTAATCGTTTAGTTTGTTGTTGTATCTGTGCATGCTTCTCTTGATTCTTAAAGTTTTCATGTGGTTCGCTATAACTACATCCCTGATGCATCTATATGGCTCTTTCTTACTGGAGGATTCTCAGGCATCCTGGTCCTTGGTGCAGGCCTCCTCATCTGTGCCATTTGAGCAGACAGAAGTCTGGCAGTTCTTTCTTTGTCTTCATATGTCTTTTTCTTTCTGGTTAGAAGTGTCCGCATCCACTCTGGTTTTGGTTCAGTATATGGCTGTACTGTAGAACTTGTACTTGTTTCTTTTACTGGAACATATATGCTCGGCAATGTTTTTTCTGTGGGTTTATTCTTCAGCTTTTTTTGTTTCTTCCGGAGTTCAGTTTTGTCCATTTGTCTTTGCGCTTCACCTATCGTGGACCTTCTCACAGTGGGCAGTCTCTTCTTCTCTGCTGCTTTTGATTGTGGTTGAGCAGTCATTGACACTAGGCCTGGTGTATGTGCATTCACTGTTTGCATGCGTGTGGTTGTCAGCAACCTTTTTTCATTCATACTCTGCCGACCCTGTCTCCGGCTTTTCAATTTGTTTGTTACCACAAGTGTGTGTGTGTCATTGCTAATCACATCCATCTCAAGTTCACTCACTCCATTATCAGATCTCCTAGGGACTGGAATTACTATAAAGGGTCTGGGTGCTTTTGTGGGTGTCATGCGCACATCATTAGGTGACTGTACTGGGATTGGAACGCTTTGTACACCAATGAAAAATGCAGTTCTGATCATTAATGACAGTAAAATGATGATGAATATAATACACAAATACATTATTCCCCTGTAGGGTAGGCGGCAAGATTTACGTCTAGGGAACTGTGAACATCTCTCCTCCTGCGGGAGGACTAGAGTACTGTTCTGGACCCCCATCTCGATCATCTGTAAAATGTGTTAACTTTTAATACAAATTCTAAATAATATTTTCTCTGGATCCTGCTTGTTCTATTTGTGAGCTGTAGAACTTAAACAATTGTCTCTCCTTGTCAGACCACTGGATTTGTCTATAAGTTCTGGATACAGTTTTCTTGCTTAGGCTATGGGTAGCGTCAAAATCAAGCAATAATTCAACAAGTCCCTTTACTGTGCATGTTCAAAATGTATCGGATCCCAACCTACACCTCTGATCTGCTTCATTCCTGAAGACATGCTGTATCCTTGTCAGTACAAAAATAAAAATAAAATAAATGAAATCTTTGACACTGCTCTCTGGATCTGTCCCTCGGCGGAAAGTTTAAAATCTTTTCAAATAGTTCTGCTGATGGTTAGAAAGTTCTATTTGCATCACAATACCATGCAGCAGCATGCCCATCTGTGCAGAATTTGCTGGGTCTCTGATGTATTTGAGGATGTCAACATCGATTGGTCTCCCCACAAGCTCTGGAAAATCCTCGATTAGGCGGAAGAACACATTGCTTGCCAACCTGCTGTCTTCTGGTGACAGGGACATTTCTCCTTTCGTGCTGGAATTTGGGACTGTTTGCTTTTCACTTCACTGTGAAGAGTGTCTGCAACTTCCGTTTGCGTGGAGAGCCACTTGTATAACTATGCTATTTAGGATGATGCTCAGACGTTCTGTATTTGCTGGATCTCGAATAAAAGTTAATGCGTCTGTCGTTCTCCCGACAAGTTCTGGACACTCTTCAATTAGGCGAAAGAACAATACGTTGATAAACTCATTCACTTCCTTCTCCGCTTGGGACATTTGGCCTTTCCTTGCTGTACTCAGGAAGTAGGAGGAGCTGCTCGGCAATCACAGTGAGCAATCTCCTTATAGCCTTTTCGTTTTTAGGATCTTGAAGAAAGTCAGTGACACTGGTGAGCCTCCCCACCACTGACGGGTACGATTTTAGCACTAGATTGAAGAACGTTATCACATCCTTGGTGATGTCGCTACTGTAGGACACCATAAGTGATTCCGAACAAGGTTATCGTGCGGAAAGAGAAAGGATACTGGTTTTTCTTCCAGCTTATGTGTCCGCTATCAAAATTTTGCATGTTCTCTTTTCCTTATTAAGGCTTCAGTGTGCCTCAGTCCAAAGTTCAAATTTGGCAGGCTATGATGTGTTTTTTAAATGCAATTTTCTTCTTCACCCGCAACTAGGATGCATAGAGTGTGCCTTTTTATGTCCTTAGCCTCCTTTTTGCTCAGAGGAAAACCACAGCTTTTGGACAAAAACTCTTTGTCTTTGTTTTGCTGCTGCTCATGCGTCCTTCTTCCTCGTCATGGATCCCATCTGCACTTGCTGTGGTTCTTCCCCATCGTCTGCAGTCTCTTCGCGCTGGGGTACAGGCAGGGGGCCTTCTCCGATGTATGGCTTAATGTCACACAAAAAGATCCAAGCTCTTCTTCCTTGTAGTTTTACTGCAGATGGAGTGCAGTCTTCCACTGTAAAGGGACTGTTAAACCTTGGCTCTTCCCACCTTTTCCTCATATGTTTTTTTATTAACACGATGTCTCCAGTGAAAATGGAGGGAACACAAAGTCCTTGAGCTGTTCTTTCAGTAATATCTCCTTCTGTGTTCCGTGCTGCCCTGCACCCTTTTCGTCGTCGCTGCAGCTGGTCGGAAATTACAGTAAGCCAAGATGTCATGCAATTCAAGTAATTTTGCATTTCAGACCCTAAGATTTCTCCTGCTGACTGGGCATCACATCTAGCTCTGTCTTGGGGTGTCATTGGAGTGCACATTCTTCTTCCTGTGGCTATTTCGTGCGGTGTAAGATGATGGTCGGAACCAGGTTGATTCCTGAGTGCATACAATGCCAAAGGAAGGCAGTGCAACCATCCCTTTCTTAGAGTAAGCTTCAACTTGGCTATCCTTTCCTTTAATAAGCCATTGAGCTTCTCGCATAGCCCGTTACCTTGCGGATGATACATCAATGAGAACTTGTGCTTTATACCAAGCAACAAGCTAATCTTCTCGAAAACTTCATTTGCAAACTGGGTCCCGTTATCCGATCTCATGACTTCGCATACCCCCCACCTGGGAAATACCTCCCTCACTAGAAATTTGGCCGCACAGGTAGAGTCTGGGTGTGTACATGGATATGCTTCTATCCATCTAGAGAATGGACACACCACAACAATGAAATACCTGTACCCATTACATACTTGAATCATATCGACATAATTGACATGCAAGTGTTGAGAAGGTCCCTTAGGCCTTGGGATGACTCCTCTAATTACCTTCAATGTGTGCCCAGCTGTGAACTGTTGGCAAATTATACAGTTCACCAGAAAAAGCACAATATGCTCCGCTAAATTCGGTATGAACCAGTCTTCTGCGAGCGTTGCCGCTAGATTCTCTTTTGTCATGTGGGCTGGGTAGTGTAACTGCTCCAGCACTCATTTTAACAGGGCTATAGGCATTACTGGTTTACCAGTGCTGTCTTGTCGCCACAAGCTGTCAGAGAGGTTTAAAGAACACCCTCGCCACTTGCATACATTTTTCTCCTCCTGTGGTGCTTCCACTTGGAGTTCCATTAACTGTGTTTGTCCCAGATTATTATACCTTTCAGGTGTAATCCGTGCAACCATAATTTTCTCATTTGTGTGCTACTTCCATGATCTTCTCACTCTTGGATGCCATATGCTTGGCTTCCGTGTCTGCTGCTTGATTTCCTCGTGAGATAAAATCTGTCCCCTTCATGTGGGCGGTGCATTTCACGACTGCTATGCCCACTGGGAGCTGTAGTGCCTTAATCAGTCTGTCTAACAAGGCTGCATACTGTACTGGCGTGCCGTCCACTCGGAGGAAGCCCCTTCTTTTCCAGCACGCTAAGCCTGCATGCACTGTTGACATCACGTAGGCAGAGTCACTGTACACCGTTACTTCCTGGTCCGCGTGATTCTCAATCGCGAGTATCAACGCCAATAGTTTTGCAGCTTCTGCTGAATAATGAGACGGTATCCGTGCACTGAGAAGCACTCAGAACTCTCCATTTACTGTGTGCTTCATCACAGCAACGCCTGTATATCTTTGTCCATTGTTTTTGATTGATTCTCAAAGAACCGTCAATGAAAATAATTTCTCCTCCTGCTAATGCATTTTCTGGGGATTTCATCATAGAATTCTTCATAATTCACGCAGTCATGTATTGACTCTCCTTCAGTGACTGGCTCGGCTATGAACATAGCTGCGTTCACTATTTTTCATCGGACTATTTTAATCGATGGATTTGATATGACAACTTCATAAGCAGAAGCTCTCTGAGATGTCAGTGTGCCTTTCGGTTTCTCTAGATTAGCAAATAGCGAGTGCTGGACATATAATGTCATTGAGCATCCCATTACAATGGTTACAGCCTTCTCGATGGCGAACACTGCAGCAGCTAAACTTTGTTCACACAGGAAATGGCCTCTCATCACTGGGTCCAAATTTCCACAATACTGTGCTAGGGGCTTGTACCCCAATGTGGTTCTCTGCGTGAGTACTGCCGTCATGACGCTGCCATTCGTGTGTGAGGACAGGTAATATTCCTCTGCATAATTGGGGATCCCTAAAACTGATGCCGTGCAAATGGCTCTTTTTAGCTCAGCAAATCCTTCCTCAATGGTCTCAGACCATTCAATCTTTTCTTTCGTCGCTTGTGCCTTCTTTAGGGCCTGAAGCAATGGCTTGGTGTAGGAGCTGTAGTCAAAGACCCATGCCCTGACATAATTGCAAAGGCATAAAAAGCTCTGCATCTGCTTTACCGTGTGTGGCTTGGTTGTGTTTAGTATGGCTTCAGCTCTTTCTGGGGTAACTCTTTTCCCTTCATGAGAGATCAGCTGACCTATGTAGAGTACTTCTCATTGACAATACTGTAACTTCTCTTTGTCAACCTTATATCCTTTCTCAGCCAATATAGTCAATAGCTGAACAGAATCGTGTCTTCATTGCTCCTCTGTCGTGCTACAAATTAATATGTCATCCACACATTGCAAGACAACACTCTCTAATGTAATATTGCTTAGGTCCACCTGCAGGACTCTGTTAAAGATAGAAGGAGACTCACAGTACCCCTGGGGTAGCCTCGTGCTTTTCAGACGCATCTGTCTGAACGTGAATGATGTCAGATCTTGTGAGTGGCATATTTTGCCTCAACAGGTATATTACATAGAATTGTAGCCAGGTTTGGGACTATCGGGAACTCAGCCTCAACAATATCATTTATCAGCCTTAGATCTTGAATTAGTATCCAAGACCCCCCTTTTGATTTTTTGATAGGGTAAACCACAGTATTGCATGACGACTCTGACATCACTAAGATGCCTTGCTCCATCATCGCCGAAATTGTCTTAAAATTCCCTTCATCTGCCTCCCTGGACATGGGATATTGTCGTTCCTTCTGTAAAATTGCTCCTGGTTTCAGTTTTTTCTTCACTTCTCTGACTCCTTTCAATAGGCCTACATCATAGGGTCCTGTGGTCCACACTGAGACAGGTACCTGGGCCATGTCACTCTCGAAATATTCAGGGCGATTATGTGCCAACATCATTCTCTGAGGCACTTCTCTTTTGATCATTTTCACCCAAAAGGTGAGGCTCACCTCCACTGCTGTTTCTCCTTCGTCTGCTTGTTCATCAAACAGATCATCATCAGTGATGTCAGTCAATCTATACCCCTCGTCAATGGCGATTACTGTGCACCATTGTCGACCTTCATCATCATGACCATCGATCAAAACCACTTTTCCTCGCATTGCAGCTGTGTGTATCACCAAGGGAAATACTTGTCCCCTTTCCTCGTGCATAGGTATTCTTGGCCTGAACAAAAATTCATCTGGGGTCCTCATAGTTTTTTCAGCAAGGCCTGGCAGCCCTGCCATTAGCACGCGCATTCCATATGCAAATATTTCTGACTCTAATGGAATGGCTCTCATGGCTACGTGTCCTGCGTATGCTCTAATCATTTTGCATATGTTTGAATAGTGCATTCCTGGAGTTGAGCATACTATGCCCTCCTCCGTGAACAAGATTGTCATATTTCGTTTTGTCAGTAGATCTCGAGCCAAAATTTTTACTGGGGTTTGTTGTGAATATAATAGAGGCACATTCATCTCACATTCTCCTATAGAGACTGGAAGTGCGTTTGCAAAGGGAACACGACTTGTAGCTCCTGTGAAACTCTGAGTATTTATAGCATCGCCGGACAAGGAAAACTTGCCTTCACATATACACGAACGTGTTGCACCCGTGTCAACTAAGAAGGAATATTCTTTATCCCCTATAACGACATCCACCCTTGGTTCCCGGTAAGGGTCTGGTGTCACTGATAGGATAGAACACATCAGGGTTCCCAGTGAGCTGTCCCAGTCCATATATAATTCTTTCCCACCTTGGCCGAATGGACTTCCCCCATCGCCGGTGTTACTCCTCATACCAGGGTTCACGGCCTGCCCTGTGCTCACTGTCTGTGATAGTTGCATCAGTGACTGTTGGGATTGCCCTTGTGGAAAACTCACAGAATTCTGAGGCTGTAAGCCTTGTTGTGCTCCTGGCATCTGTTGTTGCACCGTGTGATTTTGTGCAACTCCCTGCTGTAAGAATACAGGTGGATTCGTCGTACCTGCTCCTATCCCTTGTCCGTTCTGTATCATGCCTTGATTCCTGCATGTGCGCGCTAAATGCCCTGTCATCCCACACAACCAACATACTGGCGGTGGTCTGATCACTTGCCCATTAGACATATCTTGATTGACATTTTGCATATTTTGAAAACCCCCTTGATTATTCTGGAAACCTCCCTGATTGCTCTGCCATCCTCTCCCTCGAAATCCTCTTCCCTGATTATTCTGCTGTGGATTATTAACTTGTTGCATGCTCGACTCAGCTGTGTTAGTTATCATGGCTCCTTCGAGAGCATATTTTGACAATTTCTTCTGCACTCATTTTACCTCCTCACCCTTTCGTGCAGCTTCCTTTTTGCGATTCTTTTCTTACAGCAGTCTGCAATAGTGTGCGATGGTCAACTGTATTTCTGACCATGGCTTGGCCTCGATTCCCACCAATTTCTTGAGCTGTTTCTATACTGGTTCTGGCAGCCTTTGGCACAATATATGGTAGAACACGGGTATAGATTTCCCCCAAGATTCCAGAGTCTCGAGTAACCAGGCGTCTTGAAAATTCTGTATGTAAATTAATGGGTCTTCCGACTCCTTCATTTTACGTGTCATGATAGCTCCCATATCGGAATTATCGGGGTATAGCACTCGTAGTGCTTTCCATATCGTGGCTCTGCAATTATTAAATGGAGGTCCGTCATGCACTGTATTAACTGTGGTCACCCCAGGGTTACCCGCCCATGTCCACACATCGTCAGCTCTATCACCAAGTATGGCGATTAAAAGACCTTTGATATCCCTGATAGCTAATGTGTTCCCTCCCGTCATTTTTTCAAGCTTGTGTATCCATTTCCTGGCTCCCGATGTTAACATTGGAAGCTTATTTTTCAGGTTTTCCCGATCCATGTGTGGCCATGGAATATATTGTGGTCTTGCTCCACCTTTCTCAAGCAACGGAAATTGGGACGCATAGTCCTCTCCCTCCTCTCTCATTGCTCTTCTGTCTATTGCAGGCGTAATATTCCTGCATCGCCGTCTACCAGGCAATGACCTTAGTCGGCTCATGTAGGGTGGTGGCGATACCCCCCTCTGACCGTGAGATACTTCTTTGCGCCGAACTGGCTGTGTGGCAAATTCTGATGCCCTCGGTGTAGATCCCCTAGAGTCTGACCATCTTATCCCTTTCCCTCCTGAGACTCTATTTTCGCATCTTCTCTCCTTCTCTGTTTCTTCACGCTCCTCTCTTTCGGTGTCAGATATTGTCTGCCCCCAACTTGTGCAACTACTTGCATCCTCATTGCTCCTGCTTATTTCAAATCTATCTAGCAAAAGTTCTCTATTCCCATTGCTTCAGGAGACATCCTCAGTGTCATAAAGTTGAGTGCTTTCCAGGCGCTCGTTTTCCCCCTCCCCTTGTGGTACTTGTTCTAGCCTCATTTCATCATATATCCCATTGATCGTTTCTCCCCTGCTTCTGGTGTCAAAGTCATCCTCGATATTTGTTCTAGATGTGCCTGGTACTGAATCGTACTCAGGAAAGAATTCTTCTATGTCTTCCCTGTCTACTGCTGGCTCAGGTTTTTTAATCTCTCTTTCTAGATATTCAAGATCGCATGCTCTCTGTCTTCGCTTACGTTCTATATCGTCATCGAACTCTCTGCGCTTCCTCACTTCCTCTCTGACCCTATCTTCCTCCTTTTTCTTTTCGTTCCCTATGTTCAGTTGCCCTTTGGATCTCCTCATCCATTCTTCTCTTTATTCTTTTCTCTCATATCCTTTGTTCTTCCTCCAACCTTTGCTGCTCCTGTCTGTCCTGTTCAGTGGTTGCTTTCTTTTTGTGATCGCTTTGCCTTTCTTGCTCTTCACGATATAACTGTCCTCGTCTCTGTTTATCTCTTTTCTTTATTCTTTCGTCTCTCAATCCTTTTTCTTTTTCCCCTCTCTTTCCTCTGTACCTCGTCTAACTTCTCCTTTTGTTTCACGTCATCAATGCCTCTATTCATCCAACTTTGAGCCTCTTCTTGAGTTTTCATTTGGACATTTAGCTTCTTGTTCACTTCCCATCTGATTTCCGCTCCTTTCCCTCCAGGTTTCTCATAACTGATCACATGATTCCTAGCATGAGCTCTGTCTCTTGTCGTTATGTCTTGAACATAATCATCTTCATCACCATCAGTTTTTTCAGTTGCCCATTTCAGTGAGGCATCACTATCCATGAACTGGCCTCTGGTTTTGCACATTGCTACATGTGAAAGACAATTTCTACAGCTACGAAGTTCTTGGACTTCCCCATGCTGTATGGTAGGAGTGCACAAATGGAAGACCATCTTTTTAATCTTTCTGCTATTATGAGAACCCTGAGAGAGGCTGGCTTAACTGCCAATCCATCCAAATGTAAGGTGGCTCAATCAGCCGTGAAATACCTAGGCTTCTTTGCAGGGAATGGAAGTGGCCAGCCCCAAAAAGAAAAAGTGAAAGCCGTCCTAGATGCCCCCAGACCCAAGTCCAAGAGAGACCTTAGGGCATTCCTTGGATTGATTGGTTATTACCATAGATTTATCCCATATTTTTCAGATAGAACAGCCAGATTAACAGACAGGCTAAACATGCTGAACCCCAGAATCTTCATTGAACTGATGGGGATGGTTCATGTTACAACCTAAAGCAAATCTTGTGTCAGAACCCATTCCTAAAAGTAGTAGACTTTTCAAAAGAATTTGTGTTTCAAACTGATGCCTCTCTCACAGGGTTAGGAGCAGTTCTATCACAAACATACGATAGATTAGAGCACCCCATCCTATTCACTAGTCGTAAACTCTTTCCACATGAGGAAAACGACTCTGTGTTGTAATTAGAGGCCCTTGCCATCAAATGGGCAATTGTCCATCTGAGGTACTACCTTCTAGGAAGAATGTTCAGACTTCTCACAAACCACACACCTTTAGTATGGCTACTCTGGCCTTCTTTCATGGGCTCCCCCCCTGCTCCCTCCTCTTCGATCCCTCCCTCTCATTCATCCCTCATATTCAGGACATTGTCAAGAAGTCCCACTTTCAGCTCTTCCTTCTCAAAGGAACACTACCCTTCGTCACCTTCCCCCAGAGATTCAATATTGCCCGTGCCCTCGTTCTCTCCAGGCTAGACTATTGCAATAGCCTCCTCCTCAATCTTCCTGTGTCCACCCTGCAACCTCTCCAGCTTACCCACAATAGGGCAGCAAGACTTATCCTTGGCCTCAAGCCAAGGGACTGCATCTCTCCTGCCCTACAAAGCCTTCATTGACTCCCAGTCTCAGCACAGATTAAATTCAAATCCCTCTGTAACATTCACAAGGCTATCTGGGGCCAGGGACCACTCTATCTTCAATGCTTCCTGTCTAAATACTCCCCTTCTACGCCCCTGCATTCCTGTGGCACCAACTCCCTGTGTGTGAAGCGGTTTGCGAAACAGAGAGCTGGTGGCCGATCACTTTCCTCAGCGGGCTCCCTCCTTTGGAGCAGCCCCTCACCCCCCTCTGTGTCTTGAGCAATACCTCCTTAAGTTCCCGGAAAAGCCTTAAGACCTTTCTCTTTACCTCTTCCTTCTCCCCCTCTCTTCCCTGCTAATCATACAGTAGCATGACTGATGTGCAGGGCCCTTATGTATCCTCGGGGGCCCGACCCTCCCACATCTCTCATCCCGGCCACTGTCTATTTACTGTACTTACTTGTATCACACTCCCCACGGGAGGTTGCGCTTATGTTCTTCTCCTCTTAGCACTTCACCCCGACACTTCTCCTCAAGCACCACAGCACCTATCCCTTCCCCCCTACACTTGCACGTTCTGAACACTCACAAGGCAAAGTAGGTTTGTCTTCCCTTCCTGTTAGTCTTGCTATTTGTTGTACTATTAATTCAATTATTTATCTTGATGTAATTCATTGTCTACCACCCCTGTCCCCACGTTGTCGCCCTTTGGGCATTTTGAAACAGTTTTGCTAATTGTATAAACGCTTAACAAAGGATCAATAAATAAATAAAATTAAGTCAACGAAAGCGCTCTAACCCTCAAATCATGCGATGGTTGTTATACCTGCAACACTACTGTTTCACTGTGGAACACCGAAAAGGTAAGAACAGGGGAACGTCGATTTCCTTTCCCGGTTTCCCTGTGAAACAGATGCGGCTACATCGTATACGGTAAGGGTATGTAAGAAACCAGAGGGTTTCTCACCCACTAGTCCCCGGGGATCTCTCTCTAAGGTGGCCAGGGCACAGCCATCGTCTTTGGATCCAGACCCTGGGTGTGGACCAGTGTGGGAGGATCACCTGGGTGAGGGATGTTCGGGGACTGGGGATGAGGGAGCCAATGGTGAGACGTGGTATTACCCCCTCTTTTGTTTATCTAACCTATCCTATTTTTTAGGATTCTCCAAAGTCCCAATACCCCCCTTTTTACACAAGCACTGGCCCGAGGAAAAGGGTGACTGAGGGTAACCAGACTAACTCTCACACATCGTACTGGACATGTCCCGTTAATTGGGTTAGGCAAAGTCAGGCACTTGACTCTAAGTGCATACACCTAATACCAATTAACTCTCCTCACATGAATAAAAGGCAGAACCTAGAGACACACTCTGAGCAAGGCAGAACACAAGTACGCCCCCGGGGCTCGAGAGCAGCGAAAAACGAAAACGGTTCCTAGTGATTGCATCGAAATCCAAAGCATCGATAAACCATAGCATTGAACACAAAGCATCTAAGAAAAAAACATCTAATCCATTTTTTTTGTTTTTAAAATGTTTTTACGGCGGGGTTCCCATCCAACCCCCCTTTTTAATGGTTTAAAACACATTTCTACTAAACTAAACCCTTTTCCTTTGAAAAAAAGGCATCCAATGGTTTTATTTTTTGATGCATTTTTGTCAATGCTATGGTTTATTGATGCTTTGTATTAGATGCAAAGACTGGATACCTCGAAAACCCCAAGAGTTCCCTACTGGATGTCGTTGCCTCCGACAGGCCGCAAAAGACACGTGGAGAAGGCCAGTTCCCACATCAGAATGCTGCATTGTGTTTCAAGGACGCCAGCGACCCTCCTGGGTGAACGGCAGAGTTGGGGAGGCGAGGCCAAGCCTGTGGTTCTAACCTCGACTCGTGAATTGGAAATCTTAAAACCAAGTAAGAAACGCACACAGCCAGTGAGTTGGCAAGTGACCTGACAGACTGGTGTGTGTTAAAGTTTGAAGTAGCAACATTATATCACAAGTCAAGGCTAAACATGTGTGGATGAGACGCGAGGAAAGGCAGACTTGTGAATTTGAGGACAGCTGTAGAATCAGCGATACTGAGTAACGGAGTGGTCCGGCGAAAGGAAATAGCCCACTCAAAAGTCTCTGTGAAAGGTTTGTAACGATAAAGCGAATGAACTACAAAAGCGAAGTAAGCAAAATTAACTTCTAGAGAAGGGGAGAGTGAAAGATGAACCTGGAACTTTGACTTGAAGTGGTCCTGTGGAGGTCTGTAAAGAAAGCCATGCACTTTCGAAAGTCTTCAACATACGAAAGCAGTCTGAGCCCGACTGAGGGAGGCCAACGTGTAAAAATCTTGGCAAGGGAGCCCCCTTGCAAGTTTTTTTGTTGATCTTTGTTCTGAAGAGGTCTGAGCCCAGCAGAGTTGGACCTATGTGAACTTTGTTGTGAAAGGTCTGAGCCCGACAGAGGGGGACCCATGTGAAGTGTGTTTTGAAGAGGTCCGAGCCCGATAGAGGGGGACCTACGTGAACTTTTTGTTGAAACTTTATTTGGAACTCAAGAAAGAGAGACTTTAACATGGAAGGCCAGGCGGGCCTCGATCCACGTTTTGGAATTGTTTATTGTGTTGAAAACCGAGCCAGAGGGTGTCATCCTGCCTACAGGGACCGTTTTACTCTGTGTGGTCTAACGTGGGGAAGAGAGCTGGTTCAATCACATTTATTATTTTGAACACTGATTTTTCTTTTGCAAATGTATGCACTCCTTTATACACTTTTTGTACAAGAAATAGGACAGGCATTACGTTTATGTTAGCATAGGCCATTTTGATTTGACAGAGTCCACTAGGACTGTTTTGTTTATCGTTTGATGGTTGAGACTACTACCATCTTAGTTATAGGGAAAGATAGGAGTTTTTCCAACCCCAGTCTTTAATGAAGGTTTTACAAATTGGACCTATTGTTTCAGTGTCATACTTGTGATACCATGCCTCCTCTGCAGCATCTACAAACTATCAACCAACTAACTCAATTTAGCAATGAAAGATTCAAGATGGCTGCCGGAGGAAGAAGGACGTGACGAGGGAAGCTCCGTCCCCATCAGGCCAAAAACAAGCAGTATAATAAAGCGTAACACCGCAAACTTGGCTGGATAACTGTCGCACCCCCACATAGTGTCGAGACGCATGATACGGCGGGAGGAGGTGCACAAAGGGGCGCAGTGTTTGTGCCAAAGAAGAAGACCGGGAGAGTAAGCGCAAAACACGCGCCTGAGGCGGCCCCTGCGGTGAACACCAGCCAACACCTAGGTGAGCGCGAGCTGAGCCCAGTAGCAGTGGTGAGCCGGAATACCTTGCGTGTGTCCTCAGCTGATACGCATCAAGGCTGCGGGGTGGCGGAGCAACCCAGACTGGCGGTGAGCGCCTCATTAGTTACTGGGATGGAGTTATGGACTACCCTCCCCGCTAGCAGGTGTGGGGTGGATGCGCACTCTGGACTTGCGCAGCCGACAGAGGCCTCCGTGGGGAGGCTTACCGTGAATGCAAGACAGTGCCCGGCAGTGGCTAGGTACACCGCAGAGACGTTAATACACCCTGGCCCCCTGCACCTTAGCTCTGTGCCAAGCAATTTGAGGCTGCCCTAAGGCAAGGAGTTAAATAGGTGGCATCCAAACTGCCCACTGCAACGAGGCACAGTTGTAGGGAGAGGGCACGGTTCAGACCCTGAAGAGTGCATGGATTGCCGGCTCACCAATAAGAAACTGGGAACTGCCTAGGCAAAGCACACAACACAGGAGAACTGCACTACAGGAGCAGAGATGGGCTGGCTCCATTTTCAGTGCTAGGACAGCCCCAAAGCTGGTGGAGGGTTGGGGGAGTCAGCATATTGCACTAGCCGGAAACAAGTTCCCACCAAGATGGCAGGAGAGGGCAGTCATAATGGAGGAGTGAAACAACCCTGAGTAGATTTGCTGAGCAGAACAGTGTGGTGAGTGCCCCACTGTTATTAGTGGGGTGAACATCTCCCCCCAGCCCCCTTTGGCATCAGTCTAAAGAACTCTGGGAAAGAGGTGGAAAAAGGGAAGGCATCAATGACCTGAGAAGATAAAGAGGAGCCCCTATTTCCTCTGCAGTAGCTAAGGAGAGCACATATACTGGCACAGGGGGACTAATGTCAAAAGGCAAGGGGAGGGGGCGTGGCCAACTGCCGATCCATGCACAGGTGAATCGTAGGAGCTCCTGTGCGGCCGCCGAAATCCGCGTGAAATCCTGGGTATATTCCCCATAGATGCAATGAGGAATGTCTGGGAGTGGAGCTGAACTGCTGGTGAGCCCAGAAATCCGGCTGAACAGGGCTGTGGAGCTGTAGGGGTCGTATTTATCAAGCCGAAAAGTTCGGGAAGGTGGGAAGACTGTGCAAGATGGCCCCCGTGGAGCTGTAGGAGAGAGGGGAATGAGCCGTCTGGAGCCTGTGGGGGGTGATGGCGAGGGACTCGAGGCGCCCCTCACAACGGTGAGGGAACGGACTGGACAGCCAGGAGAAGCACCTTGGGGTCGGCGGCCGGCAGCAAAGCGGGTTCCTGGTGCGGGAGACTTTGCTACGCCCGCGGAAGCAGCGGCAAGAGGAGACCCGGCGGGGAGCCAGAGGCTGCCACTGGAAGAGGAGCAGCCCGGAGGACGGGGAGATGATGGGCCATCTAACGCTGCAGCGGGGACTGGAGCTCGAGCCCCGCTGCAGAAGAATGGGCTCCTTGACAGAGCAGGCAGCCTAGACGGTGCTGCTGTGGGAGCGGCGGCCGCAGCACCAGAGGTGAGCCGGGTCCCCGGGAGGTGGAGGTGGACCCATGTAGAAGAAGCCCTGAGAAGTGATTGTGTTACTGGTGGCAGGACCCTGGAAAGCTGAGAGCCCAGGTGTTGGCAAGTAGGACGTGGAGGCCAGGAGTGAAATTGACTCACCGTAGGTGTGAGTCAGTGAGATAAGGCGGTGACTCCCCCTGGCTACAAGCCTGGACTGGGCCCTCAAGGAAACATTGAAGTGTGAAACTGAAACCCCTGGGGAGGGGAATAGGGGGGTTGGATCTCTGGTCCCCCTTTGGTGGGGGGGCCCTGGAGATCTCCCTCATTGATTTTGGGTGGACTGTAAGTCCAGCCCCAATGTTGATACATTGAGTGGAGAGAGAAGAGGGGCCCACGCGGAAGGAGGTTCCCCCTCCCTGGAGCGAAGTGTGGAGTTTGGAGAGGGCCTGGGGGACTGGCCTTGAAGAGGAAGAAGGCCAGCTTGGAGAGGAGTGCTTTAGCCAGGTGGCTAGGGTGGAGGCGGCGGAGGTTGACGACACCAGAGGGGACACACTGGAGCAATAGGTGGAAATAGGCTTGAGGCAGCCAGGGGAGACTAGTTTCCGCAACTGTGCTTGGAGGGTCCCTTCTGGGAGCTGGGGACCATGGGAAAAAAACAGCAACGGATGGAGAAATATACAGAAGTGAAAGAGAGGCCTCAGAGGCAAGAGGGCCCGGACCGGCAGGAGGTCCCCCAGGGAGAGGGGAGAAGCCTGGTGACTTTAGACTCCGTAATGGAGGCAATACAGGTCTCCAGAGATACTCTACAAGAAAGTATTATGGAGGTCCGAGTGGATGTCTCATTGGTGAGGGCAGACCTCTGCAAGGTCTGGGAGAGGGTTACAGAAGTGGAACAGAGAGTCAGCACGGTGGAGGATGATGTCCAAAAGCTGAAAAATCAAGTGGCGGGCCTAATAGGCGCAACTCGTACCTTGGAAGTTCGGGCCGAGGATGCGGAAGGTCGCTCCAGGCGCTGCAACATTCGCCTGGTGGGGGTCCCGGAGAGGGAGGAGGGCCCTAGTGCTGAGCTGTTTGTGGAAAACCTGATTCTAAAAGTCTTGGGGATCCGGGGCCTGTCCAATCTTTTCACAGTGGAGAGGGCACACAGAGTTCCGGGGAGGCCTCCACCGCCGGGCGCCCCGCCGAGAGTAATGGTAGCCAAGATTATGAACTTTAGAGATCGTGATGCCATTCTGCAGGATGCTCGTAGGGTGGGGCAATATACGATTGGAAGTGCAAAACTGAGGATCTTTCCGGACTTTACCCTTGAGGTGCAGCGCCAGAGGAGATCCTACGACGCAGTGGGGAGCCGTCTGAGAGAACTCAATTTAAAGTACATGATGTTTTACCCGGCAAAGTTAAAGGTTTTGTCAGGAGGAAAGTCTTGTTTTTCTGCTAGCCCCGAAGGAAGTGTGGGACTGGTTGGACATGGGGCAACATAAGGAGGACCCCTCTCTGGCTAGTCCGGGGGAGGGACAGCTTGAGGTAGGGAAATGTGGGTTAAGTTTGATATGGGGTCAAGGAGGGGGACTTACCTGGTAGATGAGACCCCTGGAAGTGAGGTGGTATGGGGGAGAGAGAGGGAGTTGCAGGCGGGGCTGCATGGGGCAAGTGGTGAACCCCCTGGTTTAACCAACGCCATTAACTTCCTGCCCCGGGGGAGATAGGGAAGAGGGGTGTAATAGTGCAGTGGGTCTACTGCTATGGTGGGAGGAGAGGGAAGGGAACATAGGGGAGGGGGGAGGGGAAGGGAGGGTGGGGGGAGAATCAGGGGTGGGGGGAGTTGGGGTGGGTGGCACCAAGTTGGGGTTCGGTGCGGGAGGGGGGTGGGGGATACGGCCATTGGAGGGGTACCTTGACACAGCAGCCGGCCATGTGAAGAGGCGCAAGGGGTCGAGTTATAGATATGGAAGAGGGGTTGTTGGATGGGCACGATCCTGGCATGCCGAAGGAATAAAATGGGAGGTTTGAAGATTGGGACATGGAATGTGCGAGGGCTGGGGAGTTATCAGAAAAGGAGGAAGGTGGGGGAATATTTGAAGAGACAGGGGATACAGGTGGCCATGTTGCAGGAGACACACGCGGATGTAGAGGTGTTGGGGAAGCTTGAGAGGCAGTGGGGGGGCCAGATACGAGGTACAACATACTCCACCCAACTGAGGGGGTTCTCATCTGGGTGGCAAGAGGGCTCCCGCTGGAGTTGGAGCGAGGGGTGACTGATGGGGGCGGGGGGTAGGATGGTCCTGGTACGCGGTACATGGGAGAACAGGGCACTATGTATGGTCAACTCATATGCGCCCAATGTGGATGATAAAGAGTATTTCCCCTCGGTGCTGCAGATGATGGGGGCCTACAGAGGGGAAATGATAATATGGGGAGGAGACTTTAATTGCCATCTGGATGAGCGATTGGACGGGCATGGTACAAGAGGGGGATCAAAGAAATGTATGGCGGCATCGCTGTTGGAGATACTGTGGGAATTGGATTTGGTGGAGCTCTGGAGAGAGAAACATGGAGAGGAGAAGGGTTTCTCTTATTAATCGAGTGCACATGGTTCTTACTCGCGCTTGGACTATTTGATAGCGAGAAGGGAATACTGTCACTATTTTGGGGAAACAGAGTATCTGGGACGGGTTCTATCAGACCATTCTCCTCTGGTGACGATGTTGGGCGGGCCCGGTGAACACCCACCGCTGCGGTTGTGGCGGTTGAGGGTGGAGGCGCTGCGAGATGGGGCGTTTGTGGCAGAGTTTAGGGAGGAGATTGGGTGGTACTTTGAACTGAACAAGGGCACGGTGGACATTAGGGGGGTGTTATGAGAAGCCTTTAAGGCGACCATTAGAGGGGAGTGTTTGGCCATGGTAGTGGGGATGAGAAAACGCCTCTTAGATGCGTTACAACGACAGAGGCCCGGATAGCGAGGTTGGATCGGGATGCAGCGAAGGGGGGGCAGACGTGGGGGAAACCCTGGCGCAAGCACTGGAGCTCCATCAGAAAACTTTGACGGAGCTGTCACACTTTGATGAGAGTAGACGAGATGTGAGGCTTCACGGGGAGGGAGATAAGGCGGGAAAACTCTTAGCATGGCTCATTAGCAGAGAAAACCTGAGCCGCGTCATAACCCAGGTCAGGTCTAATGATGGTGGGACAGCCGGGACACAAAAGGAAATCAACGCGGCCTTTGTGGCATACTATAAAGGGACTTTATGCGAGTGAGAGGGGGTACGTAGAGGTGGAAGTGGAGGATCTCATGGAGATGCTTCAATTGCCGAAGTTGGATGAGGGCAATCGAGGGGAGTTGGAGGTCCCCATAGGGGAGGAGGACATAAGATGGGCGATACGAGCTATGAGGAGGGGTACAGCACCGGGCAGTGATGGTCTCCCGGTAGAATTTTATGCGGAGTTCTCCGATCTGCTCGTCCCGCAGCTCCTGAAGGTTTATGAGGAGGCGTTTCAGGGAGGGTGTCTCCCGGAATCGATGAGAGAAGCAGTGATCACGGTGATCCTGAAGGAGGGGAAGGATCCGAGGGATTGTGAGGCGTACCGGCCCATCTCGCTTTTAAATGTCGATGGGAAAATCCAAAGGAAAATCCTGGCGGCCAGGTTGGCGATGCTTGCGCCAAATTTAGTACACCCTGATCAATGTGGGTTTATAGAGGGCAGAAACACATCAGGAAATATTTCCTGCTTGCATCATGTGATGGATCGCGTGAAGTCACAGAAGCAGGACATGGCTTTAGCGTCATTTGACGCAATGAAAGCGTTTGACTCCCTATAATGGAAGTGATTATTCCGGGTGTTGCGGGAGTTTGGATTCGGGGAAAATGTGTGCAGATGGCTATCCCTGTCGTACACAAAACAGCTGGCGATGGTAAAAACCAATAACTGCGTTTCGGAAACATGGGAGCTGGAGAGGGGGACTAGGCAGGGGTGTGCGGCCTCCCCAATTTTGTTCGCTTTGGCACTGGAACCGTTAGCGGCATACCTGCGGCAGGAGATGGGTGAAGCTGGAATTGAGGTTGATGGCCGGAGGCACATTGTATCCCTATATGCAGATGGCTTATTACTATATGTGGAGGACCCTAGGCTATTCCTTTCAGACCTATCAGAAATCTTGAGAAACTTCAGAACCATGTCGAGGTTCCGTATAAATCCAGAGAAGTCGGTTTTGTTTCCGCTGGGGGGCTACGGGATTGTCCAAAGCAGGAACTACCAGAACTGCATATAAGATGGGAGATGGAGTCGTTCCGATACCTGGGGGTGCGGGTGTTCCATGATGTAGTGGATACGTTCGTACATAACACTGGGAGGGCGCTATCTAAGATAGGTGACTCCATCCAGTTCTGGAGGGTTTTACCAATCTCACTGATGGGTAGGGTGGCATTATGTAAAATGGTAATCCTTCCGCGGTTACTATATTTTTTTGCAAATATACCGTAGGTGGCAAAAAAGGAGTTCTTTAGGATGCTGGATGTCAGGATTAGGGAGCTGCTCTGGGACTCGGGAGGAGGCGGGTGTCCTTGCAAACCTTGCGGAGACCGAGGGAGAGTGGGGGTCTGGGTCTCCCGGATTATGAAAAATATTTTGTGGCGGAACAACTGCAATCAGTGATGGTGTGGGATCATTGGGCGGTGGACCTCCTGGGAGTATTGGTGGGGCCCTTGCAGCGAGAATGTAGGCCGGCGGACCTCTTGTGGTACCCGCTGGGTAATGTGGGGACATCAGTGGTTTTTGAAGCGGTAAGAGAATCATGGAGGAAATATGTGGGTGGCAGGGGGGTTAAGGGCCGCTATGAGAAGAACCTCTAATGGGGGGCTGATCAGAAACTCTGCCAGGCAATTGGGAGGGTAGGGATACGAAGGCTACGGGAGAAGGGGTGTGAAACGGTGGGGGACTTTTTTGAGGGAGGGCAGCTCCTTACCTGCAATGAATGGTGTGAGAAGTTTGGCTTGCCACGGGGAGTTTTTCTGGTATATGGAGCGGTGGTTCGAGGATGGCAGAGTTATGGGAAGGGATACCTGAGGAGCTGGAATCATGCCCGGTTCTCCGAGTGTTACTCAATTGGGCTGGGGGAAGAGGACGTATCTCGCGGGTATATAAGGCTCTCGGAGAGAGATCAATAGGAAGAGAGTCAAAAGTTAAGGAGAAGTGGGAAACGGACATGGGGCGCCAGATCTCGAGTGAGGAGTGGGAGAGAGTCTGGGACCTGGTTCGGAAATCCTCGAGGAACGCCCGTTTTCAGTTGGTCCAATTTAATATCCTGCATAGGGTGTATATTACCCCAGTGGCACTTAAGGCGATGAGTGGAGAACATTCGGGTGATTGCTCCAGATGTGGGTCAGGGGATGGGGGATTCTGGCATATGGTCTGGGAATGTGGGTTAATAATAAAATACTGGGATGAGGTGCTTAAGGGAATAAATGAGCTACTGGGAGCCAACCTGGAGAGAAGCCCGGAGACCTGTCTGTGGGGGAACATACCGGGGGGGGAGCGTAACAAAGTATGAAACAGAATGGGTTGGTTTCCCCTATGTCCAACAACTCAGCTCTGGAGGAAAGATGGAGGAAAGATGTCCGAAGATGGGGATTAGGGGAGTTGGCGGTACTGCAGAAATTAAAGGTGGAGGAGGAGGTGGGGGAGGTAACGGTTCACTGGTCTCAATTGTTGAACGACCTTGCAAAAGACAATGATCTGCGCCCTCCGTGAGATGATGTAACTGGAGGAGATGCAATAATAAGGGAGAGGGGGAGTGTGGGGGAGCGCTTTGTGGATGGGCTGACTCTACCCTCAATGAACTATCAGTATTTGTGCTGGGCTGCTGTGGCTAAAGAAGACCGGAGATTAGTTCCGGTAGTGGGGAGGGCGAAGGGGGGGGGTGTTTGACAGGGGGTATGGGTTATGCGGTTGGGGGTTTTGGGGCGGTCTAGAGTTGGGCCTGATTTTTGAGGGTGGGAAGGGGGGGAGCGCCGAAGGACTGTTGTATTGAACTGTCAATTAAAAATGTTTGAAAGAAGGGATGTTAAGGGGGTTGGGAAGTTGGATCTGTTTAAGGCCTACGTGTTTATTGAAAAGGCAAATAAAAAGTGTTTAAAAAAAAAAAAGGCGAGGGGAAATCAACAGCAGCCAAGTAGAAACCTCCCCAAAGAAAGCTGGCAGGCGGCATGTGAAGATATTGGGGACATGAAGCACAACAGCACAGCTAGGAGGGAGCAGAAGGCCAAGGCGCAATACAGTAGGGTGAGCACAGGGACTTAGACATAGCAGTCCGAAAAGAAGACCTGCAACAATGCTTCAAAGAATTCCAAGATACTCTTATGGAAATATTCCAGACTCAATTTGCTCTGATGAAAACAGAACTGAAGCAATCTATACAAGAACTAAAAGTGGATGTCGCTAAGTTGGAGGAAAGGGTGGACACTACGGAAAGAGCCATGCAAGACAATGACACAAAGAAAAATGACGAACTTTTAGAGCACCTCTCCTGCTTATCACAAAATCTGGAACTACAGTGCGAGGATCTGGAGAACCTCTCCAGGAGATCAAACATCCACATTAACAATCTGCCGGAGACAGTGGAAGACAAAGACCTAAAGAGTATGGTGCAACAACTCTTCACAAGACCTATTGGATGGGCATCAAGAGGGTGCAGTGCAATTAGATAGGATCCACTGTGAGGGCTGTGAGGGGTCAGACATGCAAGACTGACACAAAGGTAAAGTTTTCTCAAAGTTTGACATTTATTCAAAGTAAAAAGAGGGTTGGATGAACGCCTAGCTTTCCCTAACCTAATAGAGCAGTGTTCTTCAAACTTTTCTGGTTGGACTTTCCCCCAGAGCAAAATGTGGTCAGGCCGGGGCCCTCGAAAATGCCAAATGGACAGTAAGTACAAATGGCTATGAATTATTGCGTGCCGCACCCTGCCCCCAGTATAGTCCCTGGACTCCCCCACATGCTCCCATCACAGTCTCTGGGCTCCTTCACCCCACTCCTAGCCCAGTCCCTGGGTTCTCCCCACCACAGGCCATGGGCTCTCCTCACTCTCCTCCCACCACTATCCCATGACTCCCCACATCCTGCTCTCACCACAGCCCCTCGCCCCCCCCCCACCCTGCTCCCAGCACAATCCCAGGGCCAGTGGCGGCTGGTGAATTCAAGGTGGGTTTGGGGGTTCTCCCCTGGGGATTTTTCTAAGATAATGGGTTAAAATGCTGCATTTTAGAGCACACTTTAAAAAGAAATTCGGTACAAAGCAAAACAATTTGCAATTGGTGCTGGGAGGCCTCCCTCATCCCACTTCTAGCCCAGTCCCTGGGCTCTCCCCACCTCACCACAGACCCTAGGCTCTCCCCACCATGCTCCCACCAAAGTCCCTGACAACTGCAATTAGGCCAGTAACTCTGAGTATACTGCTTTGAAATTGCAGTGGCATGTCCTGTACCGCACACAATGTGATTTTACTGCTTGATAGAGCCAGCTCAAAGAGATCCCCAGGAGGTATGTATTGGGCAGGGTGGGGCAGGTAGTTAGGGGAATGGCCATGTGGATTGATTAGCCTGGCTGCGTGTAGTAAAATGTGGTTAAATAATCAAATATCATCCATAGCACCCACACGCTGTGTATCTTGTCTCACATCTCCCTCCTAACCTATCCCCCTAGTTTTGGCATACAGGCGGTGCTTAAGTACCAGATAATAGCCACAACAAAACATTTGCACCACATGATGTCATTAAAGAGTTGTCTGCTTTGGGGCTAAAATAGGCAGAGGCAAGGGAATGGCACCTAGGGACACCTGTGTGAAACGTTTCATTTGGAAGCTCTACGATACAATTAAATAGTAGATGATAAATCCTTCGAAAGACAAAAGTTCGAGACATTGGCTTTGCTAATACTTCTTACTTTTGTGGGCTTGAAAGGATGCTGTGCCAGCCGAGTTCTCCGAATGTTCGGATATGCGATAGGCGAACCATCTTCAGGGCATTCATCCTTATATAATATAGAATTCTGAGGCACAAAGTGATGCTGTCTGGTCTATTTCAAATACATTTAACTTCACAAAGCAGCATTAACAAGACATTGCCAGCACCTTGCATTTGGAGGTCTGCTAATTTATTTTCCCTCTGCTGGCAACAACAATGGGTTCAGACACGAGCTTCCTAACAATACCTACGTTTGTCGTGCAAGTGTGACCAAGTGTACATTTCTTTTCTCCCACATGACATTTATGTACCTTTTTTAGGCAGCGCTCACGCTTATATGCGCATGGTGTTACCCTCAAGAATATAGCTTGCTTAATAGCCCGCAATGTGGCATAACTTGTCAAACCACCTTATTCTGTTGATAGTTTGAAAGCTCCAGTACAGCACTTTCTTCTTCGAATTCAGCCACTCCACAGAACCCACCCTACCTCCAGTTGTTTGCAATTAATAGTTTCTTTTATAGGCGTACTAATGAAGGTAATGCTGAACATTCAAGCTGGTTCCAAGGCCTATTCTACTTGTTCTCCTTTTATGACAACAGCCTCATAATCCTGCCCATGTCATTCCTGCCATCTACGAAAAGCCTAAAAGCAAATCATCCCTTGCTTTCCAGAATTGTATAAAAAAATCGTAATGGATGCTCTGGAAATACTGTTAGCATGTTTGTATATAGTTCTTCCGGCCAGATTCCTCCAACTTAGAAAACTGCTATGGTAACTGTTATTTTTACACAATGAAAAAGTACTACTTTGGCTGGCGCGTGGTGACAGTTATCAAAAGACTGTCTGGGACTGTGAATTGCAGCAATAAACGCTTCTCTACAATGACACTGCCTGAGCCGTGTGAAGGAGGCACATGTTAACGGCGGGGGAGGGGATAAAGTCAGCTGCAGGCGTTTTCCATTTCATTTCTCAGGAAAAGTAGGAGACACAACATCTTTGTCAGACTGTGTGTGCGTGACTCCCTGGACATGAGGCCGTGGCCCCCCAGAGGGTCATGTGACAGTATGAATACTGCTGTAGTAGAGAGATCCCTACCTAGCAAACTAAAACTAACGGAAACTGATCTAATGTCAACAATATCCCTAGCCCTCACACAACAAATGTATACAAGGAAAATATGGCTAAAGTTCAATTCAACAAAATAGTCTTGTAATTCAAACGCAAATGTTCTTGGAAGTACTACTTGTGACAAGGGTTGTATTCCCTTTGCCTGAATCAATTCAGGAACAGTGAAATTATTCTTCTGTTTCAACACAGTTCCGTTCAAAGAAATATAAAAGTCTTTTTCAACTATAGAGTCTTTCTTGAAGAAACAATAAATGTCCTTTTAACTACAACTGGTAGACAGTTCAAACAATTCAATGGTTTCCACAATGACCCTCTAGTAATGATGACTGACTTTCTCCCAAAACACAGGCTCCAAAGCAAAATGCAATTGATTCTTCTTCTTGTTAAGATAACATGTCACTCTTTTTCAACAATTCTTCTTGTCAAGATAATATATCACTCTTGTTCAACACTTCTTCTTGTCAATAAAACTTTTTTTGTCAGGATAGCAAACAACAACTTGCCTCAGTAGTATACTTCTTCTCAACAAATGATAAAGCATATAAGTTATTTCATTCAACAAAGATTCTTAAGACAATTCTTTCTGCCACAACGGTATCAAACCATCATCTTCTTTCTTGGTCCACTCGCCTGCTAGGACTAACCACTATCAGCACGTTCCTGGTATACTTGCCTGCCAGTAAGAAAACTCCTACCACTACCTTTAATGTTGATGTCTTGATTCCAATATTGCCTACCTGGAAGAAAACTCCTACCACTACCTTTAAAGTTGATGGCTTGATTCCAATATTCACCAGTCTTTCACAATTTTTTGACTGTTGGCAATGTGAGATATACGCTTTCCAAAATTATATCTCTTAAATGGGGCCTTAGGCTTTGCTGGTTCTATTAAGGGTCTTTCACAACTTCTTGGCTGATGGTAATGCTGGTTATGAGCTTTTCCCAGGGGTGGTCTTGGTCTAGTTTGCCTGTAGTCTCTTGTCTATAGATAATGTTGGTTATAGGCTTCCCCCACTGGTAGTTTGCCCAAAGTCTTTTTACAGCCTGTTGGCTGTAGGTAGTACTGGTTACAACCTTTCTTCTCTTGGAGTTTTCCCAAAGTTATTTGACAGCCCCTTGGCTGTAGGTAATATTGGTTACAAACTTTCCCCTCTGGGAGTTTGCCCAAAGTCTTTCTTCTTTGCCACTTAGCTTTGTTTTCTTTAACTGAATGGTATTCATTAAATACCTTCTGCTTAGATTTAGTAACTGGACGGTATTCAAAATCATTAGTGTGGGACAGCTTTCTTGCATGGAACACCCCGGTGTCAGCATACACGCTCTGCCAACTCACTGGTTCTTCGCGGTGACTCCATCTGGCTGCCAGGCCTTGCGAGCTTCAGGTAAGTTGCACAGAGGTCTCCAGGAGCATGGGCAGTTCTGTTGATCTTCCACGGCTTCTCCAGTCTGCTGCATGCTGCTTCAGTAGCACGTCTCCTTCACAGCTGGGCTTCTACTTAGTACTCTGTCTTCCAAAGCGCACACTCTACAGTTCTTCTGGCTTTCACTCATTGGGGTGACTTCTGCTGGTGGGCTTCTCTCCGTGGCTGCTCCTGCACCTCGGATGGCTTGAGCTCCCTCTGCTACGACTCCCGCACAGCCATGATCTGCTTCTTTCTCTGCTTCATCTTCTTCACAACAACTCCAACCACCCAGCTGGGTCTTATCCTGGGATTTAAATACCCTGCTCAGGTGCTCTAATTGGAAACGACTAGACCACACCTTTGAATATTCACACTCCTGAGTCCCTCTTGCCTCTGAGTTCCTCTTCTTGGTCTCAGTACTTTTGGTACTATGGGAGTCGAAGTCCATAGGAGAATGGGTAATATTAAGTTGCTCAATTTTATTTTCAATTAAATCAGATTGTTCTATAGACTGAGAGTTACCAGAGTAAGGGGAGCTTGGGTAAAAGGTCTGCCACTTCACATTAGAGTGAGAGGTTCTCTCTAAGTCCAAATCACAACAACTCATGGTTTTCATCTTTAGCTCCTGAGCCTCTGAGGCACCAGCTTGGATCTGTCTAACTGGCTCTTTATAACAGGTTCCTTGAAAATTGATGTCAAAAGGGATTATAACATTGATAGTATGCCATTAAATATCGAGGAACGATTGCATTTTCATCTTCAGAAGAAGAGGAACATCGCGTCTATCCCAGTGAAGTCACTGCTTCCCCTTAACAGTCTTCTCCCATGTGATCCTTCCCCCTGATACCACCCTGTGAGAAACCTGATGGTGTCTCACCCGCTAGTCCCTGGGGATCTGTCATCCAGGTGACCAGGACACGGCCATCCCTTTTGGATTTAGTTCCTGGGGGTGCACCAGTGTGGGAGGATCACCTGGATGGGGCGATCTTCGGGGAGTGCAAGTGGGACACCGGATGGCGAGACGCGGTATCCCCATCCCTATAACACCTTTACCCCATCCTACCAGAGAGACTTTGCGGAGTAAAGAGACTTGCATACAGAAGGTCCTGATATTATGATTTAACTGTATCCTTATGCTAAAGAAGCCAGAAACTGTGCTATGCTTGAGTGAACCACCTTGTCCAGTGCTAAAAACGTGGGGAAGGGAGGCCAACAGCCTGAACATCCTGACATATCATTTTTAAAACATTTTTCTTTTTGTAACATTATCCCCATGCTGTTTGTATTTAGAGGTAAGGATTGGCAAAAGGTTTTCTAGTATAGGTCCCTTTTATTTTGACAAGACACCACTAGGACTCTGTTATTATTATTTGATGGTCGTAGCTTGCTCCCATCTGTAGATTTAGGATTAAATAGGCATTTATCATACCCTTGTTGAAGTTCAATAAACACCCTTGAACTGTGGTCACTTGTGTCTGTCTTACTGTTGATACCATGCCTTCCTTACAACCCCCAGGGTTAGGACAGGTAGCCGCAGCCTTCCCCAGGCCACATGGGAGGAGACTTTAGGCTAGGGTTTAGTGATGACTCGACAGGGCCCTTGGAGGAGTGACTCATGGTATAGGGTGCGAGATGTTGGCGGCTATGATCTCATATGCCCAAAAGGAACAGATCCTGAAGGTGGGTTGAACATCCTGACATATCATTTTGAACACTTCTTTCTTTTTGTAACATTATCCCATGCTGTTTGTATTTAGAGGTAAGGATTGGCAATAGGTTTTTTAGTATAGGTCCCTTTTATTTTGACAAGACACCACCAGGACTCTGTTATTATTATTTGATGGTCGTAGCTTGCTCCCATCTGTAGATTTAGGATTAAATAGGCATTTATCATACCCTTGTTGAAGTTCAATAAACACCCTTGAACTGTGGTCACTGTTGTCTGTCTTACTGTTGATACCATGCCTTCCTTACAACCCCAGGGTTAGGATCAGGTAGCCGCAGCCTTCCCCAGGCCACATGGGAGGAGAATTTAGGCTAGGGTTTAGTGATGACTCGACAGGGCCCTTGGAGGAGTGACTCATGGTATAGGGTGCGAGATGTTGGCGGCTATGATCTCATATGCCCAAAAGGAACAGATCCTGAATGTGGGTTGAACATCGGAGCCCATAAGAGTCAACAGAATGGACGTACAACCGTATCAAGATTTGGCCCAAAGCACACTGCAAAAAAGGAGAGCAATGGGTCTGGTGGTGAGATTTCTCTCCCCAAAAAATGTGAGATATAAGTGGATTTTCCTTTTTGGATTGCTGTTCACCTGGGAGGGCCAACAGCACAGGGTTACGACGTGCAAGGAAGGGACGAATATTTTGCACCTACAGGATGAGCAGGGAGAGATCTAAGAACGGAATACGAACAGTGAACAACATAGAAGGCAACCGTGGGAATGGAAGACGGTGCTGAAACAAGTGCGGTGGAAGGAAGCCATGTAAGGCCATTTATTGGCCCTGGTTCATCCAATTCCATCGAATCCAAGGCAATTTGTCACCAGGGGGAAGGATAGAAGCAGTAGTGGGGGCCCCAGTACAAGGGGATTCAGGGTCAGCATGGTGTACTTTCAATATAGTGGCCATGGGGCGACCAGCTTTAGTTTGGGAGGTCGATTGAATTGAGGAGTGCAGGCTTTAGCATACCAGTCAAATGGAGCTCTGGGAATCTTGGAGGGTCAAGGCCGTGGGCCATTCGTCCAGGTTTCAATAGGAACCTTGATTTTCCCCAGGGAAACAGAGGGGGGGATGTTTGAGGTTGGGGGGTGCAGTGGAGGGCTTGGTGAATTTGGGGTGGTGGGGAGGGCTGGAGGAAGGAAGGGAGATGGCTCTGCTGGCGGTATGGGACTAGCTGCTTCAGGCAGGGGATGCTGGTAAACTATCTCTGCTTGTGATGGTCGACTTCAATTCAACCCAGCACAAATCAGATTACCACAGTCTCTCGCTCGAGGCTGTTATTTTGTTCACATCGAATTGATGGGGTTTACATATTCCTAATGAAGGTATTACAGGTGATTGCCCTCCTCAATTTACCTGGAAAAACGCTCAGCACATGCCGACTGTCGATTATATCTTTGTACCTCAGATGGTCTTGTACAACTGTACCACTTTATCTGTAGTCTCTACTGATGCTAGTGATCAGAATATGCTTAGGTTTTAATTTTGCTGTATCTAATCCAGAAATCCCTGCTAGTGCCTTGGTAGTGGAAGTCTGTGAAAGAGATAAGGCTCTAGTATGGCGTCCAAGATACGGCAATGGCTTCAATCATCAAATGTACTGGCTTTTGGTAACTAATGATGCTGATGTGATAGATCCTCACCATTATTGAGAGTTTAAATTGGCGCGCCAACATGGATCGTTTTTGTGGCGAGTTTAGTCCCTTAACATTAAGGGACACGAATGTTATACCCTCAGGTGGCATCATATTAGGATGTGCATTGCTGAATGGTAGCCACGTTGGTTCTAATGGTTCTAACATGTCTGGTCAATTTGATTTAAAATGTGAACGTGTGACAGGTACTTTCGGGTGCAATAGTGGAAGTACAAAAATGTGGATTTGGGGTCTCCTTCCCTTTCGATGAGTATGTGCCCTCCCCTCCACGTTGGAAGATGCTAAACCCCGGCATTTTAATAGAACTGAGACGCCCTTAAGTAAAGAAGGGCCACACTACAAGGGCCCCTCTCAGGCACATTTTCCAGATTATCACCAAAAAAAATCAATAATCGGACCGGGTAATCTTCAGCTGACATAACTTTGAACTGAAAGAAACTACTCTCTCTAAACTACATAGGTAACCCGTAGGAGTCTTGCATGAAACACAATACTAGGAGCGATCTGAGCCAATTCTTGAGGCTGCAGGACATTCCTCTCCGGAGGTGCTCGCCGAGCTGTTTTGGAACTCGTGAGCAGATATGAAGCATAACTAGAGGATCAACAGGTCTCCGGGTGTGTTGTAACGCTTACATTTCCGAGTTCCTGGGACTTGGCCCCTCTTGGCGGATGCGGGCAGGGACTTGCGCAGCGGTCCCGCAGGTCTCCTGGATCTGTCGCTGTCGGAGTCTGATGTGCTCCCCTGCAGACTGTCCAGGAAGCTAAGAGCCTCCTCCACTCTGTCATTCTCTCCCTCATGCTCGAAGCTTAAAGAAAAGGGGAACCCCCATCAATAGCAGATCTGGCGTTCCTGCAACCAGGCAGTCAGAGGGCGACAACCTCTTCGTTTGTTTAGTGTAGCTGCAGAGAAATCTTGAAAGAGTTTGACAGTTGTCCCCTCGAACACTATGCTCGTGCTCTCTGCAGAATGTCTTGTCTCTGCCTGTAATAATGGCACTTCACCAGGACAGACCTCGGGCTGTTTGGAGGACCCCCGGCTCTTTGGACTCTGTCGAATTCCATGAGAGGTGCGTTGGCGGGGTCGAATAGTGATGCCACCAGGGCTTTGACTCTCATTTCCAAACCAATTAGGGTTTCACCTTGCTTTTCGCTGAGGCCCTTGATGCGAATGTTGGTTCTTCGCTCCCGATTTTCTAAGTCGTCCAACTTCAATTCTACGTCCTGCTCTTTTTGTTCCAGGTCCAAGAATCTTGCCTCAGTAGACATTGCCGCAACATCACTTGACTGCTGATGATTTTCCGCGGCCTCGATGCGGTCTTCACCCTTGTCCATCCTTGCTTGAAGATCAGACACTTTTTCCGTAAGGCTAGGTTTTATAGAGCGGATCTCGGCAAATAGGAGACGAATATCTGATTTGGTGGCACTGTCGCAATCATTCCCTGGGATTTCCAAAGAGCTCTGAACCTCATCTTGCTCCATGTTCCTTGCAGTGTGGCAGAAAGCTCAAAGCTTGGAGAGAGTGCACGGTCCAGCTCACCGACAGAGAGGCGGGTCTACAAATGTCTCAATTACCAATTCCCTTTGTGGCTTCTCATTCTCGGGACTAGGACTGCTGTGTTTCTGGTCGGGGGAAGCCTAGTTTCACTGTCCCTTCTGTTATGTCGTCCGGTCGAGGGTCTCTTGAGACGTTACTGCTCCCGGTGGCGTTGTGTATAGTGGGTTTCCTTACTGTGCGATGGTACAATATCTTCTCCTCTCCCCACTATTCTGCTCCTGCCGGATCTTAGCGTAGGTTGTTGGCAGGAGCACTCGATGCTGGGGATTTGGCGTTTGGTGAAGGAGCTTGTCGGGCTGCTTGAGGTGCTCCTTCAGCCTCAATATGTTCCTAGGGGGTGTGCCAGTATCCCTTGGCCACCTTCTCACACGCCGCAGTGTAATCCGGAGCACCTTCTGGCTCTTCCCCCCACTTTCTAGGAGCTAGGTGAACTCCCCTGGCGGAGGAGGTATTCCGACTGCACTTCACACTTATCTGCCTCTTGGGGGCTCACTGCTGTGCTTGCCGGATCCAGTGGAGGTTTGGGGATATGTTTTTCACATTGCGGGACAATAGCAATGTGTGCACACTTCGTGGGGCTTCCTGCCTAATGTGCAGATGTTGCACACAGTCCCCTCAAGCCCTATGTGTGCATCGGGATAGGTCTGCAGTCTCTCCCTCCTTGCTGCGTCCCCTGGAGCAGATGAACGAGTCTCCCCCTGTGCCAGCCGAGTCTCCCCCTGTGCCTCCAGCCATCCTGATTAAATGTGGGTGGAGGCTGTTGGTATGTGGGACTGTTGCAATGCACTTGAGCTGTAGATGAGTCGCACCTGCCTTACATCAAAAGGCTAATGCGTGGCGAGTGCCTTGTGTGTGTATTGTGCCAAATTGCTCCATTTCGAGCAGGTGCGCAGCTGGAGGATTTCTGCCGAGCGGGCCGCAAGGGAAGGTGTCCGCGGTGTAGGGCGGCCCAACGGTGCGAAATTGCTCAAATTTGCCCGCCCGCTGCACCTTACCGGTAATCCTGCTGCTTTCGGGGGGAAGGACTCACCGTACAGTGGCACGGCAGTCGGATTGTTCCCAGCTCGTAGGTTTGGTACATGTGCAGGAAATCTTCCTTCTCTCTTTCACTGGAGCTCGGGTCTAGCGCCCGCCATTTTAGGAATGCGGCATTGCGGCTGGGAAGTCTGTATCAAAGGTCTTTTTTCTCATAGGGACTATTGCGGTTCTGCTACCAATTTCTACTCGACATGCCCCACTGCTTTATTGTGAAAGGGGTTCAATCAGGGACCACTGTGGGGCTGACACATGCATGAACACTAGACACACTGGTACCAGTTTGTGGAATGGGACCAGACAGTCCCAGCCCACTTCCCAAGCCCATACACACATTGCATGCACAAGCCTGCGGAAAACACAAGCTTTCCTGTGCAAATGCATGACCATGAAAGGGAATTCCTGACCTGAGGAGGCAGGAAGAATGCCAAAGAACAAACTGGCCAAAGAACAAGCAAAGAAATCTTCTGGCACGGCCCTCTTGGGACAGTAGCCACAGTTAGTAGCCAGAGGCGGTAAATGTGAATGGGCTAACTAAAAATATAGCAAACATTGTAAAAATGTAACTGCTGCCACCAGCTTGTCTTTACAAAACAAAGAGGTGATAGATGGAAGGTTTAGAATTAATCTTAAACATCTGGCAATTGCTCTGGGCAACCCTGCAGACCATCGTTCTTTGCCTGCCAAGCCCTTACAGAAAGTGAAAATATCATATGTAAATCAGGCTTGGTCCCACCCCCAAATGGGCATTCCAGCCCGAACTACTAGGTCATATTCCTTGTGCATGAGCCCACAAGCATCTCTAGGCCAAGCATGGAGTGGGACGGCTATGCCCAGATGTGGATCTGTGTCTGCTGGGCCTATAGACCAAAGGTACTCCTCATTGATGAGGCCCACGAGGCGGAAACATGTCTGGGGATGCTTGTGGTCTTGTCCCCAGGGTGTGGTCCAGGGAGACCAGAGAGTGGAAGTTGCATCGGGCGTGATCTCCCTTGTCACAGTAATTACCAAAAAGACATAGAGAGTGGAAGTTGCATCAGAAGCAATCTCTCATCACAGTAATTACCAAAGAGACACAGAGAGTAGAATTTACATTGGGAGTAATCTCCCTCGTCACAGTAGTGATACCCAGAAAACCAAGAGTCAAGAAAGCCTCGGGAGTAATCTCCCCCATCACAGTAGTGATAACCAAAGAACCAAGAGTCAAGAAAGCCTCTGGAGCAATCTCCTTCATCACAGTAGTGATACCCAGAGAACCAAGAGTCAAGAGAATCTCAGGAGTGATCTTGTCATACACTCAGGGAAGAATCCCTCCTTACTCACAGCTTTGCATACCCCTTCTGGAGATAGGGACGCCCAGACACCTAGCATAGCCAAAATGCCCACTACACAATCGCCTCCTCATTATGCCCCGTTACCTGTAGTGTGTGGGAAACGTCAGCCTCCGTGGCCTAGTGTCAGCCGCAGGAAGCGGCTTAGTTCGTTTCCTCGTTTTCGCTGGCAGCTGCCAGGCAGAATACGAACGGGCTGGAGCAGCCAATCGCGCCCGCTTCCTGGTTTCGCGTCGGCATCCCGATCACGTGTCACGAAACCAAATCACGTGATCGGATGTTGACGGACATAAAAACGCTCAAACGCTCCTCGCTTCACAGCTGTTTTCTACACTGTTAGGGTTTGCGTTACGGATACTTTTGTTCAAGACCTCGGCTCACGACACTCGGACTGGCTTTCTTGCTCCTCGAAAACTCTTCCCTGGATTTTGCTCGAACTTTGATACTTGGACTTTGTCTAAACGGAAACGGACTGGCTTTGGATATTCCCTTTTCTGAATTGTCAACCTGGACCTCGATCCTCGGATCATTTTGCTGACTGCTTTTGGATTCCTCGAACCACGTTTTGTCACAGTACTACGAAAGACTCTAGCCTCTCAGGTGATTCTCCCAGAGTTGGTGTTTCTTCATCTAGCTTTCAGGATCGCTGGCGTTCCCTCGTACCACAGCTTTGAACACCATAGCCCTTGACTTTGAACTTAGGTAAGCCTTACTTATCACTGACTCAAGGTACTGTTATTGCTTGTGTTAACCTTGCCTTCCTTCCAACAGCTTTGGGGTTCTCGACGCTGCTGATCCTGTGAAATACCATCCACCTGTGGTCCCAAGGCTCGCAGAGGGAGTTCATTCTACCTCTCTGCCTCTCTGTGGGGAACTTGGGAACGGAGGTCCATACTCTCTTCACTACGTGGCAAGTCACGACAGATCTCCCTCGTCACAGTAGTGATGTCCAAAGGTCTAAAGGTCTAAAAGACTAAGAGACAAGAGTACATCAGGAGGAATCTCCTTTGTCACAATGATAATCCAAGTAAAATATGCCAGAGCGACCGAGCATAGTGAGAGAGCCTGAACCAACCAAAGGGAGTTCAGGGGGTTGGGGTGGGGAGTTCTTCCTGACACCCGCCTCTGCCTTATGGTGCATTATACAGAACACTTCACACTTTCTGTGAAAAATTGGGTAAAATGCCAGACAGTTTGCAGTTGGTTTTGTAGGGTAGCTCAAATCTACAAAGCCAATAGATGCAACTCATCAACAGTGTACAGGGGCATTTCCCAATGCATTTTCAAGATGCCTTTACCCACAATATATGCCAGTATAAAAACATAGTCAAGCTGGCTGTGCCCATACATGTTCATAATGGCTGCACCAATATATGCCCGTATTGCCACATAAGAACATACTCATGTTTGCTTAGCAGATAATGCCAGGAATTATACTATAAGAAAACATGCCCAGGCTGGCTCAGCAAATATATGGTAGTATCCCTATGTTAGGACATACTCATGTTGGCTGTGCCATTAAAAATGCCATGCCACACTAAGAAAACATGTCCAAACTGGCTGCATCAAAAGGGCAGTTTAGCAACATAATAACGCTTATCATGCTTACTTTATCATAGATGGGCAAAATAGCTGCCAAGCCAGAGTAAGAAATAGCTAGACTGACTGCACCAAAATGCCAGTAAATCCATGTAATAACATATCATGTTTGCTTAACTATAGATTTCCAGTAAATAATACCATGCCACAGAAAGAAATGGCTAGACTGGCTGCACCCCAATGCCAGTCTAGCCAGGTAATGATAACTTATCATGATTGCTTTATTATAAATACCCATTAAAAATGTCATGCCACAGTGTGAAGTAGCTAGACTGGCTCCACCAAAAGGCCAGTCTAGCCACATAACATGCTTGTTTTATCATTGATGGATGCCCATCGACCAAACAAATGTGGTATTAGTGCACCTTGCCCCTCACCCACCAAAATCAGTTCCTAGGCACTGGCCAAGCACAAACACATGCATAAACCGATTCACAAACCATTCACTCACTCATTCACATGTGCACGCAGCCACTGGTACATTATACACTCACACACACATTACATAACAGGCAACACACCCTTGCATGCTCACATGCATATATATACATACACACATCAAACGTGCAGCCCACACGCACACACGCATGCGCACACCCACGCATATAGACACTTCCAACATTGTTTTTCTAACAAGCTCCGGATGCTACTCCATCTTCCCTGAGGAAGGCTCCCGCTTTGCTGTGACAGCCAGCTCCCGCTCTCCAGCCTCCACCATGCAGACAGGAAACAAGAAGCAGGGAGAGCTTACTTGTTCCTGTCATGCGCAGTGGGGCCGGAGCCCCGGTTCCACAACTGGCCAAGCACAAACATATGCATACACCGATTCACAGACCATTAACTCGCTCCTTCACATGCACACCCAGCCCCCTATCCATCATGCACTCACACACATTACAAAACAGGTAACACCCTTGTATGCTCGTATGCATATATACACACATCAAACATGCAGCACACATGCATGCGCACACACACGCATACAGACACTGCGAACATGTTTTGTTCTTACCTGCTCTAGACCCGACTCCATCTTCCCAGAGGAAGGCCCCCGTTCCGCTGTGGCAACCGGCTCCCGCGCTCCATCCTCCACCATGCAGACAGGAAACAAGAAGCAGGGAGAGCGTACTTGTTCCTGTCATGCACAGTGGGGCCAGAGCCCCGGTGCCGCAACTGTACGCAACTGTATTTTTTCTTTTTGAAGTCTGAGTGCATTGCTCTTTGTGAGAAACCTGAAGGTATTCTCACTCATACTCCCCGTGGATCCTTTTATCAGGTATCCAGGGAAAGGCCATCATTCTCATTGCTGACCCTGGGGATGGAGAAGTGAGGGAGGATCACCTGGATGGAGGGTCCTTGGGTATTGGCATTGAGATGTCCTCAGGTGAGACACAGTATTCCACATTCCCTTTTACCAAATAGTCCTCAATCCCAGACACAGTCATGGGATATTGTTATCCCTGTCCCAATATCAAAGAACATGACCGGAGATAGCACCAGTCTACATGCATCAGAAAGAGGATGAAAAGAAGAGGGATTAAAAGTGGGGTGCCAGCAGGTGAGGCATGGTATCCCCCTTACCCTTTTGAAAAACAACTAAACCCTCCCCCGGCCCTTATAGGCTACTGTAAGACCTCTCCCCTCTTTACCGCATCTTTTATCTCTGACAGTACAGGGACGAGGAAGAGGTGACTAGGAGTGATGAACACTAACACCTCATTTCACCACTCTAGTACTGGGACAAAGAAGATGCCTGTAGAGTGCGTTAAAGGTTAGGCATGTCCTTTTAATAATGGTCAGGCAAACCCAATTGAACATCCACACCGGCAACCTGTCAAAGGGTTGCAGGTGTATAAAGGGAGACCATAAATGCAGCAGAGAGAGCAAGAGGGAGGCCTGGGTGTCAGAGACCAGCAGGGGACCCATGTCATGGGGAGGCAGCCGTGGTGGGACCTGAGAGGAAGCCAGGATGCTTGCCGAGATCCAAGAGGACCTGTGGATCCCAGGACAAGCGGGGCTGTGAAGCTAACACAGGCGTGGGAACCTTGTGCGAGAGAAAAAGCAGCTGGAGCTGCGAAAAGAGACAAGAGGAAGAAAGGATGCTGTCCAGGCTGAAGCAGCAGGGCCGCCGGCGTGTGGAGGACGGTATCCGGAATGTGAGCGGGGCTCGCAGAAGCCGGCCCAACAGTCTACAAGATGGAGAAGGAGATAGGTGGGTGGGGATGTTTTCGGATTTCCTTTTGAATAGCTGTTAATTTAGTAGTACTGAATTTTGTTGCACTGATGTATATGGAGTAATCTCTCACTTGTTCCCATTCTGTTGTTACTCAGTTGTATTATTTTCTGTATAATTATTAAATAAAGTTGAAAAAAAAAAAAGATGGAGAAGGAGAAGCTGAGCCACCGGAGAGGAACACCAGGACTGGTGAATGTCGGGGAAGTCACCCAGCACTGGGGCACTCCTAGCAGGCTATGCTTAAGCAATTAAGGGCTGCACATGTTTTTTGGTTAATATCAAACTGAATGCAGCTTTGAAACAAGGTTGAATTACATTTATTGAATACTGAACTAATTGAAACTTTGTACACAAAGCTGAAATACTTTTATTGAACACTGTATTGCTTGAAACATTGAAAGCTGATTCACATATATCAAACATCAAAATGAATGAAAACCTTTCAACTGAGCTAAAGTAAGCTTATTGCATACAGAACAGAATAACAATTTATGGGCAAAGTTAACAACGGATGACAACCAGAAGGGAAAGTGCCCATTTTCAAGTAACTTACTGAAAAGAGCACATGTGTGAAAGAATACCACTGAAAGGTGGGTCCGGGAAAAGACTGCTGTAAAGTAAACTTTATAAACACATATAATACGTCAAAGCCAAAGGCTGTAAAGAAGTGTATAACACGTGGTGACATAGCCAAGAGGCTGACCAGGAGAAAGCAGAAACGTGTAAAACGGCATACAGAGCCAAAACGGGTTCCTGGTTGCGCGACCTTTGATGGATGGACCGTGTGGTCTGACAACTGCACCTAGACCAGTGAGCCTTAAATGATGAACATCAAAAGACATTGTGAAATTAACCAAGGAGCACTATGAGTGAAATGGTAAAGCGAACCAGAAGGAGGGTGAAGTGGATCTATTTTATGTTGAACATTTTAAGGTTGAAACCAGTGCAAGTGCTACATTGAAATCTTGGAGAAGGGAACCCTGAGATTTGAGAAGCTGCAAATACTGTCTTGAGGACGGAGCCTCAAGACCCCATCTTTCGTGTGAACTGTGTTACATTGAACATGGGTAAGGGAGCCCTGAGGATTGTGTGGAAAGGTATTGCCTTGAACTGGGGAAAGGTAATCTTGAGACTTTTTTGGAACTTTCCTGAACTTGGGGAAGGGGAGCTGAAAGGGAAGCTAACAGCTGGAAGACGCTCAGAACTTTATATTGATCACTATTTCTTTCATTATTGACATCCATACACATTTTATAGCTTTAGTTGTGAGGGCAAGGATAGGTTTTGGACACAGACAGACCTTTAAGTTGAACTCTTTGGCTCAGACTTTTCTTAGTTTCGTTCAGGTAGGGAAATCCCACCCTAGCATAGGGCAAGGTAGGCCTTCTACCATCTTGACATTTGAGTTACTAAATCATTTTATTTTGAACTTTGAATCTGTTGTCTGTGTCTTGCTTCATGATGCCTTCACAGCTCCGACTTCACAAAGAAATCACAATGATTTAATTGGTTTGTAAAGTTGGAGTGCATTGCGCCTTGAGTTGACAAAGAAATGATATGACTACAGAAAAAAAGCATTTCTTTCTGAAGCTTGTCGGGGACCCCCAAGAAATGGTGTTGTGGGGCCACCTGCATCACGTGGGATGTGGCGACCCTCGCTATGCCAGTGATATTATCACATTCAGCACTGCCCACTTATACGACACAGCCAATTTCAAGATTTTAGTTGCATGGCAAAATAGATCCAATTTGATGTGCTAATTTATAGGAGTTTTGTCATTATTAGGCATTGCTTGCATGACATACAGTTCTTTCTTTATGCCCGCTAGTCTCTGCATATCTGGTTATAATTCTAACAAATTCTAACTTTTTCTTTGGATGTGGGCTATTGTCATTTTCCCCCCTTCTTTATCCTTTTTTCATTTAAAAACAGTTACATTACTAACAAAACAATTATATAGTTAACACTAGGACCAGGAAAGAACATAGTTTCAGCCATTAACAGAATCCTTCGTACTGTACAAATTGGAATCCATATAATACATAATATCATGTCATAGATAACATATTTTCGTATTGAAGGAGATGGTAAAAGACAGGCTTTTGCAATGCTGGCACATACAATTAACTTGTTCTATGTTTAATGTGACGGGTTGCTCACCACAAATAACCACTATAACGCTATCTGACAGCCCAATGCTGTTTTTTATGGGTTCTGTAGAAAGAAAGAAAAAGAAAAAAAACTGAACGGACAAAAAAAAATGCTGAAGTTGCTTAATGTCGATCAGCGGGAGTGGGGGATGCACGGGTGGCCTCCGCTCCCCTTGATCGACATTATGGGACGTAGGGGGTTGCAGGGGTGTCCCCGCTTCCATAAAAAGGAAAGCGGGGGACAAAGGAAGTATTTGTTTTAAAAAGGAAAAAGAAAAGCACCCTGCAGTGGAAGTCCCGCCTCTAGATGGGGAGGCAGAATTTGCGTCACTGGGTGAGCGCTGCGGTGACTGAGAAAAGGTAAGTTGGACGCTGGAGGTAAGTATGTAAGTATTAAGGGTTAGGGAGGTGGAGGGAGGGAGGTTGGATAGTGGGCAAGGGTGATGCTTGTTATTATTACCTTTTCGAAACGTTTTGAATTCATCCTTCCAAAAACAAGCGATTTCCAGTAACTTTAAAAGGGTCCTTAGGGCCTACCGGTTTTTTAGGGGATATTTGGCACTAGGGCCATCCTTTTCTCTCTTCTCCGGCGTTCTCCCCACCTCCCCAACCAAAGTGTCCCTAATGGGTGTTAGTTCTGTTGAACGATGACACGTGTGTGTCTGCTTCTGGCTGGGACTAATGGTGCTTTCCCTGAGCTGATGGATACCTGTCTCCCTAGGGCTCCTGTAAATGTCTCTACCCTAGCCCACTTAGTACTGTAAGGGTGTTATGGGGATGTTGCCTTCTTCTGCACTGTACCACCTGCTCACCAAAACAACCTCACCTATCCTTCTCCTACACTGTGTCCCAATGTTATTCTCCTCCCAACCATTTGCTATCCCTTGAATCTCACATTCTGCCCTCTTACCTCCACTCGTGGGCTTCTCTTCCTACTTTTCAATTCCTTCACTCACTGCTGTCACTACCGCCTTCTATCTCTGATAGTACATTCTACTCCCTTCTTTCTCCTATGCTACCTCTTGGCCTCTGCTTCTCCTGCGCTGCTACTAACACTTCTCTGTTCTTAACACCACTCCTTAGTCCACTACTCCCTCTCACGAGTTGCTCCAATTTACTACTACTATTATCACTCACTACTACAGCTCCCACTCTATTGCTACTACCACTTTGTTAACACCACTACTACCCTACTACCTCTTCACCCTCTAGTCTTACTCTTCACGGCCACTACTACCACTACTACTACTTACTACCTCTCTCTCTAACTGCTACCACTCCCAACTACTACTACCTCCTCTCTACTCCTATCCTACTACTTGTCCACTTGCACCTTCCTCTCACACACAAACCCTCCACAGACCCCTCTTTCCAATACCCTCCGCACTCCCTTCACCTTCATATCTTCTGGTCTCTCGGATGTCCTCCACCACCACCTGTCCTCGCCCATTACGTCTAGGAGTGGCGGAAAGCGGGATCTTACAGGGAGAGACTCCCCTCTTGGAAATAAGGACTCCCGTTCAGAGAAGTAATTCCCTTTTTATCTCATACAAAAGGCAAAAAAAGAAATATCTTTAACACCAGAATCCTCTCCTATGTGTTGTTGTATTACATATCTGGAAGAATGTCTATATGGTATTGAGATGAGTAAACATCAAGGAGTATGAAAGAATGAACAGTTGCCTGACACTCAGACGGGGACGCCCAAAGGAGTTAGGCCGAGCTTGACTCAAACACAAAGGAAGGACTATTCCTGCCACTTGGGGAAGTCTCGGTCTGACCTCATAAAACTGGGAGGACTTAGGCAAACATGGAGCGAGACCAAGGAGTTTCAAACAGGTTCTGCAGAGACCGAGACGTGGACCTGCCGAGTGATGAGAAAAGCGGAGAAGAGGGTGTCCGAGGAACATCTGTGGGCAGAGAGCCTACCAAGAGACTCTGTCTAGAAAGAGTATCCTTGTAGGGATTTGCTCGTAGGAAGCAGCAATCAAAGAACGTCAAGAGAGGAGAAACCTCTCCGTACAAAAGCCATCAAGGTGGTCGTACCCCGAGAAGTACCGATTACAGAAGTAACCAAGAAAAGTGAAGGATACCTGCCATACATTAACCAGGAGGAGGAGAGAGAAACCCTGTGTCGAATGGCTATACCCTAGCTGGCATAAGAAGAGTGAACCTAGCTACTGGACTCCTCATATTCGTCCCAGTAGTAACAAAGGTTATAAGAAGAGTGAACCTAACTACGGGAACCCACATACTTGGTCCAGTAGTAATAAATGCTATAAGAAGAGTGAACCTGACTACGGGACCCATCATACTCGTCGCAGTAATACTTGACGTCATATAAAGAGTGAAGCTAGTGAAGATGGGACTCCTTTCACTTGTTCCAGTAGTAGTGAAGAAGGCAAGAGAGGTAGGTAGAGTTAAACCTTGGGTACATTACCCAGATCCCGAGGGAGTAGTATAGAGACCCAGAGACATAAGACTTAGGGCCTCATCACGAGTTGGGCAGAGTGGTACAATGCGGTGATAACGCTATTACTGCCACATTTACCTTTTAGCTGGCGATAAAATCCCCCCTTTCTGCCCGTTTTTGGCACTATTAGCACAGCGATAATTTCGCCGCCGCTAATAGTGCCAAGAAACCCCCATTGGGTTCAATAGACCAAATCGGAATGGGGATTTACCTCCCCAACGCAAGTTGGGATCCGGCACAAATCGCTCCAGACCGAGTTAGGGTAACGACCGCTGGGATACTGTCCAACTCAGGATGAGGCCCTTAGTCTCAAAGATAAAGAGGCAATAATACCTAAGGAGAAAGAGAGACTGTTCAGTGACTGGTGCAAGACATAGAAGAAGATAGGGTTCAATACCCTGGAGAAGAAAACATTAAAGAAGCCAAGAGGAATACAAAATAAGATATGGACAAGTTCTAGGAAAGAACTGGTCAAGAAAATAGCCGAACACTATTTAAAGCTTACCTATTGAAACAGAACATCTTTCTGAACATCTTTCTGCCCCAGGAGATGGGAGGCATTCTCCTCGTCTTTAGTTGGTAAGTGTTAGTGGTAGGGTCAGGACAGGTTAAGTTTGGGACTGAGGACAAACATTTGATTTTGGACTTGCACCGTGATGATGAGCACTAGTTTTATTTGTGTTAGGTAGGGCAAACCTTAGTTTAGGGAAAGGTAGGCCTTTTCTCTTTATTTTGAATAAAGTACAGTTAAACATTGTGAATCCTAGTCTGTCTCATCCTTCCGGCTGGCCACACACTGTACCCGGGGAATTGGTTTGCTGCTCCTTCCACTGGTGGCCAGTGTGATGCCTGTTGTTGCATCCCGGTGCTCGGCCTCGTCCCGCAGCGCTGCCCTCTTCTTCTCAGCGCTGGCTCCTGCTGCACTTTCCATGGTTCTGGTACTCTGCCACAGCCCCATGGCCCGGTAGTCTCTGGGCCTCATTACAAGTCAGGCAGGCTGCCGCCGGACTCGTAGTGAATTACCGCCTCTGTGATTGCCGGAATCACTGGTGCATTACAACCTTGGTGACCAAGTATTTCCGGAGGCGGAATTCCAGTAATCCCCATTCCCAATGGAAACACTGGTTCCGTCTATGACAGAGCCAGGTGTTCCATTTCTGTCTGCAGGCGGGTGGCGTTACTCCCCCCAGGTCAGACCTGGCGGGAGTGACACCTCCCACCTGCAGAACTCGTAATCTGCCGGTTCGGAAACTAGGGTGGCGGCGGGTTTACCGCCACCATTGTTTCCGGACTGGCAGGCTTATAATGAGGCCCTCTGTGTCTTAGTGGGCGTGGATGCCGCCAGCACCTGAGGTAAGGCAGTGGAAAGAGGAGTCCTGCCCACAATCAGGCACCTAGGTGGGGTGTCAGGGGTGGGGTGCCAGGGGTGGAGTGTCAGGGGTGGGGTTCCCTTCCCTGACAGGGTTGTGAAGGTAGCCCTATCACAATAACCCATATCTATGCCTCAAGCTTGCATGCTGAAGCCTCAGTGGCAAGAAAAACCCTCAGGCTAGCCCACATATCTGCTGAAGCCGCAGTGGCAAGAAACACCCTCAGAATAGCCCATATATCTTTTGGCCTGCTTGACGAGAGTAACTATGCAGTGTATGTTAAAAACTGCTCACTGTGTAGCGCAAAGGGGGTGATGTAGTGCTGTTTGTACGGATGGTGGTTTTAGGGGTGGAGTAGAGAAATTTGATTATGTTAGCATAATCGCAGTGGGTCTGTGGCTCAACCAACAACTGTTTGAATGTATTTTGCTCATTACTTTTCCTCAAATTTTACAATCAAAATGTAGAAGGTGCGTTGGGGGTCAGGAAATATTGGTGTGGTTGGGGTAGGTACGTGGCGAGAGGTAGTGGAGAGATTGCATGGGTATCTATTTGCCCTTGTGCAATAAGAAATATGAGAAAAAAGCAGGCAAAAGAAATGTGAGCAGTTTCTTTCGAGCAATAGACATGCATCCAATATAACCATCTCTCAATCACAAGCGACATAACACCTTGAAAAGGGATGACCATTTGACGGAGTCGTATGCTTTGTCAGCGTAGAGGGTAGTGTAAGGGTGTGCAAGCAGGAGACTTACACACAAGTGGCATGATTGTTGCTAAAGACTATTAATTTGTGAGAAAATAAAGGAAAAACCTTACTAGACCCTATCACAAAGAGGGGTTTCCCTGCCTCAACGATATGTCAGAATGTCCATAACCAGAAATCCACCATCCTGTGTCAAAACCTATTTCCTTCTCTTACACTTCTAACTAAACAAAAAGGTTGGTGACTCCCTTCCCCAGGTTCAATCCCTTTCAAAGGTACCACACACTGTTCCAGATTGAAAAGTCTCAGTTGACAAATAAAGCAATGTTCTAACTCCAACACCTTGGTGACAAGAGAATTACTCCCTTCCTTTGACCTTTCTCAGGTTTCTCACAAGGTGGAATGACTCCTTTCTCCTGGCCTTTCTTAGGCTTCTCACACTGCTAAGAGAATGACTGCCTTTCCGTTGTTTTTCTTACAATGTCACAAACACCAGGGGAAATGACTCCCATCACCTGGCCTTTCTTAGGCTGTAGGCCTCTCACAATGCCAAGAGAATGACTCCCTTCTTTGGCTTTTCTCACAATACTCACCAACACTAGGGGGAATGACTCCCTTCCCCTGGCCTTTCTTAGGCTTTTCAGAATGCCAAGAAAATGACCTCCTTCCCATGGCCTTTATCACAATGTTCACGTACACCAGGGGGAAGTACACCCTTCCCCTGGCCTTTCTCCAGGCTTACTTTCAATACAGTGCTCCCGGGGGAATGTCTCCCTTTTCCGAGTCTTTCTGAGAGTTTCCTTACAGTATACAACTCCTGGGGTAATGTCTTCTTTCCCAGGTCTTTCTCGGCTTTTGTCTCACTGCACACCTGGTTCACTACCCTAACATCACAACGCGGGTGTGGAATGAAGGTAAAGTTCAAACAAGTTTATTTAAATAATTTGTAGTTATCGTAGACGCATTCTGCTGGCTGTAGCACAGACGATAAAACGTTGTAAACATAATACACATATCAAGAATACAGAATACATATGTAAAGTCCAGTGTGCAAAAGGTGCAAAGAATGCATCCCCAAATGGAGAAGAATTGGGAAATTCTAAAGTGAAAAAGTAGCCATCATATCCTAATCAATGAGGATAAGAAGGACTCCAAATTGATTCACAATCTAAAGTTAATAGAGTTAATAAAATCAAGCATACAAGTGAATTAGAATGGGTAGAGTCATAAAGCATTTTTTTTCATTATGCAGAAATCTACTAGGTGAGACAATCTATCATAATGTATTTGTCTTCAGAGTGTTTTCTGAGCTCTCTTTCAGGGTCTAACAATGTTCCCTCCTTCTTAGCTTCAACAATCTCCAAATGGTATTGTGGGACTGTTTTCCTCAGGACATACTGCTTCTATTTGAAGGTCTGTGATAAGTTTAAACTTTCTATCTGTGAGGTAATATTTAAGGTATCCTACAGCCCACTTTATTGCTAAAGCTTCTAATTCAATGGTGGCATAATTAATCTCTCTGGGGAAAGGTTTTCAGCCGATGTAAAGCACCGGATGTACCACTCCATGATATTCCTGTGATAAAATCGCCCCTAACCGTTTTTAGAAGCATCAGTTTGGGGTAAAACCTCCTTATTAAAGTTAGGGACTTTTAGCACAGGCTTGTTATATAGAATGCATTTCAGGGTATCAAAACAGGCCTGATCTTCTTTTTGCCATCGTAATTTCTGAGGTTCAGTGTTTTTTCACTTATCGATTAAACAGTCCTTGGTGGTAGAGTAATTAGGGATAAACCTCCTATAGTAACCGGTAAGTCCTAAGAAGGCCCTAAAATCTCTTTTTGTTTTAGGAGTTGGGGTTTCATGAACATCCCGTACCTTCTCTAACTGGGGTTGTACAAGTCCGTTTCCCCCAAAGAAACCCAAGTATTTGTTCTAAGTGGCATGTCTTGGGGTTAGTGGTTAGGCCAGCTCATCTTAGGGCTCAGATAATTTCATACCAATAGTACAAGTATTCTTCACAGATTTTGCTATGGATGGCAATGTCCTCCAGATAGGCATGGCAAAACCAGAATTGGGCCGCAAAACTGGTACATTAATCTCTAGAAAGTGGCAGGAGCGCCATGGAGCTCAAATGGTAGAACTTTAAAGTGAAATAGTCTGCTTGGGGTGGGTAGCTGTCTTTTCCCTATCTTCCGGGTTTAATGGCACCTGCCAATATCCCTTGGTAAGATCAATCGTTGAGAGGTAGAACGCTGCGCCCAGTCGATCCACAAGATTGTCAATTCGAGGCATTGGATAATTGTCAAACTGGGATACGCCATTGAGTTTTTTAAAGTCTATGCAAAACCTCCACGATTAAACAGGTTTTACCACTAGGACTATTGGTGAGCACCACAGACTTTGCGATGGCTCGATAATATCCGCTTTTAGCATTTTCTCCACCTTTGGAGTACTATTTTTTTTTTAATATCTCGGATGCAATAGGGCCTGAGATTAACGACTTTCCCAGGGGGGAGTACTTATATGATGGTAAATCCAGTGGTCGAAGTGGGCAGGAGTGGTTGGGGGTGGTGCTCCTCTACTTCTCGTTATTAAGTTTCACTGTTCCTATACTTTTATTTTAAAAAGAACGCATTATGGAATATTTTCGCTTTAAAATAAAAGTGTAGGCAGAAGTTGAAACATGCATGTTCAGTGCAATGCACTGAATGTTCTCTTGAACAGCAGGCGCATGTGTTTGGAGGTTTCTACTGTGCGTGGGAAGAGGAGTGGCAATGGGGTTTGTGGGAGCAGGGGCAGGCCAGTAGGGAACATTGTTCCACTACTTCTTTTCGCACACTTCGACCACTGGGAAAATCCCCTTCACTCTCCCAGACTCACAGTTAAAGACATCAGTGAACTGATCTAAAATATCTTGGATGTCTTGTTGTTGGTACTTAATTGGACCCATCAGTCTCTGCGGACAGGAGGCTGGCCATTACCATGGAGAAGGACTCTGCTGGGTCCTCTTTCCATTCCTTTAAGAGGTTCACGTGGTATATTTGAGTCTTAAGTCTTTCATCAGGTTGGGAGATACGATAGTTACAAGGGCCAGTCTATTTTTCTCAAACCTGGGCTGCCTTTGCCCGACAGTGGCCCCAAACTGCTGCACTATATGACAACTATGGCACCGTTTTTGCCAAGTAAATACAAAGAATGTGCTCTAATGGCAGCCCACCCATTCTTGTACCAAACATGTTATGTTATGTTATATTATATGATTTGTAATGCGCACCCGGTACCCGAAGGCTGATGGGCGCAGACTAACAGACACAGAACAAAACTACACATACAGCAGAACTATAAGCTGTCCGTTGTTACTACTAGCACGGCTCTAAACAGCGAGCAATCTTTTCAGCTTTTTAAAAAAAAGTTCTGTTGAGACCAACATTCTTATTGAAGTTGGGAGGGCATTCCAGGCAGTGGGGGCCGCTACTTCAAAAGAGCCTTGCCTTGTCTTGTTGGTCTTGTGCCGGGGAACAGTGAGTATATTTGAGTTGTCCGATCTCAGTGACCTTCCCTTGTCTTTCACAATTATGGCTTCCTTCAGATATGATGGCATTGGACATCAGGATTGAGCCATTGATCTGCGAGGCCTTCAGCGTTTGTTCTTTAATATGCACAAGCCATCTCGAGTCACGTGAAATTGTGACTCCTAGATAACGAAAAGAAGAGACCCATTCCAGTTTTTTGCCTTCTACAGATATTTCATTGCCCCAAGGTTTGCTGTTACCCACATACATGAACTTTGATTTCCCCACATTTATTCCCCATATAACTATTGAACCCATTCACTAATATTTGCAGGGCCGGTTTGGTTCTGGCTGTCAGAACTGTTTCATCCGCACATAAAAGTGCACATATCTTCTGAACGGCTGTCCTAGGGCCATCACTCATCAGACCAGACAGTACACTGGGAAGTGATTTTGTATAAAGGTTAAAAAGGAGCGAGTTATTACACACCCCTGCTTCACTCTCCAGGTCATTCGAAACGCCTGAGCTGTTTGACAACTGGTCCCCAATCTCACTCTTGTCGACAAGTTTATATGAAACTGAAGTAGAATTTGCCGTAAATCCTCTGGCATGCCTATTTCACACAGTACCCTCCAGAGCTTGTTATGAGTTACACAATCGAAAGCGGTGGAAAGGTCCGTGAAACCCAGGTATATCGTTCCTTTGTAGCCTTGAATGAACTTGTCCAAGAGCAGAGTCAGATTCAGTGTCTGGTCAACTGTGCTGAATCCCTTATGGAAACCAAATTGATACTTGGTCAGAATCTGGTTTTCGGTAATCCAATCCAGAATCCTGTCATGCAGCACTCATACAAACCACTTTGCTGAAGTATCAATTAAGGAGATTGGGCAATAACATGCTGGATTCCTTTGTTTGTTTGATCACTTTTCTTAAAAACTGGCACTATCATTGCCTCTGGAAGGGAGGCATAGTATCACAAGTATGACACTAACACACAAGTTACAAGTTTTAAAACCTTTATTAAATTCTTGGGATTTGAAGACACTCCTACTTTGCCCTATAGCTAAAATGGGAGTAGTCTCTACCAACCATCAAATAATAAAGAAAACACAGTCCTAGTCAGTCTATGGCAAATCAAAATGGCCTATACTAACAAAACCTAATGCCTGCCCTATTTCTCATAAAAACAGTGTGTAAAGGGGAATATGTATGCAAAGGGAAATCTGTGTTATAACATAAAGGATCAAAGTGGCTGAGTCAGCTCTCCTCCCCATGCTGGACAGCACAGAGAAAGGCGGCCCCATAGACAGGATGACACACTCTGCCTCACGTTCTCAAAACAAAGGCAGTTCAAAACACGGATCGAGACCCACCTGGCTTTCCACGTTAGTCACTTATTCCAGCATTCCAAAAGTTCTTTCACAGTTCAACATAAAGTTCACGTAGGTCTCCCTCCCTCGGACTCGGACCTTTAAAAGTTTTAATAGTTCACGTAGGTCTCCCTCAGCCGTGTTCGGACCTCTCAATCAACAAGTACCTGATTCAACGCCGATCTCCCTCACCCGGGCTCGGACCTGACAATCACAGCACTTGCAGGGGTTCCCTTCCCAAAGGTTAATTCACATTCGTTAGGGTTCCCGTCCCCTTACTTATCACACTTCCGGGCTCCCTCAGTCAGGCTCAGACCTTTTTCTGATGTCAAAGACGTTCGCTTGTGTGAGGCTTTTACCATAGTCCTCCGCAGGACCACTTCGACTTTCTCTTCAGCTCACACTCTTATGCTATTTGCCCCAGTGTCTCTTCAGCTCACACTCTTATGCTACTTGCCCCAGTGTCTCTTGGTATCGGTAGTTCAGTACCATAAGGACAAAAGTTCAACCAACTTTCTCTTCAAACATTCACCTTTTCACTTCCCCTTTTGCCGGGGTTAATCTTGGCCATTACGCATTTCATTTCATTCACTTTGCTGCATTATAACATAACATTTCGCAGAGACTTTTGAGTGGGCTACTTCCTTTCGCTGGACCACTCCTCTACTTTGTATCAATGGCTTCAAAGTTATCAGCCACTGAAAAGTTCATCACTGGTTAGCTTTCTTTCGCTTCTCATCAGCATATGCGCAACCTTCACTTGTGAAATACACTGTTGCAGCTTCAATCTTTCCTTGACACAAACCGGCCTTTCATGTCTTTCACTAACTTCACCGGTTGTGCGCGTCTCTTTCTTGTCTCTGCGGTTTTGATTCACAAGTCAAGGTTAATACCACAGGCTTGGCCTCGGCTCCCCAAATCTGTCGTTCAACCGGGAGCGTCCTTGGCTGCGATTTGGCTTTCTCTGTGTCTCCTTCACGGTTTCCCGGAAGCAAGGACCTCCTGTAGGGATCTTCAGGGTTTCCCTACCCTTTACTCAAGTCCCTTGATCGGTCGTCCTGCCCCAGTATCTATGCCTTTGTTACGGTTCTGCTCCTTCCCGTGTTCCACCTTGCTCAGAGTGTGTTTCACCTTTTATCCATGTGGGGAGACCTAATGGGTATCAGATGTATGTGTCACAGCGACGTGCTGGTCGCTGTGGCACCGATCGAGAAGGGCGTCTCGCTTGCTTTGACTTTCCTTCCGCAGCTTGGAGTGCCGGTCTAGTTTATTCCATCATGGCGCCAGTACACACTGGCTTTTCTTTCCACAGCGGAACTTGCTCACTGTGTTTGAAACCTCCAGAGTGGTCTCTCTTCTCGGGTGAGACGCTTGTGCTTCTGTGCCTCTCTTTTACTCATTTCCAGCCCATTTCTTCTGCCTTTTGCTGCTTTGCTCTCCTGCCGGCTTCTCCACTAGATTCTCTACCCTCCTCCTTCCTTTGCTCCCGATTTTCACCTGATGGATCTCCATTGCTTCTTGCCTGCTGTCTTCTCTACTGGATACTCCACAACTGCTGTCAAGGGATGACTACAGTGTTTTTATGCCAGACTGGCTTTTTCCCTGTCTTGGGGGCGCTGCCCTTCGGTTCTGACTCTGTGTACCTCCTGCCTCAGTTTCAGGATACACCATGGCGAAGGAGGAGGGTCGTCCTTTTCTCTGCACTCAGAAACTTTGTGATAAACCAAAGAGCAAGACCGCAACTACTGCAGAAAGTGAAGATCACACGGAAACTACAGGTGAGAGACGTGAGAGATTGAAACGCCAAAAAGAAGATTGCAACCATGGCGCAGATGCAGGAGTTTGTGAATGCAGTCCAAGCATTTTCAGCTGAAGTGCAGAATCTTAAAGCTGAGAATGCCTTGTTGCGTCATATGATGACCGCTAAAGATGCTTTGACAATGGAAGCCCCTTGGGGGGTCTTACCTGTGGAAAGTTCGATGGAACCCCAAAACAACTCAAGGAGTTTCTGGATGCATGTACAGTGCATTTTCTCCTCAGAGAAACATATTTTGCCTCCGATAAAGCAAAGATTGGATTCATGATATCCAATAGGACAGGAAGTGCTTTATTCTGAGCTACACCCTTGGTCATCACTGCTAGCCCCCTTGTTGCTTCCCATGCTGCCTTTGTACATGCATTAATGGACATGTTTGAAAGGCAAGAAGGGACCTCCAATTCTTATGAATCATTACTGGACATTAAACAAGGGTCACAGGACATTTTGTCCTATATTTCCAAGTTCAGGAAACTGGCAGCTGAGGACGGATGGCCCTAATTGGCTCAGTTTACCATATTCAGGTGAGGCCTTGCGGAGGACATCATGGATGAATTAGCTCACATTGCTCATCCAGCTACACTATCAGAACTCATATCTCTGTTTCTGCAGATAGAATACAGACAGCAAGAACGAAAGAATGAAAGAAGAAAGCACAAGGGTGCTTCTTATCCTTCTCGACCAGTGACCGCCCCTTCTCTCAAGGAGTGTGCACCTACAGATGAACCCATGCAAGTCGGCCCTGCCCGTGGACTGTTGACGCCAGATGAGAGACAAAGAAGGAGAGACCTCGGGCTTTATCTTTAATTCGGGTCTCAAGGGCATCTTCTCAGGGAATGTCCAGAAGTCCCACCAAGGAGGTCGGGAAATGCAAGACCCCGATCCTAGAAGGGATGCTAGACCAGGGAGTATGAAGACATCCCAATGTCAGCCAAGAAGTCACGGAAAACCAACTGATGGTACTACGTGTTCAAGTGGAATAAAACACCGCATGCTCAGTCAAAACCTTGGCTCTTCTTGATTGTGGTGCAGCTGGAAATGTTATGGGCTGCCATGATTCCTACCCCCGGGCATCCGGACCAGGTCCATCTGTCCCGGGAACAGGCATCCAGATACTTGGGAAAAACCCAGCAGCCCCAGCTAGGGGCTATCTGGGTACAGTCCTGGCACCGTAGGCGCCAGGCTCATAGAAGGGGTCAGTCCTGGCACCATAGGCGCCAGGCTCATTTGCTTTCACTTACCTCGTGCAGACCATGCTGCTCAGCATTCAAGCCAATGTGAAGTCTGAAGGGGGACTACTTTATTTCAGGGACTATTTTCTTACTCAGGTGTGGTCTTGGGAACTTCTTAACTGGGACTACTTTGAAGGCTATTTAAACCACGCCCGAAGAGCAGCTCACGCTTCGCGTTATTCTGCATCCTGCAGCGTAACGCTCACCGTGCCTGCAAACCAGCATCCAGTCTTTTGCCACGCCCGCCTCAAGTCTGGAGCTCCTAGAAAAAAGGGAGAAAGAAGGAAAAAGGTTAGAACAAGAACAATACTTATTTCCTCACCTGATTCTGGATCCATCGCGCCTTCGAATAGGAAGAAAGACGTTATTTGATGCGCGTCGCATCGCCTGCTGCAGCGCCGCGCTATACTCACCAGCCTTCCCAGCACCTCCACGATCCACCTCTGTCTTCATCATTTCTTCGCCAAACTCCGGCACCTAAGGGGAATAAAGAACAGCAAGGTGAGCCTAGAGAATAATAAGGCAAGATTAGTCACCACAATAGACTTACCTGATTTTACCACCGGAGGCATTCTTCATCTCCACGGGCCGGCGCAGCCTCCATTCATCTTCGCCGAACTCCGGCACCTAAGGGGAACAAAAGGACAGCCAGGTGAGCCGAAAGAACAAACCAAGGGAATCTCTATCATCATAATAGACTTACCTGATTTTACCGCCTGAGGTATTATTCCTCAAAACGCCACAATTTCTCACTCTGCACCTGTAATAATGGAGAAGGCAACAGATTACATACAGGTGTCATTTACCGGAAAGTGTTGGATAATACAGACTCTTACCTGAACTTTACCAGCTGCACGAGGCAATCTTCTCTAGGGTCAAGCTGCAAGGTATCGGACAAGAGTGAAAGTCATTTTGAACTCTTACGAACTATATACTTACGGCTTCTCGCCAGGATCCTCAGAGTCAATATTGTTCTGGAACTCTCCAATTCCTTCGGACCAGTGAAGTACTGGTTATCCACGCGCCCCTGCATTCTACGCAGGATGGAGAGCTCATCCTTTAAAAACCTAAGGTGAGAATATAAAAAGAGACATCAGAGGTGATTAGAGGGGAGAACAGTGGGGGGGGTTATCACTCAAATCCACAGGTGGCTAATTCCCTTTCTCCACTTTCAGGAGAATACTTCTTAGGGTCAAGCAGATGAGATTAGGTGGGCCAGTCCAGTCTGTTATCTCTGCACTATGCGTCACGTGGGTGGAAACCGCAGCTGTCCTGTTCCGATCGACGCCCCTGTGGGAGCCAGGTGAGCGTAACATGGACAATCAATGGGCCCTTCAACATCGATTATGTTTGAGGGACCGAGTCGTAAACGAGCCAGTGGAGGGAGTTGACGGAAGACCCCTGAGTTCCGGTTTGATTACAAAGACAACCCAAAGACTCAAGATGATGGTGCAGGAACACCAAGAAGAGATAACATTCGACATCATCAGAGCCGCTCATTTTCCGATCACCCCCGGAATACCATGGCTTCGGAGACATAATCCGGCTATTGATTGGGAAAAGAACATTGTAAGGCTTTCCTCAGACTATTGTACACAGCAATTTTATGGAGGAGTACCAACCATTATGTCCAAAGTGGCCCTGTCTGAAGGTCCGAATCATTAGCTGCCCGCAGTGTAAGAAGTGCCATTGGTTCCCTTAAGATACCAAACCTATGCCAACGTGTTTAACAATCAGATACCCAAGAAACTCCCTTCTCATCGGGAGGGAAATTGCACCATAGACCTCATCACAGGTGCTGTGGTACCCTTTGTTCGAATGTTCACTCTTTCCTGTTCCGAGAAGAGAGCCTTACGACAATACCTGGATGAGAACCTCTACAACAGTCTCATACAAGAATCTAAGTCCTCAGCAGCGGCCTCTTTGTTTTTCATCCCAAAGAAAGACACTAGCGAACTTCGGCCATGTATAAATTATAGAGGCCTCAACAAGATTTCAGTGAAGGACCAGTATCCCATGCCTTTAATAAAGGACATCATTGAAGCTGTTCAAGGTGCGTCCGTATTTACGAAACTCGACCTGAGGGGTGCATAACATCTTCTCTGGATCAAGGAGTGGGATCAATGGAAGACCGCTTTCCGGACCCCCTTCGGTCACTTTGAATATCAGGTGATGCCCTTCGGTCTGGTGAATGCATCTGTGGTTTTTCAACATTCTATGGACCGAATATTTGCAGATGTACATTTTCATCACGTCATTGTATACTTGGATGATATCTTGGTCTTCTCCTCTTCTTCCAAAGAACATCAACATCATCTTTCAGGAGTTCTCCAAAGGCTTCAACACAACCAGCTCATGGTCAAGCCAGAAACATTTCTCTTCGAAGCACCTTCGGTCCCCTACTTAGGGTTTATACTAACCAAAGAAGGGGTTCACATGGATACACGAAAGGTTTTGGCGATCTCTACCTGGCCCACCCCAAAATCTGTAAAAGAAATACAGAGGTTCTTGGGGGTAGCCAACTTCTAGAGCCATTTTATCCAGAACTTTTCGGATATCGTTCTACGATTCACTGCCTTCTTAAAAAAGGATACTCTGTTCATCTGGGGAAGGGTAGCAGAACAAGCCTTTCTGACACTCCGAGAAGCCTTCTGTAAATCCCCTGTACTGATTCTACCGGACCAGTCTAGAAAATGTATTGTGGAAATTGACGCCTCCCAAGGGGCTATCAGGGCGGTGCTTAAACAACTAGCTCCAGATCATGAAGAACATCCAGTGGCCTTCTACTCCAGGACTCTAACAGCCAGTGAAAGAAATTACTCTGTGATAGAGAAGGTGCTGCTTGCCATACGGGCTGCCTGTACGGAATGGAGACACCTCCTGTTGGGAGTAGAACATCCTTTTGAGGTCCGCACAGATCACAAAAATCTTCAGGTACTCCAACATATCGAATGCAACAACAGCAGACAAGCCTGATGGGCTTATATTTTTTTGCAATACGATTTTTTCATCATTTATCTACCCAGGACCCTGAACATCATTGCAGATTCATTGTCACAGAGGGATACTGACGAGAACATGGACCACCTAGTTCGTAAACGGATCCTAATAAATAAACAGGTTGAATATGTGATTAACGCATTTGCTGATAAACTTAGGCCTGCTTCTTACAGAACCTTTCTCACATCCATACCCCTGAAGCATCAAGGACATGTTACCCAAAAGGAACAGCTGTTTTTCTTCAAAGGAAGACTGATCGTCCCTCAAGTCCTTTACAGAGAAGGTTCTTTCGTTTACCCATGATATCCCCTCTGTGGGACATCAAGGACTCGCTGTTACCCAATACCTCCTTACCCACACCTTTTGGTGGCCTATCTTGAAGAAAGATGTAAGGGATTAGGTGCTGTCCTGTCCCACTTGCTCGAGAAGCAAGTACAACACGCACAAACCCATTGGTAAACTCACACAGTCAGTGGTTTCCCTAGGTCCATGGACACATCTATCTACTGATTTTGTAGTGGATATACCCCCTCTGAGAGCAACACCGCTTTCATGGTCACAGTAGATTTATTCAGCAAGATGGCTCACTTTTCCTCATAACCTCGCATTCCCTCAGCGCCGGTTATGGCCTCAGTCTTTCTCAAGGAGATCTTCAGTTTGCATGGATTACCACTTTCTATTACCACTGATCGAGGTTCTCAGTACACCTCCCATTTTTGGTCATCCCTGTGCAAGCTTCTGGGCATAGAACGGTCGTTGTCCTCTGGCTCACACCCGTAAATGAATGGCCAAACCGAGCACTTGAATCATACCATGGAGCATACATCAGATGTTACACACCACTAAACAAGATAATTGGTCAGCCATGTTACTTCTTGCAGAGTTCGCTTACAACAATGCTCTTCACACAGCTACCAAGATGAGCCCTTTTTTTGCCTAACAGGTATGCATCCCCAATCTCTACCCTTGTCAGTGGCTCCAGTGACAAATATACCATCTTTAAACATTTTACGGCAACAAATGGCCAACAATCATTCTTTGGCAAAGAGCTGTCTCCAGGAAAGCAAGGAGAGGAACAAGAGGTATGCTGATCAACATCGATGCAACAACCCAATCTGGTCAAAGGGAGATAAAGTCTGGCTGTCAACAAAATACCTACCTAGATGGATCCAACCCTCTAAACTCTTCCCGAGATATCTAAGTCCCTTTCTCATAACAGCCAAGATCAATCCTGTGGCATACCAGTTACAGCTTTGCAAGTCATTGAAATACATCCATCCTGTTTTCCACACTGTTTTCCACACTTCTTTGCTGCAGGAATACCGTCCGGACCCTTTCCATAGTTCTCTACCTTCCGTAGCCCAAAGTACTTTGTCCAATACCGACTCTGAGGAATATGAAGTAGCCAGTCTATGTGACTCCCGATATTCCTGAGGAGCTCTCCAATACTTGGTACATTGAAAAGGCTATTCCCCTCAGGAACGTACCTGGGAACCAGCCTCTCACATTCATGCTCCCGTTCTCCTCAGACGATTTAATCTGCGACATCCCTGGAAACCAGGACCAGACCGGAGAAGAAGGGGTCATACTGTCACAGCGACGCACTGGTTACTGTGGCACCAATGGAGAAGGATCTATCGCTTGCCTTGACATTCCTTCCGCAGCGTGGAATGCCGGTCTAGTTTATTCCATTATGGAGCCCGCACATGCCATCTTTTCTTTCCACAGAGGGTCTCACTCACCACGTTTCAACCCTCCAGAGGGCTCTCTCTTCTCGGGTGAGTCGCTTGTGCTTCCTTGCCTCTCCTTTGCTCGTTTTCAGGCCTATTCTTCTACCTTTTGCCACTTTGCTCTCCTACTGCCTTCTCCACTGGATCCTTTACCCTCCTCCCATTGCTCCTGATTTTCACCTGCTGGATATCCATTGCTTCTTGTCTGCTGCCTTCTCTACTGGATACTCCACAACTGCTGTCAAGGGATAGCTACAGTTTTTTTTTATGCCAGACTGGCCTTTTCCCTGTCTTGGGGGCGCTGCCCTTCAGTTCTGCCTCAGTGTACCTCCTGCCTGAGTTTCAGGATGCACCGTGGCATAGGAGGAGAGTTGTCCTTTTCTTCGCACTCAGAAATTTCAGGACAAACCAAAGAGCAAGACCGCAACTACTGCAGAAAGTGAAGATCCCACTGAAACTACAGGTGAGAGACGTGAGAGTATGTGATTAAAGTCAAGTGCCTGACTTTGCCTGACCCGATTAGCGGGACATGTCCAATGAGATATGTAAGTGTTAGCCTCTTTACTCTCAGTCGCCCTTTTCTTTGGCCCAGTGTTTGTGTAGAAAGGGGGTGGAAGTTGGGACCTTGCAGGATCCTATAAAATTGGACGGGGGATGGGTATGGGAAAGGAGGGAATACTGCGTCTCACCATCAGTTGCCTCACCTCCACTCCTCGAAACACCCGTCACCCAGGTGATCATCTCGCACTGGTCCCCCCTCAGGGTCTGCATCCAAAGGCGATGGCCATGCCCTGGCCACCTGAGAGAGAGAGATCCCTGGGGACTAGAAAGTGACACACCCTTTGGTTTCTCACACCTTCCTCTATGAATGTCACGACCCTTGCCCAAAACCCCCTCTGGCAAACCCATTGGCCAGGTGGAGTCAGGACTCAGGCCTCTAGAGCCTGGCATCCTTTTCAAAAGCCCTCATGCAGCCAGTCCTGGCGCCTATGACGCCAGGCTCATACACCATGAAAAACAATGTGCTTGGGAACAACTTTATTGTATTGTCAGCCAACATGGAGGCATCCACATAGCTTGGTTCCTAAGAACCAAGCTATGCGGTCTAGTGTTTTGGGTGTGGTAGCCTAGGGACTACTTTACCTGGACTATTTTGTTGGGGCTATTTAAACCACACCCAAGCAAGACAACACGCTTTGTGTTACTTTGCAGCTTGCAACGTGACGCTCACCGTGTCCAGCTATTCCCTCGAACCTCGGAGAAGCAGAACCTGCAAGGAAACAAAAGGAACATCATTAGCAGCAGCATCTTACCTGCAGTCTTCATCTTTAAACACTTGCAGCGACTGAGAACAGCTTCCTCGAATTTGCACGCCTCTCGGATAGAACGACCTGAAAGAGGAAGATAGAGGCAACATTAAAGAAAGCAGTAGAGACATTTACAAATTACGAACTGCTCAAAAGTCTTACCTGGCTGGTCGCCTCTCGGCTGGCACCACTCCGGACATTCTACTCGCGCTGAAGAATACCGGAAAACACAGGTTAGCAAAGGCAAGACTTCTCAGCGCTGCGCATAGCGCTTACTTACTGCATCATAGCGCTCTTAATGCGCCATCATTTACCAGCGGGGCTCAACCAAACCAATTCACCGCGCTGAAGCTCTGCATACCTAATGGAGAAAAAAGAGACATTTTAAACAATGAAAGGCATGCAGGATAGAAACAAAACTAAAGAACAGCAATAAGACCTACCTGAACAATATCAAACGGGCCGGCGTCAGTGAAGTAACTGGACCGCACTCGCCCATGAAAGACAACACGCCCCTGCAAAGAAGGCAGGACGGAGAGCACGCCTAATTCTACCACAGGGTGAGGAGAGGGCGCCAGAAGGACTGAAATCATACGGGGGTGGAGGGAGGATACTTCCCCCAGTCGGTCAGTCTTGTACAAGTCCTCCTGTATTTTCAGGCAGAACCTTCCCCGCAGACCACATCAGGGCAAAGCTGAGAAGCATACCAGCGAGTAACCCAGCTGGGTGGCGTCCCTGTGGATACCAGGTGAGCATAACAGAACGCAAAGCCTACCATAACAAATCCACCTGGGCGCCATGGAGACATCAGAAATGGACCAATTGGCCCAATTAGACAAAGAACACACTGAAGAGATTAGCAGGCAATACTTGCAATCACAGGCAGGACAGACGCCTCTACCTGGAAGCAATCCAACGATGCAAAACCCTGCCATACCACCCACTACGGTACAGATCACGTTAACTGGAACAGTGCCTTTGGCACCACCAGAAAGGTTCTCAGGCGACCCACGGAAGTATGCGGCATTCATCAATCAGTGCCGCCTTCATTTACTTTGTAGGTCTGGAGCATTTCTAAACGACCAAGCTCTGGTAGCTTTTGTCTTATCATACCTGAGTGGTAGTGCAGCAGATTGGTCGGTGCCATTGGTAACCCATGACGATCCTCTATTACATGACTTTGGGGGGTTCCAGAGAGAAATGGAAAAACTTTTTGCTCGCCATACCCAGGAACAAGCAGTAGACAATTAACTGTTGTCCCTCCGACAGAGGAATCAGGAATCAGTACATTGCTACCTTCAACAGACTGGTTGCCGAAGCTAGGTGGCCAGAAAACAAAAGAACCACGTTATTCCATCGATGTCATGACCCACAGGACGCGCTCCTTTTGGTCTTCCTGGTCCTTATCGCAACAGGCCTTGCATTCCCTGACACTCCCAACATGGCCGTCCAGCGTGACACACCTTCCGTGGTCTATACGTTGGACGTAACATATTCTACTAATAGACCGAACCCCCGCGGCTCTGCGCGTCTCAATGCTATTGCCAAGTAGCGATCAGACTTGTGCTCCGTAGTTCGCAGTATTGCTTTCCTGGTTCCTAGCTTTTTTACTTCCATTCCTTGCCCCTTTCCCTTTTCCTCTTGCTTCTTGGACTTGTGCGCCATCAGCACGTCTGCATCCCGGAATCTTAAACGCACGCTGGTGTCGGAAGAGACTTGCTCAGCCTTATTCAAGTCCAGGTCTGTCCACAAGAAGACACCGCCCACGGAGTCCAGCAAGGATCGGTCTCAGGTGAGAAGGGGGGAACTCTGTGACAGTTTGAGACTCCTACCGACCGCACTGGAAGTCAACATGGAAGCGGCCGTCCAGGACCTGATGCGAGGTATGCAAGAAATAACCACAGAGGTGCAGAATTTAAAGGCGGAAAACGCTGCTCTCAAGCAATTAGTTCTATCCCGTGATTCAGCCGCAAAAGAAAGTGTGTTACTGGGTGGCATTGTTGACAAATACGATGGGTCGGCAAAAACCCTTTGTGGATTCCTGGACTCATGTTTGGTTCACTTTACATTTAAGCCCTATTACTTTTCCACTCCCAGGGCTAAGGTGGGGTTCATAATCTCTCACCTTTCCGGAAATGCTTTAACCTGGGCTACACCCCTAGTTAACTCCGGCGACGCTCTCCTAGATGACTACGATGGTTTCATACGGGCCCTAAAGACCATGTTTGATCGCCCTGAGCAGGTCTTTAGTGCCCAGGAACGCCTCTTAGATTTTCAGCAGGGATCCCAGGATGTGCTCACGTATGTAACCCGCTTCAAGCAATTGGTCAAGGAAGCTGATTGGTCTCCGGAGGCAAGTTTTACCCTTTTCAGGAGAGGACTGAATGAGGAGATTAAAGATGAGTTAGCCAGAGTGCCCCGACCGATCACATTCCAGGCTCTTATGGACCTTGCCATGCAAATAGACTTTCGCATCCAGGAAAGGAAGGCAGAGAAGAAAAAATCTAGGGGAAACCCCCCGAAGGTGTCCTTTGAGAGTACCTCCAAATCTGACACAAACCCTCGATCAGTCACCGAACCGGAACCCATGCAGATAGGAGCCTTCCGTGGACCCATATCCCCGCAAGAAAGGATGAGAAGGATTAATACAGGGTTGTGCATGTATTGTGCCTCAGACAAACACTTGTTTAGAGAATGCCCTCTGGCCCCTCCTCGGCGTTCGGGAAACGCCAACTCCCGATCCTAGATGGAGCAGGGCTTCGGGAGAGAGATGTTTGCTCCACATCACTTCCATCCTTGAACTCTCCTGGACAAAACAATCTAGTGATACTACAAGCCTTCCTATCAACCTCCGGGAATAAGACCTATCCTGTTTTGGCCTTGGTGGACTGCGGGGCTATGGGAATATTCATTGATCAAGATTGGGTTTTTAGTCACCACATCCCATACAAAACACGAAGCATCATGCAGCCGGTGGAAGCGATCGATGGAAGACCCCTCACTTCGGGGCCCATAAGCCTGCAGACCAAAGAGATCCAGCTTTCAATTAACCACCACCAAGAGCGGATTCGATTTGACATTATTAAGTCAGCTCATTACCCCATGGTACTGGGCATGCCATGGTTACAGAAACACAATCCGTATATCAATTGGAAAGCAGGATCACTATTCCTCGGCTAAGAGTTTTGTATGTCTCACTGTATAATCCTGGATCCCTCCTTGACCCCCTCCCAAGAACCACCAATAGACCATCAAGCACCTCTCATGGTTTCCAATATCGTGCAGGTTGCTAAGGCCTATCAGGGATTTTTTGATGTGTTCTCAACTGCCATAGTCCAGGCCTTACCCTCTCATAGGCCTGAAGACTGCACCATAGACACGGATCCCTCAGCAGTGATTCTTTTTGGCAGGATGTTCATCCTTTCCGAACCTGAGAAAAAGGCCCTCCGAGAATACTTGGATACCAACCTTGAGAATGACACCATAAGACCTTCAAAATCTCCAGCCGGAGCTTCATTGTTCTTTGTTCCTAAGAAGGACACTAAGGAACTCAGACCCTGCCTCGATTATCGTGGATTAAATCAATGCACCCTCAAGGACCGGTACCCTTTACTCTTAATCTCGGATATCCTGGAAGCGGTGTGATTTTCACAAAACTGGACCTCCGGGGTGCCTATCATTTGATTCGTATCCGGGAAGGAGACGAATAGAAAACAGCATTCAAAAGTAAAGGCTATATTATCCTGGCCTGCCCCCACGACCGTGAAACAAGTTCAATCCTTCCTGCGGATTGACAATTTCTACCGGAAGTTTATACCCACCTTCTCTGAGATTGTTCAACCGATTGTTGCTCTCCTGAAGAAAGACCCCCCCTTTGTCTGGTCTATTCCACAAGATAAGGCATTCCAACTCTTGAAGACAAGATTTACTCCAGCTCCCATTCTGGCCCAACCCGACATTGATCGACCATTCCTTGTGGAAACGGATGCCTCTAACTACGCCATTGGAGTAGTGTTGAAGCAAGAATTTGAGGATAAACTAGAACACCCCATTGCTTACCGTTCATGAACCCTGACTCCCAGTGAGACACACTATTCCGTCCTGGAAAAAGAACTTTTAGCCATCCGCCAAGCCTTCACTGAGTGGCGACATCTACTCCTGGGAGCAAGATATCCAGTCCAGGTCCGCACGGACCACCGAAATCTTCAAATTCTACAGTCATTAGAGTGTCGGAACAGTCGTCAGGCTCGTTGGGCCTTCTTCTTTGCCCAGTGCCAGTTCCACATCACTCATGTTCCTGGATCACAAAACTTGATTGCTGACGCCTTATCTCGACGGCCTGACTATGAAACTACCGAAGATAAGGCCTATCCTAAAATGTTTCCCCACACGGTTTTTGTAGCCCAAGCAGTCAACCTTCTGGAAGAAATCAGAGTACAAACCCAATCCTCTGAACTTTGGAAGAATATTTCAAGAAAGAATCAATGGAACCTGAGAGTCAAGGAAGGATATTTGTTCAAGGACAACGCTCTGCTCATTCCTACACAAAAATTACAACAGAGAATAATAAACCTCTGTCATGATACCCTTCACTCCAGACATCGTGGCATCACCAACACCCTCCACCTCATACAAAGACAATTTTGGTGGCCTAAAATGAAGACTGACGTACAACTATATTCCGAGCCTGTGCAATCTGTAGTCAGAATAAACATGACAACAAGAGGCTGGCGGGTCTTCTGCTACAACCCGCACTGCCAACAAGGCCATGGGAATGTATCGCTACAGACTTCATTGTGGAATTACCGCCTTCCAGAGGGTACACCACCATCATGGTCACCATTGACTTGTTCACTCATATGGCTCATTTCACACCCCTCAATAAACTACCATCCTCATCTGAACTGGCTGGAAACTTTATGGAGCACATATTCCGCCTTCATGGACTTCCTTCCAAGATAATTTCCGATTGAGGACCTCAATACGTCTCACAATTCTGGAAACACCTCTGTCAAATATTAGGAATCCAACGCGCTCTTTCATCAGGTTATCACCCTCAAACCAACGGGGCCACAGAACGTGCTATTCAGACTCTGGAACAATATCTTCGATGTTTTGCTACTAAGGTTCAGGATGACTGGTTGCTCCTGATACCCGTGGCTGAATTCGCCCATAACAATTCCAATCATTCATCAGTAAAGACTAGTCCCTTTTATTGCAGCCAAGGATTCTATCCATCAGTTCTGCCCTCTGTTCTTCCACAATCCACACTGGTACCGACTGTCGACTCCTGGATTGAAACACTCATCAACATACACAAGGAGACCAAAGAGCACTTAGAGAAGGCCAGAACACAGACCAAGAGATATGCGGATTCCAAAAGAAGACCCGGGCCTTCTTATTCAGTTGGAGATCAAGTCTGGTTGTCCTCGAAATTACTACCCCGACATCTGCGGCTGAACAAATTGGCCCCCCGGCATTATGGTCCGTTTTCCATCAAGGAAATTATAAACCCAGTCTCATACCGGCTCAAGTTACCAGAATCCTGGAAAAAGATTCACCCAGTTTTCCACACCTCCTTATTAAAACCTTACATTCAATCCTCCCGGAAATCCTGCAGACCCACTCTTGTGGTGGTGGACAATCAACTGGAATATGAAGTGTCCCGGATATGCGACTCCAGGTATAAACGGGGTCAGCTTCAATATCTGGTTGAATGGAAAGGATATCCCCCCAGTGAAAGAACTTCGGAACCACTTTCTAATCTGAATACCCCTCGACTGCTCAGAAGATACCACTTCATACACCCAGGCAAACCTAGAGGAACAGGTTTTCGGAGGAGGCATGCTGTCATGACCCAGAGGACACACCCCTTTTGGTCTTCCTGGTCCTTATCGCAACGGGCCTTGCATTCCCTGACACTCCCAACATGGCCGTCCAGCGTGACACACCTTCTGCGGTCTATACTTTGGACGTAACGTATTCTACTAATATACCGCACCCCCGCGGCTCTGCGCATCTCAATGCTATTGCCAAGTAGCGATCAGACTTGTGCTCCGTAGTTCGCAGTATTGCTTTCCTGGTTCCTAGCTTTTCTACTTCCATTCCTTGCCCCTTTGCCTTTTCCTTTTGCTTCCTGGACTTGTGTGCCATCAGTACGTCTTTTTCGTTTCCCGGATCCCCGGATCGCTGCAATCCCGGAATCTTAAACGCACGCTGGAGTCGGAAGAGACTCGCTCAGCCTTATTCAAGTCCAGGTCTGTCCGCAAGAAGACACCGCCGACGGAGTCCAGCAAGGGTCGGTCTCAGGTGAGAAGGGGGGGAACTCCGTGACAATCGAGGCTTATGAGGCAAATTAAAGGACGTCTTAGCCCAGGTGGTTGATCCACCCAGAGACTGTGCAGAATTCATAAATCTGGTTGTGCAGCTAGACCATCGGTTGCAGGACTGAAAGGCAGACCGGTCTAAGATGGACCCTCGGACCGCGTATGTTTGACCAAGGGAAAACACACCCTGTGTACCTGAAAATGCTGTAGAACCCATGCAGATTAGAGGGATACGGCCTCCATTAACAAAACAAGAGCGGGACAAAAGAAGACAACAACAGCTTTGTTTGTATTGTGGGAAATCAGGACATTTCCTGAAGGACTGTCCAGTAAAACCCCCAAGAAGAACAGTCAGGGCCACAGAGAAGGATGAAGCTAAGGAATCGGAAAACTACCAAGCTCGACAAACGTAGAGGTCAGTTTTTCGAGTGAGAAGAAAGAGTTGCTGACCTCGCACTTTGCAATACCAGTGATCTTAATTAACCACCAACAGTCATCAAGAATGCATGCCATTGAAGCATACATCGATAGCGGAGCAGTTGGAAATTATATTGATCAAGAACTGGCAGCAGAGATGGGGCCTCCTTTGTGTTCTAAGCCAACTATGGACAAGGTAACCACCGTGGATGGGACAGAAATCGCTTCCGGACCAGTAACCCAGTGCACAGCCAGGGTAACCTTGCTGTGCCAGGACGGACATCGGGAGTCTATTTCATTTGATCTCATCAAGGCACCTCAGTTCAGGCTAATACTAGGGATGCATGGTTGGTCAACCCTTTGATAGACTGGCGGGCACGAAAATGAACCCCCCCCCGGTGACTGCTCCCCTGTCTGCTATTACCAAGAGGAGAAACCCAACGTCTGTATCTCCATGACTCCCATTTCGACCAGGAGTCAGAAACGGAAAGGCGGATGCCTTATCTCGCATGGGCATAGATGAAATAGTATATACAACTCCAGACCCAAACTCAAATTGAATCAAGTGAGAAAGATACTTGAAATTGTGCGCTATTTACCAGCCTGTATGTTGGTTAGTGAGTGATACACATAGAAAAAGAATGATACCGGCAGCAGGAGTCTTACCAAAGGTGAACCACCCACCAAATGGTTCACAATATGTAAAACGAACTTAGAAATAATTAGCAGACTAACACTGCGCACAGAAACAGTATATATCTAAGTTGAAAACATTTTTCAAATATGGTGTTCCTAAACCGATGCTGCAAATAATCGAATCCACACATCAGATCAAGCAAAATCTCTTCTTTATATTATGAAATAATAGCCGACACGTGTTTCAACCCCAACGGTCGTTGTCAAGGCTATTAATTGTCCATATTTGTCAGACGGTGAGGACTTTTCTTCTATTTTCCTGTACATTAGACGGTTAAAAACATGTTTCATGTCACGATGGCCCGGGTACTTCTTACTGTGCACTCTATCTTTCTTTCCTTGATAGGTTTTTTTACACGTGCAAGTTTAGCATGCACTCCAAACGGGTGGTCTTTGGCACGGGTCGCATGTTCCACTATGTGCCATCTATGCACAATAACATGATCACAAACATATTGTTTTGGAATACGCATGTATACATTAATAAGTTATTTCAAATTCAAGTAGATTATCTACGATAGCGAATGCGAACTGAATTAAATTTTCCCTTTTTTTATCATCTATTTACATGTACTTCTGCTTATCCCAAAACCTCCTACCATCTGGTCTGGTATGACTTTTAATAATTTATTTTATGTTTGATGGATTTTGTTTGTATATATTTTTCTGTTTAACAACAACTGACTTTATAATTTGATGTCAATATAAAACATTTTTTTGGTATATTTTGTAATCTATTATACAACTATGGACAATTAAAAGACCTATGGGGTCGAAACACGTGTCGGCTATTATTTCACAATATAAAGAAGAGATTTCGCTTGATCTGATGTGTGGATTCGATTATTTGCAGCATCGGCTTAGGAACGCCACTATTTGAACATTTCTTTCAACTTAGATATATACTGTTTCTGTGCGCAGTGTTAGTCTGCTAATTATTTCTAAGTTCGCATCTCCAGACCCAGTACCTATTATACCTGAAGACAAACTCTTCGGTATCACGACAGCCTTAACACAAGCAGAACTACGAAAAGAAATCCAGCCGACAATGAATCCTGATGCCTACTTCGCATGGCAAACTCAAGGAGAACAATATACCATCAAGGACCATCTACCCTTTTTTAGGGATCGCCTATATGTACCCAAGGAGGAATTACAACAGCATATTATTTCAAACTATCACAATTCACTGATCGAAGGGCATCCTGGGATCGCCAAAACCCTAGCTAAGGTGAAAGAGAACTTTTGGTGGCCTACCTGGCGTAAGGACATCATTCAGTATATTCAGTCCTGCGGTGTCTGCACACAAAATAAATCACAGAAACAAAAACCATCTGGCCTCCTACAACCATTGGACATTCCTCCTGTTCCATGGCACACTCTTTCCCTTGACTTCATCACTGATCTACATCCAAGCCAAGGGTTCAACACCATCCTTGTAGTTGTGGACTTATTCTCGAAGATGGCCCATTTTATTCCTCTCAAAGGCCTCCCAGACACAGCCACTTTAGCAAAAGGGCGTGGTTAAGCTACATGGCTTTCCTTCAGTTCTGGTCTCTGATCGAGGCAGCCAGTTTGTTTCAAACTTCTGGAAAAATGTTGTGCAATGGCGCAGATCGACGTTCGGCTATCTACCAGTCACCATCCCCAAACGGACGGCCAAACCGAGAGAACCAATCAGACACTCGAGCAATATTTACAGTGCATGCTGCACCACGAACAAATGAATTGGAAAGACCTACTATGGATAGCCGAATATTCTTTGCATTCAAGCACGGGACAAACGCCCTTCTATACCCTTTATGACAGACATCCACGTACCTCGGAACTAGACCTTCCAGCCAGCTTGGAAATGCGAGCGGTAAAGACTCTACACACAACCATTACTCAGGCTATCAAAAGGGCAAAGGAACACCTTATTCATGCCAAAGAAAAACAAAAGGGATTTGATGACCAACACCGGAAAAAGGCCACTGATTATCAAGTAGGAGACAAAGTTTGGTTAACCGCTAAATTCGTACCCATCAAGGGAACCCGGACCTTTCATCCCAGATTCTTAGGACCCTATATCATTAAGGCAATTATCAACCCAGCAGCCGTGAAACTGGATTTACCACCTAATCTACACATCCACCCGGTATTCCATGTGTCCCTCCTGAAACCAATGCAACCCGGCACACGGATTGGGACACCACCTAAGCCCATACTTGTTGACGGAGAACCAGAATTCGAAGTCAAAGATATCTTGGACTCTAAATACTCTAGGACCAAGCTATATTATCTTGTCGATTGGAAAGGATTTGGACCACAAGATAGATCCTGGGAGCCCAGTGAGAATATCCACGCACCAAGTCTAATCAGGAAATTCCATTGGAACTTCCCAACCAAACCTGGGCCAGACAGAAGGAACACCATGGGAGGGGCCTTAGGGGGGAGTTCTGTCACGACCCTCGTCCAAAACCACCTCTGGCAATCCCATTGGCCAGGTGGAATCAGGACTTGGGCCTCTAGAGCCTGGCATCCTCTTCAAAAGCCCTCATGCGCCCAGTCCTGGCGCCTATGGCGCCAGGCTCATACACCATGAAAAACAATGTGCTTGGGAACAACTTTATTGTATTGTCAGCCAACATGGAGGCATCCACATAGCTTGGTTCCTAACCAAGCTATGCGGTCTAGTGTTTTGGGTGTGGTAGCCTAGGGACTACTTTACCTGGACTATTTTGTTGGAGCTATTTAAACCACACCCGAGCAAGACAACACGCTTCGTGTTACTTTGCAGCTGGCAACATGACGCTCACCGTGTCCAGCTATTCCCTCGAACCTGAGAGAAGCAGAACCTGCAAGGAAACAAAAGGAACATCATTAGCAGCAGCATCTTACCTGCAATCTTCATCTTTAAACACTCGCAGCTACTGAGAACAGCTTCCTCGAATCTGCATGCCTCCCGGATAGAACGAAGAGGAAGATAGAGGCAACATTAAAGAAAGCAGCAGAGACATTTACAAATTACGAACTGCTCAAAAGGCTTACCTGGCTGGTCGCCTCTCGGCTGGCACCACTCCGGACATTCCACTGGCGCTGAAGAACACCGCGACCTACAAGGAAGGAAAACACAGGTTAGCAAAGGCAAGACTTCGCAGCGCTGCGCATAGCGCTTACTTACTGCATCATAGCGCTCTTAATGCGCCATCATTTACCAGCGGGCTCAACCAAGCCAGTTTGCCACGCTGAAGCTCTGCATACCTAAGGGAGAAAAAATAGACATTTTAAACAAAGAAAGGCATGCAGGATAGCAACAAAACTAAAGAACAACAATAAGACCTACCTGAACAATATCAAACAGGCCGGCGTCAGTGAAGTAACTGGACTGCACTAGCCCATGAAAGACAACGGGCCCCTGCAAAGAAGGCAGGACGGAGAGCACGCCTAACTGTACCACAAGGTGAGGAGAGGGCACCAGAGGGACTGAAATCATACAGGGGTGGAGGGAGGATACTTCCCCCAGTCCGTCAGTCTTGAACACAGTCCTCCTGTATTTTCAGGCAGAACCTTCCCCGCAGACCACATCAGGGCAAAGATGAGAAGCATACCAGCGAGTAACCCAGCTGGGTGGTGTCCCTGTGGATACCAGGTGAGCGTAACAATGAATTTGTTATGATCTTCAATTGTAATATCATATCTTGGTCTTAAAGAACTTGATTGGTATTGAGTCTAGTCCCGCTGATTTGCCATTGGCCATCCCTTAGCAACTTCACCCATTGACAACAACCAGTTTGACGCAGTAGCATAAAATATGTTACAGGCTGAAATATTCGGATCAAATGGGTCTGGATTATTCATATCATTATTGTCACAATAATTACCATACTGTGACGAGAAACGTGTGGTCCACTTTTTTTCGCCCACTCGATCTACACATTTCTGCTGAGGATTTCCATTAAAAGATAATTAATTGGAAATGACTTTCCAGTACTCACTTAAGTTGCCTAGTGCTGCAGCCCTCTCTAGCTTTAACCAGTCTTGTCTAACATAATCCTTCTTGGTGTTATTCATGATCTTTTTATAGAAAGCCCTAACTTGGGCCACCATTTCCTTATCTCTCGTTTGCTGCTTAATCGTTAGTAAAAGAGTTGCTTTGCCAGCTTGCATTGTCTATTAAACCATTGTGTTCTGCTGGGTAGTGCTTTGGGCAAAGTGGAAGTCCTCCTAAAAGCCTGGCTTACAGTCCTTATCATATCGGTCCAGGCAGACCACTTGGCCTGGTCAGTAGCCCCAGGTTATAAACACTTCTTGAAACTATCCAGGATAGCACGCATTACCCGGGGGACTAGCCAACCAGAATCCACCTGCCCCCAGGCAAGCGTTTTAAAAGCAGATGCATAACCCTCCTTGCTCTTCGGAGACGACTCATCATCCCCAATACATAGGGCCTCATTACAAGTTTGGTGGTAGCCTTGCCGGTAAAACCAGCAGTCTGCGCCATACCTGCACATTTTTCCGGCACCCGCATATGGGCAGTTACTGGGTCATTACGGCCCTGTCGGACCCGGTAATTGCCCATTCGTGGGTGCAGAATAAAATGCTCCCCATTCCCATTTGAGCCCCACATGGCTCAATGGGAATGGGGAGGTCTGATGCACCGGCACCATTCTTGAATGGTTCCGGTGCACCCGTCATGCTCTGCTCGCGGGTGCCACAGACCGTAACACGGTGCTACATTACAACAGCCACCACCCCAAGAGCCTACGAGATAACCTCCCGTATGGACAGTTCTGGAGGATTCGTCGCAACTGTACGCAAATGGACGACTTTCAGAAACACTCAAGCGACCTTCAGACAAAACTGCTGTCTAGAGGCTACCCCAAGAAACTTATAAAAAACACCCAGAAGAGAGCAAGATACACACTGAGAGAGGCCCTTACCCAAAGACCAAACTGCTACTTCTGAGAATATCCTGACTTGTGTCACCACCTTTAGTCCTACCACTTCCAAACTCAAATCACTCATCAGAAAATTCTGGCCTCTTGTTCAACTCAATCTTCCAGATGAACCTAAACCACGTATGGCTCTCAAGAGGTCCAGAAATCTAAAAGAATTCCTTACCAGTTCCAAATCCAACAAAACTCCAGCCCGTTCCACCTTGTGGAACATGAGAGAGATCATTGGACATCACCCGTGCGGCCAATGCACGGCTTGCAAACAGACCAAAAAACTCAACTCGTTTATGATTGAGGGGAAAGAGTGGAAAATTAGACACTTTTCTAATTGCAAATCCACCAATGTTATATATGTAATCAAATGTCCTTGTGCACTACGGTACGTAGACCAAACTTCAAGACCCGTTCACAAACGCATTTGCGAACACAGATCAAGGATACGCTGCAAATCCCTTACTGCTCCTCTGGTCCACCATTTTGTCGAATTTCATCATGATTCCGACTCCTTCTCCAGGTGGGTGGTGGATAAAGTCCAGAACAAAACCAACATTGCCAATACCCTCAATTTCAAAGAGGCATGGTGGATGCATAAACTAAAATCCACTACCACCGGCCTCAACGAGGCCCTACTGGGACCGTTCAGCATCTGAACTTCCTTCCCTAATTACTATATACATGAGCTCCCTCTCTGCTCTGCTCTCTGCCACAACTGATGCACTTACATGCAACAGAGACTATTGTCTACCATGTGTCTAGACATTGTTATCCGCCCGTGTGTGCCTGTACATATGCGCATATTCATGGTGCCATTCACCACCAGTTTCCATCGATGAGGCTTGACTTGAAGTACAACTCTGTATTTTATATGATGCATCCGTGCATTACATGCATGACTTGTGTTACAACTCTGTACTGTATATGGTGTACCCCATGCTCTTACCATCTGACGCAGATTACTGTGCATGCATATCCCAGAACTCTTTTTGTATTGATTTGCTCCTTCCTCTGTACTGATTTGGTTCTGACAGACATGTCTACATTTTTGATTTATATTTTGTGGCATTTTCAGATCTTATGTCTTCAGGTGCTTCCTTTTGATGACTGTCAGTTCCTACTCCAGCACCACCCCTGGGGCCATGGCTTTCCCTCCCTCCCCCCGCCATACAGGACGTGTTCACCCTGTCTTCAGCACTTATCTTGTACTGAGTTCGGCCTTTGTTTTGCCACTGTTTACATTTTACCTCCCGTCGTGTGCTAATTATTCATACACACTGTTCTTACTTTCTACTCTTCACTCTCAGCCGCATGACCAACGACATGCCGCTTTCCATCTCCTTTCCCCCTTCAGTGCGTGACTGTTTCTACTCCAGCCTCCCAGCCTATGCCGGATTTATTCCCCTCCTAACACCTTCCCTCCCACATCCACCCCTGTGCTCAGAGCACATACCTGATGCACATCGCCGTCTTGTCATTTACACACGGATCAGCTGATCCCGGGGGCAGCTGTTCTCCGACACCATGGGTTAGACCCTCATATTGTTCTGCATTGTTCCCGCAGCAGGGAGTCCAGCCGGAGACACTACCCGCGGGACACTGCGCAGCTACAGCATTGTGCACACAAGACACTAATCTCGTGCGCATGCGCAGTCCCTTCCCGCTGGACCGGGCTTATCCACAGCTCTCCTTTCCAGAGCCAGCACAGGTGCCATTTCGAGACGCCGGTCCAAGTTCTGATCGCTTCGACTTACTGCAGGTATGCCCATCCATACTTGCCCACGGGCAGGCAGCCACTCGCCGCACCCTCCTCTTGAGAACGCCGCTCCTTCTCGGCTCTAGAGGCCCCCACTTGGATACTTACCCGATCCTCAATTTTTCTTCACTTCCACCCCACAGGGCGCTCCAGACGCTCTCACTCCTCAGAGCCATCCAGCCATGATGACTTCGCTCACGGACTGGTCTTGAGAGGGTCCCCTGCCCATTCCTGGTGGGACCCCACCAACCAGTTTCAGGTACCTTTTGTCCCCCTTTACCCACACCGCTATGCATTCCTCCTGAATTTCTTTGCTTGCTTGTGCTGCACCCCCTCGCGCATCCATTGACTCATGCAATATTCCCTCCTCCTTCCCCCTTTCCCTCCCCCCTCTTCCGCCTTTGCCTCTCTCTTGCTGTACAGGTTCAACTCCTGCGGACCTACTACCGACCCCACCATGCACTCCGAGGGTCTGGCATTATTCACCCACTGGCCGCCGGTCGGCATCCCGGCCATCCACTCTACCTATGCCCACAAAGGCTACTTCTGCCTTTCCCACTGCCCTATGATGAAACCCTTCGGGTTCATCCGCTCCAACTGGACGCACAACCAGTGGTGAGTGGTGTCTGCCTCTGGAACCGTTTTAGGATTTGTTTTTTAGCGTTTTATGCTTCACATTGACCCTCATCAGCAACCTTTAGCTGTTTTAACTGTACTCTCTTATATAATCTCTCTACCTTTCATGTTTCTCTTAAACACAGAGCCTCCTGACTTTCTTTGACCCCAGAAGAAGGCTACCATCCATTCTGCCGAAACGTCAGCAGCACATCTTCCCTAAAGTATTTTCGGGTTTCAATCCTGTGCTGCATTTTCATTTCCTAACATCACACCCAGACGTAGACCAAATATGAGGTCAGACTTTAGCCGGGCATAGGAGACTGATTTCCAACGTCTCCTCCATCTAGGACTTTTATCCTGTGTTTTTTACACCCATTGGCATGAAACATTTTTTCTCACTAACAAACTGCCAGTTAAAATGAATGCTGTATTTACCATGCCTTTGACTCCTACATTGATGTCATAGTGAATGTTTAACTATGCTTCTGTGTTCCACAACGGACATTATAGATTGTCATATATAAAAAAAAATCTACTAAAATGCTTTGCACAAAGAAAATAAGCATCGGCTAAATTAATAAAAAGCTGCAAATTTTCTATAAAAGAATTGGAATTTTGTACATGATTACTGTATTAGAGATATCTGTTTGACGCCAGCAAGCATGCTTTTTCCTCCAACGGTTGCCCAAACTGCACGGGCACCCATAAGGGTCTAAAACCAGTGTGCACTGAATCCACCCTGCGCACCCCTAAGATCCATAGAGGTTAGGACAACCCCCCTTGTTATAAGTACACCCGCCAGGTCAGACCTTATAATGAGGCTCATAGCGTTAAAACTAAGGGGTCAGGGTCACTTTCGTTCCGGGGAACCACCTCAAACTACTTAATCCTGAACCAATTTTCTACACCCAGTATTACATATTCGATAATTGAATGTTACCTTGCATTCGAAAAGGTGTACTTTCCCGGGACTTCGGATTTAAATCTTCTATTCACTTGCCTAAATCCCATTTCAATGATTACATCCATACATTTCTTTCCCCGACAATCCGCCCTAGGGTCAATAAGTAATGATGTACCACGTCCTAGTCTCCCACTCCTTCAACAGTGTCTGCATAGTTCCCCAATTTCAAATTAAAGTCACCGCCCAGGAGGAGCCTAGCTTCCAGTATGGAATTTTCACAATTTCAGTGTTGCATACACAAACCCAATAGCCTCGTCATAGATATACTGCTATCATTATCACTTGCTGCGTTATAAAAATCGGCTATACGCCACAAAGAACCATCAAACAGTTCAAGCCCTCCAATCAGTAGTGTCGACGAGGTTAAGAACAGACTCGACTTTTTGACCTTCTGGGAAATCCGTATATATGTAGTGAGGCCACCATGCTTCCTGTCTCACAAAGAGGGAGATGCCTGTGTGGTAAAGACCTCAAACTTGTTCATCTAAATCGTATCCACGGACCTGGTCTCCTGCAATAGTAGAAAGTCCGCTTTCTCTAGAAATGCCATGAAGTCGGGGTCTATGAATCTGGAATTCAGTCCTGCAACATTCCATGTAATTAGTTGCATGAAATTCGAGGAAATGGTTTACTTATTAGGATTGTGACGGAGGAATGTGTGTGATGCAACCGTAGACAGCATCTTTTGCACTTCTTGTCAATGTAGACAAGAAGGATCTAGCCAATACACCCTCCAGAGTGGCTTGGTTCACATCCATCATGTCTGTCGCTTTTGGTGGTACCAGGAGGCCATTGAACTTTGAGTATGCACAGCCACATGTATTCATATTCATGCCGCTCTTCTCCGAGATTGTCATAGTTTAGCAAAGCATCATGTAGATGGCATACGATATGTTGCTTATCCTGGTGCACTTCCATGCCTCTCAGTGCCAGGGCATCGGCACAATTTAATATGGTTGTTCGCAAAAACTGATTTGGGTTGCCAGTCATAGGGTCGAAAACAAAAGTAACAAAAGGTCAAAAGGACCGAAAAAAAGGGTCGAATTTTTTTTTTGTATTTTTTTTAATGGGGGGGGGTTCTCCCCAACCCCACCCTTTTTCTATATTAAAAACATGTTTTACCAACCCAAACTAAAAAATATATATATAAATAAATAAATAAAAATGTGACCCTTTTTTTTCGATCCTTTTGTATTCGAGCAAAAGGTAATTTGATCCTTTATTTTCGATCCTTTGACTGGACACCACTGATTTGCTATTCTAAATCTCACGTTGCAGCCACTAGAGTACATACAGTCTTGTTACCGTGAAGATTTTGAATGACAGGCCAGTTATCCCCAAAGTTTCTGTTGCTACTTTGATCAATGACCTCCTGTAGGAGTTCTTGTTTCTGTGGTTCAGGCCTTTAAAGCAGCAAAATGTTCACCAACCTCAGGAGGAATGACTCCCTTGACCTGGCTTTTCTTAGACTTTTTTTTTTATTGTAATTTTTAGTTTATTCAAACTTTTATTACAAACTTTCTTATTACCGAAAAGAACACAAAAAAACACAAAAGAGAACGCAGAGCCATGAACAAGAAGAGAGAAGAGAAGAAATATACATAAGCGGACAGAAAAATAATCACGGAATCCTTCCCATATTGGTGAGTGGTCACGTTGTGAGTTCTTCATATGGAAGGATCTTTTCTAAAAAGTTAATCACCGCACAGGTTAGATGGACATTTTGACTGGAAAGCGTTCTACACCACCACTCCTCAGAGTTGTCATTTAGAGGAGCATATTTGCCCAAAAACAGGGATCTCATCTTTACTAGCTTGTCGCATTCAGTTATTATATGTTTCAAAGATTCGTCGTTGGCCAGACAGAATCTACAAATGACGTTGGTTGTATTTACATCATGTCGGGTCCATAATACATCTTTTGTATGGTACATGTTTAAGCGTAGTCTCAAAAATTTATTTCGATGATATCTAGATGGAAATTGGCTTAGATATTTTGGTAATTTATCCAAGCCATTTATCGCAGTCCCTAGATCCAGGGAAGTCTTCATGTTCGCACGATTTTCTGCGTTCTGTATCCAACTCCACTGATGGAATTTTTTTTGGCTAGCTGAGGTAGTTCCATCACGGCTTCCCATTTGATGTCAGCAGCGTCAACAATTTATTTTGTTGACCCAGCATCTCAGCAGTCCTTCATATGGTCGCTGTGTGGATTCTGTCAAGATTCTGTATGCAGGCATGGGCTCATTCAAATGTAATTTCCTTACTGTTGATATAGATTTCCATAGCACAGTGGTTTATAGGGAGACAAGACCATGCTCATATCTTATGGCTTTTATTGAGACATAAGACGAGAGACTAAAGACACGTCTCCAGAACTTTGCCTCAAGAATGTCCCAACAGACAAAGCTCAGGTTCCAGCCTGCCTCGAAGCCGAAAGTAATTGCTGGAACGACTTTCTGTTTATAGAATGTTAACACTGGAATTGTTGTGAATTTCCCATATTCTGCATGTATGCGTGCTCCCTGCACTTCAAAGCCGGCCATCCGATTTTTTAGATCTTTCAACCAGTCTGATTCGCTTATTGAATTGTTGAAGAGAATTCCTAAATAGCGAATGGAGGGAACATTTCCTATACTCTCACAACCAATCGACCATTTGAAGGCACGATCTTTCTTTGTTAACACCTTGCTGACAATCAAAATCTTAGTTTTCATTTCGTTTATTTTTAACTCATTGTCGTTACAATATGCTTGGAATCCAGTTAGCAACCTTTGGAGTCCGATTTGTGTGAGATCCACTAACACAATATCACTGGCATAGATTGCCCAACTCAGATGCTGCCCATTTACCTTTGGTGGGAAGCATGAGACATTGCCAAGTGCTGATGAGATGTCAGAGAAGTATAATTTGAATAATAGTGCTGCCAATGGGCAGCCCTGCTTAACACCTCTATTTGTTGGAATTTTGTTTGTTAACTCACCTAGAGCATTCATCCGTACACACATGGTGGTATTTGAGTGTAAGGCTCTCACTGGATCTAATAGTGATGTTGGACAATTCCACTTAGCCAACTTTCCCCATAATTTGGCTCTATTTATTGAGTCAAATGCAAGTTTCATGTCGATGAATGCTAAAAATAGCTTTGACTTTTTCTTTAACGTCTCCAATTTCAACAAGTTTAGTATCATGAGATTTACTTTGGTTCCCACACCTTTGGAGAAACCTGTTTGTCGACAGTCCATCAAACCAGCGCCGAGGGCCCATTTCGCTAGTTTCTGTTATAAACAGGTGGCAAAGATTTTTCCAATAGTGTCTAGGAGAGCAATCGGGCGATAATTCGAGGGATTGTCCCAACTGCCCTTCTTGAACACTGGAAACACAATGGCTGTTCGCCATGACTCAGGAACTTCTTTCACTGATGCTATTAATTTAAACAGGTAGGCAATGAAATGAGACCACTTCTCTTTTCTTTCTTTGAGCATGATATTTGTAATGCCATCAGGCCCTGCAGCTCTTGAGTTCTTTAGATGTTTAATAACTTCTTCAATATTTATAATGTTCTCTACCACATCCCAGGGCTCATTACTAACCTCTGTCTGAGTAAATTCGCTTGAAGATGTGGAACTAAATACATTGCAGAAGTGTTCTTCCCATGTCATCCTCGATATCCCGTTTGACTGCATTATGTCTTGATTTAGAGACCCTTGATTTAAGATCTTCCAAGTTTCTCTGGACTTGTGATTTAGGATCAACTTTAACATCTGTTCACCTCTTTCCTGATCGCGCAAGCAGACAAAGGACTTCAACCAGTTTCTGTATTTCAACTTCCTTTTTTTGATTAATGGACCAGCATTGTGACCATGAAGTCTCTTGAGCAGTCTTAGATCTTTTCGCAACAACTTTTTTTCCGTCTGCACGGAACTGCTAAAGGCATGCTTCTGAACTTTAGGCACGCTCACACCCAATTTGTTTATGACACGAAATTCTGATAACATAGGGGCAAAATTTATTTTACTTTTTGGAGATTGGTTCCCCATCTTAAAATTCCGTGAAAATTTGACTAATTGGGCTGTGTTGATCCTTGATCTATTTCCCCCGTGGTTAACTACAACGGCGGTCTCATAAGATCCTTCAGGTGTGTATTTGTCACATCTCCAGGATAGATGTAATGGATAATGATCACTATTAGCACACCTAATGATATGTAGATCAACAATGTCAGCCCACACGTTGTTTGAAATCCATATGTAATCCAGGGTTTTATGCCGCAGTCCACCATGCCAAGTCGACTTTGGTGGATTATCACTTTTCGTCATCCCATTTAACATATCACAGTCTCGTGTTTCCATGGCTCCTTGCCATTGTGTTTTTCTCTCTATATTAGCGTCGGCTGTTTCTTTTGTTGCCCAATTTGTTGGCTCGGTGTTGTCAAACCAAGAACAATTTAGGTCACCACATATGATTATCTGTAAATCGTGACATGTCACTAAACTGTCGTCTATAACTAATGTTATTGATTCCAAGTATTCATTAGTTGCGATCATGGTATGGTTCCAATATGTATTGATCAAGAGTAACTTTTTGGAATCTTTAAAGACAGATGGCATGAATTCCAGCAGAATCCCTTGAACGAACAAGTTAGGCATGGATATTTTGATTATTTCCCATCCAAATGAGTTGTTAAGCATTATTAAAAGCCCAGAGAAGGGGCGACCGCTATGATTTTTGCCAGCTGGGTTTAGAAGAATGGAATATCCAGCTCTTGCCAGTGTTTCGCGCAGCCACGTTTCTTGTAGGCATATAGCGAAGTTCTTATCTAAGGAAAAAGGTAAGTCTTGAAAAAGATGGCTAAAGCCACGGGTGTTTCATGAAATCAGTTCACAAATCACTTTTCCATTTGGCCTATCTAGTTACGTCCTTATTTGAGTTTCCACTGTTGCTCTCCCTTTAGCCACACGGTCATTTTCCTTCTCTCTAGGCTGTATTTTAAATGCCTCACTTAAAGTATCTCTTCGCTTTTCGCTCGTCGTACGGTGATCTTCAACTGGGGAGGTACACTCGGACCGATGTTCGTTGGAGTCTTCCATCTGATGTGAGACCTCAAATCCGTAAGACAAAAGTTTGTCTTTAGCGGACAGTAGTGTTTTTTCTACTGCCTGTGAACGTATATGTAGTAATAACTGGTCAGAACAAGTCTCTGATAGGTATTCTACAATACGGATGTCATCTGAGGTTATTGTGCGCAGTGATGGAATAACATGAAATAAGCGCATCACGTTACTTCTATTTAGATTTACTTAGTTGCCATCCGGGAAGATATTTTCAATCCGAACTCTTCTAGTCAAATTTTTTGTGACAGGGTTTTTTTCAAAACGCACTTGCTGTTCTTGAACAGAATATTTTGACCTTTGCGCTTGAGTTACTCTTGGATTTAGCGCTATATTTAAATGGTTTCTTTTTTGAGACTCCGCCTTTGGTTCAGTAGTCAGCTTCCTCGAAGCGGATTTTGGGGCTATGGTACTGTCAGCCTTGCCATTATTTGTTTGATTCATTTTGCTTTTGTTCGTTCTGCAACTACAAGGCGAGTGAATGGATGGTGCAGTTACAGGAATCATCTCTTGCACATTTGCTCCGGGGGCACTCTAGTTTTCGTCTCCTGCAGCGTCGTTGTCTTCATCGATCGAATAGGTTGACCAATCTCCAAGGTCAGAAGACTCTTTTACCGACTCCACTGTTTTTGTTTCTGAGTCCATCCTTATTCGTTTTTTTGGGTTTTTCTCCTGTTGGGCAGTCGATCGTTCAACCATCTTTGGCAATTCCTGAGGATTGAGTTTGTCTATTACGACTGCTTGTGTCTTATCAGGGAGAGCCCGTTGGAAAAGACCCAGTTTGCTCGGTGTTGACAGGTTTTGTATAAACTGTTTGGTTTTAGCAGGATTTTGCTTTCTCTGTCGTTTTTTTACCGCTGGCTTCTGTTTGTTAGTAACATCGAATATTTTCGTGGAGAGCTCTAGAGTCTTAGCATTGCCCAGAAAAATATCAAAGGTGTTACAGTGTTTTTCTTTTGTGCTATTTTGCACTGGCGTTTTTGTGCACACAGAAGTGGGGCTTTCCTCCACTATCACGATGGACAGAATCTGATCCTGAGGTTTTTCTCCCGAATCAACTAAGACTGTTGGAGCGTCAGCTGGTACTAGAGCTTTTTCAGCTACTGCCTGCTCCGGATGAGCGGGCCGCTGAGTCACAGAACTCGTCGCCTCTCGTGGATTGCCTGTTTTAGCTGTATTTACTCCAGCCATAACATGTTGACGTCCATGTGCATGAGAGCACGAAGATTGGTCATTCCAACGATTTTTGTCCAGATGGCGAAACCATTTCATACATTCAAGGATGGCCTCCATGAGGTCATCTGACTTGGTATGCTCTCTCATTGCCATATCACTTAATCTGTGTTGCCACTGGAGAGATAGATTTGCCTCCATTTCGTTTTTCTGCTGTAACAATTCAAAACTGTGAGTTAAAACTGACAATTTATTGTCCAGGTTTGCCATTATTGCCCCTTGATCTCTTATGGATTCATTCAGAGATTTGTGTAATTTTACAAATGGCAACAATGCCAGCGACGTTGCAGCTAACACGTTGTTGTGTATTTGAATAGATGCAGCCACTGAAATGTTTGCCTTTAAAGCACATTCCACGTTTTGCTCTTTATGTGGCTGCTCAATATGTGGCTGATTCGATAAACCGTTGTTCGAGCCTGCTGAATAGTCTCCATTATTTTGTGACATTTCCGATGTCGATTCATTGCAGTGATGGTGCAGTGGAGCGTTTTAAACGCTTCTTATCCCTTGAGAGCTTGCATTGGCTCTCAAGTTATTTGTCTGTGGAGTACTTGTTCTTTCTCTGTTATTTGTCGAGCGACGCACCTCTGTAATGTTTACATTGTTTGAAGATGAACTCAAAATCATATTACTCAGCACCGGTTTAGCTGGGAGTGAAAAGCTGTTCACTAATTTGTCTTTTATTTGCAAGAAGTCATCGGTCAGGCGTTTAGTCAAACACGCTTCCCTCTCGACAGCATCAGAGCTTGCTTTTAATTGTGCAGACGTCTGAATTTGATGGTGTTCCAAGACTGCGGTTTTTGCTTTCAGTGTGTCAGGTACGGCAATGTTTGATGTTTCCCTAGTTGATGTAAGGGGATTGGCTTTGTGCAGGCCAACGGCATCGCATCCCGTAGACATTCGAGTATCACTCACTTCACAGCTCTGATTGTCAAGCGCGTTCCAGTTTGCAACTGCGGCTGTATGAATGATTGGACGCGCCTCCTTGCAGGCAACTGGAAAAGCAAACGCTGTCTGTTTTTGATTTAATGGCGCTGGAGATTGTTTGCTCACGCAGGAGCGGGGCATGGTCGAAGGATCAGCGGATGAAATTAAGCTGTAATCCGCTGAATATGTTGTAGAAGCAGATTGACTTGCTGCCGCTGATTCGACCTGCGTTGATGGTCGACACACTTCAAGACCCACAAGGCATTTCTTTTGTACCTCATGGAGCCGAGGATTAAACGACACTTCCCTTTGTTCTATAGCATTTGACGGGACATGTATTTCAAGTAGTTCGGTGTCTGTGACATCGAACGGAGATTGAAACAGCGAGGGATCGATAGTGATGTTATTTGGAAGTCCATATCTGACATCTTCTGTATTCTCAGTCTCGTCGGCATTCAACAGAGTGGCATCGACGGCTCCCCCAAGCAGGACCTTGTGTGAAACTTCAGGTAAGACAGGTCCATCAGTTGTTACTACGAACGAGACTTGTGCCTCAGCATGCGTCTCGACATGTATTTGTTGATTAGATAATGGAGTCAATGCCTGTGTTAAGCCCGATTCCTTCAACCTGGCACTTAAGGGGCCTGATACAAGCGATTGTAAAGATGGCACTGGTAGTGCCACGGATAACTGAGTGCAGGTTGCTAATGACATATCAGCGCTTACCTCGTCTAATATTTCAGGGGAAGCCATTAGACCGAGTGCTCTGGGCAGTTTCGACTGCCGTCGCTTGAACAGCGTCTTTAGCCTCGTCTGAGGGCCTGGTGCAGTCATTTTTCCACTAGTTCCGGTCTTCTTAGTTATCGCCAGATCTTTCGCCGTCAGAGGCGGACTGGGCAGACTGGAACTCTACGGGACTCTGCGCGGCGCTTTGCGCCTGCTACACCCTTTTAAGGGTGGAGTCAACCAGTTAAAGGGCCAGAAAAGGTAAATTCACCAAACACAGTCTGTAGCAGCAGCTCCTCACAGCACAGAATCCTGTGCAGACTGGGACTCTACGGGACTCCGCGCGGAACTTCGCACCTGCTACACCCTTTTAAGGGTGGAGTCAACTAGTTAAAGGACCAGAAAAGGTAAATTCACCAAACACAGCCTGTAGCAGCAGCTCCTCACAGCACAGAATCCTGGGCAGACTGGGACTCTACGGGACTTTTCACAATGTCAAGAGAATGACTCCCTTCCCTTGGGCTTTCTCACAATGTTCAACAAAACATCGTGGAATTACTCCCTTCGCCTGGTCTTTCTTCAGGCTTACTTTTCAATACACAACTCCTGGGGAAATATCTCCCTTCCCCAGATCTTTCTCTGGCTTTCTTTACAGTATACACCTCCTGCGGCAGTGTCTTTGTGCCCCAAGTCTATCTCGGTTTTTGTCTCACAGCCCACCTGGTTCACTACCGTGCCAGGTACTGTGACTGTGAAGAGCAGTGATGATCTTCCTTATATGGGTGTGGGTCCCCGACTCGCATTGCTTCTTCAATAATATCATGGATAGACTTGATTCACTCTCCTGTCAAGTGCTATCGGATGGGCAATGATATAAGATAGTCTCTTTACTGTGGTACGGGTGCCATACCCTTAATTGGCGATCTCCCTCGCCCGCTGCATTGGATACAGCCTTCTTAGTCCCCCCAATGCCTTTCCGGCTGCCTGCATACCTTGCTTCGTAGTCCGCAATGGCTCTGGCCTCTCTAGGGCATAAGCAGGCAGCCGCAGGACTTCTGGGGCTGCCGAGGCCTTTCACGCTCTGCAGTCTTACTTTTCCTTCTTGTTGCATGCTTCCTTTCTTCCGCGCTTCTGCGGCTTCATGCACCCAGGAACCTTTGTACACCAGTTTGCAGGGTCGTTCCTCTTCCTCCGACTGGCATCGGACCTTCCCACTCCCTTCTTGGTATCCCAGACTGCTTCTGTGCTTCCTTCGCTTTCGTGGTCCCTCTGGGGAGGGTTAAACTAACATGTCAGTGCCTTTTCCCTTTTCTTTCTTCAAAAAACTTGTATTTAACTTACTGTGGATACAAGCAGGTTCATCAGTGTCACATTTAGAGAGCGAGGACAGCAGTATATATTCCACCTCAAATTCGTCCCACCCCCGCAGCCTTCCATTGTCAGCAAAGACCATCATGACTTGCATTGCCCACATATTATCCCCTTGTAGCATCAGTATTTTATAGCAATTAGACATGTCTCATGATTGGGGGTTTTGCAGTGATGGCTGGGAAGTTTTCAGCATACTCATACTCAATGAAGGGTCGCCATGTGCGAACAAATTTCCCATATCTCCCCATGCCCAGTGCAGTGATCGTATCTGCCACTAAAAGTTCCCACTCTTTCGCTCACCACATTTGGATCACTGGGCCTATTGTAGATTTCCAGTTCTTGGCAACAGTCAGTTTGTCCACTAGAATGAGAGTGGCCATGGATCCAGATATTGTGAACACCTCATCCCCAGTATCACCCAATAACACCACTAGGGGATCCATCGGCAGAGTCAGCCCAGTAATTGCTTTGATTCTGGCTAATGTGAGAAACCTGAAGGTGTCTCCCTGACTGGTCCCTGGGGATCTGTCATCCAAGTGACCAGTACACGGCCATCGCTATTGGATCTAGTTCCTGGGGGTGAACCAGTGCAGGAGGATCACCTGGATGCGGGTTCCTCGGGGAGTGGAATCGGGACGCTGACGGGTGAGAAGCGATACCCCCTTTCATATAACACATTTGCCCCATCCAACCCCATAGGATACTCCGAAGCTCTACCCCCCTTTTCCAACACAAACACTTTCCTACACTGAGACAGACAACGGACCAACACCCAGGCCATTTACTTGACATGTCCCAACACAAGGGTCAGGCAAAGTCAGGCAATTAACTTAAACTATGCACATCTGATGGCCCTTTCCCTTCCACATGGGGATAAAAGGCAGAGCACGAAAGTACACTGAGAGCAAGGCCGAAAACACAAGGATGCAGTCGTATCGAACTGGCAGTTCAAGAGGAGGAAAAAGGCAGAGCGATTTGAAAGAATGACCAGAAGGGAATTGCACTTTACCTTTTCAAACCGGACCCGCAAAGCCTCAGTGAAAGCGAACGTAAGACCGGGAGTCACAGCTGGCAAGTGGCGTATCGGATGTCCGCGGTAAAAGGGACCCTCCCACACTGATTGCCAGGATGGGGAGAGACGGTTCTCAGCGTGGTACCTCCGTTGATTCCAGCGACAAAAGGAAACGCCAACAAGGTCAACCCAGCCGGTGAGTCGGAAGCCAGTGATAACAAACTGGACTGTGCTGAGCCCAAGGTTGCAGTGGCAACATTGTATATACTGAAAGAGGCTAATAGACAGAGGTCTTTTCTGAGTAAAGTTAGAACCAGACATAGGGCCTCATCACGACTTTGGCGGTAACCCTTAAATCTGGTGGTATCGCTATTACCGCCGGATTTAAGGGTCTGCCAAATCAGGACTTCGGCGGATTTCGTCCCAGTTATGAGCTTGGCGGAAATCCACCGAAAATTCGCGCTCATACCGCCGGCGGATTTCCCGCGTATTAGCGCGAAATTTCCCCATTGAGCCCAATGCCCATGGGGAATGGGGCATTCCCGAATGGGCTCAATGGGGAATGGGGATTAACATTACCGCCGAACTCATGATCCGGCGCTATTAGCGCCGGGGAGTTCGGCGGTAGGGCAGATAGCGCCGGCGCTAATAGCGCCGGCGTTACCGCCCAAGTCGTGATGAGGCCCATAGAGTGGTCAGGCGCCACATGGGTGGTCATTTGAAAGACTCTATATAGTATTCCATTGCTGAAAGAAAGAGAAAGTATTGAACTGAGATCATTTGTTCTGCTAAATTGAAACTACAAAGACCAAGGGTCCTTAAGGGAGGCCGTGAGTAGTGTCAAAGTGGTCATACGAGGGTCAAGTAAAATCCCTCATACAGTTGAAAGTCTTTGACACATGGTGAACACCAAGTGAGTTGTGAAAACTGTGAAGTGTGGCCCTGATGGAGGGATGCCGAAAGAAAGCTAGGGGAAGGGAACCCCTGCTTTCAGACAAGCGGGAAACCGGATGAGGGATGTCCACAATGAATAGTTGTTTAAAAAGACATTAAGACTCTGGAATGTTACAGTGTGAATGAAAGGCCTTAGTGAACCTGACGGAGGGAGGCCCACATTGTACGAGGGATTTGACCCCGGCAGAGGGAGATCCTAAGGCGAAGAGTAATCACCCCATGAAGATTTATTGAAGGAACTTTTGTTTTGGTTGATTGCAACACATCAGGTCCTCTGGGGCAAGAGATTTTGGGTGAAAGAGACTTGGCCACAGAAGGCCCAGATATTTAGGAAATTAACTGTATGTTTCTGCTGGCGAGGCCCAGGAATGTGCTGTGCTCAAAGGTCCTGCTTTGTCCCGTGCTAATAATGTGGGGAAGGGAGACATCCTGACTTATCATTTGTGAATACTTCTTTCTTTTCTTGGGAATATTATCCCACACTCTTTTGAAATTAGCTATAAGGATTGGGAATTTTATTTTTTTTTTTTTTTTTAGTATAGGTCCTTTTATTTGACAAGATGCTACCAGGACTGCCTTATTATTATTTGAAGGTCGTAGCTTGCTCCGATCTTAGATTTCGGTTTAGATTAGGCTTCAGCTCACCCATTATACAGTTTAATAAATACCCTTGAACTGTGATCACTTGTGGCTGTCTATTCTTGATACAATGCCTTCCTTACACTAGCGCTTCCTTCCAAAAGAGACCCACCTTCCCACATGTCCAGACCATATGAAACAGAGATCCCACCTCGGGGCACCCACGCCAACATGTAGCTGGATAGTCAGGGGACATATGATGCAGTCGATCTGGTGTAAAGTACCACCTATAACAGAGTTTATAGGAGTACTCTTTATTGGTAACACACCTCAAGGATTTGTACATTTGTTCCCATATTCGTACCCAGGCGTCATCATCAGTCTCCCTACCTAGGTCCTCATCCCATTTACACATGTATGGCAGCCACGTTATTGGGTCCCCCCATCAAGCATTTTGTATAAACGTGATACCTTCCCCTGAGATGACTCCTGAGAATAGTCAATTCGAGGCTGCTCATCGGGTTAGTAGCTCCATGCTTTGTGGTAGGGTGAGATGCCCAGTGCCTCAACTGGGCAAATCAAAACCGTTCAGTCTCAGGTAAGGCAAAAGCTATCTCACATTTGTCGAATGTCAGTGCATTCCCTTCTTCTTTTTTTAGTTGTTGCAGGCTATTCAGCCCCCTATTCACCTATTCCTCAAAGCCCTTGTTGTCACATTCCAGACGGAACCCCAGATTGTTCCAAATCGGTGTCAATAGCCCCACCCCCAGCTTCGTACCCCATTTCCGAAATGCCCTCCACAAATAATAATACGTGTTCCTGGTTGTGGCTAACAGGGTCAACCCATGAGTATGCTCCAAGTCTCTTTTCTCCATATATGGGAGTTCCCCCCGCTTCACTGCAGAATGGGCCTGCTCAATGATCTTCCATTTTGGGAGCATGTTATTATCCCCCCAGGTCATCACATGTGTCACCTGCGCGGCCAGGTTGTAACGATGGACGTCGGGAACCCCCAACCACCCGACGTTCAAAGGTCTTAATGATACAGTCCTTGAGAGCCTAGCCCGTTTGTTACCCCATAGAAACAGGAAGACCTTCCTTTGAAACGCTCGAGGTTCGAGTCTGGAATTTTAACAGGCAGTTCCGCGCAATGGTAGAGCAGTAGTGGATGAGGTACATCTTGACTGCAGAGATTCTGCCATACCAAGAGATTTCTTGATTCCCCGCCTGATTACATTTTCAGAGAAATCCTGAAACAAAGGTGGGACGTTGGTTTGAAAACTCTCCGAAGTCTTACAGGGGATACAAATCCCAAGATATGGGATAGATTCCCGAGACCACTGGATCGGGGCAAGAGCAGCACCTAGGGGCCTATCAAGAAGTTGTATAGAGACATCCAACCCATGTGATATGCCATAGTTGATTTTGAAGCCAGAGACCCTTCCAAATTCTGTCAGCTGCCGCAACAGCCCAGCCATCGAGGTACGGGGGTTCCACAGTGTTAGTAAGATACCATCTGCATAAAGTGATATTTTATCATTATTCCCCAACCCTAAACCCCTCAATAGCTGCACTACGCCGGACGCGACATGCCAGAAGTTCCATACTTAGGGCAAACATCAGTGGGGATAGTGGGCAATCCCCCTTGTTGTTGGGAGGCCGGAGAAGTACCCATTAACCCGAAGCAACGTTGATTGCTCTCGATAAATGGTCATCACCCAACCAATAAATCCAGGGCCAAAGCCAAATTGTTCCAGCACAACACTGAGGTATCCTTGTTCCACTCTATCAAAAGCCTTCTGGGCATCCAAGGCAATCACCCCCAAGTCAGTACCTGAGGCCTGCTCCACCTCTATTAGATCTAGGGCCTGCCTAATGTTATTGTGTGCACTGCGCCCTGCAATAAATCCAGTTTGGCCGCTATCTACAATTCTAAGAAGAACCTCCGTCAACTGGCAAGCCAGAATTTTGTCAAATAGTTTCAAGTCTATATTGGTGAGTGTAATAGGTCGATAGGAATCAGAGAGCATCAGGTCTGTCCCTGGCTCGGGGATCAACACAGTTGTGCATCCTCCCATGGATGGGGTTACTCTCCCAGCCACTGAGAACGAGTTAAAGAGATCTACGAGAGGGGCAACGAGAAGGGACATACATTTCCTGTAAATGAGAGCCGTAAATCCGTCAGGGACAGGGCTTTTATTCTTCAGAGTTTTAATAGCCCATTCTGCGTCCCCAGATTTGAATTGGACCTTTCAGACTTTTGCGCTTCTCAGGAGATAGCTTTGGGAGGCCCGCACTATCCAAGTAGGCAGTCTGGCTTTCACTCAAGTTTGCTTCCCCCGGGAACACTTCCCCAAAGTGAGTCTCAAATATCCCCATGATGTCTGCCACCGCCCTTCGGACTACACCCTGATTGTCACAAAGTGCCAACACTGTATCACAGGTCTGAGATTTCTTTAGTTAAGCTATGAGGAAGCGATTAACTTTATTCCCTTTTGCATAGTAACATTGTTTAGTGTTCAACATTGCTTGCGCTGTCCTGTCAGTTTAATGTCCTCAAGCTTTTTGCAAGCTATTTTCATTGCCCGCCAGGCTGCCCGTGATCGAGTCCGCTTGTGTTCCTACTTCGCAATTTTTACCTCAACTCTGCAGGCCCAATCAGATTCTCTGCCGCACTCTTCCAAGTTGTCTAGGCTGCTCATGTTGGTTCCTTGAGACTTTCTCTAGGTCATCCCTGCTCTTCCTTGTCTCAGTATTTGTTACAGGAGTGATTGTGTAACAACACATGACAAAGGATAACAAGGATAACAAGGATGGGGAGTGTGGAGGTACAGGAGAGGTGTGAGTATGTTGTGGGTAGTCGTCCCTAGTCCCATAGAGAGAATCTCTCCCCATGAGATCTACCTGCTTTGTACCACCCCCAGGGGGACTATCAGGTAGCAGCCTCACCTCCCTGGCCTCATGCGAAGGGGCTACCCCTAAGGCAGAAAGGACAACATCCAAGGATTCGTCACAGTAGTAATTACAGATGGAACCTGAAAGGAAGTCATGGCATCAAACAGTGAAAACAGACACAAGTGATCACAGTTCATTTTCTTTTTTTAACTTCAAATGGGTTGGTTAAACACCTATCTAAACCTAAATCTAAGGATGGCAGCAAGCTACGACCGTTGAATAATGCTGCAGTCCTAGTTGAGTCTCTGTCAAAATAAAAGGGCCTATACTAATAAACCTATTGCCAATACGTACTTATAAATACAAAAGGTGTGGGACAATGGTGTATACAAAAGAAAAGTGTTCAAGAAATAATAGGTCAGGACGGTTGAGCAGTGGGCTTCCCTTCCCCATGTTTTTATCACGGGGCAAGGCGGCACGTTCGAGCTTCGCACACACTCTGGCTTATCGGCTACGAGGACACCGTTTAAAGCACAGACACCAGGGCCTTATGTCAAAGCCTCCTTTGTGATAACAGCCACTTACTGCAGAGGGTCTGTCGTAACAAAACAAATCTCAAAGTTCCATTCCTATCAGGATTTTCACATGCACAAGTTCTCGCTTTCAATGTTCATCATGGGTCTCCCTTCTTCAGGCGGAGACCCCCTTTTTATCACAATGTTCATGCTTGGTCTCCCTTGTTTGGGCAAAAAACATGGATCTCCCTCCTTCAGGTTCGGATCTTCTTGATATAGATCCCCCTCGTTTGGGCTCAGATCCTCTTAGTATCAAAATCAAAGACTTTAGAATGTGCGGTGGGTTTTGCTTAAACCCTTGCAGGACCACTTCAATTCACTTCTTACAATTGCTTTCATCAATCTTCATTGCTTTCATCATTCTTCTACTTTCATTTCTCTTGGCAGGATACCATACAGAGACCTTCGATTGCACACTTTTACGGTGCTGGACCACTCTGTCAACGGTATCGTATCTTGCTTTCTCAAGTTCAAACATTTGTCAGCAGTTTAGCTTTACTTGTGTCTTTTATCACACACGTTTAACAGTGTTTGTTCCAGTGCTCGTTATACAATGTTGCCGCTTGCAACCTTGATTTCAACAAAGACTGGTCTTAGATCGGTCTCCCAACTAAACGGTTGTGCTGATCTCTCTTTTACTTCTTTCTTGGGAGCCAAGGACGATACCACGGCAACTGCTGTTCCTCCCTGCCCTGGTCATTTACGTGGGAGGGCCCTTGGTATCTTTGACACACACCTTGCAGGATTCTTCAGTCTGGTTTCGTGGCCTTACACTTTCTACTTTGAAGGTTTCTTGAAAGCAACAGCGTCTTGCCGAAAAGGTCAAGGGTATTTCACAAACCTTAGGGTTAATATTCTGAAATATAGCAAATAGCCTACATAAGTTATGTTGCATAGCGCTAGCGGGAATGAAACTTGCCTGGTCAGGTGTGACCAGGTGAGCCATCTGCTGTACAATATGATGTGCAAGTAATTTTCCTAAGATATTGTTCTCTGTATTCAATAATGAAAGGGGCTTATACGATATTTTCTTTTCTTTCGTTTTTTATTATTAGTGATTCTGGTTGTTCTTACTCAACCTTACACAAGATTAAAAGCAAGTAAATAAACAATTACATATATCAATTCAATTACATATATACAAACAAATTTCCTTTGAAATTCATAATCCCACCGAAAAATAGTAACATTACTTCTTTACAGTATTAGACTTTGTGTTTGTCACATAAATTATTTAAAAATCATTATCAAAAGCTACAGATAGATGTTACTATCTTAACTTTCAGTCCAGCCCAGTGCAGAATTTTAATAACAGCAATCATAGCCATGGTTTCCTCATCACTCGAGATTCTTACAAAAACAAATCTTCTGTTTTGAGCAGCGCAAAGTTATGTTTGAATCGCCCCAACCACAGAGTTCTGATTGTTGCCAGTGTGGGCCAATTCATATCAATGTGCTCTCTATCTTGAAACACAGATTGGTCTTTACACAGATCACAACCAGAGTCCATCCTCCTATTTTGAGATCTTACCTGACAGATCTCACTAGTTGGAAGTAGGTTCAGTCTGTATCTCAAGAACTGGCTACCCCAGTCGGGATACTTCCTTCGAGATTTGTTAAGTGGTGACAGACTGTTGGAGAGCTTGAATTGTCTCATCCTTGTAATTGCGATTACCCAATCACTCATTAACTAAACCTTGTTGACTTCATTCAGATACCTTTTTATTCAGATACCTCATGAGGTCTCCTGTAGGTACCTCCAAGCTGGATCCCCTCTGCTTTTTCCCTAAAATTGGAGACTGAACTATGTGAGGAACACGGAAGAACACCTGCCAAATCCTTGTATAAGAAGTCCTTCACAGGTGTCAAAAGTCTTCTATATAGTTAAAGAATTCCTCCAATCTAATAGGCAACTGAGTGAGGTCAGGCCCAACTCAAACCACAGGGAGGCCATGGGCACACAGTTCGGTAAACCCAATGGGCCTCATTACGACTCAGGCGGTAAGGGGTTTACTGCGGCGTAAACAGCGCCGACCCTTACCGCCTGATTCCGAGGTCCCTTAGCGCCATGGAGGTTTTAACACCAGGTGTTAAAATCCATGGCGCTAAGGGACCTTGATGTTAATTACGCCACCGTAATTTACGGTGGCGTAATTAACGCCTTCCCCACTCCCATTATGCACTATGGGGCAAAAATGGGAATGGGGAAGGGTAAATGGGAATTGGGGACTTACCGCCCCGCCAACCTCGGAATGGGGCGGTAAGTCCGCCAACCACCACTAAACGTAGTTTACGCCATGGTGGTAAAGGTACGACCCAGGCGGTAACTTACCGCCTGGGTCGTAATGAGGCCCAATGCCCGCTTCCATACCCTAGACTCAATCCTTTCGTATGGAAGCAATCGCAATTGGTAGTCGATCTTGGTACCATACAGCAGGCCCGGGACCACCTTCATTTGATAGTAGGTTATCAACGGGCAGATAGAAAATCTGTAATACTGGGAGCTAATCTTTTTCATCTGTGAACCAGCCTGGGAGGCCTTCAATAACAGACGCGTCCTGGAGATATCCATGCTATTATCTGCCTCCAGATTGAAGCCTTAATGAGTTAAAGAAATGGTTGGGATAAGGCGTTGTTCCCCCATACACCAACTATACTCCACTTAACCTTTTTTTAAGACGTAAATCTGATTATGTTAGTTGTAATACCATTAATGCTTAGCTATTTCAATAATGAACATTCCTTAATGGCGTCAAATACGGGATGTTAAATATGGGATGGTCACTGAAGGTATCCTGGGGGGAGCGAATGAAAAGCTAGAATTCCCAAATCTGACGGCTAAAGGTTGAATAGACAGGGAGCTAAAACACAGTCCTGGCGGGGACCCCTTCTTGTAAGAAAGGCTTCCACCAGTGCACCCTGCCCATTCAACCTTACCTGTAAAAGAATGTTCTCATCGAGATGGATCAGAATCGATAGAAGTGGCCCCAGAATCTGCCAATCGATTATCTTAAGCCAGAGTAAATATTGATTGATGCAGTCGAAAGCCTGCGTATAACTGATTACAGCTACATATAGTGGCAACTCACCCAGTTTAAGCGTCTTCCCTCAACCAACCCACGACTAGACTGTTTAAATCCGTGCCCAGCCCCTTCCGCAAGCCAGTCTGGTACTTTTGTAGGCGACTGGCGTGGGTCGCCCAGTCCACCAGATTGTGCAAGATCAAGCCTGCAAAGATCTTACTCTTGCTGTCAAGAAGGGAGATAGGACGATAATTGCTTGGGATTTTCATATCTCCGTGCTTATGTATGGGTACCATAAAAGCTGTATGCCAGGAGGTCAGAGTCACTCCTTTACTCAGCACTGAGCTAAACAGAATAAACAGTAGCTTAGACCACAGCTCTGGATCCAGTTTGAATAGAGCATTTGACAAGCCGTTTATGCGGCCCTGGAGTTGGATGATTTCTGGATCAGGCCCTCAATAGTTTCTAATGTCATATTCAATTCCCATGCTACTTCCACCACTGGACACAAAATTCTGCGGTCGGAATTGCTGTATACGTTCTGGAAGTGTCTCACCCACTCACCCTCAGCTATGAGATTGCTTTGTTGACTGCCTTGTGTTTCATTCATGGAATTGATCAAATCCCCAACATTTCTGGAGTCGTTTCTGGTTATGACCTCAAGCATTTTGCAACCCTCTTCATGTTCTAGGATACATTTACATTTTTGTTTCAGGTGTTCTGATTAACCAAGAATAACTCCCAACCTTTGCGCTGCCTTTGTAGGGCCCGAATGTCTCTTCTAAGCTCCTTCTTTTTATTTTGAATGCTTAAGTCAAAAGGGTGGGGTGTAAGGCATTCCATTTTCTTTATTACCCATTGGTATATGTTTGTAATCATTAAAGGAGGCCTGTAAAGAGCTGGAAGTGATGCTGGCTATCTTTTGCTCCAATGAGGACGTTTTAATGAATTGCTGCATGAGCCTGTTGAATCTATTTATATTTCCAGTGGGTTTAGAGATTCTATTACCAGTCTGGTTTACTGTTATTGCACTAAACTAGGGTCTCCCTTTAACAAGAACTCTGTGTTTCAAACTTATTGTTATCTGTGAGTGGTCGCTTAGATCAGTACCCCTGACCCTCATTTCCTCACAGAGGTCAAAGAGGGACAGTGTTAGTGCGACATAATACAGAAAAGCCTCTACGTTGGTCTTGGAGGAAAATCTGCAATGGATCCATTCAGAATCCTCAGATTCCATGGTACAAACAGATAAACCCAAGAATTCCCCACAGCACAAACTCTGGAATTAGAAGTAGAAGTTTCATTATCATTGCAAGGATTATATTTAAAACCCTCTGCATTGTCCACAAGGCTTTCTGGGGCTTCGGTCCAAAATACCTTCAACTATCCCTCCGTAAATACCTCCCCTCTTGAGCCCTTCGCTCCTCTACTTCTAACTCCCTCAGGGTCAGTCGTTTTTCAAAGAAACAAGCTGGGGGTAGATCCCTATCTTCGGCTGGGGCCTCCCCTTGGTACAGCTTTCCTGCCACCTTGAAACCTGAGGAGAACTATCTCCGGTTCCGGAAGCACCTCAAGACTTTCCTCTTCGCTTCTGCCTTTGCCCCTCTTCTCCCCTGCTGATCTGTTTTCTCTCTTGGCACCATGCACCTGGCCCCCCTCTGTCCTTCAGGCCCAGGTACCTGCTCACCTTGCCATCCTCCTGCACTGCCTCCGAGCCACCCCTTGCACTATGGTCTGTATCTGTACCCATACAGTCCCCCATCCACTTCTTTTATGCACTAATCAGATATACCCTATCTGCTAAACCTAGCACTTGCCACTTGATGGCTGCACTACCACCTTTATTTATTTATTTTTAACTTATTTATTTATTCTGTTCTCTCCCCTGTGCCGCACTTTCCACCTCTCCCACCTTCCATGCACTTTTCCCGTTCCCATGCACTTGCGCTTTCTCAATGTCACGGTGTCTCTGTTACCCTCCCTTTGCCTGGTCGCGCTCTGAAACACTTGTGTGAGAGTGCGATATAAATAAAATATAAATTCCATTTCATTGTATAGGGCTGAACAACAATCTGCATTTAGATCACAGGCCATCATAATATGAGTGGGCCCCCCTTTCACATAGAAACATTTCACACTCTGCTCCACATGTATCCAGGAAGCTACCCACCTCTATATGAGATGGATTACTGTAGATGCCCACCAACAGCAATGGCTGCAGGGGGCAGATTCCCTTCATTTTCACCTTTATTGCTAGTAAGCCATAGATGTTATCACACATTACTTCTGATTCTAGCAATAAGGAATGTTTTATCATTTGTATACGATTTCTATCATTTGTGTAAGATTTACAATGTTCTTGCCAGGCTTTAATAATAAAGTAATCAATGCAGTCCTGGTGGATTCGTGCAGCACAGCTGCCATCAGGGAGGCTTAATGGACCTTTTTAGCTAAGGAGCTTGTTTCTCAATATAGGCCATATAAATCTCCACTATACGACCATCAATATCTGGAGCCTCCCAGTTAGGGAGGGATTGAATAGCCTCTGTAATTTCATCAACAGCGATACAAGTGTTCAGGTTCTCCGCCTGTTCATAACCAAAATACTGCCAGTAGACCCTGTTTAAAAGCAAATCAATCTCACTTTTTGAGCATGGTATTTTTGATGTGTATAAAGCCTCACACAATTAAAAAAATACATTGTTAATGCCATCCTCTCCCCAACACCTGTCGCCAGCCTGGTTCACCACCCCTTTGATAGTTTTCTGCCCTCTCTCCTGTTGAGCAAGCCATGCTAGAAAGTCACCTGGTCTCTCCTCCTGGCTGTATTTCGTAGCTTGCATGTTGCCATCCAGGTACCGGACTTCCCTATCGGCAAGGACATGAAAAACATGAAACTTTTCTTTTATCTCCTCTAGAGTGCGCCCATTCAGGTGCTCAGTATATTCTGACTCCAGCTGCTTGAGTTCATCTTATCACTCCCCCATTTCCCTCCTGATTTCCTTCAAGATATCAGCCTCACCTGAGATGCACATTCCTCGGATGAAACATTGAATGCTTCCCACTTGGTACATACACTGCCCACGCTGCATTATTCCAAAAGTACAGAACAAAGTCATTCATAATCCCCTGCCTGAATTAATCACCAAGCAGTGCCTCACATTCTAGAACGTAGAGTGGGAAGGTATGACATACGTCATGGCAACTGGGTATGGTCAGATAGAGTTCTTGGGAGTATTTTACATGAGGACACTGCATGTGTCCCCTGTGTGGAAATCATAAGGTAACCTATGCATGTGAAAGCATTGTGAGCTAATGAATAGTATGTGTGTTCTCGACGTTGACAGATGCAGTGTCAACATGTATCAGTGAATGAGTAGATCTGAGCAATAGCTAGTCAGGTGCATGCAGCGGGGGACAGGGGTTCAGCTTCAGTCATTGACATATCTAACTCCAACCATGTTAAAATCCCCAGCCCACAAAACCAGGCAACCATTGTATTTGTGCAATCCTTGGGTCAGGTCCTGGTAAAAGGATGGATTGTCCACATTATGGGCTTAGACATTCACTACAACCATCCGGATGCAGCATATCTCCTCCATTGCTGATAGCATGTGACCCTCTGAGTCTGACTCAGTCAGGTACAGCTTAAAGCCAACTGACTTGTGCAGACATGTAGCCCACCGTCCCCTAGTACCAGAGGTGTTTGGTGCGCATTTCTGGTGTTAGCTCCAGGAAGATGCTAACCTGTTCTTACAGCTTATGTAATAATATTTCTTTTATTGGTGTATAAATGGGTTTCCTGCACTATTAGGATATCAATACTGTGCCTCTTAGCATGCTTCACTGCCTGATGAGCTTTCCTATTGTCTTTCCCTCCCCTTATATTCTAGGTCATTATTGACAGTGCTTTACTCGTTATATGCAACTCAGTATGTGTCCTCCGTTGCGATGCGTCTGTGGCAGTCCACTAGTCAACATATCAGAGTGATCGCTCATACCTATACGCATAAAAAGCAGCATCTTTTGCACCCTCTTTACACACACCATCAAACTCTGCTCATATTTCGCGACCATGAGGAGTACATCTTCGTCTCAATTGTTTAGTACTCTGATGATAATTGGGAAATCGGGGCAACTGGTAGTCGCCTTAACATCAGGGAACTGTAGGCTTTTTCCACTATGGAGTGTTGCAACACCAGAGAATTATCCAGAATATTGATCAAAACATTCTCAATAAAGTTATCCATTTTGCCTTTAAGTTTCGTAATCTCTTGTAGGCCTGGCAGGAGTATATTAATCCTCCTAGAACTTCCATTCAAGTCTTCACATTTGGTGCCACTTGTTTTTATTACGAGGAGCAGACGACTGGCATCTTTCCGCAATTGAGTGGAGCTGTCTTTGACAGCTCCAATCTGCATCTTAGCTTCAGACTCTCTACTGCAAAGCATCTCAATTTGGGACATAGACATATCAACCTTGCTAGACAGGAAGTCTAGTTTCTGCCCCATGTCACCCTGTCTGCAACGGGTATGCCCAGACATGGGTCCAGAGCGTGCTTGGTCTAGAGACCCCAGCTACACCTCACTGATGATGCCCAATAAGGCCAAAAGATGTCTGGGATTGTACAAATTTAGACAAGTATTTGTGCAGATTGGGAACAAACCAAGCCTCCAATCCATATTAGTTTAGACCCTAGTTTTATCATTTTAGCCCCGCTCGCCCCCTTTGTTCATTTCATTTGCCACAAATGGTTGGGGGACGGACCTGAGCGAGGTCCGGCCGTGAGCGGTGACCCTCGGAGTACCTGACTGAACACATGGAGTCCGGGTTGCAAAGACCCCAAAGGAAGGTAAGGGGAAATACGGGAAGAAGGGAATTAGCAACAAAGGGAAGGTAGTTAAGAATAGGGTCTGTGTGAGTGACGACGAGGGACCCCTGCAGTGTTATCTCCACTTCCTTGCACCCCCAGAAAGCAGGGGGGCAGCGTCTTCAGCAAGTTAGCTTTATCCATTAGTGTCCAAGGCACATAGTGAGGCCTTCCCACCCCCTTGTGAATGAGAGGCATCTGCAGGTTTGATTTCCCTCTCCCCTTACCTACTTTTGTTCCCTTCCTTTTTGCCAACGCCATTCGTCCCATCCTGTTTCTCAACCTCCCCTGCCACCCTCTGTCGTCCTCTTCTTCTCTCGGGGGCTTCTGCCGTGGCAATGGTACACCCCCTGCCCATGCCCCTTTCTCACATTCATCTAGATCACTCCAAAATTCCTCTTCCCTATCTAAAGTCACACTACCTTGTCCTGTACTTGCCTGCTCATCTTCCTTCTCTATTCGTATTACCTTGACGGGTGTGCTATCAACACGGAAGAGGAAGTCTCCTGACTTCCACTCATCCTCAGCTATGCCAGAGAAAATTTTTGATGGCGGGGGCGGTGGAGTTTGCCCACCCTCTGGCAGAAGCTGCAAACTATCACACAGTGCTCTAAGTCGCTGCGTGGGTAGTGCTCATTTGATTTTCTAGATCCCGAGAGAGGTGTCCTAAATGTACTGGGGGTGCGCTCATTGGGCAGTACAGACTTTTAGGGTCGTAAGGGGGAGGAGGGGTGGTTACTTGTGTGGTTGGTGCACTAGGCCGGGGCAAATATAGTGGGTCACTATATCCTTCAGCAGGTTTGGTCAATAATGGGTAGAGTCTTTTAGGTTCTTCCCCCTTACTTTTTTCTTCCCCACTCTCTTCCTGTGTTGCTGCCACCTGCGGTTGCGCCTCTTTATCTTTGTTTTTAGTAGGGGGACCTCCTCAAACATACGCCAGAGGTCTAAGAACTCTCTTCTATTTTGGAGCTGTTTTCCCTTGTATTTGATCGATAGGTATGTTGCCACAAGATCCAGTACTGTCTTATCAAAAGACTTTCCCTCTTGCCATATTTGGGATGACCCACCCCCCTTGATTTCCTTTAGCCATTGCTCATGATACTTTTTTATCTTCTCACTGTGTAATGGGAGGGGTTGACATATGCTCAAGAGGAGCGTACCAGCTCCCATTATATGTATTTGCTGGTTAAGTGCATGTATATGTATAGAGGTCCTGTACTGGTTGAGACAGTACTAAGTGTCGCCGCATTCCACCCCCTTTCGGAGCTAGATTCCCGTATCTCCTCTTATTCTGTCACCTTATATAAAATCCTAATGGCCATATGAAAGAAGAAAGAAAGATTGCTCACTCATACATACTCTAACCCATGAGTTGTTCCTCTGTTACTTAATCGGACTCTGTTCGCATTACCCTTACCCCTCCTTTAATTTTCCTTGCTATCAATACTCAAGTGTCCATGTTGATCCAAGAGCCTCCGTGCGCAGTCTATCCACAATCGGGTGCCGCCCCCAATCAAGAGCCGAGCCCGGCTCCGGAGAACAGTAGATTGGGTATTTGCAAAGCCGGGACCTGCTGAACCTGTTCAGGAGCGTATGCGTTTTAGGGTACCAGTCAGCCGTAGGTGGAGGCGGTTTTGTTGGGGGTGCCCCAGATCTCGCCGCAATGCTCGGGGGCTTTCCAGTATCATCACTTAGTCAGGGTCACCAAATGAAAGCGGCCATTCCCCTTCATAAAAACCCAAAACTCAGAATAAATGGACACACCCCAGTAGGGAATGAGACCAGGAGAAAGATTGCGAGTCAAACAAGGTAAGTTTTATATAATAGTAAAATGAGGCATGCAGAGGACTCTGCGGCTCCGAGAGCGCTCTGCCAACAATACAGAAACATAACTTTTTAACCACAACCTTCGTCATTGATGACGATTTCTATAAGTGTTACATGGTGCCACTTAATTGCCTCGTTTGGCTAATACATTAAATGCTATAAGGTGGCGGTGCTGCTTGATTGGCTGGTGCTGAACTTGTTGCTTCTTGTGGCATGTGGGTCAGCTGGGCTCATCTGGGAGGAGTGAAGATCAGGCTGAGTACACACCATCAGTCGTCTAACTAATCTAAGCTACACAGTACTTATTGGCATGCAGTGATTCATATAAGACATAAAAACTTTAGACAAAATATGCAGGGTCGTCTATAAATTGTAGTAAAAGGCACACATTCTCGACTTGGGCCTCAGTGGGGACAGAGGCGCAACGGTCCAGGTGCCTTATCTGTGAATGCCCTCCTGAGATTTATTGACATGGCACCTCATGGTTCAAACGAATGGATTGATAGGTGTAAGTACAGGGAGAATATATGATTTCTGTGGATTAGTTATATTGGGGGCCATCTAGGGTGGCCGGTGGGGATGGGCCGTCTGCTAGATGAAAGAAACACAGGGGAGCAAGGGTTATACCGACAATAATTCCTAAGGGTGGGGTGTTTGGAGGAGCTGGGGCAGGTTTATGGAGACGGATGGTTTTCGCAAGCCAGGCGTCGGCCCGGTCACACACAGGGCAATGATCTCAGAGGAAAAGAAGAAATACATTGTCAGTTTGCAACATTTCGCGCCCAAGCTTCTGTGAGAACTGGACAGCTGTGGCATAGACAGGGGAGGAGGAGGTGGGGCTGAGCAGTACGCAACGCTGTGAGAAGGGAGAGAGGGCTTATTAGAAATCGCAGTGCGGCCTAGTAAAAGATGGAGTCGGGAATAATACAAAATGGAGTCTGGGGACATACGAGATGGAGTTTATGTGTCATGCAATGGCTTCCAAGCTTGTTCGCCAGTAGCCCAGACCTAGGGACATCTCCAGCAATTGAATGAGCATAACTTCCACTTCATACGGGATGTAAGGGGGTCAAAAGGCCCCTTCCTCCCTTACACTAGGCGTAAATTCCACCTGCTCCTGGCATGAAGGCTGGTTCTACATAGTTGCCAACATGACACATTCCAATCTGTTGGTGCTCATCCAGTCCTGGTTTTTTCTTTGCATTCTGGGACTTGTAGTCCGAGTTTTATAATGAGAAAAATGGAACTCCAAATCTCAGAATGTAAAGAAAGAAAATCAGGACTTGTTAAGCACCTACAGATTGGAATGGGTCATGTTGGGAAGTATGAATGCACACTTGCCACCAGTGAACTATTAGTCGCCAATGGCTGGTAGTGATCATATACTCACACCCACTGCAACCTTCATTTTCCTGGTTCAAAAACACAGGATCTACTTCAGTTGAAAAGTAAGTGGGCGACATGTACGTTTACCAAACATACTAAACTGTAACTGTACTAGGACATGGGAGCAAACGTATGGCCTCTCTTCTACTAATGCCATAAGGATGCCATCTCCATCCAGTCCATTGTTGTAGTCACCAGGACGTAGATAACCTTTTGGAACTAAATGTAGGTGTGAGGTGGAGTCGGATATCCTAAAGCATTGGGTCTGCAACCTTTGGCTCTCCAGATGTTTTAGAGTACAAATCACACGAGTCCTGGCCAGCATAGTCAATGGTAGGGGATCATGGGAGTCGTAGTCCAAAACATCTGGAGAGCCATAGGTTGCAGACCCCTGTAGCCAGTCAGGTATACCTCCTTGAGGATAAGTACAAATTGTCTTCAGCTGGGGTTTCTTGTCATCAAACTCTGCTCCATGTGAAAAAGATGTGACATACAATGCAGAGCGCCTGGAGACTGCCCTAGCAGTGCGTGGTTTACATCAACGTAACATAACATCTAAATAGAAATGCTTTACAATGGTAATGTTATGTAATGGGATCTTGCTGTAGCACGTTTTTTGAAATTCGCAATGCCTTTTGGTACTTTGGGTACAACAAGTGGGTTTATAGGTGTGTTTGAGGGAGCGGAACAGAGGTTGCGGGTAAATGAGCTGTGCGAGGCATGCTGGGAGATACCGCTGCTTCTATGCCGGTGTTTTGTGTGTGGTATGTGTTAGGGTTCTCCTGGGTAGTGTTTTATTTACAAGCCGAAGCCAGTCACCTACGTGTGTTATGGGGTATGGTGTGATGGTAAGAGTAGTTGATAGAGGTGGGAGATGTAGCGTGTGTTTTAGGCACCAGCTGGAAGGTGTTATTGTGGAGTTGTATGGTTAAGCAGGTTGTATTAAGATGTTGGCAGTTAGCTGTTAGTCACAGCTGAAAGTTGAATGCCTTACACAACACAGCACCAATCACTAATCTTGGGTCAGTGTTCTCGTCCACACGGGCCGATAATATTGCAGCGCAGATAGTAAACATGCGTGACGCAGCACTTTCATTGAGTGCATACATTGGGGTATGGGCTAGTTAGTGCTATGTGGCATTGCGGGATCGGATGCATCACGAGGAGCCCTTGCAGATCTCGACACCGCCCAGCGGAGGGTTAAGCTTACGCAGTACAGGGATGCAGACCTGAACACGTCAGCCAGGATCCAAGCAGCTTAGTCGCAGGTAGACCGCACCAATCATGGCCCGGACGCAGCGAGCACGAATTTAATGATTGCCCAGCACGTGCACGGTGGATGTTAGTTATGGGTCTTCGGTTTCTGATGTTCTTGTTAGAAGACCCATGCCTTTAACCCTAACAAATAAAGTAAACTGATTTATTTAAAAAAACAATACAACACTGCCATCTAAAGGCCAAAGATAAAACGGCTTCCAAACTGAAGGACTGTCATTGAATCCTATTAATTCATTTATTTGAGCATTTCAATCGGTAACCAGCATGCAAGTAGGTTTACGATAGCGCTGGGGCGGGAGTGTTTAGTATGCACCTCATTTACACCGTCTGCGAAATGATGCTTGCAGCAAACGTCATACTATACCATGGAAACTTAAAAGGGTATGTTTGTACTTTCAGCATTGAAACTAATCACGTCCCCTCTGCTGTTTGGAATGGTATCATATTGTGTATGTATTAAACATAAGAAGAATGTGTCTTTTTCTCAAATTACTTATAGACTTAATGTTCTTTATAAAATATATACATGTATGTGTAATGCATGTGCGAAAATGAGCTAAAAAACATGGCGCCAGTGCATGGCCATTTGGGACTTTCATTTCGATAGCCACAATGAACGTCTATGTTTCTATGAGCTTAATTAGCAAACATGAGTGCTGCCACTGATGCGTTGTTTATATTTAGAAGCAGATGAGTTAATTATGGAGGACAGTAGGCGCATTGTTCAATCAAAGACGCGCCAAGAAGGGAGTCGGGCAGTGCAGGTGCTGTGATAAGGGGTGCTTGGAGTGAGCGCACAAGAGACAAGCTGGGTTTTTCCACAATTAACTGGAAAATTCCACTCTGTGCCCCCGTGCTTTTTGGCTGTTCTATGGCCAGGAGCGGTTGTCAATTCACGGAAGGCGGGGACCTGTTTCCCCATGAGAGAGGGGTATCAAGGTAGTAGAATCAGAATTGGAACCCCGGGTGCTGAAGTCTCGCTGAGAGGGGGGATGCTCTGCTCCAGACCCAGTTAGAACGTGTGATCTCTCTGCCCACCTGCCTTAGGTCTGGGTAGTGTTGTCGTGGCTGAGATGAAGTTCTCTTCTTCAACTACGTTAACGGTGAAGTGTTTTCTTTATTCTTATTGATGTGTATGTCGATGTATAACTGACTTTGTTTATTTACAGTATTGTGTGTGTGTGTTTATATTATTATATCATGTGTGAATAAATGGCCTGTAAAGCGCCAATCATATTCTAACTATTGGTCTCTGTGTGGGGTATTGCCTCCCTGAGTCCAAGAACTTTCCAGTCTGCGTGGTCTGGTAAGTGGTTTCTTGGGTAACTGCACACGACAGGAAAAGCAAAACATTTTGGCGCTGTGAGCAGCGCCTTTGTGCTGTTGTTGATGCCAAAGAACCCTGATGAATCTGGAGCTTGGTCTCGGATAGGCAATTCTCTTTCTGTAGTGGGAAGGAAAAGTGAGTGTGTTCTTAGGTATTGTTAATAGGGGACCTGAAACATTTATTGACACCATGAGTTCCCTATTTAGGAAAAAAGGACGCTCCACAGGCAGAGACTGTCCTGAGATGATGATCCCAGGGTGGACAAAGAGTCCATATGATAAGCTTGCACAGACTTGGACATATGGCGCAGGTTTGAGTGAAACCTGGGATACGAGTTTAGGGGAGGCCAGCCCGGTTGAAGTGGTGGGGTGCCTGCTACAGGTGTCTGTAGAAAAGGGGAAGGAGTGTTCCGCCCTAGGTAGATGAGGGTGGATTTTGTTGCATTCATTTACAAGGGTACACCAGCAGAGTGTAGAATTGCAGGTGCAGGTTTTGAGATTGGAAAGGGAGCTGGCTGCTGAGAAACAGATTGCGTTGATGCAGCAGCTTCAAATGAAATTGTATCATGACAAGGCGGATACATTTCAAGCAGTAGCTGAGCAAGCTGCTGTGAGAGTTGCTTGATATAAATATCACAAGAGAAGATGGAGGGTGAACACCTGGAAGGTGGCAACAGTAATTGCCTCTGCAGGGGTTGATTGGGACCCCGACCAATGGGACAGAGATGTATTTGATAGTACCAGCTCGAGAGTGGGTCGGAAAGGGAAGTACCGTCCAAATTAGAACCTGGTCGAAAGGAGGGGACTGTTAACCCAGTCATGCGCAGGAGAGCAGGGCAAAATCAGAATAATCCGGGAGGTGGTTTAGTGGATTTGATAATGTTAGAGGATTACTCCAAGCAGGAGGTTGGGGAAATAATTAATTGATTGAAACAGAGGGCTGAGCCTCTGTTGACCTGGATGGTTCGTTTATTTGACGGAGGTGTGTCAGGTCCTCTGGTGGATGCAACACTTGCTGCAAGGTTTCTGTCATTGTCGCAGGAAATGCATATTCAGGAGATTTTGCGTGCAGGACCACCTCATGATGAGGATGGCAGAGAACCGCAAGTGTTGCTATTACAGTTAGCTGCGCAAGGGTGCAATCAAAAGTATCCAATGGCATCAGACTAGCCCAGTGAGGAGAAAAAATGGTGCACCCTGAGAGAGGCGATTCCGAGGCTAAGAGTATATGTCATGAAAGAAGCTATCCATGTTGAGACGCCCGAACATATGGGGGTAGTAGCATTATCGGTCATCCCGAAATACCATTATTCGAACTGCTCCTCCAGTGTACAAGAATGCCATTATGACTTTGTTGGTGGGAATGACTGGTAAAATAACGGATGAAGTAGTGGATGCTATCAGAGAGTTGGCTGATATGGGGGAATGGGATAAGGAAGATGAGAGACCCCAAGAGAGAGAAAGAGAGGGGCACAGTAAGAGATGAACCCCTGGAAAGAGGTTCGATAGCAAAGATTCCCAAGTATCTAGGAAAGATATGTTTTTGGCGCTACTAAAAGATGGAGTGCCGCGGAAAGACATTGATGGGATCGAAACTCGAGAAATGTATCAGCACTATAAGAAGAGAGGGTTAGAAGGAAAGGAGCGGTACAGGCAAGTGAAAAGGCAAGATGTCAACAAATCCTGTGGGGGAAGGGATCCTTTTCGCCTGAGGAGGAGGCGAATGAGGAGTCCTTGGAGACGCCTCTACCATATCAGCCGATTTATGCTGATTTACGGAAGGTGGTGAGCGCTATGTTGGAGACAGAGTCCAAATACGCGCCTTCAAAATACGACTAGGGTTGTGGTCAGACTCTGGTAGCGGCTGCTCGACTTGAGGTAGACAGACGGCCTCATCTGAATGTGAAATTATTTTGGCGAGCGGCAAATGCACAAGAGGTTTGTGCCTTAATTGATACCGGGGCAGAGGCCTCATTGATTCACGGGACTCCTTAAAGGTTTAATGGTAAGCATTTCACCATTACAAAGCAGTCCGAACAAGAGTTGACATGAAAATTGGTAATTTGAATGGAATAAATATCAAGTGCTGATTGTTCCCATACCAGAATACATCATTGGCTTTGATATTCTAGAGGGGTTGACCCTCGGGTTAGTCAATTTGGGGTGATTGCATTAACGTGTTCTCCCGTTCTTGTAGGAACATTGAAAATGCCCCCTGTGCAGGTTCCCTTAGCCACAAAACGGGTATCTGTGAAACAATATTGTATCCCTGGAGGGCAGAAGGAGATTACAGACACCATTAAAGGAGATGTTGAAGCAGGTGTGCTATGACCTGTGACCACAGCTTGTAACAATCCGGTCTGGCCGGTTAAAAAAACAGACCGAATCTACAGGATGACTGTGGATTGTCGTGAGTTGAATAAGTACACTTCTCCATTAGTCCCCGCATTCCAGAATCAGTTACCTTGATAGAGAATGTGCAAAGGTTTGAAGAAACCTGGTAATTGGTCTGACCAATGCATTTTTCACAGTACCAATTGCGGAAGAATGCCAAGAGCAGTTCGCATTCTCGTGCAATGTGAGGCAGTATACGTTTCAACGTTTGCCCATGGGATACTTGCATAGTCCAACCATCTGTCAACCATCTGTCACCGGCTGGTGGCAGAACACTTAGATAAGATTCTGTGTAAGGCAGATGTGCACATTTTGCACTATGCCGATGATATCTTGATACAGGAGAAGGATGAGCAGAGCGTGCAGCTGCACCGCGACCTCATTATTGAGGGACTGAGAAAGAAAGGCTGGGAAATTAAAGAGATGATAACCCAAGGTCCCACAGAAACTGTGATCTTTCTGGGGATTCAGTGGCATAATGGGCATTGTGAGATGGTGGCAAAGGCTAAACAAAATATTTTTGAGTTCTCCACAGCTGTGAATAAGAAAAAAGCTCAACAATTCATAGGTCTGTTTGGGTTTTGGAGACAGTATATACCACATTTGGGGCAGATTCTTGCACCCTTTTACCGGGTGACACGAAAAAAGTTCAACTTTGAGTGGGGAGAGGAACAAGAGAAAACATTTCAATTGGAGAAAGATACAATACCGAAAGTGCTTGATTTATGGCCATTGAGGGTAGGAGAAGTGGAGTTGAATGTTTCAGTGCAGGAAAACTATGCGAACTGGAGTTTGTGGCAAAAACAAGACCGGAAGCGTGTCCCTTTGGGATTCTGGAGCCGTCAGTTGCTCGATGCTGGTGACCGATATACTCCCTTTGAAAAACAGTTATTGGCCTGTTATTGGGCTCTTGTAGATACAGAGCAAATGGTGGTGGGTCATGATGTATTGACCCGACTGGAAATTCCGATTATGCAATGGGTATTGAGCTCTCCTAAAACACATCGAATAGGGCATGCACAAGAGGCCAGCATTATTAAATGGAAATGGTACATTCAAGATCATGCCAAAACGGGAAAAGGTTGCGAAATTGCATGAACAGGTAGCTGGTGTTCCGTTGGCTGATTTGGAACCTTCAGACAAGGCTGAAGTGAGGGAGTCTCCCGTGAAATGGGGAGTACCGTATGGAGAGTTGACGAGTGAACAGACAGAGCATATATGGTTCACGGATGGTTCCGTCAAATACCTGGGAAACGAGCGACACTGTAGCATATAAACCCCAAAATGAAGAAAATATTGACCACGTCAGGGAAAGGGAAAAGTAGTCAATTTGCAGAATTGTATGCCGTTTATCAGGCATTAAAACAAGAGGCACCTGGTTGTTGTTATGTATTGTTAAGTGACTTCAATTAGGCAATTCCACTAAGTCAGTGCCTCGTCTGGGACGCCCAAGGAAAGCCCTTATTTATATATTTTTATGACAAGTTATACTCTGGAGGATAAACCCTTATATAACGCCCCTCTCTTTGAATCCCCCTGACCTCACTGAGCCAAGAAGTAGGTTTGTTTGCAATTTAAAAGATTTATTGGAAAATTTAAACAATATATATATCACACTTTTATAATAAATTAATATTTGATATCACACTTATGAGTATAATGTCGATCAACAATGGATAATGTTATACTAGCACACTTATTTTATTATTTAGGAGTTGGTACGGAAAGAACAAGGTAGCTGCGAATGCTTTATGGTTTCAAGGAGATGCAAAGATGAATAAAAGGCAGTACAGAAATAAACTTGATATGATTTCAGCAAAAGATAATGTGATCGCTTTTCCTTTTGACAATTCACTCCCCCCCTCTATGCAATATAAGGAAATGGAAGGATAGCACTCAGTCTTCAAGAATACCAACAAAAACTCAGAGTGAGTGAGAGATACTTTAAATCAGTTCGGGCCAGCCCTATCAATGATTCAGGGATGGTGATCAGGTTGAAAACGGAATTCCGTAATGGAAGCAAAAGACAAATGATTTTACACGTGGCTGGAATGAAGCAAAATGTCAAATCGCAGCAATTTAGTCGCGTGCGTCAAGCGCAATTACGGAGGAAGTATAAGGAACGTGTTTAGAGCGTGCTGGAAAGCTTATAATCTGAGCTTTAAAATAAAAGTTAAATCACGCTTCTATCACAAATGGTTCAAGAGATATGGACGATTTTGTGAAGGTAGATTCTCAAAATAAAAGTAAAGCTCAGAATGACAGATGACAGTTTTGCAGCTTTGAATCAACAGGAGGGACACGATTTCTATGATGCAGTTCTCGATAGGTTAAAATAGTTTGAATTAGATTATTTTAAACTAAGAGATTGGTTTTGCACAGTTCTGGCTGAGTACTCACACTATATTTTGGACAGGAATGCGACTTCGTCAGGGATCGGGTCAGGATTGGCTGCGGTTCTCTCGCCACTGGGTACTGGTTCTCTGGTTCTGCTCACAGTGATCTGGGTCAGCTCTCAGCACTGCACAGCGATCTGGTCTCTCTGGATCTCTGGTCTCTCTGGATCTCTGGTCTCTGGAGATTGATGGATTTGAAGTCTGGAGTCTCCCGGCAAAGCGTCCCGCAAGAAAGTGGAAAGTGAATGTCCCTGTCTGGCTTCCAGTGGCTCTTTTTATGTCTTTTGAAAATGGGTGGGGATGCTAACTTTCTGTGCCCACCCCACTCACGATTTGATAGGTCAAGGATTTCTCTTTGACCTGATTTGAGAAGGGAGCAGTGAGTCATCAGGTGTCATCTTTATGGCATACAGAAAGAACACTCCCCTTTTCTTTTACCTTAGAAAATCATTTTCATAACTAAACACATTTCCCAGATTTACAAGTGGTTGACATTACATGTACAGATTGCAGATGACTTGAGGTACATTCTTGTTCAACTCTGATCTTCCTCAAAGCTTGCATTCAAAAATGACAACTTATTTTCGTTTTTAGTTGGTTTACCAATATCGGATATTTACCAAAAATGGCACAAATGTACATCGCCTTTCTACACATATTCCAGTAAATTTCCATGTCTCTAGCTTAAACCCAGTGTCTGCAACATGAATAAATTGTGGGGTTCGGTCCTAGAGCATCGTACAGAATTGAGTTTAGACTCAAATTGTAGGTACATTTTCCATTTTAAGGATCTCCAAATTGTACATTCCTGTCATCTGGTTACAATTAGTTATCAGTGTTTTATAAAACATATATTTGCCTTCAATTCCATTCACAAAACGTGTCTGGCCCGCCCCTAGGAACTGGGCGAGTCAGGGATCACATGTCTCTTCTTCCAGGCAGAGCTCTGTTTACAGTACACACCCAAATCAGCATACTCCATTCAATTGAAAGAGTCTATTGCGTTGACTGAGGTCAGCAGACCAGGGGGCCACTCTGCATTTGGTTAGCATGACCATTTCATCTCCTGGGCTGTTCTGGTAAGGGCTGGTGTGAATGCTTCCCATGGACAGAGGCACTTTGAACTGTTTTAATTGAATCCGACTGCCTCCTGGGAACAAACCTCTGAATTCCCAGCTAGCTCAGGACGCTGTTTAGCTTCTGCAATACAGGTCCCCAGTCAGAGTTTAGACCGCTAGCACGGTTTGTGGAAAATGCCGGTACTGCACCTATTTTTGGGATCTGTCTTGAATTAATACATTTCCAAAAGAAAGGATTTTACTTGATAGTATATGATCCTTGCTTGACATGGCACTGATGTGGATCTGTAGTAGAGTAAAGTAAAACACTCAACCATAGTTGGATTTTTGTTTGGTGGTTCCGGGCCCATGATCTTAGCAATTTTTGACATTAATAAAAACGGGTTTTGAACAGAACCATCTTTCTTTGCACTGGTGGGTGGCAGGTCAGGGGACCATTTTGCTGTGCGCAAAACTTCACGGTTCTCCAGGATTCTGGCGCAAATGTGGACTTTTCTGCCCTCTTGGATTTCCTAAGTCCACCACACCAAATGTTGCAGCATAATAGTCCAAACGTGGGTCAGGACACCCAACAAGCCCCCCCGCCCGACTGCGCTTTGATTTCGAGTCGAGGGGGAGTCGGGTGCAAAGGATGTTTTGATCCACACGCTAGTATGTCCGCATCATCTTCTTCCAAATCCGCAGATGGCACAGTTCAGCATCTTTTCCTCCATCCGGTTGGATCGATCGGTTCTCCTCGCCTGTCCTGATGGGAATATTGGGCGGTACCCCGGTCCCCTCGGATCTTTGCTCCCGGTCCCCGGGTCATTCTCCTTGGTCAGTCTTCATGGTTTCATCTCTCCTAGGATGATAAAGCAAAGCGGCAATACACATTCCTAGACATTTTTCCACCACTATTAATGGTGTGGCGAACATATACATTTTATACATCGGATACATTTTGCAGTCTTATTTTAAAAAACAAGATATAACAGGAAACATTTTCATACCAGAATCATGATATTTTTAGAGACCATATGCGGGATATTTTAGGGTTGGAACTGAATTACTCTGGAGCGGCCCCCTCTGGGATTCCAGAGGATTCCTCCAGTTGTTGCAGAGTGTGCCTGGGATGGCAACACTTTAACTGATTTATATGGACCCACTTGTCTTCCCCTTCCGCCAACCTACCTTTGGGGATGCGGATCTTGTATGCAACTGGGGAGATCTTGTCTATAATTTCAAACGGTCCCTTCCATGTAGGCAACATTTTCGCTGTTTGGCCTGGTTTCTTTGGAAATTGTATAGATAGACCCGGTCTCCCACATTATATACTTTCCTGGAAGTTTTCAAATCGTAATGGGTCTTCATGCTATCAGCTGATCTTTCTAGATTCCGCTGAGCATAGGCAAAAGCATGTTGAAGGTGTTTCCTTAAATTCTCCACATACTCATGAGTTGTGGAGGCATTTATCAATGTCTGCTCTTGGGTCCTGTAGAGCAAATGCTGGGGAAGCACCATCTTGCGTCCAGTCATCAGCTCAAATGGTGACATTTTAGTTGCAGATGAAGGGGTAGATCTGATGGCCATTAGGAACAGAGGTAATCGGATATCCCAACTTGGCCCAGAATCTGCCACAAACTTTTTTAAGATGCTCACAATGGTTCAGTTATAGCGTTCTACTGCCCCAGAAGAAGCTGGTCGGTAAGCAATATGTATCTTCCTTTTGATCCCCAGTATCTCCCACATCTTTGTCATTACCTCGCTGGTGAAATAGCTACCTCTGTCTGACTCAATCCTTTCAGGTAGACCACAATGGGAAAAGATGTGGTTAATCATCAGGGCAGCTGCTGTTTCTGCCTTGCAGTTTGGGGCCGGGAGACATTCCACCCACTTGGTAAACAAGCATGTGACCGTCAACATGTACTTGTTTCCCCTAGACGAACGAATCACAGGGCCTACAAAGTCGATTTGCAAATCTGACCATGGCAGTGTCATCCCCCTCTTTTGGGGAGGCGCACGGTTTGTGAGGGATGATGGCTGAAATTGTGCACACACCAGACACCCCTTCAAGTATTGGTCGAGGTCCTGCCCCATGTGTGGCCAGTATGCAACCTCTCTTAAGATCTCAAGTGTTGTATAAAACCCCCTATCACCGGCGGTGGCCACATCATGGGCGTGACTTAACATCAGGCTTCGGAATGAGGTAGGGACCACCCACTGATCATGGCCAGCTTGGGATTTCCTTACCAACAAACCGTCTTCGATTCGAAACATTTTTGGACATTTCAGCAACACTCTAAGGTCCTCCTTCCCAATGTAATCGGTATCCGTCAGGGGAAAGTTCTCAGGGTCCTCAATGTATTGGTAAAACTTAACAATTATTGGATCCCCCTTCTGAGCCGTAATTAAATCAGCATCAGGGGTCTCTTTACTCCACTGTACAGTTGAAAGATCATTGTGAGCATTTGCCTGGGACCTAGTGATAGCCGTGACCTGGATTTCCCCCAATAGGGACTCTATTTCTATTAGATCCCCTTGGATGGCCCCGGTTTTGGCCAGCTGATCAGCTGAGTCATTTCCAGTTTTGTCTGGTCCCTCTACTTTGGAATGACCCTTGATCTTTATCCAGTAGATGGTCATTCCATTCGAATTGACCAGATCATCAATATTTTGGATTAACTTCCCATGTTTCAGGGGTTTGTTATTAGCACATAACATGCCTCTGGTTTTCCAATTAACCAGGTGCTCCACGAACCCGTTCCGTACATAATCTGAATCTGTGATTATGACCAGTTTGTGGAGTTGATGTTGGACAGCAGTGAGGATGGCTTGATACACAGCCATCAATTCTGCCACCTGAATACTTCGGGGACCAATTTTGTACCCAGCGGAGGGTTCTGGGGACTCCTTCACCCATGCATTCCCTACGCCAGCCACCAGTTCTTTTTCCCTGTTGTTGTCAACATGGTAAGAGCATCCATCCACATAGACAGTGGGCATTCCCTCACACTTGTCCTCTTCAAAGACTTTGTGTGGGGAATTAAGGTATGCCTCCATGTTGTCCTTGATTTTTAGACTTTCGTCCTCGAGACAGTTTTCTCTGGCATAATCATGCAAGTCAGCCAGACCTTGCGCGAGGGGACTCTTCTTGTTTTGGCCATATCTGACCTCCACAGGAAAGCCTTGCATTGACAGAATCCAGGAAGTAATTCGGGAATTACTCACGTTTCCAGCCCGGATTCTGTCACTTTGGAGATATTGCAGAGGCTGGTGTGGAGTCTCCACTAGGATGTGTTCCCCTGGATGAACGGGCAGTAATTCTTCAATGCCCACACCGTTGCCAGGAGTGCCTTTTCACAATCGTTGAATTTTTCCTCCACAGAGAATAAAGTTTTGCTCGCATAGGAGATTACTTTATTGACCTTGTCATGCTTTTGGTATAATACTGCCGTCAAGCACGTATTAGAGAACCCTGTCTCCAGGAAGAACTCCTTGTTTCTGACAGGGTAAGCTAAGCAAGGTGCTTGTGAGAGGCTTCTTTTGAGTTGTCTTACTGCCTCGGATTGTTCTGGACCCCATTCCCACTTGACCCCCCTCCTTCAAGAGATGAATCAGGGGTCTGGTGATCTCTGCGTAGCCCTCAATGAACTTTCTGCTGTAATTAGTCAGTCCAAGGAGGCTCCTTAGTTCCCGCAGAGTTGTGGGGTCTTTCAGTTTCTGAAGTGCTTCCACTTTCTTTTCCTGGGGACAGAGACCCTGAGGAGTAATCTCATGCCCCAAGAAATTAACAAGGGTTCTACACCACTGTGCTTTCTGAAAGGAAAGTTTTGCTCCAGTAGCCCTCAACTGTGTCAGAACATAACGGATCTCCGCTATGTGTTCTTCCACAGATGAACTTTTGAAGAGGACATCATCTACATAAGCCAGGTTACCCCTCGCACCCAGGTCGGGCATGGCCTTATGTAGGAAAATGTTGAATTCATTGCCGGAGTTGAGGTATCCGAAGGGAGTCCGGGTCCATGTGTACTGCTGGCCCCAAAGGTAAAAGCCAGTTTGTATTGGTCCTCCCTACTGACAGGCACAGTCCAGTATCCATTGGTCAGGTCTATTGCAGTGAATACCTGTAACCCCTGAATCTGGGCCAGCCCTTGGTTAATGTAGAGCAGAGGCCATCGGAAAGTATGGGCCCATTTGTTGAGCTCCCTAAGGTCGGCGCAGAGTCTCCACTGGCCGTTTGGCTTCAATATTCCCAGCATCGGATTATTGAAGGGGCTGTGTACTGGACGGATTATCCCCCGGGACTCAAGGTTCTTAATTATTTTAGTAAGGGACTCCATGGAAGCGAGAGGCAAACGATATTGCTTCACAAACACTGGAGTCATGCCAGGGTCCGTGGGAATTGTTGTCGTGTGGATGTCGGTGCGACCACAGTCATATGAGTCTACTGCAAAGAGATCTTGGAAATCCAAGAAAACTTGTTTCAACTTTTGCTTCTGTTCCAGAGTCACACAGGCATCAGCTAGGTTGACTCTCTCTTCCACCATATGCCTGAAGCCTGGAAAGACTTCTGGTTTTGCTATCTCAGCGGCCTCCTCCAGCTGGGTGGAGAAGTCCCTGGTCAGAGTGCTGATTTGGACCGGAGGCCTCAGGTGGGAAAGGCAGCCCTCATGGGCCTGGAAAATCACCTCATCCCCTCTGAAGTCACAAGTCACATCTTCCTTACCATAAGGGCAAGAAGTGTACACCAGGAAGTTCCCCCCATGCCGGGTAAAGATCCTGTCTGGTGTTGTATTGTCATCACTGTCACTGTCAAAACAGTCCTTGGGGATTGGTCCTAACAGTTCATTTCCTAAATCAATGGAGAAATGTCGGTCATCAACCGCCATTCCAATAATGGTGCCTGCGGCTAGAGTAATACTCTTTAAGTCGCTGTTATCCACCTCTATTGGAATGGTGTCATGTTCTATGTTGACTAATGGTGTTGGGTTTACCCATAACCCTTGCTGTTGGAGGAAAGCATTTAGATGAATATAAGCATCAGGGTTTTTCAATTTTTGTCCTCTTTTAACTTTCACTTCCAGGGAGAATTGTCAGGTCCTTTCTGGGATGGTGACTTCCTCCTTTATCTGAATTTCAACTGCATAAGGTAGCAATTGAGCTGACCTAAATGCTTTTTCTGGATCATCAAAGCCCATGGGATTATCCGCTAATCGGGACCAAGCTTTGAAGTTTATTAGGTCCAAACTAATGGCAAAGCGATTGAGAATGTCACTGCCTAAGTAAAAGGCGGCAGTGACGTCTTGCACGACCCAACAATCATGGACTATGCTCTTGTTGCCAATGGAGATTTTCAGCATACACCTGCTTGGCAGGAGATGTTTGGAATTAGGTGCTTCCAGGTCCATTTCCCATTTGTCTATCAGTTTGAATGTGGGAATGGCTGGATCTTTTGGGAGTTGGCGGAACATGGCTTCGCTGATGAAGCTCTTACCGTTGTTCACCCACACTCGGGCGAGAACAGAGTCCTTCCCATCATTTAACTGAACAGGGATGAACAACTGCTCTCCAATTTGCTGTATATCAGCCAGGCTCTGAGCTGATTTCACATCTTTCTGGACTATCGGAGTGGGAATGTCTGATTGTGGATTTGTAAAGAATTTCAGAGTATTTCCTTCCAGTGTGGAATACCACCTTAAACTGGAAGGAAGGTTGATTTTCATAAATAGAGAGGACCCCCCATCACCAGTCTGTTGTCCTACTGCTATTACTGTCACGTCTGGAATTTGGTTGTTCTGGAAGTGAAATTCTACTTAGTCAGATTTCTGTTCAACCATGTGGCAGGTGCCGTTTAAACTAACATGGTTGACACTCTGTTTTAATTTTATTGGTCGGCTAGTCTGGGTCCAGAGTACCTTGTTTACGCAATCTATTAGGGGTGACAACCTTCTCAGGAGGTCATTCCCTAGTAAACAAGGGGTGCCCTCTGGAGTCACTACTATGACCGGGTGTTTCACCTTGTGTCGCCCAATTTTGATGTCCAAATCTACAGTCCCCTCGAAAGGAATTTCCTTCCCGTCTAAGTTCTGGAGTTGTCCAGGAAGAGAGGTGAGGGGAATTTGGTACTTCTCCCCCCTACCTGAATTCAGTTAATCAAAGGCCCTTATGGACAGAAGGGTAGCTTGACATCCAGTGTCCACCATCGCCAAAATTGTATCCTGCCCCTGTACTTGTACCGGGGCATAGTATCTTCCCTCCTTCTCCTCAAGGGTGCACGGATAATGCACATTTTTGGACAACTGGTGGGCTAATTTTCTGGTTTTGGACATTGGGAGAGAAGAGATTTGGGCAGAATTCTGTGGAGAGTCGTGGGAATCTGCAAGAAAAAGTTGGCATCTTGAAATGGTTTCGGGTTTCCCTGGTTCCGGGCCGCCCCCCTTTTTGGAAGCAGTCATCAGGATGGGTTTGACCCATGGGATTTTGGTATTGTTGGTTCTGGGATAGAATGATGGGCGGCGACAGCTTAATCCCCACATCTACCCAGTCTATTGACTCGGTTTTAGGTTCCCCTGGTTCCGGGCCGCCCCCCCCCCCTTTTTGGAGGCAGTCACCAGGATGGGTTTGAACCAGAGGTTTTCGGTCTTGTTGGTTCTGGGATAGAATGATGGGCGGCGACAGCTCAATCCCCACATCTACCCAGTCTAGGTTGGAATCCCTTGGGACCCATTTTTCCTTGGGAGGAGTTCCCCCATCTCTGAAGGAGAAGAACCTTTTCCCAGGATCCTCTGAGGATCCCCCTCCCTCAAATTGGAAGACCTGTACCTCCTCCAAAAAATGGGTCTGTTTGGGTCCTTTGTTTCTCCTACCTCCTCTTTGCTCCTTGGGTGGCAGACTTTCAGGGGTAGGAGATTTTGTTTCCAGTTCCTGGGTTTCCAGGGGCTGTTTACAAGTGGGGAAGGAAGCTTCCTCCAAGGCTTTACACCCCCCTTCCCCTTGTGCCTCCTCCCTGGGAACCGGTGGGTCATCGGGGTGCTACCCCCGTCATTGTTCTGGAGCACCAGGCCCAGAGTTTGGGGCATTCTGCGGTGGCATGATCATCTGAGGGTACTGCCCTCAGTAAGTGACCCAGATCCCGTGCCATATTTTGGACCTGACGCTCAAGTTGGGAAACCCACTCAGGCTGATACGGGGTTCTGTTTTCTCCCCTGGACTGATCCCGGGAAGGGTAGCTATCCCTTCTCTGGTAGTGCCCCGGGTTGGGAAGATTAGGGTACCCCTCCACCCTTGGCCTCCCCTCTCCCGGATTAGGTTGTCTGGGCTCAGGGAAGTGGGGAAAGAAGGATGGATGATTTTGGGGCTGGAAATTGGGTGGATACCTGGGAAAAATGTTCTGCCCAGTGTTTGGGGAATTTCTGCCCTCCTGTGGGAAGTTAGGAGGGAAGTTCCCTGGGTCAGGTGCTTGGCTGGTTCCCCCCCCCCTTGGGCTGGAGGAGTCCATACATAACCCAGGATTGGTCTGTTTCCCTTGTAGCGGGGACTTACATAGTCAGGGGAGCGAGGGACCCCATTTGTGGGATTACCCCCTTGACTCCCTGTCTGTGACTGGCCTGAGGGCCTTCTGGGCTGTGAATTGTTCAGTGCAGGCAGGTTTTTAGGCCCCCCCATCTCCAAATCTAAAACGGGGGAACCTTTACCTCTGCCACCTTGGCAGCAGCTGGGGTGCTGTTGGTTTTAGGGTTTTTGGGCTGATTCTTATTTTCCACCGGTTTCTGCACCTCATAGATGCGGGTGGCTTGCTCAATGACCCAGTCTAAAGATCTTTTCTCGCGAAAATCTCTCATGAGCTGGGTCATTATGTATTTGGGGAGTGCATGGAAAAATGTGTTGATGAATTCTCTGCTGTCCGTGCGCACCCTTCTGGTGGTCTGCGCAAAGGCACGCTTCAATTCTTGCACAAATTCTTGTGAGGCCTGATTCTCCCCACATTGCAAATTGTAGGCTGCCTTACGAGCCTCTTGGGGATTCCGGTGAACAGAAAAATGTTTCAAGATGGCCGCCCTATATGTGGACCATCTTGAATGGTTTTGGTCCTCCAGCCCCGCAAAGAAACTGGAGTATTCTGGGGAGAATGTCCATTTGACATACTGAATGCAGCTACTGGTGTCCTTCAAATGGAAAGTCTCCATCATTTGCTCAAAGAGCTCCAAGTGTCCCCAAACAGAATACTTGGAGTTCTTGTGATAAGGGGTGATGACACTCCTTATTGCCTTGATCTGCTTTAAGGGGTCCTTAAGCAAGGCCCTTTTTGCCTTATTGGCCTTTTTGGTTCGGGTAACCCTGGTCCACTCATCCGGATTCTGCGAGTCTGGGAATGGCTGGCAGAATGTGGGGAACTGGTCTCCTGTGTCCTGGGCCGCTCAGAGGAGTCTTCAGATCCCTCCTTGCTGCCAGGATTTGATGGGTACCCCCCACTGACCTAACTGGGCGGAGGTTTTCAGGATGCCCTTAGTGGGCCTACTCTCCTGGGGTTCCCCACTAAATTGCACTGTGCTTAGGTGCCCATACCCGGATGCCCGCCCATCCATTCCTGGGAGGTACTGGCCTATGAACCCCATACTTTTGGCTGGATAGTAATCTGCCCTCCCTGTGGCCCTGTGCTCATGTGCGCCAGGGGACATGGGGGTGGCAGAGTCCAAGGACTGGGAGAGATGAAGGCCTCTGGTACTAGGGCTCCTGAGGTTATGCTCAGGTGTTTCCCTTTCCCAGCGAACTTCATCTCTGTCAGCCCCTGCTCCCTGTTGCAATGCAAGAGCCTGCGCTTTCAGTTCCTCAGTTAAGGCCTTACTAGACTCTATCAGTCTCTCCTGCATGGCTACCTGTTTCTGGAGCCTATCATTGTGCTGACAGAGAGCCTCATTTTCTCTCTGCGCTTCCTGGTTGGTCCTGGAATACTGGGCCAGTCTTTGCTGCAGGAGGGTTACCTCCTAAGTCCCATCCCTACTGGCCTGCTCCTTTCTTGCCAGGGCATCTTCCAACCTCCTGGTGTGCTCTAACAAGTTCTGATGCTCTTTTTGGAGGTCACCCAGCCCCTGGAGGGCCAGGTGATTTCCTTCAATTTTTTCTTTTAATTGGCAGACTTCCTGGCCTAAGGTGTCCCTTTCCTGACTAAGAGCCTGCATCTGTGCCGCCAGGTCGTCCCTCTGCCTTTGAAAGGCACCAGCTTTCTGGCGTTCTTGATCAAACTCTGCCTGGGTATCCAGGTCTTTCAAAATCAATTTATTGCTTTCCTCTTTCTCTCTGTCTAGTTGGATTTGCAGGGTGGCTACCTGCTCTGTGCATGCCCTGTTAAAGTCTATTTGTTGCTCCAGCTTTTTCTGGCTCTGCAGTAGGGCGTCCAAACCTTCTTGGTACTCCTTCTGCAAGGCCAGAAATCTGTTATCCTGGTCAGACTTTTCCTGTTGCAGGATATTCATTTCCTCCTTTATTTTAATAATATACTGCCTACTATCATTTTCTGACTCCTGGCTCCTCTGCAGCCTCTGCTCAGAAGAGACCAGGTCAGATTGGGCCTTCTCTAATGCCATCAGTTGCCTATTTGCCAGATCTTGGCCTTCAGCACATTTGTCCTGTATGGCTCCCATATGTAAATATAAATATGCTGCTACCCTGGCAATCTTGTTGTGCTCATCCTTGGCCTTAAGGGCCATATATAGTTCACTCAGGGCCACATGTAAGGGACCCTGATCTCTCCATTTATCTGACCCTGTTTCAGTGATCTGGGGTGCGATTGCCTGCAACCAGACCGCCTGGTCCTGGTAAGCCCACTCACCTCTCACAAATAGCTTATGTAAGAGGTGTTCACTGGCTATTTTGATATCTACCAAGGTCGTCATTCTGGAACTTGATTTCCTTCCTGACTTACAGAAGTTAGTATTTTATTTTGCAAAACAGACTGTTTCCTTAGAGCGTTCCTTTGAGGGGTGTCTTTACAGTGTAACACGGCGTGGTGATCCAACAGAATTTATATATTCTGTCAGTTAGCACACTGTATTAATCTGCACAAGTGATAGATCTAATCCAGAATCCCCGGCTACGAGCCCCCACTCTGTTAAGTGACTTCAATTCAGCAATCCCACTAAGTCAGTGCCTCGTCTGGGACGCCCAAGGGAAGCCCTTATTTATATATTTTTATGACAAGTTATACTCTGGATGATAAACCCTTATATAACGCCCCTCTCTTTGAATCCCCCTGACCTCACTGAGCCAAGAAGTAGGTTTGTTTGCAATTTAAAAGATTTATTGGAAAATGTAAACAATATATATATATATATATATCACTTTTATAATAAATTAATATTTGATATCACACTTATGAGGATAATGTCGATCAACAATGGATAATGTTATACTAGCACACTTATTTCATTACTTAGGAGTTGGTACGGAAAGAAAAAAGTAGTTGGGAATGCTTTATGGTTTCAAGGAGATGCAAAGATGAATAAAAGGCAGTACAGAAATAAACTTGATATGATTTCAGCAAAAGATAATATGATCACTTTTCCTTTTGACAGTTCACTCCCCCCCTTTATGCAATATGAGGAAATGGAAGGAGAGCACTCAGTCTTCAAGAATACCAACAAAAATGCAATACAAAGTTCCAATTCCCCCCCGGCAAGCTTAGAGAAACAGGGATGATTTTTAAACAAAGGCCCAAAATACTTTAATGTGATGGCAATGAAGTGATAAATATGCTAAAACTGCTTTTAATTCCCTCTAGAGGTTCAGGCTGAGTGAGAGATACTTTAAATCAGTTCAGGCCAGCCCTGTCAATGATTCAGGGATGGTGATCAGGTTGAAAACGGAATTCCGTAATGGAAGCAAAAGACAAATGTTTTTACACGTGGCTGGAATGAAGCAAAATGTCAAATCACTGCAATTTATTCGCGTGCGTCGAGCGCAATTATGGAGGAAGTATAAGGAGTAGCAAGTCGGTTTAGAGCTTGTTGGAAAGCTTAGAATCTCAGATTTAAAATAAAAGTTAAATCACGCTTGTATCACACGGTTCAAGAGATACGGACGATTTTGTGAAGGTAGATTCTCAAAATAAAAGTAAAGCTCACAATGACAGATGACAGTTTTGCAGCTTTGAATCAACAGGAGGGACACGATTTCTATGATGCAGTTCTCGATAGGTTAAAATAGTTTGAATTAGATTATTTTAAACTAAGAGATTGGTTTTGCACAGTTCTGGCTGAGTAGTCACACTATATTTTGGACAGGAATGCGACTTCGTCACGGATCGGGTCAGGATTGGCTGCGGTTCTCTCGCCACTGGGTACTGGTTCTCTGGTTCTGCTCACAGCGATCTGGGTCAGCTCTCAGCACTGCACAGCGATCTGGTCTCTCTGGATCTCTGGTCTCCCTGGATCTCTGGTCTCTGGAGATTGATGGATTTGAAGTCTGGAGTCTGCCGGCAAAGCGTCCCGCAAGAAAGTGGAAAGTGAATGTCCCTGTCTGGCTTCCAGTGGCTCTTTTTATGTCTTTTGAAAATGGGTGTGGATGCAAACTTTCTGTGCCCACCCCACTCACGATTTGATAGGTCAAGGATTTCTCTTTGACCTGATTTGAGAAGGGAGCAGTGAGTCATCAGGTGTCATCTTTATGGCATACAGAAAAACACTCCCCTTTTCTTTTACCTTAGAAAATCATTTTCATAACTAAACACATTTCCCAGATACACAAGTGGTTGACATTACATGTACAGATTGCAGATGACTTGAGGTACATTCTTGTTCAACTCTGATCTTCCTAAGAGCTTGCATTAAAAAATGACAACTTATTTTCGTTTTTATTTGGTTTACCAATATCGGACGTTTACCAAAAATGGCACAAATGTACACCGCCTTTCTACACATATTCCAGTAAATTTCCATGTATCTAGCTTAAACCCAGTGTCTGCAACATGAATAAATTGTGGGGTTCGGTCCCAGAGCATCGTACGGAATTGAGTTTAGACTCAAATTGTAGGTACATATTCCATTTTAAGGATCTCCAAATTGTACATTCCTGTCATCTGGTTACAATTAGTTATCAGTGTTTTTATAAAACATATATTTGCCTTCAATTCCATTCACAAAAAGTGTCTGGCCCGCCCCTAGGAACTGGGTGAGTCAGGGATCACATGTCTCTTCTTCCAGGCAGAGCTCTGTTTACAGTCCACACCCAAATCAGCATACTCCATTCAATTGAAAGAGTCTATTGTGTTGACTGAGGTCAGCAGACCAGGGGGCCACTCTGCATTTGGTTAGCATGACCATTTGATCTCCTGGGCTGTTGCTGGTAAGGGCTGGTGTGAATGCCTCCCATGGACAGAGGCACTTTGAACTGTTTTAATTGAATTAGACTGCCTCCTGGGAACAAACCTTTGAAGTCCCAGCTAGCTCAGGATGCTGTTTAGCTTCTGCAATACAGGTCCCCAGTCAGAGTTTAGACCGCTAGCGCCGGTTTGTGGAAAATGCCGGTACTGCACCTATTTTTGGGATTTGTCTTGAATTAATACATTTCTAAAAGAAAGGATTTTACTTGATAGTATATTATCCTTACTTGACATGGCATTGATGTGGATCTGTAGTAGAGTAAAGTAAAACACTCAACCATAGTTGGATTTTTGTTTGGTGGTTCCGGGCCCATGATCTTAGCAATTTTTGACATTAATAAAAACGGGTTTTGAACAGAACCATCTTTCTTTGCACTGGTGGGTGGCAGGTCAGGGGACCATTTTTCTGTGCGCAAAATGGCACGGTTCTCCAGGATTCTGGCACAAATGTGGGCTTTTCCGCCCTCTTCGATTTCGTACGCCCACCGCACCAAATTTTGCAGCATAATAGTCCAAACGTGGGTCAGGACACCCAACAGTATATACCAATTCTTGGTCCGTGGCAAATGGGCTAGCTGTCTGGCTGCCAACATGGCAAAAGAACGGATGGAAGATCCATGCTAATGAGGTGTGGGTTAAAGAGTTGTGGCAAGACATTGCTGAAATGTTGATGCATAGTACAGTGACTGTGTTCCATGTAGACGCCCATTGCACAACCGACTCATTAGAACGTTGGTTCAATTCTGTTGCAGATGACCATGCCAAAATGTCAGTAATGGACACAAGATCTGAGGAGGATGATCTGGAAGGGCTTGCTAAGTGGGCACACCAGAAAAGTGGGCATCTCAGAGAAAAGACTATCGGGTGGGCACAAGATCGAGGGATTAGCCTTCCGTTAGCAATTGTGAAAACTATGATTTTACAATGCCCAGTGTGCCAACCTCACAAACAAAGGTCTATCCCGCGTATCATTCAGGGTACCTTGAAAAGAGGCAAATTGTCTGGACAGATCTGGCAGATCGATTATATCGGTCCCATGCCAATTAGCAGAGGATGTCAATATGCGTGCACTATTGTGGACACATATTCCGGATATTTGATGGTGATGCCATGCAAGAGAGCTACCCAATTGAATACGATCAAATTGTTAGACCAAGTGGCATTGTATTATGGAATACATATACAGACTCAGAGTGACTGTGGATCACATTTTAAAGGAAAGCTGATTCAAGATTATTGCCAAGAGAAGGGGCTTGAAAGGATTTTTCATGTCCCCTATCATCCTGACGCTTTGGGATTAATTGAGAGAATGAATGGCTTATTGAAAGAACAGTTGCAAATAACTGTACAAGGCAGTCTGAAAGGGTGGCGTGAAGGAGTTTTGGATGCAGTTCAAGTGCTTAACAATAGACCCATTGCAAATGGAGAGACCCCTCTGATGTGCCAGCTTTACAAATGAAACCGAATACAGTTATTGAAACCTTGGTGTACTGGGAAATGCCACCTGGGGCATTAGCTCCTTATCAAGCCACCCCAGAATCAGCAGGGGTGGATTTGCATGCAAGGGAGGAAATGAGACTGGGACCAAGGGGAATTGGTGTAATTGACACGGGAATCGGAGTACACATTCCAACAGAGTATATGGGATTAATTGCAATTAGATCTGGGTTAGCTTTAAGAGGAATGGATCCAGGTATTGGGAGGGGTTGTTGATGCTGACTACCAGGAGGAAATTAATTAATAGTGGAGAGACCATCCTTAATATTTATAAGGGGGATAGGGTGGCACAGCTAATCATTGTACCTGTACAAATCTCTATGGTAAAGAAGGGAGAGCCACCGACTGTGATAACTACACGTGGAGATGGAGATTTTGGCTCATCAGACAAAATGGTTCCGAGAGCAAAAGTCTGGGTTGAGAAACATAGTGGTCCCCCGGTTCCGGCGGATGTAATTGCAGCAGGAGAGGACCAAGTAGACCTTGTAATGGAACGAGGGAAGAGGAAAGTCAGGTTCCCGCTGACAAATGTTATTTACGTGTCCACTGATATCTTGTTCTCTTTTGACATTTTGTTTTCACACCCTGGTCGTGGTGTTTGCACTTGTGGGTGTGTGTGGAGTGCTTTCAGGCGAGTTCGGGGACATGCGAGAAATGGTGGCAAATGTTTCCATAGTGCAACTGAATTCAACGATCTGGACGACGAATGACGGTATTGATGTTATCACGCTGCCTGCTGCCCGTTCCGCTGTGGGGTATTGTGGCTCCTGGAGAAAATGGTGCAAACATAATGTTTTGCCCCCTTCTGTGGATTCCATGTCTTTTGTTCGACATGGCTATGCCGCCACTGTGGATCAACCTGAGAATATATGGGTCTTCTTGGCCCGACATGTGCTGAACATTTCGCATTTCTGTTTAGCCGAAGTCCATGATGCTACGAATTTGATTTCAACGTGCCTTGTGGCTGTGCCTACGCCGGGCCCTGTGTTGCAGCAGATTTTTGGAGTACTGCATAATAACTCTCTCGTAGAGGATTCAGATGTCAGAAGTTACATTTCTGTTTATGAGTATTGTCGATTTTGGGCTGATACTGATCCTAAATGGAGAAATATGACTCTAATTATTACTTATAATATCACTCCTGCTGATGTGTGCTATCTAATGACTTATAGTCCTAAGCGCATTGGCAAGGGCCAGCAACTAGATATAACTAGTGATCAAAGTGGCACTAACTTAAAATGTTTATGTGCTTGATCTAACTCTATGTGTATTTATGTGTCTAACAACAGGTTTTGTAATTTCATTGTTGTGGCAGCCAGTCACATTTGACATGTCAAGCTCCCTACTGGTTGGCTGTTTTCCTGTGGTAACACTACATATTCATATATTCCTGCTAACATTTCTGGTGGCCCTTCTGGCCTAACGCGCCTTAGTTTGATGATGTTTCCTTTGCAACCTGTTGTTCGCCACTCTACACGTGCTGTACATCATATTGGTCTCTCTCCTGATTGTGATTCTAATGTGCGATTGATGTCCGAAGCTGAAGTGTTAGCACTGGGCTTTTCTTTGGTGGGGGTATTCGGGTTAGCTCCTGGGGGCTATACATCCTTAATCAAACTAGCTCGTGCAGTCATGAAAGGGCTTAATGAAACCTCTCAAGCTCTAAATGAGCTGCTGTTAGACAACAAGAATTTTAGGAAAGCAATTTTGTAAAACAGGGCTGCTATAGATTATTTGTTTTTGAAACAGAACTTAGTTTGCAATGCTGTAGAAGGGATGTGTTGTTTAATCTAGAGGATCATTCTCGTTCCATCGAAAATCATATCAGTGATTTAAAAGACCTGATTTCCCAAGTCACCCAAGATCAGGGCAGGAGCTGGTGGGATCAAATATTCTCATGTATTCCACTGGCATTGCATTATATTTTTGTTTGGATTGTTGCTGTATTGATGGTTCTTATTATTTGTTGTATTTCTTGTATCCCAAATTTATTGGGTATGTTTCGTCAGTGTCAGACCGGCTTTCCATCCATTGGGATATAGAAATTGATTGTCCAAAGGGTGGAGTGTAACGCGTGTGCGAAAATGAGCTAAAAAACATGGCGCCAGTGCGTGGCCATTTTGAATATTCATTTCAATATCCACAATGAAAGTCTACATTTCTGGGAAACAAAACATGAGTTCTGCCACAGTTGCAATGTTTATATTTGGAAGCAGATGAGTTGCTTATAGAGGATAGTAGGCGCATAGTTCAATCAAGGACGCGCCAAGAAGGGAGTCAGAGCTGTGCAGGTGCAGTGATAAGGGGTGCTGGGAGCGAGCTATTAAATAGAAAATTCCACTTTGTGCCCCCATGCTTTTTGGCTGTTCTATGGCCGGGAGCATTTGTCAATTCACGGAAGGCGGGGACCTATTTCCCCATGAGAGAGGGGTATCCAGGTAGTAGAATCAGAATTGGAACCCCGGGTGCTGAAGTCTCGCTGAGAGGGGGGTTGCTCTTCTCCAGACACAGTTAGAACATGTGATCTCTCTGCCCACCTGCCTGGGACTGTGTAGTGTTGTCGTGGCTGAGATGAGGTTTTCTTCTTCAACTATGTTAACAGTGAAGTGTTTTCTTTATTCTTATTGATGTGTATGTCAATATATAACCGACTTTGTTTATTTACAGTATTGTGTGTGTGTGTTTATATTATGTGTGAATAAAGAGCCAATTATATTCTATTAGTCTAAGTGTGGGTTATTGCCTCCCTGAGTCCAAGAACTTTTCGGTCTGTGTGGTCTGGTAAGTGGTTTCTAGGGTAACTGAACACAACAGGAAAAGCAAAACAGTATGTTATGTTATTACTTTTTTTATACTAAACACATCACCAGTGTAGTGGTATTAAGGTGCAGAGCCCTGTCATTGTAAAGGCGAATTTTGACCCTGCCTAGGGTGGCAGCCAGACCGTGGTCTGTGGGTTGAAAAGCAAATGGAGACAAGACGGGCAGAAAGGGGAAGAGTGGGAAAAGTCAGGGAAACAAAAACATTCAGATTTTTCTCATAACGGGTAGGGAGATGAAAACCTAAGCGTGAGTGATAGCGATATTTGGGATGAATCTATAGTTTTAAGTGTTTTTGCTCAGACCACAAATGTAATCAAAAGAAGGGAGGGGAGCTTCCCTTATTGGCCAGCAGACATTTCATGGAGGCCATTAGGAGTGTGGTGGGGGTTTTAGGGTAAGTCGGGTTTTGGATGAGTAATGGCCTTGAGATGTGCTCGTGTCCTTGAACATCTTTGCACTGTTCCTAAACCTCAATAAATGCAGCAATTTGCGTTTTTCTTTGGACATTTACTGGACCTCAATATTTTAAATAATCCTTTACAGTCTGAATGATCTTACTGACATTAGTGAAATGGTAAACAAGAGGATATTGAGGATGTCAGGGGTTCTATGCAATTTCATTGAATACATTTCAACGAATATGTATTCATTGATTTTCTTTTTTTTTTCTTTATGTCTATTTGGCTGCAAATGTATGCAGGGGGAGACCCCCAGCAGCTCCCCCATGCCCTGAATTCCCCCAATCTTAATTATAAAGATCACTCAACCCCCCAACATAAATTTACGGCCAAATTCGATGAAAGAAATGTGTTGTTTTTGGAAATCTACCACGATGTAACCTCCCATTCCCGAAGTCAGGTCACCAGGTTTGTACTCACCACTGGCCAATGTCTTGGCGAGTATGACATGGCATTCTGAGAACCTGTGGGGAACAAGCATTCATTCCAGGGTTGTATCATAAGCCCCTCCTGAACTTGTGTGGAAGTCATGTGTTAAGTGACACATGGGAGACATGTCATCCGCTCAATAAATGGCCGAGCAGCTTCCCACTCGGTGGTCAGTCACTGCACTGACTCCGGCTGTCTGTGCCTTCTTGCAGCTAGCGCTGGCACTGCGCAATATGCTGTGGGCCTCCTCCACACAGCCCTTCACCAGCGGGTCCTGGGATCACCGGGTCCCCTAATATCTGGCGACAAGGATGGGATGTGGCCCCTGCAATCCCAAAGAAGAAGAGACACAGCCTGTCCCTGCCACGCGACCGGCATGGTAAAGGCCCCCAACAAGCACCAGACCTGCTGGCCTCCGCGGCACAGCAAAGGTCTGCTGGCCGCCCAGGCAAGCAAAATAAAAAAAGAGAAGAATTGGTACTCCCGCCTGGGAGAGTCAGCCATGGCACGGCCCAGACCCTGGGAGGGGGGAAAGGAAGTGGCGTGGCATCAGCTGCAGTATTCATATGATTGTGTCTCCCGCCTGGGGGAGAGAAACAGGAGCGGCCTCCACTGCATAGGGGAGAGAGCAGCCCGGTGCCATGTTAAGGAAAAGATGTGACAATAACTTGGGATTCATCACATACCCTTTCCCTTCTGCAACTAATTCCCCCCTCTAGATTTTTACCGGTGGGGCTTAGGGAAGCATTCCAATACCAGATGGGCATATTCAGTGATAATTCATCTTCCTCCCAGGTTTCAAAGAGGGAATACCCTGCGGTTGGTTTATACATTTCATTAATATTCTCACCACATTTTGGGAAACTGGTTCCAATAATGGTTTCTTCCAGTAGTCTGGGAATGTGTGCCAAATTGATCAAGGTGTTACGACCCCTGATGTTAATAACTGTTGGGTCAGTTGATACACTGCTTGCTCACTTTGAACACTGGTAACCCTAATTGGTTTAGCATGGTTAAGGTTATTTATGTTGATCAAGTCCCTCCTCATGGCTGTCTGTTTGCTATCGGAATCTACCAGAGCCGATACTCGGATTCCGTTAATGGTAACCTGTTCATGGGTCTAAAAAGGGACTGTTTGGCAGAGATAAATACTGGTGTTCTCAATGTCAGGGTCTAACTGATATTCGGGATCACCCCATTTGTCACCTGTCATACACCCTATGTGCACGGGCTCTCCCTTTCCATTAGAGGGACACTGGTGTCTGGTGTGAGAAACCCGAAAGTGTCTCACCCGCTAATCCCCAGGGATCTGTCATCTAGGTGGCCAGGACACAGCCATTGCTATTGAATCCAGTTCCTGGTGGTGGACCAGTGTGGATGGGGGTCCTTCAGGGAGTGTAAGTGGCACACCAAAGGGTGAGGCACGGTGTCCCCTTCCTTATGACATCTTTTCCCCATCCTACCAGGTAGGATATCTAGAAGCTCAACCCCCCCTTTTCCGACACAAACACTTTGTCACAGACAGTTCACCATGAGCGACCACGGACTAACACCAGAGCAGGCAATCACTGATAACTACACACTCCTGACTTCCATCACACTTCCCCACACGGATAAAAGGCGGAGCACGAAAGCACACTCTGAGCAAGGTCAAACACACAAGGAAGCAGCTATTCCGGGATGGCAGTTTAAACAGAGGAGAAAGGCGGCGAGACCAGAGAGGGAGTTACCAGGCCGTTTTCCAAGAAAGGATCGCGACTTTCAGGAAGCCTCAAGGAAAAGAAACATAAGACCAGGAATTATAGCGGACGAGAGGTGTAGCATGTGTCAACGGTGTGGGGTACATTGACCCATTCAGCAGAATTCCCATCCATAACGAAGCTGCGCTTCTGCAGTCAACAGAAAAATGGCTGTGCTGGCTCCTTGGAGCACCATTGCATCAAAACTGTGTGTTGCAGCGACAGAAGGATGGCTGCACCATCTTGCCAAACACCTATTGGGCGAGTTGGAACAGAGGGCACACCGAGAAAGGTGCCAGTGTGTTCTTGGGTGCACCCCAAAAGAAGTGAATCAAAGTAGCGCTGCTCTGCTGCTTTCAAAAAGTTCTCATTGAAAAGGGAATCTTTTACACTAAGGATGCTGCCCTGGCACTATTTTCATCTATACCACATCACATTGCTTTTATCCATAAGGCCTTGCCATGCCCATCCATATCCACATTGTGCTTCAGCAGGAGAAAGCATGATCCCTGGATGACAGACTGTGTCAGCCAAATCCGAAAAAGGCAAAAGAAACTTCACTTTCAGCTGCAGAAAACGCTTCACTTTTGAGTCACAAAATGTCAAAAAGATCAATGCATCAAAGCAACCCCAGCTCTCTGGGCCTATGTCAATTTCAGTGCATCTGTGTTTCAAGCAAATTGCTGTATAGAAGGAACTGACTATGGCTGCAAAACAATATTGGGAAGTCAGATGGAAGAACCGAATTTAAAAAGGGAAATCCTATCAACTTTCACCACGTGTCAAAATGGGCTTTTGAAAACCAAAAGGAAAATGCCTGTTTTAAAATTACAATGTTGGAGAAAAATGTATCCTTGCATAGCAATGTGAAGGGGTGTTTGCTGGGGGACATGTATGGGATGTTTTATCCAACAGGCTTGTTTTTGATTCAGAGCAAAATAACAGAAAATAAAGGAATTAAAATGTATTGGCTGGATTTGGCAAGCTCCAGAATTGGTCTTTCTGCTGGTTAAACAGAGGCCTTCCCCCACAAAATGAAGCCACCATAAACTTCTATGACACAGGCATGCCTGATAATTGCTAATTTGGAAAACTTTGAATGGGCCAAGACAAAGAAATGTCACATGCTTGTTAGACATTTGTCTGTGCTCCAGGCTCTTACAATAGAGATCTGGGACACCCATGTGTGAAGTGGGGGAAGTGGCAATAAACAACCAATCAAACTGGGAAACCCACATGGCCACCCTGGGCTGAAAATGACAGTTGGTGGTAGCTGAAGAAAAAAATTGTCCCAGTGTAAGGACAAAGGCTGACCATCTGTCTCAAAATACTATTTGATTAATACACTTTTAAGTTCATTTTGTAACCGGACAGCGCAGAAATGTAGAAATTATACAGTTTAAATGTCATTTCCGTGGCTTTCAAATAAGATATCTTGGCTGTCAATAGCATGTATGGGACACAAACGCCAGAAAAATTTGAATCATGGGGAAAGGACATATGATGGAACATTATAAATTAACAGAGATATGCTCCATGATAATATGTACACACACTTAAAGTTATAGAATTTTAAGTAACATATTTCTCACTAAAAAGTGCGAAAAACTGGCGAAACAAAGTCTGATAAACTGTAGAGTTGGACTGCCCTGCTCAGCGTGAAATATGTAATCAGCCTAGGTAATTTATAAAGATGCCAAAATTGCATAAATGTGTGATTTATGTGAAGAATGATTTTAGCTAAAGTAACTGGGATGATCCTATGCATAGTAAACCCACATCATCAAGCTGCTGTCAGGTTTCTAAAAGTCCAATCAATTGACAGGAAGGCGGTAACAATCACCCCTGGCCCATCCAGTTGTTTAGGGGTGTACTCAGCCTAAGCCTGCCCTACTATATAATTCTATGATGTCACCATGCTTTATATAAAGGGCGGCTGACAGAACTCTAGAGACTCTCTCCTGAATTTCAAGCGCCTGCGTTCCTGATCTTCTACATCCATCTTGCCAGATTCCAGATTACACTGCAAGGCCAAAGCATAGCTGACCCTACTCCAGCAAGGCCCAAGATTTAGAAAATCCCACTAAAACCCCACTAACCAAGGGGAAAAACTGTGGTACCCTTTGTGGGGAGCATCCTGTCACCAGCGTTTTGCCCGCTAGCTGCATGCCTGCTGTACTTCTGCCATCCAGCTGTACTGCTATCCAGTGACCAGAATTGCCCGGCTGTTTGCTGTAGGGGGCGTCCGCCGTGCGGTGACCAGACCCGTTTGACTGGCCCAAAATTCCAAACTCAAGTGTTGACTGTATTTACCCATCCCATAGAAATACATAGCTTACCTGATCTTGACCCTTTTGTCTTTATTCCACTCTATAAGAATCCTATCCATGCCTTGGTAATTTGTCCTACTGTCAGAATTCTCTGTGCATTTTGTCTGTGTTTTCCTAGTGTTATCGCCATTCTTTCATTTACCCCATCCTGTAACTCATTAGCAATATTTTGAAAAATGTTATTAATTTCCACGGTAAGAGAAATGCGGCGTGGAGCAGGTTAATGCGGCCGACTTAACCTGTTTCATGGGCAGCTCTATCTAGCCTTGATAATCTAGTTTAAGTAAAACTTGTCTTTCGGTCCCAGCCGATTTTCTCTCTTTCACGGCTTCAATTTACCAAAACCGAACCTCTTTTTATCTTGTAAATCTCATCCAAATCTTCAGCTACAACCATCCTTTCACTCCTATATTGTCCCTGTGATGTGCATCTATTCCCCAGCCCAAAAACTGCATTCCAAATCTGAGTATTTCACCTGTTTTTCATATAAATCGTTTGTGTCATTTAAAACAGCAATTGAAAAATGCAACTTTCCAACGTGTGATTCGGCTGCATCGTGTTTTACTTTCAACTTGTCTTTGGACTGTGCGCCTTTTGTTGAGAACTTGCTTTGAGATTGCCAGTGTTTATATGTTACTGCCATTGTGAGAAATCATATTTGCCTCATAGATTTAACCACACATTAATTATTTATTTGTCAATTTTCCGAGTGTAATTTTATGCTATTGCAAAGGGTTTTAAAATGTTTACTTCATATTTTATGAGGGAAGGGCGGATTTCAATTCTGTTTGCTGCACAATATGCCTGACTCCCTGCCGCTTCTTTCTGTCCATTCCAAATTCAATTCACAGGGGTTTGGGAGAGCATTATAGGGGGAAATCTTAACTCAGGTGCTATCTACCCAAAGAGAAAAAGTGCTCCTATTCATTTGTGCTTTGTATATGTTCTTGTAGAAGGTTAACCAAGTGTATTGCTTCAGTTTCCATTGTAATTATATTTATGTTTATGTTTATTGAGTTTATATAGCGCTTTACTCCAAAGCGCTTTACAGTATAACAACAGTACTAAAGAAGAAGCATATTTACAAACTTGAAACAAACCAGTGGTACATTACACAGAACAATTGACTCAAAAGAAGGGGGGGTAAGGGGGAGTGTTCCCAGATGGTCTTGACGCCCACGGGTGGTTACAGCATCCGATATAAGGGCATCGGGAGGAGGGGGGTGAGGGGGGAAGGGAAGAGGGAGGGGTTTTCGGGGGGAGAGGTAGGGAAGGAGAGTCAGGGGGGGAGTGGAGAAGAAGGGCTTTCAGGGAGGAGCAGAAAGATGGGTAGGTGGGGGTGGAGTGGATAGGGAGAGGTAGGGAGTTCCAGTGGAGGGGGGCCAAGAGTTGGAAGGAGCGGAAGCGTAAGGAGGCACAAGGTGCTGGGGGTACAGTGAGAAGGTATAGATCAGCTGAGCGGAGAGAGCGGGAGGGAGAGTAGAATGAGAGGAGGGAGGAAAGATAGGGGGGCGAGGTCATGGAGAGATTTGTAGACAAGTCAGAGGAATTGGAATTTCAATTGTGAGAGGAAAGGGAGCCAGCCGAGTTGGGAGAGTGAGGTAGAGATAGAGTCTCGAGGGCCGAGGAGACATACAGTACGGATAGAGGAGTGGTAGATGGATTTTACGGGAGTCAGGTGAGAGATAGGGAGGCCAAAGAGGAGAGAGGAGCAGTAGAAGATATGGGAGAAAATAAGGGAGGAGATTAGGAGTTTAGTAGCGTGAAAGGTGAGGGAGGGGCAGATCTTGCGGATGTTGAAGAGGTGGTGCCAACAGGTAGGAGAGGTTAGAGAGATGTGGGTGGAGAAGGAGAGGAGTCAATATGGAGGCCAAGGTTGCGGGCATGGGTCGAGACAGGGAGATTGGAAGGAGGGAAGCGGATGAAAGGAGGAGGAGAAGGTGAGAGAGTGTTAGGAGAGAAGAAAAGCACTTCAGTCTTGTCAGAATTGAGGGAAAGAAAGTGGGATGACATCCAGTTTTTTATGGCTGTGAGGCAGGAAGAGAGAGTGTGGTGGAGGTCGGAGGTGAAGGAGGAGAAGGAGAGAAAGAGTTGGGTATTGTCCGAGTAGAAGTGGTGGGAGATGCCGAAAGAAGAGGTGATGGGTGCGAGAAGGGAGGTATAGAGAGAGAAGAGGAAAGGTCTGGGTACAGATCCTAGGGGATGAGGAGTTGGTAGACTTTGGGGATGAGGGAGGTGGGGATGGGATCAGATGGGGCAGCGGTAGGGAGAGTTTTGGAAAGGAGAGGGGAGACACAGGATGGGGTGATAGGACAGAAGGTGGACATGTTAGCAGAGGTGGAAGAGGAAGGGGGGAAGGGGGGAGAAAGAAGGAGAGGAGAGGATATCTTGGCGAAGAGAGAGATTTTGGATGAGAAAAGGTTGGCGAAATCAGAGGGAGAGAGGAGAGAGTTAGTGGAAGGATCAGGAGTGGGAGGGGAAAGAAGGCGAGAGAGGGTTTGGAAGATATGCCGGGGTGTGAAGCTTGTTAGTGTAGAAGGTTAGAGTAGTAGAAGCGCTTGGTAGATGAGAGGCAGGAGTCGTAGAGAGATTGATATGAGAAGTAAGAGGATTGGTTTGATAGAGGGGTATTTGAGCCAGCGTCGTTCGAGACGACGGAGAAGGCGACGCATGGACAGAAGGTGAGAGGAGAGCCAAGGTTGGGAAGGTTTGTGAGAAGGTGAGAAGGAAGTAAGAGGATAGAGAAGGTCAAGACTGGAGGAAATGGAGGAGGAGAGTGAGGAGAGGGCGTCATCGGGCGAGAGAGATGAGAAGTCAGGGAGAGGGTGAAGGGAGGAAGAACAGGTGTCGAGGAAGAGAGAAGAGTTGAAGTTGCGGAGATCACGACGAAAGAAGGCGGAAGATAAGGGCGAGGGGGACAATGAGGAGGGGGAGGGGTAAGGGAGAAGGAGAGTAAGGCGTGGTCAGAGAGATAGTTGGGAAGGGACGAGATGGGGGAGGAAGAGTGAGATGAGAGAAAGATGAGATCGAGAGTGGAGCCAGAGGAGTGGGTGGGGGAGTAGGAAGGGGGAGAGGAGGTAGGAGTCAAGTAAAGAGAGAAAAGGGGAAGAATGAGATGAGGTGGAGAGAGGGAGGTTAAAATCGCAGAGGACAGAGAGAGGAGTAGGGGAGGGAGAAATGAGAGAGAGAAGGTTGTCTAGGTCTTCATAGAAGGAAGCACGGGGGCCAGGAGGTCAGTAGATGATTAAGAAGGAAATCGCGTGAGGGTAAGTGAAGGATTTTAAAAGAAATTCAAAGGAGGAGAAGGTAGGGAGAGATAAGGGAGGAGATGAGGAAAGACATTTAGGGTGAAAAATTAGACCAACGCCGCCTCTGCGACCTGAGGAGCATGGGACATGAAAGAAGGAGGAAGAGGGGGTGGAGAGAGATGCAGGAACAATGGAATTGGAGGGGGAATCCAAGTCTCTGTGATGCAAAGGAAGTGAAGGTTGAGTCGTAAGTACAGATCAAGGGCTGCAGTGGCTTTGTTGCAGATGGATCGGGCATTCCAGAGGGCGCTGTTGATGATACCGGAGGAATTGGCAGAGGGTAGGTGGATAAGATTAGAACGAAGAGGGATTATGCGAGGGGGAGGGGGTGGGCAGGGGTTAGCAAGGGGGGGCATGAGGGTAAGTGGAAGGAAAAGGAAGAGGAAGAGGAGGAGGGAGAGGGGGAGGGAGATGGAGGGAGGCCGTCGGAGGGAAAGGTAGGTAGAGGGCATGACAGGAAGGGGATGAGAGTGTAAGTGCTGGTGGCCACACAGTGGGGTGCCCACAGTTGGAGTGGGTGTCAGGGGATATTGTAGATTCAGTGGAGGGGGTTGAGGTTTTAGAGAGGAGGGATGGGGAGTCGCAACAGTAAAGAGGGAGTCCAGGCAGTGGAGTGAAGGTTGCAGCAGCAGAGAGACTGAAGGCGAGTTGGTGAGGGGGGTTGGATCCTTTGGAGATCAGCTGCAAGCAGAGAGTCAGACAGGACGATAGTCACAGGTGGTCTGTAGTGAGGAGGGCGAAGTGGCACGCCCGCGGTGAGGTTACAGATTGTTGCAGCAGAGCGCAGGAAAGCTGGGACACTCGGAGTCGGCGACAGTGCTGGGTTGAGCGGGGGATGAGATAGCGAAGGGGAGGAGGGAGGCCCAGATCTGCTGGTAGTCACAGTGGTGGTGGAGAGGGCTAGACAGAGCAACAGATCCCAGGTGGTCCGTAATACAGATGGCGGTAAGGCACGCCCATGATGCGGCTATTGACGAGGGGCTCTCCTGTCTGTGTAGGAGTGGGGGTGGTTACTTGGTAGAGGGAGTGATGAGGCTCCTGCTCAGAGTGGTAGTCGGTCACTCCGTGGAATAGAGCGGTCCTGGGCGATGGACCGGGATAGCTAGAGGGAGGCGCAGCTCAGGAATGAGGTGGCTGTAGGGGTGATGTCCGGCGCAGCAGGCTTGATGGCAGAGGCGGCCTCGGCAGGGACCTAATGGAAGTTGGATGTTGGGCAATGAAAGTCAGATGAGGTTGGTCCTGATTGTGGGCGTGGCTCCAGATGGAAGTTAGAGTGGGGGGTGATGTTAGGCGCAGTCAGCTGGCAAAGGAGGCGTCAACAGGGGCACAGTATCTCATTCAGCGCTGTGTTTATGCAGCACCACAGAGCTTCTCTGGGAGTGGGCAGTGGGCTGGGGCTGCAAGATGTTGGAGGGGGTGCAGCACCTGACGGTGGAGGCAGCCATGGCAGGTGGGCCAGGGCAGCAAGGTGATGGAGGGAGGCGTTGCTCCCGACGGTGGGCATATGGTGGAGGCAGAGATGGCAGGTAGGCCGGGGCTGCAAGATGTTGGAGGAGGGGCGCTGCACCTGACGGAAGTTAGGCGGTGGAGGCAGGCACGGCAGGCGGTCCGGGATGGTAGGCGCAGTCCAGGATGGTAGGCGCATTCGTGGAAGTGGCAGAGCTGGAAGCAGCTCACAGTGCAGTGGAAGGAGACGGGCACAGCACTCGGTGGCACAGCACTCAGTGGTAATGGTGTGCGCAACGGGCGAGATGGCAGTGAAGGCTGTGGCAGTGGGTCCGTCTGTAGCCTCTGTCCCCAAGGCAGTGCTGGAAGGAGCTCACAGTGCGAAGGAAGGAGATGGGCACAGCACTCGGAGGCCGTCTTTAGAAGGTCTTTAGATCACTGCAGTGGTGGCAAGGGTGTGCGCAGCAGGCGCGTTGGCAGCTACAGTCAAGGCAGCGGGCTGCAGAAGTCGGTCGTCGCCACGCAAAGAGAGATCAGGTGCTGGGACCCAGGAGAAGTCCACGGGAGCCCCGGAGGAGGACCAGCAGAGGCCCCGCCGAGGGCGCTCAGAGCTTTGAAACAGTTCGGCGGCTGATGGTACGGCTGCCAGTGCAGTTCCAGAGCTGGAAACACACAGAGTCTCACCCAACAAAGTGGTGGGGGGTGCAGCACCAGGTGGACGCCCCCAGTTTCATCACGGACAGCCCTGTGCAGTACCCGTCACTTTTGTCGTCAGAGCTCCCGCTCGGAGGAGAGTGGGAGGGGGCCTACTGCAGAGGCCGCTGAAGAGATGAGGTGAGTGGATGGTCCGAATGTACTGCTGTCAGTGCAGTGTTGGAGCCGGGGTCCTGGAACCCTTCAGCGGATCATGTGAATCCTGGAATCCAGGAGGAGTCTGCAGGAGCCCCCGGAGGAGGTGCAGCAGAGGCCCCGCCGAGGGCGCTCAGGGCTTTGATCAGTTCGGAGGCTGATGATACGGCTGCCAGTGCAGTGCCGGGGCCGGGGATGCACAGAGTCTAATCCAAGAGAGTGGCGGTGGGTGCAGCACCAGGTGGGCGCCCCCAGTTTAGCGGCGGGTAGGCCTGTGCAGCACCTGTTACTTTCGTCCTCGGAGCTGCTGCTCGCAGGAGAGCGGGAGGGGGCCTAAAGCAGAGGCAGCTGAGATGAGGTGTATGGAGGGTCCAGTTCAAGCTGAGATTTGGACCGATGGTGCTCCAAGGGTTCTAAGTGAGAATCGTAGAAGTTGATTTCAGTAAATTGTTGTATATAATGCAAACACTCAGAATGTTTCAGCCTGAGATGAGGAGACGACCTCAGGGGTAATTATCACCCCATTGGTAATTGCTGCCCAATATTAAAACTTGTATGATTTTCTTTGAATTTTAAAAATAAATAAATATTGCATTCCCACCAACCGCCTGGTTCATGGTCCATTGTGACCCGGGGTATTTGAAAAAGGAGGTGTGAGACAGGTTGTGAGCCATCTCAAATTGAATTTGCATAAAATAAAGAAAAAGCATTCCAATTGTGCACTACATCCTAGGCTAAGACCTTAACAACGGTAAACAGGGTCCTCCCACATTAATAGCCAAGGCGGGGACAATCGATTGCCACTGTGGTACTGTCCTTGACTCCGACAGAAAAGCAACACCAATGAGTTCAGCACAGCCGATGAGTTGGGAGAAACTGATAACAGACGGGACTGTGTGATGCTCAAGGTTACAAGCAGCAACATTGTATGAACAAAGAACTTGTATTTGATTGAACTTCATGAAAACCCAGCTGAGTACCAGATACAGAGTGGCCTGGCACCACATGGGTGCTCACTTGAAAGTCTCTGTTTGGTACCCCCCACACCCCGAGAGCATGTGAATATTGAATGACAAAGTCAAAGTGGTCTTGCATCGGGTTAAGTAAAATCCTGTGCACATTCGGAAGGGTTCGATTATATACAAAATGAAATTGGTCTGAACCCGGAAGAAGGGGACTAATTGTTTAAAGGGGGATCTGAGCCCAGAAGAGGTGGGTCCGGGGTGAACAGTAAAACTCAACCGCACAGATATTGTTGTGCCAAATGTGAACCCGACTGAGGGATGCTTATGAATTGAAGTTGGTCTTATCCCGGATGAGGGGGACTAATTGTGAAAGAAGGATCGGAGGGGGATCCAGGGCAAAGAGTAAATCGCCCGGCTTGACTATTTGGAAAAGGAACTTTTCTTTGTTGTTCAGAAGGCCATGATGTTGGTGAAGGAAACTGTGACCTTGTGCAGAAGAAGCCCAGGAGTGTGATGTGCTTGAGTGACCCGCCTTGTCCCGTGCTAAAAACATGGAGAAGGGAGGCCCACGCCTAAGCATCCTGACTTATCATTTTGTGAACACTTCTTTCTTTTTATGAACATTATCCCACACTATTTTGTAGAATAGAGGTAATGATTGGCAATATTTTATTTTTAGTATATGCCCTTTTTATTTGACTAGACTCCACTAGGACAGTATTATTATTATTATTTGATGGTAGTAGCATGCTCCATTTTAGATTTAGGTTTAGATAGGCATTTTTCCCACCCTTGATAAAAGTGCAATAAACACCCTTGAACTGTGATCACTTTAGAGACTTTTATCACAACATTCAACTTTTGGTTAGGTTCCAATGAATAAACGGACAGCCTACCCCCATCAGCTAATGTCCTTCCTTAAAAAATGAGTTTTTGGTGGAGCATGGGGATTTTCAGTTTTGTTCGGAGTAATTGCTTAATGGTATAAATGGGTTCAGTAGAGGAAACGTTTAACTAAACAACCTCTCCTCAGGCATCTTTAAGTATTATTAACATAAGGAAAGGGGAGGAAGGGGGAAACATTATTGATATTTCTTAGCTGTCGAATTAGGAGACTGGTCTCAGTCTTGGTCTATCTGTAATTTTGGGGTCCCCCAGTTTCTATCTACCAGGTCGAATCCCACTTCTTGCACCATATGTAAGGGTGCAGAAGAAGGAAAACGACAGAGAGGTGGCATTTTTGTGATTTACATGTTTTTTATTCAAAGTAAAAAGGGTTTGGGGAAAGGCTTAGCTATCCCTAGCCACTAAGAGCGGTTGCCCTGCCTCAACAAAAAGTATACCATGGACACTGTCAGGATGTCCGTCAAACAAAATGTCCACCGTCCTGTGTCTAATTCTATTTCCGTCCCTTACACTTTCTTTCAAAATAATGGAAACATGGGTGTCTTCTTGATTCCACAAGGAGGCCTCTCCGGTTCTGGTTGTTGACTCCCAAGTGCAGTTCTTCTGACAAAAGAATATAAATGTTTCAATGTTAATAGTTTAATGTTCACTATTCACCAGTTCATCCAACTTAAAGATAACCCAGTTACCCGGTCTCCTGGGGGGGAACCTCTTCCCGAGTTCTTGGTTCCTTCTATTTGCAAAAACAACTTTCCTCATAGTTCCTCTGGGGAATACCTCTCCCCCCAGTTCATAGCACAAAGAATGATCCTACCCAGTCTCTTGTAAGGCCTGGTTCACTACCTGCCAGACCTTACCCTAGACATTTCCAATAAGGCATCAAGCCTGGTGTACTCGCCTGCCAGACTTGACTTCCACAAGTTTCACTTTCCTTGATATTCGTGTTTTGGACTCCAGCCCAATGGTTATAATTATTCTCCTGTAGGTGTGGGTCCTCGTCCATTATGTTCTCAACTGTTGGGCTTTGCCTGCTTTCATCTGGGTCCCAGCCCCCGATCCTCTGTCTTGGTGGTATCCCTGTCCCTTCGTTACCTTGTCTACACTTGGACAGACCTGGTGTACTTCCCTGCCAGGTTCGTCCAATGTTATCTGATTGTATGCCTTGCTCTCTATTTTCTTGTGTCCCTTGGGATGTGTTTGTCCACTTCAGACAGTTCGTAAGGTACTGTAGGTTCTCTTTCTCACCCCCTTGTGCTCTTCAGGGTGTTCTCACTGTGCTTATAACATTTTGAACTATTTGTATGCTTCCCTTTTCATCCCCTTGTAATCTTCAGGGTGTTTTCATAAAGTTTGCAAAGTTTGTATTATATTGCACAAGGCCCCTTTCACCCCCTTGTGTTCTTTTGGATATTTTGTATTTTTTTGTATTTAGGTGTTTAGTTTTTACAGAAAGAAAACCTTACACCATCAACTTTTTGAACATCTTAAAACAAAATGTGTCCCTCCTCTGACCATCATTTGTAAGCACTGATCAATATCAGTTACCCAGTAGGCAACCCCCAGTCCTGAGCTTGATCCATTAGATCATGGAGAAAATGTCTTTCCGAAGCCTAACCAAGGCCAATGTCACAGAGATCTGTTCTCCCTTGGTGAACGCAGTCCACCAGTCAGTTGCCATCGACTCACTTTCCTTAATTAATCTGCCCAGGATGTTGGTGTCAAGACGTGAGCTACTGCATGGACTAGAGTACCTCCGTCCACAAGTACCAGTCAGGGAGGTAAGTGTATCACTCACTGACCGGTTATTGAGGCCACAGGTGGCTGTAACAACAGCACCGGATCCCAAGGTAGCAGCAAAGGAAAACAACACTGGTTAAAGGCAGTTCAATGGTCAAGAACAAGCAGATAATCATTTTAGGGACTCCACCTATCAATGAGAAGCTGGAGACAGGATCTTGTAGTAGGAGAGGGTGTAGGATTCCCGATATACCGGAGGCATATCCCTATACTACTGCAGTGCAGTGTGGTGTGTAGGTAGTGTCCAGCACCTGATAAGATGTGTCCAAAGCGTTGCAGTAGAAAACCGCCAGCAATCCAGTTCAAAGTACAGTAGAGGAAGTCCATGGCAGTCCAATAAGACAAATCCAAGGTCAGGTAACACAAGCAATCCGAAAGGGGAAAACACCATAAGCAGATTCAGGAAAATCCAAGAACAATCCAAGAAGCGTAACCTAGGTCAAGAATCCGGAAGTCAAAACAACGTAGAAGTGCAGCAACGAGGAACGCTTAACCCTGGCCGGGAACAAAGCTGAGAAGCAGTGAACACTGCGCTGAGAGTTCATTTATCCTCGTTGTCAAGGTAACTGACCATGTGACTTCTGGCGTGTCACGTGACCGGCCATGAACGTTCCTTGTATCTCTGCCAAACGCCATGGCAACCACCAATGCGGAAGCGGCTGCATCTGCCGGCAACATCCCCTTCATGTTAGAACAGCACCCCTACCACGGTGAGTACTGAAAGAAGAGGACTGTTTGACAGGTGCCTGAAATGAGGGTGGAGCGGGAGGATGATGTGAAAGTGGCATGCACCGGTTGCGGTGTGTGAAGTAACTTGATTCTTGAAAGTTGGTCCTTATGTCTCTTGTAAGGGGGCAGAATAGTACCAAAAGTCTCAGAGTTTCCTTCAAGTCTTTGTTTAAGCACAGTCTGCATGATGTATTGAATCCCCTGTCACATGCTCTTTGTCTCAATATTTCTTTTGCGGGGAACAGGTTTAAGCGAAAGTGCATGAACTGTGCTCTAAAATGATGGTTGGGCAATTTCTGCAGATATTTCGGTAGCGTGTTGAGTTTCTGGCCTCTTGTTAGAGCTTCCCGTAAAGTTTGTAAGCTTGTCTCTCTTGCTGTGTGTTAATTCATTCTTGCGTGTACAGCTTCCGTTTGGTTCCATATAGATTGCTCATCAGGCATTTTTTGGTTTCTTCCAAGTCTGCCAAAATTGCTTGGCAGCTGCTCCTCCATTAGTCCATAATTCTTTCGGTAAGGCTTTGCTTAACACAGAGAAACCTCCCGGAGGGTTAGGCAGTACACACTTGCGGTATAAGGAGAGTGATTTCCACACCACTATTGCGTATAGTGATGTCAGGCCAACTTCCATCCTGATATCTTGGATGGGGGTGCTTTTTGGCAGACCCAAAACCCTCTTCCTAAACAGCCCTTCTATTTTTGGCCAAGTCTCAGCTGGTGATGCGAAGGAAGCGTCTGCTCCATACGTAAGGATTGGTACTACACTTCATACCATTTTCATACGGTGGAATGAAATCACAGGCATCAGTGAGAAGCCACATAATTTACTAAGGAGAAGCCTTCCCTGTGCAGCAAGGTGTTTGGCTTTGTTTCTTAGGATTGTTTAGGATTGTTTCTCTCAGGCCGTCTCTACTGCTAGTGTTCAAACTCGCCCAGGTAATAGAGCTTACTTCGCTTACTTTTCTCCACTAAAGTTTTTTTTCTTACTTGGCTTGCCACCACATTTCCCACTAAATGTCAAAATCCTGGATTTTTTAGGATTGATTTTGAGTCTGTTTTTCCCCACATAATCTTGCAGAGTGTCAAGCTGTCGTTGTAAACCTATTGGCGTTTGATCCATTAGCACTACATCGTCTGCATAAAGCAGTCTACCAATGGCTTTGTTAGCAAGTTTGTGGGGGGGGGGGTATTTAAGATTCGCAAAGGCTTCCTTTACATCCAAGATGAACAAATTGAACAGCTCAGGTGCAAGTGGACAACATTGCTTAAGACCTTTGCCATTCGCAATAGGGTCAGAGAGGAGGCCCATCCTGTCCAGCCTGACCCTTAAGGCTGTTCCACAGTAAAGGCGTTTTAGTGCATCTCTGATATCACAGGGGCATCCCCATCCCTCATGTTTTTTCCATAGCTCAGGTGGGCGTATAGAGTCGAAGGCTTGTGCCAAGTCGATGAATGCCATATAGGTTTTTGCCTCTTTTTATTTCTCTGCACGAGCCTTTAGGATATTGATCAGGAACACGTTGAGAGACGTGCCGACACCCTTGACAAAGCCTGCTTGCCTATGCCCTGATGGCCAGAGCAGACACTACACGATGACAAATCCAACAGGGCAATAGGCCGGTAGTTCTTAGGATCTGACCTGTCCCCCTTTTTGTAGATGGGGACCACCACTTAAGACTTCCATGACAACGGAACTTGTCTAGACTTTTTGATATGGGCAAAGAGTCTGTGCAGAAATGTAGCCCATAACTCTGGGTCCTTTTTTACCATGACGTTTGTCATCCCATCAGGTCCCGCCGCCCTTGAGTTGCTAGCTTTCTTTATAAGTTCCAGAATGTCTACGATGGCCGTGGCAAAACTCCACTGGATGTTATGCAGTAGTATGTCTCGGCTCAGGTCCTCTTCACTGCACTCAAAGAGTAAGGCAAAATGGTCTACCCATTTACTGGCTGCTTACGGCGTTTGTAATAAGGGCATCTTGTGGGGCATGCAGTGAGTTTATTATTTGCCAGATTTGCCCAGTCTTTTTTGATGTGATCCTGTTTAACATAGCTTCAGAGTCATGTTGAAGCATCATTTTCCTGTGTGAATGTACCCAGTTACGATAATGTTGCTTAAGTTTTTTAATAACCAGAGCTCCCACTGTGCCCACCTTTTTTAGGTTACGTATTTTGGAATTAAGGGTCTTCTTCCTTGTGGCCAACTCCAGGTCATATTTGAGGCGGTAGCAAATGGTGTTCTTGTTAATAAAGTTCTTATGTTCCACAAAGTCCTTCAACATGATGGAGTAGTTAATGTGTTGCTCCACAGAGTCCCCAATGCATGCCCTATTTGGGATCTTAATTTGGTGGACAGATGGCTGATTCTTTGGTGGGTTAATGATCCTCCTATTCCTCCCGGGCGTCACTCCCAGCTCACCCGGGTGGAACTCCCTTTGATGTTTTTTTTTTTTTTTTGTTTGTTACAGTTGGCGAACCAACTTTTCAAATATTAAATAACAATGCAGTGTATTCCAACAAGTTACATACATTAATACAATGCATCCCAGGATGCCCACAATCATAGTGCAAATTGCAATACTCCTCATATTCATGATAAAATACATTTAATTTGTTTTCCTTACTCTCACTTAGTCTCTTACATTCCTGGTAGTATTATTTCTAAAAATTGCACAATGGCAACCTGAACAGTTATTCTTTAGCTAGAAAACAGCATGTTCCAAATTTGATCATAATCTACATGATTCTGTACAATAAGTTTCTTCCCAAAACATTTGGCCCTTGTTGCTTCTAATGCAGTGCACTCGATTACCAGGTGCTGTAACGTTTCCCTCTGCTCCCAGAGTAAACAGAATCGGCAATAATTTTGCTCTCTTGGTATTAGTTGCCTTCTACATAAGAAATCTCTTGTTTCGTGCTGATTCAATCTAAATTTGAACATTTTTCGGCGATGTGAGTGCGATGGAGATTTTACCAAATAATCAGCTATCACACCATACTTTTTAAGGCCGAAAGTGCTAGAATTAAAATCCCTCAGTTTTGAACATAGTGCTAAGTTGCCAACCCAGTCATATTCATAGATCTTTCTTTTTGCACGATCTGGGTTGGTTAATAGCAACTCAATTGTTACCGCGGCATCAGCTGCTGCATTTAGGGTATGGTGTCGCCACCTTCTCCATAAACCATCATTCGATGTGAGAATGTTTTGAGCTAAGATATTCAAGAAGGATGGTTTCACTAACCCTTCTAATAGTTTTCACAACAGGGCACACTGTTTCCATAAAACCTAGTTCGAATCGCAGTAACGCCAAGGGTGTTCCGGGCGACAATGTTAAAACTGTTTTCCATTATTTTGCTTCCCAAGCATCCCAAAAACAACGGTCTTGCGGAGCAAAGGCCTCGACGCCATACAGTAGGATCGGAACTACCTTCAACCTATAAAAGGTTATAACATGTTTTAATGTGAACTTCCCAAATTTCCTTAGTAGTATCTTTTACTGCGAGATCAACTGTTCTAACTTAGCTTTGATTTCACAGGTTTGGATTTTTAAAGTTTTTTGGTGTTCAATGTGGATTCCCAGATACTTATATCTTGGAACCACTGAAAGTTCACATTGATGTAAAGACCACCTCAAATTGAGTCTCTTTGAGTTTTTGTTGCAAATTAAGATTTGTGATTTGGCGGTGTTCACAATTAAATTGTTGGCAATCGTATACATTTCTAATTGATTCAGCATATTTTGTAACCCACTAGCTGTCTGAGAGAGCAAGACTAAATCGTCTGCATATAATAAATAGGCTATCTTTTGGTGACCAATGCGAGGGGCATCAGTAATGCAACTCGTCAAAGCCGGACCCAAATCTAGAATGAAGAAATTGAACAGAAATGACGCAAGGGCGCAGCCCTGCTTCACACCTCTGTGTGTTGCAATCAGGGGAGACATTTTTCCTTCCAAATTTAATTTGACTCGCATGGAGGTATTCATATGTAATTTCATCACCAAATTCACTAAAGATGGAGGACAATGATGTTGCTTAAGTTTGTCTACAAGTAATGATCTGTCAATTGAGTCAAACGCTGACTTAAAATCAATGAAGCCTAAATACAATGGGCTACCACCATCCATTTGTTTTGATTGTATCATAGAAAGGGCCATGATATTGGGGATCGTTCCCATACCTTTTACAAATCCAGACTTGAGCGGATCTTTGAGTTGACTATCAGTCACCCACTTATTGAGCTCCTTCAGAATGAGTCTGCAGAATATTTTACTCGGGGCATCTAACAAGGAAATCGGACAATAGCTCTCTGATAATTTACGATCGCCTTTTTTATAAATTGGAATTGTGATTGCTTCAGTCCAAGACTTTGGTAGTGTTTGCTGTTGATTAATGGCTGAAAATATTTTAAAGAGAATTGAACCCCAGATTTCTAAATGTTTTTTCATTATGAAGTTAGATATACCATCAGGGCCCACCGCTCGTGAGTTACTAGAGGACATGATTAATTGTTTAATCTCGCCCAGATCTATTTGCAGATGAAACTTTAGGTCTCGCCGGGGTGGTGCCAATGGTCGAGAATTAAGGGGTAGCGCATATAGCTGCTCAAAATGGTTCACCCACTGATGTACATCCAACACTGAAGATTGCATATCCATTTGATGATTATTGGTGGCCTGATTGAGTGAGGCCCACATTTTTGATAAGTGTTTCTGCGCTAACGTGGATAACATCTGCTCCCCATCTCTTTGGTATAAGGTTGCTCGATGTTCCAAGCGCCAGTTATTATATGTTAAACGAGCTCTTTTGGTGAGGACCGATCGGACGGACGGACGGACGGAGGAAGCCTTGCTAACCTTCTTAATTCTGCACGATGTGCAGTTTTCCTGATATATAGGGATCTATCAAAAGTGTGCAAGTGAACTCTACCTTTTGAGTCACAAGGTTTTTATTGACTAAAAGCTTGCATTACATCACTATAAATAAGACCCACATTAGTCGTATGCAGAGTATCATTTTGATTGGAATCAAGCAGGATTTGATTGAAGTGTATCAAGGCATTCTCTGTCCATCGTAAGCGATTCCCACCGCAATTATCAACAAAACAACCATTCTTCAGTACCCTCGGCTGATCGACCCCAGATCTTATACCAGATTGCCAATTGGCACAGAGCAGATCATGGTCACTCACCCTTGACGGTGTCACCTAAAACGCTTGCATCTTAGACCATAGTGCAAAGTTCACATATACATAGTCAATTGTGGATGACGAGCTACCTCTATGCCAGGGTTGGTGCCGAGGGAACATCAGGACTAATGGCTCCATTCAAAACATATTTCTAAATGAGACTAAAAAGTTCCATCGCACCAGTCTCTCACACTGTTGCCCATCATTTTTTGCAAGACAATTCAAATTCAGGCCCCAGCCAATATTAGGTGGGTGAAGGTTTTCTCTTCATCAACCATGTCCAACAACGCATTCAAGTCTTTAAAAAACAGGTCTGTGGTGATGGCTACAGGATTCCAATATATATTGAGAATCGCATATATGTCCCCATAAATAACCACCCTTACTAATAACATATAGGGGTTTGGGGTTGCCCATACATCTGACGAATACCCTGGACCATCTTTCAAGGCTACTACTAGACCCGCAGATGATCTGCCTACTGCGGACTTTAGGGCAGGAACATGATGGACTTGATGTTCAGCCCAAATTAGAGGTGAAATCAACCATGTTTCTTGGAGGAGGATTGTGTCAAACCTACTTAGCCCGCTCTCATCATTGTTCAGGAGCTGCTTGAAGCCTCGAGAATTCCAACTGACCAATGAGAGGGACTGCTGACCTTTAGAGTTACCTAGTTAATTTTGATTAGAATTGCAGTTGCAAACACAAGATCCCCCTCCTAGCTCTGATTGTTTGTTGTTCGTATTGGTAGTGGGAAAGGATTTGGTATTAGGTGCACATTCCGTGCTACTTGATGCTAGCAGACTGGACGTACTATATGTTTCCACACTAACTACAAACCCCAGGTCGAGCAAGTACCTCTTTGCTTGCCAAACCAAGTTTTGAATTACTCTGGATTGAGTCCAAATGCGAACAGCATTTAAGTTCAAATTTGATAAAAATTCTACCAGAGTTAGATCAGCTCATATGATGTCTTGCAGTGGCGGTACATCTGAAAAAATTGCCAAAACGGCTCTTCAATTTAAATCATACTTGGTACAAGGAGCCGGTCTACATTTGAGGATCAAGGAGCATAGTGCTGGTCGAATTTTACTTTTTGAATCACTCTTTTTCTCTTGTTTTCCTACAAATGAGCTGGCGGGAACAGATTCCTTGCCATTCATATTCAAAACCAAGTTACCTAGTGCATTTTTAACGAGTGATAGCACTATATTTGATAGGTCACCTGGATTGTTCATGTGGGATGGTGTTGTCGGCTTCACACAAGCCGTGGAGTTGCTTATGGTCGGGTAATTGTTATCAAAAGCAACCAGGGTCGTGCTCAAAGTGGGGGCTACTAAATCAGTGCTTCAATTTCTACTTATATAATCATTGATTGTGAACTTCTTCACACCATTCTCTAATGTATTGGAACCCTTGTTCGACAAGCACAGCACTACAACAGGTGCTCCCACTAATGAAGGGGGAAGATGCTGACCCTGCACATACGCATCCACCTCCTTCCTTATTTCTGCTCGATGTCGCATTATCTCCTCTGTACAGGATGTGATAATGGTCTCACTTGCGTTCTGCTGACTGGTTGTAGTTGTCAACAGTGATCTAGAGGGGCCGACCTGACACTTCAGCTGTGCAATCTCTTTCATCAAGGCATCTAAAGGGGTATACTCATCCACCACCCCTACGCTAAGGGCCTTAATGGGTTCTCTTGGCTTATCTCGATTCATCATCATATATTTCTTTTTAATTGCATCAGAAACATTTACACATGGTTTTCTATTTGCAACTATTGGAGTGGAAATGGATTTCATAAAGCATTTAGCAGTAGCTCTCCCAATGCTTTTGGGAGTCGGTTGATTGTTTGATAATTTTATCCGTGCCTTCTTTTCAACTACATTGCTAAATACTTTCTTTTTTGGATCCTCATCCCCCATTCTCACATTAATCCCTTTGTCATTGGCACAATTAAAAATTGAATACACCTTTTAATTAGAGGTAAGCTTCGATGGAAGAGCACACTCAGGTCGCGAATTACATATCAAAAGTGGATTCAGTTCTTCAATTACCGGCACAGTGGGTATTTCATGTATAACAGATTCAAAACAGGGTAAACTACTCCTGTATGCCTGATTAAGGGGTGTGCCTCCCGACGAGTGTGGCACCGTCGGTTGGGGAACCACTAAGTGTGTTTGTGTGGCTATTGAACACAAAGGTGCTTTCCCCCTCCCATCTGATATAGCCCTTAACTCATTGATCTCATATCCATGTTGCGTGACTTTTTGATGTAAGGAACATAACAAATCTCTTAATGATTGGACAGCCAAATTCAACGCTTGTAGAGAGATGTTGGACTGAAGCAGGGCCGGAGCATTCAAATCCACATAAGTGTTAGTCCCACGCAAGTGCAAATCTTGGTAAGTGGAAGTGTTCATGCCCAGGGTGCACACACCGGGGCTAGCTCTCACTGACGTGTTCGATGTAGTTGACTCATCATCAAAGCTTTGGGATGAGTCTGTAAACATCAAAGGTGTGCTAGACAGATTGTCCACCATACATTTGTCAGAGAATGCTGAACCATTCATATCCAAGTCAATAATGGCAGCATCCCCTGCCGCTTGTGGTAAACTTGGTATGGCAGTGGGAAGAGTCAATCCTTGAGTTAGTGAGTCTAACAGAGCCGTGTCAGAGATAGATGAATCATGTGGACGGAAGTTTTGTTGCGCAGTAGTCAGTAATAAGACAGGAGTTGTACCTAATGTTAGGCCAGCAGTGTCTAGTGCAGGCCTTGCATTTCAAAGTTCCACACTACAAACACCCCCAGTCATCTGTACCTGAACACTGGCCACAGCCCGCTTTGCTCTGTGGGCTGATAGTGAACCGCTGCAAAACATTCGAATGTCCCCATTCACCATTGTGCCTTTTTTAGCTGGTCCCCGTGCCAGAGTCACACACTCACACTGGACTGGCAAGGCCGTATCATTACGGATAGCTGTAAGCAACGGAGAATGATCTTTCAGAGATATGCCTAAGGTCGTAGATCTGGTCAGCATAACAGTCAAACCAGATTTGCTCTTCTTTTGATCAAAGAACACGGGGAGACACAGAGGAACCACACCTGTTACTTCGGCTCCTCAGCAACCTTCACACAATGGGGGTGACTCTGCTTGGACTAATACCCTCACACTGCGACAGATATCCTGACTTACAGGCACAATGCAAGTGATCAACAACAACTTGTTGCATGTGGCCAAGAAGCGACTGGGATCAAAGGGTCTAGCCCGCAGTCCCCCGCTGTTCGCTAATTCTGATCACACGAAACTCCCAATAGAGCTAATATGGGTTACTGAGTGTGTCAAATTACATACAGCTGTACATTACCGACTTATGTAATGCAAGGCGTCATGACAACGTGCTGAATGGGGGTCCACAGCTTTCTCTTCTTACTGTGGACGCCGGAGTGCACGCGGTACCAGCGCCTACCAGCCGCACAACAGCCAGTGGCCTTGCCTCTGAAGGGCTTAACGCCACAAGGGTGGCTCAGGTTGTAATTTATGCACGGCCAAAGTCACGTGATCAGTCATGTGATGCGGATGATCCCACCTCCTCCAGGAACAGGGGATTCAACAGCAAGTGCTACAGCAAGCTCGCAGTGCTGTTTAAAACAAGATGAAAGCAGGTAAGCGTTCCAGTTGAAATAGAATTCTTCTCCTCAGCACAGTACACGCCGCTCAGCCTGCTCGAGTTGCAATTTATGCATGGCCAAAGTCACGTGATCAGTCACGTGATGCGGATGATCCCGCCTCCTCCAGGAAGCAGGGGCTTCAACAGCAAGAGCTACAGCAAGCTCGCAGTGCTGTTTAAAACAAGATGAAAGCAGGTAAGCGTTCCAGTTAAAATAGAATTCTTCTCCTCAGCACAGTAATTCTGTTGATACCGAGCAGAAGAAGAAATATTTCCCTGCTCTTTTCCTGCAGGAAGGGACTGGACAGATGCAGATTCATACGTCAGGGTCGGAAACTGTCCGGACGTCGCCCTTTGATGTTTACTCATCAGTTAACAAGTACGTTTCAGCAGGTTATAATCACTCATAGTCATGTTCTTCACTTCCAGCCTATTTACTAAGGATGTCATATTTCGGGTTATGAAGATATTGGGCCTCATTACGAATCCGGCGGTAACCGAGGCGGTAAAACCGCCTGGTTACCGCCGGACTCGTATTACCATTCTGCCACCGTGATTCCCGGAATTACCGGGGCATTACAACCCCGGTTATCCGGGAATCTCGGAGGCGGAATGGTGTTAATCCCCATTCCCATTGAGTCCTATAGGACTCAATGGGAATGGGGATCATGGAAACAGCGGCAGCATCTCGTAATGCTGCCGGTGTTTCCTCGTCAGTTTGCAGGCGGGCGGTGTTAAACCCGCCAGGTCAGACATGGCGGGAACATCACATCCTGCCTGCAGGAGTTGTGATCGCCGGCATAGAAAACAACGGTGGTGGCAGGTTTACTGCCACCGTTGTTTCCATACCGGGCGATTTGTAATGAGGCCCATAGTCTACGATTTGCCTGTTCCTTCTTCCTTTCCTTGTAATTTCAGCTGGAATGTCGCCCTCAGTGTGCCCATTCATGATGTCAATGTTGCTCAAGGCAAGAATGTGACACCACTCAAGACCACTCTTTATCGCCGGACCAGCCGAAACGCCTGCATTCTGAATCAGGCATCGACTTTGGTCGAAGAAATGGATCTTCAAGTCTCTGCTAACGATGAACCAGGGGCCTAGCCACCGCTCTGTCTGTCGATCCAGTATGTCTGTTATCGTTTCCAGTAGACACCAGATTTCAGGTGCTTCAGGGTTCCAGTATAAATTGAAGACTGCCAAAACTCTTTGCCTTGCGGCCTCCCCTGGCCCCACCTTTAATGTTATCACCTGAATGTAGGGGTTGGGATTTTCTATTAACAATAGTGTAAGGTTAATCCCATTTTTTATGGCAGTTAGTAGACCTGACCTAAGCCTACCGTTTTGGTCCTTTTATTGCCAAGTTTAGTTAAGTGGTGTAGCCTTCTAATGTGGGGGTATGCTGCAGCTGCGTTTCCTGGAGGCAGATTATGTCAAATGTTTCGAAGTGTAGTTCCCATGAACTAAACAGGTGGCCAAAACCTTGTGTGTTCCAGGTGCCAAAAACAAGCTTGTTGACGGCGATGGGTTTATGCCGTTATGACTTTCTGATTTTGTCTGTCAGAATCCCTGCCAGCCATTTCCAGTTTTCTTCCTCTGCCTTCTGAATCCCTGGAGTATACCGGCATTGTGTTCCGTCTCCCTCCTTTAGCCCTCCACCGTAATCGTCATTGTTGGAAGGATGGCTTTATTAAGGTCTTGTCTGTCATCCTCCTTCGGAAATTTATCACTACTTCCCGAAGTTACCCTGCTTTCATTTGAAGCTTCCAGAGACAATACAGTTGGACTCTCAATTAACATCAGGTCAAAGCCCATTGGTAACAGACGAGTGGCCTCTTCCAACAAAGGTTGTTTGACTAACGACAAAGCGAGGTAGACGATCACCTTGTCTAACCTCTCTTCCTCTGGAAACTCAATGATGTCCAGGTCATAAATTGTTGTGACCTTAAACTTGGAACATGGTGGAATAGTCGTAGAACGTTAACTCGATTCAATATCAAGCCATCTTTCAGGAGTAATATTCTCTCCAATAGTAGGCTATTACTTGCTTGGGTGGGAGCTTTGAGGGGGGCCCATCTTAGATCTTGAGTCGATCTCCATTCTTTTGTCACATTGTTTTCAGCAGGTATTGTAGGGGAGGACTGGTCCAGGAGGACCCCCCTCGCCTGCATTTTCTCCCCAGGTGAGGGCTATGGCTCTCTCGGGCGTCCCCTCATGCCACCCGGGCCCAGGTGGTGGAGGGTTCACCCACTGGAGACATTGCCCACACGTATTAATTGCCCACATGTATTAAAATCCAGCTAGGCCCAGAAACCATTTTGTCTGGTAAAGATGGTGTGAGCTCAGCACACTGTAGTGCGGCCCCCACCCTTGGAGGGTTTCAGTCATCCTTGTTGCCGCAGCACCCTGGCAGATCCGCTGCGAGCACGTTCCCACGAACAAGACGGACATGAGCTAGTGTAATACACTAACATTGTAACAGTTCACCTCCCGCAGTGTATCATCGCTCCCAGCATGACCCGGCCAGCAGGCCTAGGCAAATGAAAAGAACAGTAAAATGGTCGTTATATGCCAGACAATCTTTGTATATTAATGTTGAGACTACTTGCAAAGGATGCTTTTCTCTCATAAAATCCCTTAGATTACAAAAAGCCTGTAAGATGTATAATTACAAGAGATCATGCCCCCATGATATAAGCGATGGTGAGCATATACCATTGCAGTTGGGTACTAATAACAACGGCATGCACCAGGAATCTGTTTGTTACGTATATGACTGGAAAACTTACACCCCATGGGCTCGTGCCATAACTGAACTAATGCTGCTAGAGGACACAAGAAAACGAATGTAACCATACAAAGGGCCCATGTGAAGAATGCATGAGAAGGCGCATGTCATGTGTGCATGTCTAGGCCCCACATGCGCCACCACCGTCACGAACAAGTGGCGGGTTACTTTCTATGTTCTCCACCAACCCTAACTCTACCTCACTTAATGCAAATATATATGCATATAACTAAATACTGCACTTGTAAAAATATAATGTATGAATAAGGTACTCCGACTGGGTATAATCACGACACATCCAGCAAAGTTTAAATGCATGTTTTGTAATATTTTGAATAAGTATTATAGAGTGTTCAAATGTTTGTGATGTCTCTACCTAAATCGGCAACACACGAGGAAGATACCTTTGTGAAATACGTGCAAGGCCATTCCCCCTCCCACCCTGCGAAGGCTGCCAAGGCATGAGAGCAGAGACCGCGCCGCGCTGCGTTACCTCCCCCAAACTAGACTGGAGCCGCTTGAAAGACTTGTAACCCCCTCTGTAGCACCCAAGGCCACCACCCGCCACCTGCATTATTTACAGCACAGCAGTAAACCTCTGCCTGAACACACGCGCCCCCTCGTAAACCTCACAACCCACCGGACCATCTCAGACTTATGGCCCTGTGCAATCAGGACACCCAACACTTTGACAACACACAGCGGAACATCCATAACAACTTCTAACAAGGCAGTAAGACATGTACCGCCCGTCCCAGGCCCCGAAGCTTAGCTCCTCGACCTATGGCCCCGGTCAACAGGACACTGGTAACCATGTCCTGACGTATTACCTCCAGACCCCTCACAAGGTACATTCCTCCTGTGTTGCATTAACCTGTTGTATAACCTATTGAAAGATTTACTAAAGAAGATAATACCAGAATGTTTGAATGACTGCGGTGTGCACGGCTTAGGGCTAACAAGTCAGGAAAAGACATTCATCTCTGCCACTGGCCGCGATGGCCCCACAACACCGCCTGGATGAACTCTGCCACCCTGCCAGGCCCAGCCCAACCCACGAGGCTGCCCAGTGACGTCTTCCAGCCAAAGCCAACCACATCACAGCAGCACCTATAGTTAGTCATCGCCACCCAATCCCCATGAACTTGTGCCCCCTATAGTGTGTAGGTTCTTATGATGTTTTTTGTAAATATATACGCCTGTCTTTGCTATTGTCAGACAGAGCGCTCTCTGAGTTTGCAGAGTCCTTTGCATGCCCTATTCTGATTGATAAACTCCCATTTACGCTCACCCGCACTCTGTCTTGGCCTTATTCCCATATTGGGAGAGTCCTTCTTTCATTGCGGGGAGGATCGTGCTGTGTGGGGGCGCTTGCCTTCAGTGGTAACCCCGATAGCGTGATATTATTTCTTCCTAAACTCGTTATAACCGTCCCCTTTTGGCACGAGAATCTCCGGTCGAAAAGGGATACGCACGGTGAGCCGGCTCCGGGAGGCTGCCCGCCAACGGCGACCGGTACACTAAGAAGTGCGCACTCAATAGAGAAAGGGTACGGGATCCCGGTTGAAAAATCCCCTTTGAGTACCGCTCGCCGGAGTCGGGGCCGACTGTTGAGCTGACGGCGACACTGCCTGGACGGACCCAGTTTCGGAGACTATCGGTTCAAGACGGGCACGTGAGTACCGAGTGCGAGCGATTGTAAAGGGAGCGGGGAGAGAAGTGAAGGACAGGGAACGAAAAGGGGGTACGAAGATATACTAAAGATCATTCTAAAATTTCCTTTCTTTTTCTTTGCATATGGCCATTAGGATTACGAGGTGAATAAGAGATAGAAGTGACGGGAACCTAGCTCCGAAAGGGGGTGGAAGGCGGCGCCGCATAGTGCTATATTGACTAGTGCTGGGAATATATGACGAAGTGAAATATAAGATAAAAGTGTTCAGCAAAAGGGGACACTGAGAAAATATTAGTGATCGCTACTACTTCTTTCTTTTCTTTTTCTTTAAGGGTAGGGGGAGAATAAAAACCAAGATTAGCACGAACTTGGGAAGAACGTAAGAGAAAGGGGGGCCTACTAGGAGGGGGAGAGCAGGTTAAAACATATAAATATATGCATATGCGCATTCATCTATCTAAGTAAGACAGACAGGGACAGCCGGCTAGGGAGGAAAGGGAGGGCAGCGTGAATGGTGTACTGAGTGTTACCAAGAGGTGTGTGCACCTCGTATGTGTCAGGGGACAATTTGAGGTTGCGAATGTGTAAAACGGCTATAAATGCATAATTGTCAAATGGTCATGGTAAGTGTGACCGGATGAAACTTTTTTGAAGGCAGCGGTGATACAGTGACGTGAGTGAGTGCCTTTTGATTTCCGGGTTGCTATTGTCAAAATAAATGATGGGTTGCTCTTGTATGTGTACTCCAAAGAGAACAAAGTAGAAACTGTGTACAGTCAGTTTCGTATTGAATAGTCAAGGGAGGGAGAGCCCAACCGAGCATAACAGTGAATGTGAAGTAGAATACGAAAAATAATATTGATACTACATTCATATTGTAGTTGCAGACACACAGAGACAAATAAGCACGAGGAGAGCACTGAAATGGGGGCAGAAACACCCTTATCACATATTTGTAAAAGTCTTCCGGGGTACGCGGAGCGGATTAAGAAATATCACGACCAATGGGTAACTCAGTTGAAGGGAGAGGGGCTACCCCAGATATGGCCAGAGGGAGGGTCATTTGATAAAAGCGTTCTGGATATGGTGGTCACATGCGTTTTCTTGAAATATAAAGGAAAACAGTTGCAAAATAAGAGGGAAATAATAGACCTCTGGAGGTTATTTGAAGAGGTACCACCGCCTAAAGCACCAGCATTAAATACTGACCTCCCATCCACTACAGACAATCCACTGATGATACAGAAAGATATCAAAGAATTGCCAAGTGTAGCGCCACCAATAGAGGTAATAAGTTTGTACCCGATACTGAAAAAACCTGTACCCGCAGAAGGATACAGTGATCCAACGTATGTACCTCCCCCGACAACTACTACACCCCACAGGCCCACTGCACCCCCACCATATGAAAGTACAAGGGAGCGAGGCCAGGCGAGTACACAAAGGGTGGACATAGAGAAACTTACAGATGATTTACAGTCAAGACTCTCAATAGCAAAAGATGAGCTCTCAAGGATAAAAGATATGTGCGGACAAACAGCACTTAATGCAACTAGGTCAGGGCGCACGTCTAGAGCGCCAGGCGAGACAAGAAGACCCGAAGAGGGGTGGAAGAAAGGCGAGATACTGTTCAGAATTGAGGAAGAACCAACCCGAATAATTGAAATAGAGGCACATGAGGGAGATCCTGACAATGATGAAAGGCCTATGGGGGATAGAGAGGAATTACTATGCGACATTGGGGACGAGTTAGAAGAAAGTGACAGGTTGAGCATGGCTGTGGGAGGGGGAAGCGAAGGAGGGGATGGCACATGTTCAGTGAGAACACTGGACGACGAGTGGTCGGGACGACTAAGGAACCGAGTGGGAAAAATGGCATCACTAGAAACATCAGCATCCAAATCGGGTCCGGGTGCTATACAGAAAGGAAAGCTACAGCTTCCGTTGATACACAGAGGAGGAGGGAGACTTAACTATATCCCATGGGCACAAATGGACAAAGCCAACTTATTAAAGCTATTGCCCCCGTTATCAGGAGGGGCAAGTAAGTGGATATACGCCTTTGAAAAACATACTGCTGGGGTACCCCTAGCTGTAGGGGATGTGAAAAGTCTACTCGTATCAGCAGTGGGCGATCAGGCTGAAAGAGTATGGGTTAAAGCCGGTTTCCCAGGAGTTACGTTAGATTGTGACCGCCATGATGGGGCCTCCTTTAACACAGTGCGGGCTAGGGTGTGGGACGCCTTGCGCGAAACATTCCCAGATACGCCGGACTTGCAGTCGGTGATGCAATGTACCATGAATGAGGGGGAGGAGGCTATGGATTACATTTTTCGGGTTCAAGAGATGTGGAGAGCGGAGACGGGCACACCCTGGTATCAATCGACATCTTTATTTTACTTCATTATAAAAAGAGGGTTCCCCAAGGAAGTGCAGAAAGCGCTCGACAAGATTGCAGGCATTGAAGCGAAGGGATGGCCAGAAATCCAAAGCATAATAATACACCATTGTAAAAGGATAAAGGAGAGGGAGAAGGAGGTGGCACAGAAAAGGTTGGCAGACGAAGCAAAGTTAGTACAGACAAAATTGGTGAAGGTCGCAGCAGCAGTAGCTGCACTCCCACACAGCAGGGAGGGAGAGGACGAGGAGGAGGGGCTGATAGCAATACAAGGAAGGATGGCAACTAATTGGGCGGGAACAGGACAGCGGCAGTGGAGTGAGCAAGAGCAAGGTGGAGGTCCGCAGTGGCAAGAGTGGACCCCTCGAGGGGGAAGAGGTGGGTACAGGGGCCGAAGAGGAGGCGGAACGGGGTATGGGGGAATGGGAGGAAATGGATGGCAGGGCCCTAGAGGTGCACAAGGAAGTTGCTGGAACTGCGGGCGATGGGGGCACTATTCCAGAGAGTGCAGAGGCAGACCCAATAACGGGTTCCAAGAGGTAGAACAATATGGCCATCCCCACCCGGGAAGCCCATATGGCCTCCCAATGGGGCAACAACAATTAAGAAACCCAAGCCAAGGTAATGCCGGCCAGCAACAGGGAGCCCAGTATAGAGCACAGAACCACCCACAAAACATGCCTAACAACGACAGCATGCAATATACACCAGGCAACCCTTTCGCGACAGCAACAAACGGGGCCCCCGCACCAGCACCTTACAACGGCATGTCAGTGGTCTCAGGTAACGTATTTAATGAAGGGGGGGCGATGAGACACCCCGCATAGGACAGCCCACAGAGAACACTTGCGTGTCCAGTTCTATCTACCACCCATAGTGCAGCAGAGGAACCATTGGTAGGGGCGCAGATAGGAGACAGGCAATTTGTATTCATGGTTGATTCGGGAGCGGAGAAATCATGTGTCAGGGAGGGCCGGTTCCCGTTATCTAACAGGAAGTTAGAGACGCAGGGGTTCTCTGGGGCTGTAATTGAAGTTCCTTACACAGAAGTTTTGGATGTAACCGTAGGGGGCAAGACTGTAAAGGCACCCTTACTGTATTATGAACAGTCCCCGATAAATTTGCTGGGGAGGGACCTTATGAGTAAACTTAACATGACCATATCATTTACCGAAGGAGGAATAGTGTGTTCTACACCCGGGATATGCCCCTTGCGTGCAATGTTGGTAGTGCAAGCCTACACAACCACACAGGAAATACGAGGGCTGCCACAAAATGAAGAAATGTTTATTGAAGGGCTAAAGACTTTGGCCCTTATAGTTCCAGAGCTAAAAAGCATGGATTGGAGGATTCCAGCAGAATTCCTCTTCCGCCCCATAGTGTGTCCAAATGCAGCACCAGGAACAGTGGTGTCGTTGGATTTCCACGCTGTGCAGGTATCAACGAAACGGATCGCTGTTATTGGAATGGACAGAGAAGGATGTGAGTGGCGCACCGTGCTGTGTACAAACGCCAACCTCGCCCTACGCGAGGTAACAGATGAGGATCTCTTTTCAGACACAGAAGCAGATGGTGAGATAGTAATGGAAATAGCGATGCCCTGTGACCTTTTGATCCAAGCCAGAGAGATCCCCGTCCAATTGATGGCAGTGGTAGGAACACCACCGTCATTTTTTGATGACGACATGAGGTTGGTACCAAACAAATTATGGACAACAGGCCCCCATGATGTAGGGCTGCTGCATGGAGTACAACCTGTGATAATAAAACTAAAACAAGGAGCTATCTTACCCCGAGTCAAACAGTATCCATTGTCCCGTGAGGCTGAAGAAGGGATAAAAGAAACGATAAATGCACTACTAGTACAAGGGATAATAGTGCCTTCAAACTCACCATGTAACACATGTATTTATCCAATCAAAAAAACGAAAGGGGGGTCTTGGAGGATGATACAAGACTTACGCCCCCTCAATGATGTAATACAGAAAGAGTTCCCTCTAGTCCCGAACCCTGCATCAATACTATGCAGTATCCCAAAAGCAGCATCACATTTTACAGTAGTGGACTTGAAAAACGCATTTTTCTCAATACCTCTGGCAGAAGAGAGTAGATATCTTACAGCGTTCACACTGGGGGGAAAAAGATATGAACACTGTAGACTGCCACAGGGATACTGTGAGAGCCCGAGCATATTCAAACGCATATTGCATGAAGACTTGGGAAACCTATCAGTAGAGAGTACGATTATTCAGTACGTAGACGATTTATTGGTGTGTGCACAAGACGAAGCAACATGTAGAAAAGATTCAACAACTCTCCTGACTTTACTAGCAAACAAAGGATACAAGGTAGACAAGGAGAAGCTACAGTATTGCCTGACTGAGGTCCTATACCTGGGACAGCTCATATCAAAAGATGGAAAGAGAATAATTCCTGACAGGGTGGAGGCAATAAGGTCAGTAGGAGAGCCCACGACAGTGAAAGACATGCAGAAATTTTTGGGGATGTGCATTTATTGCCGAGCATGGATACTAGACTATGCAGCATACACCAGGCCCCTCCTACAAGCACTCAAAGAAGCACAACAGGAGAATGGAAAAATAAAATGGTCAGAAGAAATGAGCATATCGTTTCAATCACTGAAAGAGCTAATTTCAAGCGCTCCAGTACTAGCAAACCCTGATTATGGACACGAATTTTACCTATTTTCCCATTGCAAAGGAACACTTATGACAGCGGTACTGACACAAAAAACATCCTTAGGACACAAGCCCCTGGCGTACTATAGTGGTACTTTGGATGCCGTAATGCAGGGTCATTTCGCGTGCGAACAATCGCTCGCAGCAGCCGCATTCGCGATTGAGAAAAGTGCCACAATAGTAATGGGATGCCCTGTGACATTGTTCGTGGAACACTCATTATTTGCAATACTTGAAAGATCGAAAAGCACACTGACCACACAGCGGGCAACAGCATACGAGATCATATTGTCCAGCGCCAACATCCACATAGTGAGATGCAAAACAGTGAACCCCGCCACATTCATTACAGAAGCGTGCACATTGGAGGATATGCAAAATCACGACTGCGCAACCCACACAGGAGAAGGAGGGGAGGACACAGTGGTGTGTGAAAACGCTCTCAGCGAGGGGGAAGTGTACTTTGTGGATGGGTCCGCATCAATTGATATGGACACGGGAGAAAAACACGTTGGCATGGCGGTAGTGAGATTAGAGGAAGGTGAGTTTGAAACATTAGTACAGTACCGCCTCCCGTCACATTACTCTGCACAGGCAGCAGAACTGATTGCGCTCATAGAAGCACTACATGCAGCGAAAGGCTGTGCAGTAACAATATACACAGACTCAGCTTACATGACGACAACAGTACATGGAGGTCTAGCAAGATGGGGCCGTAGGGGATTCAGAAGGGCAGATGGAACACCAGTACAGCATGCTGAATTGTTAAAAGAATTAATAGAGGCCCTACAAAACCCTACTGCTGTAGCAATAGTGAAGTGCCAGGCCCATACATCCAACACGGACGTTGTGTCTTTAGGAAACGCGGCAGCGGACACTGCCGCCAAAGAGGCTTCCTATTTCCAGAAATACGACACAGGTGAGTTCATGATCAAGAACACAACAACCGAAGAACTGTCAGAAGGGTACAACATGATGTCTTTATCACAAATACTAGAATTACAGGAAGGAGCTAGTGCAGAAGAAAAACTAACGTGGACAAAACGGGGATGCAGCCAATCAGGAACAGACCTATTATGGCGGCAAAATAACTCAGGAAAAGTGGTAATGCCACTACAGTTACTAGAAGTAGCATTTCAACAGCTACACTTCCCTGCACATAATACCAAACAACACATTGCAGCAGAAATACAGGAAGAATGGTTTGTGCCCTGTCTCCAGGAGCATGTGTCTCGATTAGCACTGGAATGTACAACATGCCAAATATACAATTCAGGAATGACATTACGCACACTCCGGGGAACAATTCCAAAACCCATCGGCCCCTTCAGAGAACTACATATAGATTATGCAGACATGGGGGAAAGGTGTAATGGCTCGCGGTACATGATCGTGGTGGTGTGCCCATTTTCAAGGTGGGTGGAAGCGGGACCCTGCGCGCGACCTGATGGCAAAAGCGCCGCCAAGTTCCTAGTAAGGGAGGTGTTCCCGCGCTGGGGAATTTGTGACGTAATTCGCTCAGACAACGGCTCTCACTTTGTGAATGAACTTTTCAAGGAAGTGACCACACTACTGGGTATAAAACATAAATTATGTTCGATTTATCATCCCCAAAGTAATGGCGTAGTGGAAAAGATGAACGGCCTGTTAAAAGGCAGGTTATCAAAATTATGCTTCACATTGAAGAAAAATTGGATTTACTGTCTACCCCTGGCGCTATTTGAACTAAGAAATCAGCCAAGTAAAGACCACCATTTGTCCCCGCACGAGATCGTGACTGGGAGACGAATGAACACAGCACACTCTCCACTGCGCGAACACTCAGATGCTCACAGAAGCGCCGCAATATTGGGAGATGAGTTCACAGACTACCTAAGAAAATTAACAAGAGCAGCGCGCGCCATATCAAAACAACTGTCCCCACCCTTCACTAGAGAAGAGGGAAACATAACAGGATCTGTCACGGAGCCAGAGCAACAGCTACAGCTGATGCCAGGTGACTCAATTTATGTTAGAAGCTTTGTACGTCAGTGGAATGCACCACGATTCCATGGTCCATACGAGGTAGTATTTTGCACGCCCACAGCAGTGAAGGTAAAGGGCTTGCGGTACTGGGTGCACTTGACCGACGTACGAAAAGCATACACCAATGTACAAGAGGAGATAGATGAGGAGGCACAGACAACAGCAAACGATGCAAATGAGTAGGATGTCTAAATATTGACTTGCGTGAGTGTGTGATTAAGCACTGGACTTGAATGGAATAATGTCAGCGCTGGAATTAAATGCAAATAATAACTGACAAGGATATTACAAAAAAAAAAAAAAAAAATATGTGTGTGAGGGATTTCTTTTTTTTATCTTGTTAAGTGGTATGTAATTAATGAAATAATAATATTATAGCTTGTATATACCCTTGTCTGTGAATACCCCTCCCCCGCATCCCCACCCGCTTCCATTCCCCGTCAAATGTATTGGCACAGATGGTGCCAGCAAAACGTTTACATGCATGCACTTAATGCACTTTTATATCTCAAACAGGAGCTTCCATGGCATCTAACGGGCAGCCTGCAACGGATAGAATTAGTAGAATGAGAGAATTAGTATATGAGAGATGTAGATATTTGTATGAGTGTGGATTATCAGTATGCATCACATTGTTTTTTATGATCATGTTTGGCCTGGTTACATATTGGGTTATAGCGTTCATCTCTATCGAGATGTACGAGGGGGGAGGGAGTAACAACACTACTGGATCAATTAACAGTACCACCGGGCCCAATGCAACTGCAGGGGTCAATACCAGGGAAGGTGACTTTTTGATATGGGACGGAACTAAACTTGTGTGGGGGTATCATACCACACCATCCAGTGTTGTGACCTCATAAAGAGAAAAGCCACAAGGTGGAATGCAGAGCAACACAGTGTCTCCACCAGGGGTATCCACTTACAATGCCCACAGTCTCAATGACCGAAACCCGTCTGCCATATCATGGTTGTATAACACCCCCACCAGCCAGCTTGCCCCCATCCCAAAAAACAATCTGCCAGATAACGTCAGGAAAGAAAACGATAAGTTACTAGCAATGCACGAAATATTATATGACGAATGGGCCAAGGGGGGCGGGAATGAAAGAGGGGGGTCTAGTTTGTCCACTGCCCAGGGGGGTGGGAAATACACGAATAACAAGAACAACAGACGAAAGAGAGAAGCAGGGAGGAGAAAGTACGATGAGTACTATGGGCTAGGTCTGGATGAGATGGAAGACCCACGACACCCCCATCAAACAAATAAGTGGTATGCAGACATGAGTGCCACCGCTAAACAGACTACAAACGAGAGTTGTTATGTCTGTTCCCTCATCCCTCATGCATCAGGTACACCCAAAGTGTTGCTACCCAAAGAGTTGCCTATTGTGGATGCCCAATGTCTCCTTCATCTCACGCTGTGCAGGATTAAGAACACCTTCCAGGCACACAATGTGACTTTTCAAATGCTGCAGAACGAGAAAACGTGTTACCCAAAAGCGGCAGGAGTGGTATGTTTGAAAGAACCATTTTTTGTAATAGAAGGGACACTTTTTTCCGACAACAAGCGGAAGGATGAAGAAGTACTGTGCAAAGCGGAAGCACTAAGAGGTGTGGCACCGGATAAATTGCAGTGGATAGAGGAAACCTGTACACCAGTATGGAGAGAACACATTTCAAAACTAACTTGGGTAACTGCCATTGAAAAACCGTTCAAACTGCAAAGCGAAATGGACTACAAACTGTGCTTTAAAGGAGAAGGGAGGACCCCCATGGGAACAAACAAGAACTGCAACAAGACCCTCACCATCCCAGACCTAAGGAAAGGGACAGCGGCCCTGATGGACACGTACTGGGTGTGCGGCAAACAGGCATACCTACACCTCCCCCAGTCATGGAGTGGCAGCTGCTCAATGGCCACTCTGCACTCAGCCTTAATGGTGATACCAGAAAGCCACGTCGATGGGACACAGGAACACATGCACAGTGTGGCTCAACCAACTGCAGAGACACAAATGTATGTCCTGTCTTCTGGAAGCAAGGGAGAAGTGCTGACCCGTAACAAACGAGCATCAAATTACATATCAAAGGCATCATCAGAACTATTGGCTCAGATCCCAGACAAGTATCGATTATTCAGCTCAGCAGAAACATTTTTTGCCTCACTCGTCTCAAGTGTCCAAGCAAGGGCAAACGCAAAATGGCTCCAGATAACACGCTGGGAATTGATTCAGCTGGCAAACGACACCGAAGAAGGATTTAATATAATTAAAGTGGAACTAAGAGCTTTACGACTAATGACCATGCAAAACAGGTATGTCTTGGACCTGTTGACGGCGATGGACGGTGGTGTTTGCCGAAAAATAGGAAGTGCCTGTTGCACTTTCGTACCTTCTGAAGACGCAGAGAATGGCTCCCTATCCCATGTGATCGAAGCAGTCCACAACCTAGGAGAAAAAATGAAAATGGAAGGTGGAGCAGAAGCGAGTACATGGTTCGACAACATCTTCTCCTGGGTTCCCTCATGGCTTGGAACAACTGTGAAATTTTTAATACCAGCTGTTGTGTTCCTCCTTCTACTTTTTTGCCTGTGCCAGGTGGGTCTTTGAGTTTGTGCTAACGCAGTACCAAATGGTGCAATGATGATGGTGACAATGGGCAACTCACACGGTACAATAAAAACGATGCAAGAAGCACAAGTACAAACAGGGATAGATAACTCGCCCAGGTACCAACTGGTGCCTATATACCACGATAAAGATATTGTAGATAAGTTGTGGCACACCACCATCAAAGAGCCCCGTATACTAGAATGGTATGAGGAAGTTTGGGTAGATTTGGAAGGAGATGGTGGGTGCATATATCTAATGTGTACCCCAGATGAATATGCCCGGAGAGGTGAGAGTTTAAGGGGGGTGTGCAGAGCATGGATGCCCATCAAAGGAACTCCTGCATGGGATGAGGCGGTGATGGACGAGGCAGAATGTAGGAGGATAGAAGATTTGAAGAATTTGTTACTTTAGTAACGAAAGGGGGGAAATGTAGGGGAGGACTGGTCCAGGAGGACCCCCCTCGCCTGCATTTTCTCCCCAGGTGAGGGCTATGGCTCTCTCGGGCGTCCCCTCATGCCACCCGGGCCCAGGTGGTGGAGGGTTCACCCACTGGAGACATTGCCCACACGTATTAATTGCCCACATGTATTAAAATCCAGCTAGGCCCAGAAACCATTTTGTCTGGTAAAGATGGTGTGAGCTCAGCACACTGTAGTGCGGCCCCCACCCTTGGAGGGTTTCAGTCATCCTTGTTGCCGCAGCACCCTGGCAGATCCGCTGCGAGCACGTTCCCACGAACAAGACGGACATGAGCTAGTGTAATACACTAACATTGTAACAGTTCACCTCCCGCAGTGTATCATCGCTCCCAGCATGACCCGGCCAGCAGGCCTAGGCAAATGAAAAGAACAGTAAAATGGTCGTTATATGCCAGACAATCTTTGTATATTAATGTTGAGACTACTTGCAAAGGATGCTTTTCTCTCATAAAATCCCTTAGATTACAAAAAGCCTGTAAGATGTATAATTACAAGAGATCATGCCCCCATGATATAAGCGATGGTGAGCATATACCATTGCAGTTGGGTACTAATAATAACGGCATGCACCAGGAATCTGTTTGTTACGTATATGACTGGAAAACTTACACCCCATGGGCTCGTGCCATAACTGAACTAATGCTGCTAGAGGACACAAGAAAACGAATGTAACCATACAAAGGGCCCATGTGAAGAATGCATGAGAAGGCGCATGTCATGTGTGCATGTCTAGGCCCCACATGCGCCACCACCGTCACGAACAAGTGGCGGGTTACTTTCTATGTTCTCCACCAACCCTAACTCTACCTCACTTACTGCAAATATATATGCATATAACTAAATACTGCACTTGTAAAAATATAATGTATGAATAAGGTACTCCGACTGGGTATAATCACGACACATCCAGCAAAGTTTAAATGCATGTTTTGTAATATTTTGAATAAGTATTATAGAGTGTTCAAATGTTTGTGATGTCTCTACCTAAATCGGCAACACACGAGGAAGATACCTTTGTGAAATACGTGCAAGGCCATTCCCCCTCCCACCCTGCGAAGGCTGCCAAGGCATGAGAGCAGAGACCGCGCCGCGCTGCGTTACCTCCCCCAAACTAGACTGGAGCCGCTTGAAAGACTTGTAACCCCCTCTGTAGCACCCAAGGCCACCACCCGCCACCTGCATTATTTACAGCACAGCAGTAAACCTCTGCCTGAACACACGCGCCCCCTCGTAAACCTCACAACCCACCGGACCATCTCAGACTTATGGCCCTGTGCAATCAGGACACCCAACACTTTGACAACACACAGCGGAACATCCATAACAACTTCTAACAAGGCAGTAAGACATGTACCGCCCGTCCCAGGCCCCGAAGCTTAGCTCCTCGACCTATGGCCCCGGTCAACAGGACACTGGTAACCATGTCCTGACGTATTACCTCCAGACCCCTCACAAGGTACATTCCTCCTGTGTTGCATTAACCTGTTGTATAACCTATTGAAAGATTTACTAAAGAAGATAATACCAGAATGTTTGAATGACTGCGGTGTGCACGGCTTAGGGCTAACAAGTCAGGAAAAGACATTCATCTCTGCCACTGGCCGCGATGGCCCCACAACACCGCCTGGATGAACTCTGCCACCCTGCCAGGCCCAGCCCAACCCACGAGGCTGCCCAGTGACGTCTTCCAGCCAAAGCCAACCACATCACAGCAGCACCTACAGTTAGTCGTCGCCACCCAATCCCACTGAGCTTGTGCCCCCTATAGTGTGTAGGTTCTTATGACGTTTTTTGTAAATATATACGCCTGTCTTTGCTATTGTCAGACAGAGCGCTCTCTGAGTTTGCAGAGTCCTTTGCATGCCCAATTCTGATTGATAAACTCCCATTTACGCTCACCCGCACTCTGTCTTGGCCTTATTCCCATATTGGGAGAGTCCTTCATTGTCTCTCATTGCGGGGAGGATCGTGCTGTGTGGGGGCGCTTGCCTTCAGTATCGCAGTTGTACTTTTCATAAGTCGCTCCCCCAATTTACTGATGCTTTGCCCACCATTCTTGAAGAGGTATTCGTGTCCCACTCTTCGTGGCCACTGCCCTCTTCAACCGCTGGTCAGGCTTGATTGGCTACCTCATGAAGCTTGATGGTTCTCTAGGCTGATTATCGTGATTTCTTTGTCTCTACTATCTCTGTGGAGGTAGGCTTGGTGTAGCTGGGGCCCAGATCTGAATTACAGGGGGCGTCCCTGGTTGCCACCCTCAGGTTCACCCATGGTCCTACATTACTTATTGCCTCCGGAAAGCCGGGTGGGTAAGCTCTCACAGCTCTTGACTCCAATTTCGGGATTCCCGTGCTCTGGTCTCCGGAAGAGGAAGGGGGAGAATTGAGTGCTTCTTTGCTTTTGTTAGGGCAGGCTCCACTTCCTTAGCCACTCTCTCCTCATCCGTGGTGGAATCCAAATCAATATGAGTTTGATCATCCTCCAGATTCAGTAAATCGTCTGTCACCTCCCCTTCCGTCACAGTGTACATGGAGAGCTCCAGCAGGTCCTCAATGGCGACTTCTTCTGATCTTGTTCTTGCCCTCTTCACTAGTTGCTGTGTGCGGTGGCAGCTTGGCTCCTTGGACTAACAGGAAAGTGGCCGACCTGATGGATTTCTCAACTCTAGTGATCCATCATGTTTTCGGTGGGTAAGATTTCCAATAAAGGAGCGACTGCCATTGGATCTCGGCTTGGTTGGAGTACTTTTATTTTTTGTTTTTTCTGAAGAACCTCTTTGATGTGTGGTGTCCTTGGGTGTTTCATCACAGACTTCCTCAGATTCTGTGCTGGTTTAGCTGGAGTCCCTGATTTGGCTCTGGTTCCATCTTGGGTTCTCTTGAAGATGTCAAATTCTTTTGCCTTGTTTTCGATGCTCTGACTCTGGGTTCCCTCCTTTTGCACTGCCGTCTTTGGAGACTGGGGATCGACGGCTTCCTCCTGACGTCAATGCGATCACGACCACATCATGAATTATATTCTCATACTTTTTGGTAGAATCTTACTACAAGCCTCAATCCGTTTCCTCTATAGCCTTTCTATTCATCACCATTCATTTGTAACTGGTAGTTACATTTTCTGCACACCAAAAGGAAGAAGGTTATGTGGCTTGAGGCATGTAATCCGTTCATTTTGTTGGTTGGGTTGGGGGGTGGAATGGACTATGGGAGGGGACCCCCAAATCTATCTCTGCACCATGCCCCAAAAACTGTTAAACTGGTGCAGGGTGCAGCTCTCTATGGTGGCCACCTGTGGTGTGTGATACACGGTGGCCACTTGGACATGTGAGGTGTCGTGATCAGGGATGCGTGAGCTAAGTGGCAGTGAGAGCGAGGCATCTACTGCTACATCAAAATTGGAATGTGGGTGTGTGGAGTGTGTACGTTTATCTGGGTAACGGTTGACAGTTGGAGTGAGACTAGTCTGAGTAGTGGACGCCAGCTTTGGGACCATACCATCATATCGGTACCCTGCGTGGTATATGGGAAGTGAGCGTCTTCTGTGCCTTCTTCTTGTGTCAGCTCACAACAGGGCGCTCTGCATCGCGCTTATGAGTGAACTCATCATGAGGCACCCCATTGACTGAGCACCTCAAAACAATATTTAATAATCACTGGACCCAATCCTGAAGTCTGTGCAGCTTCTTCCCCAGGCCACCACGTGACACCCCGTAGGGTCGCAATGCCTCCTCTGCAAGACATCGTGTGCTGCCTTGTTTTACATGTGGGGGTCCTAGGTTTACTGCAATTGCTTTGCATGCAGTCTACCTGCAATGTCAAATAGGCATCTTTATCAGAAACCGTTAGGGCAAAGAAGACCATACTTACCTGCAACGGTCTCGCAGGGCACAGTAAAAAGAAGAGGTGTGGCCTGCCTTCATACCCCAACAGAGAAGTGGGGAGAGGAGTTACTTTTTTTATGACTACTTGTCGGTAGAGGTCTCATCTAGAAGGAGGCTCTTACCTCACCTTGTTAGGGCCGGGACAAGGACAAATGGACGATGAGGTAATGAGGGCATTGGTGGCCCCAACTTTAATGTGGAGTTGCAATCACCTGCTATTTGATGGCCATATACATAGTACATGAGAACCTGAAGGAGATGGACATATAACCTCACACCAGTTGCAGTGCCTGGCCATAAAATAGCACTAAATATGCTTGTCATTCCTAAACTGATGCATCCGTTTGCAACAGCTCAGCCAACCATTTACAAACCAGTCAAAAACCACAAAACGGAATCAAAACAGATATCCATCTATCTACTCTCTACCTATAAACTATGTAACACTCGAACTTCATAAAGCCCGTCCTATTGCGTGGCCAGTGCTTCAGTAAATAGTGCTTGTTGTCGGTTATTTTAGGCATTGTAGCACTATAAATAACCATTGTATACATATTTCTGTTTAGGTGAATTGTACGCGCGTAGCTACTTACACAGCTTAACAAACGGTGGCGGGAATCTGCGCCATGTGCATAGGATGTGCCTGTCTGCACGCTGTTTCTTCCACAAAAATAATCCTCTCAAACTCCATTGGAACGTCAACCATGACAGGTGCTGCGGTGTGAAACGGCTCCCATTCTAGCTATGGAAGTTTGGCCTCTGTGACCTCCGTTCGCAGTCGGAATTAAGTACTGGGTCACTGTGACGTCATCCTTCGTCACAGTGCCGCCCTTCTGTTTTAACAGGTGACTTGCCATTTCGCGGTCCGCTGCAGTGTCTAACAGAGAGGCGCGGTGCGAGGCGCCATGTCATTCCAGAAGGGTGCTGGTTAGTCGCCCCACCCCCCAACGACATGGCAAACAGTTACTTTTACCCAGCATACGTTTTGCCCTGAATAGAGCTTCTGCCAAGGTAGGCGTACCGTACCTCTTTTAATTATCCCGATGTATGCCTGATGTCCACGGGTTTAAAGAGTCCGTGTTCACCCACATAAATGCAGAACCCCCAACATTTCAGAGCTATTTTTGGCACCTTCGTATAATGCTATTTCACTTCCTCGCGGGCGGGTACTGCTAGTTAGTGACTGCTGTGCCCAGCAGGGCAGTATGGGCAGCAACGTACAGCTTTCGTGTTTTCTAAAGCACTCCCTGCCTTGCTTCCTTGTCGAAGCAGTCTCTTGAGGGTTCTCAGCGTCTGGGCCAGTGGCAGTTTTAAGTCAAAGTCCCCAATGGGCAAACATGACAGTGAGCTCCAGGTGGGCGGACCATGGGGGCGGATCCCAGAGTGGGCGGAGTTACACAATGGGGAACTTTAAGGACACGCCTACATTGTTTAAGTTGTGTTTTCTGTGTTTAGGGGCCTGGCTCTTGCTGGAGACAGCTGGGCCGCCTCCCCAGGTTTGGCTGTCAATGGTGGTAATATTGAATGCTCAAGCCTGTAGCTAATGTTGGAAATGATAGGTTTCAAGTCAATGTGCAATAACGGTGGCAATAGGAAGGGACATTACAGGAGGTGATATCACAGCATAATTCCCACAGCATGCAGATACATTTTGTGCATGCTGTACCCCACACACTTGAAATGTCATTGAACATCACAGACAGTAGTGTGCCTTTTAATATCAAAACATACTAGAGCTTACCTAAGTTTTGTGTAGGTGCTGCTTGTGGCACTTGAAAGACCCCTTAACTCTACCCCCCCCCCCCCCCCAAACCCCCATATCACCTCCAGCACCACAGGGCCCAGTGAATGGAAATGGAGAGGGAATAAGGGCAGGATAGTGAGGGAGAAAAGAAGAGAAGGGGCAGGTGACATAGACATTGATGGGGCAGGAGAGTAGAGGGTGAAGGAGGGGAGAAGTATGAGGGAGAGTGTTAGGGAAGACAGGATATAACGTGATTAAGGGGGACCAGGTGAGGGTAAAGGGGTGAATGAGTGCAGCGAATGAACGAGAGCAGGAGAATGGGGCAATAGTTAATGAGGCACAAGAGTGAGGGGAAATGCAGGGCAAAGGTGATAAAAGGGAGGGGAAATGTAGAGCGGGGATTCAGGAGTGCAAGAAGAATGGGGAATGAAAGAGGTCTAAAGAGTCAGGGAGAAATGAAGAGTGAGGGAGGGCAGGAGAAACAGAGAGAAGGGCGGCAAGTGAGTGTGAGGAATGCAGAGTGCAGGGGCAGCAATGTAAAGGCAAATGGTGTGCATCATGGGTTAAAGATGGAGGGAAACATTGAGTGAAGGGAAGCCAGGGGAGTGTGCGAAATAGCAGCAAAAGGAGAAAGAGAGTGGGATATTTATTTAATATTTAAAAAAACCTTTGGCAGAAATGGAGAAAGAAAAAGACGAGAGGATTAAGGGAATGAGGCAAACACAGGGGATGACAAAGTGATCAAAAAGAGCAAGAAAAGGTAGTAAGGGAAAGGATAGTGGAGAGGAAAATGCTAGTGTGGAAAAAAGGGGTTGAAAAGAATGCTGTATGGGATAAAAAGGAAGCAGGAGGGTAAGGAGTGAAAGGGGAGCATATTTGTGATGCGAGTTAGGCAGGCGCTTGCCCTCGCTCTCCACCTATACCCATTCACAGCTGCAATAGATAAATGAACAGGGAAGCAATTCAAATACAGCTACTTAGATGAGGTTGTAGTGAAATGGGCCAAAAGGTCCACATGGGTGACGAAAATACCTCATACCAAGTTGGCAGCTGCATCAACTCAGATGAAACCTAAGGTTGGGGAGCAGGGCTGGGTGTGTCTGTATGGTGACCAACCACCCTGCATTTTGTGGGACTATCCCAATTTCACAGGCCGCGTCTCACACACTGCCAGTTCGCGCCATGAATAAGCTATGACTTTTCTCCTCTGAAGCAGGATCAGCTGTCCAAAGTCTTCCCAGCGCACACTTTTTGTGTAACAGTTAAAAGCACAGGGAAGCACAGCACCTTCCCACTGCTCCTCGAGCACCCACAGGTTCAGCTTTGTGTCAACATAGCATTGCAATAAACAGATAAGAGATTGATGACTCAGACACAGGGGCGCCTGGGCAAGGACTGTTGTCCCTTAAAAAGTGCAAATGGTGGGTGATAATAAATGGGAGTGGGAGTCTAACACGGCATGCTGTCTGAAATGTTGGCTCAAACAGATGACCTTATATTGCATTCTCTTTCACTGTGAATATTTTTTTAAAACCAAATGAGATTGTTTTTAGGTCCATACACCTTTTCAGGCTGCTGCTGCAATCTTGCATTGAGGGTGGTGAAAATAAAGCTACACATATCGTTTTGCTTGATCTATTTCTATAACAGGGTATATAATGTCAGGCCGGTTTCTTATGTGATTTGTGTACTTTTCGAGGCATTGCTAGACAACTAATTATTCAATTTTTGGAAATGCCAATCTTCACTAATTTCACCACTTTAATTAAATGCGTGATCCTGGGCAAATAATTTAATCTCACTGTGCCTGATCTGCTGACATTGGGTGTCCCTGGAAGGGATTCAGTTTGCAACGTTTGCTTTGAAGAAAAACCTTCATGAGTTTACTAAACTACTGAGTTGTTGCATATTAATAATACTGACTATTAATATATCACACACCACATTATTTTCTTGGCTTACACTGGAAAACCTCTTTTAACGCCTTCACCAATGGTTACCTAGTATATGGAAGACTGATGTGACTGCTCTAATGTTATTTTCTGTGATGTCGCTTCTGATCATGTCAATCCCTATCATGCAAAATCAGGGCTCTGCATATCTTTTTCTGGACAGGTCCGGAAGACAAAACAAACATGTCAGTGCCTTATATGCCTAACAGCCCCAGTGTTGTGATTTCATTGTGCTGTGTATGTGTTCAAGAGCCTCTGAGAGAGGACCCAAGCAGCTGTCCCCATTTTGGCAGTCTTACCACACAGCAACATATTTCTTTGTTCACGAGATTAAATGTTCACGTTGCCTTGCGTGCATTTTACAGACAGCCCTTTGCTGGCTGCTGTCACCTTAACTGGAGACTTTACATGTGCGCTTTGCAGCAGGTTACAGACTGCATTTGATAGCATCCAGCTGTATTATCACCTCTTTGCCTTTTACTCTGGTTTGCATAAGCACCTTCCGACCAGAGCAATTACACATTTTTCAGTGGGCGTTTAGTGTTTCAGCTCCCCTCTTGCTGCTTGCTCCTAAGGAGCATTCCTTTGTTCCATTATTATTTAAGCAACCCAAGGGGTCCACATACTGTGTCCACCCCCCAACTATGAGCAAGGTGGGCCCAATCATACTGAAATGGGCTCCCTATGAGCCCTGACACATGTTCAACTGGGCCCTGTGAGCGACTGCCAAGACTTTGTTTTTCTACTGTGTCCGACTGCCAGCAAGGAGGGATGAGGGTGTGCATCTTGTGGCTGATTAAAATAGATTGGGTAGGTGGGGACTAGGACACCCGAGGGCCTGCTCATCCTTTGTCCATCACCCGGGTGCTAAGTCTGCCTCTGGTTTGGGCGTGAGCTTGTGAAACTACAACAGATATTACCAATGCAAAAATTGCCAAAGCAAGTCACAATTCATATAGAAAAATATCACATGCACATTCTCTTTCACGCTCTGTACAGGACTTACAATATATAGGGTAATAAAGGAGTTTATTTTGCATTGAAGCTCTTGAGACTGCACTGAGTCGCCACCAAAAGGGGGATAGGACCAGCTTACTCCATGCACTTTGAAGGGCAAGATAATGGACCCTTGCTTTTCCCGGTGCCAAGTTTAATGTAATATATCGACTATAAAAGGGTACCAGGACAGAACTGCTAAGTACGGAAGACAGGAAGTAGAAGAAAAGGTGAAAGCGTCTCCCGGAAGGGACGCTTTCCAAATGAAAACCAATACAGGCGCAGCCTATCAAAATAATAAATTAAGCAAAGGATCAAAAAAAAGGAAAGAAGGCAAAGTAACGCGAAGAGTCACGGACTGGGGTAATACTGAAAGGAGACGAACCTGAAAGTGGGTTAACAGAGAAGGTTTAAGGAACTAATATCGCCAGACCAAGAATTGAAAGACACACAGACAGAAGACAGGAAAAACCAGGAAGTAAGGGAAAAGTAACTCGCCAAAACATACTGGATGGTAGCAAGGAAACCGGTATGAGAACAGGGGAGCGTGACACTGAAAGTAAACAGATACAACGCACTCTAGTTTATGCTCCGCCCACCCTTATAGAGGGGGCAGCCATTTTAGGGGAAGACTAGATCAGTAATCTGGATTCATTGCTTGTGTTTCCAATGATGCCATAGTTTCCAAGGACGGCAAATGACAAAATGCTGGAGATCCTTGTAGGGTCTGCCTTCCAAAATCTCTGATTCATGGTGGGCCAATTTGTTTAGAAATCAAAGTATTGTACTCTCCTTAGTGGTGATTACGTTTTAAAGCAATTGAGTATGCAATTTTAAGGCTTTTTAGGTTTTTGTTTAATTTGGTATTGAGAACAGAGTGATTAAGAGAGTATGGTAGGAGGGAGTGGAGTGAGTGTTAAGAGGTAGAAGCAGTAGGCAGGGTGTACTTAGAAGGGATAGGTTAAGAGAGAGTGGCAAGATTAGGGCTCAGTGGTGTAGATAGAGAAGGGGGCAGTGAGAGCACGGAAGAGGAGAGTAGACTGTAGAGGGGAGCAGAGGGTAGAGTGAAGAAGGGTGCAGAAAAAGGGTGAAGAGAGGACAATAGAGTAAAGAAGGGAGTATAGAGTGGAGTGGAGGAGGAGAGGCAAATATATTGGAGAGAGAAAAATGAGTAGAAAGAGAAAAAGAAGGGCGAGGAAAGAAGAGTGAACATAGTAGGGACAGAAGATGGAGAAATAGTGGGAAGACGATCAGAGGGAGGGAGACAAAACGGAAGTGAGAGAGAAAGGGTGTAGTATGATCAGGGAGAGAAGAGAAAGGGAGCAAGTGAAAAGGATAAGGGTGTCTGCTACTGGCACCAACTTGACATCATCATTTGAAAAAACGGGGTGATATGTATAAGCTTCCACGTCCCATTCCACATTGCTTCTCACACTCACATTCTTTCAGTGTGCGGAGGGTCGCACACTGTGTCCTGCGGTTGCTGACCTCATCCGAGAAGCCATTTCCATGTTTAAATTGCTGTATGGAAAATAGAATTATGTTTTGGCTGTGGTAGATACTTTGTTGGGACTATGACCTACCCTAGACCCTTGGTGGGAGTTGTTTTCTGTTGTTTTCCACGTTTTCTGTTCTTTCTCTTTGGTAATTTGCATCTTTCTGAAGTGGATTGATGTAAGGCTTTAGTACATCCGCCCTTTGTTGTTTCTTGCTTTAATGTCTTGTGGAATATAAGAAGGATGAGCAGGACATGGACGTGGGAGCGGCAGTATTCTGGTCTTAGATGTTGTACTCACCATTCTGCTGAGTGGGTTGTTTATGTACCAGAGTTTGTGGTACTGGAATATTGATCCTGCCCCTCTTTGCGTTAGACAAACCCATAACATGTATGGATCTGTCTGTCCTCCATCCTGTTTGTATTGCCACATCTACAGTAACATACCATGTGTCCTGGGCAAGTCACTAACGAAACCCAGAAATATGCTCTCTTCCATTTACTGCTGAAATCTGGAGCAGAATTAGGTTGTGAGTTTTTTTGAGAATTAGTAATCCTGTTTCACTCATCCTTGTGTTCTTCCTCCAATCTGAAGAGAGACTCGAGGTAACACTGCTCTTGGTTCTGTGTGGCTTATTGAATTTTGTGATTATTTCGGTAGTACGTTTTGGGTTTTTGACATATTACTGCAGCTGAAAGCCTTAATTGAATTGGCTGATGCCCACCTCACATCTGCTTATTTGGGAATGGCTAAAAAACAAGGTCACATAGATTGAGCCATTTATTTCTAAGGGTATGGTATTTACAGTGCCATTAATAGCTGCTGTCGAACATGTGATGTGTGTACTGAAGGGCAAGAAGCAGAGATTATTCCAGAGCTCTGATGCAATGTCTACATGGGATGGCTATTCCACGACTGTATAACAATGCCCAGCTTGTGTCTTCTCAAGCTCTTCCATCACATACTGGTTATACTGGTCTATACTACATGCTATCACTGTCAAGAATCGGAGTGCTGATCAAAACACCTAGACGACCAAAGAGGTAGTAGTTAAAAGGGATTTTATTTGGGAAAGTAACAAAAGTAAAGTGGTTCAACTCAAACAAGCAACATGATGGCTCCTCTGTGTGTTGAAATAAGTGACAAACAAATAATAGGATGTCTACTCTTTGGGTTACAACAAGTAAACAAAAAGTCCGTGGACCTCTGCCTGGCCATCCAGGGGGATGACTGTCACTCTGTCTGAGGTGGTTTTAGTACCCTCAACCTGTCTTTCCACAAGTCTGGTAGTAGTCCTCTTCTTCTTTAATGTCTCTGCAAAGTCTGAAACAAACTCCTCTGCCATATTATATTGGTGGATGGTGGGGTTTCCAAGAGAGCCAGCTGCAGCCACAAGCCACGTGATGCAGGGCACAGGCTGACATGGGGAACATCCCCTTGCTCCACCAACAACACCATCCACCAGAGTCAGAGGCTCATCACATTGCCGCTTTAGTGCCTCTGTCCCTTTAAGGGAACTGGTGTGTAGCGATCTCGTGGAGACAGCCAAGCCTGCATGCTTTCCCCCCTCCCCCATTGGGTGCTGAAATCATATCTGAAAGCATAAGGAAAAGCGCAAGATTTGTACTGAAAGAATGTTGAAACTGATGACTGCAGATGTACCTGAGCCACCACGGACAGAGCAGACCCGCAGCCATGACTAAGCGATGATGTGGTGACCACAGCCATGTTTTGGGAGGTGGTGCATTGAGAGAGTTGATTGGTTGATACGCATGTGAAAACCCAGAAGTCCATGCTGATATGTTGTGAGACTCATATGCCCTGCGATTAACATTAAGGTTTGTTTAGCCACATAAGACCCGTAATAAGAGTCACGTGGGCACGAGGTGCCTGTTCAGGTCTTATTACATATAATGGATTGATCCGCAAGAAATGTTGTCCCTGTCAAATGGGTAGGTGAGCGGAATTGTCCAGGTCTGAAATGGTGCTGTAAAGCCATGTGGTGTGTCGTGTGTCGCCCTTGCCCTGGTGCTGTGTGAATACAAGCTGGACGGACTCCCTGGTGTAATGCTGATGCGTAGAATGTTGATGTGAGAGTGCCCCTGAATGTTGGCTCAGCATACAGGAGCAGCAGAGGAAGTTTGGCTATTAAGGGGTGACTACGTGGTTGCAAAGGGCAGCAAAACGGCCCGATAGTCGCAGCTAGGCTGCCCTGCGGCGGCTTTGACAGCCTGGGAGAGACCCAGTGAGATGGCTTCATAGCCTGGGAGTGAAGTAGTGAAGAGGCTTTGACAGCCTCAGAGAGAGCGTTTGGTGCTTTGACAGCCTGGGAGTGGTTATTGGCAATGGATCTGCGGGTCCCAAGTCAGCAGGGATTTGAATTCTGCGAGTCGCAGGCTAGAGCAAGACCTGCGCCTCTGTGAAGTGGCTTATCTACGAGGCGCCACCACATGTGAGCAGCCCCACGTCGGGGTTATGAGAAACAACTTGTGGAGTGTGAGGGCGTAATAAGACTGATGGCGGAGGTCATGGCCCTGATCTATATGCAAGGATCACCCACAAAGTATGCGTCCACCGAGAATAAGAAGTTTTGCGACTTATTGAGAAGTGCTTACCTGTCTGGAGCGGTGTGCTCCGGATCGTTATCTGGAGTCCGTTGTCTGGAGTCTGCCATCTGCTCCGTTGTTTGGAGTCCGGTGCTGTGCAGATGTAGGCTCTGGCAGGCGTTCCAGCGGTTGGCTCAGCAGAGCTCCATTCCCTTGAGCTGTGGGGTCCTGAGTGATGAGGTCTCCAGAAGGTCATTATCCCAACACTCTTTTTCTGTTAGGATGTTGCAGGCGCCGCTCGCATGAGGGTCCTTTTCTCCCTTCACCCGGGAAGCTGTTTTCAACGTGAAGGTTCCTTTGTGTCCTTTGCCAGTGTTTTGTTTAATTGCTGGAGGATTGCAGGGATTTTGGAGAAGGAAAACAAAAAGGACGGAAGTTAAAGGCCGGGCCTGGAAAGTCTGCGCTGTCTAAGGATTCATGAACATCAGGTACTGTTGTGGTGAACTGGGAGCAGTGCTGGCTGGGAGCAGTGCTGGCATTGTTGGGCAGCAGCACAAGTAGACATGCCCTTAAAGGTGCTGTTGGAGCTTTGGAGCTTAGAGTAGAGTGCAAAAAACAAGGGGGTTCCTGGGAGTCTACCTGCCGGACATTAGTCCCAGTTACGAGAGCCTTACCCAGATTCTTTAGCTCACTATCTTTCACAGAGGAGAAATATCCAAAGCATATCAGTCTTTGTCCTGCCCTGGGGCAGTCCAGCACCGACATGCTAGGCAATTCTCCTCTGAACAAGAGTACCAACAGTAACCCCAGACACGTATTTCGGTCTGGTTGGACCTCATCAGTAGGGTGGAGGTGTGCCTTTCTAAGAATAGTGAGCAGGGGGTCCAAGGCTGGAAGAGCAACAGCGAAATGGTTTACCCCGCTACTCGACAGCATGAAAAGGAAAAACAGGAAGCTTGAACTAGAATGGAGGAATAAAAAAGACTGGGTCAACAAATTTGAATTCCAACGTCAAATCCACTCATACAAAAAGGAAATCCTAAAGGCCAAAAAGAAATACTTCGACAACAGAATCACGAAAGCTCCCAACACCCAAAAAGAACTGTTTAAAATCATAACCAAAATGAGAAACCCCACTGGCTGCAACAACACACTGATAGCCTCACTGAAGCTATGCAACAACGTTGCAGACCACTTCAAAAACAAAATCAGCACCATTCAACAGATCATACAAACCAGACCAAGCAACCTCGACATGCAACCCACCCACTCATTTGAGGATTGGCAGAACAAACTCTGAAACTTCCCCAAAACATCAGCGGAGACATTCGTCAAGCTGGTAAACATTAGCAACAAAGCAGGCTCCGCCATGGATCCCTAACCCCCAGACATACACAAATCAATCCTCACACAAAGGACACCCATGGAATACCACAGAAACCTTTTCAACCAATCAATTTCAACATGGAAAGTACCACAATCCTTCAAATCAGCATACATCAACATACGTCTATAGAATAACACAAACATTTATAGAAGAAAATCTAATGCTGGATCAGGCACAAGTAGGCTTCAGACGATGCGAGGCACTGAAACAGCACTGCTCTGAATCTTGGTCAATCGAAAGGCGAATGCAGGCTCAGACAAAAGCACAGCGATAATACTTCTGGATCTATCTGCAGCATCTGACACAGTCAACCACGACATCCTCATCGGGATATTGGAAGAAATAGGAATAAACGACCTAGCCTTACTATGGATTAAGTCCTTCCTAACAAACAGAACAGAAACCGTATGGATCTAACCTTTCAAATCCATCCACCCCAAGGGAACTAACCTGCAGAGTACCACAATGATCATCTTTTCCCCACTACTTTTCAAGGTAATGCCTCAAAATGTCGCCCTCACAATTACGACGGCTTAGTAAATGCAGAGTTTTATTTTTGACCCCCCTTACACCATATATATATGTGGGGGGCTATGTGATATAATGGTAATTTGGAGGGGCTGAGGGGGGTCTCCCCAGCATATGTACAAGACACACATGAAGAAAACACAACGCTGATACGCTGCCTACAAGAACTCTGTGGCTAGATGAACTCAAACAACCTCAAACTCAACCCGGGCAAAACAGAAATAATTATCATATCCAAAAGCGCAGAAAACAATCACTACATCCCGTGGCCGATGGAACTTGGTACAGTGCCACCTCCATCAACGATAGTAAAGAACCTGGGAGTTCTGATAGACAACAAACTAACACTTGAGCCACAAGTAAACGCTATATTCAAGAAATGTCTCTTCCTACTGCACGCAGTAAAAAGTATCCTACCATTCCTCTCTTTCACCCACAAAACACTCAACATCATCGCACTCATCATGTCCAGAGTAGAATATGGCAACAGCTTATACTTAGAAATACCAGAACAACTGTTAAAGAAACTCCAGCAGAGCCAGACTCCTGCTCAAACTACCACAAAGAGAACACATTACCCCAGCACTGAAAATGCTACACCCGACAAGACCACTCAGATCAAACAACGACATACACCTAGAACCAAAACCATAAAACTAAAATAAATTCAGAGGATTCTGGGGTGCTTTTAAAGGCCCCAAACAGAAATCCCTTTCACCTGAAAAACTGCATTTAAGCACTGCCACCAAAAAACAGCTCTACTTTGCTTTCCCTGTCACATGAGTGGCAAGCATTGTAACACCATAAGCAAAAACTGCCCTGCTTTGCTTTTTTTTCACCTAAATGACAAAAAGTTATACACTGCATCCAAAAAACAGCATTGATTTAATTTTAATTCAAATGAGGGGCAAGAATTTCAACACTACAACCAGAAAAGGCTTTTGCTTTCCCTTTTTCATTGAACAGCAGCCCTTTAAACATTGCAAACAAAAAAAGCAGTTTGGCTTTTACTTTTGTTCACGTCAAATTAAAGAACCATGTGGAAGAAGGCCTACCCCTCAATGCAAACTTGCTCAAAAAGGAGAAATCAAAGAATCCTTGACCTGCAACACAGGATTTGAAACATTAGAAGCAAAAAGCCTGCACATGTGTGAAAAGAAAAATGGCTTTAAAAAGCCACAGTGGAAGATAGCACTGCTCATGCAGAAAATGTCAGGGAAATATGATGTGGGGGGGTTGACCCAAGCAAATGTACATTCTGTTCCAACCCACAAAACTCCAGTCACCTTTGAAGAGACACTTGCTGCAGGAAAAACCTGTTAGGGCTGAAGGCAGGAACTTTATAATCAAAAAGCCCCACTTCATGAGGGATATCACACATACCCTATAACCATCCCGCAATAAAATGTGATGCTGCTGAGGGCGTCACAATTCCCTGTTCTGCAGACTTGAAGGCAGGAGCTCAGAGATTTCAAAGAAAGCGAAGTGAGGCTGGAGCATGATCAGGAAGTGAGCCCTTGCTGCACCCACTTCAAAGAGCAAACTGCAAAATTTAAAGGGACTAATAAAAACCTCTGGTCACCGGCTGAGCCCAAAAGAAGACAAATGGCTGTGGGGGATGAAACGGCCCTCCCACAGGGGAGACTGACACTCCCAATTGACATTAAAAGATTGATTTCATTTTAGGCATTTTTAGCAGCAATCAGAATTAGAATAAACTTTGCTTTATGCTATTTCTTCATGTAATTTCCGGGCGGTTTTAAGGAGATACATTGCATTTACCTAGGACTATGGGGACTGAAATGGCCAGTTAAGACTAGTTTCAGGCTGATCTGAACATGTGATGAATGGGACAGTTGGCAAAGAGATGGAAAATGAAATTAGGAATATGCTTGATCATTTGCAGAGTCATAACTTTTGTACATTTTATGAAAATGACAAAAATGTGCCAAAGGGCCATGCTACCTCATACAGAGTTGGCGGACGGCTTACCTAATTCCCTGTGACCAACCAAAACTGCATATCTAGTTCATATGGCAGGGGCTAGTATAATTATGAAGTTATGAGACATAACTAGTTTTTGCCAAAAAGTGGTAATGAGAACAAAGAATTGTAATAAATGCAAACAGACAGATGGTGCTCTCGTCCCTTGAACCAATCATGCCAGGGCGTGAAGAGAGGAATGGTAAACTGTCTTATCTGAGCAGCAGGGATAATAACAGGGTACACCCCCTAGATTGTAAAGTTAGTGATGTCATTTCTGCTATATAAGAATGCTGTACTAGCACTCGGGACACACAGACAGACACACAAAAACCAGGAGACAGGAGAAGGAGGACAGAGAGAAGGCTGCTTAACCTTACAATCTTTGAGAGTGCAGTGACCACACACCTTACCCTAGCTGTCCAGAGTGTCCTGAGATCCAGCTGGCTTTCGTGAATCCTAAACCAAGGCTTGCTTTGTAAGTAGCATATACCCCATCCCTAAATTGCATAAGACCTTCACTTTTGTAGCATTGCATCCAATATTTCTCCCATTGAAAATCCCCAAAATTGCCAGTGTAATTCAGCCACCTTCCCATAGAAGAATCTATAATTAGCCTGTGTATGCTAGCAGATATCCTTTAAAGAAAAATACCTCTCAGTTGTCTGTGTAAATCCTTGGTATTTTTCAAGTAAATCAATTAATTTCCCCATTGAAATTTACGGTTCAAAACTGTTGAAGTTCGAAATCAACTATCGTGTCCCTGTTGTTGTATTCAATTATTATAGTCATTAAAGTATTGCCTCAAAAGAATTAGTCTCCTTGTAACTGAAAACCGAATGTGCCTGTGTGTTGTGTGCATTACCAAATAATTCCTATTTGTATCTGTCTTATTAAACCCCAAACCGTTGTTCCATTGTGAGCAATCCCTTTTGCCTAGAAGTCTACTTGTTATGTGCCTCTGTCCTTGTCATTGAAAACCGATTATCCTATTGTAAGCTAAGCCCCTCCCCTGAGCTGCCTGTCATTGTAAACCCAGTGTAAACGAATTTCCATTTGCCACTGTATTTTTCCCTTTTGCCTTTGCTTTCTCCCAAAAGCGATTTTCCCACTTCATTTCTATTGTTGCCCTGGTGTGCTGATTAGTATGCTCTAAACTTTCCCTATCTCCTAAAGTGTAAGCAATTCAAATCTCCTTTCATTCTGTCCCCAGCAGTTGTGAGAAATAATCAAAATCCCATTTTGTCATTTTGCTTCAAAAACAGGTTTTCACTTTCTTTGCTGGCTTCCCATCTTGGGGTGGTGGGCTTTAACCCAAATCCGATTTTCTCTCTCTATTCCTACTCCTTGCCACTGCCTTGCAGTCAAAGGAATCAAGTCTAATTGATGTTTGGGGGTGTGTGGCGCAGGGGGAGTGCTAAACCGTTGGTGCTATCACTTTGTAAACATTTTTCTTTTTTTACGTTTTGCCATTAAAGAACTGTGTGACTTGTAATAGGATACCTTAACCTAATTGTTCTGTACAGGCTATTGCATTTGTGTTGCTACAACAATGGTGGCTGCTGTATAATAAATTAATAAATATCTCATTGAGATACACCGGCCTAGTTCCTAGTCCATTGTGACATGGGGTGTTTGTGGAGGTTGGGTGCGAGACGGGTTGGAGGCGTACTCAAAAGAATCCATAGTATATTAAAAATAAACAGCGTTTTATAGTGCGCCACATCCATTGTAGGGGAAGAAATTCCCTACCTGGCATGTGCCGTGTTATAAACCGTGACAGGATCATATTTCTCCCACCAGGCACCAATAATCTGGAATGAGCTACCAAAAAACATGCAAAACAAGGGATCATCTTCAATTCAGAACACTACTCAAAACGTGTTTCTTTGCTCCAAAACTCGAATGAAACGACTAGGAAGCATATACGTAGCAGGAATCGAGAATCCCAGGGAGGGAAACATATTACCCGTGACTTAAACTTCACTAACTGCAGGGCGAGGGAAGGACGCCATGGACACATACCGCTAGCACACAGATGAAATATAGATAGGTTAGGACATGACACGGGAATGGGCAGGAAGGAACCAGGAGGATGGGGAAAAAGGACACCTAATCCACATGAGAAAACAGAGGCAGGTAAGGACCCCGCACAGGAATTGGAAGGGAGGGACCAAATCTGCCAACTTAAACATCGCCAACCAGGGTCGGACTGGAACAAGAAATAGGCCTGGTCACCCAAAAAAAAGTGGCTCACCCCTCACCTCAAAAAAGTGGCCAACGCCTCGCCTCACAACCCTTGACCTCTGATGACATCACCAGAAGTGATGTCATTTGACACCCACCCCAAAGGGACATCCCGGGAAGCGATGAAACACAACCTTTCACCCCTCGACAAAACAGGAAGTGGCACCAAATAGCATTGTTCCTAAGTACACTAAATTACTGTGAATTCAAGCAGACGTCCAAGGCCAAATGATAATGTAATTTTATAGCACTTACGCCTAAGCTCTTTTTTATCGAACAAATATGCATACAATATCACCCAACCTGTGTTGGTACTCATTTATCGACCTAAGAAGGATGAAAAACTTTTTGAAAAAGAAAAAAAATATATATATTTCTTTCACATCACATTTATTTTTCTCCAAACCGGCCCAGGAATGGCCAGAAACCGGCCCCCACTTCCCAGGGACGATTTCGGCCCGGCCACGGGCCGAAAGGCAGAGAGGCCAATCCGAAGCTGTCAACAACCCCCGAGTGCGGGACCACGCCCGCTCCAGACAGGTACACAGACCACTAAAGTAAACAGAGGAAAACTGCCACTCATTAACATACCGGCTAATTAGATGAATTAACGACAATACCAAAAAACAAAAATAATCATACATGTGGAGGAAAGACAAAGAGGAAAGAAAGAAAGAAAGAAAGAAAGAAAGAAAGAAAGAAAGAAAGAAAGAAAGAAAGAAAGAAAGAAAGAAAGAAAGACAGAAACAAACAAACAAACAAACAAACAAACAAAGAAAAGAAAAAAAACGAACCCAAATCTAAAACCTCATTCTCCACATATGCTTCACATACAGAAATTCACACAACCACTTCTCTGCACAGCAATCCACACGTACCTCACCACACTGCAACAACAAACAACACATAACCCGGATCAACAGCACATGGGGACTCGCACAAACCCGATAACCGCACTCAAGCTTAGTGAACGGTACAAACCGAACTGAAGCTGCCAACAGGATATCACAGCTCTCACTCTCCTATTCCCATTACACCCTACTAACCTCCCGTCCCACCCCCTTTTTTGTCAGGTCCGCCAGAGCACCTGCGGACCACTCCGGTGGTGACGGTGCCCGGTACAAATCATTAACATTGTCATGTGAGGCCTGTCGGGCTGGATTTGGGATCCAATGTCATTCAGAATGGTGCTGTGCCTTTGGAGAAGAGACATGCCTTTTCTGGTTGTGACAGTGGCTCTTGGTTGCAAGCTGCTGTGGAGATCTTTGAGTATTTATTCTGGCTGTGTCAGTTGACTTTGTCATGCGGGTGATTTATATGAATGGCATGGCCTCTGTTTTGGGGAGGCCAACGATTGGTGGGTCCGGTATTGGTCCAGGTTTATAATTCCCTAGCCACCCTGAATGCCCTCCTATTGCCTGGCAAAGGAGTTTGATTGTCCCCCTATTTAAAAAAGGGGATATTTCTGACCCAACTTGCTATATCGCCCCATAGCACTGGTTGACACATCATATGAGATTTACGCATCCTGTCTGGCACACAGATTGTATGCGTGGGCCTTTAAGAATTATGTGGTCCCAAATACACAGGCAGGTTTTTCGAAAATGTTATTCAACAATAGACCAGTGCTTTATCCTACATCCGATTTTCACAAAGTATGTTAAAGGATGGAAGCTGCGGTTATTTGCTGCATTTCTTGACCTGTCCAAAGCATTTGATTCCATCAACCGTGTATTTATGTGGAAGAAATTAAAATCTATTGGGGTGCCGCCTACGCTTTTGGCTTCAATCAAGGCTTCATACAGAGACTCTAGGATGTCTGATAGGTGTGATGAGCAGTACGGGTACTCGAGAGAATTTAGCAGCAACAAAGGGGTGAAACAAGGTTGCTCCCTTACCCCCCTTTTGTTCTCTCTATTTCTGTGTGATTTTAATCCTACAGCCAGACAAACATCTCTTATTCCACCGTGTCCTAACAGGGTGCAGGCATGTGCATTATTGTATGCAGATGGCACAGTGCTGCTGGATTTAACCCCCAAAGGCTTACAGCTGAGTCTGGATGATGGCCATTTGTACTTAAACCATGGACTGACACTAAACCCTGTAAAGCCTAAGATTTGGGTGTTTGGGAAAAAAAATGAAGCACACCCCTACTTGGTCACTTAAGAGTGAATCTCTTTAGGTTGTCAACGAGTATAAAAACCTAGGCCTGCTATTCACCCACAATGGGCCATGGAGAAATTACATAAGCATAATTTCTAACCAAGCTCAAGTCGTCTTTGGCGTACTCGTGTGCATCTACCATCAATTCGGAGATAAACGCCTGGATATATGTTTGCAAGTACTGCAGACCAAGATTAATTTAGCTACTCTTTATGGGGCGGAAGTGTGGGGTGCTACCCCATCCAGGCATCTGGAGATGGGGCACAACAAGGGTCTTTGCAGGTTAATAGGCCCACCTCCTAACTCCCCTGCAGATGCTGTTCTCTTCATATTGGGTGCGATAAATATCTCCCTTTTAGCAGAACAGCACTTTTTTTTAAGTGTCTACACAGCCCTTTTTCTAAACCAAATTTATTAGCGGCAGTGTCGGAACTCAGAAAACATGTAAAAATACTCAGCGAAAATTGTCTCTCATGTGGGCAGAATACGACTGAGTAAGCAGCGTATTCAAAACAGGCTGAGATTCATTCTTAAAAAAAGGGCAGTCGAGTTGGAAGTGGGTGCCTTCTTAGAGCGAGTGATTATGCTCCCGTCCTTAAGGTTCTATGACCCTGTCTTGGTGTTTCCGAAAGCCTCACCAACAATAGAGGAATACACTCTCCTAACAGGCGCAGGTTGCTGCTTATGGCACAAATAAATGTATTATCACTACAAGCAAGTGTGCCATGGTTGAGGTCAGAGAAAACCTGACAGTTTGTAGGTTCACATTTCATATGAGGAAACGCTGGCTAAAAGGCAGCATTTTAATCAGAATAATATAAGAACCTGCACAGGGGCAATTCATTGTTTAATGAATTCTAATGATGTAACATTTTTATCTGATGCACCCTATTTTTATTAAGAAAGCTTTTAAAGTGTCAAATACTTTATGGAAAAAAGGAATCTAATTTTATATGATGGTTGTTGATAGTTTTATGTACTGTTGTATCATTGTGTTAATGGACGTATTGTCCGGATACAATTAATTCCTCTCTGAGAAATGGATTACTTACCTGTTTTTTTTAGCCTATGCTTCACTATATTGACAGCAATGCTAAATCTTTTTTTTTGTGTTTTGTGTTAATATCTTCCCTCCAAAGTACCCCAAAATTTGAAGGACTTTGTTGCTCAAGGCAATTGGCTCTATTAGAGTGGGAATCTCTCGTTTCCCATGTCCTAGTAGGTTCAATTACCTAATTTTGTTTGGTGAGGCTATTTGTTGTATGTCTTGTTACGTAAAACTCAGCTTGTGGCGTAGCAAACCACTTGCTGGGTTTGTGGAGGTCCAACCCCTGTGTGCTTGTTTAGCAGTGCTGGGTCCGCTAGTTGGCTTGACCTGACTGTTGTGTTGTGTGGTGCAGTGTTCGCTGGAGAGGCTGACCTGGCCACGGGGGTGCAATGAACCAGTGCCTCTCATTGTGTTGTGGTGGTGGGGTGTTGGAGACCTGTAGGTTTTGGTTGTTTTCCTGGCGGGTTGTACCTGCATGTGCTTTTGGAGACCCTGCAGTTGGACACCCCGGTACCCTTGTGGGGGTCATCTTCTTTCTCCATTAGTTTAGTTTAGTTTAGTTTATTAATTTATAATGCACACCAAACCCAGGGGTATCAGGGCGCAGCAGTTACAGATAATGCAAAGCTTAGTTAACAGATTACAAAGTTGGCAGTGCAATCAAACGTAGTGCAGATGAGGATCACTGAAAGAAAAAGGAAAACGCAATGGAATATACATAGACAAATCATTACAAAATAGACAGGATGTAGAGGCACAGGGTTCGTACAACTAGGATACGTAGGGGGGGGGTACAGGCAAATATACAAGAAGTGGTACAGTGGTGCGAGAGTGTAGTCCTGAGGGATAGATATGTGTGTGCGGACATTAGATGTCGTTAGACTTAAGCCAGTTGATGTAACTTAGTCTGAACTTTGGGTAGGATTGGTCTTCTCTAATGTGGTGTGGTAAGGAATTCCACAATTGAGCAGCTTTGATGTGGAAACTATTTCCACCAACCTTAGATTGCTTGAATCTAGGCATGGTGATGCAGTTGGAATTCATAAGTCTCGTGGCTCTATTGGAGATTCTTCTTTGAAGTTTGTTCGTGAGATAGCTGGGGGCAGAGTTGTTCAATGCCTTGTGTGTCAGGGAGTGTATTTGGGTGGGCACCTGAAGCCCTGTGTTCTGTTGTACATGGTTTAGGTTAGCGCCTTTGGCAATGTAGTTGTTGAGGGGTGTACTGCTTTTCAGTGCAACACATTTGTGAGTGGTAGAATGTGAGATGGTTGTGGTTTGAGCGTTTATGAACTTGTGGTGAGTTGTATTGTTGGACTAGTTCCCTTGGTTAGTGTGTCTTGCTGTGGGCCCGCAACAAGACTGTGAGTTGTGTTTGGATAGTTGGCCTGTTCATGTTGCAGGATGTTGTGGTGGGAGGATGTTTGGTGGGAGCGTTGTTCCTTGTTCTCAGGAATAGAGTGCAGGGTCATGGGAGTTTTTGCTTCTTGTCTGAGTGGGATTTGGAGTGTTGGTGGAGATGTCAGACTTCAGGCTACTTTCTCAGATGGTGTTCCCTGTGTGCTCTGTTCCGCACTCTCTTTCCTTTGTATTGAGGGGGAGATGTGCTGTGTCTTGTGTCTCCCTTGCCCTGGTGCAGTGTGAATGCAAGCTGGATGGAATGACCGATAGAAGGCTGATGTGTAGAATGTTGATGTGTAATGCCCCTGAATGTTCCATGGATGTCAGTTGAATCTGAGAGCCTGTGAGAGTGGGAGCTGGTGAATTTTTCATGTACCTTCCTTTATACTTAACTTGTAACTTGCACAAAAAGGTCTGGGAGCCCTTCTACCGAGAATGAACGTGGCAAAATAACCACTATCTATGGGAAGGTGCGCCCTTGGGAGGGTCTACACCCACGTTTTAGCTTAATGTACCTTTCACAGAGGAGAAATATCAATTTGCATATCATTCTTTGTCCCACCCACAAGGGCAGTCCAACACCAAAATGCTAGGCAAATCTCCTCTGAACAAGAGTAACAACAGCAACCCAAGAGAGGTTGAAGCTGTGCCTCTCTAAGCACAGTGAGCAAGGGGTCTACATCTGGATTATCCTGGGTAATTTAGGATGGAACCCAAAGTTCCTAATAATGCACAAAAAGGTCTGGGAGCCCCTCTACCGAGAACAAACATGGCCAAATAACCTGTTCTATTGGAAGGTGCCTACTCGGGAGGGTCTACAACCACGTTTTAGCTCACCTTGTAACCTGCCTGCTTGTTATTACCTTGCCAACTGGAACATTAGTAAAAGAGTTAATTTCCCTACCTGGTGTCTCTGAGGTCTTCTTTACCAAGAGCACATTTTTACACCATGCCCCCAAGATCGGGGGATATTCTGTTAGGAAATGGGTTGTTAATGTAATGGACTAAATGTATAATACTGACTCTTCTGTAAAAGTCTAATTGTGCAAAACTATATAAAAACCCTGAGGATTCGGTATATAGGGGGGTCACATTTTTGGGTCATGATACTATGCCATTTTCGTTATACAGTTCTGCATAGCTGTATAGAAATACATCCTGTCCCTCCCTTTGCTACCTGAGATTGCTTATTGGATTACATGGTGATGGAGTGCGGCTTCACAACCATACACCTAAGAGTAAGGGAGACCTCTGAGAGGGCACGGCCAGGATATAGCAAGCAGAGAGATACTACTTATGGGGAGGAACTAAAAAAGTGCAAGTCTCACAATAGAACTGTAAGCCATCCCCCGGGGCAGGGTCTATCAGTCAAACCCCATACCAGCTGCATAGCGCTGATACACCTGAGTACTATTAGGCTGTAGAGAGGCTGGAAGGCGGGCAAGGGCCAATTAAAGGAAAGGCCTGTGGCAGAGGACTAGAGATGGACCTCATTTGCAGACAGCTGGTGAAGAGTGCAGAAGGAACTCTGTCATAGGCTGTGTCTTTAATAGTGCCTTGAACTCCCATCCAGCTCTCTCTGACCTAAGGGAACTCAAGATGTGTCTCACTATGTAATTGGTATGGACATTTGTTGATTATCTCTGGGTATGGCTTGCAGTGTTCATGTGAAACTTGGGGTTGTTTAGTCCCTTCCCCTATGAGGTCTTGACTTTGTTTGCCACAACAAGGCCCTCCCTCCGGGAGGAGTCCCTTATCCTAGCAGGCTTTAGATGTATGTGTGTGTGTGTGGACCTTGTGTGGTGTCTGGTTAATGGATCCAGTTGTCTGTTTTAGTTCCGGGTACACTCCTTCGCCCAATGGTTTTAGGGATTTCTGCACCTGCTCGAGGAGAGTCCAACATGCTGGCGCTGCCAGCTCCACAGGAACGTACCATATAATCAAATCCCTTAAAGGGATCATGCTGAATTTAGGCCCTTGTAACAAGTCCCAACCTTATGGGAGAGGGTGGGATAGACCAGGGATCCCCACCACATTGCCCCTGGACCCTGCCTCATGTAGGGTGTGGCAGCAGCCACTCTCCTTCGTCACCCCATCCCCAACCTCTAGAGCAAGTCAGGGCACTTTGTTATATCCTGCTGATTTTCATTTGCACAGTATCTCTCACAATATTTTCAAAGTATACTTTAGTATCCCGAGAAATACGTTCTGGCCAGGGTACCTCCTCTATGTCTAAGATGGCATAGAAGATAAAAGATCTTTTAAAGAATAAAATGTCATATAAATCAATTTTCACCCCCAAACAGACTGGTTTAAATGTTTAACAAAAGGTTAAATCACCCAATGAAAAGGATGTTCTACCACCCTTCATTCTGTTTGCTCTGTGAAATACTCTCCAGGTCTGCACTGACTTATGCTCATTTGAGCTGGCTGTATGGATGACATCCACTTGGTTTGCTAGACATTCTCCAAGAGGCATGGAAGACCCCAGAGCATACTCATCCTATCTTATATGACTTTGGAATATCATGAAATCTGGCAAGAGAGAATTTGGCGAAGGATCGTATACAATAAAATGCCTGCTTGCTTATGTTCAAAATAGGAGTCTGGCACTTGTCTTGCTACTTAACTACAGCAACTAGTTTCTGGAACAATGGCACAAGCCTTACAGAGTGACACAAGGCATAAGAAATTTGAACTGTTGTGCTTATCATCCTCACAGAAAAAAGAAAAACCAGATTTAGCATGTCACTTGGTTTAAGGTGTGGCAGACATGAGAAGAAACAAGTAAGACTTCATCACCTTCATGAAGGTTACCACTCCTTCATTTACGAAGAGTATCAAAGAATGATGAACATGGGAGTCTTTGAGTAGTCCTTTAGTGAAGGGTCCACCCCCGATGTTTTCATTCACAAACATGATGGACTGTGGAGGTTCTGTGTAAACCTATCCAGAATGTGAATGCTAATCACATGCCACACACTGATTGGGAGGCATGTGACTGTATGTGCAGCTAACTGAGGGCCTGAGAGGGTCTAACTATATTACTACAAGGATCTTACAAAGGTCTTTTAGGAAGAGCCACTTCATCTTAAGGAAAAAGAAAATAGCATATTTCTTTCAACCTCAGGGTCTCGTTTAATTTACAGTGTGCCCTCTTGCTTGCATAGTGCATCGGCTACATTACAATTTTGTGTGTACTTCCTCTTAAAGAGCCACGCTTGTGCATCAGCTCAGTTTGATGATGGCATTGTCCATAGCCTCATCACCATCTGAAGTTGGTCAGTTCTATCATTATAAAAGCAAGCTTAATGACATGCCATACCAAATGCACCTTCCCTGCTTTACCAGTAAAATATCTTGGATATATCAAGTCAGGAACGGAGTAGTAAAACCACAAATCAATAGTGGCGTAGCTGAAAAGAAGAAAGATCTGTCTTCCTTCTTGATGTTGATTTATTTCATAATATAGAAGTATTTTTCTCCCAGTTTTCAACATGGGCCAACGACCTAATCTATATTCTTTCTAACAAGCTCTCCCAAACCTGTTAAAATGGAACTAAACAGCCATACAAGCTTTCACAGATTTGAAAAAAGGACTTAAGTTGATAAAGTGTCCAAGAGGTTTTCTCTCCCCTGGACATTTCCGACAACCCACTTACCCCCACGCCCAAACTTACCTGTGAGCGGCACACCTCACAGCGTGCCACCCTCTCCTGCACCCCTTTGCGATGCCGGTTCCCTTCACTTGCGTGAATTGGAACCGGTGCCGCATGGTTCTCTTTTGTTTTTTTTTTTACTTTATTCCAACAGGTGCGGGGCACACCTCCGCATTCCCTGCTGACATTAAAGTGAACAAGGAGGCGGGGGACACCCCTGCATCCCCTACTGCCCTTGTTCACTGTAATGCCACCGAATAGGGCCCTTGTTTGAAATGTTCGGCCATACGTAATGTTCGTATGGCCAAAATTCAATAAAGTCTCCCATTCATTTTTATTTCTCGTTTTTTTGTACGGATACCGATGTGTCCACAGTGGGACTTGTTGCAGTTCTATCGCAGGTTTGGATGCAGAAGATGAACCAATACTTTTTCTTAGCCGCAAGCAATTCCCAAAGGAAGACCGCTATTTCACCATTGAGAGGGGATGCTTGGCAATTAAGTCAACAGTATATGCTCAATGACATTATTTAACACTTTAATTAATGGAAGACACTTCAAACTGGTTACCAACCATGTCCCGTTGGTCTTACTGTGCTGTAACAAAGACACACATGCCCAAGTCTTGGATTACAGTAATTTCAGTTTCAGTTTCCTAAGAGTTACCGCTACCGCCGGTTCATAATTGGCGGCAAGCTACTGACTTGGTCCCTCCCTCCCCCCCACCCATCCATTTTCTCTTTTCACCCTTCCCCTCCCCCCCTTCTTCTCCTGTCCGTCTCTCGCTCCCTCTCTGTCCTTATCCCTCCCCTATCTCTGGCAAGTTTCTTTTGCCCCCCCCGCCTCCTCCTCTTCCGCCCTTCTCTCTTCCCCCTTTTTTTCCCCACTGTCGCTCCTCTTCCCTCTCTTCCCCTCCCCTTTCCCCCCTTTCCCCTTCCCCTCTCTTACCCGTGATGGAGGAAGACCCGGACCAGCGTCTCCTAAGGAGCCGCACAAAGAAAACCCTAACGTTAGCGCCCAGCAGCGCCGCAGGCCCTGTCCCGTCTCTGCATTCGTCAAGAGCGTTAGCGGCCAGCAACCCGCTTTCGCTAGAAAACCTGGATCACGCTCACCCTGGGTCCACCAAAGAACTTTCTCTCCCTGGTAGAGACAACGAGCACGGACTGAACCCACCCTTCCATATGGTGGGACCAAGCAACGCATCTGCATTACCTACACTTTGCCCGCCTTTTGAACCACGATCCTCTCTGTCTTCTCAGGTTCACAAAGACAGAGCACTTGGAGGCCGCTTGGGCCAGCGGCAGTCATGGGACTTCGAACCCTTTACGGCCCCCCCCCGCACCGCTTTGGCGAGAGACCACCCCTGTGCGGGGACCGGAGGGCCCCTGTCAGGGGGTCTGGGGGCGGGCCCAGTTTTAAGCGAAGCGACATGCGAAACACAACTTCCTCTAAATCCGCCTGCTCGGCTGGCCACCAACCTCCAAGAAAGTTCAAGTGTTTCCGACTCGTCTCAACAGCCTCAAGACGCCCAGCGGTCACTCCACTTGACCACCAACCTTCCCGCTCAGGACCTGCTCTTCATTTCACATGTCATTCCGGCTGCTCAAACTACCACCACGGCCCTAATTCATCCTGCTACACCGGGCAGCCGGGTCCCTTCCTACTGCGGCGGTGGAGGACGTCTAGAGAATCCAATGGCCTCTCCCACCCCAGCTAAGATAGCCCAGCACCCCGCATCGGATGCGTTTAAACCACCAGAGACGGGCATAGCGCCAGCCTCGCCCGGCAACATCCCCGGCACCGGGGCATCAAGGACGTCTGATATTCTGTCCCCAGTTTTGCATAACCCCCCAACTTCCTCGAATCCCCTTTCGGAGGATCCTAGTGAGGCAGACTCCGATCCCTGTTCTGAAACTTCAGAAAGGGGCAGCCGTAAACTGACAACCCATCAAAAGAAAAAAAGACCTATCTTCAAAAAAAAAGGCAACACGGCCTCTAAGTCCACCGACCCAATGTTTACAGCCAAACCTGCACTCGCCTCCAGACAGCCTAAAAAGGCTGTTTCGCAACAAGGGCAGAAGAAGAAGCCCCACACAAAAACTACTCTACCTATTCCACTTTTGTCAAATGCTTTGCTGAATTTCTTCCAGACGCAAGGCAAACGGAAACTGTCCAATGACTCAGAACTTTCAGATGCAGAAATCCTTCAAGCCCTGGATGAGACGCCTCAGACGTCTAAGTCAAGGAAAATCTCCACTTTTGCCAATCCCCAGGGCACGTTTCCCGGGCAAGTCCCGGCTCCAACGCCATTATCCTGCAGGCCATTAGAAAAGCCTTTCCCGCAGTCTGATCTAGGATCCGACCATTTGGTCACCCTGACTCAAACCACATCCGAAGCTGTTCGACCAACTGTACCAGCGCCAGACACGCCAAGATGGCAGGTCTCAGCTTCAAGTCCACCAGAGCTTGGTCAGGCGAAGGCTCCATTACCACCGCTTCCAAACCCGGCGGTCACCACAACAACCGATCCACTATCCAACAAAAGGACCTCCTATCAGCCCCTTTTAGAAATCTTTGACTTACAGCACCCCAAAGGGGGGCCACAAAGAGAAACGTCGCCTCAACCCTGGACAACGAATCACCTGTTCACCGCGCTGCCCGCTGCCAGTCACCAAGACGCCTTGACTCAGATTCCTCAAACAATGGACCTAAATCTGAGGCCTTCTAATACGTCTGACCCTGGAGAGCCCAATACCAGGCGCAGGCACTCACTGGCAAACCCGACGGCTCCAGGACCAAAGGCCTCGTCAGCAAACGGCAGATTTGATCTGTCCTCATCATCGCACAAAGACTCACCCAACACCAGAAAAGATCTGACAACAATAATGTCGGCAATTACCATCTCCATGGCCCCGTTCTGCAAATTATACGAAACGCTAAGTGATGTTTCAAAAGATAACACAGCCATCTTAGCAAGTATACAGTCGAAGCTAACCTTCTTAGAAGGCTACATAACAGCTATTGACTTAAAGTACGAATCCCAGGCCCTAACAAAAGAGGCGATAGCCTCAGATCTGGAGCGGTCCGTGGCATCATCATCAACACACGGCCCTTTGCCTCCAACGTTAAAGCACAAATCTACACAGACGTCCCAGGCAAAATTTTCAAATGAAAATGCTCCAGTGTTCCTACACAAAGCAAAAGTGTCACAAACATCCAACCTGCCTACACTGATCCCAAACCTGGCTTTGGGAACCTGCCTACGTCCGATTCAACCCCTGCCTAAAGGAAAGAACATCCTGAAATTAAGTGGGATCGATATTCCAATCCCACTAGTCGACAAACTAAACGATTGTACCCCCCCACGAGAGGACCTCCCCTCCACCTCAAGAGATCCTGGAAGCACGGCTGTAAATATCACACGCGCAGGCTCCGTGATGGATCTCACCTATTCCCCTAGACCGACAACAGAATGTGTGACCTCAGACATACAACCATCCACGCCGCCTGACAAGGGGCATTCTGCCCCTGCGAACGACCCTATTCCCTGTGAGACTAACCTGAATTGCAGAGCGCCTCACCATTCCAGCCGGAGGGAGACCCCCGAGCTGAACAGAACGACGAAGACCCGACATACTGATGCTCCATCAAGATACTTGTCAGATGCCCAAAGCAGACCCAGGACGAGAACCCACTCAGTCAGATCGTCCCCGCAGAAGCTGCGGACATCCAGAAGTGCAATAGACAACCACACTCTCCGCCCAAGGGACAAGTCTACTCGCGTTTTTAAAATAGAGCAACTCTCTGACAAAGATAAGTACATCATCTTGAATAGAAAAACAGTGCTAAAAATCACATCGAATACACCCTCGCTACGCAAATTAACTTCGGATGATTTCAAAAGGGTGGAGCCTTATCACAGAGGTAATAAAGCGAAAGCCTACCTACACATCTTCTCGTCTGCAACTCAAGATATAGGCCCCCTTGCTAGCGATGAACTCAAAGCACAAGGTCTTCTACTGTCAGAACTAAAGTCTCCTGTCCTCAAGACCATCACACAGGACCAGCAACCCCCACACGAAAGACCTGATGCCCCTAGTTCTTCCCAACGGCATACCGATCGAAGAGAGACACTGAAGTCGCACTTTTTTTATCCATCAACAACCCGGAAGCCAAGTCAAGACTCACCTGAACGCCCCATAAGACCCGCCGGGGGATCTCCGGATCCACCTCTTCGGCCATCACAGCTTTCCAAGCGGTCTATCGACACTCAGGACCAAGCCAGACAACGTCTGCGGCACTCCCCTTACCAGCGACCACGCAGGGCGCAAAGGAAACCAAGCTGGAGAGAGCAATCTCCACGAAGAGCTCGCGCACCCCACAGATCGGGTGGGCAACCCAAACCACCATCGTCGCCAGTTCCAAAAAAGTCTCTCCCCCAGCCTGGCCCGTGGGACTGGATAAAAGGGGCTCTATCATCCTACCGCCTCAGATAGCAATTACCCAAGGAAGCCGATGACCACCTATGCGACAAACTCTTGTCACTGGCCTCCTGGAATACCAGAGGGCACGTCCACCTGACTGACCCTAACACCTCTGACCTGGGCCATTTTGACATCTTTTGTCTACAAGAAACCTGGCTCCAAGAAACACCCTCCATGGACGGGTATGACATTGTGATTTCGCCGGCGACAAAAGGGTTACTAGGCCGTCCCTCAGCGGGTCTGCTCATCGGTGTACGATCAGACCAAAATCTAAAAATACTCAGGACCACAGCTAGTTCATACGGGATACTGGCAGTCCTAATTGACTGGAACCCTGCTTCGGGACCGCCAAATCGCCGGCCAAAGCAACCCTCATCCCCACCACTCGCTGTAATCACTACCTACTGGAACCCGCAAAGAACCACAACGCAACTTTTCTGCCAAAATATGGCAGAGGTCCTGGATGAGATTCTTATTGAATGGAACACTCCCTTCATACTGGTATGCGGTGATCTCAATGCGAAGTGCAGCCAGCAGAAGACAGACCGAAAAAAACCATCCGACGTAACTGAAGCAGAGCATAGAGGACAAGCATGGACGACCCTCATGGCATCCCGGAACCTACACAACGTTGCCTGGATCCGTGAAGGACAGACGCTCCTCCCGACCTGGGAGAGGGGCCGACTGACAGCCACATTGGACTATATTTTTGCGTCTCAAGCCCTGTGTGCTGCAATTCAAGACTTTAAGGTGGTTAAAACGACCGCCAGTGACCATAACATGCTCATCACGTCTTGGAGCTCCCTAGCGAGGAATTCAACTTCCTATTTACCAACGATTGAAACAACTCCCAAACAATCACGCCTGCGATTGACCCGGACCAACATCAGAGCTATCACCGATCAGTACGTGGCTGAATTTGAGATCGACCAACCTTCCGTGCCATCGTCCAGGCCGGACTACTATCCCCTGCTCTTAAAATATACGAGCCACCCGGCAGTGGGCCTAACCACCCCCAAATCTTGTACCCACAAGTATGACCGGGAAACTGCGGGGAAAAAAAATAGCCTGAGAAATCTCAGAAGACGTGCAAAGACCACCAATACCGAAGAGGCATGGGACCGTTGGAGAACTGAAAAAAAAGCCTACAAATCATGGATCAGGGCACGTCGTGCTGTTTTATACCAACAGGACGCAGAAGCTATGATGAAAGTACTACACGCAAAAAAAACGGCAGATTTCTGGGACTTGGTAAACGCCTCGCAAGGATCTACAACCTATAACATGAGCAATTCTGTCCCAGAACAAGTTTGGGCCACGTTCTACACTGATCTTTTTGCCAGCTTAGTGCGAGAGACGAATCCGTCCTTTGCCACCACCGGTGCACCCTGGATCGACCTCTCCCTAACATCAACCATAAGTACTGCCATCCAAAAGTTAAAATCTTCCAGAGCCCCAGGCCCGGACGGTTTGTCGAACATAGATTTAAAAAAGCACCACGTGGAATGGGCTGCCTTTATGAGCATTCTGTTCGACCATTGCAGATCTACCAGACAGATCCCATCATCATGGTGCAAAGCAATCATCATCCCTATTTTCAAACGTGGATCCAGAGAAGCACCGGAAAACTACCGTCCGATTGCCCTATTGGACATAATGGGAAAAATATTTGCCTCCCTTCTTTTAGACCATTTCCACCGCTGGGAGAGAACAGCTCCCTGCAGCGATCCCTACCAACTAGGCTTCAAGAAAAACGGCAGCACCACACTGAACATCTTCATACTTTCACTTCTAAAAGCCAAAATAAAACAAGGTTCTCCTGCGGTGTACGTGGCTTTTATCGACCTCTCTCAGGCGTTCGACAAAGTGGACCGACCTAGACTATGGAGAAAGCTGGCAAACTGGAACTGCCCACCGGCCATATTACACCCTATAATAGCCCTCCACACCAATACTTCTCTTAACGTCCGTCTAAACAAACAGGGGGCCCTGTCTAGAAACATCCAGACGTTCAGAGGCGTCAAACAAGGCTGCCCTCTAGCTCCGGCACTTTTTGTGGCTTTTTTGGGGGACTTCAAAGATTCGGAAGCGTTGGTGCGCTGCTTCCCCCCAAAGTTTGGCAATCTCCCCCTGTCTCGCCTCCTATACGCCGACGATATGATCCTGTTTGACCAAACGCCGATCGGCCTCCAAAGGCAGCTGGACAATCTGGCAACCTACATGACCACCAACAATCTTCAAATAAACCAGACCAAAACTAAAATCATGATCTTGTCCTCTTCACGCCACCTGCCTAAAACCACCGGGTTTTGGTCAGTTTGCAAAACCAGAATCGAAGTGGTTCAACAATTCAAATATCTAGGTGTACTCTTAGATGGGTCGCCACATGAAAGCAAAATGCAGCAACACCTCTGGACCAAAACAAGGCAACTGACTTCCCAATTACGAGCACTCGACAGGAAGTTTGGCAAATTTTCACTAATCCCGGCCATCAATTTTTACAAGGGCAAAATGGTACCCTCTCTGACCTACGGCATGGACGCCATGTTCACCATACCGCCCCAACTATGGCGTAAACTAGAGGCCTACATATGGAAGTCCCTTTTAGGTCTGCCAAACGCCATTCCTATAGAAGCAATCAGACGTGATCTGGGCCTTTTGTCTCTAGGCGCCACTGTCAGTGGGGCTGCTCTTGCCCTATTCAGGAAAACTTTAATTAAAGACAGTCTCCCAATTTTCACAACAATTGGGCAGGAACTTGAATCAACCACTACCAAGTCGGTCCAAAAGTGGGTGGATCTTCAAAAAACCAAACTGGAAGGCCTGCAATGTTCACTTAACGACCTGATAACGAACCCACAAAGAGTAAGTGAAAAACTAAAACTACAGGACTGGATCAACACTGTGGACAAAGCAGCTTCCATCAAGTGTCTAAACCATCTTCCTCCAACCTATAATAAACTGAAATCTCCTATTACGTACTGTCTGCGATTTCCAGATAAAAAACTACGCTCAACTTTTCTAAGGGCTCGTTTAAACCTGCTCCACACCCGCGAAACCTTGAGAAGAAGACTGCAGACCACCTCAACTATTTGTAGACTGTGTGAAGACCCTGACTCTGTGGAGAACATTCGCCACCTGCTCCTAATCTGCCCGGCTTTGGACGACATTCGGGCCCCATTTCTGTCTTCGCTTCGGCCAGACTCGGTCTTGATCGAGGAGCACACATGGTGGTGCCGTTTAATATCTGGCGAGAAGTCTCGTTGGGCGGTTGCCACGGCCAAAATATTAGAAGCAGCCTTCTCCAAAATTGGTGGCAAAACTAGTGGCCTGCAGACCGTGGATGCTTAACTGACGGTTTTCTGCTACCTCTAAAATCTACTGTGTAGCTGAGTCACTGGGTCTTAAATTGGCGAACCTTTATTCTTTTGATTTCTTTTGATTTTCATTCACTGCAACTGTCAACTTCTTGTAAAAATCATTTTCTTTGATTACACACAAGTAAAATAAAAAAAAAAAAAAATAAAAAAAAATTAATGGAAGACACTTCAAACTGGTTACCAACCATGTCCCGTTGGTCTTACTGTGCTGTAACAAAGACACACATGCCCAAGTCTTGGATTACAGTAATTTCAGTTTCTGATACAACACAGCAGCAGGGAAAACCATCAATATGTAACGTCCTATCTCGCTTCCTGTTGGCAAGGACCTTAAAAGCATTCTATGGTGCAAACTTAGAAAAAAAAACCTGTGGTGTGCGATGAATCCTGTGGAGCCCTGACAAAAACACAGCCTAAAGTCTCCTCCCATGTGGCATGCGGAAGGCACCTGCTACCCGATCCTAACCCTGCGGGTGGTATCAAGGGGAAGGATCATATGGGAGCAGAAGTCTATCAAGGGGAAGTGGTGACTCCACTAGGAGGGACGGAGTATTCATTATCTTCTGAGGATGAAGTTTAAATAATTCCCAGATATTTAATGACATACTATCTATGTACCAATCCCTCTAATATCAATGTGAAAAGAACCTGTTATAAAAAGTCAATTAAACAGAACAAAGTTGGTGCCTCAGAGACTTCAGGAATTAAAGATGAAAACCTCGGATTGTCGTAATTCTGTCTTAATGGGAAGTCCTCCCTTTAATGTAAAATTGCACTCTTTCCACAAGCTCCCCTTACACTAGGAACTCTCAGTTTCCAGAACAATTGAAAATGACATAGAACAACTTCATGTTACACAATCTTCTATGGACTTCAGTTCCCATAATCCTAAAATGGGCGGCTCGGATTATGTCAAATCTGATCCTTTCAGCATTCTGCAGGACGGTAATTTGAAGGTCTTCGGTGGTGTGAGTGATCAAGTCAGAAGTAAGCGGTTCTCCATCCACCCCTTCTACCTTCTGGTCTTCCTTCTTCTCAATTCGATGAAGACCCACCTGGCTGGCCCAAATAGTGTCTATGAAGTTTCCTGCGGCTCCACAGTCGATGAGAGCAAGCATGTCGATCCTTTGGTCCTTGATTGTGAGTTCTATGGCCACTACCATAAGTCGAGAATCTTCAGGAGTCTCAGGGGAGGATACTGTAAGAGTCACGTAGGGACTGTATGTGGTACCTTGGTGGCCCGTCCCTTCTAGGACCGAGGTCGCCCCTTTCCCAGACGCCTAGGAGGAACTTCGGGTCAGTCCCTCAGGAGATGGGTATCTGAGCTGCAGTACATGCAAAGGCCTTTGTCTTTCCTTCGCTTTCGTTCCTCTGAAATAAGTGGGGTTCGAGCTGTTCCTATCTGCATAGGTTCTTCTTTGACCTGATGGCTGGTGTTTGGGGATGGAGTGAAGTATTCCCCAGATGGTAAAGAGAGGCCTCAGACCTTTCTTTTCTCAATCTTACGTTCCGATAAGCGGTATTCAATATGGAGTACCGCTGACAATAGATGGGAGAAATTCGGTGGACGGGGAGTGCGGGCTAACTCATTCTTAATGTCTTCCTTCAAACCCGCGTTTGAAGATCGCGTATTAGGCCTGCTCGGGCCATCCTGCACCTGATGCAAGCTGTTTGAAGGTAGTGATGTAGGTCAGTAGGTCGGTATTACCTTGATGGATATCCAAAAGTTCTTCACAAGCAATGAAGGTGGTTTCCGGTTGTTCAAATGATTGTTTGAGTAAATTTACAAAACCCCTGTGATCTTGCAGTATAGGGCTGGAGCTGGTAACCACCATGTTAGAGACCAGAAACCCAACTTGGGCGTGTTCGGAAGCAAAAGTCCCAGCTCTGAACATGAAGTGGACAACACAGGCTTCCAAGAACTCCTTTAACTTTTGGGGGACCCATCAAACTTCCCAGCCGCCAGAGCCATGGGAGGCAAATATGCTAAATGGGATCACGCGGGGCAACTAGCTGACGAAGAACAGTGTTTTTGGTCTTTAAATTCTGAACTTCCTGGGAAAGTCCTTGCACTGCATTGACCAGTTACTGGAACTGTTCAGCTGTAGCCATCGCTGTATTTGGGCGTTGCAAACTGTCAATCTCAGATAATTCAGTTGCAGTTTCAAACTCTTCCTCACCTGAAGAGCTGGAGCTTGGTGCCGATAACGTCTTCCTTCTTCTGTTGCTGTAGTCTTTCTTTTTGTGTAGATATGGTCTACCACAAGAGGAAACCACAATGGCCGCTATGGAAGGAGCAGGCCAGTGACCTCACTTCCGTGATAGCCAAAGTGAGGGGCAAAGCCTCTTGGGCACAAAAATCCCCAGGTCTTGTGGATACAATGAATAACAGGAAGAGGTCCAGGAAAGAGTGTCTCGAAATCCATGCAACTGAAGATCCAAAAGGTAATTAGAATCCAGGTCTGACTGAAGTGAAGAATACGACCGCTTCAGGAGCGACAAAGAGGACAAATGCAGTAACCCCAAAGACTGCACCCAGGAGCCTAGGGAACAGCAGGAGTAAGTGTAGCAGCGTGAGGAGCAGGAAGCTCTAAGCAGAGTGAGAGAGACAGACCCAAAGAAGCAAGGTAAAGGATAGACAATAATGAAACAATAATGGAACCGCGGGCGGGGACAGCCCGATGCAGGAGAGCCAATCGAAGCTAAGTAGAACACACAAGCAGAGAGGGCTTGCTGCAGGGAGCCGAGGAGCCGGGGGCGGTCTGAGAAGACGCTCGCGAGCAGGAGCTGAGAGACTGGCAGGGAAAGATCTACCGCGAGGCAAAGAAAAAGAGAATGGTGCCGCAGGCCGGAGGCGGACTGAAGCCCCAGGAAGGCGGGGGCGGAGAGCAACAGAGCTGGGGAGCGGGATCACCGAGAGGAGCACTAGCATCTAAACCCAAAGAGGAAAATCAAACACTGGGATTGCAACGTGCCGACTGCTGGGAGAGGAGGGGTTAAGAACCTCCCAGCGGTGGCCGTGTTGCCAACAACTAGACCGTACAAAGAGAAAGGGCCGATAACGTGGTGGCAGACTAATGAAGGCGAGTCCTCCAGGTATTCCACACTCGCCAGCCGCCCGGGCGCATGACACACAGACAGAACCCCACTAACAGGAGTCACCCCGCCAGGGGAAAACAAGCAGAACTGCAGAGTACGTGCAGCGTAAGGCAGGGTACTCCGAAGAATCCCAGCTGAGAAGGTGACGGGTTTCCAGGACAGCGTGTGTCAGATGGATGCAGCCGCAGAAGATCAAGGTAGCCGTTGTTGCTCCAGGAGACAGCTGCGCAACTTACCCGAGGCTCACAGAGGCGAGGGAGTAAGCCAATTGAAAGCAGAAGCACCGCCACAAAGCCAGAAAGCCAGCAGGAGCAGCCGCAGAGAACCAGTCAGTTGGCAGGGACTGAATGCTGACCCCAGGGCGATCGGTGCACATAAACTGTCACAAAAGCAGAATTTTGAATACTGAACTATTGACAAATCAAAGCAGAACTTATTTAATGAATATCAAATTGTTAAAGAAAACAAAGCTAAGTGGCAAAGCGGAAGGTTCCCCATAACAGACTACAAGAGAGGAAAGTTTGTAAACAACACTACCCACAGCCAAGAGGCAGTAAAAATACTTTGGGCAGAATACCAGCAAATATTACCCACAGCCAAGAGGCTAAGAGAAGTCCATAGTAAGACAACCACTGACAAAAGCTCACAACCAGCATTATCGTCAGCCAAGAAGTTCAGAGAAACCCTTAAGAAAGCAACTGAAGCATAAGTCCCTTTTTGAGAGATATACTTTTGGGAAAACATATGTCTTAGCTGTAGGAGTTTTCTTCCTGGCAGGGTAGTACACCAGAAAAGGGCGTATAGTGGTTAGTTCTGGCAGGGGGAGTGACCAGGAAAGAAGATGATGGTTTGATATCTTTGTGACAGAAAGATAGGTGGAAAGAACTTTTGTTGAATGAAGATAATTCATGTACTTTATCATGTGTTGACAAGCAATAGAATTATTGAGACAAGTTGCTTTTTGATATCCTGACAAAAGTGTTTTAATTCAAGAAGAAGCATTGAGAAAGAGTGACATGCTATCTTGACAAGAAGTAGGTTCTGTGGAAGAAAGGTTCTAAATGATAACAGAACAATTGCATTTACAAGAACCCCTTTTTTTACTTTGAATAAATGGTAAACTTTGAGAAAACTTTACCTTTGTATCCATCTTGCATTTCTGACCCCTCACGAGTGCTAGGCAAGGGTTACCACCAAGTTGACTCTTCCCCTGGTAACGTGACAGCGCAGCAAGACTTAGGAGGAGAGCATGGTGATAAGGTACAGTTTGTCAATCAGCAAACACTTGTAAGGCACATGTATACATTTACAGGTAAGTTCTAAGGTTAGAGTCAATTAAAATTACAATAGTAAAAGGGGTCTACACAGAGGCCCACACCACTTCTACACTGTGTAAGGAAGGCATGGTATCAAAGTAAGACAGACACAAGTGATCACAGTTCAAGGGTATTTATTAAACTGTAAAAATGGGTGACACGAACACCTAATCTAATCCTAAATCTAAGATGGGAGCAAGCTACGGCCATCAAATAATAATAAGGCCACCCAAGTGGAGTCTAGTCAAATAAAATAAAAAAGGCCTATACTAAAACAAACTATTGCCAATCCTTACTACTATGCTACAGAAATAGTGTGGGATAATGTTCACAAGAAAAAAAAGAAGTGTTCACTAAATGATAAGTCAGGATGTTATGGCTGTGGTCTCCATTCCCCACGTCTTTAGCATGGGACAAGGCAGGACTATTGAGCACAGCACACTCCTGGGATTCTCCGGCAGGAGGTTACAGTTCCTTTGCTCAATATGAGGACCTTCTGTGTCCAAGTCTCCTTTATGCAAAGTCTCTTGTTCAGAGGGCCTGAATCAAAGAAAACTTTTAGTCTCATTTTTCTAGTTAATTTAAATATGTTGATGTGTTCCTCAAATAAGGCAGTATTGTTTGCTGGTAAAAAAGAAAGTCCTAGGTCTAGCAAATCTTGTTCTTGTTTGGAAATGTTAATTACTAATGTACTGCCTTCTTTTTGGTCCTCAATCTTCTTGTGTTCTCTCCTTGTTTTTCCCTGCCTAAAAAGGTCGGTGCGTTCGCAGATGATGTTGTGGGGCCGGTTGGAGATAGGTGATTCAGAACAGTGCCTCTTTTGTCTACTACTGGCATTCTTGAAGGGAGTGTCACACTACTGCCCGAAGTGCCACTAGATGGATCTGTTTCTGTCCCAGTATTATTGGGTTGTTCAGATTGAAATGGTTGTCTATTGGGTTGTTGCTGTTGATTGTGATGATAGAAATATTGCCAGGTGCATATTATGTCCCATGAATAGTCTAGAGTATCCCTTCTGAATTTAATAATTTCCTTTTCTCTATTTCTTTTTTGTAGGAGTCAAGGTTTATATTTGTGTCTTCCAAGTATTTTCGTTAAGTCTTCCACTGTCAGTAATGTAATGAATTGTTCTTTAAGTTCAGTGATCTCTGAATTTATTTTAGACAGTGATTTGGCAAGTTCCTCAATAGTTAGCAATATTAAGGTCCAGTGAGCATTTGTTGAGAATCTGTTCCCAGGTTTTACAAAGCCACTATTTGTTTCACATAATGTTGGACGTAGGTATATCTTCAGTCCTCTCTGTATTCTTTTAGCCTGATAGTATTGTGCCAATGAAGATGCGTGGAGTTTTTGCGAGATTTCTCATCTGTTTAATCTTTCCAAATTGTCAGCAAGTTTTTCGGGGCTCACCATCCTTGAAGTTGTACGTTCAGTGACTTTAATTAGGTCGAGGTATACAAGATGCTTCCTCTTCACTGAATGCTAAGGTTGTTGCATGTTTAGATGTAAGTTTATTTTAGAAAAAGACATTCTGTGGTCCTGTCCACTGTCTATCCAGTTCAGGGTGCGTCCCTAAGGCAAGTGTCACCCCACCCAAATGTGGGTAAACTTGCAAGAAAACAACAAAGATAGGCTGATGCACACCTTAGTTTTGGAAACAATACTAATTTCTTGTGGAAGTGAAGTAAATTAAGTTACATTTTACGGTGCAGGGGAGAAAATAAAGACTGACTCATCCGTCGTTAGAACAATACCAAAAGAATAAGTGTCCTTAATTGAACATCCTAACATATAGGTGATTTTTTATGAAGTTGCTTTCATAACACAGATTATCACATATATTTAATGTTACATAAGCAACTGATACAACCTTTCACTTATCTTGTAGATACCCTTGGAGATTTCTGAAAGAATCATCAAGTAATTGATTGAATGTAAAGTTTATTTTCTACTGATGAAGGGATGTATTTTCCTGAAATGTGTGGTGCTCTATACTTATTTATTATTGTTTTGTAAAATACACTGATGATTAATACTATATTTCCATGAATTCTATGATTAAGGTGAAATTAGACAAACCATATCTATCTGAATTATAATCACATAAATTCCTTCAACACTTGACTGGCATTTGCCAGTGGTAAGGGTGTGCAGGGCATGGGAGTGTCCGTCAATTGAGGACACTTATTTCTTTGCTATTGTTCTGACGACTTATGGTATCAGAGTTGTTTTTTATCTCCCGTGCACCCTAAAATTGAATTTAATTTACTTCACTTCCACGAGAAATTAGTATTGTTTCCAAAACTAAGGTGTGCATCAGCCTATCTTTAATGGTATCAAAGTAAGACAGACACAAGTGATCACAGTTCAAGGGAGTTTATTAAACTGTAAAAATGGGTGAGATAAACGCTGAATCTAAACCTAATCTAAGATGGGAGCAAGCTACGACCATCAAATAATAATAATAACATTCAAGTGGAGTCAAATAAAAAGGGTGTATACTAAAAAAAAACGATTGCCAATCCTTACCACTACGCTACAAAAATAGTTTGGGATAATATTCACAAGAAAAGAAAAAAGTCAGGATCTTATGGCCGGGGTCTCCCTTCCTCATGTTTTTAGCACAGGACAAGGCAGGACTCTTGAGCACAGCACACACCTGGGCTTCTGCTGCATGAGGTTACAGTTCCTTTTCTCAATATCAGGAACGTCTGTGTCCAAGTCTCTTTCATGCAAAGTCTCTTGCTTCAGAGGGCCTGATATGCCATTAAAAACAAACCAAAAGTTCCTTCTGCTAATCTTCATGTCGGTGATTACTCTACACCCTTGGATTCCTCTCAGCCGGGCTCCGATCCTTCTCTCAACGTTAGCCTCCCTCAGTCGGGCTCAGACCAACCACTCTTAATGTTATTCTGATAAATGGTAGCATGCGCCCCTCTTCAGAAAGAACACAGCATGATAACCTGTTCAGTGGGTTTTTCCCCACTATGAGAGTTTGTAGCCATCTGCTTTTTGCTCACTGTACCTTTCACAGATGGGAAATATCCATTTGCATATCAGTCTTTGTCCCTCCCACGTGGGCAGTCCAGCACCGAAATGCTGTGGCAATTCCTTTCTGAACAAGAGTACCAAAAGCAACCCTATACATGTGTTTCAGCCTTGATGGGCCTCATCAGTGAGGTGGAGCTGTGCCTCTCTGAGCACAGTGAACAGGGAGTCGACGTCTGGGTTGCCCCAGGTAACTCAGGGTGACCAACCCCAAGTTCCTTGCAAACATTTTTCATAAATGGTAGCAGGCGCCCCTCTCCAGAAAGAACACGGCATGATAACCTGTTCAGTGTTTTTTTCCCACTGTGAGTGTTTGCAGCCATCGCAGTGGACATCCCTTAGTCGGTTTCATAATTGTCGTCACAATGTTCATGGGTGTATTACTGCAGGTGTATTACTGCTCACCCTTATTCGCCGGCATCCCTCAGTCGGGTTCACATTTGCAGAGAGGTTACACAGTTTACCTAGCTTTCTCGCAATGCAGGATTCACTTCCCTTGGCTTTCCCCTGGCATCCCTCTGTCGGATTCACCTTGGCATTTTAACACAGTTCAAAAGAAATTCATTCTAGACCCCTTAGGTTCTTCACTAACCCAAGTCAGGGTCTCAGCCCCCAGCCAGGCTTCACACAGTTTTATCACCAGAATGCTCTTGAATGGGTTACTGTTTACCCTAATTTGCAGGCATCCCTCAGTCTGGTTCACACTTGCCCAATTTACACCGTTAATTTTGCTTAGCTTTCTCTTGGTGTCCCTCAGTCATGTTCACATTTGCCGCCACAACGTGCCAAAGACTTTCGACTGTACAAGGGTTTTGGCTTGACCCCCATATGATCACTTTGACACCTCACGCTGGACTCCGCTAGTGCCTCTTGGTACTTGTAGTTTCCCCAACTGTGCACAGACTTCAACATACACCGCTGCAGGACCACTTCCATTTCCCAATTCAACACATTCTACTTGTTCAGGAGCGGGGTACCAATCAGAGTCCTTCAAATGAGTGCCCACGTTGCGCCAGGCCACTCTAACTCTGATACCAATTTGGCTTACAAAGGAACTTTGTCCATTAGTCTTCTTTCTTCATATAATGTTGTTCTTCGCAACCTTGAGCCCAACACAGTCAGATCTAATATCAGCTCTTTCCGACTCACCGGCTATGGCAAACTCTGTTGGCGTTTCCTGCCTCTGGAGTCAAGGACGGTACCACGATGGCACCCACTTCTGCCCCCCCTGGCTATTAGTGCGGGAGGGTCCCATGTACCGCTCACATCCTTCACACCATTCGCCAGCTGCAATTCCCGGTCTTACGTTTCCCTTCTCTGAGGCTCTGCGGGTCTGGGTTGAAATGGGCAGGGGCAATTCCCTCCTCATCATCCTTTCAGGTCTCGCCGCCTTTCTCCTCCGTTTGAACTGCCGTCCTGGAATATCTGCTTCCTCATGCGTTTGGCCTTGCTCAGAGTGTGCTTTCGTGCGCTGCCTTTTATCCCTATGGGAAAATGGAAGGGAAGTCAGGTGTGTGTAATTATCGGCAATTGCCTGACTCTGCTTGACCCTTGTGTTAGGACATGTCAGGTATATGGCTCTGGTGTTATGTTGTGTTTCATGGTAATCGGTCTTGAGTAAGTGTTTGTGTCAAGAAAGGGGGGGTTGATTTTCTAGATGTCCTACGGGGTAGGATGGGGAAAAGGTGTCATAGGAAAGAGGGTACCACATCTCCCCTGCGGTGTCCCAATTCCACTCCCCGAAGACCCCTCACCCAGGTGATCCTTCTGCACTGGTCCACCCCCAGGAACTGGATACAATAGCAATGGCTGTGTCCTGGCCACCTGGATGACAGATCCACGGGGACTAGCGAGTGCGACTCCTTCTGTTTTCTCACAACTGCTAGAGCCAGTCGAAATATTGATATCAACAGTACAAAAGTATCTACAGGACTCCTAGGATTGAGGAACAGTGAACTCTACATCGAAATGCCTATACAAGGACAGATAAGTAATAGAAATCAGACAGTCCCTTAAAAGAACAGTACAGGATCTCTAAAACATAGATCTCACCCTCACAGTAAGTATGGAAAAGATTACACAGCTTAGTATATTTATACTTATTTTACTACTGCTAGAAAATGTGAAAAACAGTGATTGGTCACAAATAAATGCACAAAAAACCACAGGCAGGTACTACAAATACCAGGATTATTCTAAAACGTAAGCCCCTCAATGGGAACAAATGCACAATGCAGGTTTACCGGTTGTTTGTTATTGTCACTTTTAAGAGCTATTTTAGAGTTCCAAATGTTTGGCCATATTGTTTGAAAAGGCGGACCTGATAGATCTGCTGCTATTGTCGGAAAAAGGTATGCATATTTGACTTAGGGTCCATAGTTGGGGTGACGATGGCAACCATCCAACTGAGGAGCCACAAGGGATCCCACCTGAGGAGCTCAGGACCTGGAAACGGATGGTTGCAAAGTGGTTCCCTGTCAGGTCAGTACTGAACACACACTGCACCCAGGGCCCAAAGACCATGAGGAAGAGGACCAGTGACAAGATTGAGGTCATCACTCCACACTGAAGACTTTGGGCCTCATTATGAGTCAGCCGGTCCGGAAACAACGGTGGCGGTAAATCCGCTGCCACCATTGTTTACGGACCGGCTGATTCCGAGCCCTGCAGGCGGGAGGTGTCAATCCCACCCGGTCTGACCTGGCAGAAGTAACACCACCCGCCTGCAGGCGGACATGGAAACACCGGCTCTGTCATAGATTTACAGAATTCCGCCTCCGGAATTACCGCATCACCAGGGTTGTAATGCCCCGATGATTCCGGCAATCACGGAGGTGAAATGGTATTACTGGTCCGGTGGCAGCCTGGCAGTTTTTCTGGCACGGCTACCGCCGGACTCGTAATGAGGCCCTTTGTCAAGAAAGGCACAGAAAGTGCTGGCCCAGATGCCTTTTCAGATGCCAGGCCTCGGTCAGGCTAGATGACAGCTCAGGAATTCTGTTGTCTTCAGAGTCTTAGAAGGTGCCAATGCCAGATCCGGAGGGCCCAGGGCAAATGTGGACCAATTCCAGGCAATCCGTGATAGGGAGGACACGACAGTAGCAATGGGGTGCCCAGAGGTGACACAGCAAGCAGAGCAGATGTGGCTCTGAGAAACACAAAGAACTCAGCACAGGCAACAGGATGGTCCCACACAAAGAGGAACAGCTGCAGTGGTGTACATTCTGATGTCCCACGATGAAGAGCACAAAGGTTTGTGAGCAGCAGCACAGGCCACTCAGTTTCAGCACAGTAGCAGAGCACCCACTGCTGTACAAGTCACAGAACAAGGTGACATAAGTTTTGAATGAGGCACACAGGGCTGCAGTGAAGGATAATCCAGCTGCTCCTGCCACATCAGAGAAAGGAAGATCCTTTAATAGGATTTCAGAGGATGGAAAAGAGCAAAGCTTCGCCTTTGGAAGATATAATGGAAGCTGCACCGACCCAAAACAAAGTATTTTCAGAACAGCATCGTCTGTTTCAGCTAAAAGGATATCATTCTAGGGTCTGATCTGAAATAGAGGCATGACATCTCCACATATACACACACACATATGGCTAGTGGCCTTCCATAAGCCTGCAGTCGGCATCCAGGCACCATTCAAAGTTTTGGAGGCCATCCAATCAGGGTTGATGAACCAAACTTCACTTTACCGGGCATTCACTCAGGGATGTGGACTGCAATGTCTGGGAGACCCACATCCTGTCCAAACTGGATGGCAACAAGAAAGGGGAGATCAGGTAGGCGCTAACAAGAGTTTACATATGCAGAACGTTGATTTCTTGTGGTCCAAACACACAAAGAAGGCCAGAAAACAAAATATCAGGGGTGTAGGGTTTTTTAAATAAACAGGTAGCACAATGGTAATAGGTTGCAAGGTCATATAGCCAAAACTAAAACATGTAGGTGCCACAAGGATGCACAAAAACCACTGCGCAGACCCATAGTGTCTAGGTGTGGATCCATCCTGGGGCCAATATGTAAATTTATAGATCATTTTTTGAAACCTCTAAGCCAACAGACTCTGACATATTTACGAGACACCATGGCCACAATCCAAGTCTTTGAGGATCTCCCATATAATACATCCACCAATTTGCTGACCACCATGGACATTAAATCTCTCTATACGGGTATTCTGGAAACGGAGGCTCTCGAATGTATACAAGCACATCTAACACATCACAGAACGCAAATGAGTGTTCCTACGAATTTCATTATTGAACTCTTGCAACTAGCCCTGACAAAAAACGTCTTCTCCTTTAATGACTGCTTCTATTTACAAACGTGGGGGCAGACTTTGCACCCAGCCTTGCAATCATTTACATGGACGAATTCGAAAGAACATTTGTGCTGAATGAGATGAACCCATTTTTGAAAAACATCACAAATTGGAGAAGGTATACAGATTATGTGATCTTCATCTGGCAAGGCGATCACACCACTTTAGAAAGCTTTCACACCTGGATCAACTCATGTCATGAATCCATAACATTTTCCCTGGAAGCAGGTGCCTTTTCAATTAGCTTCCTTGACCTCAAGATACAGGCGAAAGATAACCAGTTGGTGTGTTCTCTTTTCAAAAAAGACACAGACAGAAACACTCTACTCCACTACAAAATCTGCCACCCACGTAACCTAAGGGATAATCTTTCATATGGGCAATTTTTGCGACTAAGGCGCAACTGTACTGAAAAAACTGAAGTCTGCCAACATGCATTGGAGTTGGAAAGTCGACTATAAAATCGAGGGTATCCTAAAGAGCTGATAAAAAAACAACTGCAAAAGGGCACTACTGCCCGGGAAGTCCTACTTCAACTGAGGATTAGACGTGACGATCAGAACATTATGACTGTGTGACCACCTTCTGTCCGGCCACCATTAAAATCAAACAAATCATCAGGACATTTTGGCCACTTGTCCAACAAAAAATTGCAGATGAACCCTATCCCTGCATGGCCCTAAAACGCTCAAAAACCCTCAAAGAATATTTAACACATGCCAGGCTTACCAAGAAAGCATGTAGAAACACTATGTGGAACTTAAGAGATCTTACGGGGCACCATCCATGCGGTACTTGTTCTATATCTAGATTCACCAGTAAAATGAAGAAGTTTGATGTATTAGGCAGGGAATGGACACTGCAACATTTCTTCAACTGCAAGAGCACCAACGTTATTTACATTATTGAATGTCCATGTGCTCGACGTTATGTAGGACAGACCACCAGACATGTACATAAACAGATAATTGAACACTGTTCGGGAATCAGGTGCAAAAACCATACTGCCCCACTCGTTTCCCACTATATACAACTACAACACAACCAGGATGACATTAAGTGGTGGATGGCAGACAGAGTACATGGTGACACCAACATTGGGAATGCACTCAACTACAAAGAGGCATGGTGGGTCTTCAAACTCAACACAATTGACCATTGTCTCAATGACGCAAGTGTCCCTACAACTTATAGATAAAATCTTTTTGTGCTTTGCCTTCCCAGCAACCAAGGAGCTTGCTTCAGGCCTTGCTAGACCATGGTGCACCACCTGACCTGAACCCTTTCTTCGGTACAGTATGAATGATACTCCTGCTTCCTGCTTTTTGAGGCTTTCAACCCTTGGGATGCCTTCCTTATGTGCGACAGGCCCACATGTGGTTGGAGTTATCTCAATATGAGACCTCCTGCAAGCAGGTTGTTTTCGCCCGCTCTGCTCTTCTTAATAATTATTTTTGCTTTCACAAACCGTGCCGACGGGTGCCCACTTCATTTACTGCAACTCGAGAAACTGTCTTTAATTTATTGTAGCGTCCTGGTTGCCATAGTTCCCTACCAGTCCCCTTGCATCTGCACGCATGCGCAGCATAAGAGACACATTCCTAGGCCCAGAAGAAGGCAGCCTCCACTGACTGCCGAAACTTCTTTGGACCAGGAGCTTACTGCCCTTTGAAGTCCATACCACGCCACCACGCCATCAGGAAATAACTTTCCGATGTCGACCTTGTACTAGTCTTTCATCATTTTTGTGACCATGGATTGGTCACATTGGTATCTAGAGCACAACCACTAAATGGTTTATTGCTAATTATTGTAATAAATTACAGTTAGACACACATGCACTTTGTTCTAACTACATGGTCTTTAAATCTGTGAGTTGTTCACATGATAGGCTTCATGTATGCATCAATTGATTGTATTGAAATGTTCAATTCACGTCTCTTTGAAGTAGGATTTGTTTGTATTTTTTGTATCTGTATTCATTGTTTCACAATGCATTCAGCAATGTAAGTGTTTTTGATTCTTTGTTCGTAGTACTCATGTTTTAATATATAGGAAAACGATGAATTATCCAGATATTGATTCAAAAAAAGCAAAAATAAATAGTGGCAACACACTGAACCGCTCATTGAGAAAAACGCATGTGTAATGTTGTATATGTGTGTGCTAGCGGGGCTTAATTAATTCACTTATTACTCACCTGCTGTTAACCTGGTCAGGCAAAACAATTGTAAGCCATTGTTCTATGAAAATAATGCATACTGAGATCTAAAGTATTTCATAACTGTTTCAGTGGAAAAACCACACTCTACTGTTCTCTAACCAACCTAGTCCCAAACACACTTCCAGTGTGATTAAACCATGCAGCAACAAAATGGGGTTCCAGAGGAGCACCCCTGCGCTGATAGCCAAATGGGCTACTATGGGCCGCACATCATAAATGTATTGCAGCTGCAGGGGGACTTCAGTAGAAGTCCCTCTGACAGCAACATGACAGTCCACTAATCCAAAAAGCTAGCCAAAAGACAAGGGCACTAACAGAGTTTGCAAAAGGGAGTCAAAAATAATTCTGTGACATAACATTTCCCCACTCCTTTTTCCTAAAATTAGATGTGGAATTTAAGGGAGGAGCAGTATGTTGAAGCGTCAGGGGACTGGGATGGCCCATCTGCTGCTCAGGGTGGACCCCAGTGAGTGGAAGGAGCAGGATTCTCTGTACACTCCAGTTCCACTGAGACATGGTAGCCACCAACCCATGCAATCAACCTTGATGGAGAAGAAGCATAAAGAGGACAGGTCCCAACCTTCCCAAATGAACTTGTGTTTGTATGAATTACGGAGGTGGACTTGATGCAGCTGGCCAGCATAGGGGTGTGCAACAAGACGATAGGGTTGTGCAACAGGACGATAGTCCTGTATCAAGTAGGCAAGCTTCAGAGATTTGTTTATCCTGAGAGTGGTGTCCATCCCCATATGCACTTCTCACGACTGTGAAACCACACAGTTCTGCTGACGGGATTCCGGAGAAAACCAAGATGGTGACCAGGCCCAGATGCCCTTTTAAAGCCTCACCCAGAGTTAATAAGGCAATGCCAGTAACCCCAAACTATCCTTACTCAATTAACCAATGCTGTAGAGTACATAGTCAGTAGGAGATACAATTGAAAGCCCAGTATTACCAGACAAATCAGAACAGGGAATCTTGCAGGAGAAGCCAATTTGGGACTGGATCAGCCTGGGAGTCAGATGTTTTCAAAAGCATAAGTGGTGTGTGAGAATGTCAAAGTGATAGTAACTAATCATCTCGAAGGGGGACTGACTCTAATGTGAAGGGTGCTGCCTTTCACATAACAGGGCATTTCATCAGTCATGCCCAGGTTTAACCCTATGCTCCTAGCTCTGTCAAGAAATAACTTCTTTACATTGTGGCATAAGCTAAGAGTTGACGTAACAACTGGAAAACCATTTTTTTCAGGAAGTGAGCATGGACACAAAACTTAAAAGCATTTTGGACTGGATGGAGGCAAGGTTGATTTTTGATGCCCAATAGCTGCTTTTGACCATCTGGATAGCTATTCACAAGTTTTTAAGAAGAGCTTTGCAGCTGTCTTGTCTAATGGGTTTTTGTTGTTACACCGCCTACGGTCTTACTGTTCTCCTGTTTCAAATTTGTGTAGGTAAGTTTGAACCAGGGGGCATAGTGCTGTTAGTTCCTCGTGGAGGCAGCTGAAGCTGGAAAATCAATCAGATTCTGAATCTCTGAGGATAGCTCATACGTTAGCTGAGAATTATCTGGGGGACTCTCCAAAGCTCAGGGAGCTGAATGAACCTTCTGAATAGCGGGTTGGAGAGCTCCCTCATCAATATGGATCTCTCGCCATTTTGTCTTCACTACCACTACCATTAGACTGTGTCTTTGGCCAGGGCCGCTACATTCTTTTCCAAAGAGTAGATCACATCAAGGTTTGCATCCTTGACGTTCTTATTCAGTTACACACTGCAAAGGCTTCATGCATTTTAGTGGCCAGCGAGTCATCCTGCGAATCCCCACAGCGATTGAGATCCCACATTGAAAGTGCAACGTGGGGAGAAGAAACGTGACAACTCAAGACCTCTCATTATCTCACACTCTACAAGTGAGGTGGGCACCCACTGCCTCCTCTGGGGGAGAAACCTGTGTAAGTAGGCAATGTGGAAACAGTTTTCCTGCTTGTGAAAAAGAAACACCAGTGAAATGAAGGCCTTTACCTTTAATGCCTTTCCGGGCTTTATGTCCGTAACATCTGGACGCTCCACTGTTCATACTTCAAAGGCAGCCACGAAATGAGTAAGCGATGTATGTCTGAGTCTAATCTTTCATACGGCATTGATGTAAGTTTGTAGAGCCGATTTATATAGTGCAAACATAACTGGAAAGTAGCAGAACAGTGTTCAAATAGAGGAGGAGGTTCATAATAGATTAAATAGATGGGCAGAGGTGTAGACAGAGTAGGGCCTATGCAGCACAGTGTGGGCATTTACAGATGTCAACGTCACTTGCGTGGGCCCAACTGCATTAGCTTCAGGCCCCACTTGTTAGAGAATCCTGGCTATGCCTCTGGAGATGGGATGGGGATGGGGATGTTGCCCTCTGTATCCTGCCATTGTGTTTGTCGGCAAGCAAGGCCACCAGTGCCTTCCCGGAGTGCAGGAATGTGGGGGTCAGCCTGATGTTTATAGGTTTGGAATTCCAGAGTGTGGCAGGTAGCAGGAGCATCTGTGCTATCTAATCTTCCACTCCTTGGATTCCAATCTGGGGATACCTTGCTACCCTGTTTTGTATTGGGAACCTGCAATAGTGAGTTTCTCTGCTGGGCGAGATGCTGCCTTGGCCATCAATGCTTTGTAAATGAGACAGACCATCTTGAAGCTGGTGCAGGCTTGGGGATAATGAGTAAAGTTCCTTGAGTGTGGCAGTGATGCATTTCAGAAAGTCAGCCTACTGGTCAGCTCAGCTGTCACCTGGGCCTGGTTTGTGGCCGAGACACCTGCAAGTAAGGTGTTGCCACCGTCCCTGTGGACGATCACCAACTCTTGGATGACGGTCCTGAAATCCGAGGTGGGGGTGAAGGGTTTGATTCTGAAGAAGAAGCGTGTTCTGGTCTGTAAGGCAGTTTGGATTCAGGTGAATTGTGATTACGTTGTTAAAAGGGACTGAAAGTGTACAGGGATTGGGCATCAGTGATGCGTGTGCTCTTCAGTAACCCTGAAGTCATAGGAGTGTATTTGAAGGGCCAGCTGCAGCGACGAATGAGATAGAAGGTCTGTTAAGTGTGTTGTGGTATGAAGTGAGTGTGGAAGGAAAGAGTGGGATACTGACAGCACCTGAGAGTGGAATAGCGGTGACTGGAGCAAGTTAGTGCGGGGGAGGGAATTAGGCCAACTAACTCATTCATTAATCTTTTGTAACTCGCTAATTACCAGAGACGAGTGTGCTGGGATTCGAGTCTTTGTTGCTCTAGTCAAACGCATTGCCCCTGTGCTATCCTCCCAGCCAAACCAGTGGGGGACACCTAGAGGTTATTAACGATTTATGCTTAATTGTTAATGTAGGTGTTTTATGCAACTCAGCATGCATACAAAAATGCTTCCGAGTCCAGGATAGATAGCGAAGGCGAAAGGCCCCTCGCAGAGGGTGTGCATGGCAAAGGCAATATACAAGTCTAGATGTGACTAAGAATGCTGACCCTTAACAGACTGGTGGAGGTGATTAACACGTGACTAAAGAATGGAGTGATATATGCTGTCATGGGTGTGGTAAAAGGAGACTCATTAGCTGCAGTTTCACCTGCCCTCTAGTGAAATGCAGAGTTGTACCATATGCTGCAGAGCCCATTGAAGACTCTAACAGAAGCATGCGAGTGCTGACAGGGTGAGGAGAGCGCTGGCAAGCCCTGTTCTCAGCCTCTCAAAGGTGTGGTTAACCTCGCCTTGTCTGTCTTTGTTGCTACCAGACAGTACATTTAGAGCCTAAAAGTGATGTATTATCTGCGTGAACAACAGAAAAAGGGGAACAGTCTGTGCTCTGACTGTTCAATTCAAACCAGGCAATCCTCTCTGGCACACCCAAAACGCGTTAGGAATGCTAGACGGGTGCAGGGAGGACGTGTCTGCTATCGCACGATGCACACTGCAGAGAAGAGAGCATGACTTCCTGGTAATCTTCATTACTCCTAGTCTTACACTTCTTCATCACTGTACTTACCTTATGAAGGTGTTCTGCATCCCAGCAGAACCCTGTCCCAAAAGCCCATTATACATGTTCTTTTTTTTCTAGCACTTCCCCAACTCATCTGGTGCATAATAATCCTCATGTCCTTATGAAAATACCAGGCTACACCCAAGGAGAAGAGGGGAGGGCATCATTACTGTGACGAGGTAGACAGAGAGTAATGAATAAGATTTGCAAGTTACATTCACGCCCCTAGTCCTTGTTCAAGCACTTACTAGTGGTGCATAGCAAAGACCTAAGATTGGATCGGAACAGACACAAATGTGCAGCCTCGCTACAGTTCCATGCATCTGTTGGAACCGTCTGCAAAAACCAGGAGGAGCTTAGTACATGTTTTAAAAGACAACTTTTCTTTTAAGTCTGCACGTTGTTTATGATGTTGTGGTCAAATTCGACCAATTACATATACATAAAGATGGATATGCATATGTGGGGTGGGGGGTGTGTTGGCTGAAGGGGTGAGGGATTGGGGGGAGGCATCTAATGGGAACACCCACTAAAGTAATAAAACCAGAGGGGGGGCATTACGGGTCTGATAATGCCCTGAGGCATCAGTTCCAAGCCCAAGCGAAGTGAGGGATTTAACATAAGCATTAAAGGATAATGCAAGTATTTCTACATTCTATACAGTACATATATATTAAGTACACATTAGACACAGTGCAAAACATGCTCCCATGTTAGGCACATGCCTCGAATGTACTAGTGGTTCTATTCCAAACAGATACCCAAACCACATAAAAAAATGTGAGTTAAAAACTAATATGTTTACAAACTATTCAAGTGACTCATATATAGCCCCTTTTAGGTTCTGAATTCCTTAAACAGACAGTGGCAAGAGTGGTCTACGTCTCAATGACGTTTTGACGTTGCTTCTTTTTTCGCCTTCCTCAGGACCCTTCAAGAGATCTTCTACATATGGTATACACGCATTTCGCCGACCTATTTTTGGTCGTGGTACTTTTCATCGCCGGATTTTACATTGCCAGAAATCCCGTTTTTTTATTTTTTATTTTGGGGTGTGTTTAGTTGGGGTTGGGGTATTATTATAATAGTAAGGGGGGGAGTTTGAGGGGGAACCCCCCCCTTAATAAAAAAAAAACCCAAAACAGGGTTTCTGGCAATGTAAAATCCGGCGATGAAAAGTACCACGACCAAAAATAGGTCGGCAAAATCACGTAGAACCCTACATATACATCCCTAAACAAATTCGGAAGTCTTCTACAATTTCTGTTCACTCATACAATTGATACCACAATCAGAAGAAACATCTCATTAGTTGTTACTCACCAACTCACTTGACTGGTTCGTTGGGAGTTGCTTCAGGGCTCACCGGAAGGAATGCTGAAAAAACACAGTTCCTGGATGGTTGGACCTCGAGCCCAGGTCTTCCCTAAACCTGCGCCTCCTCAACTTGAGGGAACTCTTTTCTATGATACACCCCTCTGCTGGGTGAGTTTAAACAGACAAAGGGGTTGATCAAATAAAAGAGCGTAGAACACGCACACTGGTAAGTAAACCAAGCTGTAAGGAGAAAACAAACCACAGGTTACACCATTGCGGACAGAAGAGAAATGTAGTATCCCTGAGCTTCTCTTAACAATACCTTAAGTATTGTATGCAAAGGCTGGAGGAGGTTGTGGTTCCTATTGAGAACAATAACAACTAGAATTACCCACTGACACTAGAACAGATTGTAGCACTACAGGAGAACATAGAAAACCATAGGACTTACCACTGGGAAAGGAGACAGGTCACTGGAGAGACGGGAATGTCTAGGAACAACGACTGGGATAAAACAATAAACAGGGAAGTTAGTAAGGTGGTTGTCTCGGGCGGTACGAGGGTCGCGCTAGAGCTGGGTTGATGCACGGATTCTGCAAAGCGTCCTAAGCGCACCTAGTCTTGATTTACAGTTCAGTAATGAGGTCCCTCTGGGTTGGAAGTAAAATGGAGAATGGCAACAAGAGCAGCGTGGTTTTAACTGGGGATATGGCTGGATCGTAGTGCCAACGTGAGTGGAACAGTATGCGGCACGTGTAAGTAAAGGTGAAAGAGATGACTGAAGTAAGAAGGATGTTGCAAGCTTACCAGTTTCCTGGACAGACACGAAAGTCTGTGAGGCAGCACCAACGAGAGATGCTGGCCGGAAGAAATCTCCCTAAGAGGATCAGCCCAGGGTTGGTCAGCAGAGACAGGATATGATATGATTGGTTATGTATAACATGCTTAATACCCAGAGGTTTCTAAGCGCTGACCGGGGGATAGAACCTGTGGTGCTCTGTGTTGTCTTGTTTCCAAGGCAAGCACGTTGCCCCTGAGATATCCTCCCGAGACAAGGGCAGTCCAGTAAACAGTCCGTGTTTGGCAATGAAAACAATCAATGAAGCAAGGTGTTCAGCTAGAAGGCAGTTCGTTGAGCAATCCGTAGTCGGCAGCGGCGGGTCGTAAACAGGAATGGAACGCTAGGCGAAGGAAGTCTGGTAACACAGCGCAAAGTCGATAGGAAGTGGTTCGGAACAAACGAGTTGAATTGAGTAAGCTGCAAACAGAAGCAGTGAATGTAGCCCGCACCTTGGATTTACATAGCCTTCCAGAGGTGGGACTCGCGGAACCGTGCAGCGGCTGACATCACGTGACGTGGCACGTGACACGACATGGCAACAGATGCTGTGGACCATCTCTATGGCAAAAGCCAGCGCCGTAGGAAGGGAGCCGCGCCCAAATGATGGGGTAAACGAAGGTGAGAAACACGGGCGTCAGAGCACCGGGCGTGCCTGGGTGTAATATTAGTCTCTTTATGCATTGAATGTAGCCTGTATATATATATGTTTGTTTGTTTGTTTTATTATTTGTAATGCGGGTAACAGGGCGCAGCAGTTACATGAATATGCGAAGCTTAGTTACGACAATAAAAATATGTACATACACAAATAATAGTAGTAGCAAGATTATATACATATATACAAATAGACACATGTGGGTATAATAAGAGCAGATGGCAGGAGTATAAGAGTCTAACACCTAGATGTGTTTGCATTTTTTAACCAAGAAACAACTTTAGAGCGGAAGTTTTGATAAGGCAGATCCATTCCAACAGTTGGTGGTAGGGAATTCCACAGTTTAGCTGCTTTCACTGGGAAGCTGTTGCCCCCTGTGGTGGAGCGTTTGAAGTTGGGGACAGAAAGGCAGTCTTTGTAGAGTGTTCTAGTAGGTCTCGGGGAGGTCTTTCTATGAAATCTGTCTATCAAATAAATTGGAGCAGCGTTATTCAGAGATTTGTGAGTAAGAGGTGCAGTTTTTAGGAGAATTTTGTCTTTGATGGAAACCCAGTTATTCTGTTGGCTGTGTGCTGTGATATGGTCTCTTCTGGAGATGCCCAAAGCCGCTCTAAGGGCGTTATTCCGAAGAGTTTGTAGTTTGCTGGAGGTAGCATTAGAAGACCCCAGATAGAGAGCATTGCAGTAGTCCAGGCGGGACAATATGAGGGCTCTGGCAAGGGTCAAGCAGCTAATGTCAGATAAAAAGGGTTTGGCTGCACGGATCAGTTTGCACGTGTACGCCGTGGAGGAAGCTAGGGAGTTCACCTGTCTGTTGAAAGAGAAGTTGTCCAAATAGAAACCTAATGTTTTAACCTCTTGTCCTACTTTGATACTATTGCCATCAATTGTGAAGGAAGAGTAGACATGGCCTAATTTCTTTAAGCTGGAGGTGGTGCTCAGGATGATAAGTTCAGTTTTATCATCATTCAGGCATAGTCCATGTATGGCCATCCATGCCTGGATGATGACGTACACTCTATTCACCAAGGCCAAATCCTTTCCATAATCCCCAGAAAGCGGAAGGAGGATCTGGGTATCATATGCATAGTTAGTGTAGGTGATACCGAGATGATCCAGATCATCGAAAAGGGGCTTAGTGAATATATTGTACAGTGTGGGCAAGACACAAGAGCCCTGTGGCACACCACAAGTGATGGGTATGGGGTCTGCTGCAGATGTGGGTGAAAAGACCCTCATGGTTCTGTCGTTAAGGAATGATCTAATCCATGTGATGGCCTCATCGGAAAAGTGGGCTGAGGTGGGTGCATAGGACAGAGTGGTCCACCAGGTCGAATGCTGCAGAAAGGTCAAGGAGGAGGAGTAGGGCGGCTTGACTATTGTCTCTGAGCTTATCAATCTGTGCTTTAAGGTCAATGAGAGCAGTCTCAGTCCCATGTTGAGGGCGGAAGCCTGATTGTCTGGCTCCTAGTAGGTGATGTTCTTCCAAATATTTCTGTATTTGCAAGTAGGTGACCTTATTCAGAATTTTTAGAAGGAATGGTACGGTCGTTATGGGTCTATAGTTTGTAGGTGTGGCTGGGTCAAGTGTCGTTTTTTTTAGTAGTGGGAGTACCCAAGATTGTTTTAGATTGGGAGGGATAGAACCGGTGGAGAAGGAGGCGTTAATTAACTTTGTGATGAAAGGGGAAAGGTCGCAGGCAGCATCCTTAATGAGCTGCGCAGGGCAGAGATCTCCCTGACAGTTGGAAGGTTTTAGTGGAAGGGTATATACTACAAAAAAACTTTGTTTAGGGGACGTTATGGTTAAGTTGCCCTACCAAAAACCTGTACACTTCACTAAAAAAAAAAAAAAAAATGTCCACCTCCCCTTTATGCTTCAAATTAAAACCGAAAAACCCCTGAAATTCGACAGTTATGGTAAACTAAGCCCCCAGCCCTGCCACCACCCCTGTGCACTGCTAACACTAACTAGCACGTAGATGGTGCGAGTTATGGTTGCTTAGCTTACTATAATGGCGGAATGTGCAGTGGTGTTTCGTTGCACTGTGAAGTATAACATTCCTTTAGTGATATTTTTTTACTGAATGTACATATATATGTATGGCAGGGTAGGAAAAGAAAGGGGCTAAACAAGTGATGTCGTCAACTTAAACATAACGTCCCCGTAACAAAGCTTTTTTTGTAGGGAATTGCATAGACTTTTGGAAGGTGGAACTTAAGCATGAAATTGCGGCAATGAAGTCGTTCAGTAGAATGTACACTGTAATCATATGATTTTGAAAGATATGTAGTATAGTGTATGTACTTGACATAGATTTAACATAGAACATACAGAACCCCCTCCTTAATGACATTGGAAAGGGACGGACTGAGCGCCTGTTTGCGGACGGGGTTGGACAGCATCAACATTACCCAAAGAGGCGGGGGATAGCTGAAAATGTACTATTGTCTTACAGAACAAATGTGCAACGTAGAAGAAGGACATAAAGATATTATAAGTAGTAATAAATAAATATGGAAACCTGAAGTTAGGAAAAGAAAACCACACATTTAATAACCATGTAGAATAAAGTGGATGGTACCATAAAAAAGAAAGGATGCCTCCAGCGTAATCACTTCACAGAAACTCGGCAGCCTGGAACGACAGTGGACGGACGCAGTAGGACGAAGGGACATTACAGCAAAAGAGTGAGTGCAGATCATTTTTTTATATGGGTGATTTTATTTTGTGGTATGTATTGCATAAATAGTAATTTCTTTCTGTTGTTTTGACACAGAAATGGCAAGTACTTTGGAGTGGCTGGAGGAGCATTTCCCACATGACGAAATGTCTGAAGACAGCGACAATAATGGTACAGAGTGCTCTGCATATGCAAAATAGTGACCAGTATTTTAGAGGCATTCAACCTATGTATTTTATTTTTTAACAGACCAGGAAAGAAAAGAAGAAAGGGCAACAAACGAAACAGAAGAAGACAGGATAAAAAGGATAGAGCAGAAAATGGACACATTGAACAACAATTTTCAAAGTTTACGGGAGTTTGTGGAGCACTGTGTGAGAGGAAAAGTTTGTTATCGTTGCCCCACCTGCACCTGCCTTGCTTCTCCATTCCCTAGTGAACCATCCCCAAACCTTGAACAGGAAAATAGATGTTTTGACGAAATATCCATCCCTTCTTCCCCTCACAAATCTTCTCCTCATAACCACCCCGTGTTGAATCCTAATTCCCCCATATTTGTTTCCGTGTCCGCTTCCCCCGCTATTTCTTTAGATTAATGGGTGTGTGTGTGTTTGAAATGTTTTTGTGCAGTAGTTGTAGAGAAAGAGTGTGTGTGTAGATTTCTTTTTATAAAGACCTAAAATGTTCGTGAACAGCGCGCCTGTTCGACCTATCCGCAAGCAATGGAATGTGGGTGCTGTCTAATGTGAAGTAAGACGGATGTGATGTGTGACTGCACCATCTTTTCAAAATGTGCGTACATAAACAGAAAGGGGTGTCCAAAGGATATACTATGTCGGCGTACCGCTTGGAAACGAGATAATACATGGTCGTAGAACACACAAGATGTCTGGAATGGGTGTAAATGAGTAAAAAGGAAGTGTGTGAAGGACAGTATAGCGGTCCGTATTGGGCGCAGCCAAAATGGTGCCGTCCGTAGAACAGGCACGGTGGCCGGCAAGTTCGTAGGCAAACAAAATGGAGTTGTCCAAAGGACACTGGAACTGTCTGTACAGTGAACATAGCATGCGTGCACATGCGCAGTAGAAACGTAAGGATTGCGAACATCGCGCCAGTTCCTAACTGTCCGTCTCACTTGTGTCGCACTTTGAAGTAGTTTCAGAACCCGAACAATGTCGGTAGGACACTTGTGCGCATGCGCATGTTTGATTCTTTGCATTTGCTGTCCAGGGGACTTTCATTACGGGGGCAGATGTGTTGAGGACGTCATCTTGTGACCGCACCTACGCTGAGAGTGGGGACTAGTTTCCGCGGTTTGCGTGCTTCCGCAACAATAAAAATGAACTTGTAGACACAAGGCAAAGTATTGTGGAGTGTAAAAATGTAATTTCACACATCCCAAACAATAGGCCACCTCAGGAGTTGCTGTGTAAAATGTGTGTACCGCTTTGTGGGGATGAAGATGGTCACGAGGCACACCCCTGCACCCCTACAAAAGGCCACACCCCTGAGTGCATCTTCATTGTCCTTCTAGCTATAGCAGATTGAGGTGCGTTGCCTTTACTGCTATAGTGACCAAAAGGAAACTAATCGGTATGGCTTCCATGGCTGCTGTTGGGTTATTAGCCTCTGCACCACCCCCAAACCCGCCACCATCACCACCTCACCAAGGACCTGCAGAGAGATTTATGGGTGAGGATGTAGAGATTGAGGAAGAAGAGGAGGAAGAGAATGAAGTGGAGGAACTCCGCACTAGGAGCACTCGGCGGGAGTCGTGGGTGTGGCGGTTGTTTTCCGTTTATGGGAACGTACCAAAAGCACATGCGAACCTGGTGAAGTGTAATCAATGCGATGTGGTGTTGAGTTGCGGGAGATTTGGAGCGTACAGTTTTGGTACGACAACCATGAAGCGACACCTCACTTCGTTCCACACTGCGGACATTCGCAAGGTGGTGCCATGTGAAGAGCGTAGTCGTTTGAGTTCCTCCACAGCATCCTCGGAATCCGAACCTCCCACCACAAGAGACACTCCTGTGGTGGAGCGCCTCCCTCCAGCTGCTTCACAAGCCATTCGCAATGCTGTGGACCCTTACCTTTCAAAGGTGACAGTAGTGTGCACGTATTGTGATGCAGTACTCTGCAGGGGGGAGAGCTTTCGAAGTGCTTTTGAGGCTGCAGTCACCGAGCACCAGAAGATTTGCTCCTTACCTAAATAAAGATCACCCTTAATATTTGTCTGTTCAGTTGCCCTTTCTTATCCCCGTGGCTGGTGTCCCTTCCTTACCCTCCTTTCGCCTCTTCTCCTAGTGTGTCGAGTGCTGTTAATCAATGAACGTAAAAACAACAAAAATGACAGAAAAGGCTCTTTTCAGAGCCGCCTTTCTCACTGTAACAACAGAACTATGAAGTGAAGGCCGTAGACCCCTGCGGAGTTCAGCAAAAGTTTGCAGACAGTCGTAGAGGGGAAAAAGGGAAAGTGCAAGCAGAGCAAACGCAATAAAGTATACGTTGGGAGTAAGTGGCGGCTCTGAAAAGAGCCTTTTGGTGGTGTGTTGTGTGGGTCAAAAACAGTGGATTAGGGAAAACGGATTGTCAGATAGGTTAGTGTGATTGCAAAAGAGGGCGCAATGCATTTTCTAAATTGTGAAGAAACATCTGATTGCCAGCATATGTGAGGTGGACTCCATCTCTGCGGAAAATGAAACTGCTATGAAACAAAATGTTTTCATTGTGGAAAGAGGACATGCCAACATCTCTTAAAAAGGCACACACAGCCTTATTCACATTGCGTCTCGCTTTCTCCATTTGTGGACCAATGTCTTTGGGCAATACGGGAAATAAGTATTTGACAATTTGGAAACATGTCCATGTGCTTTGCGAGTCCTTCCTTCATGGCAAATTGTAAAAAAATTCCAGATACATGGCCTAAACTGTTTCCTCCACAATGAATGATGAGTATATCTGGAGGATGCTCTGTCTGTAAAGTACCACAAAGAGGTACCAAGTCCAGCCATCTCATGCCACGCACGCCATGCCAGTGCACTTCCGCATGTGGGAATCCGAAATTTGTAGATAAACTGCAGCTTTCTGCATGCACCTTCAACCAATGTATCCATGAGTCTCCCACAATCCAGATAATCTGTTTTCGAGCATGGAAAGCCATGGCTGTGTGGTGTCCTGTGAGGGAGAAGACGGTCTTACTAAAGTACGTCGGTCAGAACACACCTACTGAACTTTATGGACCAATCCCTAGCTCCGCTCATTCTCATTTACATGGGACTCCACCCTTCAATCCCCGGTGGTGATATGTGCTGGCTGCCAACTACCGCCATGTTCGCGGACATGTACAGTACCAGAGCGTGACGACGGTACATTAAAGTACTATTCTCCTTTTTCCCCTTTAAGGTAGGCTCTGAAAAGAGGCGTTTTTATTTTTTTATTTTTGTCCACATATCGTACAGACATGTGGCATTTTATGTATTTTTTTGTATTTCTTGTCCTTGCTTTACTCTTGCAAACATTACAGAACCTTCTCTAAAGCAAGCCTTATGTTCCAAAAGAACATCGCATTTCCCAAAGAGGATAGCGCAACACCATCTCCTTCAAAGTAATGCGCATTGCTTGGAGCAATGTTATCGTGGCTACAAAAAAACATACCAACTCGTAGCATGAATGCACGCATGCCGCGATTAATGATGCACCTCCCGATGCTTTGATCTGGACAGAAAACAGAAGGGTTGTTCCATTGTACTCTCGGGAGTAAAGCAGAAAAAATAACTTTCGATGTTGGGAAGATGGTCATGAGTGCTTCAACTAACTGTGCCAAATCTGCCAACAAAGTACGTGAAGTCAGGATCCCAAGTGGCAAGCACCGTAGTGCAAAATTACCACATGAGGAGTGGTCATTCTACGCATGTCTCTGCAAACTTGCAGAATTGCCGCAGAATTGGCATCAGTGTCAGCGCTCCACACCACCTCCACTCCTCGCACATCGCAAGGGTTTGCCACATGCCTACTCTCGCCATAGTGTTGTAAGCCTTGCACAAAAATGTCTCGAAGCAGCAAAACCCTGACCCTCTGCACCTCTGCCATTTTCAGTGTGCGCACCGTCTTTCGACGCAAAAGAGTAATGTGAACATCTGATTGGCTGATGCCTACAGTCGTCTTTTCATGCAGGATTTGCTGTAGAAACCTGTATGTGACACGCCCTACCAGCGGACAAGCGTTGCCTACGTGCGGCACATAACTCCTTCATTGGACACAACTAAGCGGGCGCACAATCATCCACCAATCACATAGAACATCGCTAATTTTAACTCCGTCATCAACACTGCGCACTTCAAAATTACTGGTGATGATTCTTAATGGAAATCGCATACCAATGCAAAGCACGTACTTCACAAGCTACTGTGCAAAGATTGTGAATTTCTACGTACAAATCCATGCATGTCCACATGCATCAGTATAGAGTGCAGGTATGTACATTTTAATCAGAGTACATGTGGAAGCCTTATGATTTAAAATAGACAAAATAATGCCGGTAAATTTCCATAGGGAACACATAACAACGCTCCCCCTTTTAAAGTGCAAGATTGCCGATTTGTCATTAACAAATTGCACGACTGCTTAATGTCTTCTGCATAACCTGTACATACGTTGCAAGTATGCCTATTTCGGCATAGCTCTCAAACATTTTTGTCTGAAAGGTGGGTGAAATCAGCCGATTTTGTTTTTGGCGGGTGAGACGCCCATTGGAATGAATGGCCGTGCAGGAGGCTTGGCGGGTGAGTCTGCACTTGACAAGGCAGGTGACACCCGCCAAAAGCGTGTGAGTTGAGAAGTATAATGTCGGGCAGACCTCGATTTTGGATGTGAAAATGTCGGAGTTCTGTACTCTGTACTGCCAACAGTAATGCTACTTGCAATGTGATCGTATGAGAATAGTAATCGCTCCCGATTGTGGTGCTGACATGTCCTTCGGAGGGTCTCCCGATTTTTGGACATTGTGCTTTTCATTAAGAAGTACAAAATGTTTGCCCATCTACTACTTTGTCCTATCGCTTACAAACCTCTCTCCTATGCATACTACACTTTGTAAAGAACAAGGCATTTGCAAACACTTAAAAATGTAGTTATTTTGAAGGACTTTCAAGTACCTTATTGAAAGTAGTATGCAAAGACTGCACAGAGAGAAGTGAAATGTGCACGTGGACTGGGTTGAAATATGAAAGTTGAATCCTCTGACGAGAGATGTACAAGTAAAGTCTGCAGTATCATGATGGCTGCAAACACACAAAGTAATTGGTATTGTTTTTTTAATTAACAGTGAAGACTACTCTCCTGAGAATCAACAGCATCTACACTGCAGATGACATATCCGAAAAACCTGGTCATCTTGCACAAAAAAGTAAGTACAGTACAACCTTCATATTGTAACTACTCCTTAAAGAGGCTGCATGGGTTATTTCTTTATTTTGGGCACCAAAGGAAGCATTCATTTGTAAACCATTCTACCTACAAATATCCATGTATTGAACAAAGATCTACAGGTGGAATGGCTGACAAATCCCTGTGTGTTTGGTACTGAAATAACATAGGAAATCCTTAGAAGGTTAGATTGTGAAAATAAGTTGCGGTAGCAAGTTTTTGGCATTTCGGTTATTAATAATGGTTCTCGTCAAAAGTAGGGCACTTTGTACTCTCATCTAAAGCACATTGTACTAGTATACAAACAGTAAAGTAGCCTGACCAAATGATAGTTAGAGGTCACTGAGCGTTCACACACCATGCCAAAGAGCTTCCCCATCACACTTATGCACACTTGCACACAGCACACATACATTGGACAACAGACCAAAGTATACTTTTTTTCTCAACAGACACCAAAGAATGCCTACCAAAAAGCAGCTCCGTAGAAAGGAACGCAGAATGAAAGCAAATAAAAATAAAGGTGACCAATGTAAGCATCCACCTGTTGTAGAGTTAGTAGAGAATCTTGGTACAAACCACCTAATGCAGTTGGGTAACATAATAAAAGAAGTCTCAACTACCGAAACTGTACCTCCTCCATCAAAAAGTGTCACAAAACATAGAAATGTTGTAAAAAAAACGGCTGCCAGTACAGCTAACAATGTTCCTAATAATCCTGATAGTGTACGAAGAACCCATAGTAAAAAAAGTATTTTAGCAAAAATGTTTCGTCACAGAGTCCTTCAGAATCTACTAAGAAGAGGACCAAAATCATCCTCACCCCTTAAAACGTACCGTAGAAAGTTAATTCTACAAGCACTCGTGGACAGTGCAATCCTTCTCAAAAGGAAGTTCGGATTAGTGTTAAAAAGGATGAAAGCAGTAACAAAACTAAGTACCAAACTACAAATGAAACTCAGTAATAAACGGACTGTGAACAAAAATAATTTTTTGCATGTTGGTGGTGAATGGACTCAAACAACAACCACAGAGCCATACTTTAATGAAGAAGCATACAAACAAATTCAAACAAACACAATTGTCATCCATAGCAGTGGACGAGGGTATGAGAAAATCAATGCTACCATCATGGAACAAGAAACACTGCTTACAAAACTATCTTCTGAAAACTCAGAATTACCTCTCGATTGAGCAGAACAACAACGTCCAGTATACAAATGGCCGTGCACATCAATGTGTGCCATTCCAAACAAAGCTTTCAAATCTTTACGTCAGTTCCTCAACCAATATGTAAAAGGTAAAGACAAAAGTAAAATGAAAGTGCTGCAAAATATGGATATTTTTGTAGTGCGGAAACACACAGGACTAAAAGGACATTCATTAGCCTGCATTTCTGGGCCTATTTGCAAAAGTACCTTCCATGGTATCAAAAGAATATCAGTACATCATTCCAAAGTAAGAAATTTAGTGCATAAAATATACTGTGCAAAAAGTCCAGCTTCAGAATTAGGCAATTTAAATACCACTCTTCTGCATGGTACATCCAACTACTTACAAGAAGAAATGGACCGTATTCAGAAAAAGTATTTTGGAAGTGAGAGCCACGTAGAGAATGCAATAGTTTTAGAGCATAGTAGCGACAATTCTGCAAATAGCAACCTTCTATTACACACATACAGAAAAGAAATACTAAAATTTAAAAGGTCATCGGCTGAAGTACCAAACCATGTGTGTGTATGTTGCTGCAGAACGTTTTACAAAAGGAACACAAAAAATGTGGACATAGCATACAAAATAGAAAACAATGAAGACTCTAAATGGTTTGAATTAGCTTTGTACCTTTTAGCTGAAAGCAAATATGAAATAACTGAACACCTAATATGTTGCAGTTACTGTACTGCAAAATTAGACAACAACCACACTCCTTCACGTGCAATTACAAATAATTTGGATTTGTTTCCATTACCAAAAATCCTGCAACAGCTCAATTTGTATGAGAGCATAATAATTCAAACAGTTCACCCATTTCAAGCAATTATACGCCTTCATCCAAAAACAGCAAATTTACCTTCCTCTGAATTGGTGAAAGGCATTCGTGGCAAAGAAGTTTACTTGCCATTAGATCTAACGGAAAATGTGCACACTCTAGGAGTGGAACGTTCAATAGAGCATTCTTAAATAGTCTTGGTAAATGGAGTACCAACAAAGGACAAAAAAATTTGGCAACAATTAGTAGACTTACACAAAGTTACACAAGCATTGCAATATCTAAAAGACAAAAATGAGTACTACAAGGAAATAAATATTGATGAAAGCTTAAGGCAAACAACTGAAATAATTCAAGAGCCATCAGAAACTGGACAATTCGAACTTCTGGATCCAGCTACAGTATCCACTCTTTTGGACCATTACACAATTCATCCATTGCATTCCAATGAAAGTATAGATGATGCACTAGAAACTTACCAAATGCGACAAACCAAAGGGTCACCAATGAGTATTTGGGAAAAAAGTATAGAAGCACATGCTTTTCCACTGCTATTTCCTACTGGCAAAGGTGGGAGATACGATGATAGACCCACTCAGATTGGGGCATCAGAATACCGCTCATTACGAATGTATTCGCAAGATCCAAGATTTAGAGAAAATGTGGAATACATATTCCACCTACTCTATGAAAGTGAATTAGCAATACTATGTTATGGAGTTGCACACATTCTTAAATCTGCAACACACTTTCAAAATATGTCAGCTACGCAGTTAATACAAACAGTACAAGAAAAAGATGAGGTTTTACAATCAAGTATAACAAATGTGTTTACAAACATGCGTGGTACAAAGGAATACTGGTTTAGACGGCACGGAGACGTGCGTTGCATGATCAGAAACCTTGGACCACCAACTTGGTTTGTTACGCTAAGTTGTGCAGAATATGCATGGGAAGATTTACAGGAGTTCCTACGCATAGCAAACAGCAACAAAAACAGCATAGATATATTAACACCTGCAGAACTGTGCTCTCTAGATCCAGTTAATGTCTCAAGATATTTCCATCATTGTTTCATTGCAATGCTACACTTTATTTGCAATAAAACTGTTCCTCCCTTGGAGAAGTGCAACACTTCTTTTGGAGAAAAGAATATCAAGCGAGAGGAGCACCACATATTCACATGCTGTTATGGATCAAAGGTGCACCGAAATTTGGGCACGGCAGTGATAGCACTGTTTTGCAGTTTATCCAAAAATATGTCACATGTGAAATCCCTTCACAACAGACACATAGTGTGCTGCATGAGCAGATTTTACAATTTTAAAGACACAAATGTGGCAAATATTGTCGCTGTAAATACAAAAACAAAGATAGATACTACACCAAATGCCGCTTTGGTTTCCCTAGACCAGTTACAGAAACAGGTGAAGTAAACAACTTCATGTCTTCAGTTCAACATAGTGTTAAAGGCAAATCACCTAAAAACACGTATTACATAAAAAGAAGGGAAGAATCAAAATATATCAATGATTACAATGCAATCATTGCCCTATTATGGAATGCAACCATAGATGTGCAGTACATTGCAGACAATTCAACTGCTGTTGCACGATATGTTACAGCCTACTTAACAAAAGCAGAAAAAACAGAGTTTCAAGACCTCTGGGATGACCTAGCATCAGACAGAACATTATCACAGAAATTGTACAGCCTAGGCATAAAAATGCTCTCTCATAGAGAATGTGGGGCCTATGAAGCAGCAGATCGTTTAAGCGGCACTGCTTTGTATGGAAAATCAGACAACATAGTATGGCTCAGTCTTGGTCCTGCAAAATCTAGAAAAAGAGTGCTAAAATCATATGAGGACATAGAAACAATTGCCAGAAATGATCCCAACAGCCAAGACATTCTAAAAAACAATTTACTGGACACATACTATCCGAACAGGAGTACCACTCTGGAAAGCATGTGTCTATACCACATAGCTCAAAACTTTGCATACAAAAATAATGTAAAACCCGATGAAAGCAAACGTAGATATAGAGTGACCGATTGAGAAGGGAGTTTAGTGAAATTTAACAAACGAAGCTTAATTAATCATGTGAAATTGTCATTAAAAACTCCTCAACAGAAAAAACTATATTACATGTCTCTGTTACAACCATGGAGAAAAGAGGAAGACATACTAGATAATTATGAGTGCTATGAAGATGCTTTCAAAGCAAATGAAAGCACTATCACCGATGTTAACTTTACGCAGTACAAAACAATGTTACACAATGAGCAGCAACAGGAAGAAGAAATTCAGGCCCAACTAGATAAAGACTCTTCTGACAGTAGTCAACCTTCTGTAACAGGAAGTCAAGAACCATTAGGACAACCACTAATAGCAAATGAGGCTGAAGTTGCTATGGCAGAAGTAGAAAACACCATGTATCAGTATAAAGAAGATACAGAGGACTTAACTGTACAACAAGCAAAACTTAACAACGATCAGCGCACCATTTTTGAAGAGGTAACAAAACAAATTGTGCATGGCGTACAACTCGAAAATAAAGAATGTACCTGCCAAAATTACAAACCTATACTGCTGTACGTCAGTGGTGAAGCTGGATCAGGGAAAACATTCTTAATCAAAATTACCAGCAAGTTCCTTCAACAATTGACAAACAACAAACTGTCAGCTGTTGTAACATCCCCCACAGATTTAGCTGCCTACAACATAGGCGGTGTGACTTTACACCCATTACTACTGCTTGCAGTAGAGCATCAAAATAAATTAGACTACTACAAACTTTCTGCAGAAGCTGCAATGGAATTACGTAGAGTATTGAAACAAATGAAAATGCTACTAATAGATGAAGTGAGCATGGTCTCCAATCTAATGTTGGCTTTGATTCATCTCAGATTGCAGGAAGTACTTAAAAGTAATAACGAAGAACTCTTTGCAGGGAAACACATTATCGTTTTCGGAGATCTTCTACAATTAACACCAGTAAAAGGTGAACCGATTTTTAAAACCTTAGGCCGCAAACTCTGCCAGAAAACTGTTGGTAGCATAGGTAATGTTAACCTTTGGCAACATTTCCAATACAGAGAATTAACTGAGAACATGCAGCAATCTGCAGATCTCACTTATGCCAACATCTTTAAAAGTATTAGAGTTGGTGTATTATCGCAAGAAGCACAAGCTGTATTGAAAAAGCGGCATATACATGCACTTTATGGCGATAATGCATGTGCAATTGATGTTATGGAACAAATAGCGCACAAAAATGTCAATTGTATGGCCTTAATGCCAACTCTTGCAAGCTGTTTCAAATTCAATGAAACAAGGTTAAAGAAAGAAATGCAAGCAATAATAGAAATTAGCACCACAGACAAACTAGACGTACATGGTTTGACAGTACCCATGTGTGAGCAAGCCACAACAAGACTAAATAGTTTAGAAAATTCAATCTCCAACACAGCTGGGCTGGTAAAAGTATTGAAATTATCATTAAATTGTAGAGTAATGCTTAAACGTAACCTTGACGTAGAGCAAGGGCTAGTTAATGGAGCACTGGGCCCAGTTGTTGGCTTTCAATCATACCCACGTGATAGCAGCATTCAGTTTGTAAATATTTGCTTTGATAAAGTTTCAGAAGTAAAAAGGATAGGGCGCTCAATGTCTCGATTTCTTTTCGTCAAAGACATGTATGTACCTAGAGAGCAATTTTCTCTAACTCTTACATATGCAGTTACCATTCATAAATCCCATGGTCTTACCCTAGAGAAAGCATTGATAGCTATAGGAAAGACAGTTTTTAAGGAAGGCATGAGCTACGTAGTATTATCACGCTTACGTACACTTGACGGTCTATTGCTAATAAACTTTGATTCAAGTAAAGTCAAAGCTGATATTCCTTGCATTCTAGAATACAATAGATTGCGTTCGCTGTACACCCCTCATCTGAAACAATACCCTGTTCCAGATAAAGTGAAACGTGGTAAAAGAAAAGTAAATGAAACAGAAATGCAACAGAATGCAACAGGAAATTCCGCAAAAAAAAAGAAAAGAAGCTAAAGTTTCATCAATTGCCGCAAACATAGAAGAACCTATTAGGGAATGTAAACCAGGCACGTCTGCAAAGAAGCAACAGAAAAACCGAAAAATGCACTCAGATACAGAACTTGCTTGCCCATTCAAATTTACAAATGAAAGTGGGGTAAGTTGCTATGCAAATGTAGCAATGAATATTCTATTTCAATTGCCACCAATTGTTAACAATATTTACCTGCACAGCACAGACCAATTGTGCTTGCAAATGCCAGTGCTGCATAGAAATGCAACAAGCAATCCTGACAACACATACAGTGTTCATGGAGTAAGGCAACAATTGGACGACTGTGCTGGAATGGTGAGATTCACTATGAACTCACAAGAAGATCCACAAGAATTTCTAATGTACATACTATTAGTATTGGAAAACAAAAGCATACCTGTAAATGAAATCTTCAAAATTTCGTACATGTGGAAACATACATGCACTCTCTGTAACAAAGTGATACAGGAAGAAATCCCAAATGAGCGATTTGTGTATATTTCCATACCAAATTGTGAGAGCATTCCATTTCAGCAACTTGTACAAAATGCAAACCATGGCAGATTATGTGGTATTTGCAATTCAGACAATCGCTCTACCTTACTGATACAATCACATAGTGCCTACATAATACTTATGCTTCTACGTTATAATGCAGATGGCACCAAAAACAACTGCAAACTAACTGGATTTTTTACACGGTCAAGTGTCACTTGGAAAGAAAACCTTTACAACAGTAGGAATAATCTACCATGCAGGTGCTACAACCAATACAGGTCACTACACTGCATACATTAAAAAGAATTATGGATGGTTTGAATGTAATGATAGCACCATTACTCTAAAGCAGAGGTTGCCAGCTAACCTAACAAATGCGTATTTAATGTTCTTGAAGCCAAAATATATGAAATAATGTGTACTTCTAAATTGCCAACTAAGTATGTGAAAGACTACAAACAGTTAGAATACGCCCACATGTATCTAACTACTCAACAGGATGTAAGAATGACACAAATAAATGATTATCACAGATCGTTGGAAACAAATGCACAGGCAGAATAAGCCTATACGTATCTAACTGTTGTTAAAAATCGGCAGGAAGGCAACAAAGAAAACATTAATGGGAAAGATAAAGGAAACAGGATATGTCAACGACACAAATGAATGAGTATCACAAATCTGTAGGAACACATGCACAGTTAGAATATGCCTACAGGTATCTAACAAGCCAACAGGATGGGAGAATGACACAAATAAATGATTATCACAGATCGTTGGAAACAAATGCACAGGTAGAATATGCCTATAGGTATCTAAGTGTTGTTACAAAACAGCAGGAAGGCAACAAAGAAAACATTAATGGGAAAGATGAAGGAAACAGGATGTAACAACGACACAAATGAATGAGTATCAAATATCTGTAGGAACAAATGCACAGTTAGAATACGCCTACAGGTATCTAACTGTTGTTAAAAATGGGCAGGAAGGCAACACACATAACATTGATCAGAAAAATGAAGAAAACACTGAAAGGAAAAAATGAAGTACTTAGTTGCATAAGAAATGAAGTTTTTTTTTAATCCGACAAGGATTTTTTTCCCCAGACCCAAGCATTAGAAAAGCAAACACAGAAACTGAGCGCAATGCACAGTACACTGCTTTGTAAACTAAATATGTATGTCTAAAAAAAAAGTTAACTGTCTATTATGCAATGTGGTAAATGTGGAAGAACTGCAAACATTAACACACCTTTTTCTTTCATCACAGAAATGGAAAAAGTGATACTTCCGCAAAGTACGAAAACCAATTAAAAAAAAGTTTATGGATTCTGAACAAAGTAAGGAGTGTGTATATTGGCAGGCATTTTCTACACATGGGAATCTACTTGTCTAATCTATGGTAGTAATATGCTGCAGTGCCTGTAGGCTGGCCTTTCTTCTGCGGTGAGTAACCTACCACCTACGCCTTACAACCAAGTTTCAAGGAGTACAGTTCCTATCCACAACCATCGCTGCATATGTAAAACATGGTCCTTGTAAATTAGCTGCTTATAAATTTACTTTTCGGATCATCGTCTGCAGCCATGAAGTGAAGAAAATAGGGCAGCAACACAACGACCACAATCCACCACACCCATATTAACTTGTAACTCTACTGCTTTTGGCTTCAGTCTTGCAGGCATGGGCTTTAGCCATGCACCCAAGACTGCAGGGTCTTCCCACAACCACCTTGGTGATGTGTGGTAGTGGGGGTTGTTCTATAGGTGTGTTATCCTTCAGTACCTCTGCCCAGAGGCTTCCCTCCTAGGTGTATGTCTGTAGATCTTTCATGGGATGGGTGTGCAGTGTCTTCCAAATCTAGTATTTAGCACTTTGTTCTTGGTTGCATGGCCTTCGGCCATGCACCCAAGACTGCACGCACTCCCCACAACTTGCCAATCAAAACTTAACACTACGGATGTGTGCATGGGTGGCATATGTGGAGGTGGTTGTGGCCAGGGCCTACAGTCTTGTAAGTAAGGCCTTTGGCCTTTGGCCGACGGCCATGCATCCAAGACTATAGGCCCTGGCCACAACCACCGTAGCATGTGCAACCCAAGGCGGCGTACTAATGAATATAATGATAACCATTAGAAAAAAATAATGCATTCATGGCATGTTGTCAATTTCAATGTTCCCTAACACCACACGTGTCCTTACAAATCTAACAACTCCCCTGTGCACTGCACGGGCTAAAATACTGGCCTTATTGGGCCCCTCATTTTCTGTGCGTACAAGGAGGCCACAGGACATACGTCATAAAGTGGGTATAAGTGTACTATTAGGTGCAGGGCCTTCGGCCCTGCACCCAAGAGTGCAGAATCTCCCCACAACTTGCCAATGAAAATGCAACACAAGGGGTGTATGCATGGGTGCCACATGCGGTGGTGGTTGTGGCCAGGGCCTACAGTCTTGGAAGTAAGGCCTTCAGCCTTCGGCCGACGGCCGTGCATCCAAGACTCTAGTCTCTGGCCACAACCACCGTAGCATGTGCCAACCATGACAGCGTACTAATGAATATAATAATAGCCATTGGAAACAGTAATGTACGTGTCCTTACAAATCTAACAACTCCCCCGTGCACTGCACGGGCTGAAATACTGGCCTTATTAGACCCCTCATTTTCTGTGCGTACAAGGAGGCCACAGAACATACATCATAAAGTAGGTATAAGTGTATTATCGGGTGCATGGCATTCGGCCCCCAACACTGCATGCACTCCCCACAACTTGCCAATGAAAATGCAACACAAGGGGTGTATGCATGGGTGCCACATGCGGCGGTGGTTGTGGCCAGGGCCTAGAGTCTTGGAAGTGAGGCCTTCGGCCTTCGGCCATGCATCCAAGACTCTAGGCCCTGGCCACAACCACCGTAGCATGTGCCAACCATGGCAGCGTACTAATGAATATAATAGTAGGCATTGGAAACAGTAATGTATTCACAGCATGTAGGCAATTTCAATGTTCCCTAACACCACACGTGTCCTTACAAATGTAACAACTCCCCCATGCAGTGCACGGGCTCAAATACTGGCCTTATTGGACCCCTCCTTTTCTGTGCGTACAAGGAGGCCATAGAACATACGTCATTAAGTAGGTATAAGTGTACTGTGCGTACAAGATGGCCATACACAATACATCATGACAACCGACCCCCAGAACAAGTGCATTAATCACCCATATGTTAAGACTGTAGCCCCTGGCCACTACCACCGTAGCATGTGCCACCCATGGCGGCGTACTAATGAATATAATAATAGCCATTGGGAAAAATAATGCGTTCACGGCATGTTGTCAATTTCAATGTTGTCTACCTATACCAATGTGCTTTCAAGAGTTACAAATGTCCTGTCCACTACATGGACTGAAGTGTTACACATTTCCTGCCCACTACATGGATTGAAGTGCTATTTTAAAACAATTTTTATTATTTTTAAACAGCACACCAAACATTACAACTTTTAGGACGTTCATAATCAATGTCAAATCAACACTTTTATGCATTTCCCGTCCCCCCCTCCCTCCCCACAAACTCGAGCCGTTCCATCAGTGTTATCATCATGAGCATGTTCGGGAGTCTCAGTACTAGCCGTCTCATCTGAGTCCTCCGTTTCATGATTGACCTGGTGAGGGGTTGCTATTGAGATCACTAGTAGCCTCCAGGCTATCAGGGGGCCCACTTCCTCCTCTCCCCCCCCTGGTAACAGCTTCGAAACCGCAGTTTCTGCTTCCGCCCACCTCAGGAGGTTCGCCCACCATGTCTCCACTCTAGGCCTATGGGCTGCCTTACAGCACATTGCAATCCTACGCTTGGCCAGGATATAGGCCAGATCCCTCATTTTGTTGATATGCTTTAAATTGCGTGGCCTGGGAAAATTCCCAAGCATACATGCCCCAGCTGACCCCACATCCAGCACCACGCCCCCACCGGCCATTTTCGTCCTTATTTCTTGTACCTGTGTACCTCCGGGAAAGCCCAGAACATGTGCAGCAATCCTGCCTCCTCCTCACCGCACCTGGGGCATCTCTGTATGGTTGAACCTCCAAACCTGGCTATTCTTCCAGGCGTCAGATAGGCCCTGTGGGTGACGTACAGCTGGATCTGCTGAAGCCTCGCATTCCGGGTCATCTTTTTATGGTACCTTTGGGCTCTTTCCCATTGTCCATCTGTCATGGGTTCTCCTATCTCCTCTTCCCAATCATGCCTCAGATAGAGCAACTCCCTCTCTGCCTTCATTCTTAAGAGCTCATGTATCCTAGATATTTCGTGCCCACCCTCCGAGACATCGTACATCATTTCTAGGGCGACGTCGGGTTCCTCCGCTAGTGCCGTCTCTGGCCATCTTCCTCTTACCCGTTTAATAAGTCTAATGTATGTGATGTATTGGCCTCTATGCACCCCTGTCTCCTCCTGCAACCTCTGGAACTCCAATATCTCCCCTTCCTGCCATATGTCTCCGAGGGTAGCCAGGCCCACCGGTTCCCAGCTTCTGCGGACCGCCTCGAACAATTAGGGGTCATGTCCACATAGCACCACTAGCGAGACCTGCAGAGAGAGCGGGTCTGGGTCACCCACCGTTTTCCATGTCCTGCGCCAGACTTCCCATCCCAGCTCCAGAAGTCTCCCCCTCCCCGCCATCTTAGTCTTATGCATCCACACTGTTTCCCTTAAGAAGTACGGGGCTGAGTCACCCTGCAAAAGCCTAGCTTCCGTCGAGTCTTCCGCAGACAAGCACCTGGCTACATACAACAGCTGTCCTGCCAGGTAATACAGTTCAAAATTTGGCAGGTTTATGCCCCCCTTATCACAAGTATTCTGAAGTTTCCACAGGGCCACCCTATTCCTGGAGTTGCCCCATAGGAAGCCCCTGCACATGCCATGGAGTCTCACAAAAAAGCTCTGGGGATCAGGTACAGGACATTCACAAAAAAGTGCAAGAGTCTGGGCAAAATGACCATTTTGAGCAGAGCTGCTCTCTCCATCATTGCTAAGGGTAATCTAGACCAAAATGCCATGCTATTCCTAATTCCCTCAATCGCCTTCTCTGTATTATGTTTGTGCTCTGTTTCTATCTTATGGAAAATGCTCACGCCCAGATACCTAAATGTCACGGTCTGACAGGGTATCCGCAGAACGGGTATTCTCTCCGGTGGGGTGTACCTGTACCTCCCCAAGGGGAACAAGCTAGACTTCCTGGGGTTCACCGATATGCCCGAGAGGGTGGCATAGCGATCCATCACCTCTAGCACATATTGCAGGTTTTCCTCAGGGTAGCGCAAGTAGAGGAGCATATCATCCGCATACAATGATATCAGGTGTGTGCCCCCTGTCGTGCGAATCCCCACCTCCATGTATTGTTGCCGCAGGCATATTGCCAGCGGCTCTAGTGCCAGAATGTATAACATGGGTGACCAGGGGCAACCCTGTCTGGTCCCCCTGCTGAGCTGCCATTTTTCTGAAACTATGGGTCCAGTTTTGACTCTCGCTATCGGGGAGCTGTAAAACAGCTGGACCCATCTGATATATCCTCGTCCCATCCCGTTTCCTTTCAGGGTTGCTTTCAACCACGACCACCGCACTGAATCAAAGGCTTTAACCGCGTCCAGCGACACGATAGCCATCTCGTCCGAGTCCCCCTTGGTTTGATCGATGATATGGTGTAGCCGCCCATGGTTGTCTGTGATGTTTCTGCCAGGGACATAACCCGTTTGGCCTGGGTGTATCAGCTTACTAATTACCCTTTTTAACCTATTTGCTAGCACTGCCGTGAGTATTTTGCTATCCTGGTTAAGCATGGATAAGGGCCTATATGACCCACATTCCTCCTCCGGCTTGCCTGGTTTCAGGAGCGGGATGATCACTGCCTCGCGGAGGGACGCCGGCAGTTCCCCTTGCTCATAACCTTCATTAAACATAGCCAGCAGCGGCTGGAGTAGCTCCTGTTTATATGTTTTGTAGAACTCGCTGGGTAATCCATCTGACCCGGGCGCTTTACATGTAGGGAGGTGTTGAATCACCGCCTCCAGTTCGTCCAGGGTAATGGGGGCGTCTAAATCTGCGCGTTCTACGTCATCCAAGGTGGGCAACCCCAAATCCTCAATTGTTTCCAATATTTCCTGGCTCATATCCCCCCCTGTATCCTCATATAATCGTCTATAATACTTGAGGAACTCCCCATTTACCCCCTCCTGGGTGTTATGGATTTGACCCTACGCATCTCTGACCCCTCTGATCACCGAACGGGGGGTCTTGTTTTTATATAGCCAAGCCAGTAATCTACCCGGCTTATCTCCCCCTGCGTGTAACCTCTCCGTGTATTTTTTAAAATTTAATTTGCATAATCTGTCCCAGAGTTCATCACAGGCTATCCGCAAATCCCTTATCTTGGCACTGTTCTCTTGGGCGGTCCCCTCACATTGAGTAAGGCTCTCTAGCTCTCTTTCTGTTTCTTGCAGTTCCCGTTCAATACCCCCCGAGGAGCCCCTTCGATTTTGATATGGCTACCCCACGTACCACTACCTTGAATGCCTCCCATATTGTTCCCACAGAACGAACACTGCCCGTGTTAATTTCAAAGTATTCCCCGATGGCCTCCCTCAGATCCTCTCGGAATTCCGTATCCTGTAGCGCCTCTGTTCTAAGCCTCCATGTCGGGATTCACGCTCTGGGAGGTTGATAGTGCCACTCTACGACCAAAGGCAAATGGTCAGATAATATCCTGGCCTTGTATTCGGCCCCCACCATTTCTCCCATTATATCCGCAGCAGCAAACACGTAATCCAACCTTGTATGCAGGTCATGTGGCACTGCATGGTGCGAATACTGCCTATCCATTGGGTGTAGCCTTCTCCACACATCCTCCAACCCAAGGTCTGTCAGCAGTGCTCCCAATAATTTAGCTGCTGGCGCTGGCTTCCCCAATTTGCCATCTGACCTGTCTAACCCAGGGTTCAAGGTGCAATTAAAATCCCCTCCCCACACCATCGCGCCACCTACCAGGGGACTAATTTTGTTGTATAGAGACCTGAGGTATGCAGCTGTGTCATGGTTAGGGGCATACAGATTTATAATGTTCACTTCCCTATTCTCCAGGAGTCACGCCACCACCACCATTCTGCCCTCTGGGTCTATTGTCGAGCTGAGCAACCTAAACGGCACGTGCGGCGCCACCCAAGTGATCACCCCTCTTGCATATGCCGAGTATGTGGCCCCCATGACACTGCCCTTCCATTTTCTTCTGACCACCTCCAACTTCTCCTTGGTGAGGTGGGTCTCCTGTAACAAGGCCACGTCAATGCGCATCCTCTTTAGATAAATCATCACTTTGTTGCATTTTAGATAACTGTTGAGGCCCCACACATTCCAGGTCACCACTCTGAGACTACCCGATGCCATCTGCTCGGTGTATTCCTTCTCCACCCTCCCCTCGAAAGTCTTCTCTGATGGCCCATTGTCTGGCTCTTAACCCTCCCTCCATCCACAGCTCCCCCCCTTCCCAAATTTCCACCCCATTGCACGCAACCCTTCCGCTCCCCCCACCCTACCCTGCCCCAACAATTGCCCAGCTCCATCCCTGGATCTCAGGCCCACCCGCGTCTGGTCCTGTCTCGGTACCGAGGACTAGGACCCCGCGGGGCGTCACCGATCTAAAAGTGACCTAAGTATATTACTATGGGAGCTCCCACTTATCTAAATGGGATAGCTGCATCCACCGGGACCCGCCAGCGCTTAATTGTTTAATTGCCACTGCACATTCCCACAAGCTTTATTTGACACTATATTCAAGTCCCAATGCCTCATCAATGTTACCAGAGGTGACTCGGCTGCATACTACTTATCTTCTGCGACTCTCATCTGGGCATCCGGTTCCTGAGGGTGGCCCTGCATGTCCAGCCATTCTATAGCATCCTTTGGCATCTCGAAATACAAGGTTCTGTTCTTGTGGAACACTTTCAGTTTGGCTGGGTAGAGCAACTGAAACTGTAGCGGTGGCCGGCCTCTCTCAACCTTCTTTTCACCACCCCGTAGTTCATCCTGCTGCGCTGTACGTGCAAAGTGTAATTTTTGCAGGCCCCTTTTCGATTGTTCCTCCTCTCCGGAAAAATTCAAGTATTTTCTCTCGATCCCTGTAATTCAGAATCTTTGCTATCAGCGGCTGCGGGGGGGGGCACCCGGGGATGGTCTTTTCGTCATGGCCCTGTGTGCCCTCTCAACTGCAAACCCCTGTGTCAGTGCTCCGCCTGTTATCTCCTGCAGGAGCATGATTTCCACATATTCTGTTGGATCAGGGCCCTCCATTCCTTCCGGCAGACCAACAATGCGAATGTTGCGTCGGGCGTGCCCTTCTGCCTCCTCCGCCCTGAATACCAGGTTGCCCACCCTCTGCACAAGGGCATGGATCTCTGATCCATGGACGTGGCATGCCGCCGTGTTCGGGGCCATTTCCTTTTCCAAGTTTCCAGTGCGCTCTGAAATCGCACGTACGTCCTGTCTTAGCAGATTGACTTTCTCCTGGACCACACCAATCTTGAGGTCCAGGCCCACTTTCAAATCGCTCATTGCCAGGTCCAGTTTAGTCTCCCCAACTTTCAAGTCTGCTATCGATGCCAGCACTTCCTGGATCGTGCCCGGTGTCTCCGCTACTGTCGTGCTGGTGTCTTTACTTTTGCCCCCTTCTGCGACAGGGGGCGACCTAGCATAGGTCTCCAGTGTGGACTGCTTGTTCCTGGGCTTGACCGTCCTGGAAGACATCCTGCTATGTCGTCCGAGCACCAGCTGGCAGCTCCCTTTCACGGGCAAGAGGTCCACGTGGCGCCTGGCCCCGCAGGGGCCAACACCGCCGTGTTTGGATGTGTCCTTATTGTTCGCTCCACGCCTTGGATGGATTGTGTCCACCCACGTAGCTGCGCCCGTGTAGTGTAGCACAGCCGGTCTCCGCTGTAATCTCTCCGTGGCCAGTGATCATATGTATCCGTTGGCCCAGCGCCCTACCACCACGGCTCTCTGTCGGCCCTAAGGCCATCCAAGCCCCAGTCCTGCCCAAGGTGCAGTCCGCACGCTCCCCAGCCAGGGAGGCCGCCTCGCAATGAGTCCGGGGACCAACAAGTGTCCTGGTTAGTCTCTCCTGTCTTCCGATTATGGCTCAGTCTGAGGTCCCCCCACCCTCAAAGTTCGCGGGCCGGGGCACTTTCACCGAGTCTCTTCCTGACTCCGCCCATCGTTGCCGCCGGTACGTGTGCCGTTGGTGTCCCTTCGCACCACGTTGCCTATTCCAGGGCCCCCTGTGTGCTTCGATTCATCTTGGGGCCTCTCGTCGCTATGGTCTGCGCAGCGTCTAGTGCTCTCTGGGGGCAGCCCCTCAGAGCGTGCCTTATCCCTGTGTGTTGGCTCAACCCGCAGCACTGGCCATAACGCCTGCCACGGGCAGCCCGGTTTTCAGTTCACAATGGTGTTGATCGTGTGGGGTGTCTATGCGGGGCGGTTGGCAACCTCTTTGTCCTTCCCCTACACCAATCCTGTACAGATCTTATCCCCAGCCTTGATGTGTGCTGCTTCTGCCGCTCTTCCTTTCTCTCCAGGCAAAGGGGCCACTGCTATTTGTTGCAGCCGACCTTTTGTGTCAAACACAGCGCTCGTTCGTTTCGCCTTGCAATGTGAAGATACAATGTATCTGCTATAGCTCCCCCAACTTTCGGTCCGTCTGCGTCGCTGTCCCGGCGCCTGCCGCCGGTCCGTTCGTGTTTCCCTGATTCTTCCGGCTGCAGGCCATGCACCCGTGCGCACTGAAGGCGCTCCTAAAGATGTTTTGCCGTCGCTCTCCCCAGCCCACAGAACAGTTGCGCGGCCTGTATCGCTCCACAGCGCTCCGGCCCCTTCAGATTCACGTCTCAGGGCAGCGCTCGTCTGTCAATCACAGGCTTCGGCTGGGCTCACGGCAGCGTCCCCAAATATCCGAAAGTTCCTTTGTTCTCGCCGCCATTTTGATTCTTATATTTTCCGGCGCTCACCGCATGGAACTATTTGTAACTTTGTTTCTGTGCATCGCGCAAGCACCAGAGTTCCAACTAGTGCACTCCCCGCCTTCATAGGCAAGGGTGTCGTTTCCCAGCACTGGCAGGCATCCGTGCACGCAACTATTACAAGGATCATTACAGGATCATCGGAGCTCCTCCGGAGTACGTCCTCTCACATGGCCGTCCTGGCCACGCCCCCAAGTGCTATCGTTATTACCCCCCACATTTACTGTACGTACAAGGTGTCCATAGAAATTACATCAAGACGGCCGAAGAACAAATGCATAGATCCCCCATTTCTTACTGTGTGAACCTTTCCCAATGCTCTGTGACACAGCAAAATAGGGTAATGAAAAAAGCATGTGTACGCTGGTTGTTGCTCCGCTTTCCGTGGATCCAAGATGTCGGGCGCATCTAAACCATCTGACGCAGAACATGTCTCGCAGCAACCAATGGGCAGAGATGTCGCCTGTACGCGGTCATGACGGCAGCCCCTTAGCCAATCGGTTTCTTGTTCGTCGACCGAACAGGGAAGTGTGACCGCGGAGCGAACATAGATATCACTAATTATTTCAGACCTACTTTTTCATAATTATAAATAAACGTACTGCATGTATGGTGACAAAATTTACAAAAGCACGCTTTCTGGACCAAGCCCCTGTACCTGCCACAGATTTTGTCAAAATCCGTCCAGCGGTTTCACCTGTAGCCGTGCGCAAAGTTTTTCCCCCATTCAGTCTATAGGAAAAAAAGACGTTTTGGGTCCCCCCCTATAACTCCGCTCCCCCTGGACGAATTCTCACCAAACTTTACAAAAACATTCAGAGTGGCCCATATACTTTTTTTGCTAAGTTTGGTGAAGATTCGTCGAGGGGGAGCGGAGTTATAAGCCCCCAAAAAGTGCTCTTCCTATGGAAACAGCAACTTAACCATAACTACATGGCCACTACCGTGGCCATGTAATAGATAGATAGATATATATATATATTTATTATCAAAGAAACTGGCTTATCGTCAGTCATTTGAGGAGCACTCTCCTTCATACCAGCTTCAAAGAGTAGACGGTCACCAGCATATCATTAATGGCTTCTTTATTTGTTTAAAATACATCTTCCATTCTTCCCAAGAAAATCGACGCGTTTCGCAGCATTACTTGCCGCTTGCTCACAACACCATTTTACCAACACCAACTTATTTAAATACAAACATATGCCTACAGACATAGAAATGGGACAATGGAGTTTATATATATAAAACTCTGTTCGCCCCACCATTATTGGGTGTGGGGGCACAGGTCATGACACCATGTTAAACTCACCTTAATTAAGGAGGGCACAAACGAGTTTCAAGGTTGCATATCTCTGTATAAAGAAGCCAGAACAAGCTGCGTAAAAATATATCAAAAAAGCCATATGCTCTATCGCATATCAAGACTGTCTTAATTTTAGAGGAGATTGGTAACACGTCATCTAAGGTGAAATGCAATCAAAACAAATCTTTTTCAGTACTCTCCCTAGCACACAAAGTGCTCTTTTTAGATGCCTCTACTTCTTAGAAAACATTATGTAACATAGCGAACGGGAGCGCCTATTCTTCTCGCTCACCTTTACAGATTTTATTTGACTCATGCGGGCCTCATGAGCGAATATTAGCGCCATCTTAAGGATCCATTTTCCGTATGCCAACCTATAAAATCAGAGACGTTTGTAAATATATTTTTATTCTGTCCGTGAAAGACTGCATGCAATTGCAAATTCCGTCCCTTTCTTATTTTAATCTGAGTTATCGCCCAGTGTGTACATCAGTCAAACCGCTGTATGTGAGTGTCTCCCCCTCCATACGCGAGTGATTTACTTCTTGCGAGGGGACAACTGACTTCCATTTAGCGTACCTCGCGTAACCTGATGATTTCTCATTTGGCGGCTATACCCGGAAATGCGGGTAAAGCACGGCACCATCTTTAAAGGGAATTTCTTCTGTTTTACTTAGACGATCAGTTCAAACATCGATTCATAGTCAGCAATTCGATTTCTTAAAGTCATGATTTATAGATCTTTAGGAGCACCATAATTTGTTATTATACATATTTAGTTAGGAGACGTCAACATCATTTGGGTCACAAAATCTTTTAAAACGACAATACTCAACACATTTTCTTTTTCCCAGAACTTCATCAAAGTATTATTGCTACACAGTTACATATGTACAATTATTCTCCCTTCAACTGAAATACATTCTTATATAAACAACTACAAGTGCCGTAGATTTTTCTGCACACATATCGTCCCATGACCAAAAATACAAGGTTTACTGATTCAAAATCATTATCGTCATTACATAACGAAATCGGTTCATCAAAATATTGTAGGTATTCGCCCTAACGTGCATACAGTGATCATAACTTCAGCCTAAAGTCCATTCTTACATCAATCACTGCAACTGCCATGGATATGTCATCATGTGTACGGCTGCATGACTAAATAACATGGAATATAGTTTGCAACTCTTGTAATGGGCCCAATAATAGTTTTTATCCATGTGCAATTACACAGGTGAGATTACACAGGTTGAAAGAATTCATTTAAGCCCTTTAGGTGGGTCTGAAGTCTATACATCCATTGGGCTTCTTTATGTAGTAATGCTGTTTTGTTATTATTAGTATTCATAACTGTATCAATTACCCACAAAAACATGTCACAGTGTTGTTTTTCTATGTAGTGTTGGACCAGTGGATCCCCAATCGGTTTATATTTGATCCTTGATCTATGTTCCGCTATTCTGATCTGTACTTCTCTACTGGTCTGACCTACATACAGTAAATCACGTGGGCATTTCACACAGTATATCACTTTGCTTGTTTTACAATAAGTCATCGTTCGTAAAGACTAGTCTTTGTTCCGCACCTTAAAGGACACCATTTTTCTTGTAAATGTGCATGCAGGACAGGAGCCACAGAGGAAGTGACCCACTAAAGTTCCCATATTCCAGAGTTGGCTATTAACTGATTTGGTTACATATTGGGAGTGTACTAGATGGTCTTTGAGATTTTGTGCGCTTTTTAAAGCAAACCTCTACGTCTGCAGTTGTGGTAGATTTAACTTCACCGGAGGCCAACACTTGTGAATCACTTTCTTAAGTTATTTGTGTGGGCAAAAGGTGGTGACACATGTCAATACTTTCAGTTGTTGTATTTTCTCTCGATCCACGAGTAGGACTTCCCTTGGGGTGTTCTGAGCTCTTTTTCTTGAATGAGCGATTAATCTATTAGGATAGCCTCTACTTCTCAACCTGTTATTGAGTTCTCTCACTTTGCATTGAAAGACTTCTATTCTGGTATGGATCTTTCTCAGCCTTAGATATTGCCCATATGGCAAATTAGCCTTTAGGTGATAAGGGTGAAAGCTTTTAAAATGTAATAATTTGATGCTGTCTGTTGGTTTATGATATGATTTGCATATAAGGTTCCCTCTTTCTGCTCCAATAACCACATCTAAAAAATTTACCTTAGAGCAAGAATACTCGTGGTAGAATTGTATGTCTTCTTTGCATGTGTTTAGCCAAGTACAAACATTATTTAAAGACCTCACATTGCCTATCCAGATCATTAGTACATCATCTATATAACAGCACCATTCTTTAATTTGATCTGAGCTAAAAAGATGTAGTCCTCTTCATATTTAGCCATATAAAGTGTTGTCAAATAGGGGGCGAACGTAGCACCAATGGCAGTGCCACTGGTTTGCAACTTTTAGATGCAGCGTATTCTACATTTCTTCCCCAGTGCAGACCCTAGGGAGCACATTCCATGGGCACTTTCTATGGGTCATAGGCACACCTGGTGCTTCTTTCTGCAATAACTCAATAGGTGCAAATTTTCATTGGGTCCAGAGCGGGCTTGCCCTCCTTTAACCATGCTGAGAAGGGACTGTGCGAAGAAAACAGCACAGCAGATGAGGCCTACAGAGCCCGGCATTGAGGCCATAACTCGGGAAACAAGGAGGCCTGCAGTGCAAGACTTCTCAGTGTTCTGTGTCTGGAGGGCAGAAGGCAAAACAGGAGGATTCTTGGACAGATCAGGTCTTTTTTAACCGAGTTGAGAAGAGGATGGACTAGACAAGAAGGAAAGGTATACAGGATTTTTAGGAAAGGGTTTTGTAGGATGGCAGATCACCATCACAAGTAAGTACTGGGATGAGGAAGAGGGACGTGGAGGTAATACGTGAGAGGTTCTGTCTCAGATCCATCCTGCAGTGAGTTGCTGTCTTAGTTGGTGAAGCTCTCAGAGTGACTGTTCACTGAGTGGCAGATAACGAAGCAGAGGGGATTAGTGAAGTGCAGCGATTAGCTGTTAATCAGGCAGGAAGTGCAGTAGGCACTTGCTTATTGACTGTAAGGTAGAGCTGTTAGTTCACATGGCGCCTATACTCATTTCCATCTGGAAGCATAGCTTGCCAGTCCTCTCCTTCCAGCATGAAGCTGACTTGCAGGTCCACTGTTTTTGATGCATTTTCCATTCTGAAGCAGCTTGCAAGATCCTTGATTTTTGTTATTTGATTTCACATCCGGCCTCAAAGCTCTTCTTGCAGATTTCCTACCCTGTCCTCATCTCGCATTACCCTGCCTTCAGTGCAGCATCTCTTGTATATGCCAACTTCTATTTTCGGTTCTATGTGATAATCTCGAATATTAAAGATCGTTGTGAGAAACCTAAGGGCACACATCTACTCCCCTTGGATCTTCTTCCGAGGTGGCCTGGGAAAGGCCATAACTTTGTTATCCCAACCCTGGGGGAGGAGAAGCGAGGGAGGATCACCTTGGTGGAGGGTCCTTGGGGATTGGGACCAAGACGCCCTCAGGTGAGACAGGGTATTCCGCATTTCCATTTCATGAAGAAACCTCTATCCCAGAGGCAGCTATGGGATATTGTTACCCACATCCCAATGACAGAAGGTATCACCAGTCCAGAATCATCAGAAAGACGGTGAAGAGGAAAAGGGTTAAGGGTAAGGTGGGTGAGACATGGTATCCCCGTTCCCTATTGACGAACAACCTTGCCGGCCTTTATAGCCTACTATAAAACAGCTCCCCTCATTTACCCATATTTAACATCTGAAAGTACTAGGACAAGGAAGAGGCGACTAAGAGTAATGAACACTCAAACTTAATTTCACCATTTTGGTACTAGAACGAGGAAGATGCCTGCAGAGTACTGTGAGGGTCAAGCATGTCCCGCAAATCCCTTTAACAATGGTCAGTCAAATCTAGGACCTGAGGAGGAGCCAGAGCGCCGGCCGATGTCCCTGAGGTGTGGGAGCCTCCGTGACAAAGATCGAGCAGCAGGGGCTGCGAACAAGCAGGAGAGAAAGAGGATGCCATCCGCGTAGACTCAGAAGCAACGAAGTTACCGGCGTCCAACCGGCATGCGAGCGGGGCTCGCAGAGGTCAGAGCGCCAGCCAGAGAAGCGAAAGGAAGCAGTAGGACACTGAAGACTGGTGTGTGTCAGGGAAAGCCACTCAGAACCTGGGGCGCTCCGGGTGAGCTGCGCATGAATAATGAAGCGCTGTATGACTTCAAATCAAGATGAGTTATGCATACTGAATATTGAACTGAATGAACGTTTAAAACAACGCTATATTGAATACCAAACTGAATGAAAGATTAAAGCAACGCTAGAAAATGTACCAAGCAGCATAGACAAAAAGCAAACACACTGAAAAATGTCCACTGCCTCTTTCAAAATGTCTGCTGAAAAATGGTTTTCTGCAAGATGCACTCATTATTTATTACAGAGCAGCTGACCTACACCAGAGCCCTTCTGAAATATGTATCTTCATGAGGTCTGGCAATGAGCAAAACTCGCTGGAGCCAAACCTAAAAAGGCAGAATGACATTGCCTGAAGTCTGAAGTATTTACCCTAAAACAAAACAAAATGAATAAAATATATTGGTGTTGCAAGTATATTTCACTCACAATAGATTACAGCACTTACCTGTGGTGCCAGCGAGCCCTGCATTGCAGACATGCCAGGAGTATTGTCGTCCATTAATTATTGACAGAACCCAAGTAACCCTGCAGGCCAGGAACAGTTTCATCAGCAGTATGTGCCCTGACACGTTCATTATTCAGAAGATAGAGTTGAATGCTTGCCCTTAGAAGTGTTTAAAAGAGCATTTCTGCCAGTTGGGATTGTGCCAGAACTGAGAAATCAGCTTGGAATGCTGTATTTCTCCCGGCCACATTTATCCCAAGTGGAGAAATGGGGCAACACTTGCCTGAATGGTGGCCCGAGGGCATTTTCCTAGACATCTGTAAGAGACCTCTTTCCGACCGTGTAACGGCACAGAGGGTGGTGGCCTGTCAAAGAAGAAATGGTATCGCCCAAGTCCCCTTTCCCCATCCATTGCCCACAACGGCAGAGAAGGAGAGGCCAGCATTCAGGGGCGCGAGTGTACCGGTAGCGGGCAGGTAAATGGAGCAAAGCAAAAGCTTGGAAAATGGAAGGCGGGCCGGGGTGAGGAAGAGTAGGTGTGTGGGGGCTTCCCCCACTTGAAAATCCACGGCAGGAGAGAGGCGAATTGATGAGAAGGGTGCGAATGACAAGGAGCCAGGTGCCTAACCCTCCATTATAGTCAAGGAGGGGACGGGGGCGGGTGTGATTAGAGGTCAGACAGGGTAGGATTGGGAGAAACAAAAAAGGTTTGGGGGAAGAAAGAAGCAGAAATGGGGGCACCACAGCGTAGGTGTGGCATAGTTGGGGAAAGGGGAAGTGTGTAGCGTTGGAAGGTGGCGGACAAGACGAAGTCAGAAAGAGTACAGTGGACGGGAGCCCATGTGAATTCCATAAAGTGTGTCACAGGGGGAGCGGGACAATGCATGCAAGGAAGAGGAGCAGTGGTTGCCATTACCCCCTAGATCCACCAGCTTTCCCATCCTAAGAATGCTAATTAGCCCTGATCATATCTAATATAGGTAAAATACCATGGATTAATTATCTCACCGGACTGCTCCAGAATCAGAATACATAGATGAGAAGGGGAGGGGTGGGGGGGGTGGAGGGGGACCCAAATAGACCACCACATCAAAAGTGGTTGAACCGCAGTTCCTTTCGGATATTTTCCAGGCCATTCTTCCCTTGGAAAATAAAGGTCAAAGTGGCCTGTGAAATCCCCAATAACCTTCTTGGAACAATATTCTCCAAGTCAAACTAAATGAAAATATGTTTTAAATACTGTGAAAATAATGTAATCAAATCATATCCAAAATATGAAGTCAAATAGTTATTTTACCCCATATTGTAGATGTGAGTCAACTAGATTATTGTCACACTTGTTTCATATGTGTTCATATTGTCTGAGTTGTGTTTAAGTTTAATGCGGACATATCAATGTTTGAATATTTCTTTTGCCAATTAAATATATTTTATTCATCAGGGCACAACGTTTGCTATGTTGTTCCCCATGGTTCCTAGATTCAAGTACTCTGAATGCCCCAGAAAGTGCACAGCAGCCAGCTTCAATGTACCTCACAATACCTGTCACAGAAAATTATGAGAACCAAAACTACCAGACCTTTAATGTCCTTCCACACTCATCGCCTGCCCCTACCAAAAGTAAAAAGGGCCGGAGGAGGAGGCTCCAGCTTCCCGACCGTGGCAACAAACCATTGGAACGCCCTCCCACCTGCCCTAAGAGCGGGAGCGTCCTACTGGCTGTTTCGAAAGGCCTTAAAAACGTAGCTATTGTTGGGGGCCTGCTCTGGGTCACCGGGCAGGCCCCATACTCATGTCGGAGACACCCGACGGGGTTCCGTTGGGCAGCGATCACGCCGCGGATGATGCAGTGGGGATCACCCCACTGCGCTGCAGGTCACTGGAGCCCACACTGGGCTGGGGGCACCCAGCACATGACGGCCCTGGCTCTGGGGGCACCCAGGCCGGGGTTGTCCCTAATAGCCATGATCACATGGCCTGCAGACAATGGAGGTCGGCGCTGCCCAGCAGGGGCGCCAGCCTCGGGGGGGGCTCGGTCCTTGGGCCTACACCACCCTGTGTTGTGCCAGGCAGGCACACAAAGGACGACACCGGAGCAAGGGTAGAGTGTGACTGACGAGCCGGAAATGGCTTGTTACTTTTATTACGTGACCCATGACAACATCCTGGGAGCTACCATGCTCCCAGGAAGGTTACTACGCAACACCACTCCATTTTTTAATAATAACAAAACAAAGTTTACACCACTATACACTACTGCTCCTATAACCACTTTACTAATTGTTCACCACTTTATTCACCTGGGTGAGTGGTTCTACCACAACAGAATAACTCTCAGAGGTACTGGCACCATGTTACATTGCCCACCACCAGGGCCATTTTACACCAGTCTGTCTCTGCAGGCCTGGAGTCTTCATCAAGGACGGCGGTGACGATGTCCATTTCTCCGCACTCCTGGAATTGCAGGACGCCAGCCTGTGTCTTCACCACTGGTCAGATCTGGCAGCCACACCAAAGTCAACACAGCCGGCAAAGCCGCACCTGGGAAGGCCCAGGGGCCACATCGGCCTAGTCCATAATCTAGGGTGCAGATGTCGTGGCCGGATGTATGGGCAACAGAGGTAGGAGGGCAAAAAGCACTCATAAGAGCTGCAACCCTCCCTGTGGAAACATCACCTTCACCACCACTGGGCCAGGGTCTTGCGCGGGCCCAGGAGCAGCGCCATTGATGCTGCGGGCAGGGTGGCACGCCCTCATAACCACCCCACACTTGCTTGTTCTTTGTTGCCACGGCAGGTCCGGTACCTAGATGTGCTGCCGCAGGCACGTGCTCCACCTTGTGGGAGCACTTCCTATCCCTGCAGAGGGTGGGGGGGCCGTTTGGAGGGCCACCAGTTCTGTTTCTTCTTCATCAGCACACTTTGCCGCTCCTCCATTCCTTTTCTGCTCCAGAGTCTAGCACTTCAAGAGGTCACCTGCTGCACCCCTGCATGGCTTGGGACATGTGGCTCCCTCCATTTCTGTCCTGCTGTCCATGGATAGTTTCACCCTGGCAGGCCCATGTGTTCACAGGCCTCGCCCCTTTTCATCACACTTTGGGCACTAAGCTACTTGCATGGGTCACCGCCAGGCCCAGGCGTTGGAATGCCACTCCCCCTCCCCTTGCTTATGTCGGGCCTGTCGCAGGGCCTGCATTATTGTTTTTTTTTCATGCGACGACCACCGCCACTCTTCGTTTTCGCGGCCCGCGGGTGGCGCAGGAGCAGGCAGCTCACCCGACGGGGTTCCGTTGGGCGGCGATCACGCCGCGGATGATGCAGTGGGGATCACCCCACTGCGCTCCAAGTCACAGGAGCCCACACTGGGCTGGGGGCACCTAGCACACAATGGACCCGGCTCTGGGGGCCCCCAGGCCGGGGTCGTCCCCAATAGCCATGATCACATGGCCTGCAGACAGTGGAGGTCGGTGTTGCCCAGCAGGGGCGCTGGCCTCGTGGGGGGCCCGGTCCCTGGGCCTACACCACGCAGTGTTGTGCCAGGCAGGTATACAAATGACGACACCGGAGCCAGGGTAGAGTATGAATGACGAGTCGGAAGCGGCTTGTTACTTTTATTTTGTTGGTCACGTGGCTACTGCCACGTGACCCATGACAACATCCTGGGAGCTACCATGCTCCCAGGAAGGTTACTACGCAACAGCTATTATCCTAAAAACTACCGGATTGCCTTGCAGAATATGAATACGTTCTTGGCTCTTGGTGTACTGGCTGTATGCCTCTGGATTCTGTAAGGCACTGTTTAAGGACTTTTTGTTTTTGTTTGTAACTGATGTCGCAACAGTGCCCTGATGCCCCCAGGCTTAGGTGCTTTACAAATGAATAAATAAATTAATAATATGGAATTTAGTTTGTTTTGCACTGGCACTGTTGCAAATGTTGGCCGTAGGCTCAAACATGACGACAAAACCGTCTGGGAGGGATCCATCTTTAATGGACTCCTTCAGTAGTAGGGCTGGACTAGCCACTGCTGCCACCTGGTACCCTACCATCACCTGGGCATCCACCAAGCCTGACACTGGGCTCTTCACCAGCGTTCCGGTACAACTTGGTAATAATTGGATTGCACACCTTGAACAGCTCCTTCTGCAACGTTCAAACTCCTCTTTTTCAGTATTCTGATTCTTACCCAACGAGGCAATTATTTTGTGACATTTCTCCAAGACTTTCTGCTTATCTTCGTTGCTGATCTTTCCCTGGATTTTTTCCTCCCTCAGGGTTGCCTTCATGCTGAAAGCATAAGATTCCATAGAATTCTTGGATGACACCTTGTCCTGTATCTTTCCATCCTCAGTTTGTATTTCTCTGCTTCTAGGACCATGCGCTCAATGTCTTCCTTACTCCATCAGCCTTTGTCGTTGGTGATAGTAAACTTGCTCGTCTTCCCAGTGCTATTGTACACAGCAGAAACCCATGTTCTCATCAATGTCAAATGTTACTTCAGTTTGAGGAACAACATAGGCTGATGGAGGAATGACAGTCAGGTCAAACTTTCCTAAGAGGTTTTTGCCCTTAGTCATAGCCCTCACACCTTTATAAACCTTAATCAGCACACCAGGCTGCTTGACCGAATGAGAGGTGAAGATCAAAACTATGTGGGGTGGAATGGTGATGTGTCGCTTAATTACACAGTCATGGCTCTTCCAGCTCTATAAACACCTGAGTACAAGGGGAGGACATTCAGCGACAAGAAATCCTCCATGTTGGCAGACTTGTCCCAGACAAGATCCCTGCTTGCATAGCTGCACCATTGGCTACAGCTTCATCAAGGTTCATGCTTCTGATCAGCTCTTTGTTGTACGAAAAGGTAGGGTAGCCCCTGAAGTGTTAAGTGTGGATTTGGGACAAAGTACAAAACAAACAATAAGGAGTAATTCACACTGTGGTTTAGACATAGAAATGAATGTCCTAGTTTTACTTATTTTTACCAAAAAATGTTTCTGATCAGCTCTTTAGCAGTGAAGAGCTCCTGTAGCAGCAATATTGTGTATGTAGATCTTTCACGCTTAGCATCTATGTTAATAATTGATCCACAACCAGTGGGACTCCATTCTGATTATAGGGAATACCCTTCTTGTTTAGCTCACATAATACATGCATTCTTTACTAATTGCATTGGCAGACAGTGCAGAAAGCGGATTTACTATGACCTCCCGGATAGAAAGCACAGTGGATGATAGTGTAGAGTGCAGTGCAGGCAGAGGCCGTCCTTTGATTGGTGTACAGTGCAGTGCAAAGAAAGATTGCTCTCTGCATGGCACACAGTGCAGAGTGGCTGCTCTCTGTCCTAATTATGTACTCTAATCTTCATTACACTTTGTCTGAATCTTTGTCACAGTACCCAGGCACAAGGTGCCTACATTCTCTGTCCAGGTTTTCTAAAGATTTTTTTCACTTCCATCTTTGCCCCTACAACACCACAGACGTGGACCCCTTGCTCACTGTGCTCAGAGATACACAGCTCCACCTCTCTGAGGCCCAACAAGGCTGAAACACGTTTATGGGGTTGCTGTTGGTACTCTTGTTCAGAAGAGAATTGCCATAGCATTTCTGTGCTGGACTGCCCATGTGGGCGTGACAAAGACTGATATGCAAATGGTTATTTCCCTTCTTTGAAAGGTACAGTGAGCTAAAGTGTGGCAGCAGACTCTTGGTGGGTACCTTCCCAAAGAACAGGTCATTTAGCCATGTTCGTTCTCAAAGAGGGGTGCCCATGGACTATTTTTTGATTGTTTAAGGGACTTAGGTTTAGTCACCCTAAGTTTCCTAGCGTCTTCTAGATGTGGACCCCTTGCTCACTGTGCTCTGAGAGGCACAGCTCCACCTCACTGATGAGGCCCAACAAGGCTGAAACACGTGTATGGGGTTGCTGTTGGTACTCTTGTTCAGAAGAGAATTGCCATAGCATTTCTGTGCTGGACTGCCCATGTGGGCGGGACAAAGACTGATATGCAAATGGTTATTTCCCTTCTTTGAAAGGTACAGTGAGCTAAAGTGTGGCTGCAGACTCTTGGTGGGTACCTTCCCAAAAAACAGGTCGTTTAGCCATGTTCGTTCTCAAAGAGGGGTGCCCATGGACTATTTTTTGATTGTTTAAGGGACTTAGGTTTAGTCACCCTAAGTTTCCTAGCGTCTTCTAGATGTGGACCCCTTTCTCACTGTGCTCTGAGAGGCACAGCTCCACCTCACTGATGAGGCCCAACAAGGCTGAAACACGTGTATGGGGTTGCTGTTGGTACTCTTGTTCAGAAGAGAATTGCCATAGTATTTCTGTGCTGCGCTGCCCATGTGGGCGGGACAAAGACTGATTTGCAAATGGATATTTCCCTTCTGTGAAAGGTACAGTGAGCTAAGGAACAAGTTACTTACCTGTAACTGTTGTTCTCGAGCATGGGTCTGGCATGGATTCACATACTCATGAATATTCCACGTCATCAGGCCGGGAATCCTCGGTAAAGAAAAAATCAGTTATCAGTTTAGTTTCTGATCTGTCTTTCTCAGTAGTAACCAATCACTGGTCTCTGGGTCATAATGCCCCCAGCTAATGACTGCCCTCTCCCTAAGACCCACCTCTGGCAGCCATCCTCAGATTTGGTAGCACGTAAAGTGGCAGTATGACCAAGTGAAGAGCCGCAGAGGGGTAGGGGGGAGGGTTCGCATGTAAATCCATGCCAGACCCATGCTGGAGAACAACAGTTACAGGTAAGTAACTTGTTACTTCTCCAGCATGGGGTCTGGCATGGATTCACATGCTCATGAATGAAGAATACATAGCAGTACACACATGCACAACCACGGGAGGTGGCAAAAGGCTCAACATTAAGCATTACATCAAAACTCAACATTGAGCATTTCTTACCTCCTCACCAGGCTCATTTTAAGCGAACAGGTTGCGCAGCACTGCTTGGCCGACCCTGGACTCCTCCCTGGAATCCCGGTCGATGCAGTAGAATCTCGTGAAGGTGTGCGTCGACCTCCACGCAGCAGCCCTTCAGATGTCCAGCAGGGGTACACCAGACAAGAACGCCATGGTAGCAGCGATAGCTCTGGTCGAATGGGCTCTCGGACGGCCGGGCTGCGGTCGGTTCGCCAACCGATGACAGTGCATGATGCAGCCGGAGAGCCATCTGGAAATGGAAGCCTTCGAGAGGGCCTTCCCTTGGTTCACAGGTCCAAAGTTCACAAACAGCTGTGATGTCCCCCGAAAACTCATCGTTCGGTCCATGTAGAACTTCAGCGCTCTAGCTACATCCAGTGAGTGCAAAGTCCTCTCGGCCGGCGATGAAGGCGACGGGGAAAAAAACTGGTAACACCAAGGGCTCGTTGAGATAGAAGTCCGACGGCACATGGGGCATGAAGGAGGGGTGCGTCCTCAGCACTACCCTTGTATCGTGAAAGGTCAGGTATGGAGGCTTGCAGGATAGCGCCTGGATCTCTCCCACTCGTCGTGCGGAGGTGATGGCCACCAGGAACGCCGTTTTCCATGACAGAAACTTCTACGGGGCCGAATGCAACGGCTCGAATGGTGGACCCATGAGCCTGGTCAGCACCATGTTGAGCTCCCATGCCGGGGCTGGTACCTTCACCGGCGGGAATGATCGAAACAGTCCTTTCATAAATTCCTTAACCAGGCGATGAGACCACAGGGATGACCGCCCTGTAGTCCTGGTGTATCGGGAAATAACTGCCAGGTGTATCTTGATTGAAGCGTGAGATAGTCCTGCTTTGGCTAGCGACAGTAGGTATGGCAATATCTGAGGGGCCATAATCCGCAGAGGGTTAATCTTCTGTGCCTGGCACCAGATGGAGAACCTTTTCCACTTATGTCAGTAGCACTTGAGAGTTGAGGACGCCCTGGCCTTCGCAAGAACCTGTCTGCAGTCGGCCGGGATATCGTACCCTCCAAACACTAGCGCTGCAGGAGCCAGGCCTGCAAGTTCAGCGACTCTGGGTCGTGATGAAGAATGGCGCCTCCTTCTCTGGAGAGAAGATCTGCATCCGTCGACAGCTTGACTGGTGGGGATGCTGACACGTCCAGAAGGTCCGGAACCATATCTGTCTCGGCCACGCTGGTGCGACAAGGATCATTCTGCACCGGGACTTCTTGAACTGTTGATGAGTCAGAGCAGCAACGGCAATGGAGGGAACGCATATAGGAACAGGCCGTCCCAGGGGAACGAGAAAGCATCGCCCATGCTCCTCGTGAGGGGAAACCTGCTGGCGAACCTCTGGCACTTGGAGTTTGTCGACGTCGCGAACAGGTCGATCTGGGGTTTGCCCCATCGTTGAAAGAGTCGGTCCACTTGGTCCTGGCATAGTTCCCACTCGTGGCACGAGCGCAGCTCTCTGCTGAGTGAGTCGGCAATGGTGTTTTTTATCCCTGCCAGATGAAACGGCACCAGGAACATCCCTTGAGCGACGGCCCAATGCCACAGATCCAGAGCTTCCTTGGATAGGGCTGGGGACATGGTTCCGCCCTTCTTCCGGATGTAAAACATCGTGGTGGTGTTGTCGGTGAAGAGCCTCACTACCTTGCCCTTGAGGGACGGGAGAAAGGACCCGAGGGCCCAGAACACTGCCCTGAGCTCCAGCATGTTGATGTGGAGCGGCTTCTCTTCCGGGAGCCAAAGGCCTCTTGCGTGAAGATCTCCGGTGTGCGCTCCCCACCCCTCCAGGGAGGCATCCGTCGTCACCGTCACCTGGTGGGCGGGGATCTGAAAATCTGTTCCTGCTGCCAGGTGAGCGCGGGTGCCCCACCACCGGATCGCTCGACGGAAGTTCTTGTTGAGAGGGATCCTGTCTTCGAAGCTGCCCGTCGCTTGTATCCAGCGGGCGTCGAGGAACTCCTGTAGAGGGCGCATCCGAAGCCTGCACAGGCGCACGAGATATATGCAAGAGGACATCATCCCGAGGAGGGACTTGATGGACCTCACCTTGGCCACGTCCGTGGCCAGCAGATGCTTCACCTTGCCTAGGATGGCCTTTGTCCTTTCCTCCAACGGTGAGGCCAGACACGCCACTGTGTCGAGTTTGGCTCCCAGAAACAGTGGGACTTGCGAGGGGACCAGGTGGGACTTGGGGAAGTTGATGGAGAACCCCAGGTCCGTGAGCAGCTGGACGGTCTTCGCTGTGTGTTCCACGGCGAGCTCCCTTGTCGTTGCGCGGATGAGCCAATCGTCCAGGTAGGGGTAGACGTGGATCCCCTGTAGGCGCAGACGCGCCGCCACTGGAGTGAGGCACTTGGTGAAAACCCTGGGTGCCGATTTCAGTCTGAAGGGGAGGGTCTTGAACTGGTAGTGTCGCCCTTGGACCACGAATCTGAGGAACTTTCGGTGTCCTTTTAAAACGGGGATATGAAAGTATGCATCCTCCAAATCCAACGACGACAGGAAATCGCCCTCCTCCAGCTGTCCAGCACGTGCTGGAGGGTGACCATCCGGAACTTCTGTGCCTTTATGTACTTGTTCAGTCATGGCAGGTCCAGGATGGGTCGCCATCCTCCTGTCTTCTCTTTCACGAGGAAGTACCTTGAGTATACTCCGGAGCCCCAGAGCCTCTTCGGGACGAGCTCAATGGCACCTTTTTTGAGCATCACCCTTACCTCCAATAGCAGTTGAGGGACGTGATTTTTCTTCCTGACCATGGGTGGAATGCCGGGGCACTTTTTTAGAAATTTGAGGGCGTGCCCCTCGGCCAGGGCATCCAGCACCCAACCGTTGGTGGAGATGGACTCCCACACGCTGACGAACTTCGCCAGCCGGCCTCCCACCGGGGTGCTTCGGTGGGGGCCCTACACCACGGTCGGTTCAATCTTGCTTGGAGGACGCCTTGCCGCCTTGGCCTCCCTGGCGATGACGGCGGGGTCCACCCGACTTGCCTCGTCCTCTATAGGCTTCCTGCGACGAGGAGCGGGCCGCTTGGCGGGAAGTAGAGGAGCCACTGCCGAATCCCTTGGAGGCACCCTGCTTGCCTCCGGTGCTCCGAAAGGACGGCTTTCGTTGCCGGAGAACACCTAGGGCCTTAGCTGTCTCCGTGTCCGCCTTGATGGCTTGGAGGGACTCATCCACCGTTTTCCCAAACAGATTGTTCCCGTCGAACGGCATGTCCAAAACCTTGGCCTGTACGTCCTGGCGGAAATCCGTCGCCTTGAGCCACCCTCGACGTCTAAGGCATACGCTGTTGCCTAGCTGGCGGAAACCGGTGTTGGCAATGTCCGTTGCCACCGTTATAGCGCGGTCCGACGCCACTTCGCCTTCTTGCAAGATCTCCAGGGCCCCGGCCCTCTTGTCGTCCGGTAGGAAGTCCAACAGGGGGGTGATCTTGTACCATAACTCCCTGTCGTAGTGGGCCACGATCGCGAGGGCCGCCTTAATCGTTGTTGCCGCCGACGAGATAACTCGTCGTCCCATTGCATCCAGGTTCTTTCCTTCGCCGTCCGGTGGGGAAGTTGACGTTAAGGCCGATGCCCCTCGCTTTCTTCTTGGCCGCTGCTGAGACGACCGAGTCAGGGGTCGGTTGTGCCCTAAGGCACAAAGGGGCCGCGTCGGGTCCCGGTACTTCTTCTCGTACCGATCCCTCTTGGCAGGCGTCATAGACAGGTTCTTGAGAAGGGTGAGACCCTCGTCCCAGATGTCATCCAACAGAGGCACGGCGAGGACCGTTTTCCTCTTGGCATGGCGCCTTTGGTAAAGTAAACCGTCCTTCTTCTTCTCTTCGGGGCACAGCTGAAAAAACTCGGATGCCCTGGCGATTATTGCATGGAAAGATCCGATCTCGTCGGGCGGGGAGGCCCGGGCTGGGGGCGATGGGAGCTCCATCCCCTCGTCACCACTGTCGTCGTCGGTACCCGTCGTGGCCGTGTCCATTCCCGTGTCAGCCCCAGGGACGGGGGACATGGACAAAGGTTGAGTAGGCTGCGCGGGCTGAAAAGGCGGGGCTGGATGGATCTGTCGTCTATTGTTCGGGGGACTTCCCGCCGGTCCTGGCTCTGGCTCCTCCGTCGAGCCTGGTTCCGGTTCCTCCGTCGGTGGTAGGGGCAATCCCGTCCTTATCTCCGAACATAAGGATTGTATTGCTAACAAAATGGCCGCCGAGTTGTCCTGCGGCCCCAGAAGCGACGGGCGCAACAGGTTTCTAGGACCCTCGCCAGTGCCGCCGTCGCTCTCGTCGTCCTCTTCGTTGGGATCCCTCCCTTGGGAACGAGCTTCTTCGACACCCTCGTCGAGGCCCGCCAAGACTTCTACCAGCTCCTCCTCGGATGCTGTGTCTGTGTCCACAATGGCCACTGCCCCCCCCTCTTTTTTTCTGCCGGGTCTTCACGGGGGTCTTCTCGATGGGTCTGAAAGAGGCTTCCCCCCGCGGAGTCAGGGAGACTATGGGCCCCGAGGTAGCCTCCACTTGTGTAGCCTTTGCAGGCTGCGCCAGGGCCGCCGCGACTTCCTCGATAGAGGCCTTGGCCGGGTGAATCAAGGCCTTTACCACCTTCTGTGGGCCTGTGGCCTTCACCTTGGGGGGAGGGTCACCGCCTCGCTCCCCCTCGGCTGGGTCCTTTGAGCTCGACCGGGGCCTCTCCAGAAGCTTCGCCGAGTTCTCGGCCTTCCTCTTCCCTGAGCCAGAGCATTGGCTCGTGGTTGATGGTGCTGGAGAGGATACGCCCTGCCTGGCAGCCGAGGAGCCCAACCGTTCAGTGCTCCCGGTGCCCGCGGAGTCGCGGTGCTTTGCCTTCTGTTGGGCCCCCGTCACCAGGGCGCCCTCAGAGGACTTAGAAGACCGCTCGGACTTCTTCTTCTTCTTCTTCTCACCTGACAGGCTCTTTCCTTCCAGCCAGTTGGAGAGACGAAGGTGTCGGTCCTTGATGGTCCATTCCGACATGTTCCTGCAAAATGCACAGTCCTTCTCCACGTGCGTTTTGTCCTCATGAAGGCAGTAGAGACATTTCGAGTGCTCGTCCTCCTTGAACACATTCTGAAGCTGGCATCCAGGGCAAACCCTGAACAGCTTTCCGGGCGTCGAGCTTCCTTTCTCCTGGGCCATGCTTCAGGTAGGCTGCAGAAACTCCTGGACTCCTCCATGAAGCGTAACTCGATGAAATCTTCACCCTTGAGGGGCGCTGGAAAAATCCGACAAGGATCCCCGTTAGTCGGATGTAGAGACGGTGGAGCTTGAGGCTCTATTTGACCGAAAAATGAGACAATCTCTTAGAAAAAAGCGCGAAAACGCAGCAAAAGCTCGAGAGCTAAACACGAGGGCTTCCAATACTAGAGAGTGCGGTAAAAATCTGAGGATGGCTGCCAGAGGCGGGGCTTAGGGAGAGGGCAGTCATTGGCTGGGGGCAGTATGACCCAGAGACCAGTGATTGGTTACTACTGAGAAAGACAGATCAGAAACGAAACTGATACTGATTTTTTCTTTACTGAGGATTCCCGGCCTGACGACGGGGAATATTCATGAGCATGTGAATCCATGCCAGACCCATGCTGTAGAAAGTGTGGCTGCGGATTCTTGAGTATCTTCCCAAAGAACAGGTCAGTTAGCCGTGTTCATTCTCAAAGAGGGGCGCCTATGGACTATTTTTTTATTTCTTCAATGATAACATTGCCAATTATTGGTCAGTGTGTGCACATGATTAAAATGGAATCATTTCAAAATTCTTCAAAAACATTTATTTTTCCCCAGTATCAAGACTAGTATGGTATTCAGAGAAAGGTTACTTGAACAATTGAATTTTAGAAACATGTATTCACGCAACTTAGCTCCCCTGTATAAGTGGGGGGTTATGAATATATTGGCTATGTCCAGGTCATTTAAATGTAGTGTGGCAAGGCAGAAGAATGACTCAGACCAGAGGACATGTTTAAATTTAGTTTTATATTTAAATTAAAAGTAAAAAGCCTAACTAACCCTACTACTAAAAGGGAGTTCCCTTCCTAACCTAACTAAACTAAGGTGCTTGTCTGTAGTCCAAAATAAAAATAGTCCTCGGTCCAAAGCTTCTACTAAATTGGCCCTAGCACTTAGCCAAATGTAAAAGAAATATAAGGAGTGCCCTGCACTCGTGGATCTTCACAGAGATCTCTCAGTCCTTTCCAGGTATCCCCCCTGAGTCTTGATCCAATCTTAGAAATGACTAAAAGTTCCTCTAAACAAACAGCTCTTGTCAGTCTATCAAAGGTTCCTCAAAGATTTTTGAAGTTCAAAATAGTCTCAAGTTCCTGAAAAAACAAAATATCCTATCTTTTTTATGTGGAGGGACATTTCCCTGATCCCCTTCCACCTACTTGGTCGATCTCTCCACACTTCGACCAACTTCCAGGTGCTCTTGTGCTGCTGTGATACATTCTCTTCTCTCTACTTATTCTGCCCTTGTGGCTCATTTGGGGTCCCCTGCCCCAATATATCACTTGGTTTGCTAGGGTCCCTGGGGCCCTTTTCTACTTCTGGTTCTCTCAATTGTCTTGGGTACCTGTAACTCGGGTATGAAAGTAGTTTCCTTGTGTTCTCTGGCTGCCTGTGACCCTTCTGGGGGTTCATGCGGCTCAGGTTTCTAAGGCGTTTGTAACCCTTTGATATTGATATTGATATTTTATTTCTATTGCACTCGTACACAAGTGTTTCAGTACGCTACAAGGCAAGGGAGGGGAACAGGGGAGAACCAAACAGTGATCTTACTAGGCCCATTGACATTGAGAATGCGCATGGGGGAGGGGGAGGGAAAAAGTACATGGAAGGGGGAGAAGTGGAAAGTGCGAAGCAGAACAGATAAATAACAATAAATAAATAATAAAGGAAACGAACAGTGGTAGTGCAGCCAGCAATTTGCAAGTGCTAGGTTTAAGGCAGCAGACAGGGTAGGTCTGATAAGTGCAGGAAGAAAAAGGGGGGGCTGTATGGGTAAAGATACAGACCCCAGTGCAAGGGGTGGCCCGGAGGCAGTGCGGGAGGGTGGCGGGTGAGCAGGTACCTGGGACTGGAGGACAGAGGGTGGCCAGGTGAACGGTGCCAAGAGAGAACAGCTCAGCAGGGGAGAGGGGGAGCGAAGGCAGAAGAAAAGAGGAAGGTCTTGAGGTGCTTCCAGAACCGGAGATGGTTCTCTTCAAGTTTTAGAGTGGCAGGGAGGCTGTTCCAGAGGGAGGCCCCAGCCGAAGACAGAGATCTACCCCCAGCTTGTTTCTTTGAAAGACGACTGACCCTGAGGGAGTTAGAGGTAGAGGAGCGAAGAGCTCGAGAAGGGAGGTATTTGCGGAGGGATAGCTGAAGGTATTTAGGACCCAGGACCCAGAAAGCCTTGTGGACAATGCAGAGGGTTTTGAATTTAATCCTTGCATCCACTGGGAGCCAATGGAGAGATTTCAGAGCTGGAGAGATACGATCCCAGGGCTTGAGGCTAAGGACAAGTCTCGCAGTCCTGTTCTGGATTAGTAGCAGAGGGCGGAGAGTAGAGGCAGGTAGATTTAGAAAGAGGCTGTTATAATAGTCCAACAAAGACAGAACCAGAGCTTGGGATACCATGAGCTTTCGGGAAGGTGAGGAAAGGCAGAGTACCTCTGAGGAGGTGCAGTAGGAAATTTGACTTTTTAGAGACCTCCGAGATGTGGGCGGAGAAGGAAAGGGTGGAATCAAAGATGACCCCTGGGTTCTTAGCCTCGCAGGTGGGGGTAGGAGGAGGGCCAAGAGAGGCCGGCCAGTGAGTTAGGGCAAAGGATGGTGACTTGTGATGGTTAACGTGTCTCGCTCTCTCAGGCTTCTCGGGTCCCTGTGACCCTTGGATGGAGTTAGGGCAATCCTTCCCTCTTCCCCGCTGGTTCTCTTGTCTTTCCTCCTTCCTCTGACAATGGCAACCCACGTACCTTCTGTGTTGTGGTGCTTTCTCCAGGGAGGGTTTGTCTCGGAAGTGGCGGCATGGTTCTCAACAGCTTGCCACTCCTCGCCACTGAATGCTGGCGGTTTTCGCGTTTCTATGGGTCTTGCAACTCTCTCGCTCTTCACTGGCTCTTGTGCTGAGAGCAGAGGACCCGGTCCTCTCTTGTCCCTGGACTCTGTGCCGGTTTACAGGCCCCGGGCTCACTATGCCCCGAACGTGGTTGCGCCTCCAGGTCTGGTTCTGTCTGTGCAGCCTCGGCTTCTGCAGCCTTGCGCGTTTCCTAGACTGGCGTATGGCGTCTCAAACAGGCGTCCGCTTCCTTCTGCTCTGCAGCAGGCGCTGTTGGTTTGGTGAATTCTCCTCTTGCCAATGCTCTCACATCTGGGAGTCGCCCTGGCATTGATATTCTCCTCCATTCAAGGGTCGTTGGCTCTTTATTCTTTATATCTCTGTAATCAGAAGGGGTGTGTTGTTCACCACAGGTTGGCAAGCAGGAGGAAAGTTGAGCATTACCCTGAGCCTAAGACGAAGATGTATTGTCCTCTTGTCTTACTCCCATATAGGCAGAGAGTACATTGTAAATAGGGAGTTCGCTATGGGAAGGGGGGTCATTGTCGCCAAAAAGAGGGTCACTCCGAGCAAGGCCCCCCTTCATTCAACCCCTATGGAGGGTTTTGTGGAACTGGCTCATCTCCCTAGCCTCAAAGGGGGTGGCTCCCCCTAGGGAAGAAGGGACAAAGTCTCCAAAATTGTCAAGTGGCATGTAAGTCATACAGGTTAGGATTAGAAAAATAAAACTCTCAGGAATTGTACAGTGTTTGTGAACCCATGTGTGTGTAATGTTCTCAGAATATGTATGTGCAGCTTTCTCTGAACATGCATATGTAACTCCCAATCTATATATGTGCAACGTTCAATCTACATATGTGTGCAGTTTTCAATGAACATTTGTTTTGGGCTGGAGATGTGGTATTCTCTAGTAACAGGTGCAATGCTAAACACGCTAGCCCATTAACATTCCAGATAGGTATTCCTGTGCATTTTCGAGATAAGACATTGCAGAGATGTAACTCTTTGCACAATTGTACATAAGTAGAATTCATTCTCAGTGCTAATTGTGGTTGCGCAAACATATCGTTAACCAGGGGAGTTGCTAGGTCTGGAAAAGATTGGGGGCTAAGCTGATGTCGGAACTGTTGGGACTGGGGACTAGCTAGTCTTTTGGCTGTAGCTCCTGAGATTCTATCCGGGGCTACAACCAAAAGATCAGGGGCTATAGCCCCCTTAGCCCCCCCCTAGCAACGCCCCTGTCGTTAACATCGGCTGCACAGTTTGCATGATATCACATTAGACAATAGTGTGTCATGAATACATTATGGCCTGTTCATGAGCCAATGATTCTATTTAACAGGGCTTAATTTTACAAAACACTTCTGCATTTAAGTTACACCAACATGCTATCTGTTTTAAATTAGGGCTTTTAATACAAATGTTCATTGGGTTTTAAGTTACACTACAATGGTGTCTGTTTTACATTGTGCTTCTTGATACAAATGTACATTAGGTTTTAAGGAAATTGTATCTCACTTTGTAGTCAAAGTAAATGGGAAACATATGGCACCAAATGTAACACTGCGCCAAGTCTTTGTCAAATTAGCATTCCCATTGATACACAACCCTCTATTCCCCGGATGTACCACAGACAGTACTATGAGCAAGTCGAATTTTTATTGGGGTTTCTATATGTGCATTTTTAAATGTGGCTACTCATTTTAAGAATATCAGCTTGGACCCTCACTCTGGAGCTGCTGTATCAGTTTCTAATGTGGGCTGATCCCCTCTCTGAAAGGGTTTGAGTCTTCAGCCTGCACAGGAATCAGTCATCCAGATGATGTCAGCTCTGTTCCATAGCCATCTCCATTTCTAGTTGCATCCAGAAATATAATCTTCAAATGCCCACCTCCCAGTATTAATCCTGTCTTAATAAACCTTCAATTTTCTGTGCAACCAATTTTATAATCCTTCACTCCTCCCAGCATCCTGTGACTGGGTGTGGATACCACCAGTCCCATGTCTGCAAAGGTGGGAGGAGATTTCACTCCTCATTTTATGGGGATGCATTTTGTTTAAGTACAATAACCTTTTATTGACATGTGCTAGTTTAATAAACAACTGTTTTTTCCATTATGTCCGAGGCAAATGTCAAATAGGCTGGAAGATATCATCTTTAGCTGCAAACTGCAGTTTGTTTTAAGTTAGTAGAACATTCCTTTCTAAAGATATGATTTTTCAAATGATTACATTTTTTATTTCAAAGGCACTGTGAGGAACCTGAGGGTGTCCTCACCTCCTTTTCATCTGAATCCTCCTCTCAGGTGGCCAGGGAAACACCATCACTTTTGGATGCCGACCCTGGGGGTGGATATGCGAGGGAGGATCACATGGGTGGAGGGAACTTGGGGACTGAGGAGAGGACAGCATAAATTGAGACGCTGTATCCCCCTTTTCCTTTCAAAATGAGACCGCTATCCTTAAAACCTTTATGGGATATTGTCAACCCCTTCCCTTCTCCTCCTTTCAATCAATTTTCCAGAAATACCATTATAGTACTGAGACGATTTTTCAAAAAGGTAGCAGGCGCCCCTCTCCAGAAAGAACATGGCATGATAACCTGTTCTGTGGTTTCTTCCCACTTTGAGAGTTTGCAGCCATCACTTTTTGCTCACTGTACTTTTCACAGATGGGAAATACCCATTTTCATATCAGTCTTTGTCCCGCCCACATGGGCAGTCCAGCACCGAAATGCTATGGCAATTCCCTTCTGAACAGGAGTACCAACAGCAACCCCATACACGTGTTTCAGCCTTGTTGAGCCGCATCACTGAGGTGGAACTGTGCCTCTCTCAGCACAGTGAGCAGGGAGTCCACGCCTGGGTTCCCCTGGTAACTCTGGGTGACCAACCTCAAGTTCCTTGCAAACATTTTTCAGTAGTGGGACGAAGAAGAGGAAAACTAGGAGGACACATCCTCATTTCATGAACACACATACATATCAGAGTCAAGCCGAGGTAACAAATCCTTCTTTATTAAATCAGACAACTTTAAACTCCCTTTTGGTGCTGACACGAGAAAGAGGACTATGGATGCATAACAGAGGATCAACCTGGCATGTCTGACTAATAGACTCATCCAGAGTCAGGCACAAGAACTTAACTACCCACACCTGGGGTTAGTTAACACACCTGAGCAATATAAAAATGCCTGCTGTTCAGGAGTAAGAGGAACGAGCTGGAGAAAAGGAAGCTGGTGACCCAGGAGACTGGAGCAGTGCTGTGCAGGAGAGAGGAATGCCGCAGCCGTGGTCGACTGTGTGAGGATCCTGAAGGGAGAAGCAGTGGAGCTCTCCTTCACTGCAGCCGCCGCTGAGACAAATCAGGAAAGCGTGCGGTACAGACCACGCAAGGAAGGCAAAGCAGGGAAGCAGCAGAAGCCTGGAGAAGCCTGTTGCAAAGGACGCTGGATGGAGGAACACTGCCGTACGCGACCAGTGAGTGTAGAACCAATACACACTGTGACCGGGGTGCTCCTTTAACGTTTAGCAAAGTCCTTTGCTGCTGCCAGGTGAAAGGCAATGTGACTGAAAGCATTTGTGCATACCGAACAGAGTAAAAAATGAATGGAAAGCATTTATGAATGTCACACCAAGTGAAAAGGTGTTCTTGTGAATATCGAACAGAGTAAAACGATGAATGGAAAACATTTATGAATATTGCACAGAGTGGAAAAGTGTTGAAAGTACTTGTGAAGACTGTGCAAAGCCAATTCAATACTCATGATGGGAGCAAAAGTAAAGTATATATGAAACGCAAGTTGAGGAATGTAATGGAAATTCAAGAGGGTACTAAGGAGGTAAAACAGATTACACCGTGAAAGTGTCTAAAAGTCTAGAGGGGCCCAACCATGGCAACATGAGAAAGCTGTGTGGTGGCAAGAGCCAAAGTCGTGTTGGCAAGAACCGTAGAAATACAAATAAAAATAAGAAGCGGCAGAGTGGCTAAAGTAGCCACAGAACAGTGTTTAAAGCAGGTGACACTAAAGAAGCAAACCAGTAGCACCGTCAACTCGAAGCAATGGCTGAGTGCTGATGGCAACAGGAAAACAGGGTATCGGTTACGTGACCTGTAATGGGTGGACTGTGTGGTCCGACAACTGCACCTAGACCGAGTGTCCTATGTGGAGAATGTCATATTTGAAGCCAAGCTCATGTGTCATTCGTTACATTTTTGTTGGAGAAGCTGAAGTTAAGAAACTGAACTGTGTTGATTTTGAAAACTGGAAGTTTAAATTCTTGGGGGAAAGAGACCCCGACTTGGGAGGTGTCTCAGGGAACTGTGTTATTTTGAAGCTAGCAAGAACGTCTGAACTCCTGGGGAAGGGAATCCCCATACTTTGAGAACTATTTAAACTTGGGGACGCTCATACAAAGCCAAGGGCTGCCAGAAGCTCAGATCTTTCTTTTTGAACATTATTCATTTGAGACCGACATCCCTACACATTGTATACAGTTAGTTGTGAGGGCAAGTATACGCTTTGGACACAGACAGAGACTTAGGTTGGACAGACTGACACAGATTATCCTTAGTTTTCTTTTGGTAGGGAAATCTTTGAGTACAAACTTGAAACTGTTGTCTATGTCTTGCTTCATGATGCTTTCACAGCACACAAGGAACTTTTTCTTCAGTTTAACAAGTATTATAAGTCAAATTCATGATATTTTCAGGCCTGCGGATGGCACTGGCGGTGCATGGGAACTGGGCTCTTTTCCGTTTTTACATGTTTTTTTTATTTTTTATTTTATTTGTAATATCTAGTTTCTTACAAACTTTTATTACAGCTTTTATTATCAACTTTCCTCATCGGTCTCATCATTTCACATTTGTGAATTGTCAAAGTTCGAAGATCCGGAGGCTATTCAGTTTACCGTTTTCTCAAGAAAGTTTATAACTGCACAAGTCAGGTGAACTGAATTCCCACTTAAAATTCGCAACCACAATTCATCCATACTGTCAGTAAGTGGAGCAAACTTAAACAGGTGTAGAGTTCTTAGGTCTTTAAGCAAATGACATTCGGTCAGTATGTGTTTTGTCGTTTCCAGATGATTCGCACATAACCTACAGAGAGGATCCTTTACATTGTCAATGTGCCGGACAAAACATGATTGCCTGGTCTTGTAAATGTTTGTTCTTAGACGCAGAAAACCATCTCTGTGATAACGAGACGGGAATTTACTCAAATATTTCGGCAGTTGGTCCAGCTTGTTCGAATTCAGCCCCAAATCCAAAGCGGTCTTTAATTCGTGATATTTTTCCAAGTTGTCAGTCCATAGCCATTGCCTCAGTTTTTCTTTGGCATTTTGAGGACGTTCTAATAGCATCTCCATGGTGACATTTGCGGCTTGCATATTTGCTTTTACTTTTTCAGACCACAGTTCCTGTAAGGTTTCCTTGTTTGGTTTTTTTTGTGAGCTAAACATTTTAAATGCCGGTTCTGGCTTTTCGATTGACATCTTTTGCAACAAAGCCATCGATTTCCAAATGACAGTTCCATACATAGGCTCCAGTCCCAATTCATGACGGATTACTGTCACTGATAAGTATTTAGGCAGTCTTAGCGCACAACGCCAAAACAGGCCTTCAAATTTTGACCAGATCTTGTAGTCAATGTTCCAGCCTGACTCGGCTGCAAACGTTATTGCTGGTATCACCTTTTGTAAGTAGAAGGTTCGTACTGGAATCAAAGAATATTTCCCATATTGTGAGTGAATTCTAGCTCCTTGTAGAGCTAATGTTTTGATTCTTTTTTCAAGTTCAGTCACCCAACTCCATTCTCTTATTGACGTGCTGAAGGATATACCTAAGTAGCGGATCACATTCACTACCTTGATCGGGACGTTGTTTATTGTCCACTTGAAGTTCTTATTTCTGTGACCCTCAACGAGGCCGAGCTTCAGTATCTTTGTTTTTTCCACGTTGATCTTCAGGTCATTTTCCACCATGTATATGTTCAGCGTATTTAATAAACTCTGTAAGCCTATTTGCGTTTTGTCGATCAATACAAGATCGTCTGCATAGATCAGACAACTTACAGGATTTCCGTTGACTTTGGGAGGGAAGCAATGAGTTTTTTCTAGCGATGTATAGTTTGAAAAGAACCGCTGCCAGTGGGCAGCCTTGCTTCACTCCCTTGTTTGTTGCAATCGGTTCAGAGAGGTCGCCATTTTCGTTTAGCCTAATTCTTATGGAGGTTAAATCATGCAGGGCCTTTATGGGATTTAGTATGTTATCTGGGCAGTTCCATTTCTTCAGCTTTCCCCAGAGCTTTGCCCGATTTATTCCATCGAAAGCTTGTTGCATGTCTATAAATGCGAGAAACAGTTTTTCTTTTCTTCGCAGGGTTTCTAGTTTCAGGAGGTTCAGTATGGAAAGATTGTTTTCAGTTCCGACTCCCTTGGTGAAACCGGTTTGCCTTACATCGTTTCGCTCAAATTGAAGGGCCCAAGCTGAGATTTTTTTTCTGTAAGAAGGCTGCAAATACTTTTCCAATGGTATCCAGTAAGGCAATTGGTCGGTAATTGGCAGGGACGTCCCTATTGCCTTTCTTATGAATTGGGACGATTATTGCCTCAGACCAGATTGTTGGAATTTTCTTAGATTTTGCTATTATCACAAACAATTCGGCTCTGAACTTGGCCCATTCATAAGGATGTTGTTTTAGCATTATGTTTGTGATGCCATCTGGGCCAGCTGCTCTAGAGTTTTTTAGTTTTGCTATGGCACAGATTATGTTATCCACCGTCTCTATTGTATCCCAGCCCGAGTCAACAGAGTTGTTTTCTTCCTCCGTCAAACAACCATGGGACGAGAATACTTTCTGGAAGTGACTCACCCATGCCGCCTCGGGTACTCCATTTGCCATGGTTGCGGCTTGATTTAGGTGGTCTTGATTTAGGATTTTCCAAATATCTCTGGTGTTATGTGTTCTTATCAAGGAAAGCATCACCTCACCGCGTTCTTGATCTCGCTGGTGTGCGAAAGCTATTAACCAGTTTCGGTACCTTTGTTTACGTTGTTTGATTATACTTGCATTGTTGGTGCCAAATCTGGATCGCAGATCTTTTATGTCTTTCCTCAGTTTCTTCTTTTCACTATTAAAGCTGGTGCTCCACGTGTGTTTGTGATTAAGTACTGGTGGAGGATTTCTTGAGGGGTGCATACTCAAATTTAGAAGGATTGCTGGATAATTTATGAAATCTGAGCTTTCTTTGTTTTCTGACTGAAAAACAGAAGTTAGTTGCCGGATCTATTTTGTATTCAGCCTAAGCCTGTTATGGCCTGAATTCACTTCTAATTGAGTGCAGGACGTCCCACTCAGGCGCTTACACCGAGGTTGCCAGGACATTTTCAACCTCGGTGTAACTATTATTCGTTGGTGTTATCTGCAGGTTGGCAATTTTGTGCATCACGTTGTTCGAAACCCAAATGTAGTCTAGTGTTTTCTTTAACCCCATATTTGACCACGTAATTTGTGGCGGGGAATCGCCAGGCACGTTTCCATTGACCATGGTACAATCTCTGGATTCCATTGCCTCGGTCCATCGTGCGCTCCTAGGGGTATCCCTGAAGTCTTTGTGGCAGCGAAGAATGCTTTTCTGTTGGTTTCCATTGAACCAAGTTGTATTTAAGTCACCGCACACGATTATCCAGAGGTTTTGGAGACTCCTCAGATTTTTGTCTATTATTGTTGTTATTGATTGAATGAATGCCCCTGTCGAGATCTTTGCAGGGTTCCAGTATTCGTTGAGTAATAGTAGATGTTGAGATGTGTGATGCTCATTTTCAGCTCCACTTGTTTTTCTTTCAAGTAGGGTTGACTGGACATATCCGTTTGGGTTTGTTGAATCCACCACTTCCCAGCTTGCTCCTATTTCTATCAGCGTCAATAGCCCCGATAATGGGCGACCTCTTATGTTCTTACTTGCAGGGTTTATCAATATTTGATATCCGTCATTTTCAGGAGGTTGACGCATCCTAGTTTCCTGCAGGCATACTACGAAATTATCTGAAAGGTCCTCTGGGAAGTTGTTGTATAAGTGGCTGGAGCCTCTGGTGTTCCACGAAATCAGAGTGTTGATGGCTTCCAATCCATCGTTGTCTAGTTAATGTTTTTTTCCAGATTGTTGTATGGTCTTTTTGCTCATGGCAGAAGTCGAGTTTGAGTTCAAGTGCTTACGAATCTGGTCGCGCCCGTGACTCAGAGAGCTCTTGGACTCTCGCCTATCAATGCCTTCTCCTCCATTCAGTCTTGTCGGCCAAGATTTCGAAACCAAGGCATAAAATGTCATCCTTTGCGCCCATCAGTGACCTTCTAACTGCTTGGGAGTTGATGTGTAACAATACGCAGTCAACCCGTTCTTCTGAGATATATTCAACAATTTGAATGTCATCAGAGGTAATTGTCCTTAGAAGAGCACTGAGTGCAACAGGTGCATTACGTTGCCACGATTCAGATTTACATCGATGTCATCTGCCAACACGTTTGTCAGTTTAATTTGTTTTGATGATGTATGATGTTGCCCAGAAGTGGGGGTCTTCAGTGTTGAATCTCCAATTTTTTGTTTTTGAGCAGCGGTACGCTTTGGATTTAATCCAGTAACTAGCTTTCCCTTTCTGTTGCAGGGATTAACCATTTTTCCGCCATCCGTTTGGTTATCGAACTTCGCAAAAGCTAGGGCACGATTCGCACCCATTTTTGCAGGGAAACGTAATTGAATCGGTTTTGTTTTGAATCTGTTTTTGTGGCTTAGAGTATGTAGTTCCTGAGAATTCATTCTATCAGTGGAGAGGTTGTCGTAGGAAGCGCTACTGCATTCTTCACTTACGTCATGTGAGTAAGTGGACAAGTTGCAGAGTTCTTCGAGACCCTCGATTGTCGAGTCACTGCTGGAGTCTGAAACGATTCTCCTCCGCTTATTTGGATTCGATCATGTTGGCTTAGACGCTTGTGTTGTCGGAGATGAGTCATTGAGTATTTTTAACTTTTCTTTTCCGTTGTCATTCTCTTTTGTTGGCTCCAAGACGGGAAATAACAGTTGTTTATTTGTCGATTTCCCTAAAGGTTTTTCTCGGGCAAATACCTTCGAGATGGAGGGAGTTGTTAGGTTTCGAATAAATTTCCTTGAATTTGAAGTTTGCTTCGTAATAACTGTATTTTTTGTCTTTTCTTTCCTTTTTGTATGTTGGGCACTGCTTGCTACCCCTCCTTGCCCTTCATCTTGGGTGCAGCTTGGATTCATTCCAATTTGGAGGTTTTTTGCACCTCCATAAAAGATTCCGAATGACGCCTTTGAAGTTGAACAGCTTGGTGCCGCTGCTGGCAAATTCCAGATACTGGGGGGACTGATCTTTTTAGGCCATTACATGCTTGCTTCTCCTCTTTCGATTGTGGGGCCTCTACTGCGTGTGATTGATATTTCTCATGGTTAACAGTTTTTGTTTCACTTTCTTTCATTTTTGTAGCCTTTGTTGCGCCTTTGTCAGAGTGTGCCTGATGGAGTATGCAGACTTGTGCGCTTACTGGGCCATTGTTTCCAGTTAGTGTTGATTGTGAAGCAGCGGGGTCACCAAGACTTATGTCTTGACGACTGCCACTTCCTGGGTGAGCCAAGTTTGGAGATGCTGGGCTTAAATTCAGGAAGGACTTTTTCATAAAGTTCAACAGCTCATCCATTTGGATCCTTGCTTCATTTGAATTTTTTTCAATTAGCCGAAATATTTTTTTAAATCCATCTTCCATCTAAATATATTTGTTTGTTCTTTTTTATTGCTGATAATTCAGATTGAGTTCCATCAATGATATTTTTGTCGGCTAAGTGTCCAACTATCGCTCCATTGTTGTGTAACGTTTCATTCACACTTTCATATAATTTTATGAAAGGTATTAGGGCCTGCAATGTCGCCGCTAAAACATTATTATGAATCTGTATTGCCGCAGCAACGGATAGATTAGATTTGGCTTCTGTGATTGATTCGCTAGGACTTTCCGCCTTGTCCTTACAATGACAGTTGGTATCGCAGTGTTCAGCTTGTCGGGGCAAAAGTTGCTTCCCACGGCATGACTCTATAGATTCAACTTTGTGTGCGTTTAGGGGAGTGGAGCAATTTGGGGTATTGTCTCCGCCTTTGTTTGTCAAGGACTTAGGTCGGGATGTCACTCCTCTCAGTTTTTCGGCTCGCCCATCTCCAAAATCGTGACACCGATGAGATCCGGGGACTCCCCTCTCCCATCTCAGCAAGCTAACAGCTTCGTTCTCATTTTGCTCCTGATGGATTATTTTTTGTTGGAGGTTCGCATTTCCTGATTCAAGGAGCGCTGAATTGCTCCGAAGTCGACATTATTCTTTTATTGTGGCTATTTCGTATTTATCTTTGGAGTAACTTTCTGCTAGCTTCGCCTTCATAGATTCGAAGTCCGCTTGCAGCCTTAGAGTAAGTCTGGCCTCCCGTCCGGGTAAGTCGGTTTCATTGTTGTTCAATCTCAACAAAGGAGTGGATTGTACAATGCCTGTTCGCATATTCTCTTTATTGAAGGCCACTAATTTGTCAATATTTGTTGGGTCCAAATTCGACGTTATATCGCTCACCAGTTGATTAATGATTGGATGGCTCGTCTGGGTCAGAAGAAGTGATTCTGTGTGGTCAACAGATTGATCTAGAGCCGGTTTCTGAAAATGAAATCTTAACGTTTTGGTGTTTTTTTGAGTGCGCACGGAGTCCGAGTTCAGAAGCTCGGCGTCCGTCACCTCAAATGGGGAATAGAAGGAATCTTCTCCTTCCTCATTGTTCCCATCTGGTGGGCCACATGATTGTAAGATTTTTCTTGGAGCGTCAGAATTCATTTTGCGTGCAGGCTGAGCGGCTGTTTCTCCCTTCTCCCTCTGGAGCAGCTGTATTCAGCAGGGCCCTTTTTCTGCTAGCTGTCTGGAAAATCAGTTTCTAATGTGGGCTGATCCCCTCTCTGAAAGGGTTTGAGTCTTCAGCCTGCACAGGAATCAGTCATCCAGATGATGTCAGCTCTGTTCCCTAGCCATCTCCATTTCTAGTTGCATCCAGAAATATAATCTTCAAATGCCCACCTCCTAGTATTAATCCTGTCTTAATAAACCTTCAATTGTCTGTGCAACCTATTTTATAATCCTTCACTCCTCCCAGCATCCTGTGACTGGGTGTGGATACCACCAGTCCCATGTCTGCAAAGGTGGGAGGAGATTTCACTCCTCATTTTATGGGGATGCATTTGTTTACATGAGCACAATAACAACATTTTGCGATCAGGGCCTTATGTCTATATTTCATAGGGTGAAGTTGCTGGAGTGAGGTGGATTCTAGGTTAGTTCAAGTCAACACCAAGTGGCATGTTCGGACTTGTCTCATTTCTGCATCACACTTAGGATTTCTGGTTTTCAGTTGAATCCGATAAACCCTGGGAAAAACACCACCGGGAGGAAAAGGTGCCTCCTTGGTGTAAACTGAAAAAACATTGTTTTTCCCCCTCCCAGTGATGGCTTCGTATGATCAAGGATTGGAGGATGTTTGGGTGTAGGATGCCGAACAGGTGGTTGCAGAGGGGCTTGGCATACAATAGAAGGGCTCTACCACTCCCCCAGCATGCCTGTATGCGTCCTCTCCCGTATTCAAAGACATTGCACATTCTATCTTACATCATTTGCTTTGTAAAAAATATTCTTCGCCGTGTTCAGGGGCTATTTTGAGGCATTATGGACACATTTGAGCCATTTTTGTGGCTGCCAAGTCACATCTCATGGCCCCAAAAACCTTTAAATAGGCCTTGACCGCTGACAAATATTTGTATTTACAAAAAATGGTTTAACATTGATTTTTCAGTGTCACCATCGAATTTAGGGTTTTAATAAGATATGCACAGACACCAAAAAATGAAGGTTCAATTATTTTTTGTAAAAGAAAGTATTTGTTAGTGGGCATGTGCTACTAGTTTTTTTTATGTGACCATGATTTCACACATTCCCTAAAATAAACATATCTCAAAATTTGCCTCAATTCCTCAAAATAACCCCTGACTAGTGACAAATACTTTTTGTCAAACTAAACAAGGATGCAAAATAGATTTGGCTGCAGTAATATTTGTGGACCCACGCTGTATTTGTGGCGATTGCAATATATATTTAGCGTTAAAATAAGACACACACAGGCACTGCAAAATCTCTCTTGCATCCTTTTTTTGTAAAATAAAATATTTGTCAGTAGACCGGGGCTATTTTGAGAAATTGTAGCCAACCTTTTGCCATTTTTACGGCCACACATTCACTTGGCCCAAAAAATACAAATTGCCCTGACATTTGCCACACTTCCTCTAAACAGCCCCCGACCACTGACAATTTTTTTTTTTTTTTTACAAATAAAAACAATGTAACCTTGTATTTGCAGTATCTGCATTCATGCTCCCAGGCTCTTGGCTTCTGTTCATGCACATGCTGAGAGAAGGCAAGCAACAGGTGAGAAGGAGGTGGGAGTCTAAGGAGTCAGCAATAAAGTAAATTTGTGCACACTATTGGTACACTTTTAAGGCAAGGCACTTCATACTCCAGCACATTGAGGCCCTGCAAATCCTGACTAGTCTCCTCTTGTATGCCTGTGTAAAACTATAACTCAACCACGTGACCTCATCAACATATTTTGTTGCACCTAAGTCTGGTGATCCTCCCACACTGGTCCACCTCCAGAGTCAGGCAACTGACAATAACTACACACACTTGACGGCCCTTTCCCTTCCCCACAGGGATAAAAGGCGGAGTACGAGAGCACACTTTGAGCAAGGACAAACGCACAAGGAAGCAGCTATTCCAGGACAGCAGTTCAAACGGACAAGAAAGGTGGCAAGACCAGGAGGGAAGTGCCCTTGCCATTACTGACCCAGACTCACAAAGCCTCCGTGAAAGGAATCATAACACCGGGAACTACAGCTGACGTGTAGTATAACAGATGTCAACGGTGCACGGGACCCTCCCGTGCTGATAACTAAATCGGGGAGAAGCTCTTGCTACCGTGGTACCGTCCTTGACTCCAGAGACAAGAAAAGACAAGGACTTCAGCAAAGCCGGTGAGTCAGAGGGAGAACCGATAGTAAACCTGATGGTGTTGAGCGAAGGTTGCAAACGGCAACATGATATGAACAAAGAATTTAGGTGCTACTGAACTTTTAAAGCCCAGGGAAAGTCCAGCTGCAGAGTGGTCTGGCGCCACATGGGCGCCCATTCGAAAATCTCTGGCTGTTCCCCTTTTCTTGTGAACATTATAGTCCCAAGAGGCCATAGGAAAGAACGGCATAGAGAGTTAACGTGGTCATACAACGTTTGGGCCAAAATCCCTGGTACAATCGAAAGTCCTTAACCCACTACCAAAGTTTTTACATTGTGAAACAGGCATGTGCGTCCGGCTGAGGGAAACGCTGTGCGAACTGTAAATGTGTGAATCCTGACTGGGGACTTAAGAGAAAGCCTGACTGGGGGCTGGAAAAGCTAAGGGAAGTGAATCCTGAAAGGTGTTACAACTAAGTGAACTGTGTTAAACTAGCAATCTTGGCCTCCCCCAGTCGGGTTCACATTTGCCAAAGGATCGGAGTCCTGTTGAGGGGGATCCACAGGTGAAGGGAAATCACCTGACGGGAAGATTACTGAAAGGAACTTTGTTTTGTGGTTTAGAGCACATGAGGCCCTCTGAGGCAAGAGACTTGATGTAAAAGAGACTTGGCCACAGAAGGCCCTGATATTTTGGAAACAAACTGTAAACTTGTGCTGGAGAAGTCCAGGAGTGTGCTGCGCTCGAGAGTCCCTCCTTGTCCCGTGCTAAAAATGTGCGGAAGGGAGACCCCAGTTATGTCATCCTGATTTATCATTTTGAACACTTCTTTCATTTCTGGTAAACGTTATCCCACACTATTCTGTAAACTTAGCAGTAAGGATTGGCAATAGATTTGTTTTAGTATAGGCCCTTTTTAGTTGACAAGACGGCACTAGAACTCCATTATTGTTATTTGATGGTTGTAGCTTGCTCCCATCTTAAGATTTAGGTTTAAATTCAACGTTTTCCTCACCCATTTATACAGTTTAATAAACACCCTTGCATTGTGATCACTTGTGTGTGTCTTTACTGTTGCCAGCATGAGTTCCTTATAAGGGAGAGTAACTCACAGCTACAGGGAGCGTCTGCTCAGGAAGGAACACAGAACATTGAGATGCGAAGAGGAGAGCGCTGCCGAGCGTCTTCTCTTCCCGGTCGCGCTCGGATTTGCTGTGCGCCAATATGCCATCACATTCTGTATCTTGCTGCAGTTTGTTCTGCTTTGAGGTGATGTGCTCAAATATTATAGCATAATATACTTTTTCTTAACAGAAACCTCCCGTCCTGCAGCAGCAGGACATCATCTGCACCATTCACTTGGATGCATTGCACATGGTACATTCTGCGATCAATATGCTATGTTACTGTGATTTATACCGCAGATCTCCTTCAGTGCGCTGTTGTCTTTGGGCCTCAGTACAAGTTCAGTAGTGCAGGGAAAAAGTTACAGCGACTTGTTTTAGTGGTAACAGAAACACTGGTTTTATTGCAAACAGAAACACTGGCTTTATTGCAACACTGAACAACAAGTTTAACCTTGAAGTGGAGGATTTTCATCCAGCATCATGCTGGAGTTATATCTGCCACTGTAAGGACAAACATCAGTGCAATTACAATGTCCACCAAAATCGCCATGCAGCCCTATGAACTCCAGAAATGGGAATTAAAATCACCCTTCCACCACTTGTAATCCTGTGGTAAAGCCAGTGTACCAAGCGGCAGCAAAAGTAAACGAGTTTAGCAGTAATTTGGTGGATTTGCAACCGAATTACCACCAAACTCGTAATGAGGCCCTTTGTCATTTCTCTCTCTCTCTCTCTCTCTCTCTGCCTTCTGTAACTTATAGCAATATGTTTTGCATAGATTCCACATTTACTATGGTATGTTAGGTTACTGGGATTCATACTGCATCACTCTCTTCTGTAATATTGTTCAATGTGTTCTGTTATGAGGATGATGTGCTAAATATCTTATATATGTAATTCTCTAAGAATGCCTGTCGATTGGGGATTGGGCATGCTCATACAGAGATGCAGCTGCTCCTCTTTTAAAAATCTGTGGAAACTAAAAGCACAACAGCCCTGTGACCCCAATGGAGTGACAGATGTTGTAGTCATTTTACCCTCCCATGCAACTCCTTAGGTAGTCCGAATGGGTATATATGGGCCATGGTTTGAAACATTTTAATGTTTAGGGTAAGTGTTGTGAAACACGATATTAGCACCAAGCCCAGCGTGCATTATGTACTTAGTCAGGCAAGCTTACAACCATTTTAACACAGGCACAGTTGTCAAATATAAAGATCTGTGGTCACTCTTATGCTTCCAAAATGTTCTTTGATTGTATTAAAAGCAGCCAGGAACCCTCATTGATTCTCATTGTCAGAGGGCTGTTTTGAAAGAGTACAGTAGAAGCGTACCACAGTGTACATTTGGGAAATTATTTAAATGGCTATTCTAGGTTTTGATAATGTTCATTGTTCAGTAAGACAAGCCTAACAGTTTTATTATGCATGATGTATATGTTGGAACGATTATTCAAAATAAACATTGAACAATTTAAAAAAGAGCCATTTTACAATGTTAGTACAGTTAAATAATAGATTTCTTTGCAGAAAACATCCCCTCTTCAAGATAACTGTTTTTGGCTCTGGTTAGACTGCGGTCAAGAACCACTGGGGTGGCACTAACAAATTTGCACCTGACAATGGGACTCTGTTAGGATATTCATGGCGTTGACCACATAGTGTAGCCGTAGAATTCCTCAAGGCAATATTCCCTTGGTGTGAGGCACAAAACCAGAAACACCAATAAGGATATTGTCCAGAAGAAAGAGATCAGAAGATGGCAGGCTCTGCACTGGAATTCCACCTCTCAACTGAACTTCTGGTTAAGCACTGGCATTAGATACTTCTCAACGGAACTGGTAACCTGAAGCTCAACTAGGAATGCCGTTCAAGGAACAAGAATAAGACACACCCAGACTACAAGGAACCAGAGCCGGATTTTCCTAAAAAACAACCACCAAGATGAAAGAGATATCACAAACCAAGGTTGAAATCAAGCCAAGTAATAGAAAGAATGCTTACTGATGTGCACTTGGTAGTTGAGCGAAACTGGTCTAAGAACAATAGGAAAAACCCAACGGCACGAGGACGCAGCCCTGAGGTGGTGAGTCTCTAGTCCACAAGGCCACCGGACCCGACGGCACAATGACGCTTTATACTGAGGTGGCGAGTCTCTAGTCCACAAGGCCACCGGACCCGACGGCACGAAGACGCCTATAAGGTGGATTCCTAGACCAGAGTATGAGGAAGTTGCTTTGAGGTTGTTACTGTAGGTGTAGGGATTCCCAATTGGTGCAGGCAGACTGGTCCATGAGTGCCCCCAGAGTAGAATGCAGGGTGAAGGTCCTGATCCCTCAAACGAACAGGAGAGATTGCGGGGAGTAAGACAGGTTTGTGGACAGTGATCCAAGGTCCGAAAACAATGTCTATAGACCACTACTAAGTAGTGGAAATTCGTGAAATATATTATTACTATGGAGCAGGAAGCGTGAAGGCCAATCAAGGTAGAAGCAAAACAATCTGTAAGACAAGCTAGTTCGGCAACGGGCGGGCGGCAAAGTAAAGCAAAGGGAATTCCAACACAGTCCAAGATTCGTAGCAGAGGATCGGCAACGTGCAGGCAAGAAACAATCAAGGGTCAAAGTACAAGCAGTCCGTAGGGCAAAAATAGGTCAGAGTGCCAAGATAACAATAACACTAGCAACATGGAACAAAACTTACTTCAATTAGAAGCACCAAGCCGATTCTCTTCCCGGCTTTTGAACCCGAAAGTCACGTGATCCAAACTCACGCTGCACACGTTGCACGTGGCCACTACGTCGCGTGGAATGACCCAGTTTCCACGGCAACCGTACACGCTCCAACAAACGGGTCCGTGTCGTGATGAATACTCGTTGCACCAAAGGCATGGTGCGCATACGGGTGCCACATGGGTAAGAGATTTGGTTTGTACGGCCCTAATGACCCCTGAAGTGAGCAAACCATGCAGTTTAGCCACATTGTCAATGCATTTCCTGACAGACTCCCACCCGCAGAGAGAGACAGAGACAAAGCGAGTCAGAAAGAGTAGAGAAAGAAACAGAACACAGAGAAAGAAAGAGAGATATAACATAATATTATAATATCATGTTTCTTACCAGAAGCCCCTAGGGTCATCCACCCACGGTAGCAGGGCATTGTCTACACTATTCCACTCACAGGAATTGCACAAAACACTATCCAGAGAAACCTGAGCAACAACTGCAAAATGTTATATACAGGTCTTTTACATCCAGCCCAACGAGTGAACAAGCACAAGATGATGTTTGGATGAGTTTCCAAAAATAAATGAATGGATACACAATGTTTGCAACTCTCATTTAAATCACTTAAATCCTTCAGGGAAAGCCGCTTTAATTAAATTAAACACATGGAACTAGTTACTTACCTGTAACTCCTGTTCACCAGCATTGAATATTCCCTGTCGTTAGGCTGGGAATTCTCTGTAAAAGAGCAGTTTCATTTCAATAATATTCAATACTTTTTTTGTTCAATCATATTTTGTATTCATCTGGTTTTAAATTCTTTTTTTTATTTATTTGATGACTGTTCCATATTTTCCCAATATTCTTTATATTTTGGAAAACCTCAACTTCTCCAGCATTGGATCTTTCATAGATTCCCATGCTTTGAATATTCCTCATCATTAGACTGAGAATCCTCGGTAACAGAGGAGTTTAATTTTAAACTGCAAGCTTCAGTCACCTTTGTGCTCTATTATTGTCATTTTGGGTCATACTGCCCACAGCCAATTGGAAGGGCTCCCTTAGCTCCACCCCTGAGGTCCATCTTCAGATTTTGGCATACAGCACGTAGGATGGCAGTATTAACCAAGAAGAGAAAAGCAGGGCAGGTGGGAAGGTTGCATGTGAATCTATGAAAGATACCAATGCTGGAGAGCAGGAATTACTGGTAAGTAACTAGTTCCTTCTCCATCATTGGATCTTTCATAGATTCACATGCTGTGACTAGATTACAAAACACAAGAAAAGATCCAACACACATTTAGTTTAACATATTTTAATCTATGCATTTATTTTCAAGTAATAATACTTTTGAGCTTGTAAGAAAAATGTGCAAACGTTACAACCTGAAAGTGCATAAAGTGCAAACACAACGTACGCACAAGAGCATTCAAATACAATACATAATCATATCAATACATATAAATATGAAAAACTGTTCATACTGCCAGAAAAAAAGACTTCAATCACTCCCTACAAACACTCCACTCACACAACAACCAACTAAGGTTGTTTGAGGAGTGGCGAGATATTATTCCAGCCATCTGTGTGGAACCAAACAAATACCCATTACTTTTATACTTCAGAAACATCCTTGTAGAAGACTTTACTTCGCCAACAGTCGCATGATTACAAACTTTGCGCAACTTCTAATCTTGTGCACAGATATTGATTGTTCAAAGTAAAAACAGGGTTGAATGAACGCCTAGCTTTCCCTAACGCAATAGAGAGATCTTGACCTAGCAAACTAAAACTAAAGAAAACTGACCTGATGTCAAAAATATCTCTGGCCCTCACACTAGTTCACTTCCACAAAACAATCTTCTAATTCAAACATAAATGTTCTTGGAAGTACTCCTTGTGCCCAGGGTTGTGTTCCATTCCCCTGGATCAATCCAGCAACACTCAAATTATAGTTCTGTTTCAACAGAGTACCATTCAAAGAAATATAAAAGTATTTTTCAATCACAAGTCTTTCTTGAAGAAACAACAAATGTCCTTTTTACCACAACTGGTTGACAGTTCAAACAATTCAATGGTTTCCACAACGTCCCTCTTGTAAAGATGATTGACTTTCTCCCAAAGCACAGGTTTCGAAACAAAATGCAATTGAAACTACTTCTTGTCAAGATAGCACGTCACGTTTCCTTAATACTTCTTCCGTTAATAAAACTCTTTTTGTCAGAATAGCAAACAACAATTTGCCTCAGTAGTATACTTCTTCTCAACAAATGTTAAAGCATATACGTTCTTTCATTCAACAAAGCTTATTTCCACAATTCTTTCTGCCACAAAGGTAACAAACCATCATCTTCGTTCATGGTCCACTCGCCTGCCAGGACTACTATAAGCCTTTTCCTAGAATACTTGCCTACCAGGAAGAAAACATCTACCACTAACTTTAAACTTGATGGCTTGATTCCAAAATTCTCCACACCAGTCTTTGGGTGTGGTTTCACATTTTCTTAACTGTTGTCAATGTGAGATATAAGCTTTCCCAAAATTATATGTCTTAAAAGGGGCTTTGGGCTTTGGTAGTTCTATTAAGGGTCTTTCATAACTGCTTGACTGATGGTAGTGCTGGTTATGAGCTTTTCCCAGAGGTGGTCTTGATCTGGTTTGCCTGTAGCCTCTTGGCTGTAGACAATGTTGATCAGAGGCTTCCCCACTGGTAGTTTTCCCAAAGTCTTTTGACAGCCTCTTGGCTGTAGGTAATATTGGTTACAAATGTTCCCCTCTTGGAGTTTGCCCAAAGTCTTTCTTCTTTGTCACTTAGCATTGTTTTCCATAATTAATTGGTATTCATTCAATAATTGTTTGGTATTCAAAATCATTAGCGTGGGTCAGCTTTCTGGCACAGAGCATCCGTTGTCAGCATTCACTCATTGCCAACTCATCAGTTCTTTGCAGTGCTCCCTCTGGCTGTTAGGCCTCACCCACAGCAGTGCTTCTGAAGTTAGTCACCCGCTTTGGGGAGCATCAGGTAAGTTGCGCGGCAGTCTCCAGGAGCAATGGTAGCTCCATGATCTTCCGTGGCTTCTCCAGTCTACTTCACAGCTGGGCTTCTCCTTAGTACACTGTCTTTCGCTGCACATAATCTGCAGTTCTCTGACTTTGACCTGTCGGGTGACTTCTGCTGGCAGGCGTCTCTCCGTGGCTGGTCCTGCACTTCGGATGGCTTGAACTCCCTCTGCTACACCTCCCACACAGCCATTATCCTGGGCTTTAAATATCCTGCTCAAGTGCTCTAATTGGAAATGACTATTGGAATTGGAATATTCACACTTCTGAGTCGCCCTTGACTCTGAGTTCCTCTTCTTTGTCCCCATACCTTTGGCATTATGGGAACTCGAAGTCCATAGGAGAATGGGTAATGTTAAGGTGTTCAATTTTACAATAAGCCATTGTCAGTTTAGGAATCATAGGGGAATGGCGAGTCCCCCAGCATGAGTCCCTTACCATGTGATCCTCCCGCATGAAACACCCCCTGGGTCAGGATCAGGTAGTGTGAGAAACCTAACGGTATTCTCCCAGGTAGACCCTGGGAAATCCTTATTCCGGTGGCCAGGGAAGGGCTGGCGCTCTCAGATCCCAACCCTGGGGGTGGACGAGCGAGGGAGTATCACTTAGGTAAGTGGCCCAGGTTTATGCTCAGGGGAATGCCCCAGGTGAGACGCGGTATGTCACCGGGGAAGAAGAGGAGAGTGAGATCCCTGAGACCTTTATGGGCTGTGCCACATCTGCCCCTTCTACCCATTGAATCTCTCTTACCCAAATCCACTTATCCCTCTTTATATAACCTATTCCCTAGGATATCAAACCTTGTTATATTCAGAAACTGTGTCTCCTAAAACCCCTGTAGTCCTGTGCCTTACCCACATAGACCCAGTCATTCCTTTCCACGCCCCTCTGGTCACTATTTCCTGCACTCCCTTATGTTCAGACAAAACACTACCATTCCCACAATTCCCCCTGTTCACTTCATACTAACAATCCCAGTCATTTCTGTTTGCCCCGCAAACCCTACAAATCCTGTCCCTCTGATTATCATTTTCCGAACAGCAGATCCACTATGACAGAACACTACCGGTCCAACAATCCCCTTTGTTCTGTTTTTCCTCCTGGGCATTCTCGTCCATTTAACAAACCCTCTAAAACCTACCCTTCTGATATAACCTCAAACCCAAATACAGAGGATACAATGCCATATAACACCTATTTCCCTTCCGACTCTGTAGGATGCTCTGACACCCACACTTTTCCCCGATGTAGAAAACAATGGTCAAATAAAACTGTGTACCTGACATGTCCCAACCTGAGGGTCAGGCAGAGTCAGGCAATTAACTTGAATCACACACCTGAAGGCCCTTCCTTTTCCCCACATGGATAAAAGGTGGAGCAGAAGAGTAGAGGGAGAGAAAGGTGAGTACAGCAGACAGCACGAAGGGATGGCTACCATGTAGCAGTTCAAAAGAAAGAGAAAGGCGGCAAGAATCGAGAGGGTGGCGAGGAGAGAAGTGACGTTGCCCTTTTCGTCCCAGGCCCGCTGAACCTTCGAAGAGGAGAGCCTAAAACCGTGAACAATAGCACAAGCGTCATGCAGCAGATGTCAACAGTACACAGGGCAAGCCTAAGCCAATAAGCAGGAGTGAGGGAAGCTCCTGCACCTGTTGTACCGGCCTTGACTCCAGAGATGCCAAAAGCCAAGCATTTCAACACAGCCGCTGAGTCGAGGGGAGAACCAATAAGAACCAGGCTGTGTTGAGTGACAATCGCAGGAGTGGCAAGCTTCGAACCAAAGCTAATGAACTTTGAATGAACTGTAAAAAGGGTGAAGGGGAGACCAGTTGCAGAGGGAAAGGGGAACCACGTGGGGGCTAACTCAAGAGACTACGGTCAAGCCCCATATGAGATGAGATAAACTAAAAGTCCCAGAAGGCCGTAGGAAAGCCCACGAAATAGGTCAAACTGGTCATACGCCAGGGTCAAGCAAAATACCCATACAATCGAAAGACTGTGATCTACAAGCACTGTGAAAGAAAGGGAAGTGAATCCCACAACAAAAGAACATTGAGAAACCAAGGGAATTAAATCCTGTTAAAGTAAGAGGGGTCCGGGCCCGACCAGGCGAGATATGTGGGTGAAGCCAGCATCCAAGAATATAAAAAGGCAGGAGGGGTCCAAGCCCGATGGAGGGAGATCCGACGGTGAAGCTATCATCCAAGGTTGTCAGGCAAGAGGGGTCCGAGCCCGACGTAGGGAGATCCGGCGGTGTAGCTATCACCCAAGAGTTGGAAGTCAGGAGGGGTCCGAGCCTGACCGAGGGAGATTCAGGGGTGAGACCATCATCCAAAAACTGACAGTCAAGAGGGGTCTGTGCCTGGAAGAGGGAGATCTGGGGGTGAAGCTATCACCCAAAGGTTCATTTAGAAAAGAACTGTGATATATTGTGAAATACGATTGAAAAGGGTCAGTCCAGAACAGGGGGACCCAGGGCTGAAACCATCACCCTCTTGAGGAGGTTCCATGTGTTAATATCCCTGCAAAAATATCGCCATACAAGAATGGTGCCATATTGTTGCGGCGATATTAACCCATCAAACATGTGGGGGACATCCCTGCAGCCCCCATATTATTTTAAAGGGAGCGGGGGACACCCCAGCAACACCTGCTCCCATTTACCCCATAAATTATCCCCGCCTATGGCTGTTTCCGACTACCATATATATATGGCTATATTATTGGTGGGGATAATTTTATCTGATACCCTTGGAATTATGGATTACAATTGAGAAGGGTCAGTGTCCAGAAGAGGGAGACCCGGGGGGTGACCCTGTCTCCCTGTGAACCTTGGAAACTAACTTTAATTTGTTAAAGGAACTTTTATTTTTGTTATTTAAAACACATCAGGACCCGAAGGCAAGAGACTTTCACAGGAAATGAGACTTGGCCATCGGCGGTCCAATGAACTACCGTTGTAACTGTTGTCTCGTGCTGAAGAAACCCGAGAATGTACTATGCTCCAAGCTCCCATCTTAACATGTGTCCAAAACGTGGGGAAGGGAGACCCAGGCTACCGCAACCTGATATATTATTTGAGAACACTTCTTTCTTTTCTTGAGAACTAACCGCACCGCTTTTTGTTTTAGTTGTTAGGTTTGGCAATAGATTTCATAGTATAGGCCCTTTTTGTTTTGACACAACACTACCAGGACCGTCTTATTTTCAGATGATGATTGACGCTTGCTCCAATCTTAGATTTAAGTTTAGATTAGGCGTTTTTCCCACCTGCAAGCAGCATTCATTGTTCAATAAACCCCCTTGAACTGTGATCACTTGAGTTTGTCTTACTTGTTGTCACCATGAGTTTCTCACAGTAGTGACTGCCTTTCCCTGGCTACATGGAAGGAGGCCCATAGAGGGTTTCTATTGATGATCTTACTAGGTTCATCACAGTGCTCACTTCCCGGGCCCCATTAACTTCTCAGCTAACCACCAGGCACCATAGAGTGAGAAAAACACCAAAGCACATCTCCAGAAACACCCAATTTGAGAATCATACACTGGGAAAATGCACATCACTACCATGCACCAAACCCAGGGCCAGTGCCACCACCCAAAATAATTGTTTAATGTTAATGGGTGTCACTTATCATCAATCAAATTGTAGTCAAGTTGGATCACCTACCAGCATTTACCAAATAACCGGGTTTTACGGACAGACCACGGACTACGCCAGGCATTGACACTATATATTTAGAGCATCACACACTCCTCAATGAATGAAACGTGCCCCTGGGCTAAATCACCCTTCCAGATATTCGCGGTGGCATGGAAAATCAGAAACCAAGAAATATGAAACCTGAAAACATGACCAACACCCAAGTCTATATATGTAGAAAGGCATTAAGAAATCACCTGAAGCGCCCATGAGGCTAACGGCACCCGCGGGGGCTATGCGCTCTCCCTCAACTTGGGCTGCTGTAGAAAGCCATTCACAGCATGTTCGAAAAAACACGTTTGGAAACACCTACCCGCATCTGAAGCGGTAACGTGCGACAGAGAAGTCTCCTGCAACTCTAATTAGAATAGATTACAAAGCAGCACCATATAACCATAAACGGGCAGAGGCAAGCTCCTCCTAGAAACACTTACCACAAGAGACACTAACATCACGCATACCTTCAGCTATCCCTCCGCAAATAGCTCCCCTCTCAAGCCCTTCGCTTCTCCACCTCTAACTCCCTCCGGGTCATTTGTTTTTCAAAGAAACGAGCTGGGGGTAGATCTCTATCTTCGGCTGGGGCCACCCTCTGGAACAGCCTCCCTGCCACTCTAAAACTTGAGGAGAACCATCCTGAAGACCTTCCTCTTTGCTTCTTCCTTCGCTCCCCCTCTTCCCTGCTGATCTGCTCTCTCTTGGCACTGTGCACCTGGCCACCCTCTGTCCCCTTGGCCCAGGTACCTGCTCACCCTGCCACCCTCCTGCACTGCCTCCTGGCCACCCCTTATACTGGGGACTGTATCTGTACCCATACAGCCCCCCATTTTCCTCTTTTTCTGCACTTATCAGACTTACCCAGTCTGCTGCCTTAAACACAGCACTTGCCACTTGCCGGCTGCACTACCACTGTTTATTGCCTCCATTTTCATTTTCTTTTTCTTTTATTTATTATTATTTATCTGCTCTCCTCTGCTCCGCACTTTCCATTCTCCCCTTTCCATGCACTTTCTCCCCTTTTCCCATTCCCATGCACTTGCGCGTTTTCAATGTCACTGGGCCTAGTAAGATTGTTGTTGTGTTGTTCTCCCCTATTCACCTGTGTACGAGCGCAATGCAAATAAAATATCATATCATACAATATCAGAATCCCAGTCGAGGCAGTAGAACTTAGTAAGCGTATGGACTGACCTCCATGTCGCTGCCCTGCAGATATCAAGAAGTGGGATGCCAGAAAGGAATGCCATGGTAGCGGCCACCGATGTGGTGGAATTAGCCCTGGGCCTACCAGGAACGGGCCTGTCGGCTTGTTGATGGCAGAAGGAAATGCAGGAGGAAATCCATTTGGTGACAGAAAGATTAGACAGTGACTTCCCAATTCCAGACAGGCCAATTGTTATGAAAACTGTGAAGTCTGCCTCAAGGCTATGGTGCGGGAGACGAACAAGTTACTTACCAACTGTAACGTTCTTTCGACTGGATGCTCCTTCCACGTATTCCTCATCTTGTGATAATTCGTATCGCCAGCTTCGCTTTGCTGCATCGGAAAAAAAATGTTGGCGGAAGGCGCTGTGCTAGAGGTCGTGGCGTCGAATGTCCCTCGACGGGCTCCGTACCGTGTCAACGTCACTGATGGTATAAGTAGCTTGAGCTGCGCCCGTTAGCTTCAGTTCTGTTTTTTCGAGGAAATACTTGTGGAACATCCAGGAGTATGCTGTGACTGATAGGCCCATCGTGAGAGGAAATTGTAAGAGAACAGACTGTACTGCGGGGTAGGCTGGGAGGGTCGATGAGGAATACGTGGGAGGAACATCCAGTCGAAAGAACGTTACAGTTGGTAAGTAACTTGTTCTTCGAATGGATTGTGTCCTCCCACGCATTCCTCATCTTGTGATAGACTCCCATAGCAGTGACCAATTTGGAGGTGGGAGTGCTAGTTCTTGTTTTCGTTGTACAGAGTGAAGTACCGCTCTGGAAAATAACCCCTCATTGGAGGAGGAGGCATCTAAGCAGTAATGCTTGATAAAAGTATGCATTGATGCCCATGTTGCAGCCGAGAAATATCTTTTGCAGGGACTCCTCTCTTCAAAGCCGCAGAAGTAGCCATTCATTCCCCTTGTGGAGTGAGCACGTAGCCCATCCGGTGGGTCTTTTCCTGCTAATCTGTAACACTCCAGTATAGCTAGAATAATCCAGCGGGATATGGTTTGTTTTGTCACCGCTAAACCCAATTTACGACCTGTGTAGCCCACAAAGAGGTCGTCTTGACGTAATTTTGTCATTCTTGCAATATAAAAGCTGAGGGCCCTCTTGGGGTCCAGCCTATGTAATCTCTCCTCTTCTTTTCCCAAATGAGGAGGAGGATAAAATGTTGGTAAAACAATTTTCTGCGACAAATGGAAGTCGGAAACTACTTTCAGTTGGAAAGATGGTTTAACTTTCAGAACTACTTTGTCCTTGTAAAATGTGGTGTATGAGAGAGCCTGTAGTTCACTAACCCTGCGGGCTGATGTAAATGCCACAAGAAGGACAGTCTTTAGTGTTAAAAGCCTCAATGGACAGGAATGCAGAGGCTCAAATGGTATACATGATAGGAATTTAAGAACTAAATTTAAATCCCAGGTTGGAACATGAAATGGTATGGGTGGATAGACATTTGTAAATCCTTTAAGAATTGTATTATTAATGGTATTTTAAAGTAAGAAACCTCTTCCGAGGAGCGCTTAAAAATGGACAGCGCAGCAAGGTATCCTTTGATTGTTCCGATTTGGAGCCCCAGATTGGCTAGATGTAACAGGAAAGAAAGCACAATTGGTGTCCCACATTGAAAAGGGTCCACGTCTCTATCCTTGCACCAGTTACTGAATTTATTCCAACTACATCGGTACAAAGATTTTGTTGCTGGCCTCCTGGCCGAAAGCAAAATCTCCATTACGTCAACCAGAAGGTCGCAATCCTTGTATCTCAACCTCTCAGAAACCATGTATGAAGTTTGAGCGTGTTGACCTCTGGATGGAGAACCTACCTTCCTTTTGCTAGAGAAGATCCTCTCTTTGTGGAAGACGTATTGGAGGGCGGATGGACATGTCCAGAAGGTCCAGGTACCACGTCCTCCTGGCCCAATCCGGGGCAATTAGGATCATGGTTTTCCTGAACTTTCTCAACCTCCTGATTACTTGAGGAATCACGGGGACTGGAGGAAACGCGTACAGCAGGGGCAAATTCCAATCCACTACGAACGCGACTCCCAGAGCTCCGTTCAGAGGAATTTCCCTTGAGCAATACTGATCGCACTTTCGGTTTACCGAACAGATCCACTTGAAGGGTTCCCCAAAGGGCGAAGATCTCCAGAAGGACTTCCTGAGCTAGCTCCCACTCGTGGGAGACTGTGCTCTGCCTGCTCAGAGCGTCTGCTGCCGTGTTCTGCTCTCCGGCTAGGTGAACTGCCAATACAGAGCTTCCCTCCTGTATCGCCCAGAACCAGCGCTGCATCGCCTCTCTGCACAGAGGTAGTGATCCTACGCCTCCCCTTTTGTTGAGGTAGTACATGGCCACTGTGTTGTCCGTCATTATCAGAACATTCTTTCTCTGTACAGAGGGCAGGAAGGCCTTCAGAGCTAGTCTGATTGCCCTCAGCTCCAAAAGGTTGATGTGTAGTCTGTACTCCGATGGAGACCAACGTCCGCTAATTGTCAGATCGTTGGTGTGTGCTCCCCACCCCGTGAGTGAGGCGTCCGTCACTACTGTTATCTCTGGCCATGGTTGCCAAAAAGATTCTTCCTTGAGGATGTTGTCGTTGCAAGCCCACCATGATAGATCCTGAGCAACTGCGCTCGGAACTTGCAGGAGATTTGACATATTCCCTGAGAAATGGGACCACTGAGTTCTGAGGGCCCATTGGAGGGATCGCATTCTCAATCTGGCCTCTGGCACCAGCAAAATGCAGGATGCCCTGAGACCGAGCAACCTCAGGAAATCGAAGGCCGGTAGATGCTGGGCTTTTTGGAATTTTGTTACCATCTGCTGGATGTGGAGAGCTCTCACCTCGGGTGGTGAGGCTTTCCCCGAGGAAGTGTCCAAGACTGCTCCGATAAATTGGAGTTGTTGGGATGGTACCATGTGGGACTTCTTGAAATTGAGGGAGAAGCCCAGGTTGTAGAGGAAGTGGCAGGTGATCGACAGGTGTTCCTGAGCTTGTTCTGGAGAATGTGCTCTGATTAGCCAGTCGTCCAGGTAGGGGTATAAGTGAATTCCCCCCTCTCCTGAGACTCGCTGCCACTACCGCTATCACTTTGGTGAAAACCCTCGGGGTGGAGATCAGCCCGAATGGCAGAACTCAAAACTGATAGTGAGAACCGCCAACTGCAAACCTCAGGAATTTTCTGTGCTTGGGATGGATTGGCACATGACAATAAGCATCCTGAAGGTCCAATGATATCAACCAGTCTTGGAGTTGGAGAGCCTGAAGGATCTGAGAAAGGGTTACCATCTTGAACTTGTCCTTCCTGAGGAATTTGTTTAATTTTCTCAAGTCCAAGATGGGTCTCAATCCTCCGTCCTTTTTGGAGATGAGAAAATAGGGGGAGTACCAGCCTTTGTTCCTCTCCACTACAGGTACATGTTCTATTGCACCTTTCTCTAGCAGGGTTATAATCTCCTGCCAAAGGAGCGGATCTGGAATTTTAGTAGAGCTGGCTCCTGGTGGATAATCCTGAGGTCTTTTTATGAAGGGTAGGCAGTAACCTTGAGCTACTGTCTCCAGTGCCCATGCATCTGAGGTAATGCCTCGCCATTCTTCCAGATGCTGAGAGATTCTGCCTCCCACAGGTGTTTTGTATGATAAGACCTCAGAGAGATTTGGAGGCGGCTGCAGGAGCGGCTGAGGGCATAGATGCCATTCTTGAAGATGGCTTTGTAGTCTTTTCTTGTCCACCAAGAGTGACATTTCTTCTGCCCCTTTGAAAAGCCTGTCCTCTTCCTCTACCGACAGAGGAGTAGTATCGAAAAGGACGACCCCTCCAGGAAGATGAGCCCTAATAGGGTTTCTGAGGCTGTCGCATGGAGGCACTAAGAGACTTTGCTGCCGCTTTTGAGGTCTGTCGTTTTTCCAGGCTCTCATCAGCGTTACTACCAAACAGCCTCGAGCCATCAAAGGGCCTGTTGAGAAGCCTGGTCTGTACATCTGGTGCAAACCCCGACTTTCTCAACCACGCAAATCTGCGAAGCACTGTGCTTGATGCCATGGACCTGCTAATACTATCAGCAGTATCCAGTCCAGACTTGAGGCATTCCCCCATTGCCTCTTTACCATCATTGACGATATTCAGGAAGCCTTCCCTTTGCTCGCCTTCCGGAATATGCTCAGCCGCCGCCGAAATGCATTCCCACAGGGTATGTGTGAACCTGGCCAGGGTACAGGTGACATTGGTAGATTTCAAGGCCATGCTACCCGATGTAAAAACTTTACGAGCCCAGGCATCAACCTTTTTATCCTCCCTGTCCGGAGGTATGGTTGGGTTTGCTGCCTGCCTGGATGTAGTAGCTGCCTGAATACCCAAGCTTTCTGGAGTAGGGTGTCTACTCAGGTATTCTGGGTCAGACGTGGAAGTTCTGTACTTGTTTTGGGAGATTGCTGTCTACTGCAGGAATGCTATCAGGTATTTCCCAGTTTTTCTCAACTGTTCTTTGCAATGCCCTATGGAAAGGGAGAACTGGATCTTTCTGGGGTCCTCGGACTATAATATCCATCATATCATCTTGTTCAAACGTAGGGGATGCTCTTCCCCAGCCCATATATTCAATCACTCTACTCATCAAATTCCTATACCCTGAGTCTGCATGTTATGCAGGATCAGGTGCAGCAAACTTTAATTCGGGTGATGTGTCCACACCACTAGCAGAATGTAGAGTTTCAGATAGATCTCTCATTTTTGTCTCAGGATTTATCAGTTCCTCTGGAACTTGTCTAGTCCCATATTTTACTCCAAGAGGAGTGACCTCCTCATCGTCTGAACCAGTTTCCTCAAAAATTGAAGACGTGGACCTAAAGAAGTCCGATCTTGGTAAAGGTGTAAACCTTCTCTCTTCTTCCTCATAATTTGTCGAAGGAATCAGTGTTTTCTTCGAGGGAGTCTTCGAAGGAGTCGAAGGAACCTTCGACACACTCGACGAAGCCTTCAACAAAGGCGTTGAGGATAAATTAGGTTTCGTTATCGGAGCAGTCGGCGCCGATGGCGTCGATGAAGTTGCACCCGACTTCGATAATTTTTGTTTCTTATGAGGGATCGGAGAGGCACTCGATCCTAGAGGATCTCCCGACGACTTGAGATCTATGGGTACTACTAGGCTTAACCGTTGTAGTTCCCGACTTCCCTGCGTCGTCCAAAGGAGCAACCGGGGTCTGGCTTTTCTGAGGTTTCTTCGAGGTGGTCAAGGCTGCATTCTCAAAGACATGCAACATTCTTTTTCTAAAGCTCTCCCACTTTGAAGGGGAATCTGATGTAGTCGGACATCAAACCAATTCTGTCGACGAATTGGACGATGATGACGGAGATCTACGTCTCCTTTTGAGCTTTTTGGAGGAAGACGAAGAAGATTGTCTCGACCTGCTACGAGATCGGGATCTTTTAGAGTGCTTTTTATGGCGTTCTGATTCCTTAGAGTCCGATGATTTTTTATGTTTTTTAGATAAGGCTTTCGAAGAGCCACCCGCCCCACTGCTAACTTACTTTTCCTCTCACGGAGGGCCTTCTCCGTTATAGACTGACAGGAGCCACAGTCGCCGGTTCGATGGTCTGAGCCCAGAAACCACAAACAGATACGGTGAGGATCGGTGATGGACAGCTTCGATCCACAGTCATTACACTTCTTAAACCCAGTTTTGGGAGTCAAAGCGGTCAATGAAGAAGACATTTTCTTGACAGAAAATCTCGAAGCGCGCCGTTCTCGAGAGCGAAGCAATCGGAAAAACGGAACTGAAGCCAACGGGTGCGGCTCGAGCTACTTATACCATCAGTGAAGTCGACACAGTACAGAGCCTGTCGAGGGACATTCGACGCCACGACCTCGAGCACAGCGCCCTCTGCCGAAAATGTTTTTCCGATGCAGAGAAGCGAAGCTGGCGAAACAAATTATCACAAGATGAGGAATATGTGGGCGGACACAATCCATTCGAAATAGTATTTTAAAGCTTGCAAAAACATCCAGGGTGTGCAAAAAGCGCATTGCCGGGGTAATCGGCGATCCAAAGAACACTGGAAACACAACAGGTTCATTGAGATGAAATGTGGATACTACTTTGGGCACAAACGATGGGTTGGTGTGTAGAACCACTTTGAATTTGTGGAATGTTATGTAGGGCGCCTTGCAAGAAAATGCTTGCATGTTTCCCATTCGCCGGCCAGAGGCGATGGCCACTAGGAAAGTGGTCTTCCAGGATAGGATCAGGGCTTTTCTGCATTGGCTGAAATTGAGGCTTCATTAGAGTGGAAAGGACCACCTTGAGCTCCAAAGCTGGTGCCAGTCGTTTGATTGGTGGAAAAGAATGGAAGAGGCCCTGGAGGAACTCTGACTAAACTTTAGGATCAAAGCAAAAGTGAGGCAGGAGTATAACTTGAGATAGCTGCTAAATGCAACTTATATTTTTGTTTTATTGTTTGTTTATAACGCGCTTAATACCAGTGAGTGGTTTCTAAGTGTGGGATCGGGATTCAAATCTGTGTTGCGCCACGTTGTTTTGCTTCCAGGACAAACGCGTTACTCCTGAGCTATCCTTCCTCCTTACCTTAATGGAGGAGTAAGCAAGACCAGCATGTGCCAGAAGTAACAAGTACAGCAGTATGGCAGAAGGTTGAATGGTGAAAGGATCTAGCTTTTTGGATTTGCACTTTATTTTGAACCTTCTCCATTTGCTGTTGTACAAAGCAAGCGTAGAGGGAGAGTGAGCCTGTGCCAGAATATCCCTGCAGTCTTGAGGTGCTGGGATAGAAAGACACGAGCCAGGCAGTCAGGTTGAGGGAGGCCGGGTCATGGCATAGGACGTCCACTCTGTCCCTGGACAGCAGATCAGGATGAGGGTAAAGTCTCACAGGGGGAGACGAGGAGAGCTCTAGGAGGTTGAAGTACCAGAACAGTCTCAGCCATTCAGGGGCCACTAAGATCAGTCTGCACCGATGTTGTCTAAAGACACTTAGGACTGACGTCAAAAGCAGAATCGGAGGAAATGCGCAGAGGAGTTCCCTTCCCACAGGAACGAGAAGGCATCCCCTAGGCTTTCCTGGTGGGGAAACCTACTGCCGAACGCTGTGCACTGTTTTTTCTGGTATGTGACAAAGAGGTCTATGTCTGGGGTCCATTAAAAGGCTAAAAACCTGTTGGAGCTAATGCTCCAGTAACTCCCACTACTGACAGGCGTGAAGTTCTCTGCTGAGTGAATCCGCCATGGTATTCGGAAATCTTGGGAGATGAAGAGGAATGAGGAACATATGATGTTTTAACGCTCAGTGCCATTGGGTCTGTGCTTCCAAAGACAGGGATGGAGATCTTGCGCCTCTCTGCTTGCGTTTGTAGAACATTGTGGAGATTTGCCCCACCTTTCCGTTGACTCTTGAAAGGAACGACTTGAGTGCCCAAAAGACTGAGCGTAGCTCTAGGAGATTGACATGTACAACTTTCTACTCTATCGTCCAAAGGCCTCTGCCATGCAGGTTGTCTGAATGCACGCCCCAGCCTTCCAGGGAAGTGTTTTAGGTGACTAACTTGGTGAAGGAGAAGCTGAAAGGGGGCGCCCTGGATCAGAAGAGCCTTGATGGACCATTAGTGCAGCTCTTTTCGGAAACTTTGAGTCAGATTGATTTTGATCCTGCCAAGACCCGGAGACCTGTTTCCAACTTGCATTAAGGAAATCTTGCAAGTGACATATGCAGAGCATGCAGTGAGGTATTAGAGGGATGCAGATGCCTCTAGGCCCGCTATATAAATAAACAAAATGACTAATTACAGGAGAGCAACACGCCTAACAAACACTTTTAGCTGCAAACAGATATTGCTGGAGACACAAAGAGGTGCTGTACTTTGGCAAGAAGAATGAGCACCATTTCCTCTGACGGGGTCACCGTGCACGATAGAATGTTGAGATGTGCACTCAGGTACAGTGCTTTCCGATAGGGAATGAGACATGATTTTGGGTAGTTGATGGAGAAATCAAGGGATTGCAGGCAGTAATCAGACCAATGCTGTAAACTGCCTTTGCATATGATGGTGCCCTCATCAACCAATTGCCGAGATATGGGTAGACGTGAAGGCCCACCCGACGGGGATACGCTACCCCTGGGTTGAGGCATTCGGTAAATAGCCGGGGTGCAGACCACAGTCTGAAGGTTAGAGCCTTGAACTGGTAACGCTGACCTGCTACTACAAAACGCAGGTACCGCCAGTGTTTCCGGTGAATAGGGATGTTAAAATAGAAGCTGTCTAGAGACGCCAAAAAATCGATGTGTTGCAGTTGTGGCAGTACCTGCTGTAGTGTGACCATCCAGAATGTTTGGGCCTTTAGATATGTGTTTAAAACTCTGAGATCTAAAATCGGTTTCCAAACTTCTGTCTTTTTTTCTTACCCGAAAGTATCTGGAGTAGACTTCTTGACCTCGTTGTGTGGGTGGACATTTTTGTATGGTCCCCTTGGACAGCAGCGACCAAACTTCTTGCTGGAGCAGATGATGGAACTTCTTTGCTTTCCTGGCTGGAGGGTTGTTAGATGGCCACTTGAAAAACTCCAGCGTATTGACCTGCTGAATGAGGGATAGCACCCATTTATCGGTAGTGATATTTCTCCACTCCTGTCGGCAGTCAGGCAGCAGAACTAAATAAAGTCACAAAGGACACACATAGACTTGCAGGGAGTAATATCACTGTGTTGCTCTATATTGACAATGCCGTGCTATTGCTGTGCACTCCCATAGCATTACAGAAACTTGTTAATGCCTACGTTAACTACACGGGATGTAGGGATTTGTTAGTAAACACAAAAAAATCCCAAGTTATATGCGTTGGTAAGCAGATTAAAAATGTACCTTCTATTTTCACATCTGGGAATAAACTGGACTTGGTGGGGAAATCCACCTACCTTGGGGTGATTTTTAAGAGTAGGGCAAATTGGTTTGAAGTTATCTCCAAAACAACACAGAAATGTTCTCAGGCCTGTGGTCTTTTGTATAGGTTTGGGCTAAATATTTATCGGGCTAAGCCCATTGCATCGTGTGTTTATGGAGCAGAGGTGTGGGCTTTGTCCCCAGTACAATCAATTCAGGCCAAAGAAAATATTTTTTTCCTGAATATATTGGGGGCTGCAAAGAGCGCCTTAATTTATCTGCTATATCAAGAGCTAAGACTGGACTATATGAAAGATCTTATACATTTAAAACCCCTGTTATTCACGTTAAGAATATGGTCCCAAACCGAGTACCACCTGACGCATGAGATCCTACAGGAGCTGAAATCCTCAGATACCTGCAGGAATGTCACCTGGCTGAATACACTGGAAAAAACATTCAGGAGCTTAGATTTGTTAGGCTATTATGTTTCTCCGGCACATGTCTCCAGAGCCGATCTTGCATTAGTGTGGCAAAAATATATTGAGTAGAAAAGGCAACTGCATGGCTTACTTGAGTCCAAAAAACAGTCTGTCATAGGTATATTGAATATGGCTGCAGGGGGCTAAATGTTGATAACATGTGTTGGTTTTACAGTAAGCGAAAGAGGAGCGTTTTGTTCCATCTAAGGACAAGTTGTTTATTGTCGCTTGATAAGGGCCATGACGGTAAGACCTGTATGGGTTCGGCATCAAGTATTCGATGTCCCCGCAAAGTCACTTTATCTCATGAGTTGGCTTGTCTTTTTTTTTTTGTCCACTATTTTATCAAACTATGCTAAGATTTTTAAAACCGATTTTAAAGAAGTCAAATTGCTGCTCAATCAAAGAAGCTATTAGATACCTACTCTCTTGGCCATATAGAGAGGTTGCAGCGGCTGTGTATATGTTCTTAGAAGAAGCTACAATACAGCTGATTACGTATAATTTGCCGGTATTATGTACCCATTGGGCCTAGGGACATCGTATGTGTTTTAAGTGTATCCTATGTTTTATAATGGGTTTTCGCAAATGGACTGGGAGAGAATTAGGAGCACTGATGGTATCTATCCTTACCCGTTTGCTCCTGCACCGTATATGGTATATGTCTGATGGAAACAAACAGTTGTATTAATTATAAGTTTTCTATTTGGATTCGTTCAGCACATGTTGTATGGATTAGGAAAAGAAACAATGGTATTTAGCATTTATAATGTATGTTTTATTGTTGTTGTGATGTTTTCTGACGTATCTTTTATGGCGTTATGCCAAATTAAAGTGTAGGGAACACTCCTGGATGAATTGTGACAGTATTCCTCCCACCACAGTGCTGAAGTGGGTGTCCACAGCCCTGGACAGGTCAGGCTGTTTGCATGATTGGACCCTGGATTGAGAGGAGCCTTGCCGACGCTGGTTTCCTCTTTAGGACTGGGACTTTTTTCTTTAAGCATCTGATGGACATAGGCCGGTGCTTTGTAGGAAGGAGACCGATAGGCAGGACGGTATTCCCTTTAAGTCCTGGGGAAACGTGATCTTCCCGAATGAAAGGACGGGCGCTTTTGTTGCATTGTCCCTATGGAGCGTGCCGTGTATATATCCGTCTTAATGGTCTGCAGGGTTTCATCCACCTTCTTCCCAAACAGATTCACCCTGCTGAAAGGCATGCCGACCACCTTAGGTTGTACCTTAGGTCGGATGTTTGTAGTTCAACCATTCATGTCGACGCAGGACAGCCCCATTTCCTAGTTGTCAAAATCCTTTGTCCGCAATGTCTACAGAGACTGATAAGGCATGGTCGGATGCTGACTCACACTTGTGCGGAATATCTAAAGCTTCTTGCCTTTTATTCTCTGGAAGGAACTCAAAAGGGGTCCCAGCTTGAACCACAATTCTCAGTCATATCTGGCAAGGATGGCCATAGCATTAGCCGCCTTGATGGTAGTGGCAGTCGTGGTGATGATCTTCTTCCTGAATCTTCTTCCTGAATACATCAAGATGCTTACCCTCCTTATAAGGTGGGACTTAGTAGGAGGAAGAGGGATTTGTGGACCATTTATGTGGCGCAGCGGATACCACAGAGTCTAGAGTTGGCTATGTTCGGAGGCAGGTGGGGCCTGAGCCCGGGACCCTGTACTTTTTTTTTATCAAACCGCTGCTTCTTGGCAGGTGCCGATGATGGGTTTCTCATGGTAAGAAGTCCTTCTTCCCAAATGCCATCTAAATGGAGTATAGCTAGGACAGACTTTCTGTGCTGATTGCACCTTTGGGAAAGGAGGCTATCTTTCTTTTTTTCCTCTGGCAATAAGCCGAACATCTTGGTTGCCCAAACCATTAGGGCGTGAAAAGATCCAATCTCATCAGGAGGGGAACCCTTGGTTCTCCATCCGCTAAAACTATGTCATCAAACTCATCTGACCTGTCTGTGGTGGGGATTGAGTGTTGCTGGTCTTGAGGTTCATCCTCAGATTCAGTGAACGACAACTGCAGCAGCCTCTTGGGATGCTTTTCATCCCTTGTGGGGCAACGTGGAGGTGGAATTCCACTTGGGCCTAGCTGCGGGACTAACAACACCTGATGTGGGTGAGGTGAGGACGGGTCTGGCAGTCTTTAGTGAAGCTCAGACACTAGAGCTTGAAGGGTGGTCAATTTGTCCAGTGTTTTGATAAAGGAATAAATATCACTTTTCTGTTTGAAATTACACGTGAATGTCTCTCTGAGTTATGGGCTACTAGATGTGATATCCTTGCTGATGCAAGCCTTTCACTAAATAAGTGTATATTGAATATTGAATCACTTTTTCTACAGCGGGGACTATATATGCTCTTTGATTACCTTTGACCCCCACCACTGCTGCCCACAGGGGCACCCCTTATTAGTTAGAACAGTGTGACATCTCTAGGTGCTTGTGTACGCGCGCTTCTGTCTTGCACCGATGGCTCCGTCATGGTAGCACCTGTACTGGTGTTGACTTCGGAAGAAGCATGTCTAAGCCTGGGCTGGAAGGGCTGAACTCCCCTTCTGACGACAAAGACAATGAGGGCAAACTATCACTGTGCCAGAAGGATGGAGGGTTGTTTCTGGTTTGATTCTAATGGGCTAGAGGATAAGGTGGTTGTGGGAGTGTCACTAAAGCTGATGCTTTAAGAGGTGGCAGCGAGATGGACATGGATTTTGTTATCGTTGACGATGGTTTTGTCGCTGCTGATGAACATTTCGTGGCTGTCGACGAGGATGTTGTGGCTCTTGAGGTGGCATTTGCAGTCGCTGACAGACTTTTTACGGTCGTCACCGGCATGGTTGACGACGATGAGGCATTCGGGATTGTAGACGTTATGGTGGTCAAGGTGGCTAGATTGTTGTCAACAATCTTGGCATCCCTGATGCAGGCATACGCCCTTTGACTTTTGAAGATGAAGGCCTACCTTGCGTAGACAGCGTGGAAGAACCTCAACTGTTTTTGGAGGCGCCATGTCGTCTCCAAGGGAAACTTTGCAGGAGGTGCTACGTGGTTCGCTGGGTAGACCTACCTTGCCAAAGAAAAGCATGACTCTGTACTGGAGCGGAGTCAGAGGCCCCAACGGCATTGTCGAGCCATGCCATGAGTCTTTGATGATGTTCCCTCTGGGTTTTATTTGAGATGGATTGAGATATCTCAAACTCCTCGATGATGTGAATCATGTGAATCTAGTAAAGATCCAATGCTGGAGAAGTTGAGGTTTTCCAAAATGTAAAGAATATTGGGAAAATATGGAACAATCATCAAACAAATTACAAGTCTGCCAGTCTGGAAATAAGGGTGACGGCACCCTTTCCGGACTGGCAGACTACAACTCTGCTTTTCTGGGCCTGTGCGCCCTGGAAGGTCTGACCTGCCAGGTGCAACGGCCCTGGAAATTGGAGTTGTCACCGAAGCACCAGCACCATTCGGAACGGTGCCGGTGCTTCTGTGTCCCCACTCCCATGGAGTCCTATGGGGCTCCATGGGAATGGGGACTAACAAATTCTGCCGGCTGACATCCCGGGCCGCCGGGACTTTCCCATGGCACTGGGATATCAGGCGGCCCGGGCACCAGGATATCAGGCGAAACAGATTTTCGGTCCAGCAGCAACCCACCGGTAGCACTGGCGGATTACCACCGGTAGCACCAGAGGGTTACAGCCAGACTTGCAGTGAGGCCTTATGTCAAGATCTCTGTTTCAGAGGGAAGCACAAAATTTAAGGTAAAAGAGGTAACTAGAAGTTAAAGCATGAAAGAAAGAAAAAGAAATTGGTACCAACAGAAGCACGGCTTTTAAAGTGTTTGAGCAGGGGAAAATGGCAGTATTTAGTTAAAAAACAAAAGTGGTGTTGGGTGTCACGCTAAGTGACAATCATATTGCAAGGCTCACTGCCACCCCAAGCATGTTTATTTCAGTGTATACTCTTTATGCTGGTTGAGGATTAAGCTTTGACCCAAAAAGCAACAAAATAAAACACACAGGGGAACTGTTAGCTCACGCTCTATTCGTCTCAGCCATCCATCTGAGCTATGAGATTAGTTGCAGCTGAATAACGTAATGTATTACGAAAATGTTAATGGTACCCATGCTTATTCCTCATACTGTATTGGCATGAAACTGTTATAATATTGAGAAGTGCAGAATTTTACTAAATATTTGTATATGAATTACACAGTTCTGTAATAAACCAAATTAAAAATATTCATGGCCAATTGCAAAAAGGCCTTGCCATATGTGGTATTCAAACCCAACCCTAACGACTATTCCTGATTCAAAGGGCCATGCCGTATCCACTTGTCAATTCACTGGCATGGGAGGGAAGGCCACAGAAGTGTACTTAGATGTGCTTTAACACATCGCCATGTGTCACGATGCGCTGGGCTCGGGAAAACCCTTGTGCATTGCCATCGCAGTTTCCATCTGGCACCACTCCAAAGAGAGAGTGGAGAGGTGCAGTTAGTTTCTCTTTAGGCATCTTCTACAATTATCAGGTGCAATTTCTGCACCTGCCCTAACTTCTGCTTCCACCTCATGGTGGAACTTAGAAAGGAGGGACATTTAGAGTTTATGGTGATGCCAAGAGCCAGAGGCGAGATTTTACAAAGGTTTCATTTTTCCTGGTACCAGGGTTAACAGCACTAGCATAAATGAATCGTGTGCACACTATGTGGTAAACGGGAGACAGGCGCCTGCATTCACTATGAACTCCTTCTCAGGAAGTGCCTCCAACTCAGCTGATAGAGGAACATCCAAAAAACCCTTGAACTCAAACTGCCTTAGGTTGGTATAGTAATAAACTAATTAAACATGCTTTCTTTTTAAAAGCTCAAAATAACCCCAGGAGACAAAAAGAAATGACTGCAAAACCCTGGACCACAGTGGGCCTCATTCCGAGTATGGCGGTAAGGGATAGCGGCCACCGCTAACGAGAGCGGTGGCGGTAATCCCTTACCGCCATACTCCGAGTTCCCTTAGCGCCATGGTGCTTTTAACACCTGCTTTTAGCAGGCGTTAAATACCATGGCGCTAAGGGACCTTGATGTTAATTACGCCACCGTAATTTACGGTGGCGTAATTGACGCCTTCCCCACTCCCATTATGCCCTATGGGGCAAGAATGGGAATGGGGAAGGGTAAATGGGGATTGGGGAATTACCGCCCCGCCAACCTTGGAATGGGGCGGTAATTCCGCCAACCACCAAGGCGCTGCCGGTCCGGGTACGGCGTCAACCAAGGCGTTAATAGCGCCATTGGTTAGCGCCGTACTCGGAATGAGGCCCAGTGTGTTTTGTAGATGGCGGAAAATAGATATTTGACAAACTTTAAACAAGCATTGTCAATGCCAATAGTTGCGGCGTTTACTGATGTTCTTTGCATTTTGCATTTATAGGCACCAGGGGGCAAGGAGGAGAGTGCACAGTTTCAAAAGAGGATGCGATAAGCGGTGCAGGCGTGCAATAGAATAAGAAGGGTAATAGAGCAATGAAGGGAGCCATCGATAGAGGGAACCATTGATGCTGAGCAAGTGAAAATATGGGCGAGAAAGAGTGAGAGTGAGAGTGTACGAAATAAAGTGAGAGTGTAAGAGGATGGATGAGAAGGGATAGGGACGGTGTAATGTGGCAGGAGGAATAGGGGGTAAGGTGGTGTCAGGCAGGTGGGGGAATAAAGGGTGTAGGCTGGGTGGAGCCAGGGAGAGGGGAGTAGGGTGTGTGGTGGGGGTAAAGAGAGAAAGGGAAGGTTGAGTAAAGAAAGAGGGTGTAGGATCGGTCGCGGTAGAAAGAGGGGATGGGTCGGAATAGAGAGAAAGGTAGGATGGGTGAATGGTGGTAGAGGAAGAGGGGATAGGGTGGGTGGGGTTAGAGAGGGGGTGGGTTGCATTGGCAAGGGTAGAGAGGGTGAGGGTAGGATGAGTGGGGGTAGATGGATTGGGGGTAGTGTGGCTGAGTGGGGGTAGGGTGGGTGATTTACAGAGAGTAGGTGGTGGTAAGAGATTGGGGTAGAGAGAGTGGGTTTAGGGTGGTGGAAGAGGGAGTGGGGTAGAGAAAGTAGGGTCAGGGTGGGTGGGGGTAGAAATTGGTAGGATAGAGAGGGTAGGGGAAGATAGGCTGGGTTAAATAGGGTGGGGGTAAAAAGGGTGAGGGTAGAGAGGGTGTGGGTAAAGAAGGTGGGCGGTTGAGGGTAGGGTGGGTGGAGGCAGAGAGGGTGAGGGGGTAAATAGGTTGAGGGTAGGGTCTGTGGGAGTATTTGGGAGGGTGGCGTAGAGAGAGTGGGGGTAGGGTGGGTGAGTGGGGATAGGGTTGGAAGGTGGTGGTAGAGAAAGTGGGGGTAGGTTGGAGGTAGAGAGACTGTGGGTAGGTTGGGATGGGGAAGAGAGGGTGGGGGTAGAGAGAGTGGAGGTATGGTGGGAGTTTTGGCCATCTAGAGAGTGGGGATAAGGAGGGTGGGGGTGGTAGAGACAGTGGGGGCAGAGTGGGTGGGAGTAGAGGAAGAGAGGGTAGGGTAGGTTGGTGAGGGGTAAGGTGGGTGGGTGTAGAGAGGCTGGGGCAGAGGGGGTGGAGAGAGTCAAGGTAAGGTGAGTGGGGTAGAGATAGTGGGTATAGGGTGGGTGAGTGGACGTAGAGAGAGTGGGGATAGGGTGGGTGCTATACAGAGTGGGTGGGGGTAGAGATTGGGTTAGAGACAGTTAGGGTGGGTGTGGGTAAAGCAAGTGGGGGTAGGGAGAGTGGGGAAGAGAGAGTGGAGTAGGGTGGGTGGGGGTAGAGAAAGTAGGGTCAGTGCGGGTGGGGGTAGACATTGGGTAGGGATAGAGAGTGTAGGGGTAGACAGGGTGAAGTAAAGAGGGTGAGGGTACAGCGGGTGGGGGTAAAGAGGGTTTTGCTAGAGAGAGTGGGGGTAGGGTAGGTGGGGCGGAGAGGGTGGGGTAGAGAGGGTAGGGTGGGTGAGTGGGGATGGTGTTGGTGGGTGGTGGTAGAGAAAGTGGGGGTAGGTTGGAGGGTGGGGATAGAGAGAATGGGGTAAGGTGGGTGGGGCAAGAGAGGACAGGGTAGGGAGCGGGGGATAGGGTGTGAGTAGGGCGGGTGGATTGGTAATCCACAGAGTGGGGGTGGTAGAGACAGTGGAGGTAGAGTGGGCAGGAGTAGAGGGAGTGGGGGTAGGGTAGGTTGGTGGGGTAAGGCGGTGGGGTAGAGAGGGTGGGGGTAGAGGGGATGGGGTGGAGTGGAGTGTCAAGGTAGGGTGATTAAGGATAGCGATAGTGGGTAGGGTAGGTGGGTGGGGTAGAGAGAGTGGGGATAGGGTGGGTGGGTGCAATACAGGATGGGTGGGGGTAGAGATTGGGGTAGAGAGAGTGGGGTTAGGGTGGGTGAGGGTAAAGCGAGTGGGGGTAGAGAGTGGGGTTAGGGTGGGGGAAGAGAGAGTGGGGTAGGTTGGGTGGGTGTTGACAAAGTAGGGTCAGGGTGGGTGGGGGTAGGGAGAGGAAGGGTAGGGGTAGACAGGGTGAGGTAAAGAGGATGAGGGTAGAGAGGGTGGGTTAAAGAGCGTTTTGCCAGAGAGAGTGGGGGTAGGGTGGGTGGGGGCAGAGAGGTTTGGGGTAGAGAGGCTAGGGTCGGGTGGGTGAGTGGGGATAGGGTTGGTGGGTGGTGGTAGAGAAAGTGGGGGTAGGTTGGAGGGTGGGATATAGATAATGGGGGTAGGGTGGGTGGGGGAAGAGCGGGTGGGGGTAGAGTGGGAGTAGGGTAGGTGGGTTGGTCATCCAGAGAGGGTGGGTGGTAGAGACAGTGGGGGTAGGTTGGGTGGGAGCAGAGGGAGTGGGGGTAAGGTAGGTTGGTGGGGTAAAGTGTGGAGGTAGAGGGGTGGGGTGGAGAGAGTGGGGATAGGGTGGGTGGGTGTAGGTAGAGAGGGTGTGGGTAGAGAGAGTGGGGTAGGGTAGGTGATTGCGGTAGAGAGGGTGGGGATAGGGTGGGTGGAGGTTGAGAGGGTGTGGGTAGAGAGAATGGGGGCAGGGTAGGTGGGTGGGGGTAGAGATAGTGGGGGCAGGGTGGGTGGGGGTCGGGTCAATGGGGATAGGCTGGATAGGATGGAGTATTAGGGCGGGTGGTTGGGGGTAGAGAGAGCAAGGGCAGGGCGGGTTGGGACAGACAGATCTGCGGTAGGGTGGATGAGGGTAGAGAGCCAGGGTAGGGTGGGGTGGGTGTGTGGGGTTCGAGAGAGTCAGGGTAGGGTGTGTACCTGTAGTGAGAGCAGGGGTAGGGTGGGTGAGTAGGGGTAGAGAGAGCAGGGGTAGCGTGGGTGCGGGTAGAGACAGCGATGGTAGTATGGGTGGCTGGGTATAGAGAGAGCAGAGGTATGATAGAGAGTGGGTGTATGGTGAGTGGATTTGGGTAGAAAGAGCAGGCGTAGAGTGGGGTAGAGAGAGTGGTGGTAGGGTGGGTGGGGGTAGATAGAGCAGGGGCTGTGTGTTTGGGGTCGTAGGGTGGGTGAGTCCCTTTAGAGAGATTAGGGGTTGGTAGAGAGAGCGGAGGTAGGGTGGGTGGAGGCATAGACCGAGTTGTGGTTGGGTGGGTGTGCATGGAGCAGTGGTAATGTGAGTGGACATAGAGAGAGCAGATTTAGGGTGAGTGGGGGGCTAGAGACAGTGGGGGTAAGGTGGGCGTGGGTACAGAGAGGAGGGTTAGGGTGGGTATGTGGAGCTAGAGAGAGTGGGGGTACAGTGGGTGGGTGGCTGTAGAGATAGTCAGGGTAGGGTGTGTGTGTAAGAGAGCGGGGGTAGGGTGGGTGGGAGTAGAGAGAGTGGTAGTAGCTTGGGAGGGTGGGTGGAAGTCGATAGAAAGAGCAGTTAGGGTGAGTGGATGGGGTAGAGAGAGTGGGGGTGGGTGTAGAGAGAATCACGGTAGGGTGGGGGTAAAGAGAGTGAGGGTAGGGTGGGTGGGGGTAGATAGAGCAAAGGAAGGGCTGGTGTGTGCGGTTAGAAAGAGTGGGGATAGGGTGGGTGAGTGCCTGTAGAGAGATCAGGGGTTGGTAGAGAGAGGGTTGGTAGGGGGTTGGGGGTACAGACAGCTTTGGTAGGGTGGGTGGCATAGAGAGAGCAGCTGTAGGGTGGTAGACATAGAGAGAGCGGGTGTAGGGTGGGTTGGGGGCTAGAGAAAGTGGATGTAGGGTGGGTGGGTCAGGGTACAGAGAGCAGGGGTAGGGTGTGTGTGTGGGGTTAGAGAGAGTGGGGGTAGGGTGGGTGAGTGCCATTAGAGAGATCAGGGATTGGTAGAGAGTGGTGGTAGAGTGGATGGGGGTTGAGAGAGCTGTGAAGGGTTGGTGGGCATAGAGAGAGTAGTGGTAGGGTGGGTGGCCGTAGAGCGAGAGCAGGTGTATGGTGAGTGGGGGGGCTAAAGAGAGTGGGGGTAGGGTGGACAGGGGTACAGAGAGCAGTGGTAGGGTGGGTATGCAGGTTTAAAGACAGCTGCGGTGGGGGGTTGGTGTTGATAGAGAGAGCAGGGGTAGGGTGAGTGGGCTATGAAGAGAGAGTGGGGGTAGAGAGAATCGTGAGAGGGTTGGGATATAGAGCGTGGGGTGGGGTTGGGTAGATAAAGCAGGGGTAGGGTGGATGTGTGGGGTTAGAGAGAGTGGGGGTAGGGTGGGTGAGTGCCTGTAGAGAGATCAGTGAGAGGGTGGGTGTAGGGTGGATGGGGAGAGTGAGCCGCATTAGAGTGGATGGGGTAGAAAGAGCAGGGGTTGGGTTGGTGGTGTAGAGAGAGCAGGGGTTGGGTTGGTGGGGTAGAGAGAGCAGGGGTTGGGTGGGTGGTCAGCGGGGTAAAGAGAGCAAGAGTAGGGTGGGTTGGTGGGGGAAGAGAGCATGGGTAAAGTGGGTAGGAGAGAGCGGGGTAGGGTGGGTGGGTATCGGTATAGAGAGCAGGGGTAGGGTTGGTGGCTGGGTTTGGGTAGAGAGATCAGGGGTAGGTTTGGTGGGTGGAGGTAGAGAGAGTGGGGGTACGGTGGGTGGGTGTTGTAGAAAGAGAGCGTGTGTTTGGTGGTAAAGATAGTGTGGATAGGATTTGTAGATAGTGTGGGTGTACGTTCAGTGGGGTAGAGAGAGCGGATGATGGGTTGGTGGGGGTAGAGAGCATGGGGTCGAGAGAGTGGGGGTAGGGTAGTGGATGGGAGTAGAGCGAGCAGTGATAGGGTGGGTTTGTGGGGCGAAATAGTAGGTGTGAGAAACCAGAGGTGCTTTTCCCATGCTGTTCCCCGGGTTCCCTGACTCAGGGAGGTGGCCTGGGGAGGGCCATCGCTCTTGGATCCAACCCTGCGGGCGAACAAGCGAGGGAAGATGACCTGGGAAAAGGAACCTTGGACACTGTGGGAGGAACGCCCTCGGGCGAGACATGATATCCCCCCTGTTCCAATACATCCCTACCAAACATCCCCTCAGTCATCATGGGATATTATTGCCCAAAACCCATTCACCCACAACAATACATCTGCCCCCTTCACCTTGACAAAAACCCACATGGTTTTTCCATGATCCCTAAGAGAAACTACAACTCCCACAATCCATTAATCCACTATAAAAACCCAAAGACAGAGACTAGGAAGATTGCCTATAATGATATGCAACTGCCCTGTCCCACTAATAAGACCAAACAGGGTCATGCGCTCAGTCACGATCACGCCCACTCTGCCTTTAGGAAATATGTGCAGTGCCATTACATGTTCCCCCTACCATTTTTTAACAATACTAAGAAGAAGGAGAGGAAAAGGGGAGCTATGAAGATTACCCATAGGAGCCAATGTACCAGGGATTCCAATTGGAAGTCGTCATTTTGTCCCGATAACGAGGCCAGGCAAAGTCAGACCTCCCTCCACAATCATTCCCACCTGAAACCTGTTAAGCCTCCCAGTCAGTATAAAAGGCAGAGCACACAGGCATACTGAGCAAGCTGGAGGGGCTGAGAGGATTGTGCTGTCCAGAGGAGCCAAGGAGAAGCTGCAGAGACCCTGAGCAGGAGGACATGCTGCCAAGTCTCTGGGCCTGTGAGGGCAGGAGAGGCTGTAGTGTGGCAAGAGAGCTGTGCTTCCAGGCAGCCAGACCAGGGGCAGCTGCAGCTGACAGGGCCCAAGTCAAGGCTCATCCTCTGGGTGTAACATTAAAACCCTGGCCTTTGACAGGCAGGTGGGACGACCCTGACCCCAGAAAAGCGCCATTGGAAACCCCACAACTCCCAGAACCTGCAGAATGCCGTTTTGGGGAGCTGGTGAACTGGGAGCAAAATAAAGACTGATGCATTGTGGACCTTGTACACCACAGAATTTTTTTGTTTGATTGAACATTTGTGTAAAGCGACAGGGTCCAAGCCCGACTGAGGGAGACCCATGTGTGAAGTAAAGGAGGGGTCTGAGCCCGACTGAGGAAGACCCGTGTGAGTAGCTAAAGGAGGGGTACAAATCCAACTGAGGGAGACCCATGAGAATTGGAGCTGGGTGGAACACGAGAAGGTGTAGAACTTCTGGGGCAAAGGCGAACCCACTGGAGCAGAACGACTGATAGAGGGACAATAGCAAAGGGTTGGAAAACCCTGAAATAACCTTCAGGAGGTCAATGCCTCTGAAAAACCGGGAGAGTGCTAAATCCTAGATAAGGAGACTGCATTGTGTTTCAAGGACGCCAGCGACCCTGCCGGGTGAACGACAGAGTCGGGGAGGCGAGGTCAAGCCTGTTGTATTAACTTTGATTCCTGAATTGACGCAGCAAATTGAATGAACTCTGAAATACATAATGGTTAAGATTAACCCCGGCAAAAGGGGAAGTGAAAAGGTGAATGCTTGAAGAGGAAGATTTCTTTAAACTTTGGGATTATGGTACAGAACTACCAAGACCAAGAGATACTGGGCAAATAACACAAAAGGAGAGTGGAAGTGAAAGTCGAAGTGGTACTGCAGAGGTCCATAGTAAAAACCTTGCACATTCGAAAGTCTGAGGAGAGCTAACTCAGCCATCTTGTTTCTTTATGTTATAACACTGACTTGTCTTTGCATACATATTCCCCTTTACACATTCTTTTTTGTATAAGAGATAGGTCAGGCATTAGGTTTTGTTAGTATAGGCCACTTTGATCTGACAGAGACTATGACTGTTTTCTTTATTATTAATATTATTATGTGATGTAGAGACTAATGCCATCATAGCTATAGGGCAAAGTAGGAGTTTTTCCAAACCACACAAATGTAATAAAGGTTTTGAAATGGTATCTCTTGTGTTAGTGTCATACTTGTGATACCATGTCTTCCTTACACAGGGTTGGGTGGGGGAGTTGTAGATAAAGTGGGGGTAGCGTGGGTGTGTGGGTGTAGAGAGGGTGGAGGTAGAGATAGTGGGGGTTGGGTGGGTTGATGGTGGTAGAGGGATTGGGTGTAGGGTGTGTGGGGGTGGAGAGAGTGGGGGTAGAGAGAGCAAGGGTATTGTGGGTGGGTGGAGTTAGAGAGAGCAGGGGTAGGGGTAGGGTTGGTGGTGGGGGTAGAGTGTGTGTAGGTGGGGGTAGAGAGTGTGGGGGTAGGGTGGGTGAGGTTGGTTAAAGAGAGCAGATGCAGGGTGGGCAGGTGGGACTAGAGATAATGGGGTACGGTGGGTGGGGTTAGAGAGGGCGGGGATAAAGTGGTTGGGGATAGAAACCGGGGCTTGATAGAGAGAACAGGGGTTTAAGGAGAGATATGGGTTAGGGTAGGTGGGTTCAGATGGACAGAACAGGGTACGGTGGGTGGGTGGGATAAGAGAGAGCCGGGATAGGGTGAATGGGGTAGAGAGAGCAGGGGTAGGGTGGGTGGCATTAGAAAGAGTGGGAGTAGAGAGAGTGGAGCTAGAGTAGTGTGGGGGTAGAGTGGGTTGGGGTGGAGAGAGTGGGGGTAGGGAGGGTGAAGGTAGAGAGAGTGGGGGGTTTGTAGAGATAGTGGGGGTAGGTTGGTTGGGTGGGTTGGGATAGAAATGGTGGGGGTAAATAGGATGGGGTAGAGAGGGTGGGTGTGGTAAGAGAGACTGTGGGTAGGCTGGGTGAGAGACAGTGGGCATAGTCACTGATCAGCACTCAAAAACACCCTCTGCAACATGCCTGCTCCCACAGGATAGAATAATCCTGCTTTGAACCCAACTTCACAGCTATGCAAAAAACAACACAGGCAGCTTGCCTGCCTCATAAATCTGAGGCTTGCCTGGCTGCTTCAGTGACAACAGATCACTCTGCTCAGACTTTAAACATAGTCCGATAGGAGTTAATCTGAAAAAAAGCATTGGTGCATACAAATTAAAATCTAATGTGCATCTAGTTAAGTGCAGTCATTTTGCTCCTACTTTGGTAGCACACACAGCTCCATGGCAACAGCAGCAGGCATATAGACACAAGCGAGAGGGTCAAGGCCCACCTGGTCCTTCAGCCATTTCATAGGCAAGCATCGGCAAGTTGCCACGCCAATGCCATACACTTCTCCCGTCACATTTACAGTACCAATGGTTTAGCGATTAGGTGACTTACGCCACCAAAGGGCCAAAACCAAAAATAGTAGTGTGTGTGTGCAAATACACCTCCAGGCATGTATTCTTTTACCATTTTCATACATAAATACGAGGCAGGGGACCATAAAAAAGAGATTGACGACCCGAATTACCCATAAACGACAGTTTATCCTACGACATAGGCCCTCATTACGACCCTGGCGGAAATGGGAAAACGATGGCGGAAATGCAATACCGCCATCGAATAGCGCTCGGTGCGACTACGACCCGTCACCGCAAAGTACGAAGCCATTAGCGACACCGTAGTGAACGCCAACGCTAACTGCACCAAGCACGCGCGCGCGCGTCATGCCAAACCGCAAACACCACCATGGTGCAACGGTACGCCAATTCCGACCCTAGCGGACATGTACCTAACGCCATCAGGCATGGCGGAATGGACCATTCCGCCATGGTGAGAAGTACGGCATCGCGAATCAACCGTAAACGGCCCCACTGAGTGCCTGTACACCGCTCCCTGCCCACAAAGTACAACTCCCTGTAGGTGCAAAGAAGTCACAATGCAACCATTGAAAAGTACAAAGCACCCATGCATGCCAACGAACAAAAGCAACACAAGAGGTGCCAATGGGAGCTGCAGGGCACAGATGGCACGAATACAGAAGCCATCCCAATGGACATGACCACAGTCCCCCACCAAGAAACGCACGCAAACACAGGCACCTGTGCCCAGCAACAATCCGAAAACACATCATTCCACCAGTCCACCTGGCTGACCGGCATCTGTTACACAAAACCCAATCCCCCGCCCCTGAGCATGACAACATTCAAACTGTCACATTCGCAGCCCCCATCCCTGACCTCACGGGCTCAGTAGGCAAACGCGCCCAGTACAGTACCACGCAACTAAACCCCGAAGCAGGAACCCAATGCAGATCACCTCACAATACATCGCCCCACAAATAGGCACATGCCACATCACTTGCAAAGAAAAACGCTACACGGGCCAAATCCGATCAGAAATTCAATGCACAACTAAATCACCAAGCCCATACAGCCATCAGGCCACGAACTCAAAAACACATTCCACCATTGAGGGCTGCATCCGCAAGAAATGACCATCCACCACTTGTGTGACGCCCTGTTCCAGCATGGTACACAGAGCCACATTCACGTACGAAAAGGCTACATGGAAGCGCACACAACCGCAGGGCCGTCCCAATGTGGAGGCACTAGTCCAGCTGAAAGGCCGAAATGTTGCTCCGAGCCACCAGTACTGCGTAAGGGCATGTGGGCCACTGGCGATCGTCCCATAAGATCGTAATGCTGCTCCACCGATTAACACGAAGCAGCAGGTGTTGGGAGTAAAATCCATCTGCAGGAGTGGCATACAGATGGCAGTGGCAAAAGGGGAGGAGATACCTGTCAACCAAAAGAAAAGAACAAGAACAGAATGGCCATCAGAACCACATACGAACAACTCACTTCAATGAGCACACGAAATCCACAGCCATATGCATGCTAGCCCACTCCAAAGGATCATCACCACCCCAAAACCACTTGCGACTTATAACTCTCTATATCGAGGTGTAAACACCATCACAAACGAGTGTACCTGTGCATGCGTCTGCCATAACAGAATCCATCAGAGGGGAATGTTAACGTGCATGGACACAAGTGGCTGAGTGCGCGTCGAGACAGGGAGGGCTCAACAAGGCCAGATAGACGATGGGCCCACTATGGCAGCCCTGCATCACATAGCGTAGGGGAGGCAGATAGACCCCAAGAAGCCCTGTACAAGGGAAACTCTGCATCAAATCACCTGCCCATGCATCCATTCATCATACCCTCATCCAGGAATCAAAACGCCTGAATAATTACTCACATGACATTAGAAACATCCATTGAGTCTGTGCGTAATGCAGCCTGCTAAATCCACAGTGCCCCAGCCCGTAAATCCAGTGTTGTGAAGTAACATGTATTTGGGAATGGCCGGCCTCATCGCCCACGTAGCTATTGCGCATCCCAAACTATTCATATCAATCATTGCTCCCTCGCCATGGGCCCTGTCTCAAGGACATAGAACAAAAGAACGTTATATTTGCAGACAGACCTGTGGGCATCTCCTCGCCGCTAGCCGGAAACCGAAAGCGCCGCCCTTCGAATTCCTCATTTGCAACATCACGTCGATAAGGCATCTGTGGCCGTTTGAAATCACTAATTATTCCATCGAGTGCGGCTGTGCGTGAAAATGGCAACTGCCTTCACCCACGAATGGGAAGCCACGCCCGTCGTTGCAACTCGGTACAGTGATGCATGAGGGCCCACCGTTACTCGAGTACTACGTTCCACTGACCCTTCACAAGTCCGTTCGCGACTGCACAGATAGTATGGGAAACAATGGGACCACAGCAGAATGAACATATCAACCAATCTTACACGGCCATCGGGTACAAATACATGATTGCAATAGCAAGATACAAATACCCGATTAGCAGCGTCGTGCGCGGGACATGCTCGGCCAAAGGGGAGAGCAGTTGGCACAGGTGGAATCAATCACCACAGGTGGAGGCCATACAGCCTGGAAACACATAAATTGCACAGCCAGTCTCCTCCCACAACCACAGCGAAATGCTACCGGCAGGACTCGCGATGTTGGCCCTGGGGGACCTGATAGCACTGCAAGTGCTCCGACTCCAAGAGGAAGACGAACATCAACTACAACCAGCCGCACGGAGGAGACGCAGGAGGAGGAGGAGGCCAAGGCAGGGCCAGCAAGGCCCACCAGCACAGCCACTACCACCACGCAGGCAGCCCGCAATACCACGCCTCCGAGCACATCCGTTCAACCTCACTGATGAGCAGATCCACACCCTCTACCGTCTGGACCGGGACACCATAGCCGCCATTGTGGACATGACACAGGCTGACCTAGTCAGCATGATAGATAGCCCAACCGCCATCCCACCCCTACTGAAGGTGGTGTCTGTACTCCACTTCCTGGCCACAGGCACCTACCAGCACACAGTCGGACAGTTGCATGGCATTTCTCAGCCACTGTTCTCACGGACACTATTCCAAGTGCTCGATGCCCTCCTGCAGCACGCAGACGACTACATCTCTCTACCACGCTCGGAGCAGGAAATAACCAACACAAAAGTGGGATTCCATGCACTTGCCGGCATACCGGGTTGCATTGGTGCCATCGACTGCACCCATGTTGAATTGGTCGTCCCACATGCCATGGAGGCCCAGTACCGCAACCGAAAACAATTTCATTCCCTGAATGTACAAATGGTGTGTGACTCCAACAGGATCATTACGCATTGTTGTGCCCGATTCCCTGGATCAACCCATGATTCCATGGTCTTGAGGAACTCTACCATACCACGCTACATGGAGCGACACGCAGGGAACAGATCCTGGCTACTCGGTGAGTCTCATTGCATGCATGATGATGTGGGGTATGTGATTTGGCAATGTACTGGCAGGAAGGGGGGGGGGTGTGCGTACGTATCAATGGCATTCCACATCCTATGTTTCTCGTCCAAATACAGGTGATGCTGGATATCCACTGAAGAGATGGCTCCTCACACCAGTCCGGAACCCACGGGACCAGCATGAGGAGGACTACAACCATGCCCACTCACGTACCCGTGTAGTCATTGAGCAGGCATTCGGCCTACTGAAGACTCGTTTCCGCTGCCTGAGCAGGTCTGGCGGGGCACTCCTGTACCGCCATGAGAAAGTTGCAAAGATGGTCATGGCATGTGTCATGCTCCACAACATGTGCGTACGTAGAAATGTGCCCATGCCCCCTGACGCAGAACTGCAAGCACCTGATGATGGTCATGATGAGGGTGGGGATGTGGCAGCACCTCATGGAGTCTGCGAGGCACCGGAGGCCCGTGACATCCGTCAGCATCTCATTGATGTATGCTTCTAGCACTCACGCCTGGTGGCTGATACATGGACACGGGACTCGTGGCACTGCGTGTGTCTGGGACATGCACAATATGGACTGTACGCCTATGATGGCCTAGTACACAAAGATCAATGTCCACACATCTCATTGGTTGATCGTGCACTTTTTATGGCATATGTGATATCATGTTGAACACCCTATCGACCCGCCACCCAAGTGAGCCCAACACACCCCCTCCACCCTCCTACCTCCCCCCCGAACACCAGTGTCCAAAGATGCTCATTGTCAGTGGGCTGTCGCTATTGCATGCCCCCTCTGCGGGTATCAGGGGCACCCCTGCCTGTGGAGCGCCGGGTCCTCCCAGATCTACGTTGGGGGCTGCCCTGGACGGAACTTGCAACGGATGATGTGTCTGCCTGCTCACGTCCATGCATGTCCCTAAGGGTTTGCGAGAACTCAGTGAGCACACGGCGCACTGCGGCAAGTTCGGCACATACGTCTTTGGACGTCGCATGCAGTTCCCCCCTCAGGCTCTCGGTGCTTCTCTCCATTTGGACTCTCAGGCTCTCGGTGCTACTCTCCGTTTGGACTCTCAGGCTCTCGGTGCTACTCTCGATTTGTGCCCTTAGCGTCTCAGTACCTCTCTCCATTTCTGCCCTAAGTGTCTCTGTTGATGTTTCTATGTCTGCCTTGGTGCCCCCACATTCATCGGCATGGCCCTTGAGGAGTGTGGCCATTTGCTGCTGTTGGACGATTAACTTGTCGAGGGACTGTTGCCTCTGCTGGGCCATGGCCATTTGCGGTGGTGTCACAGAGGGGCTGTTGTCCTCATGTTGCCTTGCCACAGGGCTTGGGGGGGATGGCCAGTCGTCGTCTTGTGGGTGCCCCTGCGTGGTATCCTCATGTTGTACGGGATGGGACAGACAGGGGGATTGGGACAGGTCATGGATGGATCTGACTTCGACATCCCCGTTTTCTGTGTCCGAGCATGCTGCCATCAATGGGGTGTCACCTATGGTGCTGCTGCCACCAGAGGCAGTGCCTTCTGTGGCATCCATTGGGGGGACCTGTGGTGGTGGTGTTGTGGGCATGCTGGCTGCTGGGGTGCCTGTTGATGTTCCCTCCTGTGTGCTGCCACCTGATTTGTGCTGCTGCCGTGTCTTGATGCGTGCAGCTGAGGTGGAGGGTCTCTGGCCATTGGTCTTGGCCCTCTTTGCAGGTGTGCTGGTAGGGGTGTCCTGTAGCTCGTCGTTTGGATCGGACCCTGTGGTGGAGTAAAGGAGGGCGAGGGTTATTGATGGGTCTGTGGGAATTGGAATGGCATTGTATCACATGCTTTGGGGTGGTACCTGAGGGTGATTTGGGTCGGGGACTTGGAGGTGCTTTGATTTGTGTGTGGAGTGAGGGTGCAGTTGTTTGGCAGCCTGCAGTTTGGGTGTGCCTGCTGCACGTGTAGTGCGTGTATTAGGGGTTTTTAATTATTTATGTATTTATTGTGGATTTTAACGTGCGCTATCAGGCCGATGTGTGTGGACGTTCTCCTGGACATGTGTTTCTGTTGCACTATGTGGACGCATGGTACTTCACATGGATGGACTGTGTGGATTGTTATATCTGGCCCACCTACCTGAATCTTCGGATGTCTGCACTCCTTTCTCCATCCCTCCGACTCCCTCGATGCTCTCCATTCCGATGGTGGAGGCACAGATTTCTTCCCAGGGGGTCAACTTGATGGTTGATTCAGGAACTCCCCCGGTGGCTGTGGCAATGTTGCGGTTGGCGGAGAGTATGCTGCGGACGCGTATCCGCAGGTCGTCCCATCGCTTGCGGCATTGCTGTGGGGTGCGGGGTGCGGTCCCCACCGCACTTACACGCTGTGCCACCAGAGCCCATATGGCCTTCTTGTTTGCAAGTGCCGTCCTGGTCATTTGCGTGCTGAAGACGACGGCAGCATTCTCCTGTAGGGTCTCTGTTAGCACGGTGAGTTCCTCGCGGGAGAAGTGGACCTGCCGCTTGCGATCGCACGCTTTCTTCGCTACTTTTCCCATTTTTCTTGGTTTCGCTAGGGTGGTTGACGGGGTGGGGTGTGTCTCAGGGTAGTGTTTTTAGTGGTTGTGTGGTTTTAGTGTATTTATAGGTGTACGCCGGGATGTTTCCCGTTCCGGCCCCGTGTTTTGACTCCCGTTTCCGTATATTTCCGGCCACCGTACTTTCCGGTAGGCGCACACTGCGGTGACCGCTAAGAGGGGTGGCGGTATTGCACCTGGGGCGCCGTACGGCGGCGGTGTGGGCCGTTTTGGGGTCATTTCCGCCATCGCGGACTTTGCACTTCCGCCATGCCGTGGTGCTCGTGCTCGATGGGTCGGAATGGGCCGCAGTTTGCTCCTTCGTGCTATGGCGGAAACGCTATTTACGCTGTGGCGGTCCGGTCAGTCGCTTTCCGCCAGGGTCGTAATGAGGGCCATAGTCTTTTAATAAAACAGACTGTTTTGCTCTAGAACCTGTAGAGCGCTCTTTTGCTCGCAAGCTAGTTTTGTGCTTAAATAATATATAAAAATAACAATAATAATTTAAACAATATAAGGACTTAGGCAGCTGCAGTATGAAAAAAACAAGGAAGGTAACTGGCTAACTAGGTGAATATTTATAGAGCGCAACATATTACCTCGAAAGGGGTATCATGGCGCTAAGCTCTTATTAGCATATCCACCTCAGCCACTTCATTAGTTACTTCGGAAAGAAAAGAGTCTTCAGGTTGTGTCTGAATTCAAGGTCAACAGTGATTAGACATAGTCATAGTGGAACAGCATTCCACAATTTAAGGACCAAAGTATTGACCACCCCATCGTTGATATCTAAATGTAGGGGGTCAATAGTAGCTCCGCTGTTGCAGACCTTAGATGTGTCCCTGGTGAGTAGAAAGAGAGGCGGCTTTGAACGAAAGGGGAACCTGTTAGTTACAGGCTTTATGAGCCGACATAGTGCCTTGAACTCAACTCGTCTAGCCACAGGAAGCCAGTGTAAGGTTTTAAGTGCGCCATAAATGTGATCTCTGCGATTTAGCTTCAACAGCCATCTGGCAGCAGCATTCTGAATCTATTCAAGTTTTGTTTGCCCCTTCTTTGGGAGTGACCCAAAAAGACAACATTAAAATAGCGAAGGCGACTTGAGATAAAAGCCATGAGTAGATGAATACCTAGCTGAAAAAGGAAAATAATCAGGAATTCTTTTCAATAATCTGAGGTGAAAGAAACAGCTTCTTGTAAACTTGTTAATCTGGGTGGTCATGGAGAAAGCTGGGTCAAACCAGACTCCTAGATTACTAACCGGTTCTGAAGGTTGAGGACGACGTTTCCACAATGGAGGCCATTGGTCATTGTAACAGACAAAGGGTGAATCCTGAGGTGGAATTTTTACAAAACTTTCTTTGAGTGGAGCACCCGAGAGTGATGGCCACTTTACTGATGTTCTTTTTAATTGTATTATTGTTTTTATAAAGAACTTTATTGCCAAACCCAGATTTACCTGAGTCCTTCACTGCTTTTATGGTGCTTAGCTGACCCATGACAGTGGGGCCAATTTATGAATTTGCCGGGGTGTGCTGGTGCACACAGTTTAAGTGTAAGAGGGATCGAGGCAGTGAGCAAACTGTGTGCAGGTCCGACTCTGGGTCTCCGGCAAGTGTCCGGAACCAGAACACCAATGCGCCCAGCTCCCTTGCCCCCACAGTGATCTTCCTCAGGGGCTTGGTGGCAGGTGGTGCCCTACAGGCCAAACAACCTAATGCAGAAGTGAATCCTGTAAAAGTGGAAAATGCAGGCATTGACACCACAAACGACAAACCACGGACCCGGCTGGATTGCACATGGACTGTGGCAGACACCAGCAGCAGCAGAGATACACAAAGTAAAGACATGAATGGCTCCTTACAAGGACTCCAAAATCGGCCAAACCGGGAGTTAACTTCTCTATATGAGGGATAAGAGCGGTTATGCTCTAAAGACAGATGCAGCTCCTCATGAAAGGCTATTGGCTGCGAAGCTAGAGGTTCATGGGTTTCAGAGCTCTCGGGGTGACACAGCATATGAAGAGTAACAGGGGAGCCAAAACAGTGCCCTCGCTGGAGGAGCAGAGCCAGCCACCTCAGAGTGAGCCGCTGACACACGGAGCGCCGCTTGGCAGCGTTTGTTACTGTCCTCAATGCACACCGCTCTTCTTCACCCTCGTTTCATAATGTCCTCTCTTCCGGGCTCCTCCATAACCACTGTATACAGGGAGGAATCACACAAGAAAACCCTTCAAATAATGAATGAAGCAAGCCATAAAATAAACGGCCAAAACATATGACTATTACAGTCTAGCCCTTTCATACATTTCTACATAACAAGCATACATGGCCTCAACACATTCAGGGACTCATTTTGTAAGCCCTGGTGTGCAAAAGTAAGGTGTAAAAAAGCCAGGCGTTAGCCATTTACACCTTACTATTATGCTCCCGGGCATTTAAGAGCCATTTGGAGTCAGAGAAGGGCACCAGAAGGAATGCTTTATCGTCACCCTGCATTTTCATGCTGGAGTTAAACTAATGGATTCCTATGGAATCCACCTCTATTTAGCACCTGGTTCCAAATTCAATTCATGAATTTGAATTCACCATGGTTTGCTCAATAAATGCAAACACAATCGCAGCAGCCCATTTAATTAAATTGCCATTTGGTGCCAGAGAAAGCCAACACTAAAAACTGGGGCACTGGTGAATGTCAAGGTGTCAAGAAAGAGCAATGGGCTGCACATCCCCTAACGTCAGGGGCGTTGCTAGGGGGGGGGCTAAGGGGGCTATAGCCCCTGATCTTATGGTTATAGCCCTGGATAGAATCTCAGGAGCTGCAGCCAAAAGACTAGCAAGCCCCCAGTCCCAACAGTTCCGACATCAGCGTAGCCGCGGGTCTTTTCCAGACCTAGCAACTCCCCTGTCTAAAGTTACGCACTGAAGGTGCCATGAACCATGTTCCATTGCTGCAACATAGTGGCAGGGGTTCCTACTGCTGGGTGGTACCAGTATGGAGTTGAGTAAGGTCTTATTTGGACTTTGACAGATCCCTAAAATACGCTCATGTCTCCTTTCAGACACGGATGCCAACCCTTCTATGCCGCCAGGGCACAGTTTCAGCAAATCAGTTCTATTTGTTTCATCCAACAACCAACAGAAACGGATGTTGGTGAGATCCGAGAGCAGAACTAAATGACATATGGGAACGAGGGACAGAGAGAAGGGATGTTGGTCAGAAGTGAAAGCAGACTTAATGGCAGAAGGGGAAGCCCTGGTAATATGGACGGGAAGCAGATGAAATAAAATGCATATTAATGAACACTTCAACATCCTTGTGGTCAAGATATGTTTCAGCTACTAATTCTCCTTTCAGAACTGATGACTACCACTTCCATAGCATCTAGTTTCACGCTTATCGTCGGGGCTCTGCGCCAAGTTCAATCTCTAGTCTGGTTTTCCCCTTTGAAGGGTATCGGAAAGGATTGTGACAGAGAGTAGAAAGCACCTAATTTCCAGTAGCATGCTATTTGTATTCATTGATAAATAATTCACGGTGGCATAGTGCCATTTCATGAGCCATTAGGTTTGTGGAATGCTTGAACACGAGATGGAAATATTTGCTTAAATTGGTGATAAGAAGCAAGTTCGCTTTGTCAGATGAGGTTTGTCGGACTCTGTGGGCTTATCGCTTCATCTCTCACTCAGTGAGGGGGAGTGTGTGTTCTATCGAATTACTTTGAGCAAGGAAGGGTAGAATTAAAGTAAGGCCAGGATAGTATGACATTACGTAGTGGTCGCCACACAGGCAAGCAAGAAGGGTTTGGTTTCTGTTATGTGTGGTTTATGTAGAGTCTGTTGTTAGTTTTCCATTGTTATTGCCTTCATGTTATTTCAGTGGTGAAGGTTGGTATGTATGCTGTAGTCTTGTGCTGCCAAGGGGGACTGGAGTGCCGCATAAAGGCAATGGGTGCGGTGGCTGCGCCTAAGGCCTCACAGGGAAAGGGCATCTTTGGCATGCGCACCATCTGAAGTACCCGACATCTGTGCGCACACAAAGGAGCATAGGCTGAGGGGGAATGTGTGCCACTCTGCTCACCTGTGTTGTGGATGAACCCCTCTGTGTAGTCCGTATCAAGTAATATTAGCCCCACCAAAAATATCGCCGTATATATGGTCGTTGGGAACGTCAATAGGCAATATTTTTTGTAGGGATAATATTAGGATTTTTTGGGAGCAGGGTTTGCGTGGGTGTTCCCCGCTCCTTTTAAAATAATACACGGCAACCTGTCCATTCCTTAATATCGCTGCAAAAATATGGTGATATTTTTGTTTGGTGATATTTCTGCAGGGATATTAACACATGGACCCGTGTAGTCATGGACTGCACCACAATTATACATGCCCATGGCTAAGGGCTGGTCTCATTCATGTTCTAGAGGGATCACATGCATGTAGTTGTGGTATATGCCCACATTTATGGACTGACACAAGCGCTTCGTGCAGGTAAGCGCCCAGAGCTTTTTGGCATGCTTCTTTGTGGGTGGCTTCACGTGCAGGCCACATTATTACTCATTTGGGACACCAGTGGGTTAATTTTGCCGGTTAAACCATGAACGATGGTTTGAGATCGGCCACATGAGCAACATATATGCATCTGCTGAATAACAATATTCGTCTGATCGGAGGGGAATGAACTGTTAAACACATATTAGGCGCACAATGGTTCGGACGCCCCCACACAGCCTAAGAGAATATGAGACATGCGTGTCTTTTTAACACAAACTGTTGGTTTAAAAACACCAGACGACACCGTTTCTTCTTTCCCCGCAGTGTCACGCGAAGTCCGCGAGGACTATCCCTTAACATTTCACCACTTATACCCTTGGGTTGAAGACAATCTCCACGAGAGGGGGGGCAGGGGGGATCAACGCTAATTTTTAATTGTAATACCAGCCTTGCCAATAACAAGAATGGGCACAATAATGTCATTTTCTGAGAACACAATTTTATGTAAACTATGAATGTACGCACTATGGACCAGACAATGGAATTCCTGTGGTTCTTTCCACAGGTGTATGTACAAAATGCTACACTGAGGTTAAGACAAAGGTCAGTAGTATGTTTTTGGTATTACAATTCACTGTATTGAATCTGCATCAGAGAAAGTTATGTTGATTAGATAACATTAATTAGAATAATACCTGTTATATTTACAGGATGAACATACAGACTGGGAAAATGTATCTCAAATGCCCTGAAGCTGAACTATTAGTCCGAAACGCATTGGCATTAGTTGTTTGTCAACGATTTGAGTTTATTGAGACACTCTATTTGTTGAGTTCAATAATATTTGATGAACAATTTTTGCAAGACATCCTAGGGTGTCCGTCAAAGTAATTTACCATTGTAACTCGCATTTTGGTGAAATGTGGATATTTGTTTACCGTTGTTTCTGAAAATAGTTTCTGTTTGTTAGAAACACTTGTTGGTTTTGGAATTATTCTTTCATTTATTTGCTGACAAAATATACTGGACACTTCTTTGTTGCCACGATTTAATTTAATCTTGCATTGCATTGCCTTTGGCTCTTGCATAAACTGTCAAAATTATTATTGAAGTTGTAGAAGCTTGGCATGCTTTTCTAGAAAATGGTGTTGAAGATGTTAAATTGTCTTACCATAACTTTAAACAGGGCATAGCCCTCTTAGGAGTGCAAGAAAGTTTCCCCGTTGGCAACAACGGGCCATTTTTGTGTTTAGTGGTTCCCTACGGAGTCTCTTATGGCCTAGAGACCTATTACCTTCTCGCAACTGAAGTTTAAACTCTCGCTTGAACCAAAAACATGTATTTATTGGCTTAATATCTTCAAAGAAATGTTAAGAATCTATGACTATACAAGTAGTGCCCCTCTCTACTCTCTCTTCCATTACGTGGTGGTCCAACATAGACAAGCAAGAAGGATTTGGTTTATGTTGTGTGTGGTTTATGTAGAGTCTGTTGTTAGTATTCCATTGTTATTGCTTGATGCATTTGCGTTCCAGAGCCAGTAGTTAGTTAGCTTCTGGTTTGTAAGGGGGATGGTGGGTGGGTCCCTTTATCCATGAATCCGTTTTCACATAATACCTGCGTCATGTTATTTCAGTGGTGAAGGTTGGTATGTATGCTGTAGTCTTGTGCTTCCAAGGGGGACTGGAGTGCTGCATAAAGGCAATGGGTGCGGTGGCTATGCCTAAGGCCTCACAGGGAAAGGGCATCTTTGGCATGCACACCATCTGAAGTACCCGACATCTGTGCGCACACAAAGGAGCATAGGCTGAGGGGGAATGTGTGCCACTCCGCTCACCTGTGTTGTGGATGAAACCCTCTGTGTAGTCATGGACTGCACCACAATTATACTGTGCGGGGCTAAGAGCTGATCTTATCCATGTTCTAGAGGGATCACATGCATGTAGTTATGGTATATGCCCAAATTAATGGACTGTTAAGTTCTTAAGCATTCAATATGCACTGCAACAGCCTATCCGAACTAGTGAGCGTCATGCCGCGCAGAGCAATAGTTGGGAGCGGAGTACACATAAGTACTGGGACTGCCTGGAGGAATTTTCTCACTGAATAATCTTTGCACTATGCTTCATGTTGCAGGATTTCCATGTTTCCCCAGCCAGGCGCAAGTCCCCCCCTCCCCCCCATGAACCTTCTAAAGATGGTATTTGGTGCGCAGCATGTTTGCTACGTTGTGCGGTGCTTGCCGTACTTACAGTGGTAGAAGGAGGTCCCTGGAATACGTCTGCAGGCATGCCAGTGCAATGTGCAAGGCATCCTCAATGGGCAGAGTGGCATGGGCACACAGGTGTGCACCTGCACACACAGGACTTTTGGTAGGTACGTCGGCCCCCAATGTAGATCTCAATGTGTACTCTGTGATGCACCCATGAGGAAGTATCACATTAACTGCCAGGGCTTCCTGAGAAGTCTTGTCCCAGCTGAGGCCGCACATTGCTTGCAGTAAACAGGATTGCAGATGATCACACTGTAACTGTGGTACAGGTTACCATTTTTCTTGTAACATGGTCATTGCATACTGAAGTTACTTCAGAGTGCCAAGAGGCGAAAGGGATAGTAGGGAGGGGGTACAAAATCAGTGAAAAAAGAAAGAGGCAGCCATTAAAATTAAAAAGTACTCCTTCACAGCAATTCCACGAATTTAATTTCAGGTAAAAAGGGTATCACAAGATATAGTTTGTGAACTATGGTCACATGCTGAGGTTGTCAATGATCCATCTAGAAGGCTCTGCGGAAAAGGAACATTTTCAGCGATCTTCTGAATATGAGGTGGTCTGGTTCAAGTCCCAATTCTGCAGCAAGGGTATTCCATAGTTGTGGACCCAGGATGGAGAACATCTTTTGTTTTAGTCGGCTTGTGTGTTTGACCATGAGGTTAGCTGACTTGGACTGGAGGATCCTATTCCGTTGGTGGTGCTTGAGTCTGTTGGTGAGGTGCTTAGCTCCTTTCCTCCTGTAGGCTTTACAGCTGAGGCAAAGCGTCTTGAAGTCTATTTGTTGTTGCACAGGAAGCCAATGAAGAGCATGAAGTGCATCACCCTTGATGTACGATCAACATTATTTAGACCCATGATTAAACAGACCACCCTGCTTTGCAGGGTTTGGAATTTCAGAATGACCTTATTGTTGAATCCGCTGAATATACTCTGGCAGTGGTCTCATGTGGATATCACCAGCCCAGGGAGGCTTAGATCTTTTGTTGGAGGTCCAACATTGAGAGGAGTTTTCTCAGGATATCGAATTAGGGGTGGCAGCTGCTTTCCAGTGCAAAACACGTGGGAAAGAAAACAATATAGCAAGGTGTACTAAAGTGGAACTGTTATAGAGTCAAAAGAATAGAACAGGTGTAGTTGTGTTTTGGCATCAAGAACAGAACAAGAGAACTACCAATCTCACCAGAGTGCTTCGTCACACGCCATATTTTAATACCAGTACCAGTCACCCCCAGAATGCAGAATATGACTGTTATGTTAAATGATAAATGTTAAAGGTATTTGTACCACGCACCGTCACCAACGGAGTTGGTCCCCAGGCGCTCTCGACTGCAAGAACGTCCTTACTTTCTCATAGTGTTGCGTATCTGAGTTACTTGACTAGATCCAGAACCAGAGCAGACCTTCTGGGAGCCAAAGAAGATTAGGCCAGTGCCCCCTTCTCCCTTAATTAGATGAGCCGCGGTGAGAATTATAACACTGGCAGGACTTCACCCAAATAGGTGGAGGTGGCAGATAGTAAGCACCTCTATATGATGCTTGGTAACGGGAGTCAGGAGCTACAAAAGTTGACAAGAACAAGAATGTCAAAAGATTACATATCTAGATCAACCCCTTACTTATTCTCCCCTTCAGTACAATTGTTACCTTAGATAAGAATGGCGGCCGGGCTACTATCTCTTACATAACCGCTCGGAGAATGTCAAATTTTATGCCCACCTCGAATGCATTATAAGACAATTGATAGAATAACTAGTTGCATTTTAATGTATTGCATAGGATGAAATAATCTGAAAATGGTGATAGTTTGAGAATATTTTATTCAATGGGAATGCTATTGTTTTTTAACATTTTTAGATAGTAGTTATTATTAAGAGGAAACCTTTTCTTAATATCAATTGCTTATGTATCTATAACAGAATGTATTATCTTTGTATGACTGTAAATCAAATGTCAATTGAGCAGGGGTTGTATGGTTTTTATGCAAGTATAATATTGGATCACATTTGATGGTATTATTTTTCCGAAATAAATCTAGTTTTGAATGACTGACTGCCAAATGCTAGCACACAAAATAGCCTAGCCTCCAGGAGGCAGAAAATACCAGTAGGGCAACATAGGTGCCCCACAGGTAGGGTCGGATTGTTAGTACAGGGGACTGGAAATGGTCAGGTGAAGAGGTGCTGGCTATTCTTTGATTGAAGAGGCCCCTGGCAGAGGTGTGTGAAAGTACAATTAGTCAACTCGGGTAGCCATTTAATAATGAAAAACAAGAACACTGCAGTGGCATATCAAACACAAGTACAAAGCCAACTGTGAATGGGGGAGTCATAGTCATGATAAAAACAGCAGAGAGCTTCCTGCGGTGAAGGCGTGTCTTAGGTTTGGGCCAAGGGAGAACCTTTCCAGAATAAGCTGTACATTCCTCAGGTAGCATGTGCATGTTTGCGGTAGAAAGTATAGGAGAGAAAGTGGAAGAAGGTGTAGAAGGAGAAGAAGATGATGACAGTGCTCGCCGTAGTGGGAATAAACAAGAAGGCTCCTGTTTACCTATGATTGTAGAGGGAATGTTCCTGGACACTTTTTTGTTTTCTAGACTGACATATATTACTGTCTTAAATATATGTTTGGGAAGGATCTTGATGGAAATATACAAGGCCTCATTAGTCCAGATATACAACCAAAACATTCAAGAACTTCCCCATGGATGCACTGGGAGGAAACCTCATCACATGGGCCTTTATGTCCGACCCTTCTGAGAATGTCAAGTCCCCGGCTCGGTGCACTCAACCATATTCTGAGGACACCAGCACGAATTTACCACTGAAACTTAGAGTAAAAAACATAAGCCCTTCATACCTTCGTACACACAAGAACTCATCAACAGCAAGCATACCATCCACAGGCAAGAAAGGCTATGGTAGAAATCTCACCAACAAGTAAACCTCATCACTCGGACAACCCTTTATTTTTCATATTGGACACTCATGACCACAGTCGAAGCCCAAAAGATGCTCATCATCATAGTCACAGCACATACAACACTCATGACCACAGTCAAAGCAAACTACTAGAAAACATCAATCGTGGAAGCATCCAACAAGAGCAGAATGATCTTCCAAGCCGTGAAGGACTACATCAACCCCTTGCCAGACCCTGCAGTACTGCAATCCACTGCCAAATGCAATGCAATCAACAACCTCTTCACAGACAAGATAGACAAGATTAGGCAACACATTGATAGGTCCAAAAACACCACAGACATCCCAGATTGTAACATATCAAGAGGGATCAAATTCAGGACCATCAACACTTTTACAGCACTTAACCCCACCACCTACAAAAACAACATTCTCACCCCATGGACTGTTATGGTCAACACAGGTGAAGCACTTACACCACTTCTCAATCTCATTAATGCATCCCCTTCCCAGATGAGCTGAAAATGGGACAGACCCCCCTCCTGCTAAAGAAACCCACACGTGGCGTAGATGACCTGGCCACACATCTACCCTTCATCAACAAAGTGATTGGGAGCACAGTCACCATCCAGATGGACAAAAGGGTCCCTAAACGCAATCTCCTACAGGACCACCACTTTGATTTCTGGATACAATGCAGCACAGAGTGAGCCACCATTCAAGTTATCGATGATGTTCTACACTGTTAGGCAGAATCATATGCAGTACCCTTTGGGAACACCACACACAATTAAGACTACAAGTGACAGTACAAATTCACCTTTGGTACAAGCCTTTACTACACTAAAGTGGTAGCGATGGCTGAGCAGCCAGACTTATCTCAAGAGTAAAGTGAGCAGTATCATAAGTTACACAAAGGACAGCAATTGCTATGGTTCAAACAAACACTGACTCAAGGTTTCTGAGTAAAAGAATATACATTTATTGACACAATCATCTGTAAAACAGTTCACTAATGTAAAACAGCAGAAAATCACAATATTAATACACTACACACCACCCAATGAATACTGGACAAGTTAAGCTCAAAATGAAGTGTGAGCAAAATGGCACTCCAGCAATTTAAAAAGGGAGGGAAAGACAAGGTTATTCAAAATCAAGCAGCACCAACAAGTAAGTAGGCAGGGCAATCTAGAAAAGGCTTACTACAACTAGGATTCAAATAAATAGGCCTGGGCCAATGTCAATGGTTCAGAGTCTTTGCAGAGGATCACACAGTTCAGAGTAGTTTGCGGTTAAATCTTTGCCAAGAGTTCGAAACAAAGTTGGTCGGAAGAAGGTTTATTTAAAAGAGTAGAGAAGGACAAGCCCTCGGGTTAGCGAAAGATTTCAAATACTTTCACTGCGGTTGGATGGAACAAACGACCGAAATTGAACAGTACCTTAGTAGTAGAAGAATGCTGTAGCTGAGGCAGAAGTTCCTGGCAGATCCTGCAGGATCATGGTTCCTGAAGCGACTGTCGGACTGATACGAAGGAGGAAGACTGGAGGATCCTGCACTGCCCAGGGAAGAAACCAGCAGCAGAGCAAAGCGACAAATAAAAGGTGCGCTCCTTAAAACCCAAACAGGGTCCGGTCCTCCTGGCTATCCGGTTCACTGCAGCGATGCACAGCAAATTCGACCAGGGGAGGGAGGCCTTGCTTGGTGTTTGGCGAACTGGTTGGTCCCACCAGCTTAGGGGAAGAAGATTCCTTGCAGATCTTCTCTGTCGTCGAAGTGTTGGAGATTCGGACCACCGCCGCAGGGCTTCACCGGGAGGTTCAGTAGTTGCAGTAGTCCTTTTCCTTCAGCTCCTCTTCAGTTCTCTCGATCCAGTGGCGACTCTCCCTTCCAAGTCCCAGAGACCTGCTTTTTATGCAGCTTTCCCCCATTCACACAGCCTGGCTGTCAATCACACAGCAGGGTGGCTGTCCTGGCAGGACAGTAACCTAGCCAATCAAACAAGAGTGCGACTTGGGTTTCCAAGGAGACCCTGTGCAGGGGGCCTAAAACCCCTCCCTCACATCCTGTCTACCTCGACTCTCAGGCACCTAAGGAGCGTTTCTGTGCAGAAGCCCGCCAAAGGACGTTGAACAAAGGAACCAAACCTGGTTTGGCACGCAGAGTACAACACGAGAAAGACCTTTACAAAAAGAAATGGCCCATAAACTCAGCCGGAACCAAATAAAATTAAAAGGGGTCCAGCGGATTAAAGTTTGAGGCTACTAACTTAGCTTGGCTATTTTCATAGTCCACTGTAGGGAAAGAATTGTAGATACCACTGCCACCAGGAAAATCTTAAAGAAAGGGGAACGAAATAATGTTCCATGAGAAACAGATAAAAAGGGATAACTGTTAAACCTTTCCAGTATTCTATGGAAGATAGTTTGTACTGGGTCTGTGAATTTAAAAAGACTAATAAAGTCAATGGCAACTTTACATGTTCTGGCAGGCAGTAGTCAGTCCCAGAAAATGGAGTTTAAAGTGGGAAGTCTGAAAAAGACAACCCTGTGTCACTGCACTAAAGGTGCTGTGTGACACAGTAAAAAGATGATGCCTATGGAGTAGGTGAGGCTCCACAGTCTATGAACACAAAAAATGTAAAACACACAGCAAAACACATTTAAGAGTGGGAAAAAAGGCTCACACTCCTACCAGGTGAAACGAATAAATCCTAGAAATCCAGCAAAGCAGCTGAGGGACTACGTAGGTAAGGGAAATTAGCCATTCTGGAGAATTCTCCCTAAGATCCACATCCTGGACCAAAGGGACACCTGCTTACTCATCCTATTGAACTTCTCTGCCACCATTGATACTTTTAACCATGGAGCCCTCCTGAAGGTCCTAGCCACACGTATGGAATTTCGATGGAAGTCCATCAGGGTTCACCTCTATAAGAGAGACCAACTCATCCAGCTGGACCCCAACAGATCCAAGCACTGCCCAGTAACCTGCAGAGTTCCACATGGCTTCATCCTGCCTCTGTTAACCTCAACCAGTACATGGCACGTTTGAGGGGACTCCTCACCCACACTGACAACAAGACACAGCAATATGGAAATGACAAGCAGCTTTACCTAAAGATCAGTTGCATCAATGACATTCATTGACTGAAGCCCTGTCTGTCTCACATCCAAGCGTGGATGTTAAGTGCCTACCTGAAACTCAACCTGACAAAGGCTGAAATCATTCTCCATGGAAATCCAACCAAGTATGCACATGTACAGAAATGGCTGACTGGCACAACTTTATATTAATTCATACCTCAACTCTCACCCCATTTAAAGTCTCTCTGCTTTTCTATCAACTATGACGTCTCATTCAAAACGCACATCGCCAAGAATGTCCAAGCATCATTTTATCGGCTTGTGCTCCTGCAAAATCAAGCCTGCCCCGACTTTCAGAAGTTGTCTAAGCCATGAAGATCTTGCAGCTGGATGGTGGCATCACCCTCCTCCCAGGAGTCCCAGATTGTACCTTGGCCTCTCTGTAAGATGTGCAGCATGCTGCAGCATACCTCACTGCAACACTGGATTAAGAAAATTTGACATCACTCCCATGCTCAAGTGGCTGCAGTGGCTACCCCTTCAAGCACACATCATATTCTAGACAGCCTGCATTACCTATATAGCAGTCACAACCAAAGCATGACTCTAACTGTACAAGAAACTCAACATCTCCAGATGCCAATGCAATACCAGAAGCCACAACAACGCCTGACTGGAAACTAAGAACTGCAAGAGGGAAAGCAAACAGAACATTGACCTTTTTCTGCTATGCACCCTGTCTCTAGAACAAGATACCAATTAAGATAATACTGTGCCCCTCCATCCTACACTTCAGGAAGGAACTGAAAACACTACTCTTCAAAGAACATCTCACCAATCGATGACTAGGGTCTGCATGCACATGCTGAGGGTCTACCTCTACCAGCCAAAGGTAGTTAGCCACATTACTTTTAAAATAATAAACTGCTAGCCGTGGGAAATCAGTTGTGCTCCACTTACCAGAACCTTTGAACACCTCAGACTCATTTGACCAACCCTCTTCAGGGATTCTCTCTCAGTCCCAACTGTCAGAATGGTTTTGAAAGCTCCCCCACAATTGAATCACACAAATGACACTCACATGGGCCGTTATCAATAGGACAGGCATCTCTGGTCACTGCTGTGTAGAATGGGTCACCCAAGTCAACAGAGGCTGGCCAATGGAAGGGCACTGATGTCACAACACACCACAGAAGGATAGATATGTAACCTACTACTCTACAGTGGCAGATCCCTGCGAAGCAAACATACATAGAGAGGAGAAACAAAGCTGACTACAAACCCTCATTGAAGCATGGGTTTAGAGGTAGGGTTTCAGCATTGTTTTTGCTGTCTTCTCTGTGAGTGAAGGTATATGCATGCAGACCCATCCTGAGCTATGTGTATGCCTCACAACGCTCCCCATCTCTCGCTAAGCACTGTGCAGGCAAAGTCATCATCAGGTACTGCGTGTTCTGGTAAAGGATAGTTTGGACCAGGGGTTCTCTGAGAAAACTTTTTACGGCCTACCGGGGCCTTAAGGGTAGTTGGCGCTAGGGCCGTCCCTCTCTATATGATTCCCACCGTTTTACCCCCTCCCTTGCTCGGGTGTCCTTAACAGGGATGTTAGTATCTCAATAGCGGGGACACCTATCTGATTGATGTTCTATCTGGTTCTATTAGTGGCTTCCCTAAAGCAATGGCTAACTGACTCCCTAAGGGCGTGTTAAGTGCCTACCCGAAACTCAACCTGACAAAGGCTGAGATCATTCTCCATGGAAATCCAACCAAGTATGCACATGTACAGAAATGGCTGACTGGCACAACGTTATATTAATTCATACCTCAACTCTCACCCCATTTAAAGTCTCTCTGCTTTTCTATCAACTATGACGTCCCATTCAAAACACACATCGCCAAGAATGTCCAAGCATCATTTTATCGGCTTGTGCTCCTGCAAAATCAAGGCTGACCCGACTTTCAGAGGTTGTCTAAGCCATGAAGATCTTGCAGCTGGATGGTGGCATCACCCTCCTCCCTTGGCCGCTCTGTAAGATGTGCAGCATGCGGCAGCATACCTCACTGCAACACTGGATTAAGAAAATTTGACATCACTCCCATGCTCACAGTCTTTCCCAGACATAGCCCACAAAGTATTCTAGGGATTTATGGATGGTGCCTTCTTTCACTAGATGTCACCCTTTCGTCTCATACACACATTCTTACTGGTCCCTTCACTACACTGGCTTTAAGATAGTCTCCTCCTGCTGTGCTACTGTCACTCTGATCTCTCACTCCGCCTTTCCAGCGCCACCCTTTGATCTGACTTCTTCTCTTACTCCTCAACTCCTTTACTTCTTACTGTTGCTACCTCCTGTTACCTCCATTGTTATCCTTGCTCCTTCCTCCCAATCTACATCCTTACTGCTTGAGATTCTTCTGTGATAATTCCTCTTTGCGTCTACCACTGCTCCTATTCTTCCACTCCCTGTCGCTCTTCCTACTTCTGTCTCCACTGCTGTCCCTAATCTGCTATTCGTTCTACCCACTACTCCTGTCATCACTCTACCCTTCTTTTCACTCACTACCACCCATTACTACCAATTGAGCACTCTAATACCTTTTTTCTCTCACTCATTACTCCTGCTCCCTACTATATCTACTCCCAACTACACTACTATCTCTGCCACTACTACTACTACTACCACTCCACTACTCCTACTCCTACTCATCACGCTCTCCACTCTCACACCCACAACACTCCACAGACCCCCTCTCTCCAATAGCCTCTGCACTCCTTTCGCTCTCGCGGACGTCCTCCACATTCTGTCCTCACCCAACTAACCTACACCCAACCACTCACACACAAACACACACACTTACTTAAATACCCCCCACCCACCCAGGATTGGTCCATTTACCGTATCGAATAGTTTATCTGTCTGGCGGAGGTTTGTCCAGGAGAAGGAATTTGGAGGCTTCAAAAGGGCTTGTAAATCCTGCTCTCTCCTTGCACTATGTTGCTGCTGCATTTCTTTTTTTTTTAATAATTAACTTTTTTAGCAGTCAATCTGATACAAAACAGTAGACACAGTACAAGGATTAATACTGATTTTAACCTTTTATCAGTAATTGTTGAGCAAACAATCTTACCCAAAAGCACACAAAGATTGTGGCAGCCATATCATAACTTTCTGGCATTGCTTCGTCAGTTCAGCTCATTAGCAATTGGGGCTTGCTTTCACCTATGGCAACAGAGGTCCCCTCCGTGAGGGCAGCGCTTGCTTGTCCTCCACTACAATCCACCCACACACAGGCCCACATTCTCCTGCCCGTAAACCTACTGGGGTCTGCGCTATATTTATCAAGGAAGACAGACCATTCCATTTCGCTAGTCATGTATCAACCCCATCAAAAATTCCATGTCATCCATTTCCCTGGCTTTTCCAGACCCACTACTGCTGTCCTGGGAGCGATGCCCTTTCTCATCTCGCCGAAAGACATGTGCGCGCAGCCAATAGCAGGAAATGCAACATGTGAGGGAGTTTCCTCCACCCCCCATCTCTTACTTCCAGGCCAAACAGCACCAATAAAGGGTCCAGGCTGCGCCCTACTCCATCTAAAATCCTTATCCAACCCAGGGCCTCCTTCCAGAATCTTTGCACCATCACACATGACCACCACATATGCCAATGGTCTGCCTTCTGCCACATCCCCTCCAGCATCTGGGGTCCACCCCCGGGAACTTTTTCCAAAGGCATATCGGGTCCCACTGCCATCTATAAAGTAATTTAATACCATGCAGTTTATACTGCCACGCTACGGATGTCTTTATGCACGCTCCTGCACAATAACCCCCATAGTTTGTCATCAACATCCATTCCCAGATCCTCTTCCCACTTCCTCCTACACCTCTCTGTATCTCTCCGCCTAAAAGAGGGTCCGGTACAGCTTTGAGATCAGGCCCTTCATGGACGTCTCAGTGCTCAGCACTTTCTCAGTCTCCGTCAGCACCTGTTGTATCTTCTCCTTCCGCTTAGCTGCCATCAACTCACCTTTCAGTTGGAGATATTTAATCACTGACAGCCTGCCAATACACAGACTCTCACCAAGTGTCGCGATGTCCGCAAAGACATCTCCTTTCACCACCTGCCCCAATCGCTCCAGCCCTGCGTCACACCAATCCTGAAACCGGGACGGGTCCTGGGTGTCATCCCTAATTGGGAGGGCCCATATGTGGCTTAGGGGGGAAGGCCAAGTCGTGATGTCAGTCATTTCTCTTTTCTGCTTCCAGTGTCCACAGTGGACCTTGGATCCTGTGTACCCAGGCGAATCGGGGTACCACCCTGTGTAGGGCCCAAAGCCACTCGTCCGCCGTTACCGGCCTCAACCACTGGCTCTCTATGTGCACCCATTGTTTCTGCCCATCAACCCTCATATGAGGGACTATCGCCCTGAATTGCGCTGCTCTGAAGTATGTACGGATGTCAGACAGCCCAACTCCCCTCCTCTCTTTCGGCTGCACCAGTGTCTTGTAGGACACCCTCTGCTTCTGCCCTCCCATTTGAATCTCATAATGCTAGTTTCAAAGTGGAGGTCAGGCATTGCAATCGGCAGTGTTTGGTATAGGTATAGGATCCGCAGCAGCAGTTTCATTTTGACAGCATTCAGTCTGCCAATCCAAGACAGAGTCAGCCATGACCAGGCCTCCATGTCATCGAAGAGCCTTTGCACAACTTGGGGTAATTGATCAAGAACAGGTCGCCCAACTTTCTGGGTATTCAAACTCCCAGGTATTTACGCTTATGTTGCTCAATCGGTATCCCCAGGGCCCTGAGATCTTCTCTGTGTTCCCTCTTAGAATGACGGAAGGGGACGAGGGCTGACTTATTGATACTTATCTTGAATACTGACACCATTCCATATTCCCCCAGCACCCTAATTACACCCCGAGCAGAGCTACCGATATTACCAATATGGGGGAGGATATCAACCGCGTATAGGCTCAACTTGTACTCCTCTTCGCCCACCCTTATGCCCTTAATCTGCACTGTTTGCCTGATATTAATCCCCAGTGGCTTGATAGACATGGCAAACAGAAGAGGGGACAATGGACAGCCCTGCCTCAACCTCTCCAGAAGCGGAACTCTCTGGATGTCATGACCTACAGAACGCACCGCTTTTGGACTTCCTGGTCCTTGTCTCAACGGGGCTTACACTCTCTGGTACTCCCAACATGGCCATCCAGTGTGAAACACCTTCCTCGCTCTACACGTTGGACGTAGCGTGTTCTATTAATAGACCACGCCCCCCGTGGCTCTGTGCGTCTCAATGCTATTGTGAAGTAGCGACCAGACGTGTGCTCCGTAGCTCGCAGTATTCTTATCCTTGGTTCTATCCAACCAACCCCATTCCTAGTCCCCTTCCCTTCTTTCTTGCTTCCTGGACTCGTGTACTGAGTAGTGCACTCTCTTAACTTCCTGGATTCCTGGATCATTGCATCCCGGAACTTTGAACGCACGCTGGAGTCGGAAGAGACTCGTGCAGCCTTATTCAAGACCCGATCCGTCCGCAAGAAGGCATCGACCAAGAAATCCAGAAAAAATCGGACTCAGGTGAGAAGGGGGGACCTCCTTGACAGTTTGAGACGCCACCCGACCGAACTCGATATGGACATGGAAGCGGCCGTCCAGGACCTGATGCGCGGCATGCAAGAGCTATCAAACGAGGTACAGAATCTAAAGGCGGAAAACGCCGCTCTCAAACAATTAGTTATATCCCGGGATTCTGCCACAAAATAAAGTGTGTTGCTGGGCGGCATAGTGGACAAATGCGATGGGTCGGCAAAAAACCTTTGTGGATTCCTGGATTCATGTTTGGTCCACTTTACTTTTAAGCCCTACTGCTTTTCGACTCCCAGGGCTAAGGTGGGTTTCATAATTTCTCACCTTTCAGGAAATGCCTTAACTTGGGCTATGCCCCTCGTTAATTCCGGCGATGCTCTCCTAGATGACTATGATGGGTTCATACAGGCCCTTAAAACCATTTTTGACCGCCCAGAGCAGGTCTATAGTGCCCAGGAACGCCTGTTAGACTTTCAGCAGGGATCCCAGGGTATGCTCACCTATGTAACCCGATTCAAGCAATTAGTCAAGGAAGCTGATTGGTCCCATGAGGCGAGTTATATACCCTTTTCAGGAGAGGACTGAATGAGGAGATTAAGGATGAGTTGGCCAGAGTGGCTCGCCCAAGCTCATTCCAGGCACTAATAGAACTTGCCATGCAAATAGACTTTCGTATCCAGGAAAGGAAGGCAGAGAAGAAGAAATCCAGAGGAAATCCTCCGAAAGTGTCCTTTGAGAACACCACCAAGACGGACACAAACCCAGGCTCAGTCACTGAACCAGAACCCATGCAGATAGGAGCCTTCCGTGGACCTATATCCCCGCAAGAAAGGATGAGAAGGATTCATACGGGGTTGTGCATGTATTGTGCCTCAGACAAACACTTGGTTAGGGAGTGTCCTCTAGCCCCTCCTCGGCGTTCGGGAAACGCCAGCTCCCGATCCTAGATGGAGCAGAGCTTCAGGAGAGAGATGTTTGCTCCACATCAATTCCATCCTTGAACTCTCCTGGACAAAACAATTTGGTGATACTACAGGCCTTCCTATCGCCCTCCAAGAATAAGACCTATTCCATTTTGGCCTTGGTAGACTGCAGAGCTATGGGAATTTTCATTGATCGAGATTGGGTTGTTAGTCATCATATTCCATACAAGACACGAAGCACCATGCAGCCGGTGGAAGCAATCGACAGAAGACCCCTCACTTCAGGACCCATAAGCCTGCAGACTAAAGAGATCCAGCTTTCTATAAACCATCACCAAGAGCAGATTAGATTCAACATCATTAATTCAGCTCACTACCCCATGGTATTGGGTATGCCCTGGTTACAGAAGCACAATCCGTATTTCAATTGGACAGCAGGATCACTATTCCTAGGCTCAGAGTTTTGTATGTCTCACTGTCTATTCCTGGATCCCACCTTGAAACCCCCTAAAGAGCCACCAAGAGATCAGCAAACACCATTCATGGTTTCCAATATCATACAAGTCCCTGAGGCCTATCAGGGATATGCTGATGTATTTTCAACTGCCATAGTCCAGGCCTTACCCCCTCACAGACCTGGAGACTGCGCCATAGATACAGATCCCTCAGCAGTGATTCCCTTCGGCAGAATGTTCATCCTTTCCTTCCGAACCTGAGAAAAAGGCCCTCCGAGAATACCTGGATACCAACCTTGAAAATGGCACCATAAGACCTTCAAAATCTCCAGCGGGTGCTTTGTTGTTCTTTGTTCCCAAGAAGGACACCAAGGAGCTCAGACCTTGCCTCGACTATCGTGGCTTAAATCAATGCACCCTCAAGGATCGGTACCCACTGCCCTTGATCTCGGATATGCTGGAAGCTGTGAGAGGCGCAGTCATATTCACGAAGTTGGATCTCCGGGGTGCCTATCATTTGATCCGTGTCCGGGAAGGAGACAAATGGAAAACAGCCTTTAGAACACCCTTTGGTCACTATGAATATCTAGTCATGCCCTTTGGACTAGCTAATGCCCCCACAGTTTTTCAACGTTTCATGGATAGGGTGTTTTCTGACATGTTATTCCTCTTCGTCATTGTCTATCTGGACGACATATTGATCTTTTCCAAGGACCTTCTAAAGCATGAAGAACATGTAAAGGCAGTATTACAACGACTCGGTGAACACAAACTTTTAGCCAAACCCGAAAAATGCTTGTTTGACGTTACTTCTGTTCACTACCTAGGATTCATCCTTAGCCCAGAAGGAATTGGTATGGACCCTTCAAAGGTAAAGGCCATACTGGCAGGGCCCGCTCCCACGTCCATGAAACAAGTTCATTCCTTCCTGGAGCTTGCCAACTTCTACCGGAAGTTCATATCCACCTTTTCCGAGATCGTTCAGCCAATCGTTGCTCTCTTGAAGAAAGACACCCCCTTTATCTGGTCTACACCGCAAGATAAGGCATTCCAACGTTTAAAGGCAGAGTTCACGCAAGCCCCCATCTTGGCCCAACCCAACATAAATCGACCATTCCTATTGGAAACGGATGCCTCTAACTACGCCATAGGAGCGGTCTTGAAGCAGGAATTTGAGGATAAACTGGAACACCCCATTGCTTAGCTTTCACGAACCCTGACACCCAGACACACTACTCCATCCTGGAAAAGGAACTGTTAGCCATCCGCCAAGCCTTCACTGAATGGCGACATCTACTTCTGGGTGCTAGATATACAGTTCAGGTCCGCACGGACCATCAGAATCTTCAAATTCTACAGTCATTGGAGTGTAGGAACAGTCGTCAGGTGCATTGGGCCTACTTCTTTGCCCAGTACCAGTTCCACATCACTCATGTTCCCGGATCACAAAACCTGATTGCTGACACCTTATCTCGACGTCCTGACTATGTAACTACTTAAGATAGGGCCTATCCTAAGATGTTTCCCCACACGATCTTTATAGCTCAAGCAGTCAATCTCCTGGAAGAAATTCGAGTGCAAACCCAATCCTCTGATCTGTGGAAGGATATTTCAAGGAAGAATCAATGGAACCTAAGAGTCAAGGAAGGATATTTATTCAAGGACAATGCACTGGTCATTCCCACACAGAAATTACAACAAAGAATAATAAACCTCTGTCATGATACCCTTCACTCCGGACATCATGGCATAACCAACACCCTCCGCCTCATACAAAGACAGTTTTGGTGGCCTGGAATGAAGACCAAAGTACAGCAGTACATCCAAGCTTGTACTATCTGTAGTCAAAATAAACATGATAACAAGAGACCGGCGGGTCTTCTACTGCAACCTACACTGCCAACAAGGCCATGGGAATTCATTGCTACGGACTTCATTGTGGAATTACCACCTTCCCGAGGATACACGACAATCATGGTTACCATTGACTTGTTCACTCATATGGCTCATTTTACATCCCTGTGTAAGCTACCATCCTCGTCCGAACTTGCTGGAATCTTCCTGGAACACATATTCTGTCTGCATGGACTTCCTTCCAAGATCATATCTGATCGAGGACCTCTATACATCTCACAATTCTGGAAACATCTCTGTCGCATTTTGGGAATCCAACGCACCCTCTCATCAGGTTATCATCCCCAAACCAAAGGGGCCACAGAACGTGCTAATCAGACCCTAGAGCAGTATCTTCGATGTTTTGCCACCAAGGTTCAGGATGACTGGTCGCTCCTGATACCCGTGGCTGAATTTTCCTACAACAATTCCGATCTTTCAGCACTTAAGACCAGTCCCTTTTATTTTAGCCAAGGTTTCCATCCATCAGTTCTACGCTCTGTTCTCCCTCATCCCACACCGGTACCTACTGTCGACTCCTGGATCGAAACCCTCATCAACGTACACCAGGAGGCCAAAGAAAACTTAGAGAAGGCCAGAACACAGACTAAGAGGTATGCGGATTCCAAAAGAAGACCAGGCCCTTCTTATGCAATTGGTGATCAAGCCTGGTTGTCCTCGAAATTACTACCCCGACATCTACGGCCAAAACAAGTTGGTCCCTCAGTACTATGGTCCATTTCCCATCAAGGAAATTATAAATCCAGTCTCATACCGGATCAGACTACCAGACTCCTAGAAGAAAATTCACCCAGTATTTCACACATCCTTATTAAAACCCTACATCCAATCCTCCCGGAAATCCTGCAGACCTCCTCCTATGCTGGTCAACAACCAACTGGAATATGAAGTATCCCGAATATGTGACTCCAGGTATAAACGGGGTCAGCTACAATACCTGGTTGAATGGAAAGGATATCCTCCTAGTGAAAGAACCTGGGAACCACTTTCTAATCTCAAGACCCCTGGACTGCTCAGATGATTTCACCTTATACACCCGGGCAAACCTGGAGGAACGGGTCTTCGGAGGAGGCATGCTGTCATGACCTACAGAACGCACCCCTTTTGGACTTCCTGGTCCTTGTCTCAACTGGGTTTACACTCCCTGGTACTCCCAACATGGTCGTCCAGTGTGAAACAGCTTCCTCGCTCTACACGTTGGATGTAGCGTGTTCTATTAATAGACCACGCCACCGCGGCTCTGCGCGGCTCTATGCTATTGCGAAGTAGCGACCAGACGTGTGCTCCGTAGCTCGCGGTATTCTTATCCTTGGTTCTATCCAACCAACCCCATTCCTAGTCCCCTTCCCTTCTTTCTTGCTTCCTGGACTCGTGTACTGAGTAGTGCACTCTCTTAACTTCCCGGATTCCTGGATTGTTGCATCCCGGAACTTTGAACGCACGCTGGAGTCGGAAGAGACTCGTGCAGCCTTATTCAAGACCCGATCCGTCCGCAAGAAGGCATCGACCAAGAAATCTAGCAAAGATCAGACTAAGGTGAGAAGGGGTAACTCCTTGACACTGGAGGTCTTTCTGTTGACCACCACCTGTGCCAGAGGGTCTGCATCATCCTGTCCCCGAGTCCCAATTTACAGAGTACTGCAAATAAGAAGCCCCACTCCACCCTGTCAAATGCCTTCTCAGCATCCAGGCTGAGGAGGACATAGTCCCTTCCCTCGCTCTGTGTGTATTCCATGAGGTTGAGGGTTTTACATACAGTGTCAGCCCCCTATCTTCCAGCAATAAAGCCAACCTTATCTGGGTGTACCAGGTGAGGCATTGCCCCTCCATGCCAGTGGCCAATATTCTTGTAAAGATCTTCTCATCAACGTTTAATAGCGGGATGGGGCGGTATGAGGGGCACATCGTAGGGTCCCTGCCCTCTTTGGGTATTAGTGTGATCAATGCCTTGCTGAATGATTTTGGCACATTGTCCGTCTCTAAGATGTTACTATATAACTAGTCCTGTGGCTAAGGAAGGAACCTTAAAAAATCCCAGAGTGTATCTGTCCTCCCCTGGTGATTTCCCGTTGGGGAGTCTGCTCATTGCTGCCTATACCTCCTCCACATTAATTGGGCTCTCCAGCATTCCCGCCTCAGCCTCCGTGAGTCCCGACATATCATCTATATTTGTCAGGTATAGCTCAGAGTCCCTGGCCACCCCCGTGCCTTCCGTATCATACATATTCTCATAAAATCGTGCAAAGCAATCAACAATCTCTTACGGCTTATCGTTAGGCTGTCCGCCCTCGTCATGCACTGCTGCAACCCATCTTTCTGTGCTCTAAATCTGTCTGCCAGCAAGGCTTTATTCCCCCTTCTCATAACATTTTTGACCAAGGTATTTCAGTTTATGCAGTATGTCCCCACTTTTTAATGCCTTCAGCTCTGCTCTCTTCATCTGCACCTGCACAAGCTCCTCATCATCGTACTCTTCCCCCTTGTGCACCCTAAACGTGCATTCTGTGATCTCTTTCTGTAACTTCTCCTCCTGCAGCTTACGCTCCCTTCCTACGCACTCCTCTCTCATTAATATCCCCCTCCAGGTAGCCTTCCCCGTGTCCCATACCACATTAATACCCATTTGCCCTGTATCATTAATTTCAAGGTACTCGGTTATGTCCGCTGCCAATTGCTCATAAAAGACCAAGTACCTGTACAGTGAATCATTAGATCTCCAGTGCGATCACCATCTGCCCAAGTACACTTCCTCGGGGATACAGGTCTGTAGAAAAGGACCACCTGCTAAAGCTCTGGGCACCTCTCCATCCGCTGAGCGCTGCTCCGCCTCCATGCAGCTGAACACTTTGCTCAAGCATCAGCACCGGTCGTTGCGCCAACACAGCAATAGATTTGGATGTGACACAGTTACTTGGAAATCACTGAGATGCTGGAAGAAGTCAATTACTCTTTCCCATGGATGCTGACTCTACAAGAGCCATCTCAAACTACAGAGAGTAATGCACCAAGACGTAGTAAGCCATTTCTCCCAATTCGTAGTGTTCAAAGTGCTTCAGGAAAAGCCGACAGCATGTGTTGTTACTCTGCGCCTTCCACTTCACAAAACACATCCCATCTCGCAGGTGAGTCTGCAGTCGTAGGCAGTGCCGATTGCCAAGGGTTTCTGCTGTTGTTGCAGAATTAACAAGTGCTTTCACCAATTCGAATTTGGCATCCTTAGAAGGCTTGTCTGGGTCCACTTGTCTGCCTATGGTGTAGTCCACAAATCCAAGACTGTTTATAATCAGCCTCTGGGCCCATGGCTGGTTTGCAATTGCTGTGGTATACTTGGAAATCGGCACACAGATACATCCATGTTATCCATATAGTGATGGCACTGGAGCCCAGGGAAATGTTTCAACTACTTTTGTGACAAATCGTTGCAAGCCTTTGGGCGCCTGGGGCTCCCCACAGCTTGCTTCCAGCAGGAGCTCGCCCCTTATCTGCTGCGGTGGCAGCACTCCAAATTATTGCCTGCCCACTGTGCTGCTTCTCTGATTGCAGCACACTAGGGGCCGCACCCCTATTTTGGCCCCAGGCCTTTGCCGCAAAGGCCTCTGCCTCATGCCTCATGGGGGTGGCGGGGAGCCAGTGGGTGTGCCGATCTGCTATTGCCGGACGGCTGCAGGGTCAGTGTCACGGCTGGGGTGTTCCGCCTCTCCAACAGTCATTTGCCATGCCAGGGGCCACGCAGATGTGCTCCTCCTTGCATTAGTCCTGGTGGGATCAGGAGGTACAAACCAGGCAGCCATTTCACTGCACGCCCCCTGGCGGTCTCCACTGCTACATTTCTAACCTGGACCCTGATGGGGTCTAGGAGGGTTAGTTTTGTCCCAAGTACTCCCTGTGATTTAGTTGTTTTTTATAGGCCTGTTTGGGGCCTTTGTTTAAGAAGCGTAGCCTGTTGGTGGGCTAGTGGACTCCACTTTCCACAATGGGTCACCGTGGTAGGCTAGTGGGGTTTCCGTGAAGCTCTCTGCTGAGGTGACCAGTGTTATCACGGCTGCTGCACCCCTTGGTGTTCCTTTCTCAGCTGTAGCGCTGGTAGGGCTGCTCCGGCTGCAACAGAGTCCTCCATGGCTCCACCGCTGAGATCCTTCAGATAAGGAATGGGTAAGAGGGGGTCCGCCTTCACTCCGGCATATGTCGGGGTGTTGCGGTGGGGCCCTTGCCCCTTTGACAGTGCTTGAAAGCAGGCCCTGTCATTTAAGCTTTTGAGTACATGGGGAGGCGTGTTCACCCGGATGGTAATAAATATGCTAATACTAACCTGCAATCATTAGAAATGCTCACTTGGGGTGTATATTATATATGAACACACACCCTTTCAAACCCTGGGGTGGGGTACTAGCAGTGTTTGGAATACTTAAGGTCAATGTTAGGATGCCCTCCCCAGACAGCAACAAAATCTCAGGGTTTTTGGTTTTGAAATGCAGGCAAGTATGTCATTTGGTTGTCGCCAGGCTGTAATGTCAAATTATTGCTAGTCAATACGCTTTATTCGTATACAAAACATCTATATATTACAGACAATACATCAGAAAATGCATATAACAACCTGTCTAAAAAGCAGATTCCACAGAAAGAATCTCATTACATACAGCCCTACAGATAAGGGGTGTATCGGCCAGTTTTACTCCCTAGAAATAGGCAAATACTCCCCAAAAATTCAAACAGGAAGTAAAATTACTCCCAACAAAAAATTGTGAAATAGACACTTAGAACCCTGTGCCCCTGCTTTCTCCCACACAGCTCCATGGATATGTTTGGACCACTAGTGCACATAGTACCACTGCAAGAAGCTACAATTATAACATGTAGCTTTTAAAGGGCATGAATAACTAGGTGCAAAGAAATAATTATTCATTGAACATTTCCGTTTTCTAGCTAAAACATATTTTTACTCACTTATAGAATACTCTCATTGGGAATTAGACTTATATTTTTACTCCCTAAACATATTTTGTACTCCCAACTTTAAAAAATAGGGAGTAAAACATTCTCACTTCCAAATTGTATTTGGAGCACCGATTACATATGTACTGCGATGAATCTGAGGATGTCGTCCCTTCTCCCCTAGGGGGAGACCTTTCTCATGGGGCCAGGGTGGTGCATCCACAGTACAATAGTCCCACTGGGGGTGGTGCTCCGTGGGATGATCACATGGGGGAGTAAGCCCCTTATGGGGTTGGAGATGATCATACCCAGATAACGCGGTATTCCCCCGAATCAATACACGTACACCCTTCTCCAATGCTAAATCCTCCTTCCCCTTCTTTTGATAGGGCTAATACGTGGTATTGTCAACTTGGCCAACCTAATATACTACACAAGATCAAAACATCAGAGAATGCAAAGTCTGCTACATATGGCTCTATTTGAAATATTGGGGAAACTAATATACTTGACAAGAGCAAAACATCAGAGAATGCAAAGTATGCAGCATATGGCTCTATTTTGAGTACTGAGAGGAAAATGACTAGAAGTCCAAGAATCACTCTGGAGAAGCAGAGCCAGTGCTCTAGCTTCTCACACTATGTGATTGGCCCAAAGCAATTCCACTATCCAGCGTGGTAGTTTAATCAGAGCTCAGCTGGGACAGAAGGGGGGAGCTGTCCTGCAAGGAGGAGTCTGGTGAGCCGTACACCGACAGAGCAGACGAGAGCCAGCAGTGGGGAAGCTGTGAGCTGAGGAGGAGAACCCAAACATAATGCTGGAAGGAAGGACTGTTCCACCTGCTGTTGAGTAAAACCTCCAGGCATCCCAAGCACTGGAGGACGCACCACTGGCGAGAAGCAGACATCCGCAGAGTTGCTGCAGATGGCGCCGGAGCCACAAATACTATCAGAGCCTCGAAAGATGTAGCAGCTGCTCAGGAAATGCTGGTAACTGCTAGGAAGAAGCAAACAGGTAATGGTTTATCCGAGAGGTGCTGGAGGTTCAGAGAAGCATGGGGGTGAAGGCGCAGGCTGGAATAAGAGTGTCTGGGAACCTTGGAATGAAGTGCAAGTCTGGGACTTGCACCCATATGAGAAACAGAGCCATTCCGAATATTGCACGTCTGGGTCCCACACCCATATGAGAAACCAAAACAAAGCAATTCAGAATATTGAAAATCGCGACTCGCATCCAAAGAGATAAAGTCCACGAGAGGACAATTGCTTGGCAGGAGAGTAAACCAAGCAGTGCTGAATATTTCGAGTCTGGGACCCGCACCTAAACAGAAAAAAGGCTATTTAGAAAATTGGGAGACTGGGATCCACACCCAAAGAGAGACAGTCCATGAAAGGACAAGTACTTGGCAAGAGAGTAAACCAAGCCGTTTTAAATGTTGCCAGTCTGTGACCCGCACCTAAATGAGACGTTCATGAAAGGATAACTGCTTATCAGGAGAGTACACCAAGCAGCAGTTCTGAATATTGCGAGTTCGGAACTCGCACACAAAAAAGTACAGTCCATGAGAGGACAAAGGTTTGGCAGGAGAGTGAACCAAACAGTTCCGAGTATTGCGAATCTAGGACCCACACCCAAAATGAGAGAAGAGTAATTAGTGAAAAGGAACGCTACGCTTGGTAGAAGGAGTGTGAAAAGTTGTTGGGATAAAACAGTAGAAATGTATGCAGCATATTCTTATGAACTACCCATTGACGTTTACTTAAGAAATTATATAAGCCTGAGAGGCCCAAAAGGAAAGAAAGTAGAAGAAGAAGGAAGTTAGGGGAAAAGATCACAACCCTGACCTGGGAGTTAAAGGGAGTGTGCCAAGTTGTTGAGATAGAGTAGTGTGGATTCAAGAAACCTGTTCTTGTGAATTATCCAGTGACATTTGCTAAAGGAAATGCAGGCCTGAAAGGCCCAGAAGGAGAGAAAGTCATTTAAGAAGGAATCTAGGAGAAAGGATTACAACCCTAACCTTGGAGTCCTACATTTGTGAACATTTATTTATTTTCACCAGTTTTGATTACAGTGAGACAGGCAACTTTTCTGCTGGTTGGATTTACAAAGAACACTTTACTTTGCTTGGACATCATCCTTGCACAGTTGGTTGAAGTTATTAGTGTTAAGGACAGAGGTAGACTTTTGAGACACAACAGTGATGTACTTTATAGTTTTGGACATTCTGACAATTTCCTTTGTTTTCTTTGACGCAGGCCAATCCCTCCTAGTTTTAGGGATAGAGAGTCATTTTTCCAACCCATACTAAATATTTGTGTCCAAAAGCATGCCACCTTTGTGTCTGAGCCTTACTTCTGCACCCTCATAGTAGCAACAGGTTCTTTCTACATTTCACTGCACACTTAAAATAGGTTAACATAGTCCATCCAATCAGAGGAGTGTCCACTATTAGTAAATAAAAAAGAGCAACCCGGTATTGAGCAAACATCTTTGTTGTCAGTAGGGGAACCAATGTGACTGCTCTTTTATGATCATATGCCGGGCAAATGAGTACAAAATGTAAAAGAGCCTCCTTTGGAGCACCACAGAGTAAAAATATATTGTCTTCCAAAGCACCAGACCAGACAGCCATGATCACTCTAAGAGGTAGACAATTAAATCTAGCTCTAGTTACTAAAGAGCGTTCATAAAAGTGATTAGACCAAATTAGATATTGCTGTATGGTGTTGAAGGATAAAGCTGCGTGCCTCTGATTAAAAGGTTTTGTTAATTTGCTCGACTCACGCATGTCCTTTGAGTTGGACACTAACTGCTTTCTTAGATGGGATGCCATGACTCTATTAAGACGATTTCCAGGCCTAAAGTGCTGCTGTGCATTAATATTAGTCAGGGCTGTTTTAATGTGTCAGAACCAGGGAATAGGCAGTACACTGCTATGATCTAACCTTATGTTGATGATAAACTGGGTAAGATTTGCTTTGTAGTTTCTACAAATTCTCATCCAATGTAACACTGGTTGTAAGGATAAATCGTCCTCAATGAAGTTTAACCTCTTGGTTTACCATATAATTCAATATTTTAGAGCCCCAAATCCTCAAAACAAAGCCCCATAATTAACGACCCATGTGAAAATAGGCAAAGGCCGATGCATAATGTTAATTATGTTTCACTATTTAAGTTGATATATGTTTATGACTGTTGTGTAAACAGGCAAATATCGCTTTTACAATTTTGACTATGTTTTTCTAGTTAATCATATGTTGCCACAATAATGTTTGCAATGCAATATGTTTCAAACAGTGGACCTTCTAGGTTTATGTATGGTATGCATTTATTTATGGTGTGTTTTGTGTCCAATTAGCACATTTTTAAAAAATTGTATTTGTTGAATTTGAGATTTTCTTTTATTGGATATATGATTAGTACTTAATGCATTTTCTATCCACATTAAAATTATTTGGATATACAATGGTGTCATGGTACTCCACAAGAGTAATAAGAGTGGACATATCCACCGTTAGTTATTAGTTTAAATAAATTGTGCATAATGACTGATCCCATCTGGCACCCTTGTCCTGTTCATTTTAAGTATTACTTCCCCTGGTGTCAATGGGTTATGGGGACTACCCACCTAAAGATTTGGTGTCCATAATTAACGACCATCAGAGTTTTCTATTTGTATACTTCTAACATCATGATCAATGGTTGCAACCTGTGCATTTTTTCAAGAAATGAAAAAAAGCACCAATGGCATGTTTCATTCTTGAAGTTACTTTGCTAAAATACCTCACACCAGATCAGGTATACTTAAAGGGAATGTTCAAATAATCAAATTCCTTGACAACTGGAATTATGAAGTTATTGCACGTCAAAGAAGGAAGTTTGATGAGCTTCCCCGATCTATGGGCCACCAGGATAGTAGATTTGGAGTCATTAACCTCCAAGTCTAGCTTCCTCAAAAACGGGTGTACTCATTTATACGCTTCTGAAGTGCATTAGGGGTACGAATGATTAGAATAGTGTTATCAGCATAAACGAGCACAAGGAACTTATTGGTTCCCATTCTGGGGACATCAGTTGCTAGTTTATTTAGGGACTCCTGTAAATCATTAATTTAAAGCGAAAAGAGCAGGGGTGCCAAAACACTCCCCTGTCTGATTCCAGTGCTAACTGAAAAATATAACGCTCAATGTCCCACTCAACCACTCATTACACAGGCCACCATGCCCTTGTGAATATCCTCCAGGGCAATGATTAAGTGCTTGGGACAATTGAGTGATCTTAATCTATCCTATAATTTAGCCCAATTGACCTGGTCGAAAGCTGTCGACAAATCCATAAATGATAAATAAATTGCTCCTTTTCTTAAATAAAAAGAGAGTTTGCCGCTAGGAGAACATATTCAGTGCCTGTTCTGAGGTCTCCAACCCTGCCCTAAACCACAATTGAATATCAGATTAAATGTTATTTTCTTCGGCCCATTGTTTGATTTTGCTTAGCAAAGCTATCCAGAAGATTTTAAATTGTGTGTTCAAAAGCAAGCTAGGTCTGTTGGGAGCAAGCTGTTTCCTTTTTTAAAAATAGTTTAAGTAAGTACCCGCTTCCTACTGATTGATATCAGGCTCCGATTTAGTAACATGTTTAAAACAATTGTTAAAATCACAGCCCAGAATTCCAGAAGATCTTTGTACAAATCTGCCGGTTTTCCATCCGGGTGCAGACATCTGTCGGCAGCTTGTTAGTGAATAGCTACCATAATGTTATCAACTGAGAATTCAAGGTTATTAGTATCAGATACTACACAGCCACCCATAAGGACATTTTCAGTTAAGGTGGCTGAGCAAATGCTACACAATTCCATAAAATGAGCAGAAAGCTGTTCATTAAACAATGTAGAAAAGTAAGTTACACACTCAGAGTCCCCAACAGAGACAGCAGCACTGTTACTACTAAAATTATACAAAGGACCCTTGTTCACTACATCCCAGAATTTACGGGAGTCCTTCATAGAGACAGCATCAAGCAATGTATTCCAGGCCTCCTTATCCAGTTGTTGCTTCCGGAGGATAATAGCCTTTTTATATTGCGCTCTGGCCATTATAATATCCGATTCAGTTGAGGATAGGATCTAAAAATACAAAGCATATGCTTTTTGGAAAGAGTACCTGCTTTGTTAAACCCACCCTGTTGTTTAGAAATCAGGTTCGCCAGAGTTTTCAAAAAGAAACAATTTGAGCTATAATGCATCAAATCACTATATGTATCTGAAATGTCGTCAGGCTGAGTACGATCGTTAATTTCACATCCTTACTGTTCATGGCCTGTAAGAATGTCATTGTATTTTCCCTTGTTCCCTCCCTTGCCTTGAAGTGCTTTGAAACACCTTGTGTATATGCGCTATATAAATAAACTATCATATCATATCCCCCATAGTTACATACAGTGTTTTGTCATCATTAGATAGGAGAAGATTGATGGTACCCCCATTTTTATTTATGATCTCTTGTAGCAATAAAATCTTGTCAGTAGCTGAACAGCCCATCCTGATACCTTGACGGTCTGGTTTCATATGGGCCATATGTGGAACAGGATTCTGTGCCCAGAATTTTTCTGCCACAATATTTTAGCACAATAGGATGGTTATCACTGCCTAGTTCCTCTAATACAAAACATATATTGTAACTCAGACCATTGGTTAACTGAAGTACAAAAATGATTGATCAAGGAAAACCCCTGATGACCGTTAAATGTATATTTACCCGAGATGTCATTCGGGGTGCACTCATTAACGGACTAGAGACCCCATTCAGTAAACCAGGTACAACACATCATGCCCGATGCATACATTCAGGGATCAATCACATTAGGTCCTTCACAATCTATTAGGTAGTCTACAGTTTGATCAAATAAATCTGGGGAGGACCACTGCCTAATTTCAAATTAAGATCACCCCCACAATAATCCAGCAAATATTATATGTATCTCCCAACCACAAATTATCCAGACAATGTGTAAAAATTGACAGCGAGGATTCATTATTCTGCTTTTGTGCATGTTTGTAAAAATTAATTAGCAGAATAAATGTGTCCCTTTTTGGGTGCAATTCGATTGCTTGTAAACAGTTAAGGCCGAGCATCCCTCAATATTGGTAAATTTAATTGATGATTTAACTAAAAGACAACCCTCCAGCAGTTTTCATCTGCTGCTGCTACTGGCTATGATTTGCTAGACACAGTAACCATCAAAAATAATATCAGATAAGGACCAGGTCTCTTGAAGTAAGATAATATTGAATTTTGACAGAGCATTGAAAATTTCAGTTAGCATATATTTTTCCCAGACCCCTGCTATATTCCAACTGATCAGGGATAGTGTATTCAGTGTGGCAGTTCCTGAATTAATTTGCTTGTCAGTTAAACAATAACCTCATGACTACTGCACTTTGATAGAACGATAGGGACAGGATTAATGTTGGTTTGGGAATACTCTTGGGCTCATGGTCAGTCAACTTCTTCTAAATTGGACAAGCAATCATATCTATTTCCTGAGGCCATAATACCTGTGACACCCGCATCATGCCTGCTGCACACACTTAAGTGTAGAGAGAAACAGCTCACAGCTCATTCGCTCCATGAGCCTTCCCGCAGAGTTTCTATCCTTTGGGGTAGGCTTCGATTGAACCCTTACAAAGCTCTGCACAAGCATGCTAGGTTTCTGAGCTAATCTATTTGATTCAACACTTTTAACCAGATAAAAATAGGATAATGTTTTAATTTTCAGTCCATTATTTGATGAGCACAGTCCTAGTGGGGAATCAATCGCTTTAGCAGTTAAAGGGTTGGAAAATTATACCACAATACAATCCACCATTATGGTTTTATCTATGAGGCCCACTCAGTTGACAAGACAGCCATTAATATTGTATTTGGATCAATACTAAAACCACCTCTTCTGGTATTGATTTAGTCAGTCATTTTGTTAATGAGTGACATCAATAATTTTAAAAATCCCTTCTCTTGAAGGGTCTTGCCCCACTATCACACCAACCAATGGTAATGTTGCTGGTGGTAAGTGTAAGGTAGGTAACATTTATGATTCTATAGACTTAACTGGGAGATTAGAATTATGCATGACAGACTGAGAGTGTAAAAGTGCTGGCAGAACAAGACGAATATGGATTTCTGCCATCACGCTGCTACTAGGTTTACTTGCTCCTTCCCCTCCCAGGGTCGTTGATTGGGTCACCTGTATTTCTGATATTCTAGAACTCCCAGATTTGTTCTTAGTGGCGGGCATAAAGGACTAGCAGGAGATTTTATGTTGAGCAGCGAATTACATTTGATCACATTGGAGATCATTAGAAGAACAAGTTACTTTCTTACCTGGTAACTTTCTTTCGATGGGATGGTCCGACGAGGTATTCCATATATATGACAGGTAATGTCCACAGCTGTGCTGCTTCGCAAAATCTTCGGCGTCTGCGTCCTGCGTCGATGACGTCGATGCCCCGTCCCCGAGGACCTCCTCAGACTGCCGACGTCACCCGATGTGATAAGTAGGACGCACGACGCCCATAGCCTCAGTTGTAGTTTTTTCCCCCAGAACGTGTGCCACCAGTTTTCTGCCAGTCAGACACACAAGGCCTTGCGGAACGCAAGCTGCAATCGCAAAAGAAATTCTGCAGCGGGGAAGGTAGGGAGGGAGCAATATGGAATACGTTGTCGGGCCATCCCATCGAAAGAATGTTACCAGGTAAGAAAGTAACTTGTTCTTCGAGGGGATTGGGTCCTCCGACGTATTCCATATCTATGACAGACTCCCAACGCAGTACCAAGCAAAGAGGTGGGAAAAGAATTTAGTACACAAATTTAGCATGCCCAATCAAATTGCGGAATATAGGACTGCCTTGCCAAAGGCCAGATCCTGCCCTCTGATGGAATCAAGGGAGTAGTGACGTACAAAAGTATGTACTGAAGCCCAGGTGGCTGCATCACAGATGTGACGAATAGGAACACCCCACTGCAGGGCAGTAGACGCAGCCACTCCCCTGGTAGAATGGGCCCGCAAGCCAGCCAGAGGGTCCTTACCCGCCAAGCGGTAACACTCGGAGATAGCTAAAATAATCCAACGAGACAAAGTCTGTTTCGTCACAGCTTGTCCCAAACGCTTTCCAGCATAACCAATGAAAAGTTGATCGTCCACTCTGACCCGGGACATGCGCGAAATATAAAAGCTCAACGCTCTCCTAGGATCAAGCCTATGGAGCCTCTCCTCTTCCTTACCAGGATGTGGAGGAGGATAGAACACCGGAAGAACAACCTTCTGGCTCAAATGAAATTCCGAAACCACCTTCGGAAGAAAAGAAGGACGAACGCTAAGGACAACCCTGTCCTTATGAAACACAGTGAAGGGTGGCTTAACTGAAAGTGCCTGTAACTCACTCACTCTGCGAGCAGAAGTGACTGCAACCAAAAACACAGTTTTCAGAGTTAACAGTCTCAAAGGGCAAGAATGTAAAGGCTCAAACGTAGCACCCATAAGAAACTTAAGAACAAGGTTCAAATCCCAACCGGGCACCAGAAAAGGTGACGGAGGGAACACATTAGTGAGCCCTTTCAAAAAATGAGAAATTAAAGGAATCTTAAAATAGGAACATTCTTCAGACGAGCGCTTAAATATGGACAGCGCCGCCAGGTAACCTTTAATGGTCCCCACTTGCAAGCCCCTGTGGACCAAGGAAAGCAAAAAAGACAGAACCATGGGAATGTCACATTCAAAAGGATCCACATTCTTAACCCTGCACCAGTCGCAGAACTTTCTCCAATGGCAACGGTACAGAGACTTTGTTGCCGGCCGCCTGGCCGAGAGCAACACCTCCATCACGTCTTCAGGGAGGTCCCAATCCTTATACCTCAACCTTTCAGAAGCCAAGCGTGAAGGTTGAGGGATCTGACCTCTCGATGGAGAACCTGACCCCCCTCCCGTGAGAGCAGATCGTCTTGGTAGGGAAGACGACGTGGAGGGCAGATGGACAAGTCGAGAAGGTTTGGGTACCACGTCCTCCGGGTCCACGCCGGAGCAATGAGGATCATCAGGGAACCGAACCTCCGTAACCTCCGCAGTACTTGTGGGATGACGGGGACTGGAGGAAATGCGTACAGCAGTGGGAATGACCACTCCACCATGAACGCGTCTCCTAAGGCTCCTTTTGGAGGAAATTCCCGTGAGCAAAACCTTTCGCACTTCCGGTTGACATTGGAGGCGAATAAATCTACTTGAGGGGTCCCCCAAAGGGCGAAGATCTCCAGGAGAATCTCCTGAGCCAGCTCCCACTCGTGAGAGATCGTGCTCTGCCTGCTCAGAGCGTCTGCCGTCTCGTTGTCGACTCCGGCCAGATGACAGCCGAGATCGAAACTTCCTGCTGGATGGCCCAGACCTCAAGCTGCATCGCCTCCCTGCACAGAGGAAGTGACCCTGCCCCCCCCTTTTTGTTGAGGTAGTGCATGGCCACCGTGTTGTCCGTTAGAATCAGGGCACTCTTTCCTCGCACAGTTGGCAGAAAAGCCTTCAGGGCAAGCCTGACGGCCCTCAGCTCCAACAGATTGATATGGAGTCTGGACTCCGACGGAGACCAACGACCGCTGTCTGTCAACTCGTTGGCATGAGCTCCCCATCCCGTGAGGGATGCGTCCATCATGCTCGTCACCTCCGGCCAGGGCAGCCAAAATGGGGCCCCCTTCATAAGATTGCCTTCGACGGTCCACCACAGAAGGTCCTGGGTGACCGAGGGCGGCACCTGAACAGGGTCCGACAGCCTACCGGAGGACAGACCACTGGAGCTTGAGTGCCCGCTGCAAAGATCTCATCCGCAGTCGAGCCTCTGGCACCAGAAGAATGCAGGATGCCATGAGGCCGAGCAGTCTCAAGAACTCGGACGCTGGGAGATTCTGGGCAAGTTGAAACTTGTGCACCATCTGCTGAATGTGAAGAGCCCTCACCTGGGGAGGAAAACACTGCCCCAGGGATGTGTCGAGCACTGCTCCGATGTACTGGAGCCGCTGCGTTGGTGTCAAATGAGACTTCTTTAAATTGAGGGAGAAGCCCAGCTTGTGAAGGGAGTGGCAGGTGACGGACAGATGATCCAGGACTTGCTCGGGAGAGCTCCCCCTGATCAACCAATTGTCCAGGTAGGGGTAGACGTGAATCCCCCCTTTCCTGAGATGCGCTGCCCCCACCACCATGAGCTTGGTGAAAACCCTCGGGCGGAGGTCAATCTGAACGGCAGGACCCGAAACTGAAAGTGCGAGTCGCCAACCACGAACCTCAGGTACTTCTTGTGCTTGGGATGGATCGGCACATGGAAGTAAGCATCCTTGAGGTCGAGAGTCCTGAAGTTGAAGGCCCTGGAGGACTTGAGAGAGAGTAACCATCTTGAACTTGTCCTTCCTGAGGAGTTTGTTCAAACCGCGCAAGTCCATGATGGGTCTCAATCCCCCGTCTTTCTTCGAAATCAAAAAATAAGGGGAATACCATCCCTTGTTCCTCTCCGCTACAGTCACCAGTTCTATGGCGCCTTTCTCCAGCAGAGCTTGAATTTCCTGCGCAAGGAGCGGATCCGGACTCTTCAAAGAGAGGTTCCCAGGTGGATTGTCGTGAGGCCTCTGCCGAAAAGGAAGACAGTAGCCGTGGGTTATGATCTCCAGAACTGTCATGATCTCTGCTTCCAAAAGGTCAGGGTTTTCCCAACTCCCTTGGAAGCAGATCCATAACCCAGGTTCCGAGTGCCAACCAGTCCCAATTGGGACCTTTTGGACCCAGTCCTGGCGCCAGTGGCACCAGGCTCATAAATATGCCCAGTCCCAGCGCTGGAAGCGCCGGGCTCATAATGCTTGGGTGGACTTACCTGCAGCAGACCATGCTGCTTACTTGCCTGCCAGTTGAGCCTCTGATCCTCTTCTGTTTGGAACTACTTTTCCTGTTGGGTGGGGCAGGAGCCACTCTCTAGGTTCAGAACACTGGAACTCTTCTGGAAAGCAGGAACTCTTTTCTTACCTAGGCTTGGCTGTGGAAGGAGACACCTAAGCACTACAGGAGGCTATTTAAACCACACCCGATGGATGAATCTTGCTTTGCGTTATTCTGCATCCTCTGCAGCAGAACGCTCATCGTGTCTTCTGCATCTGATCCTGGGCCTAAGGAAAAAGGCTTACCATCCTGAATCCAGTCTTCAGCAACACCTATAAAGACAAGAAAGAACAGGTTAGCATTACGGTCTTCAGTGACAGACTCCGGGGAACCCATGCAAATAGGGGGTCTGAAAGGTCCTCTAACACAAAAGGAGCGGGAAAGGAGAAAACAGTTGCAATTATGCCTCTATTCCGGAAACTCAGGGCACTTTCTTCAAGACTGTCCGGTGAAACCTGCCAAGAAGGCAGTAGGAGCCGCAGTTACCAAAGTTACAAACTCTGAGCAGGGAAACGACCTCGCCCGACAAGAATAGAGGTCCTCTTGCTGAGCGTGAAAACCAGTTCCGTGACCTCGCATTTCGTGATACCTATGGTCCTCATTAGCCCTGATAATCCGGATCGATTACATGCAATTGAAGCTTACGTCGACAGCGGTGCCATCGGCAATTATGTGGATCATGAAATGGTTTTGAGGATGAATCTAACTCTTTGTCCCAAGGCTGTAAAGGACGTCATTACTACGGTGGATGGTACGGAGATAGCCTCCGGGCCAGTAACGCATACCACTCAAGAAGTGACGCTAGTAAGTCAAGATGGACACCATGAGAAGATCGTGTTCGATGTGATCAAGGCCCCTCAGTTTCAGATTATTCTAGGAATACCTTGGTTAGAGAAACACAATCCTCTGATCGATTGGCGAGCAAGAACGGTCCAGTTTCCAGAATGTGTCTCTACTTGTCACCCTCCACCTGGTGTTGCACTGGCAGCAATTTCTTCAGAGACTCCCCAGTTACCTCCCGAATACCTAGAATACCAAGATGTTTTCCGGAAGGATCAGGCTAACTCTCTACCTCCTCATAGGTCTTATGACTGCCAGATAGACCTGATACCTGGATCTACTCCTCCTTGTAGTAGAATTTATGCCCTCACCGAGCCTGAGAACCTTCACCTTCGACAATACCTGGATCAATACCTGGCAAATGGGTTTATTCGTCCTTCCAAGTCCCCTGCTTCTTCAGCTTTGTTCTTCGTTCCAAAAAAGGAAGGAGACCTTAGAACTTGTATAGATTATCGCTCCCTGAACCAGATCACCGTTAAGAATAGATATCCGTTACCTTTGATCCCTGAACTCCTGGACCAAGTCAGAAAAGCATGCATATATACAAAGCTGGATCTTAGAGGAGCTTACCACTTGGTACGAGTAAAAGAGGGCGATGAATGGAAGACGGCCTTCCGCACCAAGTATGGGCTATTTGAATATCAGGTCATGCCCTTCGGACTTTGCAATGCCCCGGCCGCCTTTCAATATTTTATGAACGATGTCCTCAGAGAGCTCATAGATGTGTGTGTTGTTGTTTACATTGACGACATCCTCATTTATTCTTCATCGGAATCTGAACATCGGAAACACGTGAAAATGGTCCTCGAAAGATTGCGTCAACACAAACTTTTCGCTAAGTTGGAAAAATGTGTTTTCAACGTGACTGAAGTTGAATTCTTGGGATTCATATTATCACCTGGCGGAGTGCGTATGGATTCAAAGAAGGTCGATACAGTTCTCAAATGGCCATCACCATCCTCCGTAAAAGGTGTGCAAAGCATGTTAGGCTTCGCTAACTTTTACCGCAGGTTTATCCCCGAATTCTCTCGAATAGTCCAGCCCATCACTGCCTTGTTAAAGAAAAACAAACGTTTTGAGTGGGCTACCGAGGCGGAACAAGCTTTCCAGGATTTGAAGACTAAATTTATCTCTGCACCAATCTTAAAACACCCTCGCCCCGAACTCCCCTACATCGTGGAAACTGATGCTTCAAGCCTTGCCATGGGGGCAGTTCTATCACAAAAGGACCCGATAACCAATCAGTTGCATCCCGTGGCATTTTGGTCCCGCAAATTCTCGCCTCCTGAAATCAATTACACGATTACTGACAAGGAACTTCTGGCTATCAAGTCTGCCTTTAAGGCTTGGCGGCATTATCTGCTGGGGGCCCGACACACCGTTACTGTGATTACGGATCACCGAAACCTGCAATATTTGAAAACCGCAAAAGCCCAATCCTCTAGACAACTCTGTTGGGCATTATTCTTTGCCGAGTTTGACTTCATAATTACCTATCGACCTGGTACAAAAAATGGTAAAGCTGATGCCCTTTCTCGGATGGGAGTGGAAGAACACTTGATCAACCCTAAACATGTACCAATCATTCCCGAACAAAGAATTCTGGGTGTAATCGCCACACAATCCATAGAGGAAGTTGAGGATAAAGCCAGGCAACTTGTAACTCCAGCAGACATACAGAATTGGCATCTGCAGGGAAAGGACTTTGCAGTAAAGGACAACTTATTGTATTTCCAAGAATGATTATACCTACCCAGCACAGATTTACAGAAAAGAGTAGTCTCTTGTTATCACGATTCTTTAATGGAAGGACATCCCGGTATAGCCAAGACCTCAGAAAAGATCAAGCGCTACTTCTGGTGGCCGTCTTGGAAAAAAGATATCAGAGACTTTATAATGTCCTGTGGAGTATGCGCCCAAAACAAGAGTCAAAAGGAAAGACCAGCAGGCCTCTTACGCCCTATTGACATCCCACCTCGCCCTTGGCATACGCTTTCTATGGACTTCATCACCGATCTACCTCCATGCTCCGGATACAATACGATTCTAGTAATCGTGGACCTATTCTCCAAGATGGCGCAAAGGCTTGCCAACAGCAGCAACTCTGGCCCGAGAATTTCTCGAAAACATCGTCCGACTGCACGGTTTTCCTTCGGTTCTAATTTCGGATCGAGGTAGTCAATTTATTTCTCATTTTTGGCGAAGTTGCTGTCGGTCGGCTCAAAATTGATGTGAGACTATCGACCAGTCACCACCCTCAGACCGACGGACAAACCGAGAGGACCAATCAAACTCTGGAACAGTATTTACGCTGCATGCTGCAACAAACTGAAAAAACTTGGAAAGACATCCTTTGGATAGCCGAATATGCCTACAATAACTCTGTCCATTCGGGAACTGGGAAAACCCCGTTTTTTCTTTTGTACGGCAGTCACCCTCGAACCTCGGAGTTGGATCCCCTCCAAGATCTTGAAACACCAGCAGTAGACTACCTGCATTCTACAATCACCCAAGCCTTTAAGGAAGCTGTTTCTCACCTTCAAAGGGCTAAAGAACAATACAAGAAAGGAGCAGATCAACATCGGAAGGAAGCCCCTCAATATCAAGTAGGGGATCAAGTCTGGTTATCCACCAAATATCTACCTCTAAAAGGGCCACGCACATTCAACCCAAGATACCTTGGTCCCTATTCCATCACTACCATAGTAAACCCAGTAGCGGTCAAGTTGGACTTGCCCCCGCACATGAAGATACATCCGGTCTTCCACGTCTCTCTATTAAAACCCGTGCAACCTCAAACCCGACTAACTAAATCTCCAAAACCTATCCTAGTTGATGGAGAACTCGAGTTTGAAGTCAAAAGCATTCTGGACTCCAAGATCTCCAAATCTAAACTATTTTACCTAATTGACTGGAAAGGCTACGGGCCCCAAGAGAGATCCTGGGAACCTGCTGAATATGTCCACGCTCCTCGCCTAATCAAAAGATTTCACCGAACATTTCCTGACAAGCCAAAACCCCCGGAGAAGCCCGGTTTGGGAGGGGCCTTGAGGGGGGGTACTGTCATGATCTCTGCTTCCAAAAGGTCAGGGTTTTCCCAACTCCCTTGGAAGCAGATCCATAACCCAGGTTCCGAGTGCCAACCAGTCCCAATTGGGACCTTTTGGACCCAGTCCTGGCGCCAGTGGCACCAGGCTCATAAATATGCCCAGTCCCAGCGCTGGAAGCGCCGGGCTCATAATGCTTGGGTGGACTTACCTGCAGCAGACCATGCTGCTTACTTGCCTGCCAGTTGAGCCTCTGATCCTCTTCTGTTTGGAACTACTTTTCCTGTTGGGTGGGGCAGGAGCCACTCCCTAGGTTCAGAACACTGGAACTCTTCTGGAAAGCAGGAACTCTTTTCTTACCTAGGCGTGGCTGTGGAAGAAGACACCTAAGCACTACAGGAGGCTATTTAAACCACACCCGATGGATGAATCTTGCTTTGCGTTATTCTGCATCCTCTGCAGCAGAACGCTCATCGTGTCTTCTGCATCTGATCCTGGGCCTAAGGAAAAAGGCTTACCATCCTGAATCCAGTCTTCAGCAACACCTATAAAGACAAGAAAGAACAGGTTAGCATTACGGTCTTCAGTGACAGCTCTTCACTTACCTGGTCCATCGGCTGTCACCAATGCCTCGCGCTGCATTCCGACATCTGAAAGACAAAGGCTTACCTACTCTTCGTGCGCTCCGGAGGTCTTCACACTGCATTCCGGCATCTGAAAGACAAAAGCTTACCAACTCTTCGCATGCTCCGGAGGCCTTCGACGCTGCATCCCGCATCTGAAAGACAAAACAAGGTGCGTTTAAAGACATTGGGGAACTTTAATACTCACGTGCCATTACTCCTTTCCACATCTAACCCAGTGGGTATTCCGGCACCCTGCAGCCGCTCCGAACTTGTACCTGCAAAATAAAAAGACAGTTAGAGCGCATCGTGAAGCAGGCAACAAACGCTTACTTACGTGCTTCCAGGCGCTTCTATTCATCACACGAGCTCCATCTTCAACTCACTTCAGCCCGTCATCCACCATCGCCGGAACCCTGCAAAACAAGAGACATCATTACTAAAGACTTTAAAGACATTAGAATTACTCGAAACTTACCGTTCGTGCAGTAAACAACGGACAGCAGTCCTCTGAAGTCAAGAGGCCTGCTCCCCTTATCCAGTGAAGAAACTGGTTACAGCACCCTGCCCCGAGGCAGATGGAGAGCACGGCGTTCACTTACCTAAGGTGAGAGCGTTAACCTTCGGGGTTCTACAGGAGAAGAGAAAGGGAAGAAGAGAGAGACATTCAATAACCCAGTTCATTAATCCCATATTTTCTATCTGCAGACATCTTACCCTTCGAGTCAGATATACAGTGCACAGAGGTCCAGCCCAAAGAGTCAGCCGTGTGTTACACATCACCTTTGAAGATACGGTATACGCCCAGTCAAGACCGGCGAATCAGGTGAGCGTTACAAGAACCCACACATCTGAAGTAATGGCTCGCCACTCTACAAGATGCTGCGCCAGCCTTCCCCCAACCGCCGAACCATGGGACCTGGCCTCATGACTGAGTGGTAGCGACTGCGGCGTTGCCTGAGGGCAAAGAGGCAACTGCCCGAGCGGCCTTGGCACCTCGAGTACCCTTGTTTCCACCTCTGGCACTCTTACGGTGGCCTCTTTGACTGCTAGCTCCTCTCGCTTTACTGAAGGACGAGTAATAGCGAAAGGAACCTCGTCTCCATTGCTGTCCCCTAGGACGAAAAGGCGGAGGTTGGCGAACTGCAGCGCCCAACGACTTTGCTGCAGCTTTGGAGGTCTGCAACCTCTCAAGGCTCTCGTCAGCCTTGCTGCCAAAAAGATGTTCACCGTCAAAGGGCATGTTGAGGAGCCGGGACTGCACATCAGGAGCAAACCCAGACTTCCGCAACCACGCAAACCTGCGTATTACGGTGCTCGCTGCCATGGACCGGCCGACACAATCTGCCATGTCCAAACCCGACTGAACGGCCTCACACATGGCATCCTTGCCATCCTGAACCATAGCAAGGAAACCATCCCGTTCGTCCCCTTCGGGAATAGGTTCAGCCGCTAATGCAACACAGTTCCACAGTGTGTGTGTGAAACGAGACAAGGCACATATGGAGTTGGCCGCCTGAAGCGCCATACCCCCTGAAGAAAACACTTTCTTCGCCCAGCCGTCAAAACGTTTATCGTCCCTATCCGGAGGGATTGTAGGATACAACGCCTGCTTTGCCGGGGCCGTAGCCGCCTGCACCACCAAACTCTCCGGAGTGGGGTGCCTGGACAAGTAGCAGGGGTCGCTACTGGCTGGATGGTATTTTCGCGACAAAGACTTGCCCACTGCCGGGAGACTCTCCGGAGCAGTCCAAGCCGCTGCCACCCTTCTCTGCAGAGCCATATGAAACGGCAAAACCGGGTCAGTGGGGGGACCAAGATCAAGGATGTCTGTGAGATCATCCTGAACGAACTCCCCTGGGGGAGCTGACCAACCCAAGTACTCGGTGACCCGAGACATAAGGCGCCGATATGAAGCCTGGCATGAGTGCCAGGCTCCGGCCTACAAAACTCCACCTCCGGAGAGGTGTCCAGTCCACTGGCATCATGCAGCGACTGCCTCAGGTCGTCAAACTAGCTATGGCCCGAGATAAGCTCATCTGGTACCGTAACCGGAACCAAGCCGTCATCAGAGCCTTCATCACCCTCTGAAATGTACTCCAGGCGGGGAGAGGAAGACATTTGGGGACCAAGGTAGTGCCTGACCTTAGCCAGAGCCTTTCTAGGGGCTAACCCCGTGCCACGGGGCCCCTCTGACACCACCGCCTTGAAAGGCGTTGAGGGCGCCGAACAAGTCGGCCCTGGCGTCGACAGAAACGGCGTTGATGTCGAGCGAATCGGCGTCGACGTCAGCTGCAGCGCCGCCAGCATCGACGGCGTCGACATAGGCCTCGAAGCCGGAGCTCCGAGGGTGTCTCTCGACGACCTAGGCGCCTACAGCATCGACGCCCCCCTTGGAGGCGGAGCTTCGACAGAAATCGTCGACGACCTCAGCGCCACAGGCGTCGACGTCTTCTTCGAAGACGCCACAGAATCACGCGGTCTCCAGCGCGTCGAGGACCGGGACCTGGAACGGGCATGGCGAGAATGGCTACCCTTGTCCGAGCGGGACCTCTCCTGCGAGCCGTGCCGACCACCCGAGCCCGAAGGCGTACGAGTGGTGTCTCTTGACCGGTGCCGACCGACCCCACTCGGAGGCGTGGACGGACCGGTGCCCTGCGATTCAAGAATCGCCAGCATCTGCTTCCCGAAGGAAGCCCATTCCTCTGTTGTCGCTTGCATGGAGGGATAAGCGACCCGCCGACGGGCGGAGTCCTCGGAAGAGGACGGGGAAGGTGACCTATGCCGGCGCTTCCGGGAATGCCTCGAAGAGGCGGAGGAGTGGCGAGACCGACTCCTGGAAGGAGACCCACTGGACTTCCGACGATGACGCGGAGAGTCGCCCCTCGAGTCATCCGTCGAAAGCCCTGCAGACCTCGACTTCCAGGGCTTAGACACCCGACCTACCGACAGCTTCTTCTTGCGTTCCCGCAAGGCCTTTGCCGTGAGCGACTGGCAGTCGACACAGTCGTCCGTATCGTGGGCCTCCCCGAGGCACCAGAGGCAGGCGTCGTGCGAGTCCGTGACCGACATCTTGCACCCACAGACCCCGCATTTCTTGAAGCCCGGATGCGGGGTTGAAGAAGAAGCAGACATCGCCACGAACAGGTCTTCACAAAAAACCGAACAGGTTCAACGAATCGAGAAGAAAACAGCAAACTCCAAAGAGTCGAGGCGTACTGAGATTCACGAAGCGAACACGTTCGTGGAAAAAACGGAACTGAGGCTATGGGCGTCGTGCGTCCTACTTATCACATCGGGTGACGTCGGCCGTCGGAGGTCCTCGGGAACGGCGCATCGATGTCATCGACGCAGGACGCCGAAGATTTTCCGAAGCAGTACAGCTGTGGACATTACCTGTCATAGATATGGAATACGTCGGAGGACCCAATCCCCTCGAAAATCATTTTACACTCCCCTTAAAATATCATAAATGATTAAAAGCAAATTGAATTACTATTTTAAACTAGTTAAAAACTCCAAAACGTCCTGTACCTTCATTGTAAGGTGTGCGGAGGAAGATTCAACGATTTTGGTTATCTGATGCATTTTGCTGGTGATAATCTCCTTTAAGGGACTCATTTTAGCACTTGGCCAGTGCAAGGATCATCTGCTAACTCCACAAAGAATTCAAGCCCCTTGTTGAGCAGAGTGCTGGGGTTATCCTTAACCTGTGATAGCAGAGGTATCGGTGAAATAACTGTTAGCTGTGGTTCGGAGCAGTTAGAATTAGTGGATGTGGATATGCTCTGAGCCACCAGCTGCTCAGACAAATTCCTATTAGAAATCAAACCAGTACCCCTTTCTTGTCAGACCACTTTCTCACCAGAGATTGCAGGAGTCCCCTCTACAAGGCTAGAGTATCGTAAAGTTGCTGACAAAGCTCCCTCTGATTGAAGAATATTGTGCAACGTTCTTGTAACTTCCTTAAGAAAAAAAAATCCAGTGAGTGTTGGTTCTGTAGTGGGGGTTTAATGCCGCCCTTCTGGGCTTTTTCCCTGCCACTCTACCTTTGGGAGTTGTTCCCTTTGTTTTCCTATGGACCGCAGCCACGTTTGGTTCCGATACCCCACAAACTACACAATACAATTGTAGAAATAGGCATATTCAGCACGTTATGGTAGGCTATCGTAGGCAGTGATAAGTTCAACGTACACAATATGGATCGGCTCAAAGGCTAAGACCGCACTTCCTGATTCCAATAGTACAACAATACAATGCAGTAATTCAAAGTTCTGAGTCCAGGGCAGTGTGATAACCTACTCAGTAATCAGACAAGAGTGTGCACATCCAAGTTCAAAACAACTAGAGCTCCTGTGAGGTAGCTAAAAAAGGACAGAAAGCTTGGTTGCCTACTGCTGTGTCTGGGCCTAGCACCAGCCAACAGCTTCACAGCCACACAGGTAAAATGAACCGCTTTGTCCTGTTGCTACACCCGATAGTGGCTGCATACGCGCCAAGTTGTCGCCAAACTCACCAGTTCACACCACATGTGGTTAATGTAGGTGGGAGAAACAGATGAGGCTTGGAGGGGGCTGGGTGGCGGGTGGATTGTTGGCTGATAGCGGACTACAGCCTTCAAATTCCAAACTCTGGGTACTGGGCTCCTACCTCTAGATTCAGGCACTCCCTTGTGGAGAGTAATGCAGAAGGAGGACCGAAGGGTAACAGCACGACAACAGCCTGCCATGTTAGCGGCTCCAGCAGTGCTCAGCTGCGCCCATTGGTAGCGGTTTTGTTGGGAGCACGATCCGATGCCCCGCCTCCTCAGGTTCACAACAGGGCAACAGCCCGCCTCATCAGCCAATCCGGAAGCGTTCCGCTGCACTCGTTGGCAGCGGTTTTGTTGAAAGCAGGATCCAGTGCCCAACCTGGGTCACAGCCGCCCTGTTGGCAGCTCCGCCAGGCAGTAAGATAACAGCAGCGGCATCACATAAGTACACTGTGCTTAGGGGGACGATACCAAGTTTGAGAGTGACAAACAACATTAGTTTTCTTTTCAGTCTTCATTGTCTGATATTTCCACTTTTGCAAGCTAAACCTAGTGAGGCGGCCCAGCTGTTTCCAGTCATTCAGACCCTTAAACACATATTTCAACCGTAAAAAGAAATCCAGCTTAAACAACACAAATAATAGTTTTCCCTAAAGTTCATCATTGTCACAATTTTAACTGCAATAATTCTTCTCAACGTAAGCCCTGCCCCCATGACCCGCCTAGCTTGGGCCTCCTTCAGTCCTACACACAGGGCTCTTTGCCTTAATTCTGCCACTACTCTCATCACCAACACTGGCCACAGACTTAGCCTCAAGCGTCCAACACATCAATACAGGGCTGAAGAACAGTGTTCTACATGAGCGTGGCTAAAGGGAGGGGACGCACCAAGCGAAGGGAGGCATGTGCCGTACGCTGTTGTAACTGCTTCGCCCAGCAGGCCTCCCTGGGCCAATGTTCCCCATCCCCCTCCTACAGTAGGGACCAGCTGGGGGAGCCCCTCCCCTACACTAGTTGACGCCACCCGCAGGAAGTGGGAAGAGGGGAGGGAACCCCAAGGTGCTAAAAGGGGCAGTATGGGGGGGCAGAGGTAGCCCATCCCCTATTATGTGCTTATAAGCACTGTAAGATGGGTAAAGCCGCCTCATTGTAAATACCTGCCCACCCACCCGAAATATAAAGCACAAAAATCTGAATTGTTGAATATATTAATCTGTGTTTCATTTTACAGCATGACTGTCGTAGTGGAGGCACATGGTGCTGCAAGCTGGTAGGCCTGCTGGAATCCACAAGGGACTTGTAGTGTCCGAGGTTGTCGGCGGCGGAGTAGTTAACTCAGCCAGCCACGAGGAAAGGGCGGAGGAATGTGTGGGTGGCGGGAAGGATAGCTGCAAGGATCAAAGTTGGCAGGGGACTAGGCAACTGGCGGTAGGGGCTGGCAGGCACACGGTCACAGGGCGCAGGGGAATCCAGTTAGTCGGGAAAAGGGGGAAGGGGACAAAGGTAGGGAAAAGCGGCCCAGGAACTTGGGGAGTTGGTAGAGGACTAGTGGTCGGTTACCACGGGGAGCAAAGGGGAGGAGAGGGGGGGCAACCCCCAGGGGAACGAGGAGGCGTCAACGGGGGTAAGGGAAGGGGGCAAGTGCAAAGAGGAATAACCTAATGGGGGCATGCGAGAGGGTAAGTCACACAAGCAACGGGGAGCGAGTAGTAGGCCTGGAGACCGGGTGGAAGAGGCAGAGGTTAGGTACCAAGGGAGGGGAGGGGTGAGGAGGCGAGAGAGCTGGAGGACACCGAGGCAAGGAATAAGATAGGGACCTGGAAGCTGGAGGTCGGTGTATATAAAAGGTAAATAAATTGGAAACCAGGTAAAGCAAATGCAGGGCCCCGGGCAGGGCCGGTATGGGGTGTTGTTGCTACGGAAGCCGACTGCTGGAGGAAGAGCGTAAAATGATGCTAGGAGAAAAGGGGTGATTGGTTGGCACCTGAATGACAAGATGGCATAAATACTTTGGCACGTGAAGAGGGAAGTTTTCTGCTGCAGAAGCCAGCGTGGGAGCCCGGCAGGAAAGATGAGTCTGAGTGCAGGCAGACAGGTAGAGCCTTGCCCGCAGCTCTCACAGATGAGGTAAACACGTCGGACCGTTTCAACCCGGCCGTGTATGGACAGTGCTGCGTCCGGCGACGTAGCCCACCCGAAGTACCCCCTGCTGGCATATGTGAGAAGTCGCAAATCACTGGTCAGAGGATGGGGCACAGCAGCGTCAGCCTTGAATACACGGAGCGCGATTAATACGTAACGTGTTTTTAGAGAATCGGTTAGCAATTGCGTATGTAGTGAATATGTGTCAGGCAGCTATCGGACATTAGAGACGCTGCGTGGCAGGCCGGCGGGACAGTTCAGTGAGCGGTTGAGGGTGCAGATGGGACGGCAAGGAGTCACTGTTATAAAAGCTGTGCAACACACAGTGATCCTGTACTCTAAAAGGGAAAGGCTGTGATATTCCCTGTGCTGGCACTGGCAGGCAGAACAGTGCACAGAGCAAATGTTTTACTTCCCCCCAGGTGAATGCTGCCTATATTGGAAGAACGTGCCTCCCATAAATGTACCCACTATGTTGCCCTTTGTCTTGACGCCTGGCCGTGGAGTATATGACTGTCAGCAGCTCTAGCCGTTGGCGATTCTGTGCTATCTTGACGTAGGTAGTAAACTCATCACAGTCGCTTGGGACGGGGGCGTCGAGAGAGGGGAAATGGGCTACCCCGCCCATGTGTATCCAGTTGTTGCTAAACGCTGGGTCGTCCGAAGATGTGCCAGGGTGAGTGGGGCCCCATTTCAACATTATGTTTGGTGGGGCCCATTGCGCACAGCTGGGGAACACTGTCTGAGGCACCTGTGAGACAGAGGAATGCATGAGGATGTTAATAGCTACACATTGTCACTGGACAGGCAGGCAGCCGAGAGATGAAACACAATGTCAAATGAAAAGCTATTGAGCTCTGTCAGCAAGCGGCTAATATAGACAAAAGCGGAGTAAAAGGCAACGTGGTACTAAGAACGTGAGAGTGGTGGCGACCTGCGGGCACCTACAAAGGCGTGCATGGAGAAAAGTGCACATTTAATTAATGTCCTTGAATTAAAGGAGTGTGTTGCCGTCGCAACAAGGCGGCAGCTTCTTCGGGAACGGTGGGGCGGGAGGGGTCTAAGGCTCCGAGCCTGTGTCAACTGAAAACGTTGCAAGGCAAGTTCTCAAATATCACCTCCGAACAGTCCATCCAGTCCAGATTTCTTTCTTCACATTGTGGTACCTACAGTTTTGGATTCATAGTCGAATTAGCATAAATTAAGGGTACAAGACTGCCTTAAAACAAAACAGGGACATAGTATGAGGGAAAATAAAGCTCTGCATCACTACTACCACCATTCAGTGCGAGTGCATAGTGGTTGGAAAGTAGCTGACTGGTGGTCAGTCCTAGCTTTACATGTGGTGATTTGTAAGTCCAAATCTATAGGAAAAACTAAACTACAAGTCCCAGAAAGCAAACCGCTGTTGACTGAACAGCCAGGGCTGGATGGAGAGTTCAGATATGTCCGCTGTTCAGATACTGCTCCGGTGGCGATTTGGTGCAGTACAAAAGCCAACTAACACAACATAACATTAGACCACTTAGCAATACTTAAATCTGTGTTGAGCTGTAGTCCCCTCTCTGAAGATCTAGCAGGCTGCCCAATGTCAAGTGTTAAATAATCTACAAATTCTGGTCCTCATTCTAACACCACAATGCAGATCTGCTAACTGTAGATCCATATTGATAGGGTGACATTTAAACATCACCGCAGTACACGGGAGAAAAAAGCCATAAGCTAAACAAAACAGCACCAGCAGAAAATCTCATATCTGCCATTAGACAGAATAGAGTCTTTGGTTCTAAACATTTATAAACCATTAGTATAAATGAAGTAGTTAGATGACAAGAGGGGCCAAAATCTTGTCAGCATCACTGGCCTTCAAAATGTTCTTACACAGATCTCTGTGTGGCATGAATACATGATTTTTTTGACATCATTGTTTTATTGACATCAGAAGTATGAACCACCATGTCCTCCCTAGCAAAAGTCACATTTTGACTTCGATCTTTTTCTTTTTTCTCTTTCTCTCTTTTTTTCTCTCTCTCCCTAAACCCACACTCATCTGAAACAGTAGACCCTAAACCCACTGAGCTAGGTTGCCATCATTTTCTTGTATGTTTAGGCATGTGATTTTGCATGTATCTGTGAACACCATACAAATCACTAAATCATATGTAGAAGTATGCTCTTTCCACCCAGTTTGTCAACTATTCGGATATTTGCTCATGATAAATCAGTCTTTATCACTGATGTTTATATTTGCATTTGCCACTGTACCATGGAGTATGGTTGCTTTGTTTTTCATTCTTGGATTTTGCTGAATTGCTTGTACTCACTTTGCAGATATACACTGGGCCTCATTCTGACTGTGCTGGTCTGGAAATAACAGTGCCAGTAACCCTACCAGCACCGTTGTTACTGGACTGGCACAGTACGACTCTGTGGGTGGGTGGCGTCCCGCCCACCAGGGTCAGACCTGCCGAGCGGAACGGCACCCGCCCGCATAGTTTTGCGGAAGCCCCGGCACCTTTAATGACGGTGCCGGTGTTTCCGTGGTCCCCATTTCCATTGAGTCCTGGGAAGGAACAAATTACTTACCTGTAACTTGTTCTCCAGCATGGGTCTGGCATGGATTCACATGCTCATGAATATTCCCTGTCGTCAGGCCGGGAATCCTCGGTAAAGAAAAAATCAGTTTCAGTTTCATTTCTGAACTGTCTTTCTACTAGTAACTAATCATTGGTCTCTGGGTCATACTGCCCCCAGCCAATGACTGCCCTCTACCTAAGCCCCTCCTCTGGCAGCCATCTTCAGATTTGGTAGCACGTAAAGTGGCAGTGGGACCAAGTGATGAGCCGCAGAGGGGTAGGAGGGAGGGTTCGCATGTGAATCCATGCCAGACCCGTGCTGGAGAACAACAGTTACAGGTAAGTAACTTGTTCCTTCTTCAGCATGGGGTCTGGCATGAATTCACATGCTCATGAGTATAAGAATACATAGCAGTACACACATGCACAACCACGGGAGGTGGCAAGGCTCAACATTAAGCATTTCATCAACTCAACATTAAGCAACTCTTACCTCCTCACCAGGCCCACCTTCAGGCGAACAGGTTGCGCAGCAGTGCTTGGCCGACCCTGGACTCCTCCCTGGAATACTGGTCGATGCAGTAGAATCTCATGAAGGTGTGTGTCGACCTCCACGTAGCAGCCCTGCAGATGTCCAGCAGGGGTACGTCAGACAAGAACGCTGTGGTAGCAGCGATGTCTCTGGTCGAGTGGGCTCTCGGACGGCCGGGCAACGGTCGGTTTGCCAACCAGTGACAGTGCATGATGCAGCCGGAGAGCCATCTGGAAATGGAAGCCTTCGAGAGGGCCTTCCCTTGGTTCACAGGTCCAAAGTTCACAAACAATTGTGATGTCTTCCGAAGGCTCTTTGTGCGGTCCACGTAGAACTTCAGCGCTCTAGCTACATCCAGCGAGTGCAAAGTCATCAAGGGCTCGTTGAGATGGAAGTCCGACGGCACCTTGGGCATGAAGGAGGGGTGCGTCCTCAGCACCACCCTTGTTTTGTGGAAAGTCCGGTATGGTGGTTTGCAGGAGAGGGCCTGGATCTCTCCCACTCGTCGTGCGGAGATGATGGCCACAAGAAAAGCAGTCTTCCACGAGAGGAACTTCAATGGTGCCGAATGCAGAGGCTCGAATGGTGGCCCCATGAGCCTGCTCAGCACCACGATGAGCTCCCACGCCGGGGCTGGAGCCTTCACCGGCAGGAATGATCAGACAATCCTTTCATAAACTCTATCACCAGACTATGAGACCACAGAGATGATCGTCCCGGAGTTCTGGTGCATCGGGAGATCGCCGCTAGATGTATCTTGATGGAGGCGTGCGCTAGCCCCGCCTTGGCCAGCGACAGTAGGTACGGCAGCACCTGGGGGGCCGTAATCCGAAGAGGGTTAATCTTCTGTGTACGGCACCAGAGAACCTCTTCCACTTATGTCCATAGCACTTGAGAGTCGCGGACGCCCTGGCCTTTGCAAGTACCTCCTAGCAGTCCGCCGGGATATCATACCCTCCAAACTCTAGTGCTGCAGGAGCCAGGCCTGCAAGTTCAACGACCCCGGGTCATGGTGGAGGATGGCGCCTCCTTCTCTGGTGAGGAGATCCGCTTCCGTTGGCAGTTTGACTGGGGGAGACGCTGGCATGTCCAGAAGGTCCGGGAACCAGATCTGTCTCGGCCACGCCGGTGCGACAAGGATCATCCTGCACCGGGAGCGTCTGAGTTGGTTGATGAGTCGCAGCAGCAATGGCAACGGTGGGAACGCATACAGAAACAGGCCTTCCCAGGGGAATGAGAAGGCATCGCCCATGCTCCCCGGCTGGGGAAACCTGCTGTCGAACCTCCAACACTTGGTGTTCATCGCCGTCGCAAATAGTTCGATCTGGGGATTGCCCCATCGTTGGAATAGCAGATCCACTTGATCCTGTCGCAGTTCCCACTCGTGGCACGAGCACAGCTCCCTGCTGAGTGAGTCGGCAATGGTGTTCTTTATTCCTACCAGGTGGAAGGGTACCAGAAACATCCTTTGGGCGACGGCCCAGTGCCACAGATCCTGCGCCTCCTTGGATAGGGCTGGGGATCTGGTACCTCCCTGCTTCCGGATGTAGAACATCATGGTGCTGTTGTCGGTGAAAATCCTCACCACCTTGCCCTTGAGGGAGGGAAGGAACGACCTGAGGGCCCAGAACACGGCCCGGAGCTCCGGTACGTTGATGTGGAGTGACCTCTCCTCCGGGAGACAAAGGCCTCTTGCGTGGAGATCTCCGATGTGCGCTCCCCATCCCTCCAAGGAGGCATCCGTCATCACCGTCTCCTGATGTGCCGGTGTCTGGAAGTCCATACCCGCCGCCAGATGCACGCGGGTGCCCCACCACCGGATCGCTTGGCGGAAGGTCTCGTTGGCCGAGATCCTGTCTTCAAAGCTGCCCGCCGCTTGCATCCAAGGAACTCTTGCAGTGGCCGCATCCGCAGTCTGCACAGGCGCACTAGGAAGATGCACGAGGACATCATGCCGAGAAGGGACTTGATGGACTTCACTCTGGCCACAACCATGGTCAACAGCCGCTGCACCTTTCCCTTGATGGCCTTTGTCCTTTCCTCTGATGGGGAGGTCAGTCACGCTACTGTGTCGAGCTTGGCTCCCAGAAACAGTGCGACCTGCGACGGAACCAGGCGGGATTTGGCAAAGTTGATGGAGAATCTCAGATCCGTGAGCAGTTGGACGGTCTTCGCTGTGTGCCCGACGCCGAGTTCTCTTGTCTTTGCTCGGATGAGCCAATCGTCCAGGTAGGGGTAGACGTGGATCCCTTGCAGGTGCAGCCGTGCCGCCACTGGTGCTAGGCACTTGGTGAATACCCTGGGTGCCGACTTCAATCCGAAAGGAAGGGCCTTGAATCGGTAGTGCCATCCTTGGACTACGAATCAGAGAAACATTTGATGTCCTTTTAGAATGGGGATGTGAAAGTAGGCATCCTCCAAGTCCAGCGACGATAGGAAGTCGTCTTCCTCCAGCTGCCCCAGCACGTGCTGGAGGATGACCATCCGGAACTTCTGGGCCTTGATGTACTTGTTTAAACGACGAAGGTCCAGGTTGGGTCACCAACCGCTGGTCTTCTTTCTTACGAGGAAGTATCTAGAGTACACTCCGGAGCCCCGGAGCCTCTTTGGGACGAGCTCGATGGCTCCTTTCTTCAGCATCGCCCTTACTTCCAGCAGCAGTTGAGGGACGTGGTTTTCCTTCCTGGCCACGGGTGGATTGCGGGGGCACTTCTTTAAAAACCCGAGAGTGTGCGGGCACTTCTTTAAAAACCCGAGAGTGTGCCCGTGGGCCAGGGAATCCAGCATCCATCGGTTGGTGCTCAGGTGGGGGCCCGATGCTACGGCTGGTTCAGTCCTGCTTGGCAGAGGCCTTGCCGCCTTGGCCTCTTTGGTGACGACGAGGAGATCCTCCTGACTTGCCGCATCCTCTGTAGGCCTCCTGCGACAAAGAGCGGGCTGCCTGGCGGTACGTCGAGGAGCCGCCGCCAAATCCTTTGGAGGCACCTTACTTGCCTCCAGAGTTCCGAAAGGGTGGCCGTCGGTGCTGCAAAACCCCAAAGGCCCGGGCCGTCTCCGTGTCGGCCTTGATTGCCTGCAGTGTTTCGTCCACTGTCTTGCCAAACAGGTTATTGCCGTCGAAGGGCATGTCCAAAACTCTGGTTTGCACGTCCTGGCGGAAATCGGTCGCCTTGAGCCAACCACGCCGTCGAAGACAAACACCGTTGCCCAACTGGTGGAAACCGGTGTCAGCAATGTCCGTGGCCACTGTTATGGCATGGTCCGACACCACCTCGCCTTCCTGCAGGATCTCCAGGGCCTCCGCCCTCTTGTCGTCAGGAGGAAGTCCAGCAGAGGAGCTATCTTAAACCAAAGCTCCCTGTAGTAGCGGGCCACAATCGCTAGGGCGTTGGCTGCTTTAATAGTCATCGCCGTCGACGAGATGACCCCTCGCCCCATGGTGTCCTGTTTCTTCCCCTCGCTGTCCGGGGGGCGGGGGGTTGAAGTCAAAGCCCTAGCCCCTGCCACCTTCTTATTGGCTGCCGCCGAGACGACCGAATCCGGGGTCGGCTGCGCCCTAAGGCACAGAGGGGTGGAATCCGGAACCCGGTACTTCTTCTCGTACCGGTCTCTCTTGGCAGGGGTCGTGTACGGGTTCTTCAGGAGCAACAGCCCCTCATCCCAGATGTCAAGTAACGGGACCGAGAGGACGTCTTCCTTTTGGCCTCACGCCGTTGATAGAGGAAACCTTCCTTCTTCTGTTCTTCGGGGCAGAGCCCTGGCAATCATGGCATGAAAGGAGCCAATTTCGTTGGGCAGGGAGGCCCGAGGGGGTGTGATGGGAGGCCCATCCCGTCGACATCCATCCCCGTCATGGCCGTCTCTGTTCCTGTGTCCTCCCTAGGATCAGGGGAAGGAGATGAAGGCTGTGAGGGCCGCGAAGGCTGGATGGGTGGGGGGATGAACTCTCCTCTGCTTGCTTGGAGGGCTCTCCTACGGGCCAGGCTCTGCTGGATCGTCCCTTGGGGGTAAGGGCAACCTCGTCCTTATCTCCGTACATAAGGCCTGGATCGCCATCAAGATGGCTCCCGAGTTGTCCCGTGGCGCGACGGTTGGTGAGTGGAATCCTCCGCCTCCACAGGAACCTCATCGGCACCGCCGTCGCTCTCTTCGTCCGCCTCATCGGGATTCCTCCCGTGCGACCGGACCTCCTCGAACTTCTTGTTGAGGATCTTCACGACTCCAGCCAGCTCTTCTTCAGAGGCTGTATCCGTGTCCCTGATGGCTACCGGCCCCCCTCTTTTTCCACCGGGGTTCTCACGGAGGTCTTATCGATGGGCTGAAAAGAGGATTCCCTCTGCGGTGGCAGGGAAACTGGGTCCCGAGGTCGTCTTCACTGGGGGAGCCTCCACAGGCTTCGCCAGGGCCGCCACAACCCCCTCGATAGAGGATTTAGCCGGGTGAATCAAGGCCTTCACGACTTTAGCTTCTCCAGAAGCTTACCCGGGTTCTCCGATTTTCTCTTCCCTGAGCCAGAACGTTGACTTGTGGTTGATGGCGTCAGTGAAAGCACGCCCTGCCTGGCAGCCGAGGAGCCTGACTGTTCGGCGCTCCCGGTGCCCGCGGACATGCAGTGTTTAGCCTTTTGTTGGGCCCCTGTCGCCGGAGTGCCCTCAAAGGACTTAGAAGACCGCTCGGACCGCTTCTTCTTCTCACCTACCGCTGGGCTCTTCCTTTCCAGCCAGTTGGTGAGGCGGATCCGCCGATCCTTCATGGTCCGCTCCGACATGTTCTTGCAAAACGCACAGTCCTTCTCCACGTGCGTTTTGCCTTCATGAAGGCAGTAGGGGCATCTAGAATGCTCGTCCTCCTTGAACACATTCTGCAATCCGCACCCAGGGCAGTTCCTGAGCAGCTTGGATCCGGGCGTCAAGCTTCCTTTGTCCTGGGCCATGTCCACGGGGTAGGACTCAAGGTCTTCTGGAATCCTCCAAGAAGCGTAACTCGATGAAAACTTCACCCTTGAGGGGCATAGAAAATTCTGAAACGGGTCACCGTTGATCAGAAGTAGAAACGGTGGAGCTTGAGGCTCGACTGACCGAAAAAATGAGATTAAACTCTTTGAAAAATTGCAAAAACGCAGTAAAAGCTCAAGAGCTATAGCACGAGGACTCCCAACACTTGAACGTGCGGTAAAAATCTGAAGATGGCTGCCAGAGGAGGGGCTTAGGTAGAGGGCAGTCATTGGCTGGGGGCAGTATGACCCAGAGACCAGTGATTGGTTACTAGTAGAAAGACAGTTCAGAAACTAAACTGAAACTGATTTTTTCTTTACCGAGGATTCCCAGCCTGACGACGGGGAATATTCATGAGCATGTGAATCCATGCCAGACCCCATGCTGGAGAATGGGGATTATCAATTTACCGGCACCTGACTTTGCAGAACGCCAGGGTTGTAATCCCCCGGTGTTGCCGGCAAATTTTACAGGTCCAGCGGCAACCAGCCGGTAGTACCGGTAGGGCTACCGCCAGACTTGTAATGAGGCCTACTGTCTCTTAAATCTATGCTCTCTTTTGTGCCCTTTTCCCCCTTTCAGAATGAATAATTTTGGTATACCTGCGGTGTTTCAATAAAAACGTCATATCTATAGGGGGTCATTACACCTTTCCCGGTATCCAGCTGGTAATTCCGGCGGGATACTGGCACACAGTATTACCGTTCCCTCCGCCTGATAACCTGGAATTTCCAGGATATTACAGGCAGCAGGAATATCAGTAAAGCCCATTCCATGGAAGGGATTGCTGGTATTACCGGCGCTGTTAATACCAGCTGTTTTTTACTGGTGGGGGGCCGATTTACCTCCATCTTTTTGATGGAGGTAAATTAGGTAACCCCCACCAGCAAACTTGTAGTTTGCCAGTCCAGATATGTGCTGGCATACGAAAATACAGGCACTTTGTTCCAGACCGGCAAACTTGTAATGAAGGCCATTGTCTGATTCGTTTAGCACGTGGTTTGGTGCTTTGCAAGTCAGCTTTATTCAACACATAGAATGAGTGTAGATTTTGAAAGACAAGTATGCACAAAGCACTGTACATTGATGCACATTTCAAGATAGAATGGGACGAGTTGTAGTCAATGCCCTAAATTACAAACTAGGAAATCTCGGCTAAGAGCCCAACTTCTCCACTTGACTGTAAGTATGCAATCCTGGGCAAATCAGCTCGCATCACTGTGCCTTAGTTTGCATAGCTGCCAAAATTGGTTTCTCCTAGACATTGGGCCTCATTACAAGTTTGCCGGCACACTAACAACGGTACCGGTAAGCTTGCTGGTACCGTTGTTACCATTCCAGCAAACTACGAGTTCTGCTCGCGGATGCCTTACCGCCCGCCAGGTCTGACCTGGCGGGCGGACCGGCAGCCGCCAGCAGACCATGCTGGATGCACCGCCACCATTCGGAATGGTGACGGTGCATCCAGCCTCCCGATTCCAATTGAGCCCTAAAGGAATCGAATAGGAAGGGGGAGCATTTTTTACCGGCGCCCGGCAATAGGCAATTATCAAGCCCGGCGGGACTGTAATGACCAGGTAATTGCCCAGCCCCGGGCACCGGTAAAAAAAATGTGTAATGAGGCCCATTTTCTTTTTTTCATGTACACTACACAAAGGGATTCACCCGGGCAAAGTTTAACATATTATAGTTTTGCATAGTATATAATAAGATTGGCAATTTATATAGTGCATGCTACAGGCTGAAGTGTCACGTTTGTCACTCATAACTATATCAATTGTGATGGGTAGATTAAGTGAAATAAATTATGCTGCAATCGGGCTCGTTGTAAATTTGCTGGTATCCTGCCGGTAAATCGAGCGGCATAACGGCAAACGTTATTAGCGTTCCCACAGCCAGATATACCGGTATTACCAGCATATTACATCAGCGGGAATACTGGTAAATCCCCATTCCCTGGGGCCGCAGGGCACTCCATGGGGTGATCTACCGGTATTCTTGGACTGGTAACACCAGTGCCAGTAATACCGGCTGTTTCTTGCCAGTGGGGGCCTGATTTCCCTCTTGCTTTTGGCTTGAGGTAAATCAGGTAACTGCCACTGAAGTGCAGCTAAAAACTATTACCAGCACTTATTCTGGACCAGCAAACTTAAAATGAGCTCCAATATCTTTTTGGTGGCTCTAGGATAGTCTGGCGCTTGGGTCGTGCAATACAGAATATAGGCATAGAAGGATGTGATGTTTTTACAATGGTATTACAATGCGCAATCTGAAAGCACAACAGTCATAGTAAAATATAGCTATTGTTTCATTTAAATGTACTGAAAAAAGTGCTATTTCCCAAATCGCTTAACTCTCCTTTTTAGTTGGGTATACCACATAGCTTGTTGGAAAAAACTCATGAGCACCCGCCCCCAATAAAATTGACTAATCTTTGCCTCTAAGTGTAAATGCCTAAACAATGACCCCATTGCCAAATCACCCACCCCTGGCTATCAACAAACTCCCTGGCCTTCTTTTTGTAAAAAGATCACACATGTTGTGGAAAGAGGTAGGCATTGACAATGCAAGAGGATCCTTGTGGATTAGGTATACACAAAGTCATACTAAGGGAGTTTTCCTAAGACCTATACCCACCTCATACTCACCTTTCGATTTCACTCTTCGATTTCAAACTTCTGGAAACAGATTACCAAGAAGAACTCAGTTGACTCTCCTTGCATCCAGAGATGTTGAGCTATGGGCCCTGCTGATTTCATGCCACACCCATATTGATTTGACAGGCTCTGAGTTGTCCATGATCCTCTGGACTATGCTTGCCATAGCTCAACTTCAACCCATATACTCCATCCTCTCAGCCAAAGACTTTGCCTCCTCCTTCTCCTCCAAAATCACCAAAACTACAATGTCTGCAACTTTGTATCTGTCCTCGCTCATTATCCCAACCAGCCACTAATTCACGACATCTCCACTTTCAAACTTCTCTCCCTCCTCCCCTTCTGAGATTACACCTGTCCGCAACTAAGCCAACCTGTTTGGCGCTCTTACTGATCCCTTTCCACTCCAAATGATCAAAGAGGCTGCATCCACGACTTGCTCTCACCTCTCCCCCTTCTTCAACCATTCACTGTCAGCGGGCTCTTCCCAGCCCTCCTTGAGAAAACACATTACTGACCTTAACAATTCCTCTTTCTACTGAGCTGACTCTCTTCTACCTTACCATTCAGAATCCATAAGCATGTTGTCATTAACCAGGTTGTCAAATTCCTTGAGGTAAATGTTCTGTGTGCCTCCCCCCAACCCGGGTCTCACTTAAGTCCACTGCAACTGCTCTAACTTATGTTATGTCTCAAATGTTCCCACCACTGGTCACCACTCCCCCACCCGCATTATATTTGATCTCTCTCCCACCTTCAACACTGTGGATCCCTCCCTCCTCTAAACTCTGTGCTGTTTTGGCGTCATGGACACCAACATCAAATGGGTGCAGACTCATCTCTCTAACCACCCAATTTCCATTTCCTGCACCTCTTCACACCTCCTCCTTTCAGTGGGCGTCACAAAACGATCCACCCTGTACCCGATACTTTCAGCACTCTAAAAGCAACCTCCTCTACACATTTGGATTCTCAAATCACATCTTTGCTGTCAACACGCACAGCTTCTCATTTCCTGCTCTTAAGCCCAATATCTGTGAATGCATCACCAACCAGCTCTCCACCATTCATCAGTAGATGGCACAGTGTTGCCTGATCCTGAACACCTCAAAGATTTAAGACATCTTTCTTCTAACCTCCAGTGCCAACTCTACACTCGCATTCCATCCTTTTCTTCCGACTTCTTAATGCCATCTCCCAAAGCTGACAACCTTGAGGTCCTCTTTGAAAGCAAACACGAACTACATCAATTAATTATTGGCTAGAGCCACTACCACCACGTACAGGTTGAACCTTCTTAACATCAGGAAGGTCTGGCTACACCTGACCAATCACGTTTCTAAAACCCTCATCTCCAACCTTGTTCTCAGCAAACTGGCTAGTGCTCCAGCACGCCCGTGGATCTCCCTCTACTGCTTTGCACCCTCAATAAAATATTCAACATTGCCACACTCACCCTCTAAGAACGACCCAATCTTCCACATCTTGCATAACTTCACCACAGTGGCTCTTTCTGCAAAATCCCTCCTTCCAGTGTCTTCTCCTTGCTTTCAAATCCTTTTTTGCCTACACGTCACAAGCTGACTGAATCAATTTCTCTCTTAACTATCTTGTTTAGGCTCTCCACTCACCATCAACAGCCTCTCTGTTGCTCGACTGCCCATGCGCTGCCTCCCACTTCTGCTCATTTACTCTACTGTCCCCTCATCACTGGAATGCGGTTCTGTCTGTCATTAAGGCAAACCTACTGGATTTCCCTGAGAAGTTGAGCATTTTCTCCTCCAAGTGGGCTATCCAGCCCACCCCACCCTCCCCCACTGCACATGTGAGCCTCTTACCCCCAACCCACCTGTAGCCTACTATGAATGAAACCCTTTTTCTCTTCAAATATAATTTTGAGCACTTTACTTTTTCGGCTTGCCCTGGGATTCCTGCAGGAATTACATTGCTCGCATTGGGCAAACAAAATCTTGGTGGCTTATTTCTGAAATGCCTCTCTGCTGCAAAGCACTATGGGAGAAATATAAAACTTTTTTGGGATGAGGGGATCACCCCCTTTTTCGTCGAATATTTTAAAACTACTGGATGGAGTCACCCCAAACCACCAGAAGGCATATCTGTGATGCGTTATGCCAACATTGTTTCTAATTTGGTGTAAATCCATCCAGCAGTTTTCGCCCTGTGGGCATTCAATGGAAGCACTTTTTCTCTCTCCCCAACATTTCTAGTTTTAAGGGTTTGACGAATCCAGGAAATGTGTCCCTTCTCCCCAAGGGAGAGCTACCCCCTTTGGTACTAGGGAGTTGATACCCTCTCTAGTGGTCTTGGCAAGCGTGATCCCACCCCCATGGGTGACCCCGACCCCATTAGAGAAGGAAGGCCCAAGCAAGAATTCCATCCCATCTGCTTCTACCTTAGACTCCTCAATATTTGTTGGTTACATGGGGGTAGAACATTGCCAGAGGGTACAGGGCCCCTTTAATATGGATGGTTTCTGACCTGGTTTTGTTTCCGCCTTTTAAGGAAGACCAGGACCAATGTAATCTTCCTCTCCGTTCTAAGGTGGAACGTAAATGCTGACAAGCAACGGAAGGCCAGAGAGGCCGGCATGCATGGACATGCATCAGAAAGAGACACTCCCACAGAGGAGGAGGTGAGAGCCACATAGCATGGCAGGTAAAGACCCAAGGCAGCCCGCGGAGTGCTGCCGCATCCACAAGGGCAGGAGCCCCGACGGGACAAGGACCGCGGAATAACAAAGCAGTGGCAACAGGATGAAATGGCATCCCGATATGCCGAAGCTTTGGGCATTGGGAGGCAATGCGGAACAGCAGACCGTGCATACCAGAGCAAAGGCAAGGACGCAAACCCACATGGGCCAGAGAGACCACCTCCAGTCCAGCGCAATGCCACGCTGGAACTAAGCACATTCTGGGTTGATGGTGGGAATACCCCAGGAGGGGAATGAGAAAAGTCATAAACCATGCAGGGATGAGCAGGCCTCTAGCCCATCTGGGTCTAAATACCCAATATATAAATAAAATAGAAAGCCCATCTGGGTCTAAATACCCAATATATAAATAAAATAGAATCAAACAAACGGGGATAGAGAAGCCAGAAGCCCAAAAAGACTTGAAAAAAGCTGAATATCCTGCGGGGAGGGGATCAAAGCAACCTCACAAGCAAGACTGAACATGCCCAAAGCCCACACAGGGAGAGAGAAATGTAACAAAACCAACAGGGTTGAGCCGGCCCATTGTCCACCTAGGGCTAACGATCAGAACACCCCACGGGGGAGAGGAGAACACTAAGCACTGAAGGGCTGGGGAAGCCTGCAGCCTGCCTGGGGCTGGAAAACAACTACTCTAACAGGGGGTGAAAGAAAGGAGAAACTGTTACGCTCATCTGGTCTCCACGGGGACGCCACCCAGCCCTGGTTGGATGATTTGCACTCTCGAACCCTCTCCCGGTACCTTGTTAAGGCCTCTGGTTAAAGATGGGTCTGCAATATAGGAGAGCTAGAGTCAATACTAGATTGTCTTTATGTTTCCCACCTCCCATGGCCTCAACTCCTTCCTCCCCCCTTGGGCCCTCACCTCACCTTAATATTGTAAAAGGTGGATTCTCCGTCCTGCTCCTCGTAGCAGGGGCACGTAGATGTGGGGGGTGAGCAGCGACCAAGTTACTTCACTGGTGCAAGCCCCCCTGTGGGAATCCAGGCCTGCTGCGACTCTGTAGGTTTACTGCTTTACAGTCTTTATATGCAGTTCTTATGTTCCTCTTAGTTCGAATAATAATGTCTTGCTTCTTTCCTTTTAGGTATGGAAAGGTAGTTTGGTGCTGTCACGCAGTTTGAAGATGAGCATGGGCCGGTAGGCGAAAGCGCGGTGTGTGCGATTCTGTCCGGCGAGTAATGCGTGATGCGCGGCGCTGTTTCGCCTTTTATATTGCTAACCTGTGTCTTTTCTCACCTTGCAGGTTGTGATGTTCCTCAACGAGCGCTGTAATGTTCCAGCAATGATACTGACCAGGAGATGACTGCCCAGGTAAGAATTGTGTGGCTTTCTTCATTCGGGAGGAAACGTGAGTAAATGCTTACTAATGCTGTCTTTCTTTCTCCTCTTTCCAGGTTATGGTATTCCAGGATGCATGCAGTGCCGGATGATGGAGTTCATACCTTCAGGTGAGTGGAACTGAAGTCGGCGATGGATTGAAGACAGGATAATGTTCCAGGTAAGTTTCGTAGTGTTCTTTCTCTCTCTGCAGGTCCTTGGTTTCAGGTAAACCGGCATCAAAGAACTGGACACAGTGAGCGTTACGCTGCCCACAGCAGAATAACGCAAAGCATGTTCTGCTGTTTGGGTGCTGTTTAAATAGTCTCAGGTAAAGTAGTCCAGGTAAAATAGTCCCAGGCCTGCCACACCCAAAGTAGTCCAGGTAAAGTAGTCCCAGGCCTGCCACACCCAAAAGACTAGACTGCATAGCTCAGTTCCTTGTAGCTGAGCTATGTGTGTGCCTCCATGTTGGCTGATCCCTCCAAGTTAAATAGTCCCAAGTAAATAGTCCCATTCTAATCTTGGTCTTCATGATGGTTATGAGCCTGGCACCAAAGGATCCAGGACTGACTCCAAGTGAGTCTTGGATGAGATTTTAAGGCCTTTGACATGGCCCTAACTGGAAGGCTGACTTGCCAGTGAGGGCCAGGGGCAAGGGTCATGACAGCACTTCCCCCCCAAGGCCCCTCTCACGGTGGCACTTCTGCCTGTTCCTGGTTTGGCTGGGTAATTCTGATGGAACTTTTTAATTAAGCGAGGTGCATGGATGTATTCACTAGGTTTGCATGATCTGTCTTGAGGGTCGTATCCCTTCCAATCAACTAAGTAGTATAGTTTGGATCTGGTGTATTTTGAGTTTAGGATATCCTTTACTTCAAACTCTGGTTCTCCGTCAACTAATACTGGTTTTAGTGGCATTGTAACCCGAGTACCCGGTTGTACCGGTTTCAGGAGTGATACGTGAAACACAGGATGAATCTGCATAGTGGGCGGTAGGGCTAATTTAACTGCCACAGGATTTATTATGGATTCAATAGAATAAGGTCCCAGATATCGGGGACGAAAGGTCTGAGTCCCTTTTATGGGCACATATATTGATGCTAACCAGACCTTGGGCCTCATTAAGAGGTTTCCGGTAAGCAAAAAACCACATTACCGGCATTGCTTACCACTCCGGTGTATTCCGACCCGCAAACCCGCTAATAGCGGCATGGGTGCGTACACGTGCCCCTTCGGGGAGCAAATACCGGCATGGCGGTAATAGGAGGACATCCCAACCCACGCGGACATGCAAATACCGGCATCGTGAAGCTGGTAATCACGGGCTGCACGATGCCGGCCATAAAGGCATCGCGGAACACCCGCAAACAGCAATCAGGAAAAAAGCCAACTGCCACAGGTGCACACAATCCCCACAGGTGGAGTCAATGGAGGCTGGGCCTGTATAAAATGAGCACACCCACACACCACACTCCTTCCAACACCAAAATGCTACCTCTAGCTGTTGCAATCATGGCGCTGGAGGACATGCCCATACTGCTAAAACTACAGCAACAACAGCAACAACAACTACAGCAGCAACAACAACAACTACAGCAGCAACAACAGGAAGCACAGAGGAGACACAGGAGGAGAAGGAGGGTGAGACAAGCCCAGCAATTACCACCAGCGCAGCCAGCAGTGCCTCGTAGGCAACCACCAATCCCTCGCACCAGACCCAGCCCTTTTAACCTAACCCCTGAGCAGATCCACACCCTGTACCGGTTGGACCATGACACCATCACCACCATAGTGACATGATACAGAACGACATTGCCAGCCTCATTGAAATACGCACTGCCATCCCCCCGCTACTAAAGGTGGTGTCTGTGCTCCACTTCTTGGGCACAGGCACCTACCAACACACAGTGGGCCAGCTGCATGGCATTTCACAGCCACTATTTTCATGCATATTGAACCAAGTGCTGGATGCCCTCCTGAAGCACGCAAGCACCCACATATCCCTACCACGGACTGCCCAGGAGATAGCCGACGCCAAAGTAGGCTTCCATGCACTGGCAGGCATGCCCAATTGTGTTGGTGCCCTCGACTGCACCCATGTGGAATTGGTAGTCCCCCATTGCATAGAGGCGGTGCACCGCAATCACAAGCAATACCACTCCATCAATGTGCAAATGGTATGTGACTCCAGCAAGATCATCACACATTGCTGCCCCCGATTTCCCGGATCAACACATGATGCCATGGTACTGCGCAACTCCAAGCTACCCCGTCACATGGAGCGACATGCTGGACCACGTGCCTGGCTGCTTGGTGAGTTGCACAACTGTCCCATGGCAGTGCTTTGGGGTACTGATGTGTAGGGATGTGTTAGGGAGAATTCTCTGTTAAGGCTAATTTCCCAAACCTAGTGAGTCCCCCAGCAGCTTTGCTGTATTTTTGGGGTTTATTTTTTTCTCCTGCTAAGAGTGAAACTCTTTTTCTCCCACTCTTAGGCATGATTTGAGTATGCCCTTTGACTGTGAATGTGTTTTATGGGCTATGGGGTCTTTTACTCCATAGGGCTTCATGTGTTTTTGGTATATGTGTTACACAGCACCCTCAGTGCAGTAGCACAGGGGTGTCATAGTGACCCCCAAACATAGACACCATACCCTGAGACTGACTACTGTCTCCCAGGGCATGTAAAGTCACCATTGCCTTTACTAGTCTCAAATTGTGAACAGAACCAGTACAAACCATCATATTGTGGAAGTACTGGTAGGGGTAATTCGATTGCCCCCGGGTCTGTTTTCCAAGGGGGCACTGTCCAGTCCCCCCTTGTCGAGTTTCTGGCTGGTGGCAGTGGATACCACGCAAAATATTCCACCGGAATATTTCCTATGGGATTTTCCCATTGATTTTAAATGCACCACTTTTTGGTGCAATGTGAAAGATACCGCTGGGTTATTTATCTAATATTTATTCCCCGGTTGGGTCTTTTTGCCAGGACTCGGTTTTAAAATGGCGTTTGTGTTCGCCTCTCTGAAACTCTAACCCAAGTCGAGCCCTTTGTTCCACTTTATTGGCGGGCTTCTGCACAGAAGCCCTCCAACTGGTGCCACTCTGTCTGGGGTCTACAGGATGTGTGGGAGGGGGATTAGGCACCCTGGACTGAGTTGCCTTGGCAACTCAAGTCGCACTCTTGTGTGTTTGGCCCAGTGATGAGCCGCCCGGCTCACCACTTAGCATCTGTGAGTGACAGCTAGGCTGTTGAATGGGGGTTTTTCTGCATAAAAGCAGGGCTTTGGGGACTGGAACTTCGGAAGTCGCCACAGGACCTAAAGAATCCAAAGAGGGGAGAAGCTGAGCCAGCTACAACCACCGGTGGAGCCCTGTTGTACAAACTCACCACTTCCCCGACGACAGAGGAGATCTTCTTCCAGGAGTGTTCTTCCCTTTGAGCTGGGGGGACCAACCAGTTTGCCTTTTTCGCCTTCCTGGACATCTCGTGGTCGAATCGCCTGTGCATTAGCACCCCGGCGGCCGGATAGCCACTCTTCACCACTACCGCGAATAAAAGGGTTGTGACTTTTAATCGGGAAACTTTGCGGCTGGTTTCTTCCCTGGCAGTGCAACGACCTTCAGCTTTCTTCCTCATCGAGATCATCTCTCCCTCTGGTCGAAGCCACAACTTGCACCCGCTGCCAGGAACAACTGCCACCGCTGGAGCTTTCTCACCATTTCAGGTACTGTGTCCCGCCTGGTCTCCCTTGAAACAGATTGTCCAAGGTGTCCCGTAAATCCTTGACTTTCTAACTGGTTTGACCTCCGACCTGCTAACTTTGCCTTTCTGAACTGACCCAACCTCTTTTTGACTTTTCTGAAAAGACTTTGAGTGCATTTCCACTGTGTGATCTTGGACACATTCCGCCTTGCTCTCTCCAAGAGTGGGCCTGGCCTATGAACTTTTTGCTCTACAGTAGACCCTGCCTTTCTTGACTTGCTGTGGTTTCTTAAAAGTGTTGGTACTGTATTATGTTCCTACTCTGCCTTTTCTCTCCCTTTTTAAACAAATTATTGGAGTGCCATCTACGGTTACACGCTCACCTCTGTTTTGCTAAATAAGTGGTGTCTTAACCTAGACTTGTCGAATAATTAGCTAGGGAGTTGTATATACTTATAGTGACTGTGTTTGAACTTCCTTGATATATTAGTGCCAGTGTATTCTCATAAGTGTGTTTTTAAATAAATAATTATATACTTTTATACCAAAGCTCTGGTCAGTGTTTGCTTGTTCTACTGTATTTTTAGCCCTATTGTGAAGAAAAAAAACATACATATACCACTAGCTACCCACCTCTAACACACCGAAAGGTGGCTACTTGTCAGAAATTTACCTCACAGTAGGAATTTCATAGGATTATATCTCCCACCATAGACAAAGAAATGTGTTTAGCATATTTTAATTATTATATCAAACAACATGGTAAAACAACATAAAAAACCTATTTCCCGCGTTCGTTATTTGTAGAAGCACAAATGGGCGGAAGAAGCAGACACCAAAACATTTGCAATGTACAATTTGCGTGATGTTAGTAATGGTGTATTTTGATTGCATTTTCAATTATACAACAACATGGTATAATAGCGTCAACATTTGAATATGTTTCTAGGGAGAAGGACAACACTGTTGCAGTTTAAAGCTCGTCAGTAAAGTCCAACGCCCCGTCTTCAGGACGCGATAGGTTAAAGAAACACGTTACACTGGCAACATGGCGCCTATGTGTCAGTGTAGTGACCTAAAAAGATAAATAAAAATTGTTTTACTCAAACATGATAAAAACGGTGATGGTGGTGTTTGTGTGCATACAAAACAAGTAGCCAGGTTGCTAACCTTAAAAGTGATTTCTTTTGGTGTGATGGGCAAAGCGATTGCATGAATCAATTCAATTGAGGCGGCAGACCAGTCCGTCTTAAGAATTCAAGCTGTAAATCAATACGTAAATTTATTTAGATTTTTGTTGAAACAAGTAACATATTGAACCAACAATAGTTACATTTTGATATATGAATCAATCATATTTACCACTGTATCTGTAAGGCAGGGATTATTGTTTCAAGTCCTGCAGAGAAATGTCAGTAGTGTACCGAGTTTCTATGGTATTCCGGATACTACATGTCCCATAATGCATCATGGAATGTAAAAGAAATGCAAAAAGCCTTTCAATTTCACAGGTTTCACCTGATTTGCGTTTCTTTCAAGCATTTAAGTGGCAGGGGGTAACACTTACTTGGCCATAATGATCCCCAAGGCTGTCTTGCATTGTTATATATTGGGTTAGATATTTTAAACCACTTGCATGTCAGTGAATGGCTCTGTGTGGGAGACAAAGGCACCAGAGAGTACAATTAGACTCTCTGTACGTTTTTGAGCAACAATCAAGTGTGGCATGGATTTCAAAGCAGGCTTACCTGTCGTGTGTGCATTCGCCTTCACAGAATCGCTTTACCCCGTGGCTTTTTCCTTGGTTGAATACTGGGGTAAGCCAAATGTCATTCGTTGACATCGAAAGAGGACTGCCAAGTCCAGTCCATTCGTGTGTGTAATAGAGGAAGGACTTTCCTCAGTATTAGAAAGGGGTCGGCCATTTTTGAGTGTATATCGATCCTATGAAGGTATACTTAACACGGCAGTAAATAATGATCTGCTTGCTAGTTCTCAGTAAGGGGGTGTGTATAGTGTGTCAAATACATTTTTTTCTTATAGAGCAAATTTGTGCACACAATGGTTATACATTATATGACAATTTTAGACAAGGCATCATCCTCCAGCAGACATGATAGACATAAATGGCAATGAGATCATATTTCATTAACCCCCCACTGGTTGTCTGAGCTGTTAGTGGATAAACAGACTCCACTCTACGGCAATATTTAGACCGGACTGGACTGTATTGAGATTATAAACTAATTTTTGCTCCATTTATTTAAGGAACAGATCCCTATTCCCTCCCCGTGGGTGAGCTTTAGATGTCTCAATAACAAACCAAAATATATCTTCGCATGTTTGTTTTGCTTGTAAATAATGGGCCACCAATGGTTTATCCGGAGTACCATTCCGTATGGCTGAGCGATGTTCGCCAATTCGTAATTTCACTGACCTGATCGTTTTGCCTATATAGATTAACCCACAAGGGCATTTTATCCCATAGATCACCCATTTAGTCAGGCAATTTGAGAAGGATTGGTATTTCCATAGCCTGTCATACAGATCAATCTGTTTCAAATTCTTGGTCAAATGGCAGACTGAACAATGTCCGCATGCATAATGACCACTGACTAATGGCAGTCCCCATAATGTAGATTGAATGGGTGTCTCAATGTTGTTAATAGGGTAAGTGTGTACTAATTTATCCCGCAGATTAGGCATCCGCTTGAAGGCAAATCTAGGAGAATTGGGTTGAAAATGATCGGTATGAATGATTTTCCAATTTTTTAGTATCACCCTTCTTAGGTCATTACTCAGGGGCGAAAAAGATGAGACACATGTAATTCTATCATCTTGTGGTTTTGTGTGTTTCTGAAGGATTACTTCGCGATTTGCATTATTTTCCGAGGATATTGTCTCTGTTTTAGTTTTTCGCTCAAGAACTGGCTATTGATTTCAAAGTCAACCAATTCACTACAGTTCCGTCGGATTCTAAGAAATTGTCTGTAGGGTAAATTTTCCCGTAGACTAGATGGATGGAAGCTGCTGAACAATAAAAGCGTATTCTTGTCTGTGGGTTTTTTGAATAATGTAGTACCCAGTTGGTTTTCCTTTTTGAAGATTTTCAGATCAAGAAAGGCTATATTGTCAGTGCTTGATGACATGGTGAATGTTATGGTTAGAGTTTGGCTGTTGAGCCATATTAGAAAGAGATCTAGTTGGTCCTGGCTTCCGTGCCAAAGCATGAACACATCGTCTATGTAACGATGCCATGAACTAATGTGTTCATGGAAGGGATTAGTCGCCGTGTAGATTAAATTAGATTTGTAGTGATCCATGTATAAATTTGCTAAGTCTGGTGCAAATGTAGCACCCATTGAGGTCCCTTGCCTTTGTTGGCAAAAGGTTTGATTACAAAAGAAAAAGTTTTTTGTCAGTGCCAGCCTCACACATTCGATGATAAAATTGGTTGGCACTGTACGGTCAGCTCTTGTCTCTAGATATTGATGTAATACTTCAATGCAGTGGTCCTGGGGGATGTTAGTGTATAACGACTCTACATCCAGGGTGACCAAGATGTCATCGGCCCCTGGGTGTAGACTGGCAACAATGTGTATCATAGCTGTAGTGTATATACTGCCTAACTCTTCTTGAGAGAAGTCTGACTGCTCAGCCACAGCTACCAGGTAAATCTGGGTGGTGCAGACTGCTACCAATTGGGTTTACTGCTTACTCCTGTGGTCTTAAACTTTTTTGCAGTGGTCCCTAAGGGAACTGTACAGGTTTCTGCCTAACAGGATGCATAAGGGGGGGGGGGGCATACTCCACCTGGGTGGGAAAAGGGGGGCATACTCCACCCGGGTGGGAAAAGGTGGGGCATACTCCACCTGGGTGGGAAAAGGTGGGGCATACTCCATCTGGGTGAGAAAGGGGGGGCATACTCCACCTGGGTGGGAAAGGGGGGGCATACTCCACCTGGGTGGCAATTGCCGGTGATTGGAGAATGCATGCAGAGCTAAACACTCCTGACCTGAACCGGCCAAATGGAACATGACACACCACTGGGCCACATTTCTCAAATTATGCATATTGATGACAAGTAAGAGGCACAACCAGGCCACCATGAGGATGGCAAGCAATGCATGAATGAACAGGATGGCAACTGTGGAAATGTGGTCAGTGTGACCATGCACAGTGAAGAATGAACAGCATGAATTGGAGGCTAAACATTGTTGCACTACCACAGCACATCTGCCTCAGCATGCATGATTACACCCTGCATCATCTATTGAACGCCATCCAGACTACCACACCTCATGACAGTATAGATTGCATCTAGGTGACATATTTGCATGCGTACAGGGACATGTGCATGCCCACACCAAATAGCTGGCGCCATGACTGTGCAGTTCAGAGTGACAAACACCTCTTTGTATCTGCAGGTGATGGAGGATATCCCTTGAGGCCACGGCTACTTACCCCTGTGCGGAACCCGCAGAACAGCCATGAAGAGGAGTACAATCGTGTGCACACCCGTACCCGTGTTGTGATTGAGTAGACCTTTAGCCTGTTGAAGGTGTGGTTCTGCTGCCTCAGCAGGTCTGGTGGGGCACTCCTATATAGGCCTGAGAAGGTGGCAAAGATCACCATGGCCTGTGTCATGCTGCACAACATGTGCGTCCGGAGAAATGTACCACTGCCACCTGACATTGACATGCGTGGCCCGGGTGAGGATGATGAGGATGGAGACGGAGGTGAAGTAGCCCCCCTGCCAGTACGTGATGCACGGGATGGCCATGCTGTACGCCAAGCACTAATTCACAAATACTTCTGAAACACAGGGACTATGATAGACATGTGTCAGTGACACACTGGCTCCATGTGGACATGCACACTTGTATTGTTAGGAGTTGGCCACTGAACACCGTCACACATTAAATGTACATGCACAAAATGAAGAATGTCCAGCCATTGAATTTTTGGCACACAACGGGTGTATTTTTCAAACAGGCAACAATGTGAACACTCCCCCCCAACCCCCAGTGAACTCCCTAACCCACCCTACAAACCCCAAATGTCCCCAGTGAACTCCCTAACCCACCCTACAAACCCCAAATGTACTCTAATGATTGTTCCCTTCAACAACAACCATGTGTCCCACGGCAATTGTCTGGCCAATCTACTTCTTGGCCTTTTTGGTATCCCGGGGTGGCAACTCCGAGTGCCGTGCACTCCTCCAGGTCATCCGCACAGGGCTTGTGTGGGCTGAGGTTGAAGGTGTTGTAGCAGAGGACGTGTCAGAGGCAGGTTCCACGCCTGCTCCAAGGCGTGGCCGCTGCATATGGTGCAGGATGGACGTTAGCACTTGCGTTACTGCCCCCAGACAGTCCCTCATGACGATTGCAGATGCGTTAACGGCAGCAGTGTTTGCAGCGATGGCTGCTGTGGTCTCCCCAATGGCAGTAGCAATGGCCCTCCTCATGTCCTCCCCATCGGCAATATACTGCCGCATGAGATCAAGCATTGACTCCTGTCGTGCCTCCACCCTTGACAGGCAAGCCTCAAAGGTGTTGGTGGTAGCTGGAGTGCTGGTGGCCGGGGTGGTGGTAGCCGAGGTGGTGGTGGCCAGGGTGGTGGATGGCACGTGCGTGGGGCCCACATCCAGGGTGCTGTCCTCCTCGAAGAGGCACATGTCGGAATCTCTGAAGTCGGAGTCGTGGATGCAGGGGTCGTCACTGCTGTCGTCCTCCATATGGGGTGGGAGGGGTGGCCAGGGGGCTTGGGGTGGGTGTAGTGGACACGACTGTGACACCCTTGGTGTCCACATTCGCATCCGCAACGTCCGCAGTGGTTGGTGGTGCAGGAACGGAAACCCCTCCCACTGTTGTGGGTGGCTGCTGGTCTTGATGTGTGTGGCCCACACTGGCAGCAGGTTTTTTTTGCTGGGTATCAACCCGGTCTGGCACACTGCCTATTGGTCTTGCCTGTTTCTTTGGCTGGGTGGTGGCGGTGGCCCTTGTCCCATGGCGTGATGTTGATGCCCTTGCGCCTCTCTCCTGACTGGCATCTTCCTCATCGGTGCCTGGGGGTTAGAAGAGATGCAGGTCATCAGTGATATTGTCACATGCCAGCTCCATACTATTGTGCTGTGATATATTCATGCATTCATGCATCCATTTATTACAGGGGTGTGGCAATTGGTGTTCTGAGGGGGCATGTAGGCTATCAATGCATGGCAGGTGGCATGCCATTGATATGGGGTCTGTGTGTTGGGTTACATGGGCACGGTCATGTTATGTTGCCCGTTTGTTGGTATTGGGATTGGCACTCAGCATGCATTTGTGTGTGCCAGGGTGTGGCAAGCATTCTTGACTGGATATGTTGATGTGGGTCTGGGACATGCATTGGCTTGCCTAGTCTCACTCCACGTCACTTGTGCTACGTCATGTTTTTCCCTACAGGGATGTGCAAGGTCACTCACCTCCTTCTGGGGATGATGTGGTGCCCATCTCCATCTCTCCGAATCCCCTTATTGACTCGGGATCAATGAATGAGCTGGCAGTCTCCTCCCAGGGCATAAGCTTTGATGGTGAGTGTGGCCCCCCTCCTGTCACCATGGCCGCCCTCCTGTTGACTGCCAGGCTGTACCTCACCCTCAAGAGGAGGTCGTCCCACCTCTTGCGGCAGTCCCACACAGTACGTGGGGTAGTCCCCACGGCTGACATCCTCTGGCCAAACTCCCGCCAGATTTGCTTTTTCTTCATCTGGGCAGCATGCTTCATGTCATTTGACTTGATTATGTCTGCATGCTGGGCCAGAGTGTCCGCCAGCATGTTGAGCTCAGCTTCAGAGAAACGCTGTTTCCGCTTCCGGGGGGTCATCTTCTGGGTAGCCTTTGACATCCTCAGGGTTTTCTGACGCAGCACAACACTGTGGAAAGGACTGTGGTTAGGGAGGATGGCAATGGATTGTGTTTTTAAATATGGCCGCCGGCCCATTTCCAGTTCCTGCGCAATGACGTTATTTCTGGGTCCGGTTTTGCAAACCCGGCATTAGCATTGTGGTATTACCGGGCCGGTATTTAGGGGTTGCTACTTGGCAGTGCTGGTATCAGCAGGTCCCGTGATGCCGCTATCGGGGGAGGGCCTTTAGCGGCATGCCGGTATTTCCATTACCGGCATGGGGCTTCACGCATGCTCGTGCACTCATGATCACCCGCTATTAGCGGGTTCATACGAGCACAGACCCGCTCTTACCGGCATGCCGGTAATTAAGCCGTTTTTACCGGGCTACTCGTAATGAGGTCCCTTGTCTCCAATTTGATAGTCGGGGGCTTTACTACGATGTTGGTCAGCGAATTTCTTTTGTCTGTTCTTGGCTTGGAGTAAATGTTCTGCTGCTTCTTTGAAGGCCTGGGAAATAGTCTCATGTAGGGTTTTAACCGCTGGCATTTCCAAAGGGGTTGGGAGATCCAATTCTGAAGTACGTGGATGTCTACCATGTATAGTGTAGAAAGGGGTTTGTCCAGTGCTGGTGTGTAATGAATTATTATAGGCATATTCAGCTATCCATAACAAGTCCTTCCAATTTCTTTCCACTTGATGTAACATGCAACGTATTGCTCGAGGGTTTGGTTTGTTCTTTCTGTTTGCCCATCTGTTTGAGGATGGTGACTTGTGGATAGTCGAATGTCAATTTGGGCCATTGGACAGCATTTCCTCCAGAAGTTGGATACGAACTGACTACCTCAAATCTGAGATCAAGACCGATGGAAAGCCATGTAGCACGTACGATTTCCTCCAGGAATACTTTTGCTAAATTGGATGCATTTGGAAGACCCTTAAAAGGAATAAAGTGTGCCATTTTAGAGAACAAGTCTGCAACTACTAAGATGGTGTTGAATCCTTGACTGGGAGGTAGATCTGTAATGAAATCAAGGGACAGAGTGTGCCATGGTGCAGGAGGAATTTCCAATGGTTGGAGAAGACCAGCTGGTTTCTGCTTTTGGGACTTGTTTTGTGCACACACATCGCAAGATTGGATAAATTGTATGTCTTTACGCAATGTGGGCCACCAATAGTTTCGTTTTACTTTAGCTAGAGTTTTGGCAATTCCAGGATGACCTTCAATCAGGGAGTCGGATAACCCAAAATAACCTGTTCTTGTAAATCTTTACTTGGCAAGCATAGACGGTTCCTAAAATATGGTAACTGGTCTTTAATGTTCTCCTTGAGTACACCACTCTCGTGAGAAAGTGGGATCCATTAAGAGTTGGATCTTGTTTTGGAGTTCACCCTGTGTCAATGTTGTTGTAAGACCCAGGAGTTTGTCTTCTGGAATGATGGCTACTGGATCTGGAGTTATGTATACCTTTTCATCAACACCCATGCGGGACAGGGTGTCAGCCTTTCTGTTTCGGACTCCTGGCTGGTAGGTGATCACATAGTCATATTCAGCGAAGAAAAGAGCCCACCGCAGTTGACGGGATGATTGAGCCTTTGCTGTTTTTAGGTATTGCAGGTTTCGATGATCAGTTATGACCGTGACAGTATGTCTAGCACCAAGGAGATAGTGTTTCCATGCCTTGAAAGCTGATTTTATAGCCAAGAGTTCTTTGTCTGTGATAGCATAGTTGAGTTCGGGAGGTGAGAATTTTCATGACCAAAAGGCCACAAGGTGTAACTGGCAAACTCCTGGGTCCCTTTGTGAGAGAACAGCTCCCATAGCCATGCTAGAGGCATCTGTTTCAACTATATTGTTATTGTTATTTTGCATTTATATAGCGCCTTATATACCATTGGTATGGTCTGAAGGCGCCGGTAGGTTGAACGCCCTTGGGAACCGAAGTTCAGGTCAGTAGAGAGAGTAGAGGGAGTCCAAAAGTGCGTGTGTGCACCAGGTATGTGTGCAGCTGGTGCGGAAATCGAGTGGTAGCTGCTTCTTAGTTGTAGGTGTGGTGGTTGAGCGGTCAGGAGTATGTGTTCGCTCTGGTCGGTTTTACCCAGAACGAGTGTGGCTGCGTTAGGCCTGAGGAGAACGCCTGGCTGGGGGGTGTGAAACCAGCAATGATTACTTAGAGTGATGTGGAGTAAGCGGGAGAATGTAGATATGAGAACAGTTATACCGAATGGTGTCATAGTATCTCTGTGTTCTAGATGAGTGGTGGTGTAAGGGGGAGAGTAAGCGTGGGGTGTGGTATGATGTATGTTTTCAAGTGTTTCATTCATTCCAAAGCATATTAAGTATCGTCCGTTGCACATATTCGTCCGTTCCTCATACTCGTCCGCTCCACACATTCGTCCAGTCATTATCATCGTCTAGTTCACACCCTCGTCCAGTCGGCACACTCGTCCAGTCCGCACGCTTTCTTTGCTGCGATTGGTGTGAGAGAGGGTAGGGGGGTCAGAGGGGGAGACAGAGGCAGCTTTGGTTCTTGCTAGGGCTAGGCGCGCAGTTTTTAGGGAGGGGAAAGGGTGCGGTCGGGGGGAGGTGGCAGGGATATGATGGCAAGGCGGGGGTGGGCGATTGCAGGGTGGGGTGTGGTAGTGGGGGAGCGGGCACGGGCAGTGCTGGTGGGTCGGCAGTGGGGTTCAGGAGAAAGAGAGTGGTCTTGGGTTTCTGATGGGCACTGGTGGAGTTGGTGCGCTCATGATTGGTGTGAGGTTGATTTGGGAGGGTTTTCTGATTGTAGTTCTAGGGTCAGTGACTCACACTTATAGGTACACTTCTGGGCTCAACTAGTCAAGGACTAATTGGTGCTTCTAAGCAATTGGATATACTTCTAAGTGCAACTTGGTACGGTTCTAAATGCAATTGGGTACACTTTCTTAATGCAGTTGGGTATACTACTGAGTTGAGCAACTTTCAGAGAGGCTAATGGGCGCAACTTCAACTGTAGTTGGATATACTTCTAAATGCAGGTGGGAAGAGTCCTAAATTCAACTTTCTCAGATAGGGTATTGGGTGCAATTTCTAAATGCAATTGGGTACACTTCTAAATGTTGGTGGGAACAATTCTAAATTCAACTTTCTCAGAGAGGGTGCAGGGTACAGTTCTAGATGCAGGTGGGAACAGTTCTAAATTCAGTTTTCAGATAAGCTATTGGGTGCAGCTTCTAAATGCAATTGGGTACACTCCTAAAATGCCGTTGGATACACTTCTAATTGCAAGAGGGAACAATTCTAATTCAACTTTCTCAGAGAGGGTGCGGGGTACAGTTCTAATTGCGAGTGGGAACAGTTCTTAATTCAACTTTCTCAGAGAGGCTATTGGGTGTAACTTCTAAATAAGATTGGGTATACTTCTAATGCAGGTGGGAACAATTCTAAAATCAACTTTCACAGAGAGGCTATTGGGTGCAAACTTTCAGGTGCAATTGGTACACTTCTAAATGCCGTTGGGTACACTTCTACATGCAAGAGGGAACAATTCTAATTCAACTTTCTCAGAGAAGCTATCCGGCGCAACTTCCAACTGCAGTTGGGTACACTTCTAAATGCAGGTGGGAACAATTCTAATGCAGGTGGGGACAATTCTAAATTCAACTTTCACAGAGAGGCTAATAGGGGGCAGCTTCTAAATCCCACGGGATCCCCTGGATCTCCCTGCTCCCGCCTCCCATCCCACAGGATGGGAGGCGGGAGCAGGGAGATCCAGGAAGGAGCGGGGAGGTAAGGGAGGTCTGGGCAAGGATGCCATAGAACTGGAGCAGAGGTGATTTTTTTCTTAAGTTCTGAAAAGGCCTTCTCTGCTTCTTTGGTCCAATGGAACTTTTTATTGCTTTTTCTCAATAGTGATGTAATTGGATGCACTGTTTGGGAAAAATCTGGTATGAATCGGCGGTAAACGTTTGCAAAGCCCAACATACTCTGGATTCCTTTAAATGAAGTTGCTGATGGCCAGTTAAGAATGGCATCTACCTTGTGCCTATCCATTCTGAAGACAAAAGCAACATGCGCTTGGTCGTTAGGAAAAGCCCGAGGCCTGCAAAGGAAATGAAGACGACGCTGGTTCATGAACGTTGCGTACTTCTAGGGGTCCCCTGTAAATCGTTCAGGTGGCGCTAAAGGAACTGCCCCAGGAAGGGTTATTTGTACTGGATTGGTGGAGGAAGTTGGTACAGGTGCTGGCAGAATGTTACCAGGCAATGGGGTCTGTCCTGCCTGTGATTGGAGCAATTGTCTACTTATTTCCTCGGTACAATCTTTAGTAACAATCAAATCCCTCCTAATAGCGTTGGTTTCTTGCCTGGCTGAATGTACTTCAGCGCGTAATTGTCCCAAAAACTGAACTAACTTGTCAGTCTCCGAAGTCTCCATGACGGTCAGGTGGATAATATTGTTATGGCTTGCGTTCTGTTACGCTCACCTGGTATCCACGGGGACGCCACCCAGCCCTGGTTGGATGATTTGCACTCTCAAACCCTCTCCCGGTCCCTTGGTAAGGCCTCTGGTTAATAATGGGTCTGCAATATAGGAGAGCTGGATTCAATACCAGATTGTCTTTATGTTTCTCACCTTCCTTGGCCTCAACTCCTTCCTCCCCCCTTGGGTCCTCTCCTCACCTTAATATTGAAAAAGGTGGATTCTCTGTCCTGCTCCTCGTGGCAGTGGCGCGTAGATGTGGGGGGCCAGCAGCGACCAAGTTACTTCACTGGTGCAAGCCCCCCTGTGGGAATCCAGGCCTGCTGCGACTCCGTAGGTTTACTGCTTTAGAGTCTTTATATGCAGTTCTTATGTTCCTCTTAGTTCGAATAATAATGTCTTGCTTCTTTCCTTTTAGGTATGGAAAGATATTTTGGTGTTGACATGCCGTTTGAAGATGAGCATGGGCCGGTAGGCGAAAGCGCGGTGTGCGAATGCTGTCCGGTGAGTAATGCGCGATGCACGGCGCTCTTTCGCCTTTTATATTGCTAACCTGTGTCTTTTCTCTCCTTGCAGGTTGCGATGTTCCTTGCCGAGCGCCGTAATGTTCCAACAATGATACTGACCAGGAGATAAATACCCAGGTAAGAATTGTGTGGCTTTCTTCATTCGGGAGGAAACATGAGTAAACGCTTACTAATGCTGTCTTTCTTTCTCCTCTTTCCAGGTTATGATATTCCAGGATGCATGCGGTGCCGTATGATGGAGTTCGTACCTTCAGGTGAGTGGAACTGAAGTCGGCTATGGATTGAAGACAGGATACTGTTCCAGGTTCTTTCTCTCTCTGCAGGTCCTTGGTTTCAGGTAAGCTGGCATCACATAACTGGACACAGTGGCCGTTACGCTGCCCACAGCAGAATAACGCAAAGCATGTTCTGCTGTTTGGGTGCGATTTAAAACGTCTCAGGTAAAGTAGTCCAGGTAAAATAGTCCCAGGCCTGCCACACCGAAAAGACTAGGCCGCATAGCTCAGTTCCTTGTAACTGAGCTATGTGTGTGCCTCCATGTTGGCTGATCCCCCCACCCCCAATAGTCCCAAGTAAATAGTCCCATTCTAATGTTGGTCTTCATGAGGGTTATGAGCCTGGCGCCAAAGGCCAAAGGTGCCAGGACTGACTCTAAGAGAGTCTTGAATGAAGTTTTAAGGCCTTTGACCTGGCCCTAACTGGAAGGCTGACTTGCCAGTGAGGGCCAGGGGCAAGGGTCATGACAGAAACCCATCAGAGTGAAACAGAGTTGGGTCCTTCCTGAAGCGAGGTTTGTGAATCAGTCTGAAGGAGCAACAAGTGAACTATGTTGTTATTGTAAATACCGGCCCATCAAGGTTAAAATAATTAATCTCAGGAGAAGGGTTAGCCAGAGACTATATGGACTACCTGACAAGATCAGCATTTGAACCGGAGAACCATTGAAAGGCAATTTTGTATTTTCTTTGTTGATCATTCTGCAAAACCGAGAAGACTATCCGCACTCTTTGGTGGGGGACAACCACTTTAAAAAGGAGTAACCCAATACTAGGCTGAAGCTTAGTTTCCTTTTCTTTCTTTCTTTTCTTGGTGGCAGGTTAGTGTCGTTTTGGATGGAGAACCGAGTTAATTCGTGAGGCATCCTCACGAGCACCAGTTTCTTATTTTCTAGCATAGGGAATCTATCATAGAGGTGGGGGCAATAGAAGGTTTTCTAAATTTCTTTAATAAATATTGGTATCAAACCTGTCGTCCTGTCTGTCTACTGTGTCTCGCTTACCACAAGGGACTAGCTTTGTTTGGGCAAATTTCATTCAGTTCCGCCCAGCAAGTCAAATGTTATTAGCAAAATAATTTCGGGAAACGTCTGTGTACACAGGCTTCTCATTAACCATAGAGTGGTGTATGCATATAGTGTTGATCCAAAAGAAATCAACAAGTCAATACCTGAATTAGTCGAACAAAGTCAAACTGAACCTATATATATATATATATCCATATGGAGAGTTTGTCCGCATTAGACGCAACTGCAGTAAAATCGAAGACTTCGATTCAGCCAGCAAAATAACAGCTTTCAATTTCCTACAACAGTAATACCCCAAAAGGATTATCGAAAGGGCGTATTTGAAGGTCCGTGAAATGAATAGATATACTATGTTAACCACATCTAAAACGGACAGAGCAAAAGAGGAGGAGCAAAATACTACCAGGTTAATTCTGACATTTGGAAGCCATTCGAGTATTATTAGAAGAATAGTCAACAAGTATTGGAAAGTGTTAAAAGCTGATAAAGACATTGGAAACATGCTGCATGACCATCCCGACATTACCTTTCGTAAAAGTGCCTCCATCAAAGACTTATTGGTGCAAAGCTATATGACCACAGAAAGGAATGACACAAATACCAATTGGCTTTCCCTAACAGGAACAGGCTTTTTCAAATGTACCAGATGTAAGATCTGTAAATATGCAAAGAACTGCAAAAGCTATGAGCACCCTATATTAAAACATCTGGTTTACATCAATAGCAGAATCACATGCGAATCAGAACTGGTGGTATATGCTTTGATATGTCCTTGCTCAAAATGGTACATCGGAAGCACAAAATGCAAGCTGAAAGTGCGTATTTTGCAACATGTGAGAGCTATTATTAACAAGGATTGCTCTTATCCCATGGCTAAACATTTTTCGGAAATGCACAACGCCGATCCAGCTTATCTTATGTTCTTCGGCATTCATAGGGTCATCCCAGGCCCCAGGGGTGGTGACTATGAAAAAATACTCCGCCAAGAAGAGACTAAATGTATCTTAGACTTCGAGAGCAAAACACCACTGGGACATAACATCGACGAAGAGCTTTACACATTTTTGGGGACATAGAGATCATATTATACACAACAATATCCCCGATTGTCTATACATCTATAGGATCCCCCCTATTTTGCTATTTTTGTTGTGTTTCTGTTATTTTTCTATTATTGTATCTGCTTGATTGATTGCGCATTGTTTCATTTTTTTATTCCTTTTTGACTTATCACTTTACTTTCTTTTCACTTTTCATGGTGACTTTTATTTTGATACACAAACCATCTGTGTAATATACTTGGCTCAGGCATGCCCATAGAGAGGCCTGGTTCTGGTAGATTTGTTTTAGCCTGGCAAGCTAGTGGTGGTCACCTGAATTCCATTCTAAGATATCACAGTGTCCAAGACGATGTGATCACATTTTTAGTTCAGAGTGGTCACCTGTGCATGTATTACCTGATATTACCTGATATGCATATACAGCAAAAAACAAGGTAACACCATTTGGCTAGGAAGTCATTTGAAATCATTGCTCAGTAGCAGTTGGAATATATTTGTTTTGATTGTGAGGTATCACATAAGAAAAACTATTCTTCTGGCTTGCACTAAAGTATCTGTAGAGAGATGTTTACAGCTCACACTATGCATTTTATAATATGGCTTTAATGTTCTCTATATCCCTCTATATGTATTTATTGTGTCATAGGAATGCATTATTTGTACAAAAGCACCATGCACTTTATATTGTTCCAACGCTATTTGTCATAGGAATACATTGTTTGCACAGTAGCACTATGCACCTTATATTGTCCTAAGGCTACTTACCTAGCGAAGAAATTAATCTCGCTTCCAGGCATTTTACAACAATGGCAAAATGCATAAGCAGTTACTTGTTGGGTCTGCTAATATTTTTGAAAGACTTATTCTTTTACCCCTGCCTACATGCACTTTATGTGACAGTTAACATTACATCATTTAGATAAAAACACATGGGACCATCATTTGGCAAAGGAGTTACTAGCAGTCACCGTTAGAAGCAGATGTTGGTCTTACTGTGTCGTATTATACAACAAAAAAGAAAAAATTCCTTTATTATATTGGAATATTTTAGAGAGATGCTTATAGTTTGCATCTTGCATTTTATAATACGACAGGAATATTCTGTATTATCCCATATGAATTCATTATATCATAGGAATGTATTGTTTATACAAAAGCACTATGCACTTTATTTTTACTGAACGCTACATACTCAGCGAAGATAGTTATCTCGCCTCTAGGTACTTCGTAACATGGCAAGATGCGTAAGCAGTCACTTCTTGGCTTTGTAAATACTTAAGGCAGATCTATATTATTACCTCTGCCTTTATGCATCTAATAGGAAAAATAACACCATGTTACTTACATAGGAGTTTTAATGTTTCCTTATTGCCCTTATAATTGTGGTTTATGTCATATACTATAAGTTGGTTTTTAAGAATATTCATATTTAAAATACCAATCGTATTTGCATGTGTCTTTTAATGGCGAAAAGGTATGTTTAACATCTATATATGTGTTTATACCATTCAGTAATGCGAATCAGTAGCCCAAGCCAAGATGGCTAATTGCCATTATTTTTAAGACTTTAAGTCACCTTTTTTATGTCTTTCACTGTGGGGGGATTGTCTGTTATATAAACAAACACTCTATGGGTGATGAGTGACTGTGAACAAGCCACTGGTTAGTGGTGAAACGCGTCAGGCTGCCGTCTGGCAAAGCATATATTGCATTGGGAGAACACTTTTTATCTGCTGCATTTCTTAAATAAAGGCTGTTATATTTCACACAACCGAAGATGCAGTGTTTTGCTGTTGGATTTCCGTGATGATTAGAATCATCGAAACACTTTCTTGTTCGTGGAGTGCTGCTCGCCTGAATAGTTTCTGCAGAAGCTGTTTGTTTTTTGAAATATATATATATATATATATATATATATATATATATATATATACACACAGACAATATCTAAATCTGATCTGTTTACGGCTGTCCCATTTTCCATGTCTCCACTCCCTAACCCCTAAAACAGAAATGGACTACTACTACCCACAGCATTTTGCAACACTGTAAACCCACCCAGAAATGGAATTGTCTTTGCTGGCTGGTAATTTTTACTAGGTAATGCACTTCTGGTAAAAGCGTCAACCCTATCACTGAAATATATACCAAAAAATACAACCAAGCTAATTGGTGCGAGTACAAGACAGTCTGATGTATCTGCAAAGAGTAATTTGCAGACACTGTTGGAACTTTTAAACACATTCCTAGGTATGTAGGGATTATTTAAGTAATTTCTTTAAAAGTAACAAAAATGTCACCAATTCTTTGTAGACCCGAAATATTTGTAATATACATTGTAAAAAGTACTAAGACTTTTGTTCACCACAGCATAAGGAAGCCTTTTTACTATGTCTATATGTAAAAGTCGCCAAGGGTAGTCAGTTACTCACCGCTGGGGCCAAGAGAGCTGGATCCAGAAGAGAGAGAGAGAGGTAGGTATAGTGAATGCGTTTGTGACTGCTTCCGGAGAGATCCAATGTGGCACCCGATGGAGGGGTCAGCTGCTGCTGATGGAAGGAGACTTTACATGCCAGCACCAGGCATCGTTAGGCAGGGTCCCTGCAGCAGCTGAGTGTCTACAGTCTCCACCTCTCCCTCTCTACCCCTCTTTCTCTTCCTCTGCACCATTCTTGTTTGTGCGCATGGCTCACCGACATAATGAGCCGCAGTCCAAAGGTGGCAAACTAGCACTAGAGGGTGGCTTGGCTGGTTTCCAGGCAGCCTTGCTAAAGAAATGTTTGGGGCTTGGCTGATTTCCCGACACCCCTGCTAAAGAAATGTTTGGGGAAAAAAGAGCTAAATGGTGCATAAGAACCCACTTTTTAATGCCTATGCTGACTTAGAAAGATTAGGTTTAGATACTGTTTTAAAGGAGAGTTACAAAACAATCCAATAGTTCAAGATCTGTCACACTACCTAGCAATTACTCCTAAGGAGTGTAAACAAGAACAGTGTGTCCATCTGAGGCATTCTTTTCTCAGAATAATCAATGTGTTTACATTATTTCAAGATGCAGCTCAGAGAGCCACAACACAAATATTGTCCACGATATCATCCTGTGCCTACACATTCCAGCCATCATATGAGAAGTGAGATGAAATGACGAGCAAAATTACTTGTGCTACAGATTTTTGTAGATGTTCTCAGAATGCATGTTCGGCGAACATGTGTTCATCAGTATCACTGCATCACAAAATAGGTCAAATGGAGTTAATCTTTTGTGGATGTGCCATTCTGAGTAACTGAACAGGAATTGCTAAAGAAACACACATTTCAATCATTTGAAAGCACTATGGAAACCCCAACAGTCCCTACCCTTTGGCTAACCAACAGTTTTCCTCCACCTGACACCTAAAAACAACAAACTCACCCACACTTCGAACATCACAAGTATACACCTCTAACTACATCCAACATCCTCAACCGCTGGCAAACACATGCCCACACTCATCCCAAGGCCACCCCTCTGGACACAAAGCTTTTGATGCCTCTCACACTTTTCACCTAGAAAGATTTCAAGCACAGAGAGCTCAGGGTACTTCTGATCTGCAATCTCAACACAGAGCACTTTAATCATGCCTTTACTTCTCCCCCAACTAAGCAAACCCACCCACTCTCTTCCAGATGTGCCAAAGCACCTGCAGACCATACAAAATGGCAGTGGTGCATATGCATAAGTGATTCTAAATATTAAGCATGCCAGTTTCGATGTCCAACTCTCTCGCTGCACCGCCTCTTTTAGTACCCATTTACTTATGTATCACTCTCTGTCCCATGTATTTTGTAAGTGACATCTTACACCCTGCCTCCTGAATGTAGGTGGGGAGGGGTCATTTTAAAAAAGGTGGAGCAACAAATGGAGGCACAAAAGAGTTTTCCTGCTCGAGCACATTTTCGTGCTGTATTGACCTGCTCCGTCTTGTGATCACACTTGTTTTAACACCTGTATGAGAAGTTTGTGCAAGCGTAAATCGAAGGGAATCCACCTTGATTTAGCACCTGCTAGATAGCAGACAGATTCCATATGAATACATTAATAAATGCTGCCTTCAAAGCATAATTTGCAGGTGGTATTTTTTTTTTTTTTTACACGACTGATCATAAAAATTAAGAATATAGGTGATTGCATCTGATTTCTCTTACCTTTTACCCTATGCCTTTTTTAAATGTTGAAAATTGAATGTAGGGGACCCAGTAGCATGTAAGTGCAAATGTTGGTTGCACTGTGCTAATTAAATTTGTATTTTTCGGAAAATGACCACCTTTGTGTGCGTCCCTTCCTCTTCCTGTGTACAAACCACTCTGTGACCATTACTGTCAAACACTCCTTTCTCTGTAGCAACCTTTCTCCGCCGGTCTGAATGTCCTTCTTTACAATGTCTATATTCATCTGTCCCTGTTCCCATGTCTATGTCGTTGCCTCCCTTCCTCTTCTATACCTATACGTATCTCTATCCGCTCTGTGTTCGCTGTGTCCCTGTCTCTCACTGCACATCTTTCTGCCTATCTCTGTGCCTCTCTCTGCACCCAACTTTGGCCCTTATTCACAGATCGTTTTCCAATGTGGTTTTTCCATTATAATCCGCTTCTGTGAATTAGGTCCTTTGTGTCTACCTCTTACTACCTTTGTTTCTGCTCCTGTGGGAGAAACCTGAAGGTGTCTCACCTGCTAGTCCCCGGGGACCTGTTATCTAGGTGGCCAGGATACAGCCATCGCTTTTGGATCCAGGTCCTCAGGGAGTGGAAGTGGGACACTGGATGGCGAGACGCAGCATCCCTTTCCCTGTAACACCTTTACCCCATCCTACCAGCTAGGATACTTAGGAACTCAACCCCCTGCCCCTTTTCCCAACAAGAACACTTTCTCACGGACAGCTCACTGTGAGAGAAAACGGACTAACACCCAAGTCGTATACCTGACATGTCCCAGTATAGTGGTCGGGCGGGGTCAGGCTATACCTGACCATTACACACACCTGGCTTCAAGCGCACTTCCTCACACAGATAAAAGGCGGAGCACGTGCTTTCGTACGCTCTGAGCAAGGCAAAGCACACGAGGAAGCAGCGGTTCCAAGATGGCACTTTAATACAAGGCGAAGGACGGCAATACCGAAAATGGAAGGAAGTGCCCTTGACCTGTTCAACGAAAGACTGTTGCTTTCAGCAACCTTCGAGAGTGGGAAATGTAAGACCAGGAATCGAGGCTGAGGAAAGCTTCATTGTGTGTCGTAGGTACCCCGGGCTCTCCCGCATCTATAGTCAATATGGGGAGAATCGCATGCCACTGTAGTACCGTCCTTGGCTCCGACAACAAAGCAGTGCTTGTGTACTCATCACAACCAGTGAGTTAGGGAAACTGATACCAGACCAGACTGTTTTGAAGCAAGCAGCAACATTGTACAATGAGAACTTTGAAGCCAAGATTCGATACTGTAAACTGAGGGGTCCAGCACTAAAATGGGTGATCATTCAAAGGTCTCTGTTAGGTATCCAGCTGAAAGGTGGCAAATGTGAAGAGTGATAAAGAATTGGTCCTGCAACGGGTCAAGCAAAACCCCTGTGCACATTCGAAAGTCTTCGATTGTTGATGAAATCGTATAGAAAGTTGGTCCGAGCCCGTAAGAGGGAGATCAGCTAAAAACATTTGGTTAAAGCAAGTTGGCGTAAAGTTATGAGCATTGTGTTAAAAGGAATCTGAGCCCGACTGAGGGGGATCCAAGATCTGAGCCCGACCAAGGGGGATCAGGGGTGAACCATGCGTCACCCGAGAAAGAATACTCTACGAGGAATTAGATGCATAAATAATCTGAAAGGATCTGAACCCGGCTGAGAGGGATCCTGGGTGAATAGTGAATCACCTAAGAACTTGAGAACTTGTGATAATCTGAAAAAGGAAAATAACTTATTGTTTGTTTGTCGCATCAGGCCCTCTGAATGAAGGGACTTTGAAAGGAAAAGAGACTTGGGTCAGGAAGGCCCTTATTCTAATGATTGAACTGTATCCTTGTGCTAGACAAGCCAGAGACGGTGCTAAGCTCGAGTGTACCGCCTTGTTCCATGCTGAAAACGTGGGGAATGGAGGACAACGGCCTGAACATCCTGACATACAATTTTGAGAACACTTCTTTCCTTTTCGTAACATTATTTCCCACACTATTTGTATTTAGAGGTAGGAATTGGCAATAGGTTTATTATTATAGGCCCTTTTATTTTGACAAGACACTATGAGGACTGCGTTATTATTATTTGATGGTCGTAGTTTGCTCCCATCTGTAGATTTAGGATTAGACGGGTGTTTTTCAAACCCCTTTTGAAGTTCAATAAACACCCTTGAACTGTGGTCACTTGTGTCTGTCTTACTGTTGATAGAATGAGGAATAGGTGGGCACCACGAAGAGTATCATATTTTCATGTAGTTCTCAAATTTGGTACTGTTCCAAACATTGTTTGTGCTTAAATGGAGCTCACTGGGTCGAAAAAAGGTCCAATGACACTCGGGCCTTAATACCTGTAATGATTTGAAAAACAGAGTGGAAATCACCCTGTAGCACCCAGCGCTCACTGTTTGCCTTGTATCATGAGGCTAAATTCAGTACTTGAAGCTCAATTCCATTCTTTGTTAAATTAGTTAATTGGTTTTTGAAAAATCTGTGTAATTATTTGATTTATTTCTTTCAAAAATGCGATTTCAGCCACTTGGTTTATCAAAGCTTTTACTCAGGAGATTGTGTTCAAATCACACAATGCATTAGGCGTTTTCCCAATCCCTCTACCTAAAATCACAGCTCTTGCCAATGCATTTCGGTGTCTAGCACCATCTTCAGGGCTAAATGTCAACATAAATTAACATAATGTATATATAACAAATGTAAGTAATAAATGTACATAACATCAATGAGATAAGTTCCATCCCATAAGTTCTTACTCTCCCACTGAGAGTAAGAACTGCAACGGCCTAGGAATGGGCCAAAGGTAGAAGAGATCACCAACAGGCTATATTTTGGGCAGAGATGGAAGGGTAGTGGGCTGGGTATTCCATAGCCATTGCCTTGGCTATGGGTGTGAAGTGGGTGGGAGAGAATTCAAAGGCGCTTTCCTCCCTAAAATCCCATCCCTATATTTGTGGCCCGCTAAATGATTTTTACCATGTATGCGCCGAAACCAAAAAGGAGGGTTCCTAGGTCCTTTCTTGCCTGCAAGGTTAATGTTACATGAAAGTGGTGATTCGTAAGTCCATATCTATAGAAAGAACAAAATTACAAGTCCCAGAATGCAATCCGTTGTTGACTGAACAGCCAGGGCTGGATGGAGAGTTCAGATATGCCAGTTGTTTAGATACTACTTCGGTGGTGATTTGGCGCAGTATAAAAGCCCACTAACCCAACATAACATTAGACCACTTATGAACACTTAAATCTTTGTTGAGCTGTAGTCCCCTCTCTGTAGATCTAGCAGGCTGCCAAATGTCAAGTGTTAAATAATCTACAAATCCTGGTCCTCAGTCTAACACCACCATGCAGATGTGCTACCTGTAGATCCATATTGATATGGTGACATTTAAACTTCAACTAACAATAAGAGACCAATGGAGTAATTTAACGACGTCTGGACCTAACTCCACTGAAGCTTTATAGATAAGGAACACCAAAGGAACCAGTCGTCATTTTCCTGTGTGAACTCACACCTTTCTCCCAACTCTCGGTCCATGGACCGAATAGGACCCGAGTCGTAAGTTTGTGAAAAAAAATCAGAGTATAGTTTATTCAAAAGAAACACACAACCTAGTGCACTTTTTTCTTAAAACATACAGTACAAAAAATATAAATGTTCCAAACCAGTTAAAACACTACAAAAACAACAAAAACACCTGCCTAGGTGTCACATGTACACATCAACACTCCTGCCTATACAAATCTACCCAGTACAATTTGTAATCAACAACACAATAAACCCAGTGTATAGCAACACTATGGTTGGTAGCACCTCAAAAAACCACCTTTGTTTGTTTTCAGAGGTTCCCTATTTGTGGACTGTCAGCTGATTGTCTACCCTTCTAACTGCTACTAGGGTGACTATAACCATTCACTTGGTTGATGAACAGCACCTTTCAAGTTCAGGGTGCTTTTATGCCCAACATGTTTCGTTCATATAAATGAATAACAATGATTCAATGAACTTCTTCAGGGGATCCAAAAAAATGGCAACTATACACATATAACAACATTTTCCAGGAAGCGCTATCAATCCACCATGGAGGTGAGGTCAATCCAAGCATTGAATCTACTTCAAAGTTGTGAAGACAAAAAGTATACACAACCAGCTTGGGAAGGAGAAAGGAACAAAGAGAACATAGGAGAAAAAACAGAACAGAGATCAGAGTTAATGACATATCTCTATTCAGTTTACAAGATTAACATTAGCCTAATTAAGATTTACCAAGCAATTGCCAACATGTGGTCAATGCACAATGGTTCAGGTAATCAGGGGAGCATCTCATCTGTAGACGGTACACACATACTACAAAGCCGAAAAGGGGGAGGAGAAGAGAAACGGAAATTAGTACTGAGAATAGGGAAATGCAGAAATGTCATACGAGTCTGGTAAATCTCGATCTATGGCCATTATAATCCCTGAACACCAATGATTCGGGACACTGACACGCGAGGACTCCATTCTAATAAACCTAGGCAACACCCATCGGTTAAAAACCACAAGATTGTGCCTTAAAATAGAGGACCGCTAAGGATTGATAGTGAATGGTGAATCATAACAGATTAACTAAGGCTCACCCGGATGTTACTACCATATCTCATGACCAAGTGGGACGCGTGTTGTTGTCAGTGATTGTGTGCAGCTCAATTGTTACAATTTACGATATTCAATATACCGAGGGAGAAAGCAATCCCAGTTCGCTCGAACCTGTGTACGCCGATGCGGCGTGCACTCCTTGGACAATGCTAATACGGTCCGGACCTCAATCCACACGCTGCACTCTAAAACAAACAGTAGAACGGTAGGACATGAGTACTACCCCCAAGTGCCGGTAGTGACCCCTCCACATGTCGACGGTAAGAGCAGAGAGTGTGGCTTACCAGGTTATGGTTCCGTCACAAAGTAAGAGCTTACTGCCAGACTGGTCTGTGTGCAGTGTAAATCCTAATCACGGCTCCCGACCTTCCGTGCTGATAGCTCACCCGGAGGTTTATATCTGGGATGTGGGCGAGGCTACAGAATCAGGTCAGGTGTCCACCCGGCATACGTGTCTGAAACGGACCATGATGTGTCACTGGTCACAAACATAGGGTAAAACCGAGTTAGGTAAATTCCAGCCCTGTGGACGAGAGTGTGGCAGCCGCTGCCCACTATATCCTGCGACCAATCGCTGCCTCTGCCTTGCATAGAGCATAACCGTAGGACCCCGGAATCCTCCCGTCCCCGAAAACGTCGGAGGCATTCAGCGCCGAGGCTTGCCTCGACATAGCGCGTGGTAAGTGTACACATGCACAATGGGACAACAACTATGGGGCAAGCCCCCATCACCCTGTCATCTGCCTAGCTCTGCCCCCACATCTCTGGAGAGTAGTCAACTATCCAAGCTGAAATTTCAACACATAGTGTTAATAAATCTGATTTCCTGCACATCTTGGGTGAGGAAAGTCATGCAACTGGATCCAGGGAGGTCATAACACAGAGTCTCAAGTAAACGTTATTAGCCCGATGGAGTGTTCTCTAGGAGAGAAAGAAAGAAAGCTCAGCATCTATACAAAAGTGCCAGGGGCCACTACCTAGGTGTGTTAGATGTGCTGTGACCCCAGTTAGTCTGTTTGTTGAGGCCCGTCTCGGCTGACTTGGTGAGGAATATTAACCATTGTTCTTTGAACAACAGTTTATCAGTAATATTGTCATTCTTTTTGGACCTGTCAATCTGCCACAATACGGTCCATTGTAATTCATCCGGACCGTGTTCCATCGCGACAAAGCGATTGACTAGCGGGGCTAAGAGATTTTTCTTTTTAATGCAACTCATGTGCTCACTGATCCGACACTTGATTTTTCGCTCTGTCATGCCTTTATAAAGCCTCGGACATGGACACCAAATGGTGTAAACCACTTCAGTGGAATTACAGTTGGTGAATTAGGTTTGTACCCATGGCCGTGTGAGGCCAAGATCAACCTCTTTAGTGCGCCTGGTATATTTGCAATTGACACAATGCCTGCATGACATTTAAAAAATCTCATATCTGCCATTAGACAATATAGACAATATAAAGTCTTTGGTTCTTCACATTTATAAAATATTAGTGTAAATGAATGAGTTAGATGACAAGAGGGGCCAGTAGCTTGTCAATATCACTGGCCTTTAAAATGTTCTCACACAGAAGTTACTTTGCACGTTGACTAACATGCACCTAAACAATCCAATATATATTGCTTCCCCATATCGCTAGGTGAGCAATCTTATCATGATTACACCACTAATGTTTCTGAGTAAGATATGTCCCTGCCACATGGGACTTGATTTAATAGATGGAAGTTTGTGGTGAGCCTTTTCCAGGATTATAGTGGCACATTATAAATACACCCTGGGTGTTTATTATCTCTGTCTGACATGAATACATGATTTTTTGACATCATTGTTTTATTGACCTCAGAAGGATGAAAAACCATGTCTGCCCTACCAAGAGTCACATTTTTTACTTCGATCTTTTTCTCTTTTTTGTTTCATTTTTCTCTTTTTTACTTTCTCTTTTTCTCTCTCTTTCACTCTCTCACACACATGCACACCCTCTGAAACAGCAGGCCCTAAACCCACTGAGCTAGGTTGCCATCATTTTCTTGAATGTTGAGGCATGTGATGTTGCATGGATCTGTAAATACCACAAAAATCAATCACTAAATGATATGTAGGAGTATGCTTTTTCCAGCAAGTGTGTTAACTACTCAGATATTTGCTCATGATAAATCAGTCTATATCACTGATGTTTATATTTGCATTTGACACTGTACCATGGAGTATGGTTGTTTTGTTTTTACTGCTCATATTTTGCCTAATTAACTTTTACTCACTTTGCAAACATACACTGGGCCTCATTACAAGTATGGTGGTAAGGCAACAACGGCACCGGTATCGCTACCAGCACTATTGCTACCGTACCGCCATACTAGCAGTTCTGCCCACAGGTGTCCTTGCAGCCACCAGGTCTGACCTGGTGGCCGTACCGGCACCTGTGAGCAGAACATGATGGTAGCACCGGTACTGTTATTAACAGTACCGGTGCTTCCACCCTCCACATTCCCATTGAGCCGTATGGGGCTCAAATGGGAATGGGGATGTACCAGACCCAGAACCCGCGAAAGGGCAATTACTGGGTCAGGCTGGGCTGGAATAGCCCGGTAATTGCCCATTCGCGGGTGCCAGACCAGGATGCAAGTTTGGAGGTAGCCTTGCCGGTGTAACCGGCAAGGCTACCTCCAACCTCCTAATGAGGCTCACTGTCTCTTAGATATATGCTCTCTTTTGTGCCCTTTTTCCCCTTTCAGAGTGAATCCTTTTTTTTTATACCTCCAGCCTTTCTATAAAAACTTCTTATATATTGGGGGTCATAAAACGTTTGCCGGTATCCCGCTGGTAATTCCGGAGCGATACTGGCAAACGGTATTACCGTTCATGAGCCTGATATGCCGGAATTTCCAGGATATTACAGGCCGGCAGGAATACTGGTAAATCCCAATTCCATGGAGTCCCATAGGACTCCATGGAGGGGATTGCCCGTATAACTGCGCTGGTAAAACCGGCTGTTTTTTACCAGTGGGGGTCTGATTTACCTTCAGCTCTTTGCTGGAGGTAAATCAGGTAACCCCCACAGCCAAACGTCTAGTTTGCCAGTCCAGAAAAGTTCTGGTATACCGAAATACAGGCACGTTTTTCCAGACCGGTAAACTTGTAATGCAGGCCATTGTCTGATTTGTTTACCATGTGGTTTGGTGCTTTGCAAGTCAGCTTTATTCAACACATAGGGCCTCATTAGGAGTTTGGAGGCAGCCATGCCCTTAACAAGGGCATGGCTGCCTCCAAACTCGGGTCCGGGTTCCCTGAATGGGGAAATACCGGACCATTCCGACCTTGGAGGGCCCAGTATTTCCCCATTCAGGGAACCCGGACCCCCACCATCCCCATCAATGGGAATGGGGAGGGAGCTAACAACGGGCCCGTTAATAATGGACCCGTTGTTAGCTCCCTGGTTCCCTCGTGGGACTCGCAAAGGACGTCTGGTCTGACCAGACATCCAGAGTGGGTCCCGCGAGGGAACCTCGTAATAGGGCGGAATGGGTTTAACGGCGCCGGCACCATTACCGGCGCCGTTAAACCAATACCGCCAGGGCCCTAATGAGGCCCATAGAATGAATGTAGATTTTAAAAGACAAGTATGCAGAAAGCACCGTACATTGATGCACATTTCAAGATAGAATGGGAGGAGTTGTAGTCAATGCCCTAAATTACAAACTGTAGAACTAGGAAATCTCAGCTAAGAGCCCAACTTCTCCACTTGACTGTATGTGATCCTGGCCAAATCAATTTACATCACTGTGCCTTAGTTTGCATTGCTGCCAAAATTGGTTTCTCCTAGACATTTCTTTTTTTTCAGGTGCACTACTCAAAGGGAATCACCCGGGCAAAGTTTACCATATTACAGTTTTGCAAAGTATATAGTGCATGCTACGGGCTGAATGTCTTGTTTGTCACTCATAACTATATCAATTGTGATGGGTAGATTAAGTTAAATAATTTATGCTACAATGAGGCTCATTATAAGTTTGCTGGTATCCTGCCGGTAAATCCGGCGGGATACCGGCAAATGGTATTACCGTTCCCACTGCCTGATATACCGGTATTACCAGCATATTACAGGCAGCAGGAATGCCGGTAAATCTCCATTCCACGGTGTCACACAGTCTTCATGCTAGTCTTCCTACTACATTGATTTGACAGCCTCTGAGTTGTCCATGATCCTCCAGACTATGCTTGCTGGAGCTCAACTTCGACCCATATCCTCCACCCTCTCGGCCAAAGACGTTGTCTCCTGCTTCTCCTCCAAAATCACAAAAACTACAATGTGTGCAACTTTATATACGCCCTCCTCCCTCATTATCCCAACCAACCCCCAATTCACCACATCTCCACTTTCAAACTTCTCTCCTTCCTCCCCTTCTGAGCTTACACCTGTCCTCAACTAAGCCAACCTGTTTGGCGCTCTTATTGATCCTTTTCCACTCAAAATAATCAAAGAGGCTGCATCTGCGACTTGCTCTCACCTCTCCTCCCTCTTCAACCATTCACTGTCAGCTGTCTCTTCCCAGCCCTCTACAAGGTGGCCATGGTCATGCCCACCTTGAGAAAACACATTACTGACCTTAACAATCCCTCTTTCTACTGTGCTGTCACATAGTCAGTGTGGGAGGTGAAGACCCAAACAGACTTGTTAAGGACCGTGGAAGAACAAAGCAGTGGAAACAGGATGAAAAGGGCGTCCTGATCCGCCGAAGCCCTGAGCACTGGGAGGCGATGCGGAACACCAGAGCATGCACACCAGAGCAAAAGGCAAGGACGCAAACTCGCATGGGACAGAGAGACCACCTCCAGTCCAGAGCAACACCACCATAGAAAAGGTATGCAACAACATCCAACAAGTAGCTGGAATGTGGTGAGGCTGGAACCAAGCCCATGCTGTGTTGATGGTGTGAATACCCCAGGAGTGGGCCTGTAGCCCACCTGGGTCTAAATACCTAATAAATAAATGAAATAGATGCAACCAAACGGGGTTAGAGAAGCCAGAAGGCCAAACAGGCTTGAGAAAAGCTGAATATCTCGCGAGGAGGTGTTCAAAGCAACCACACGAGCAGGACTGAACTTGCTGAGGTAGCTGAATGCCTTACCATTCATAATCCATAAGCATGTTGACTTTAACCGGGTTGTCAAATACCTTGAGGTAAATGCTCCGTGTGCCTCACCCCAATCCGGGTTTCACTTAAGTCCACTGAAACTGCTCTAACTTATGTGTATTTATTTATTTTTTTACATTTGTAAAGCATGCTAAACCCTGGGGCTTCAAGGTGCCGATGCTTGACCAATTACTTGCAAAATCAATACAGAAATTGTATAAAAGGTGAGCAGGCGGTTTCATACATTGATCTCAAGTAGGTACAGGGGGCAACTACTTGCTCCAGTTAGACAAAGAAAAATGTTTTTAGTGCTTTTCAGACTGTCGAGTAGGAATGTTCAGCGCAAAGGGTAGGCAGGAGGAGGTTCCAGTGTTTGGCAGCAATGGCTGGGAAGGTAGATCCTCCAACTTTGGTACGTTTATATTTGGGTGTTGTGATGCAGTGGGCATAGGCTGCTCTCGTGGGTCTGGAGGATGCCGCCTTAGTGATTTATTGAGGTAAGTATAGCAGGGAATCCTCGGACAGACATCTGTGAGTTATGGAGAGAGTTTTGACGATAACCCGCTCCCGTATGGGGAGTCAGTGGGCTTGTTTTCTTGCCGTCATGATACGTTCACTTTTAGGTGATATTCAGAGTTGCTCTGAGGACAATGGGGCTCATGCTGAGCCTGCCGGTTCGGAAAAACTGTGCTTACCGGCACCGTTGTTTCCAGACCGGCATATTAGAGATATGCATGCCGGAGCCGCTGTGCCCGACAGGTTGGACCCTGCTGGGCACAGCGACCACGGTATGCAGACCATCACGGAAGCAGCGGCACCGTCATTAACGGTGCCGGTGCTTCCGCGGTCCCCACTCCCATAGAGTCCTATGGTACTCTATCGGAATATGGACTTACAGTTTACTGGTGCCTGACTTTCCGGTCCGCCAGGGTTGTAATCCCCTGGTGTTACCAGGAAGTCAGGTGCTGGTAAATCATTACGGGTCCGGCGGCAACCTGCTGGTATCACCGCCATGGTTACCGCCGGACCTGTAATGAGGCCCATTGTTTAGGATTAGCTGCATTTTCTGAATGTTGATGTCTGTGGTACCTGCAAAAAGGGTGCTGCAATAGTCAAGCATGGAACCTACAGTGGCTCGGGCGATGAGGAGGCATTGTCTAGGGATAGGAAATGTCTGGATGCGTTTATTAACTTAGTTGTATAGGCAGCGGATGAGGCAATGGCGCTGAGGAAAGGGGGAGAGGGACAATGTGGCGTCAAGGTATACACCTAATGTTTTGACAACAGGTGAGACCGGAATTGGGATTCCATCAATGGTGAAGGAGGTATATTAGGGGTTGAGCTATTTGATCACAGAGGGGGGTCCTACAAGGAGTAGTTCAGTTTTTTTGTCGTTCAGGCAAAGCCGGTGAGTGGCCATCCAGGGCTGGATGGTCAGGTAGACGGTATTGAGAGTAGTAGAGTCGTCATTGCCTGAAAGGGGCAATAAAATCTGTGTGTCATCAGCATAGTTTGTACATGAGATGACCATAAAGTCAACAAGGGTAAAACATGGTCTTGTGAATATGTTGTACAAGGTTGGGGGCACACATGAACCTTGGGGCACAACACATGTGATCGGGGCTGGTGAGGCGCTGGCAATCTCGGCGAATACTCTGAGGGATCTGTCTCCAAGGAATGAGGAGATCTAAGATGTGGCCTTGGGAGAGAAGTTGGCTGAGGAAGATAGATGCTGCCCCAGAAGGTTGTGGTCCACTAAGTTGAACACAGTATAAAGGTCGAGGAGGAGCAGCAGGGCAGCTTTATCTTTATCCCTGAATTCATCGATTCGGATCTTGAGGCCTAGTAGTGCAGATTCGATCCCGTGACCTTGGCGGACTCCTGATTGACTTATACCCAGGACTTGATTGTCTTCAAGGAATTGATGGATTTGCAGGTAGGCTTCGCTGTCCACATTTCCCAGCAGGAAGGGCACAGTAGTGATGGGACCGTAGTTGCTGGGGATGGTTGGGACTAGCAAGGGTTTTTCAATGAGTGGGAGTACCCAGGCTTCCTTGAGTGACTTAAGGACTACGCCCGTAGAAAAGGAGGCGTTGGCGTTGATGAAAGAGATAAGGGGAATAAGTGCGTCAGAGCAGTCTTTGATGAGGCTTGCAGGGCAGATGTCTCCTTTGCAACGAGATGGTTAGAGCCCTTTTAGGATGGATTTGACTACGTCTTCTGAGACAGAGAAGTAGAACATGGGTAGATTTTGGGAGCGGGGAGTGGAGGAGGAGGCTATTCGAGATGTTAGTAATGGGTCAATGAGGCATTGTTTAGAGTCGATTTTGCTGTGCAGGATGTAAATTCTGGCGAGCATGGTATTTGGTATCCTGGTACACCACTGAGTGTCTTTAGTAAGAGTGACTGGAGGGGTGGTAAGGTTTTCAAGTTCTCTGACGATGGTGAATATTTCACAGGAGTTAGATTGGGCATTGGCAATGTGTGCATTTTAGGTGAGGGATTTGGCAGAGATGATGGCTTTTTTATAGTGTTGGAGGCTGCTGTGAACAGAAGCTTTGTGGCATCTGAGGGTGATTTTTTCCCATTTGCCTCTGGTTGCAGTTTAATTGTGCAAAGTGTTAGGAGTTCAGGTGTGTACCACGAGTTCTTGTGTGTCGATGCGTTAGATTTCCGGGGCTTAAGTGGAGCTATTATATCAATGGCAGCTGTTAGGGTTTTCGCATACAGGTCTGCAAGTGTGCTTGGGTCATTGTCTAATGGAGGTTCAGGTAGGAGTGAGTTCAGCACAGGGGTAAGACGCTCCTTGGTGAGGCTTTTAGCACTGCGGGCAAGAGAGGGTGGCAGCGGGACAGAGATGGGAACCATGCGTCCCGTTGGTGCGATGGAGAACTGTATAATGTTGTGGTCTGTTCATGGGCAGCGACTGTTAGAGAGGATAAACGCGTTGCAGTTGAGGACAGATATCTAATCTAGGGTTCGGCCTTTGTTGTGCATGGGGTACTGATGCATTGTTGGAAGCCCAGGGAACTAAGAGAGTTGGAGGGTGAAGCGGCTGCTGGTTCATTAGGGTCATTGAGACCGAGGTTGAAGTCCCCCTGGAGGATACATTTTGAAGTAGGTTTTATGTGGGACCTCAGGGTGTAGAAGAGGTTCTCTTCAAAGGACATGGGTGATCCTGGTGGGCGGTAGATGGTATATAGTGTGGTGGAGTCTGAGTTGGAGAGGGCCAGTGTGGCAGTCAGGATATCACTGTTGTCCTGCAAGGGGGAGTTAAGTTCCCTGATAGGTAGTGATCCCTTTGCTATGAGTGCGACTCCACCATCTCTGGAGTTGGATCCATCTGATCAATAGATGTGTATCCAGGGGGGAGGGCAATAGAGAGGGCAGGGCCAGATGCGGAGTGCAACCACGTCTCACAGATTGCCAAGATGTCAAGGGTAGAGATAAGGTAGTTAATATCTAGTGTGTGTGCCTGGATGGATCGTGCGTTAATGAGAGCGAATTTCAGGGGAGTGGTAGTAGAGCAAGGTTGTCCAACATACGGCCCGCGGGCCACAATGCGGCCCTCCAAGCCATTTCACGTGGCCCGCGAGGCTGTACAGACAACATTGAACAAATAAAGAAATACACCGGGCCGTGGTGGAGGACTGTTACTGCCTCTGGTGCCCCCTAAAAGTGGGGGGGGGCACCAGAGGCAGTAACAGGCCACGGCCCGGTTTATTTATTTATTTGTTCAATGTTTGTCGGGTCCGTGGACCCGATTAATTTATTTATTTCTGCAATGTTGGGCGGACCCAACAATGCAGAATAAATAAATTAATCGGGTCCACGGACCCGGCAAACATTGAACAAATAAATAAATAAACCAGGCCGTGGCGGAGGACTGTTACTGCCTCTGCCACGGCCTGGTTTATTTATTTATTTGTTCAATGTTTGCAATGCATAAATAAATGAATTAATCGGGTCCACGGACCCGACAAACATTGAACAAATAAATAAATAAACCGGGCCATGGGCTGTAACTGCCTCTGGTGCCCCCAGCACATTTGGTGCTGGGGGCACCAGAGGCAGTTACAGGCCACGGCCCAATTTCAGGGGCGCAGAGTATGCGGGTGATCCGGCCCCCTGGCCGGAGAGAAGAGACGCAGTATGGATGGTCCTTTGTTCCATCCATACTGTGTCTCTCTCTGGCGGCCCGGGTAAAAGCCGGGTAAAAAACAATGTTTAAAAATTGTTGGATGGATGCAAAGCAAGATGCTCTTGTTTTGCATCTGTCCTTCAATTTCTAAAAATCGTTTTGGTTCGGGTATACTTCTACATCTGTGTGCACGGATGTAGAAGTACACCCAACCCAAAACGATTTTTAGAAATGGAGGCACAGATGCAAAGCAAGTCTGTCCCTCAATTTCTAAAAATCGTTTTGGGTTGGATGTATTTGTACATCTGTGCACCCCGCTTGGCAAGAGGGGTGCACAGATGTAGAAGTAACCCAACCCAAAACGATTTTTAGAAATGGAGGCACAGATGCAAAGCAAGTCTGTCCCCCAATTTCTAAAAAATCGTTTTGGGTTGGGTGTATTTGTACATCTGTGCACCCCGCTTGGCAAGAGGGGTGCACAGATGTAGAGGTACACCCAACCCAAAACGATTTTTAGAAATGGAGGCACAGATGCAAAGCAAGTCTGTGCCCCAATTTCTAAAAAATCGTTTTGGGTTGGATGTATTTGTACATCTGCGCCCCCCGCTTGGCAAGAGGGGTGCACAGATGTAGAAGTACACCCAACCCAAAACGATTTTTAGAAATGGAGGCACAGATGCAAAGCAAGTCTGTCCCCCAATTTCTAAAAAATCGTTTTGGGTTGGGTGTACTTGTACATCTGTGCACCCCTCTGTGCACCCCTCTTGGTAAGAGGGGTGCACCGATGTAGAGGTATAATGTACCCAGTGGGATCAAACCTGTGTTGCTCCTGAGCTATCCTCCCGAGACTCCGAAGATCTGAAGTACATTTAATGATACAGAACCAGAACTATTGAGCAAGTCTAACATCATCTTCATCATCATCAGAATAAATCAACACTGTTGTGGTTATACAAGAGCTAATATATTTAAAGGGATGGAATTACTCCGAATGTAGCAGCACTATTCAATAACCCAAAGTGCTTAAGCATAGTTAATGTGAAAATATGACACTTCTCACCATTGGGACAGTACTGCCTTGGACAGAGTTTCACAGTGAAGAAGTGAGCAAGTGATCCGTGGTATGCAGCCCACACACACGCATGGCATTCCCATGCACCCACTAGCGCGAATTGCACCAAATTAGTGAGATTGTGCTCCAAGGCACACGCACAGTCTTTGCTCTGAGGTTTGACACACTCACAGGATGGGATGGCATTTCGTTCTCCTATCCTAGTTGTGTTGCTCTGCCTTTTGAGGGCTACTACAACCTGGTTGATTATAGAGGGGTGGAGTAGGGCAGTATTGGCCTACTGGGATGCAACTAGAAGGCTTAAACCTCCTTCTTACTTGCCTTTTGTATATGCAATACATGCTAGCCAATGTTTCCACTGTTCTGCACCCCCCGCGTACCCCTCGCACCAAGTTGGCGACTACGTGCAAATGCGGTCATATAAGTGCTGGTTATGTCACTTCCTATATTTGGGCACCACCCGGGAAATTCATAAGTCGGCTCCCCTGCCCGATTTATTTATTCAATGTTTGTCGGGTCCGTGGACACGATTAATTAATTGATTTCTGCAATGTTGGGTCCGACCAATAAACCGGGCCGTGGCAGAGGACTTTTACTGCCTCAGGTGCCCCCTGGAATTGGATTATGCTTCTTTCATTACCACAGAAGTAATGAATGTGTATTACAGAGATAAGCTGGCATATGTATTGGGCACACTGCACATGCTCAGGCAGCATCAATCATGCTTTGTAGAGGACAATGCTGGCCTAAATTGGTAACAGCCAGCACAGACATGTTGCTACAGAGGCATATTTTGGGCACAACCAGCATGTCAATGTGTTACATCAGTGACAGTGCTGTCTTACTGTCTTAATGTGGACACATTGATCATTAAAATGTGTTGTGTTCTACAATGTTCTTGTCTGCTGTTAGTGACATGGAATGTACATGTTCCCCTTTAGAACTGATTGTAAACGTATGGCTTTTTGGTCACTTTTCCTGCTGTAAAATGCACAATTTCAGCCCCATATTTGGACAAAAAAATCTTGGGGGGCGACCCCCCCAAACCCTCCCTATATTGTTATAGCTCCCTCGCTACGCTAGATCGCCCCCACTATTTCCGAGAAATATCAACACATACACACTGGAAGAAATCACAAGAAACTAACCTTTCATCACTGCCCCCGACACCAAAAGCTATTTTTGGGACTGCATGGCTATGCCTTTGATGCTATTGTGTGAAAGGTCACACACCATCGCTTTTGAATATACTGCTTTGGGTCAGGGTGTTCACTTTTGGCTCGCCGGGTGACGAAAAGTGAATGCTTTGGCCCCACATTCAAAAAGGTTGGACAAGCCTGTAGTAGAGTGTCCGAACTGCTGGATAGGTTGAGATTTAGTGGAATCCTTGTGTTGGGTGGTAGGTTTAGTTGGCTTGTGGATGCAGCTGGGTGTAGAGGTCTTGGTTCTGGGATGCACATGTGTGAAAAGCTGGTCTCCTAGGCGAGACTTTCTATTGGAAGTGGATTGAGGGAGTGTAGTGTGTTGTGGGGATGTGAATCCTGGTGATTAGTGGAATTTAGCGCAGCCCGGTATTTCCACGCATGTGAATCTGGGTTGGGTAGGGTCCTCTGGCAGGAGGCTATAGGGATACTAGGCATTAGTGGTTGTGTGAAATAATCATTGTACTTAATGCGCAAGCCATTGAGTGAGGGCAGCTTGTTAGGAGTTGATCAGATAGGTGCGTAGGGGTTGATGAGCCTGGGCGCAGCTACTCTATTCTGTCTGGTGTTGAGATGGAATGGCGTAAGGGAGGTTTGTAGGATATGTGTCATAAAGGTGCATGCCCGTAGGTGTAGGAGCCTAGCCAAGCCAGTACAAGGGGAGGTACGGGCTGGATAAGGGGTCGGGGGTGTAGGAGCAGTGAGTACGCTTTTGGGTGCAGGGGGAATGTGCCTCGAGGGCGCACTTTGCTCACTTGGCAGTTGCTATGAACGAATAGGTGATTTGTCTGAGTGAGGCGGGTCCCGGGACGTAGCACTGGGTTCAGTCTTCCGGGAGGGGGGTGAGTCATGGTGTGTGGGGCCCTGTGAGTTGGAGTGCCGAGTGGGCGTGCAGGCTTGCTCCTAAACCATCAGTGTTGTTGAGGCTCCAGGCTTAGTGGCAGGATGGTCTGTGAAAGCCCAGTGGTGATGGTAGGTACAAGACGTAAATGCGGTTTTGAAGAGAGGCTGGGGGTAGCCAAATCGGACGGAATCATAATGTGAAGGTAATTGATTACGATTCGGTCCCATGGACGCGAGGGGGGTGGCGGAGGGGAGGGTATAGACCGGTGTTCTGTGGCAAAAGCCAGGAGACATAGTTATTTTCAGGAGGTGGTCTCCGGAGCATGTGGTGTACAGAGTGATGGGAGGAAGGGCGTCAGGGGAGGTATTGGGATTACATTAGAGCAGCACAATCTAACATTAGAAGCCAGAGACATTGGCTTACCAGATAGATGGCCAGGAGCTGAAGGAAGGATTCAGAGATGGGCCAGGTACCTAATGTGAGTAGAATGGGATGCCTCATGCCCTGACAGACCCGGACAAGATGGGTCCTTAGGTGTGGGCCAGCTGAGCCTGCCGGCTTGCTTCCTGTGCACATGACCAGGACCAAATATCTGTGAATACATCACCAACCAGCTCTCCAACATTCATCAATGGATGGCACAGTGTTGCCTGATCCGGAACACCTCAAAGATTTAAGACATATTTCTAATAGCCTCCAGTGCCAACTCTACACTCCCTTTCCCTCCTTTTCTTCTGACTTCTTAATGCCATCTCCCAAAGCGCACAACCATGAGGTCCTCTTTGAAAGCCAACTCGAACTACATCACTTAATTATTGGCTCTACCACCATGTACAGGTTAAACCTTCTTAACATCAGGAAGGTCTTGCTACACCGGACCCACCACGTTTCTAAAACCCTTATCTACAAACTTGTTCTCAGCAGACCCGACTAGTGCTCCAGCCGGCCCATGGGCCTCCCTCTACTCCTTTGCACCCTCAATAAAATACTTCACCACAGTGGCCCTTTCTGCAAAATCCTTGCTTTGAAATCCTTGTTTGCCTACACATCAAAACCTGACTGAATCCATTTCTCTCTTAACTATCCTGTTCAGGCTCTCCACTCACCATCAACAACCACTCTGTTGCTTGACCCCCGCTTGCACTGCCTCCCACTTCTGCTAATTTACTCTACTGGCCCCTCATCACTGGAATAAGGTTCTGTCTGTCATTAAGGCAAACCTACTGGATTCCCCTGAGAAGTTGAGAATTTTTTCCTCCAAGTCCCACCCCAAACTCCCCCATTGTACATTTGAGCCTCTTTCCCCAACCCACCTGTAGCCTACTATGAATGAATCCCCATTCCTCTTCAAATATAATTTTGAGCACTTTACCTTTTCGGCTTGCCCTTGGATTTCCCGTGGGAAGTGAATCGCTGGCATCGAGCAAAAAAATAAAAACTGACAGCTTTTTCTTTCTGAAATGCCTCTCTGCTGCAAAGCACTATGGGAGAAATGTACAACATTTTTGGGATGAGGGGATCACCCCCTTCTTCTTCGTCGAATATTTTTAAAACTACTGGATGGATTTACCCCAAAGCACCAAAAGGCATATCTGTGATGCTTTGTGCCTAAATTGTTATTTGGTGTAAATCCATCCAGCCGTTTTTGTCCTGTGGTATTCAATCGAAGCACTTTTTCTCTCTCCCCAAATTTTCCAGTTTTAAGGGTGTGACGAATCCAGGAAATGTGTCCCTTCTACCCAAGGGGGAGCTACCCCCTTTAGGACTAGTGAGGTCAGACCCTCTCTAGTGGTCTTGGCAAGTGGCATACCACTGGAGGTGACCCCCAAACCCCTGGGCCAAGGAAGGCCCAAGCAAGAATTCTATCCCCCCCCTTCCACCTTAAACACCTCAATATTTGTTGGTTACATGGGGGTAGAACATTGCCAGCAGGTACAGGGCCCCTTTAATATGGATGGTTTCTGACTAGGACCAATGCAATCTTCCTCTGCGTTCTAGGATGGACCATAAATGCTGCCATACACCAATAGAGAAGGGGAGAAGCAAACCGGAAGGCCAGAGAGGTCGGCATGCATGGGCATGCATTGGAAAGAGACACTCCCACAGAGGAGGAGCTGAGAGTCACATAGTCAGCGTGGTGGATGAAGACCCAAGCAGACTTGATAAGGACCGTGGAAGAACAAAGCAGTGGAAACAGGACGAAAAGGGTGTCACGATCCACCGAAGCCCTGAGCATTGGGTGGTGATGCGGAACACCAGAGCATGCACACCAGAGCAAAAGGCAAGGGCGCAAACTCACATGGGACAGAGAGACCACCTCCAGTCCAGAGCAACCCCAACATACCAAAGATTAGCAGCAGCATCCAACGATTAGCTGCAGGGTGGTGAGGCTGGAACCAAGCCCAGCCCATGCTGTGTTGATGGTATGAATACCCCAGGAGTGGGGTGAGAAAAACCATAAACCATACAGGAATGAGCAGGCCTGTAGCCCACCTGGGTCTAAATACCGAATAAATAAATGAAATAGAAGCAACCAAACGGGGATAAAGAAGCCAGAAGGCCATACAGGCTTGAAAAAAGCTGAATATCTCACGAGGAGGTGATCAAAGCAACCGTACAAGCAGGACTGAACATGCCTGTAGCCCACACAGGGGTAATTGTTTGAATACCCTAGGAGGGAGAAAGAAATGTAACAAAACAAATGGGGTTGAGCCGGCCCATAGTCCACCCAGGGCTAATGATCAGAACACCCCAGGGGGAGGGGGAGAGGAGAGCAGTAACCACTAAAGGACTGGAGCTGAGAAAATGACTACTCCAAGAGGGGGTGAAAGAAAGGAGAAACCCATCAGAGTGAAACAGAGTTAGGGCCTACTTTAAGCTAAGTTTGTGAATCAGTCATAAAGAACAACGAGTGAACGATGTTGTTATTGTAAATACTGGCCTAGCAAGGTTAAGATAACTCATCCTAGTAAAAGGAGAAGCCAGAGACTGTATGGACTACCTGACAATATTGAACCGGAAAACCATTGAAAGGCAATTTTGTATTCTCTTTTTGGATCTTTCTGCAAAACCGAGAACCAGAGGAGACCATTAGGACCCTTTGGTGGGAGTCAGGAAACCAACCACTGCAAAAAGGATTAACCCAATACTAAACCTAAGCTTAGTTTCTTTTTCTTTCTTTCTTTTCCTAGTGGTAGGTTAAATGGTAGTTTAGTGCAGTTTTGGATGAAAAACCGAGCTAATTGGTGAGGCACCCTTACAAGCACCAGTTTCTTATTTTCTAGCATAGGGAATCTATCATATTGGTGGGGACTATAGAAGGTATTCTAAATGTCGTTAATAAATATTGGCACGTAACCCGCCGTCTTGTCTGTCTCCTATGTCTCGCTTACCAACTTTGTTTGGGCAAATTTCATCCATTTCCGTCCAGCAAGTCAAATGTTATTAGCAAAAGAATTCTGGGAAACGTCTGTCACATTAACTATAGAGTGGTTTATGTCAACACCTGAATTAGACGAACAAAGTCAAACTGAACATATATATAATATATAATATATATATACATACACCTGATCTGTTTACGGCTCTCCCATTTTCCATGTCTCCACTCCCTAACCCCTAAACAGAAATGGACTACTACTACCCACAGCATTTTGCAACACTGTAAACCCACCCAGAAATGGAATTGTCTTTGCTGGCTGGTAATTTTTACTAGGTAATGCACTTCTGGTAAAAGCGTCAACCCTATCACTGAAATATATACCAAAAAATACAACCAAGCTAATTGTGGCGAGTACAAGACAGTCTGATGTATCTGCAAACAGTAATTTGCAGACACTGTTGGAACTTTTAAACAAATTCCTAGGTATGTAGGGATTATTTAAGTCATTTCTTTAAAAGTAACAAAAATGTCACCAATTCTTTGTAGACCCGAAATATTTGTAATATACATTGTAAAAAGTAATAAGACTTTTGTTCACCACAGCATAAGGAAGCCTTTTTACTATGTCTATATGTAAAAGTCGCCAAGGGTAGTCAGTTACTCACAGCTGGGGCCAAGAGAGCTGGATCCAGAAGAGAGAGAGAGAGGCAGGTATAGTGAATGCGTTTGTGACTGCTTCCGGAGAGATCCAATGTGGCACCCGATGGAGGGGTCAGCTGCTGCTGATGGAAGGAGACTTTACATGCCAGCACCAGGCATCGTTAGGCAGGGTCCCTGCAGCAGCTGAGTGTCTACAGTCTCCACCTCTCCCTCTCTACCCCTCTTTCTCTTCCTCTGCACCATTCTTGTTTGTGCGCATGGCTCACCGACATAATGAGCCGCAGTCCAAAGGTGGCAAACTAGCACTAGAGGGTGGCTTGGCTGGTTTCCAGGCAGCCTTGCTAAAGAAATGTTTGGGGCTTGGCTGATTTCCCGACACCCCTGCTAAAGAAATGTTTGGGGAAAAAAGAGCTAAATGGTGCATAAGAACCCACTTTTTAATGCCTATGCTGACTTAGAAAGATTAGGTTTAGATACTGTTTTAAAGGAGAGTTACAAAACAATCCAATAGTTCAAGATCTGTCACACTACCTAGCAATTACTCCTAAGGAGTGTAAACAAGAACAGTGTGTCCATCTGAGGCATTCTTTTCTCAGAATAATCAATGTGTTTACATTATTTCAAGATGCAGCTCAGAGAGCCACAACACAAATATTGTCCACGATATCATCCTGTGCCTACACATTCCAGCCATCATATGAGAAGTGAGATGAAATGACGAGCAAAATTACTTGTGCTACAGATTTTTGTAGATGTTCTCAGAATGCATGTTCGGCGAACATGTGTTCATCAGTATCACTGCATCACAAAATAGGTCAAATGGAGTTAATCTTTTGTGGATGTGCCATTCTGAGTAACTGAACAGGAATTGCTAAAGAAACACACATTTCAATCATTTGAAAGCACTATGGAAACCCCAACAGTCCCTACCCTTTGGCTAACCATCAGTTTTCCTCCACCTGACACCTAAAAACAACAAACTCACCCAAACTTCGAACATCACAAGTATACACCTCTAACTACATCCAACATCCTCAACCGCTGGCAAACACATGCCCACACTCATCCCAAGGCCACCCCTCTGGACACAAAGCTTTTGATGCCTCTCACACTTTTCACCTAGAAAGATTTCAAGCACAGAGAGCTCAGGGTACTTCTGATCTGCAATCTCAACACAGAGCACTTTAATCATGCCTTTACTTCTCCCCCAACTAAGCAAACCCACCCACTCTCTTCCAGATGTGCCAAAGCACCTGCAGACCATACAAAATGGCAGTGGTGCATATGCATAAGTGATTCTAAATATTAAGCATGCCAGTTTCGATGTCCAACTCTCTCGCTGCACCGCCTCTTTTAGTGCCCATTTACTTATGTATCACTCTCTGTCCCATGTATTTTGTAAGTGACATCTTACACCCTGCCTCCTGAATGTAGGTGGGGAGGGGTCATTTTAAAACAGGTGGAGCAACAAATGGAGGCACAAAAGAGTTTTAATGCCTCCATTTCCTGCTCGAGCACATTTTCGTGCTGTATTGACCTGCTCCGTCTTGTGATCGCACTTGTTTTAACACCTGTATGAGAAGTTCGTGCAAGCGTAAATCGAAGGGAATCCACCTTGATTTAGCACCTGCTAGATAGCAGACAGATTCCATATGAATACATTAATAAATGCTGCCTTCAAAGCATAATTTGCAGGTGGTATTTTTTTTTTTTTTTACAAGACTGATCATAAAAATTAAGAATATAGGTGATTGCATCTGATTTCTCTTACCTTTTACCCTATGCCTTTTTTAAATGTTGAAAATTGAATGTAGGGGACCCAGTAGCATGTAAGTGCAAATGTTGGTTGCACTGTGCTAATTCAATTTGTATTTTTCGGAAAATGACCACCTTTGTGTGCGTCCCTTCCTCTTCCTGTGTACAAACCACTCTGTGACCATTACTGTCGAACACTCCTTTCTCTGTAGCAACCTTTCTCCGCCGGTCTGAATGTCCTTCTTTACAATGTCTATATTCATCTGTCCCTGTTCCCATGTCTATGTCGTTGCCTCCCTTCCTCTTCTATACCTATACGTATCTCTATCCGCTCTGTGTTCGCTGTGTCCCTGTCTCTCACTGCACATCTTTCTGCCAATCTCTGTGCCTCTCTCTGCACCCAACTTTGGCCCTTATTCACAGATCGTTTTCCAATGTGGTTTTTCCATTATAATCCGCTTCTGTGAATTAGGTCCTTTGTGTCTACCTCTTACTACCTTTGTTTCTGCTCCTGTGGGAGAAACCTGAAGGTGTCTCACCCGCTAGTCCCCGGGGACCTGTTATCTAGGTGGCCAGGATACGGCCATCGCTTTTGGATCCAGGTCCTCAGGGAGTGGAAGTGGGACACTGGATGGCGAGACGCAGCATCCCTTTCCCTGTAACACCTTTACCCCATCCTACCAGCTAGGATACTTAGGAACTCAACCCTCTGCCCCTTTTCCCAACAAGAACACTTTCTCACGGACAGCTCACTGTGAGAGAAAACGGACTAACACCCAAGTCGTATACCTGACATGTCCCAGTATAGTGGTCGGGCGGGGTCAGGCTATTCCTGACCATTACACACACCTGGCTTCAAGCGCACTTCCTCACACAGATAAAAGGCGGAGCACGAAAGCACGCTCTGAGCAAGGCAAAGCACACGAGGAAGCAGCGGTTCCAAGATGGCACTTTGATACAAGGCGAAGGACGGCAATACCGAAAATGGAAGGAAGTGCCCTTGACCTGTTCAACGAAAGACTGTTGCTTTCAGCAACCTTCGAGAGTGGGAAATGTAAGACCAGGAATCGAGGCTGAGGAAAGCTTCATTGTGTGTCGGAGGTACCCCGGGCTCTCCCGCATCTATAGTCAATATGGGGAGAATCGCATGCCACTGTAGTACCGTCCTTGGCTCCGACAACAAAGCAGTGCTTGTGTACTCATCACAACCAGTGAGTTAGGGAAACTGATACCAGACCAGACTGTTTTGAAGCAAGCAGCAACATTGTACAATGAGAACTTTGAAGCCAAGATTCGATACTGTAAACTGAGTGGTCCAGCACCAAAATGGGTGATCATTCAAAGGTCTCTGTTAGGTATCCAGCTGAAAGGTGGCAAATGTGAAGAGTGATAAAGAATTGGTCCTGCAACGGGTCAAGCAAAACCCCTGTGCACATTCGAAAGTCTTCGATAGTTGATGAAATCGTATAGAAAGTTGGTCCGAGCCCGTCAGAGGGAGATCAGCTAAAAACATTTGGTTAAAGCAAGTTGGCGTAAAGTTATGAACATTGTGTTAAAAGGAATCTGAGCCCGACTGAGGGGGATCCAAGATCTGAGCCCGACCGAGGGGGATCAGGGGTGAACCATGCGTCACCCGAGAAAGAATACTCTACGAGGAATTAGATGCATAAATAATCTGAAAGGATCTGAGCCCGGCTGAGAGGGATCCTGGGTGAATAGTGAATCACCTAAGAACTTGAGAACTTGTGATAATCTGAAAAAGGAAAATAACTTATTGTTTGTTTGTCGCATCAGGCCCTCTGAATGAAGGGACTTTGAAAGGAAAAGAGACTTGGGTCAGGAAGGCCCTGATTCTAATGATTGAACTGTATCCTTGTGCTAGACAAGCCAGAGACGGTGCTAAGCTCGAGTGTACCGCCTTGTTCCATGCTGAAAACGTGGGGAATGGAGGACAACGGCCTGAACATCCTGACATACAATTTTGAGAACACTTCTTTCCTTTTCGTAACATTATTTCCCACACTATTTGTATTTAGAGGTAGGAATTGGCAATAGGTTTATTATTATAGGCCCTTTTATTTTGACAAGACACTATGAGGACTGCGTTATTATTATTTGATGGTCGTAGTTTGCTCCCATCTGTAGATTTAGGATTAGATAGGTGTTTTTCAAACCCCTTTTGAAGTTCAATAAACACCCTTGAACTGTGGTCACTTGTGTCTGTCTTACTGTTGATAGAATGAGGAATAGGTGGGCACCACGAAGAGTATTATATTTTCATGTAGTTCTCAAATTTGGTACTGTTCCAAACATTGTTTGTGCTTAAATGGAGCTCACTGGGTCGAAAAAAGGTCCAATGACACTCGGGCCTTAATACCTGTAATGATTTGAAAAACAGAGTGGAAATCACCCTGTAGCACCCAGCGCTCACTGTTTGCCTTGTATCATGAGGCTAAATTCAGTACTTGAAGCTCAATTCCATTCTTTGTTAAATTAGTTAATTGGTTTTTGAAAAATCTGTGTAATTATTTGATTTATTTCTTTCAAAAATGCGATTTCAGCCACTTGGTTTATCAAAGCTTTTACTCAGGAGATTGTGTTCAAATCACACAATGCATTAGGCGTTTTCCCAATCCCTCTACTCAAAATCACAGCTCTTGCCAATGCATTTCGGTGTCTAGCACCATCTTCAGGGCTAAATTTCAACATAAATTAACATAATGCATATATAACAAATGTAAGTAATAAATGTACATACCAGCAATGAGATTAGTTCCATCCCATAAAAAAGAAAAAAGTATAATGTGTATATTAGTGCCATTATGCGTGCCAAAATCATTGTCTTTATCTTTACTGAACGTATGCATACAGCCATATAAAACTTTAATTACCTGAGCTGTGTTGTATGCGCGTGAACGCCTCATAAATGTACATATGTCAATGCAGTGTTTCTGTTAAGAGAAGAGAAAATACTCTAAGCTCGCTGTCTGGCTTAGTAACATTAACTACTAGCGTGGACTGCCATGACTCGGCAAAACTTCCTACTTTGACTCTGCTCTCAATCCAACTGTTCATAGAAATGGTTGCAGCTGCGCATGACTGTGCGTGGCTTAGTAGCCTCGTCACCAAGGAGATACCGGCCCCGCCTGTCGTCCATGATTGGACAAGACTGACGTGCCTCCTGCCCCACATCCTCGCGTGAGCGTGGGGGCGGGATGATGCGTCTCCTAGGTAACGTGTCGTCATCGCATCACAAGGTTACTTTCAATCCATAAAAAACATTTACAACCAGGTACAAAGGTCCACATATGCATTTTCATCATCAGATCTACATTGGGCAGTATGAAAGTTATACTGTCGTGTGGCTTTCATCTGTGCACGTAACCAGGCCGTGAGTGCGGCATCTGGGTGTGTGCGGAGATGGGAGGAGGCACGAAATATGTTATATAGTTGCATACCTTGCTGTTTGTCACTGTGGTTCCATCCGTGCAATGTGTCAAGATAAGGACAATTTAGCATCTCGTTACTAATCGGCACTTTGTGCTTGTTTATGATTCTCTCGATGCAAGGTGAATCAACCTGTCGATAATCGTTACATTATCATTAAATTGTTATACCGACACCCATCTTGTCCCAAGGGCATACCTATTACATCCTAAGGGAAAAAAAGCCCTCTTAAAGATAAAATTGTGTACCAAACAAGGATACTGTTACATTTAGTGTGTGCATTACATTAGAGAAAGCAAGCAAAATTGATCTCTTCATTGAGCCCTTTAGTGGTAAGGGTTCCAGGGCGGTCTATCCAAAATGATTCTCTTTGATCAAGTCTTTACTGTAGATTCATGTGAGGCTCCTCTTTTTGAACAACCTCTAAAATTTGGAACCTTATCTGGGACAAATTGTGTTTTTTGTGATCCCAGTGCCGTGCCACTGCTGAAGTCTTACTGTGTGTTCGGATACACGAGCGATGCTCGTTCCATCTGGTCTTCGCTGCTCTCGTTGACTGTCCTACATAGTATAACCCACATGGACATTTGATGGAGTAGATTGTGTTGATGGAGTTACATGTTCCAAAATGTCTCAATTTAATCTTTTCTCCAGTGTTTAGGTGATTTACTATATTTCCTTTCAATAAGTATCCACAATTCGAACAACTTGGACAAGGATAAGTTCCGGTTCTGGTAGTTCTCTCTTTCCTCTTCAGGCTTTTTGTTCTGACCAACTTGTCTTTCAAATTTTGGCTCCTTTTATATGCAAATGTAGGAAGTTCTTTGAACAAAGGCTCAACTCTCTCATCTAGTGTCAATATATTCCAGTTCTTTTTGATGATATCTTTGATCCGTTTGCTCTGTTTAGAGTATTTGGATACGAATACTATTGGGGGTGCTTCATTCTGTTTCAATTTAGGTTGAAGTAATTCTTCTCTTCTTTTACCCTTCAGTCTTTTTTTCACTTCCTCAATTTCTGATCCGTCGTATCCTTGAGTCAAACATTTATTTCCCATCATGTTAATTGCTTCCTCATAGTCCTCTGGATCACTTACTATCCTTTTAGACTAGGCTGATGAAAACTTAACTTTTGTAGGATTTTGTTCCTGTCTGTAGGTGTTTGATATATATTAGTTCTGTAGCCAGTTTGTTCCTTAGTAACCTTGACATCTAGGAAGTGTATTGTTTCCCTTGAACTTTCAGGTGTGAATTGGATACGTTCTTCAATATTGTTAAGATACTCCAAAAATCTTTTCAACTCATCCTCTGTGTCATGCCAGATCCCAAAGATATCGTCTATGTTTCTAATCCATAGATCGATCTTGCTTTTCCATCTTGCCTCTTTCAGCACATGGTCTACCTCAAATTTGTGTATGAACACATTAGCGTAGGCCGGTGCCATTGTTGCACCCATAGACATTCCGGCTGTTTGTAGGAAGAACATACCTTTATATTGAAAATATGAATTTTCAATGATGAACTCCAACAGGGCCATAATGAATTCTTTCTGAGCTGGGATATCTCCTTCTTGTAACAATAGCCATTCCACCGCAGCTCTTCCCAGATCGTCTGGAATTGAAGTGTATAAACTTTTCACGTCTATTGTAAACAGTATGTCTGTTTCTCTATATGTTGCTTCATTCAGATATTTCAAGGTGTTGTATCTTTGACGTACGTACAAGTTTTCTGTATTAGAGGTTGTAAGAAGTAATCAATATAGGCTCCTAAGGGTTGTAGAATACTGTTGGTCCCTGCTACGATAGGTCTCCCTGGATGGTTGATAAGACTTTTGTGCACTTTCGGTAATATGTAAAAATGCGGTATCTTTGGGTAATTGTTTATCAAGAATCTTTTCGTGTGGTGATTAATCCAACTCAATTCTTCTGCCTTAGTAAGTAGTTCTTCCAAGTTTTGTTTGATTCCAATAGTTGGATCTGTTTCGAGTCTAGCATATGTACTTTGATCTTCTAACTGCCTCATGCATTCCATATCATAGTCTTTCGTGTCCAGTAGTACAATTGCTCCTTCCTTATCTGTACTTCGTATAGTGAGTTCTTCATCGCTGTACAGTTTTTTGATCAGCTCCCATTCGTGAGGTTTCATATTCATTCGTCCTTTGGACTTAAAATTAATTTTCTCTAGATCTCGAATGGTTTGCTTTTGGAAAATGTTGATGGAGGGTCATTGATTGGTGGAATGAAGCCAGTTTTGGTTCTTTGGTAACTTTCATACTGCCCAATGTAGATCTGATGATGAAAGTGCATATGTGGACCTTTGTACCTGGTTGTAAATGTTTTTTTACGGATTGAAAGTAACCTCGCGATGCGATGACGACACGTTACCTAGGAGACGCATCATCCCGCCCCCACGCTCACGCGAGGATGTGGGGCAGGAGGCACGTCAGTCTTGTCCAATCATGGACGACAGGCGGGGCCGGTATCTCCTTGGTGACGAGGCTACTAAGCCACGCACAGTCATGCGCAGCTGCAACCATTTCTATGAACAGTTGGATTGAGAGCAGAGTCAAAGTAGGAAGTTTTGCCGAGTCATGGCAGTCCACGCTAGTAGTTAATGTTACTAAGCCAGACAGCGAGCTTAGAGTATTTTCTCTTCTCTTAACAGAGACACTGCATTGACATATCTACATTTATGAGGCGCTCACGCGCATACGAGACAGCTCAGGTGCTCAGGTAATGAAAGTTTTATATGGCTGTATGCATACGTTCAGTAAAGATAAAGACAATGATTTTGGCACGCATAATGGCACTAATATACACATTATACTTTTTCTTTTTAATGGGATGGAATTAATCTCATTGCTGGTATGTACATTTATTACTTACATTTGTTATATATGCATTATATTAATTTATGTTGAAATTTAGCCCTGAAGATGGTGCTAGACACCGAAATGCATTGGCAAGAGCTGTGATTTTAGGTAGAGGGATTGGGAAAACGCCTAATGCATTGTGTGATTTGAACACAATCTCCTGAGTAAAAGCTTTGATAAACCAAGTGGCTGAAATCGCATTTTTGAAAGAAATAAATCAAATAATTACACAGATTTTTCAAAATCCAATTAACTAATTTAACAAAGAATGGAATAGAGCTTCAAGTACTGAATTTAGCCTCATGATAAGAAACAGTGAGCGCTAGGTGTCTTACTGTTGATACCATCCCTTCCTTACATCTGTCTCAGTGTTTCTTGCTTTGCAGCCTGTCTTTGTGTTTTCTGTTGGCACTCACCTGCTTATCCTTCATTGATGGTGAATCCGCAGTCTGCGACACAGTTTGCTGGAGAGGAAAGCAAGGTAAGTGGTTTTGCATGGGTGCATTTTACAAGGACACTTACACTGAGAGTAAGAACTGGAACGGCCTAGGAATGGGCCAAAGGTAGAAGAGATCACCAACAGGCTATATTTTGGGCAGAGATGGAAGGGTAGTGGGCTGGGTATTCCATAGCCATTGCCTTGGCTATGGGTGTGAAGTGGGTGGGAGAGAATTCAAAGGCGCTTTCCTCCCTAAAATCCCATCCCTATATTTGTGGCCCGCTAAATGATTTTTACCATGTATGCGCCAAAACCAAAAAGGAGGGTTCCTAGGTCCTTTCTTGCCTGCAAGGTTAATGTTACATGAAAGTGGTGATTCGTAAGTCCATATCTATAGAAAGAACAAAATTACAAGTCCCAGAATGCAATCCGTTGACTGAACAGCCAGGGCTGGATGGAGAGTTCAGATATGCCAGTTGTTTAGATACTACTTCGGTGGTGATTTGGCGCAGTATAAAAGCCCACTAACCCAACATAACATTAGACCACTTAGGAACACTTAAATCTTTGTTGAGCTGTAGTCCCCTCTCTGTAGATCTAGCAGGCTGCCAAATGTCAAGTGTTAAATAATCTACAAATCCTGGTCCTCAGTCTAACACCACCATGCAGATGTGCTACCTGTAGATCCATATTGATATGGTGAAATTTAAACTTCAACTAACAATAAGAGACTAATGGAGTAATTTAACGACGTCTGGACCTAACTCCACTGAAGCTTTATAGATAAGGAACAAAAAAGGAACCAGTCGTCATTCTCCTGTGTGAACTCACACCTTTCTCCCAACTCTCGGTCTATGGACCGAATAGGACCCGAGTCGTAAGTTTGTGAAAAAAAAATCAGAGTATAGTTTATTCAAAAGAAACACACAATGTAGAAATCACCATTAATAAAACCAACATCACATTTAAAAAAGTGTAAAACCTAGTGCACTTTTTTCTTAAAACATACAGTACAAAAAATATAAATGTTCCAAACCAGTTAAAACACTACAAAAACAACAAAAACACCTGCCTAGGTGTCACATGTACACATCAAAACTCCTGCCTATACAAATCTACCCAGTACAATTTGTAATCAACAACACAATAAACCCAGTGTATAGCAACACTATGGTTGGTAGCACCTCAAAAAACCACCTTTGTTTGTTTTCAGAGGTTCCCTATTTGTGGACTGTCAGCTGATTGTCTACCCTTCTAACTGCTACTAGGGTGACTATAACCATTCACTTGGTTGATGAACAGCACCTTTCAAGTTCAGGGTGTTTTTATGCCCAACATGTTTCGTTCAAATAAATTAATAACAATGATTCAATGAACTTCTTCAGGGGATCCAAAAAAATGGCAACTATACACATATAACAACATTTTCCAGGAAGCGCTATCAATCCACCATGGAGGTGAGGTCAATCCAAGCATTGAATCTACTTCAAAGTTGTGAAGACAAAAAGTATACACAACCAGCTTGGGAAGGAGAAAGGAACAAAGAGAACATAGGAGAAAAAACAGAACAGAGATCAGAGTTAATGACATATCTCTATTCAGCTTACTAGGTTAACATTAGCCTAATTAAGACTTACCAAGCAATTGCCAACATGTGGTCAATGCACAATGGTTCAGGTAATCAGGGGAGCATCTCATCTGTAGACGGTACACACATACTACAAAGCGGAGAGGGGGGAGGAGAAGAGAAACGGAAATTAGTACTGAGAATAGGGAAATGCAGAAATGTCATACGAGTCCGGTAAATCTCGATCTATGGCCATTATAATCCCTGAACACCAATGATTCGGGACACTGACACGCGAGGACTCCATTCTAATCAACCTAGGCAACACCCATCGGTTAAAAACCACAAGATTGTGCCTTAAAATAGAGGACCGCTAAGGATTGATAGTGAATGGTGAATCATAACAGATTAACTAAGGCTCACCCGGATGTTACTACCATATCTCATGCCCAAGTGGGACGCGTGTTGTTGTCAGTGATTGTGTGCAGCTCAATTGTTACAATTTACGCTATTCAATATACCGAGGGAGAAATCAATCCCAGTTCGCTCGAAACTGCGTACGCCGATGCGGCGTGCACTCCTTGGACAATGCTAATATGGTCCGGACCTCAATCCACACGCTGCACTCTAAAACAAACAGTAGAACGGTAGGACATGAGTACTACCCCCAAGTGCCGGTAGTGACCCCTCCACATGTCGACGATAAGAGCAGAGAGTGTGGCTTACCAGGTTATGGTTCCGACACAAAGTAAGAGCATACTGCCAGACTGGTCTGTGTGCAGTGTAAATCCTAATCACGGTTCCCGACCTTCCGTGCTGATAGCTCACCCGGAGGTTTATATCTGGGATGTGGGCGAGGCTACAGAATCAGGTCAGGTGTCCACCCGGCATACGTGTCTGAAACGGACCATGATGTGTCACTGGTCACAAACATAGGGTAAAACCGAGTTAGGTAAATTCCAGCCCTGTGGACGAGAGTGTGGCAGCCGCTGCCCACTATATCCTGCGACCAATCGCTGCCTCTGCCTTGCTTAGAGCATAACCGTAGGACCCCGGAATCCTCCAGTCCCCGAAAACGTCGGAGGCATTCAGCGCCGAGGCTTGCCTCGACATAGCGCGTGGTAAGTGTACACATGCACAATGGGACAACAACTATGGAGCAAGCCCCCATCACCCTGTACATCTGCCTAGCTCTGCCCCCACATCTCTGGAGAGTCGTCAACTATCCAAGCTGAAATTTCAACACATAGTGTTAATAAATCTGATTTCCTGCACATCTTGGGTGAGGAAAGTCATGCAACTGGATCCAGGGAGGTCATAACACAGAGTCTCAAGTAAACGTTATTAGCCCGATGGAGTGTTCTCTAGGAGAGAAAGAAAGAAAGCTCAGCATCTATACAAAAGTGCCAGGGGCCACTACCTAGGTGTGTTAGATGTGCTGTGACCCCAGTTAGTCTGTTTGTTGAGGCCCGTCTCGGCTGACTTGGTGAGGAATATTAACCATTGTTCTTTGAACAACAGTTTATCAGTAATATTGTCATTCTTTTTGGACCCGTCAATCTGCCACAATACGGTCCATTGTAATTCATCCGGACCGTGTTCCATCGCGACAAAGCGATTGACTAGCGGGGCTAAGAGATTTTTCTTTTTAATGCAACTCATGTGCTCACTGATCCGACACTTGATTTTTCGCTCTGTCATGCCTTTATAAAGCCTCGGACATGGACACCAAATGGTGTAAACCACTTCAGTGGAATTACAGTTGGTGAATTAGGTTTGTACCCATGGCCGTGTGAGGCCAAGATCAACCTCTTTAGTGCGCCTGGGATATTTGCAATTGACACAATGGGCCTCATTAGGACCCTGGCGGAGAGGGTGTTACGCCAGCGTAGTGCATGGCGTACCTCTCCGCCATACTACGAGTTCCCGTAGCGCCATGGCGGCCTTTTCCGCCTGGTTTTACCAGGCGGAGAAAACCATGGCGCTACGGGACCTCGTTGTTAATTACGCCACCGTATTTTACGGTGGCGTAATTAACTCCTTCCCCACTCCCATTATACCCTATGGGGCAAAAATGGGAATGGGGAAGGGCAGAATGGGGATTGGGGATTTACCGCTCCGCCGAGGTCGGAATGGGGCGGTAAATCCGCCAACCCCCATGGCGCTATCGGCGGCTTTCCGCCATGCTTCGCGGTGCATTTAGCACCGCGAAGTCCGCCTGGGTCCTAATGAGGCCCAATGCCTGCATGACATTTAAACTTCACCACAGTACACGGGAGAAAAAAGCCATAAGCTAAACAAAACAGCACCAGCAGAAAATCTCATATAGAGTCTTTGGTTCTTCACATTTATAAAATATTAGTGTAAATGAATGAGTTAGATGACAAGAGGGGCCAGTAGCTTGTCAATACCACTGGCCTTCAAAATGTTCTCACACAGAAGTTACTTTGCACGTTGACTAACATGCACCTAAACAATCCAATATATATTGCTTCCCCATATCGCTAGGTGAGCAATCTTATCATGATTACACCACTAATGTTTCTGAGTAAGATATGTCCCTGCCACATGGGACTTGATTTAATAGATGTAAGTTTGTGGTGAGCCTTTTCCAGGATTATAGTGGCACATTATAAATACACCCTGGGTGTTTATTATCTCTGTCTGACATGAATACATTATTTTTTGACATCATTGTTTTATTGACCTCAGAAGGATGAAAAACCATGTCTGCCCTACCAAGAGTCACATTTTTTACTTCGATCTTTTTCTCTTTTTTGTTTCATTTTTCTCTTTTTTACTATCTCTTTTTCTCTCTCTTTCACTCTCTCACACACATGCACACCCTCTGAAACAGCAGGCCCTAAACCCACTGAGCTAGGTTGCCATCATTTTCTTGAATGTTGAGGCATGTGATGTTGCATGTATCTGTAAATACCACAAAAATCAATCACTAAATGATATGTAGAAGTATGCTTTTTCCAGCAAGTGTGTTAACTACTCAGATATTTGCTCATGATAAATCAGTCTATATCACTGATGTTTATATTTGCATTTGACACTGTACCATGGAGTATGGTTGCTTTGTTTTTACTGCTCATATTTTGCTTAATTAACTTTTACTCACTTTGCAAACATACACTGGGCCTCATTACAAGTATGGTGGTAAGGCAACAACGGCACCGGTATCGCTACCAGCACTATTGCTACCGTACCGCCATACTAGCAGTTCTGCCCACAGGTGTCCTTGCAGCCACCAGGTCTGACCTGGTGGCCGTACCGGCACCTGTGAGCAGAGCATGATGGTAGCACCGGTACTGTTATTAACAGTACCGGTGCTACCACCCTCCACATTCCCATTGAGCCGTATGGGGCTCAAATGGGAATGGGGATGTACCAGGCCCAGAACCCGCGAAAGGGCAATTACTGGGTCAGGCTGGGCTGGAATAGCCCGGTAATTGCCCATTCGTGGGTGCCAGACCCGGATGCAAGTTTGGAGGTAGCCTTGCCGGTGTAACCGGCAGGGCTACCTCCAACCTCCTAATGAGGCTCACTGTCTCTTAGATATATGCTCTCTTTTGTGCCCTTTTTCCCCTTTCAGAGTGAATCCTTTTTTTTTTATACCTCCAGCCTTTCTATAAAAACTTCTTATATATTGGGGGTCATAAAACGTTTGCCGGTATCCCGCTGGTAATTCCGGAGCGATACTGGCAAACGGTATTACCGTTCATGAGCCTGATATGCCGGAATTTCCAGGATATTACAGGCCGGCAGGAATACTGGTAAATCCCAATTCCATGGAGTCCTATAGGACTCCATGGAGGGGATTGCCCGTATAACTGCAAACCGGCTGTTTTTTACCAGTGGGGGACTGATTTACCTTCAGCTCTTTGCTGGAGGTAAATCAGGTAACCCCCACAGGCAAACGTCTAGTTTGCCAGTCCAGAAAAGTGCTGGTATACCGAAATACAGGCACGTTTTTCCAGACCGGTAAACTTGTAATGCAGGCCATTGTCTGATTTGTTTACCATGTGGTTTGGTGCTTTGCAAGTCAGCTTTATTCAACACATAGGGCCTCATTAGGAGTTTGGAGGCAGCCATGCCCTTAACAAGGGCATGGCTGCCTCCAAACTCGGGTCCGGGTTCCCTGAATGGGGAAATACCGGACCATTCCGACCTTGGAGGGCCCAGTATTTCCCCATTCAGGGAACCCGGACCCCCACCATCCCCATCAATGGGAATGGGGAGGGAGCTAACAACGGGCCCGTTAATAATGGACCCGTTGTTAGCTCCCTGGTTCCCTCGTGGGACTCGCAAAGGACGTCTGGTCTGACCAGACATCCAGAGTGGGTCCCGCGAGGGAACCTCGTAATAGGGCGGAATGGGTTTAACGGCGCCGGCACCATTACCGGCGCTGTTAAACCAATACCGCCAGGGTCCTAATGAGGCCCATAGAATGAATGTAGATTTTAAAAGACAAGTATGCAGAAAGCACCGTACATTGATGCACATTTCAAGATAGAATGGGAGGAGTTGTAGTCAATGCCCTAAATTACAAACTGTAGAACTAGGAAATCTCAGCTAAGAGCCCAACTTCTCCACTTGACTGTATGTGATCCTGGCCAAATCAATTTACATCACTGTGCCTTAGTTTGCATTGCTGCCAAAATTGGTTTCTCCTAGACATTTCTTTTTTTTCAGGTGCACTACTCAAAGGGAATCACCCGGGCAAAGTTTACCATATTACAGTTTTGCAAAGTATATAGTGCATGCTACGGGCTGAATGTCTTGTTTGTCACTCATAACTATATCAATTGTGATGGGTAGATTAAGTTAAATAAATTATGCTACAATGAGGCTCATTATAAGTTTGCTGGTATCCTGCCGGTAAATCCGGCGGGATACCGGCAAATGGTATTACCGTTCCCACTGCCTGATATACCGGTATTACCAGCATATTACAGGCAGCAGGAATGGCGGTAAATCTCCATTCCACGGTGTCACACAGTCTTCATGCTAGTCTTCCTACTACATTGATTTGACAGCCTCTGAGTTGTCCATGATCCTCCAGACTATGCTTGCTGGAGCTCAACTTCGACCCATATCCTCCACCCTCTCGGCCAAAGACGTTGTCTCCTGCTTCTCCTCCAAAATCACAAAAACTACAATGTGTGCAACTTTATGTACGCCCTCCTCCCTCATTATCCCAACCAACCCCCAATTCACCACATCTCCACTTTCAAACTTCTCTCCTTCCTCCCCTTCTGAGCTTACACCTGTCCTCAACTAAGCCAACCTGTTTGGCGCTCTTATTGATCCTTTTCCACTCAAAATAATCAAAGAGGCTGCATCTGCGACTTGCTCTCACCTCTCCTCCCTCTTCAACCATTCAACCATGTCAGCTGTCTCTTACCAGCCCTCTACAAGGTGGCCATGGTCATGCCCACCTTGAGAAAACACATTACTGACCTTAACAATCCCTCTTTCTACTGTGCTGTCACATAGTCAGTGTGGCAGGTGAAGACCCAAACAGACTTGTTAAGGACCGTGGAAGAACAAAGCAGTGGAAACAGGATGAAAAGGGCGTCCTGATCCGCCGAAGCCCTGAGCACTGGGAGGCGATGCGGAACACCAGAGCATGCACACCAGAGCAAAAGGCAAGGACGCAAACTCGCATGGGACAGAGAGACCACCTCCAGTCCAGAGCAACACCACCATAGAAAAGGTATGCAACAACATCCAACAAGTAGCTGGAATGTGGTGAGGCTGGAACCAAGCCCATGCTGTGTTGATGGTGTGAATACCCCAGGAGTGGGCCTGTAGCCCACCTGGGTCTAAATACCTAATAAATAAATGAAATAGATGCAACCAAACGGGGTTAGAGAAGCCAGAAGGCCAAACAGGCTTGAGAAAAGCTGAATATCTCGCGAGGAGGTGTTCAAAGCAACCACACGAGCAGGACTGAACTTGCTGAGGTAGCTGAATGCCTTACCATTCATAATCCATAAGCATGTTGACTTTAACCGGGTTGTCAAATACCTTGAGGTAAATGCTCCGTGTGCCTCACCCCAATCCGGGTTTCACTTAAGTCCACTGAAACTGCTCTAACTTATGTGTATTTATTTATTTTTTTACATTTGTAAAGCATGCTAAACCCTGGGGCTTCAAGGTGCCGATGCTTGACCAATTACTTGCAAAATCAATACAGAAATTGTATAAAAGGTGAGCAGGCGGTTTCATACATTGATCTCAAGTAGGTACAGGGGGCAACTACTTGCTCCAGTTAGACAAAGAAAAATGTTTTTAGTGCTTTTCAGACTGTCGAGTAGGAATGTTCAGCGCAAAGGGTAGGCAGGAGGAGGTTCCAGTGTTTGGCAGCAATGGCTGGGAAGGTAGATCCTCCAACTTTGGTACGTTTATATTTGGGTGTTGTGATGCAGTGGGCATAGGCTGCTCTCGTGGGTCTGGAGGATGCCGCCTTAGTGATTTATTGAGGTAAGTATAGCAGGGAATCCTCGGACAGACATCTGTGAGTTATGGAGAGAGTTTTGACGATAACCCGCTCCCGTATGGGGAGTCAGTGGGCTTGTTTTCTTGCCGTCATGATACGTTCACTTTTAGGTGATATTCAGAGTTGCTCTGAGGACAATGGGGCTCATGCTGAGCCTGCCGGTTCGGAAAAACTGTGCTTACCGGCACCGTTGTTTCCAGACCGGCATATTAGAGATATGCATGCCGGAGCCGCTGTGCCCGACAGGTTGGACCCTGCTGGGCACAGCGACCACGGTATGCAGACCATCACGGAAGCAGCGGCACCGTCATTAACGGTGCCGGTGCTTCCGCGGTCCCCACTCCCATAGAGTCCTATGGTACTCTATCGGAATATGGACTTACAGTTTACTGGTGCCTGACTTTCCGGTCCGCCAGGGTTGTAATCCCCTGGTGTTACCAGGAAGTCAGGTGCTGGTAAATCATTACGGGTCCGGCGGCAACCTGCTGGTATCACCGCCATGGTTACCGCCGGACCTGTAATGAGGCCCATTGTTTAGGATTAGCTGCATTTTCTGAATGTTGATGTCTGTGGTACCTGCAAAAAGGGTGCTGCAATAGTCAAGCATGGAACCTACAGTGGCTCGGGCGATGAGGAGGCATTGTCTAGGGATAGGAAATGTCTGGATGCGTTTATTAACTTAGTTGTATAGGCAGCGGATGAGGCAATGGCGCTGAGGAAAGGGGGAGAGGGACAATGTGGCGTCAAGGTATACACCTAATGTTTTGACAACAGGTGAGACCGGAATTGGGATTCCATCAATGGTGAAGGAGGTATATTAGGGGTTGAGCTATTTGATCACAGAGGGGGGTCCTACAAGGAGTAGTTCAGTTTTTTTGTCGTTCAGGCAAAGCCGGTGAGTGGCCATCCAGGGCTGGATGGTCAGGTAGACGGTATTGAGAGTAGTAGAGTCGTCATTGCCTGAAAGGGGCAATAAAATCTGTGTGTCATCAGCATAGTTTGTACATGAGATGACCATAAAGTCAACAAGGGTAAAACATGGTCTTGTGAATATGTTGTACAAGGTTGGGGGCACACATGAACCTTGGGGCACAACACATGTGATCGGGGCTGGTGAGGCGCTGGCAATCTCGGCGAATACTCTGAGGGATCTGTCTCCAAGGAATGAGGAGATCTAAGATGTGGCCTTGGGAGAGAAGTTGGCTGAGGAAGATAGATGCTGCCCCAGAAGGTTGTGGTCCACTAAGTTGAACACAGTATAAAGGTCGAGGAGGAGCAGCAGGGCAGCTTTATCTTTATCCCTGAATTCATCGATTCGGATCTTGAGGCCTAGTAGTGCAGATTCGATCCCGTGACCTTGGCGGACTCCTGATTGACTTATACCCAGGACTTGATTGTCTTCAAGGAATTGATGGATTTGCAGGTAGGCTTCGCTGTCCACATTTCCCAGCAGGAAGGGCACAGTAGTGATGGGACCGTAGTTGCTGGGGATGGTTGGGACTAGCAAGGGTTTTTCAATGAGTGGGAGTACCCAGGCTTCCTTGAGTGACTTAAGGACTACGCCCGTAGAAAAGGAGGCGTTGGCGTTGATGAAAGAGATAAGGGGAATAAGTGCGTCAGAGCAGTCTTTGATGAGGCTTGCAGGGCAGATGTCTCCTTTGCAACGAGATGGTTAGAGCCCTTTTAGGATGGATTTGACTACGTCTTCTGAGACAGAGAAGTAGAACATGGGTAGATTTTGGGAGCGGGGAGTGGAGGAGGAGGCTATTCGAGATGTTAGTAATGGGTCAATGAGGCATTGTTTAGAGTCGATTTTGCTGTGCAGGATGTAAATTCTGGCGAGCATGGTATTTGGTATCCTGGTACACCACTGAGTGTCTTTAGTAAGAGTGACTGGAGGGGTGGTAAGGTTTTCAAGTTCTCTGACGATGGTGAATATTTCACAGGAGTTAGATTGGGCATTGGCAATGTGTGCATTTTAGGTGAGGGATTTGGCAGAGATGATGGCTTTTTTATAGTGTTGGAGGCTGCTGTGAACAGAAGCTTTGTGGCATCTGAGGGTGATTTTTTCCCATTTGCCTCTGGTTGCAGTTTAATTGTGCAAAGTGTTAGGAGTTCAGGTGTGTACCACGAGTTCTTGTGTGTCGATGCGTTAGATTTCCGGGGCTTAAGTGGAGCTATTATATCAATGGCAGCTGTTAGGGTTTTCGCATACAGGTCTGCAAGTGTGCTTGGGTCATTGTCTAATGGAGGTTCAGGTAGGAGTGAGTTCAGCACAGGGGTAAGACGCTCCTTGGTGAGGCTTTTAGCACTGCGGGCAAGAGAGGGTGGCAGCGGGACAGAGATGGGAACCATGCGTCCCGTTGGTGCGATGGAGAACTGTATAATGTTGTGGTCTGTTCATGGGCAGCGACTGTTAGAGAGGATAAACGCGTTGCAGTTGAGGACAGATATCTAATCTAGGGTTCGGCCTTTGTTGTGCATGGGGTACTGATGCATTGTTGGAAGCCCAGGGAACTAAGAGAGTTGGAGGGTGAAGCGGCTGCTGGTTCATTAGGGTCATTGAGACCGAGGTTGAAGTCCCCCTGGAGGATACATTTTGAAGTAGGTTTTATGTGGGACCTCAGGGTGTAGAAGAGGTTCTCTTCAAAGGACATGGGTGATCCTGGTGGGCGGTAGATGGTATATAGTGTGGTGGAGTCTGAGTTGGAGAGGGCCAGTGTGGCAGTCAGGATATCACTGTTGTCCTGCAAGGGGGAGTTAAGTTCCCTGATAGGTAGTGATCCCTTTGCTATGAGTGCGACTCCACCATCTCTGGAGTTGGATCCATCTGATCAATAGATGTGTATCCAGGGGGGAGGGCAATAGAGAGGGCAGGGCCAGATGCGGAGTGCAACCACGTCTCACAGATTGCCAAGATGTCAAGGGTAGAGATAAGGTAGTTAATATCTAGTGTGTGTGCCTGGATGGATCGTGCGTTAATGAGAGCGAATTTCAGGGGAGTGGTAGTAGAGCAAGGTTGTCCAACATACGGCCCGCGGGCCACAATGCGGCCCTCCAAGCCATTTCACGTGGCCCGCGAGGCTGTACAGACAACATTGAACAAATAAAGAAATACACCGGGCCGTGGTGGAGGACTGTTACTGCCTCTGGTGCCCCCTAAAAGTGGGGGGGGGCACCAGAGGCAGTAACAGGCCACGGCCCGGTTTATTTATTTATTTGTTCAATGTTTGTCGGGTCCGTGGACCCGATTAATTTATTTATTTCTGCAATGTTGGGCGGACCCAACAATGCAGAATAAATAAATTAATCGGGTCCACGGACCCGGCAAACATTGAACAAATAAATAAATAAACCAGGCCGTGGCGGAGGACTGTTACTGCCTCTGCCACGGCCTGGTTTATTTATTTATTTGTTCAATGTTTGCAATGCATAAATAAATGAATTAATCGGGTCCACGGACCCGACAAACATTGAACAAATAAATAAATAAACCGGGCCATGGGCTGTAACTGCCTCTGGTGCCCCCAGCACATTTGGTGCTGGGGGCACCAGAGGCAGTTACAGGCCACGGCCCAATTTCAGGGGCGCAGAGTATGCGGGTGATCCGGCCCCCTGGCCGGAGAGAAGAGACGCAGTATGGATGGTCCTTTGTTCCATCCATACTGTGTCTCTCTCTGGCGGCCCGGGTAAAAGCCGGGTAAAAAACAATGTTTAAAAATTGTTGGATGGATGCAAAGCAAGATGCTCTTGTTTTGCATCTGTCCTTCAATTTCTAAAAATCGTTTTGGTTCGGGTATACTTCTACATCTGTGTGCACGGATGTAGAAGTACACCCAACCCAAAACGATTTTTAGAAATGGAGGCACAGATGCAAAGCAAGTCTGTCCCTCAATTTCTAAAAATCGTTTTGGGTTGGATGTATTTGTACATCTGTGCACCCCGCTTGGCAAGAGGGGTGCACAGATGTAGAAGTAACCCAACCCAAAACGATTTTTAGAAATGGAGGCACAGATGCAAAGCAAGTCTGTCCCCCAATTTCTAAAAAATCGTTTTGGGTTGGGTGTATTTGTACATCTGTGCACCCCGCTTGGCAAGAGGGGTGCACAGATGTAGAGGTACACCCAACCCAAAACGATTTTTAGAAATGGAGGCACAGATGCAAAGCAAGTCTGTGCCCCAATTTCTAAAAAATCGTTTTGGGTTGGATGTATTTGTACATCTGCGCCCCCCGCTTGGCAAGAGGGGTGCACAGATGTAGAAGTACACCCAACCCAAAACGATTTTTAGAAATGGAGGCACAGATGCAAAGCAAGTCTGTCCCCCAATTTCTAAAAAATCGTTTTGGGTTGGGTGTACTTGTACATCTGTGCACCCCTCTGTGCACCCCTCTTGGTAAGAGGGGTGCACCGATGTAGAGGTATAATGTACCCAGTGGGATCAAACCTGTGTTGCTCCTGAGCTATCCTCCCGAGACTCCGAAGATCTGAAGTACATTTAATGATACAGAACCAGAACTATTGAGCAAGTCTAACATCATCTTCATCATCATCAGAATAAATCAACACTGTTGTGGTTATACAAGAGCTAATATATTTAAAGGGATGGAATTACTCCGAATGTAGCAGCACTATTCAATAACCCAAAGTGCTTAAGCATAGTTAATGTGAAAATATGACACTTCTCACCATTGGGACAGTACTGCCTTGGACAGAGTTTCACAGTGAAGAAGTGAGCAAGTGATCCGTGGTATGCAGCCCACACACACGCATGGCATTCCCATGCACCCACTAGCGCGAATTGCACCAAATTAGTGAGATTGTGCTCCAAGGCACACGCACAGTCTTTGCTCTGAGGTTTGACACACTCACAGGATGGGATGGCATTTCGTTCTCCTATCCTAGTTGTGTTGCTCTGCCTTTTGAGGGCTACTACAACCTGGTTGATTATAGAGGGGTGGAGTAGGGCAGTATTGGCCTACTGGGATGCAACTAGAAGGCTTAAACCTCCTTCTTACTTGCCTTTTGTATATGCAATACATGCTAGCCAATGTTTCCACTGTTCTGCACCCCCCGCGTACCCCTCGCACCAAGTTGGCGACTACGTGCAAATGCGGTCATATAAGTGCTGGTTATGTCACTTCCTATATTTGGGCACCACCCGGGAAATTCATAAGTCGGCTCCCCTGCCCGATTTATTTATTCAATGTTTGTCGGGTCCGTGGACACGATTAATTAATTGATTTCTGCAATGTTGGGTCCGACCAATAAACCGGGCCGTGGCAGAGGACTTTTACTGCCTCAGGTGCCCCCTGGAATTGGATTATGCTTCTTTCATTACCACAGAAGTAATGAATGTGTATTACAGAGATAAGCTGGCATATGTATTGGGCACACTGCACATGCTCAGGCAGCATCAATCATGCTTTGTAGAGGACAATGCTGGCCTAAATTGGTAACAGCCAGCACAGACATGTTGCTACAGAGGCATATTTTGGGCACAACCAGCATGTCAATGTGTTACATCAGTGACAGTGCTGTCTTACTGTCTTAATGTGGACACATTGATCATTAAAATGTGTTGTGTTCTACAATGTTCTTGTCTGCTGTTAGTGACATGGAATGTACATGTTCCCCTTTAGAACTGATTGTAAACGTATGGCTTTTTGGTCACTTTTCCTGCTGTAAAATGCACAATTTCAGCCCCATATTTGGACAAAAAAATCTTGGGGGGCGACCCCCCCAAACCCTCCCTATATTGTTATAGCTCCCTCGCTACGCTAGATCGCCCCCACTATTTCCGAGAAATATCAACACATACACACTGGAAGAAATCACAAGAAACTAACCTTTCATCACTGCCCCCGACACCAAAAGCTATTTTTGGGACTGCATGGCTATGCCTTTGATGCTATTGTGTGAAAGGTCACACACCATCGCTTTTGAATATACTGCTTTGGGTCAGGGTGTTCACTTTTGGCTCGCCGGGTGACGAAAAGTGAATGCTTTGGCCCCACATTCAAAAAGGTTGGACAAGCCTGTAGTAGAGTGTCCGAACTGCTGGATAGGTTGAGATTTAGTGGAATCCTTGTGTTGGGTGGTAGGTTTAGTTGGCTTGTGGATGCAGCTGGGTGTAGAGGTCTTGGTTCTGGGATGCACATGTGTGAAAAGCTGGTCTCCTAGGCGAGACTTTCTATTGGAAGTGGATTGAGGGAGTGTAGTGTGTTGTGGGGATGTGAATCCTGGTGATTAGTGGAATTTAGCGCAGCCCGGTATTTCCACGCATGTGAATCTGGGTTGGGTAGGGTCCTCTGGCAGGAGGCTATAGGGATACTAGGCATTAGTGGTTGTGTGAAATAATCATTGTACTTAATGCGCAAGCCATTGAGTGAGGGCAGCTTGTTAGGAGTTGATCAGATAGGTGCGTAGGGGTTGATGAGCCTGGGCGCAGCTACTCTATTCTGTCTGGTGTTGAGATGGAATGGCGTAAGGGAGGTTTGTAGGATATGTGTCATAAAGGTGCATGCCCGTAGGTGTAGGAGTCTAGCCAAGCCAGTACAAGGGGAGGTACGGGCTGGATAAGGGGTCGGGGGTGTAGGAGCAGTGAGTACGCTTTTGGGTGCAGGGGGAATGTGCCTCGAGGGCGCACTTTGCTCACTTGGCAGTTGCTATGAACGAATAGGTGATTTGTCTGAGTGAGGCGGGTCCCGGGACGTAGCACTGGGTTCAGTCTTCCGGGAGGGGGGTGAGTCATGGTGTGTGGGGCCCTGTGAGTTGGAGTGCCGAGTGGGCGTGCAGGCTTGCTCCTAAACCATCAGTGTTGTTGAGGCTCCAGGCTTAGTGGCAGGATGGTCTGTGAAAGCCCAGTGGTGATGGTAGGTACAAGACGTAAATGCGGTTTTGAAGAGAGGCTGGGGGTAGCCAAATCGGACGGAATCATAATGTGAAGGTAATTGATTACGATTCGGTCCCATGGACGCGAGGGGGGTGGCGGAGGGGAGGGTATAGACCGGTGTTCTGTGGCAAAAGCCAGGAGACATAGTTATTTTCAGGAGGTGGTCTCCGGAGCATGTGGTGTACAGAGTGATGGGAGGAAGGGCGTCAGGGGAGGTATTGGGATTACATTAGAGCAGCACAATCTAACATTAGAAGCCAGAGACATTGGCTTACCAGATAGATGGCCAGGAGCTGAAGGAAGGATTCAGAGATGGGCCAGGTACCTAATGTGAGTAGAATGGGATGCCTCATGCCCTGACAGACCCGGACAAGATGGGTCCTTAGGTGTGGGCCAGCTGAGCCTGCCGGCTTGCTTCCTGTGCACATGACCAGGACCAAATATCTGTGAATACATCACCAACCAGCTCTCCAACATTCATCAATGGATGGCACAGTGTTGCCTGATCCGGAACACCTCAAAGATTTAAGACATATTTCTAATAGCCTCCAGTGCCAACTCTACACTCCCTTTCCCTCCTTTTCTTCTGACTTCTTAATGCCATCTCCCAAAGCGCACAACCATGAGGTCCTCTTTGAAAGCCAACTCGAACTACATCACTTAATTATTGGCTCTACCACCATGTACAGGTTAAACCTTCTTAACATCAGGAAGGTCTTGCTACACCGGACCCACCACGTTTCTAAAACCCTTATCTACAAACTTGTTCTCAGCAGACCCGACTAGTGCTCCAGCCGGCCCATGGGCCTCCCTCTACTCCTTTGCACCCTCAATAAAATACTTCACCACAGTGGCCCTTTCTGCAAAATCCTTGCTTTGAAATCCTTGTTTGCCTACACATCAAAACCTGACTGAATCCATTTCTCTCTTAACTATCCTGTTCAGGCTCTCCACTCACCATCAACAACCACTCTGTTGCTTGACCCCCGCTTGCACTGCCTCCCACTTCTGCTAATTTACTCTACTGGCCCCTCATCACTGGAATAAGGTTCTGTCTGTCATTAAGGCAAACCTACTGGATTCCCCTGAGAAGTTGAGAATTTTTTCCTCCAAGTCCCACCCCAAACTCCCCCATTGTACATTTGAGCCTCTTTCCCCAACCCACCTGTAGCCTACTATGAATGAATCCCCATTCCTCTTCAAATATAATTTTGAGCACTTTACCTTTTCGGCTTGCCCTTGGATTTCCCGTGGGAAGTGAATCGCTGGCATCGAGCAAAAAAATAAAAACTGACAGCTTTTTCTTTCTGAAATGCCTCTCTGCTGCAAAGCACTATGGGAGAAATGTACAACATTTTTGGGATGAGGGGATCACCCCCTTCTTCTTCGTCGAATATTTTTAAAACTACTGGATGGATTTACCCCAAAGCACCAAAAGGCATATCTGTGATGCTTTGTGCCTAAATTGTTATTTGGTGTAAATCCATCCAGCCGTTTTTGTCCTGTGGTATTCAATCGAAGCACTTTTTCTCTCTCCCCAAATTTTCCAGTTTTAAGGGTGTGACGAATCCAGGAAATGTGTCCCTTCTACCCAAGGGGGAGCTACCCCCTTTAGGACTAGTGAGGTCAGACCCTCTCTAGTGGTCTTGGCAAGTGGCATACCACTGGAGGTGACCCCCAAACCCCTGGGCCAAGGAAGGCCCAAGCAAGAATTCTATCCCCCCCCTTCCACCTTAAACACCTCAATATTTGTTGGTTACATGGGGGTAGAACATTGCCAGCAGGTACAGGGCCCCTTTAATATGGATGGTTTCTGACTAGGACCAATGCAATCTTCCTCTGCGTTCTAGGATGGACCATAAATGCTGCCATACACCAATAGAGAAGGGGAGAAGCAAACCGGAAGGCCAGAGAGGTCGGCATGCATGGGCATGCATTGGAAAGAGACACTCCCACAGAGGAGGAGCTGAGAGTCACATAGTCAGCGTGGTGGATGAAGACCCAAGCAGACTTGATAAGGACCGTGGAAGAACAAAGCAGTGGAAACAGGACGAAAAGGGTGTCACGATCCACCGAAGCCCTGAGCATTGGGTGGTGATGCGGAACACCAGAGCATGCACACCAGAGCAAAAGGCAAGGGCGCAAACTCACATGGGACAGAGAGACCACCTCCAGTCCAGAGCAACCCCAACATACCAAAGATTAGCAGCAGCATCCAACGATTAGCTGCAGGGTGGTGAGGCTGGAACCAAGCCCAGCCCATGCTGTGTTGATGGTATGAATACCCCAGGAGTGGGGTGAGAAAAACCATAAACCATACAGGAATGAGCAGGCCTGTAGCCCACCTGGGTCTAAATACCGAATAAATAAATGAAATAGAAGCAACCAAACGGGGATAAAGAAGCCAGAAGGCCATACAGGCTTGAAAAAAGCTGAATATCTCACGAGGAGGTGATCAAAGCAACCGTACAAGCAGGACTGAACATGCCTGTAGCCCACACAGGGGTAATTGTTTGAATACCCTAGGAGGGAGAAAGAAATGTAACAAAACAAATGGGGTTGAGCCGGCCCATAGTCCACCCAGGGCTAATGATCAGAACACCCCAGGGGGAGGGGGAGAGGAGAGCAGTAACCACTAAAGGACTGGAGCTGAGAAAATGACTACTCCAAGAGGGGGTGAAAGAAAGGAGAAACCCATCAGAGTGAAACAGAGTTAGGGCCTACTTTAAGCTAAGTTTGTGAATCAGTCATAAAGAACAACGAGTGAACGATGTTGTTATTGTAAATACTGGCCTAGCAAGGTTAAGATAACTCATCCTAGTAAAAGGAGAAGCCAGAGACTGTATGGACTACCTGACAATATTGAACCGGAAAACCATTGAAAGGCAATTTTGTATTCTCTTTTTGGATCTTTCTGCAAAACCGAGAACCAGAGGAGACCATTAGGACCCTTTGGTGGGAGTCAGGAAACCAACCACTGCAAAAAGGATTAACCCAATACTAAACCTAAGCTTAGTTTCTTTTTCTTTCTTTCTTTTCCTAGTGGTAGGTTAAATGGTAGTTTAGTGCAGTTTTGGATGAAAAACCGAGCTAATTGGTGAGGCACCCTTACAAGCACCAGTTTCTTATTTTCTAGCATAGGGAATCTATCATATTGGTGGGGACTATAGAAGGTATTCTAAATGTCGTTAATAAATATTGGCACGTAACCCGCCGTCTTGTCTGTCTCCTATGTCTCGCTTACCAACTTTGTTTGGGCAAATTTCATCCATTTCCGTCCAGCAAGTCAAATGTTATTAGCAAAAGAATTCTGGGAAACGTCTGTCACATTAACTATAGAGTGGTTTATGTCAACACCTGAATTAGACGAACAAAGTCAAACTGAACATATATATAATATATAATATATATATACATACACCTGATCTGTTTACGGCTCTCCCATTTTCCATGTCTCCACTCCCTAACCCCTAAACAGAAATGGACTACTACTACCCACAGCATTTTGCAACACTGTAAACCCACCCAGAAATGGAATTGTCTTTGCTGGCTGGTAATTTTTACTAGGTAATGCACTTCTGGTAAAAGCGTCAACCCTATCACTGAAATATATACCAAAAAATACAACCAAGCTAATTGGTGCGAGTACAAGACAGTCTGATGTATCTGCAAAGAGTAATTTGCAGACACTGTTGGAACTTTTAAACACATTCCTAGGTATGTAGGGATTATTTAAGTCATTTCTTTAAAAGTAACAAAAATGTCACCAATTCTTTGTAGACCCGAAATATTTGTAATATACATTGTAAAAAGTACTAAGACTTTTGTTCACCACAGCATAAGGAAGCCTTTTTACTATGTCTATATGTAAAAGTCGCCAAGGGTAGTCAGTTACTCACCGCTGGGGCCAAGAGAGCTGGATCCAGAAGAGAGAGAGAGAGGTAGGTATAGTGAATGCGTTTGTGACTGCTTCCGGAGAGATCCAATGTGGCACCCGATGGAGGGGTCAGCTGCTGCTGATGGAAGGAGACTTTACATGCCAGCACCAGGCATCGTTAGGCAGGGTCCCTGCAGCAGCTGAGTGTCTACAGTCTCCACCTCTCCCTCTCTACCCCTCTTTCTCTTCCTCTGCACCATTCTTGTTTGTGCGCATGGCTCACCGACATAATGAGCCGCAGTCCAAAGGTGGCAAACTAGCACTAGAGGGTGGCTTGGCTGGTTTCCAGGCAGCCTTGCTAAAGAAATGTTTGGAAAAAAAAAAGAGCTAATAGTGCATAAGAATCCACTATTTAATATCAAGACTAGGTTAAGATACTGTTCTAAAGGAGAGTTACAAAAAGGTCCAATATTTCTCTTTGTTTAGCTTCTTTGATATTTGAATTGCATCTATCACCCTTGACATATCAATCCACTCAGGCCTAACAGCCCGCAACTCATGTGACTTATTTGGGTAAAAATGAGTGCAACTGGAAAGGGCTTCTTAATCGATCACATTTGTAACGGTATGCAATGTCTCATATGACATTCATTGTGAGGGTTTCTCAGGTTTCGGTGGCATATTAGACCATGTGTGTTCAACGTTTATGCATCTGATCATAATGTAACAATGCAAGGTCATGCACCCGTATTCAGCAATGGGTTTCAATATTTTCGAGTTGTTCAGGTTTCAAATAGCATCTAAGGGCATTTTTAGCCAACCCTGTTAACATAATGGGTCATTTGTTTTTTATCAATGTTTGATTAGTTTCTGAGGTCTTTTATTCATGAGACTAATTGATTCTTTCAATATTTTTCACTCCCTTTCTTTTATTTTTCCTTTATTGTTTTGCTTTGGCTTTTTGGAATTGACATTCTTTTTGTTGCATTGTACTCCTCTCGCTTGCTCTCTACCTCAATGCTTTGTTGCGATTTATGATTTATTATTATTTTTTGATTTGTGTGGACAACACATCGGACAATGATGTTGCTTATGGACATAATGTTTCATTTCATATTGCACTAATTCAACGGTACAAACTAGAATTATGTTTTGTGCCTTGAGAAAGACCCACCTGGTTGAAACACGTGTCGGCAACTGTGTACAAACTAAACACGCCACCATTAAATTGTTTTCTTGATCGAATTCTGTATATCCACAGCTCTCCTCATTGATCTGTGTCAGCGCATGTATGGTGATTCACTCTCTTTATATTCTTCACTCATGTGCTAGGCAGGGGTAGCCTAGTGAGTCACCATCTGAAGCAGACACCACCACACATTACAAACCTCAATACTTTTGATACAGCGCCCACATATCTGGTAACCCCCAATTCCATTTGTTGTTTTCCATTATTAGTCAATCTGATCCATCACAGCCTTTGGATCCATGATCAGAGTAGTGGTACCAGTATCCATAAAGACATTGGGCCTCATTATAACTGTGCGGGTCCGGAAACAACAGTGCTGGTAAGCTTACCAACACTGTTGTTTCCGGACTGACACACTACAACTCTGCGGGCGGGTGCGTCACGCCTGCCATGGTCAGACCTGCCGGATGGGACGGCACCCGCCCGCAAAGTTTTCACGTTAGCAACGGTGCTGGTGCTCCTGTGTCCCCAATACCATGGAGTCCTATTGGACTCCATGGGAATGGGGACTAACGAAATTGCTGGCGCCTGACTTCCCGGTCGCTGGCAGGGTTACCACCGGACCTGTAATGAGGCCCATTGACTGGATAAAGTTTGAATGGCTGTCTAAGAGAATATCTGTTTGCGTGTGTGGATGTCACTGGCCCTCCTGGGGGCTGTCCAAACAGTGAGTTGCTTTGTGCGTTCTTGACTCTTCAGGCTGTCATGTTCATATGGGTGAGGAGGGGCATTCCAGGGATGGTCTCTTCACACACTACCTAGCAATTATTCCTAAGGAGTGTAACCAAGAACAGCATGTCCATCTGAGGCATTCCTTTCTCCGAATAATCAATGTGTTTACATTATTTCGAGATACAGCTCAGAGGTGCAGCAAAGCATGTTTTGGCCATGGGAAAAATAATGCCCGTCTGAACAATTATGCCACAACACCAATATTGTCCACAATACCATCATGTGCCTACAACTTCCAGCCATCACATGCAAATGTAAATGAAATGACCATCAAAATTACTGTGCTACAATTTATTGTAGTTCTCAAAATGCATGTTCTCTGAAAGTGTGTATCACTGCATCACAAAATAGGTCAAATGGAGTTAATCTTTTGTGAATGTGCCATTCTGAGTAACTGAACCCAGAGTTTTCAAACAAGACGCAAAGGTCAATCATTTGAAAGCACTATGGAAACCCCAACAGTTCCTACCCTTTGACTAACCATCAATTCCTCTCCACCTGACACCTAAAAACAACAAACTCTCCCCCAAACTTCAAACATCACAAATATACACCTCTAACTACATCCAACATCCTCCGCCGCTGGCAAACACATGCCCACACTCATCCCAAGGCCACCCCTCTGAACACAAAGCTTTTGATGCCTCTCACACGTTTCACCTAGACAGCTTTCAAGCACAGAGAGCTCAGGGTACTTCTGATCTTCAACCTCAACACAAAGCACTTTAATCATGCCTTTCCTTCTCCTCCCAACTAAGCAAACCCACCCACTCTCTTCCAGATGTGCCAGAGACCATACAAATGGCAGTGGTGCATGGACACATCCTAATAACCTAACATAACATCTAATATATATGTGATTCTAAATATTAAGCTTGTCAGTTTCCATGCCCAACTCTCTCTCTGCCCCTGTCTCTTTCAGTGCCCGTGCCTGTTTACCTATTACTCTCTGTCCCATGCATTTTGTATGTGACATCTCTCACTCTCCCCACTAAAAATTTTTTTGTCCCGATGCCTCTCTGGGGGGTGAAGGAACTTGTTTTTACACCTGTAGGAGAAGTCTGTAAAAGCGTAAATTGAATGGAATCCACCTTGATTTAGCACCTGCTTTATTTTCTTTTTCAAGACTGATCGTAAAAGGAAAGAGTTAAGGTGATTGCACCTGGTTTCAATTACCTTTTACCCTATGCCTTGTAAATGTTTAAAATTGAATGTAGGCGTCCCAGTAGCACGTAAGTGCAAATGTTGGTTCTACCTTGCATGCAATTTGCATTTTTGGGAAAATGTCCCCCTTTGTGTGCTTTCCTTTCTCAACGTGTACCCACCACTCTGTGATCATTACTGTCAAACACTCCTTTCTCTGTAGCAACATTTCTCCGCCGGTCTGAATGTCCTTTACAATGTCTATATTCATCTGTCCCTGTTCCCATGTCTATGTTGCTTCCTCCCTTCCTTTTCTATACCTATACGGATCTCCATCCGCTCTGTGTTCGCGGTGTCCCCGTGTCTCACTGCACGTTTCTTTCTGCCCATCTCTGTGCCTCTCTGCATCCAACTTTGTGTCTTCTTTCTGCCCCATGTTCAGTGTTTCTTGCTTTGCAGCCTGTCTTTCGTTGGCACACTGACCTGTTTCTCCTTTGTTGATGGTAAATCCGCAGTCCGTGACACGCAGTTTCCTGGAGAAGAAAGCAAGGTAAGTGGCTTTGCATGGGCGCATTTTACAGGGTACACTTATACTGAGAGTAAGAACAGCAATTGCCTAGGACATGACCAGAGGTAGAAGAGATCCCCAACGGGCTATATTTTGGGTAGAGATGGGAGGGTAGGGTATTCCATAGCCATTGCCTTGGCTATGGGTGTGAAGTGGGTGGGAGAGAATTCAAAGGTGCTTTCCTCCCTAAAAACCCATCCCTATATTTGTGGTTCGTTAAGTGAATTACGCCACGTATATGCCAAAACCAAAAAGGAAGGTTCCTAGGTCCCTTCTTGCCTGCAAGTTTAATGTTACATGAAAGGTCTTTATAAACTTGAGACGGGATGTCCTTTTCACATGATTTGTTGTCAGCCTAGCCAGTGATAATGAGGGTAAGAACAGAGTCGATCAACCAAAATGACCCACAGCAACTCTGCTGTGGGTACTGACATCATGCTGTTGTTCAGGCAAGCTTAAAATACATTCTGATCGGTTCGACATTACAAGCTCAAGAAAAGTGGCCTTCTTAGCTATGGACTAGTTCTTCTGAAGCATGCGCTCGAAAAAGGTACCCAAAACCCAGTCGGCATCTAAGCGGCAGCAGTCTGAGGAGTTACTGTGCACCCCCAAGAGACTCAACAAACATCTCCACCAGCCTGCAAAATACTACCCCCGGATACTGACATTTTAAAAGCGCTCTCCTGCTAATGCCTTGAAAACAAAGTTATAGACTAGAGGCACTGTGCCCCACCCAAACAGGCATTCCATAGCCATCTATTTACCATCTGCAAAATAATCACCCACATAACAGAGTACAGCTGTTTTAAAAATGCCCCCTCCATAACTTTAAAAATGGAGCATTGGGGAGCTGGAAAATACAGCATAATTTATAATTTCAAATAGCTGAACCACTGCAAGACTGAGGAAAGGTACAGCAAAGCGGTGGAGAATGCAGGAGGATGCGTTAAAGCTGTGGCACAAGCTCCAGCTGGACTCGCAGGACAGGGCGATTTCGTGCAAGAGTGTCCCTCAGTAAAATGAGGATCACTCCTCCACCCCGTGATTTGCAACTCTGCAGGTGCCTGCTCTACGCCATGAGAACAATGCATGCCGGCGTCTGTACACAGATGGAGTGTTCCTCACTGTTAGGCAGAATTGCATGCAGTACCCTCTGGGACCACCACATACAATTAGGACTACAGGTGTAAGTCTGTACTACACAATGGGCCTCATCACGACTTCGGCGGTAACCCTTAAATCCGGCGGTAGCGCTATTACCACCGGATTTAAGGGTCCGCCGAATCAGGGCTTTGTCGGATTTCGCCCCAGCTCTGAGCTGGGGGGAAATCCGCCGAAAATTCGCGCTATTACCGCCGGCGGGAAATCCGCCGGTGGTATTAGCGCGAAGATTCCCCATTGAGCCCAATGGGGGATGGGGCATTCCCGAATGGGCTCAGTGGGGAATGGGGACTTACATTACCGCCAAACTCGTGATCCGGCGCTATTAGCGCCGGGGGGTTCGGTGGTAGGGCTAATACCGCCCACGCTAATAGCGTTACCGTTACCGCCCAAGTCGTGATGAGGCAAAGTGTGTGGTAGCGAGTTGAGCAGCCAGGCTTATCTCAAGAGGGAATGTGAGCAGTAAAAGAGGTTAAACAGAGGTCTTACAATCACAGTGGTTCAAGTAGACATTTATACTCAAGGTTTCTTGGTAAAACACGTATTAATTTATTACACAATCATTTAGAAAACATTCACTAGAAGGAGGCAACTTAATATTGTACAAAAATAAACTTCAACGTCAAACCAATACGTTTCTGAGCAGATTAGGCTCCCCTGAAATAGGAGCACAATAGCATTTCAGTCACTTTAAAAAGGAGCGTAAAGGCACAAGTTAATAGAATAGATCACAAATACTTTCTTAGGCAGTGCAAATAGTTTCAGTTCACTAGAGGACTCAAGTCAGTTCAATAGGCCCAGGCCAAAGTCAATGGACTAGTGTCTTGGATAGGAAAGAGCAGTTCTTGTAGTAAACGGTAAAGTCTTTGCCAATGTTCTCAGAAGTAGTTTGTACGAAAAGGAATCATATGTTGGGTCACAAGCTGATTAGGCCTGCAAATTGGGAAAGTTCCACGAACTTTCACTGCGAGAGATGCGTTCTCTCAATCGTGTTGGCACAGTACTTTAATGTGAAGCTAAAGATGCAGCTGAAGACGTTGGTTCCTGGCAATTCCCGCAGATCTCACAGTTCCTGAGCCTCAGTCATGGGGACAAGAGGGAGGACATTGGGGGACTGCTGCACTGCATGGGATCGCCGGAAAACGCTGACAAAATAGAGTCACTTCAGTTCGAGTAGCTGTAGTGAAGCACACAAGCTGGTGTCATTCCCCCTCGTTAATCCTAACCAGCTCCGAGAATGGTATCCAGGTGGCTTACGAGTTGATTGGTCTTTCCAACTCAAAGGAAGAAGTTGTCCTTGAAGGGGATTCTCTGTCGAGGTGAACTTGGCAATTCGGACCTGCAGCAGGGCTTCACCGGGCAAAACAATGGTCCAGGAGTTGCAGCAGCCGTCCTCTTCCAGCTCGTCTTCGGTTCTTTCGCTCCAGGGGTCGACTTTGCTTTTCAGTCCAAGAGACTCGCCTTTTAAACAGTTTTCTCCCTTTCATTCCAGCCTAGTTGCCACTCACCCAGCAGGGTGGATGTCCTTGCCGGACAGTCAGCCAGCCAATCATGCCAGAGTGCATTTGGGTCTCCTAGGAGACTAAGCACAGGGAGGTTTGGGCACCTCACTCACTTCCTGCCCACCTGAGACACTCAGAAGCCAGAGGCAGTCTTCAGTCCTGAAGCCAGCCAAAGGCATGAAAAAAAAGGAACCAAACCTAGTTTGGCGCGCAGAGACAAACACTATAAGGACCTTTCCAAAAAGAAATGGTGAAAAAAGAAGACCGAGACCCGTTTAAACAAAGGGGCTTAAGGCGCCATCTTGAAAAACATGGCTCCCGCGATTATTAGCTACCGGTGTTCGCGGTCGGGAAAAATCATGGTAGTTCATTGTAAAACCACTATCACCAGCCATTTCGATAGAAAAGGGTATCATTTGACTGCTACATGAGTTTCTAGACATAGCGGAGACTAGGTAACCCCTCCAGCACTCTATAGGAAGATAGTGTGTGCTGGATCTAGGAATTTAAAAAGTCTAGTAAAGTCAATTTAACCTTACATTCTCTGGGAAACAGTAGTTTATCCCAGAGAATGTATTTAAACCTTTGGGAAGTCATCCCTGTGTCACTGCTCTGAGGGTGCTGTGCAACACACCTGAAAAGATGCCTATGGAGTTATCTGAAAACCCCATAATCAAAAGAAATAAACACAGAAAACAAACAGAATTAAAAGGTAGAGTCCCAAAGTTCAGCAAAAGAATTGGGGGTCTCTAAGGTAGACATGAATTAGCACATGTTGAGAATTCTCTCTAACACTCACCCCCATAGTTCACCAGGTGGGGACTGCTGTGTGACCTGTGCCAGAAGCAATGTGTCAACATGGAGGTTCGGACATCATGTCGGTTAGCCTCCATGGGTGAGTGAGAGGCCGATGAATGATCTCTTCTGGAGTTTGAAGGAGAGCCGCCAGCAGAATTCTCTCTGATTGGTGTGACTGGTCCTGCAGACAAGGATAGGAAGAGTCCAGTCTGGTCAGCTACAGGGTGAAATCTATGTTTTGGTGCCCATGCTAACAAATATTCGGAGGACTCAGGAATAGAACAGTTACCTAGCAGAAACAGTGAATAGCTACCTCTCCAAAACCCACCATGCGTTGCAACGAACGGCACAGCAGCTAATAGGAGAAGGGATGTTCCGGGTTCTGGCAAAGTCCTGGAAAGAGTAAATACCCTCTCTCCACTCAGTTTCTAGGCCACGAAAAAAGCGAGGCCATGGCTTTAAGTGTGCCGGGGCTAAATGGGCAGTAGCCAGGCCCAGCTGAAGATGTGTCACGGCTCGTGGGGGTCCATTTCAACATGATAGTTAGGGGCCCCTCCATGCTTACAGCAGAAAACAATAGTCTGAGGCACCTTTGCGGTGCATGCATTATAATGGAGACAAAACAATACAGCAGGAGGTTAATAGCTGCCGATTATCACGAAATGGCTAGCCAGCAGGTAGCTGGAACACTAAATGCCCACTGAAAAGCTATAAATCCTTCTATGTCAAGAAGGGGTCGATGTAGAGAAACCTTTGTTAAAAGGCAACAAGGTGATAAGAACACGTCTGCAAATCACAAGGGAGGCGACGGCCTGCAGGGCTCCAGGAAATGCAGCCTGTAATGCAATTGCTGCTAAGCACACATTTAAAACCCAAGAAACAAAGTCATATAGAAAGTAATACATTTCCGTGTAACAAGACTGGACAGCCAACATGGGGGCCATTGTTGAGGACCATCCTGTGGTTCATGGCCCCTATCAATGAAATTTTTTGAAAGGCCCTGATGTCGTCCCTGACGCCAGCTTCCATAAACCCAACCTTGAGCCCGTTTGAGGTAGATGTGTGGTGCACAGATTATAATGGAGATGTTGCCTAATGCAAACTCTGATGGATGATTTCGAAAGGTGTATCATTGAGGGTGAATAACATAAGCCCCACCTTCAACTTCATTATTCACTGCCCCACACGAAAGAGCTGAAAGAAGGGTGAAACATGTCAGTGATAACACCCTTTAAAGAGGTCTGTCCTTGGCTAGCAAAACCACACATCCAACAGCCTTCAGTTGGAGAACACAGGTATTTCATACTATCAGGCCCACGTTCCAGCTTCATTCTGTGGCACAATCCTAGCTAAAGCAATGAAAGGCGGGGCTAATACCTGTAGATGATCATGGAACAGGTTTATTGGTCCCTGCACAGTAAAACAAAAGACGGGGGCAAGCAGTGGGGCAGCCAGCCATTTATTTAGAAACTCAGCCAGGGAGAGCTTTATTTACAGTATGCAGCCCGTATGCAAGCAAGACCACCTGAGAAAATGCTGAGTGACCCAAAACACATGTTTGCTGGGTCTCATGATGTATTGTTTGGGGCAGGCAACCATTGCCTAAACGCCCGCCCCTTCTTTAGGACACGACCAGCACACTTTGGCCATGCTCCCTTCTTAACGCCTCTCTCGATTGCACATCCCACTGCAGACAATGAGCAAGGTTTTATAGACAGGAAAGGAGGGCAGAATTTAAGTGCACTTTCAAATGAGGGTGCACTTTTAACCATGGCTCAGTAGTTTGTGTCACTGAGAGGGTTTACTATGAAGCCTGCTAGGAAGGTTCTGCAAGGTTGCAGTGGAGGACTGAGATGAAGAAGGGGTGGGGTTCAGTTATTTGGCACATGTAGAGCGCTCCACCCCCAATCCATACCCCCTTTCTTTGGTCAGTCCATGCCAATGCCCTTCTTATCTACAAGTTGAATTGCTCCCGACTCAAACCTGTGCTGGTCATTCCTCTGGGATCTGATGCCTTGACCCTACAGTAGCACCGTCGGGATACTCGATGCTGAGGTAGCTGTGAAGGCCTTGAGTGCAGCACGGGGTGTATGCCCTGCAGGAATTGCACTCCGGTTGGGGAACTCTGGGCAGGAGAGGGCGTTTTCTCACATTCCTCCACAGAGTGGAAGAAGAGGCATATGGGTGCAGGGACACACAGGTTTACGGACACTCCTGGTAAATGGGTGCATTGCAGCCTATAGAACAATGGCCTTGATCATCCACTTGGTTTGTGGGCCACAGCTTAGTCATCTGCGACAGCTGAAACGTGCAACGCGCCACTGCACCAACACTGCCAGTATCCACCCATGACCTGGGCCATCTCAATGATTTCCTTGGCACTGCACACCCACTCACCGAAACCTATTCCCTGGGATCACATGATCAGTCTCCAAACCAGTGTGCATGGGTCAGGCAGATTCCACTCCAAAGCTTACCTAGCATTCAGGCCCCTGCCCTAGTCCAATAGCATAAGGCACTGGTAACCAACACAATGAACAGTGCAGGAAGGGTAGCCATGGGACTGTGGCATAGCTGGAATACCCCTTACCCATACCACAGAGCAGCGGTTATGCTGGCAGTCTGCACGGCCTGCCAACCTTGAGATTTGTTTCATTGTGTGGAATCGGTGGATATGGATGCCGGGTGTACGCAGCCAGTGCCAGGGTCAATCCTCCCCGACATAAGCTTATTTATGAATTACGAGACACCAGGTTTCTCCGTCACACTGCTCAGACCCATTTTTAATTGTTGATAAATATTGGTGGCAGGAACATGCTCAAATACCTGGGGCATCTCTTTTTTGAGTGGGTGGTGTTGGCAAGTCCACATGAGCGGCCTGATGGCATTATTCTCGCTGAATGCAGAACCACTCTATCTACCAAAAGCCCTTGAAAGGAAGGGTGGACTCAGGCACACTCTACATATCAATGCTCCTTAAATCATCCCTATTCCCTAATGTTGGCATTGAAAGAAAGACCAGCATCTTGAAGAGTCTATCTCTTTGCTAATTAGTCCAGACAATCTCAGCATCACACTACTAACACATTACCTTGCAATCCAGTAGCAAGCCACAAGTAAATCCGGGCAACATTAGGGGAAGTCCAGGAGGCAAGGAAGATGTATGGGCTATCTTCCCCTAACTTCACGCATTGACGATGCTATGACACTGTCCCCATTGCTGCTACAGGGGGAGTTCCTATTAAGTGCAGACAGAATGTAACCCTCTACTTATTTGGCATGCCCATGGCAAACTTTCTTACTTTCTCCCAGGCACTCATTCTTTCCCTTATCAGTCATCCAAATGTGTTCCCATATTTACACAAGGCAGCAAAATAGGAGGGATTGTGGTCGGATGCGAATCAAGAGGTAATGGTGTATGCAGAACCATGGTCAGATGTAAGCGGTGGTAGTCGGATCCGAGACCAGTCCTATAAGATGCAATGGAGGTGTAGTTCAGATCAACATCCTATTAACTTGGTTCAAACCATTACCTCTATGTATAGACCTACGGACTATCTCTTCCAGGATATCTTGTGTTTCTTTAATCAGCTAAGCTCTTCTCCTGGCACTCCAAACTGGAGAATGTGCGGACTGGAGAGAACACTTGCCAGAATATTTAGAAAGTGAGAACTAGACCAAAGTGTCATTGATGGACAAAGGGCAAACCCACCTATGACTCATGCTGTACATGTATACACTACTTTTCTTTGGACACAGTATAGGTTGGGGGTCTCACATTTCAGGCTTATGTTGCAAGGGCCATAGATGATTATTATTATTATTCGGGTATTTATTGAGTCTGGACCTAGCTTTAGGGAAACAACGAACCGCTTTACAGTCATAGGAGGAAGAACCCTGTGAGGGAAGCGGATGAACAAGGGAACGGTAGTCCAAGTGAGGGGATTCATCTGCGCTCAATTTCAGGATTTATATAATTAACAGTAAGGCTACTTCTTTAAATGCAAATTTAGTGGTTTATTGCTGTGCTATTTTATAATCATAGCCAGCTAAACAAATCCTTTGTGTATTTTTCATTGAGCTATCATCTACTGTGCTATTGTACATTCATAGCCGGTTAAACAGGAGAGAACATGTTTATCTTGACCGCTATAAACAAAAACAAATTCAAGGATTTGTTTAGTCTTTATAATGAATTGCAATATTTCAAATAAACTGTTTGGATTCAACATTAATTAAATGGTGTACTACTCACCAATTCGCTTACTTAAATTTTGTATCAGATAGACACATTTCTTAATATAGTAGCCCTGCATTAGAATAGAATTGCTTGTGTCAGCCTCAATCTTAATGCACTTTACGCTAAGGTTATATTGTATTTTCTTAGGGATGTGTGAAGGAAAAAGCTTAGTTAGGTTTGTTTTGCGTTGGCTTACCTGTGAATGAGGATAGCTATGCTAGTTCATCCTCTCTAGATCCTACAACGTCAAATCTGCGTGATTTCGGCATTCCAAGACGGCCGCTACATCTTTATGCCAAAGTGTGATGTCATCCAGTTCACATTATGAACGCAATGGCATCATCACGTTGTTATTATGAAGCGTCCATAGGCCAATTGCAGGCAATGCCGCGATCGTAGCAAATTCTTTCTAATTTAATTGAATAAAGTTTCTTATTTTGAGAAAAAAATGTTTTTTTTAACCATTTATTATCATTTATTGACTTCCTGATTCTTGTTAGCTCAATTAGGGGCTCATACAGTTACTAATGGTGATATAATAGTTATACGTTTATTGATTAACTCTGTTATTTTTACTTCCTTGTGGTGCTTCTTAATTAGTATTACAATTCGTAGTATTCTAGGTTTGCGTTTTCGCTTAACAAGCATCAAAATACTATGTTTTATATCCCACTCTTGTGTCCCATTGCCTATTTCTCTCCATGTACGTTTATTTTATTAGCCTTCCTAGGTAGTGAGTTACTTGTTTTAGTTGTGTATGCAGCCTAAACATACTATGGGTGTTGAGTGTCATATACATTGGGTTACAAGATATAGTCAAATTATGACAGAGACAGCGAGAAAATCAAAGAAACTACTCATTCCTATAGCTCAAAAAATTAATAATTAAGGAACAAGAAAAAGTAAATAAAATTCAGGAAATTAAGAGGTACATTTTCTAACCAAAAGCATCATAATTTCGATTGAGGATGAATCACAGATAAGTACATAACTCATTGGGGGTCATTACAAGCGTGCCGGTCTGGAAACAACAGTACTGGTAAGCTTGCCGGCACCATTGTTTCCGGATCGGCAAACGAATTATGCGGCACCCGCGCCTGCAGACCTTGACGGTAGCACCGGCACCATTCTGAATGGTGCCGGTGCTCCTGTCCTCCCCATTCCCATTTAAGTCCAATGGGACTCAAATGGGAATGGGGAGTAATTTTTCCGGTGCAACCGATGCTGTAATGCCCCAGTAATTGCCCATTGCCGGGTGCCAGAAAAAAAAATGATTCCGATGGCAGCCGTGCCACCAGGTTCGTAATGACCCCCATTATGTTGACTTAGACCTGTGAGGCATGTGTCCATAATATTAATACATTTAGTTTCTTTTTGTCGGAGTAGTTGTTCTCCGTTACCTCGCCTTGCAGGCATGTGTGTTCTTTCTAGACCCACTTACTTTAATTTTTTCCAGTTTATCATTTCGATGTTCAGAGTTAAAGTGCACTGCTAGCAGGTGTCTTTATTGAGTATCGCTCGGAAATGTTCCATTATTCTAGTCCTCAGGTTTCTTATCGTGCTTCCAATGTACCATTTTTCGCATAGACATTGTATTCCATAGATGACACATTTTGTATTAGTTTATAAACTGATTTATTCTTTTTTGTTAACCATTTTCTCTGTCTATGATGCTTGTTCCAGTCATATTATTAGGACAAATTTTACAATTTCCAAATGTGTTATTCCCAATTGTTTTGGGTATATTCAACATGCTTTGCAATGTGTCTCTTTCATTTGGTTTCATAAGGCTAGGGCTGATTCGATTTTTTATGGTTTGGGCTTTTCAATATGTTATAAATGGGTATGGATCCAAGAAATCAGATAGAGTGCTATCCAATTTTAGAATTTCCCAGTGTTTCCTTAAGATGATGCCTATGATATATGCGTCAGGACTATAGGTGGTAATAAATCTTATTTTGCTGTTCATGAAGCATTGTGCTGTGTGGGCATCTTTATTAACAATCAGTTGCTGTCTTGCTTTACATTTTGCTTGATTTTCTGCTTTCGTTTCTGATATCCTCTTTCTTTGAATTTAATCAATTTGTTGTTCGTATGTTTATCATATTCGGAAGGTCCGGAATGTCACACGCTGATTACATGAAAAGAATCTTCGAAATACTTTATGCGAGTCCTTTAAATTGCAAGATTGAATCCCCAAAAAAGAGTCATCTGTCTCATCAGTTATACCTTAATGGTTAGAATCAGCTCCAAATCAACGGGTTAGAGTCCCAGGTGCCGCGCACGTATTAGAACACCAGTATTTCCAAGATTCTTTTCATGTAATCAGCATGCGACATTCTAGGCCATCATAACTAGCATCCAAGATAAAGACCCTGAAGATGACTTAGGTCGAAACATGTGTTGGCAGATGTTTGGGAATAAATCATTTACAGATGAAGACCCAACTAGACTGACTAGTTTTAATAACATTAATTCTGCAAAATCATCAATTCTGAACAAAGCCTGATTCGCCAGTACCAATCTATTTTCTGATTTACTTGTCTGAGGCCTTTATGGGCAGGCCTTGTGGAATTGGTGACGCAGCCTGCCGCTATATTGACTTCAAGTGGTCATAGCACACTCTCAAGTGGTTGTACCAATACACTTATTGTTTTTCTTGCCCATGAAAAGATTGGCATAAGTTGGGGCATATTTTGAGCCCATTGCAGTGCCTTACTGTTGCTGGTAAATTTGTCCATCAAAGCACTTTTTTTTATTGTCTAATGTGAATTTGAGTAGGGATATAATCATCTGATTCTGTTCATAGTATAACATCAGTCTTGATTTGCGAAAGTATTTAGTGGTTTCAATACCTTTCTGATGTAGAAGGCTTGTATATAATGATGTAACATCTAATGTTACAAATCTGCAGTTAACATTCCAGGCGATTGAGTCTAGCTGTTGAATTAAGTGTTTTCTGTCTTTGATGAATTATGCCAAGTTTGAGGCCAGCGGGTGCAAATGAACATCTATGTATGCTGATATTCAATCTGTTAATGAACCTATCCCTTTGATGATGGGTCTGAATGGTGGCATACTCTGATATTTCTTGTGGATCTTCGGCAGAGAATAGATGGTCGCCATACATGGGAATTGTATGTTCATGAAGTTGTATTCGTCATCATTTAGTAGCCCTTTTTTACACCAATTATTGCTCATCGTTCTTCAATGGGATACTAAGTTTGGGAGAGGATTGCTCAACAGTTTATTACAGCAATATTGGTCATTTAAACGGTGTAGTGCTTCTTTTACATAATCTTGTTTGTTCATGATTACTATTTTCTGACGTTATCAGCCAATTTGACTATGTAGTTGGGGTTATTTTCTGAATGCTTCTTTTTCTTTAAATGATAAGTTACATTGTGTTTTGCCCCTTTGATTGGTTAAGTAGATTTTTCTTAAATCTTCAGTAACTGCTTTGTTAAAGAGTTCTACTACATTGTCAGGTGGTAAATTAGGTACAAATGTAGATCTTGGTTTCAGGTGAGATTCTTCTGCCAAATTGAGGGATATATTCTATTCTGTGGTAAACCTTTCTAATGTGTAATCTTCTAAACCTTCATGGTTAAGCAGATTGTTTGATTGTTCTGATAATTCAACTGCTAATGACAAAGGAATGGGTATTTCGGTATTTCCTCTCCAATTTCTGTTCTTGATGGTGCCATCTCAAAATATTATTCTAGTTTATGTCGTCTACAAAATGTGTAGATGTCTAGGTTTGTTTCGAAGTAATCATAATGACTTGATGGACTGAAAGATAGGCCTTTATTTAAGGCTTATATGTATTCATTTAGTTTGAAGTTTGAAAGGTTGACAACCAAATCGATTTGTTTTGGTCTCTGTTCTATTGAGATCTTGTTAACATTCCTGGCACACACCTGCACCTTGGCTTTTTGATAATGCCCCTCTTTCCTCTTTGGTGCATCTTTGTGATTTCGAGGTAGTTGGGTCTGCTGAGTTGTTTATGCCTGTATAGTATAAATCTGTTTTAGTGAAATCTGGTACTTTTCTTGTGCCTTCTTAGCTCTTCTAAAACAGGACACTATTTCAGAAGAGACTGTTTTGGAAATGATTTCCTGGTCAGTATCACCATTACTTTCAGTTTCAACTTCAGAGGATGATGGGGAGGGGATCTCTATTGTGGAGGTTTTTATTGTGCTTTGTACTGGTATATTGGATATTCTTAGGTCATGTTTCTTTTGAAAGGTATATAATCCTCTTATTTTTATCATCTTTTTCGTCTCTTATGAATTTTTTACAGTTTTTTGTATTTCATCTCTGTGGTAAATTTGGCCAGGTGATCATCGAAGATCTCATAGTTCTTAAAAGTCAAGATGAACATTTTCTCTCTTGAGGAGCTTCACTATAAGTGTGGGAAAACGCGTGTAGAGAGTAATTAATTACATTTAATCAATCCTACAACAAGGTTGAGAGAAAAAGTAGGGGAACAATTTGAAAAGATAAATTGAAAGGAGCCAAGAAATGTAACATGAATAACTATGAAATAGACTTTTCTCTGAAAAAACATTCAAGAGGATCTGTTCAACTGACTATGAATGTACAATAGCACAGTAGTTGATGACTCAATGAAAAACATACACATGCTTTGTTTAACTGGCTATAACTGTATAATAGCACAGAAAGAAACTACCAAATTAGCATTTAAAGAAGTAGCCTTACTGTTAATTATTTAAAATACTGAAATTGAGCGCAGATGAACCACCTCACTTGGACTACATTTCAGTGTTATTGGGCAGACACAATAGTAAGAGGTTGGAAATTTGCGACAACAGGTACTTCATTTTGAAAGTAAATCTTTCGCATAAAGGTTGATGAATGACTGCATCTTCCAACTCACAAACAAGAGAAAGGGTTGCTAATACCAGGGGATGGGGAAGGTGGACAATTTGACAGCAAGGGATATGCAAGCAAACAGGCGAGGAAACAGTGAGGAGCAGATCAACCAGTCTCACGTAGGGTGGGGAGTGGAGGAGCGATTTCTTGAAGAGGAGGGTCTTGAGCTTCTTCCTGAACTGTAGAGGCGACGGGCCAGTCTGATGTTGACTGGGAGGAGGTTCCAGAGTCTTGGGGCATAGAGAGAGAATGCCTCTCTTCTGATTCTTTCCTTCCTGCACCAGATGAGTTCAAATTAGCACATGTTCTTATTTCTGGTGGATCGTAGGGGATCGACGTGGTCACTGTGCCACCCGTAATTCCACCGATGAAAACGTTGACTGCAATTACGGTGCAGCGCAGTGATCAGATAGATCACTTCTGCCCGCCTGCCCCGGCCCGCAATCCCAAAAACCACAACCCCCCCACCACTTACCTTGACTGCGGCGCACTCCTGTTTGTGCTGCTGGCATCCTTGTACCCCTGCGCGTCAGCTCCCACTTACGTGGGGCGGTGCTGACGCTGCAACCCCTGACATCTGTTACTGAGCCCAAGGAAAACAGGGGACACCCCTGCAACCCCTGCTCTGTTTGGGTGCAGTAATGGGGGTTGGAATTTTTGTGTCACGCTTCGGCGCAATTGTAGTAATGTCGCCACAATGGTGGTGGCATTATGGTACAATTCCGATCATAGGTCTACTGGGAAGCTGGGTGTCTCAGTGAGCTAGTTTGGGCACTTCGGGGTGACAGCCTTGTAGATGATGCAGCAGGATTTGAAGATGATACAGGCTTGCAGTGGAAGCCAGTACAGTTCAATGAGGGTCGGGATGAAGTGATTGAATTTGCAGAGTCCTTTGATAAGTAGTGTTACAGCATGCAGGACACATCTCAGGGGGGTCAACATAGACACCGGAAGGCCTTCCAAAAGGGCATTGCCAATAACCAGGTGGCAGAGGACCAAGGCTAGGTCAGAAGATCCGAAGTTGCTTTCTGGAATGTAGGGCTTGATTTTCTGCAGGAGAGAAAGGTGGTACCAAGCGGTTTGTGTCTTCCCTGCTATGTGCTGTTTTAAGGAAAGGTGTCTGTTGATGTCAAACCCAAGGGACTTGGCACAAGTGGTCAATTGGGGTGGGAAGCTCTCGAGGTTCATAACAAAGAGCCCGGCGGTGTTGTTGGTCAGCAGTAGGAATTGACTGGATCATTATGAGACAGGCCTTGAGCCTGCAGATGTCTTCAATGAAGGATATCTTGAGGTAGAGCTGGGGATGTGGATGTTGGGTTGAGCGATGAGGGTTTCAAGTGGTTCCATGTAAAGATTGAAGATCACCAGAGAGGACAGATCCTAGCAGGACTCCACAATGGATGGGTAGAGTTGATGATCTGGAGGAATCCATTTGCAAAAAATGGTGGCAATTATCAAGTTACGATTTGAACCAGCTTAGGGTGATCTCGCTGATCCTGATACAGCGATGTAGATTGGCAGTGAGAGATTGGTGGTCTACTGACTGTGTCGAATGCTGCTGAGAGGTCAAGGAGAACCAGGAGGCAAGGATGGCCATCATCGAGGACTTTAAGAGCATTGTTGATCACCTTTACGGTAGCCATTTCTGTGTTTCATCTGGGTCTGACGCCAGATTGGTAGGACTGAAGGAGGTTGTTGGCTTTCGATGTGTTGGAGGAGTTGCGTGGCTACTGCTTTCTCAAGGATCTTACCTAGGAAGGAAAGATGGGTGATGGGACGGTAGTTGCTGAGGTTGTCTGGGTCCAGTGTTGGTTTATTGAGAAGTGGGAGAGTTTGTCCAGACTTGAGGGTCGAGGTGAAGGTGCCTTAACTTAGGGAGCTGATGATGATCGTCAGGTACGGGAGAAGTGTTTCAGTCTGAAGCGTCTTGAGTACAGAGGCAGGGAGAATGTTGCCTGTGTATGATGTGGCCTTGATTGATGCTAGGGTTTGTAAGACAGGCATGGTATCAAGAGAGCCACAGACTCAAAGGCAACAGTTTGAAAACCTTTATTTATAAGCTTTGTTGGGTTGGTGGAATACCTAACTGGACCTCACTCTAAAGGGATTGGTCCCTCAACTGATGTTTCTAAGGGCCGTTGATGTCTATAAGTCCAAAAGCAACATCCTTCTGTGTCTAAACCTATGCTTGCCCTCACTCCTTGACAAAATGTGATGGGAAGTTTTGTTAAAGAAAATAGTGGTTCAAAGAAAAGGAAATGTAAACCACAGCTGGTCTTACCAGTAGGTGTAGTTCTGCCAGTGCAAGATAGTTCAATTAAAAAATGGAGCCCTTGCAACCTTCCACGCAGGGCTCTTGCAGCAAATCAAAAAAGTTCACAATGTTCTTGGGTCTCTTGGCATTCCCTTCCCCAAGCTTGGACTCTTCCAGTTCAAGACAAAAAAATACACAGTTCTGGTCAGGCCTCTCAAGGTTTCCTTCCCCAACCTTGGGCCCCTTCTGTGTTTTAACAAACAAAGTTCTTCTGGTCAGGATGTACCTTTTGTTTCTTACACAATTCTTCTTAGGCTTCTCAGGGTTCCCTTCTCCAAGCTTAGGCCCTGTTCGTCATCAAACAAACAAACTTCTCCTAGTCAGGATGTACCTTTCACTGTACAGTTCCTACATGGGGTAGTAGAGACTTTTGAGAACACTGGGCTCTATGCTCCTCCTAAGCACAACCACTCTGACTTACAACCCCTCTCCTTGCTCTCTGTGCCTTTCTTCTGGCACCTTTTCTCTTCTATGCCTCATTCACTCTGTTATCTTCCACTTCACTGTGCCTCCTGCACACCTTTTCTATCGTGCACACTTGCACCCTCTTTTTATCTTGCCGTGCCTCTTGCACACTTCTCCTGCCTTTATCATGCCTCTGAAACCCTCTGTCCCTGAGGTTGTGCACTCTTGCACCTTCTTGTCACATTCTCGTGCTGTTCGCACTTTCTTGTTTTCACCTTTGGGTCACTAGCAACCTTATGTTTTAACAGTTCACTTTCCTCTTATTTCAGTGCCCCTACCACATTTTCCTTCAAGCTTTCTTTCTGACTTTCCACTTGTTTTCGCTCTCTCTTACTTTCGGCTTTCTTTCTTTCATGCCACTTTACATCATTCTGCTTGCTTTCTTGCTTTATGCCTTTTAACAATCTGTCACTTGCCTTTTGCTCTGTGCCGCTTTACGTCGGCGCATTCCTCCCGCTCTGCTGCAGTCACACGCAAGCTCCAGAGTTTCTCTCTCATTAACTTTCACAAAACTCACTGGCAGCGTCGAGTTGACAGGCGATCCCTCCAGGTCAGGCGGGGTTGAGGTCAGGGTCTCACTGCCTGCTCATCAGACACCCTTGATGCCAGCACAGGTCCCAAGGGAACAAGCACTCCACTGAACACCGCCAGCAGAATGCAGGCAGCCTCATTCCCGCTCCTTGGAGACATGGCTCCCTCACCATGATGCAGCCCCTCAGACACCGGGCCAGCGTATACGCATGCTGTTCCAGCCTTCAGCTCCTGCCCCTCTATGCTCCTTGGCTTCTCTGGTCCAGACCGCATCCCCAGCTTGCTTAGTGCTTCTGGCAGAACCCCACCTTTTATAGAGTAGGGAAGTCAATTGGAGGTCAGGTGTGCACAGTTGGGATGAAGTGCCTGACCTTGCCTGACTCTATTGCACTTTCGCGATCTCAATGTCACCTAGCCTAGTAAGATCGCTGTCTCCGTCTTCCCTCTGTTCCCCCTCCCTTGCCTCGTCGTGCCTTGAAACACTTGTGTAAAAGCGCGTTTTAAATGCCAGATCATATGATATTAGTGGGACAGCCTAGTAGTAGGTTGTAGTAGTAGGCCCTGTCTTGCTTCCCTATGGGTAATCCTCAATGATCTTAGTTGCATCTGCTGCGTCTCAGTGTTTTTTGGAAATGGGGAGGGGGAGATGTGACAAGATGGACTCCTCACTGCTCCTGTCCACCTCGTCCTCGTCCCAGTACTTTTTGGAAATGGGGAATGCATGGTGGCTTGTGGTGAATGAGGAGCTGTCCCCCTGTGGCCTTGTGGGTGCTGCACCCGTCTGGTTGGGCTACGGTGTGGTGAAGTGGGATGGGTCCGGCGTCGTGTTGTTTCCGGCCGGCCCTTTTTGCGGGGTGGTGGTGCTGGTAGAAGCGCGCTGCCTCGGGTGCTGTGATGTTGTAGCCTCCTCACTGGCATCATCGGCCTGTGGTGATCGCTGTGTCCCTGTGGGATACATAGGGTGTGGTATGAGATCAGGGCAGCCTAAATAATATCATGCATATCATAACTTCAAAGTGGGTTTGTACACAGTATCAATCATGCATTGCAATTTGTTCACTCCCCATGTTGTGATTGGTGGAACGTGTCACTGTGGAGGGACACTGCACGGACATGTTTGCATGACATCTTCAGATGCCTGCTGGGGATGCACGGTGCCCATGTTGCAGGTTTTTTTTCATGCACACTCACACATCACGTAGCTGTGCCATGGCCATGGATGTCTGGTCACTGGCCCTTGCATTGATGCAGTGCACATACAGGGGAGTCTAGGGGGTGCTACGGTACAGTGGTACAAGGGGTCAGTTATGGGTGTCTGCTGTGCCTCACGCACATTGCATGCACATTCATTCACTCAGGGTCTGCATGTGTGGCCCTTACAGGTTCATGCATTTTTAGGGGGGGGGCTCCCCTGCAGCCTGCTGTGTACTGGTGCCAGCCTCCGCTCCTCCGACTCCCTCTATGGTGCCCATATCGATGACCGTCCTTATCTTTTCCTCCCAGGATGTGAGCTTGGGGGGTGGTGGTGCAGGCCCTCCTCCAGTCCCCATGCTTGCACTCCTGTGCTTGGAGAGAAGGCCATGTACTCTGACCCGCAAGTTATTTAGGTGCTTGCGGCAGTCCTCCCCATCCTGGGGCACGCGCCCCACTGCAGACACCCTCTGGCTGATTGCACCGTATAGCTCTTTCTTGGTGAGTCACTGCCTCCTCCACAAGTATGGCCAGCTCCTGGTCATTGAAGTTAGGTTTCCTGACCCTGTCCAGGGCGGACTTGCCCCTGAGAAATGTTTTAGTCTTCAAAGGGGTGGATGGCTTGCAGGGGCTGTGATATTCGGCGGATTGTGACTTCCATAATGGCTGCCGCTTTATTTCCCGTTCCGGCAGTGACGCATTTCCTGCACGCTAATAGCTTGCGCTATTAGAACCACGGCTCGGCGGTAGCGCAGAGTGCAATGGATTTACGGGTTCCTGGCCAATTTCTACACCAGATGCTATTGCCTTAACACCATGTCCCTGTGCGTGTGCATGCGTACTCGTGATCTGGCGTGCTTTCCACCAGGGAGCGTGGCGTTAGCGCAAATAGTGCTCAGCGGGATCTCCACCGGAATACCGTTGAACTTGTGATGAGGCCCTAGTCTCTGTTTACCTCTAACTACCAGTCTAGGCAGGTCATTTACAGTGACGTTTCTATCCACATAAAGAGGAAGATCCTGTGGCTTCATTCTACACTTAAAGCAGAAGTTACCCATAATTCTGAATGTATTTAATGTCCTGGTCGCCGCTTATGGCCAGCTACCGGCATACTATACAGATCTTGCAGCCTCATAAGGCCATTTACCATCATCATCATTTGGTAGGTGCAGCCTCGAATGTCCATTCCAAACTCTTGCAGCCTCATAAGGCCATTTACCATCATCATCATTTGGTAGGTGCAGCCTCGAATGTCCATTCCAAACTCTGGTAGAGTTCATGTACCACATGTATCCTCAAAAACTAGGCACTCCCTCACAGGCGCAAGTACTCCCATCACATGTCAAAGCCTATGGGCCTTCCTTTAGTGCAAAAGCCACACTTGGCATTTCCCAGAATGCACACAACCTCACTCAGTACAGAGATCCAACAGAACAACATGTCCAAAATGATATCCTACCTCATCTAGCATAAAAGAGGAATATCTGTCCCACAATGCACTCATCCCAACGCAGTGCATGGGCACCAAAGGCCATGTCCCTGGATGCACTTTGGATCATTCAGTGCAGATGTATAAAACTACATACAACAAAATGCACTCTGCCTTTCTTTGTTCAGAACCCCAGGGACGACTACATGCCCCAGATTCCACTACACCTCACTTAATACAGATAAACACAACTCAGTATGTATCAGAATGGGCCACGTTTAATAAAAAAAATATGTTTTTATTATTAAGTATATATGATTTATAATAAACATGTATAATGAACAGCATTCAATACATTAAAAGGCATTAAAAATCAATTCCATAATATAATTATATACAAAGTTCATCTTGTATCCCAATACAATAGAAATATTCCACTGCATGATACATGACATCCAAAATCAAAACTTACTAAAATAGTATAATACATCAGAAAACACATTTTAATGTTCGATCTTTTTATTTTCCAGAGAAATCATTTTGGTTTAAAAATAAAAAGGTTGTTATATATGCCTTTCTAATCGCTCTTGTAATCTATATATAAAATGCACTACCACAATTATCATGGGCACTTGACTGCCATTTAGTAGTCGAGACCACAGGGACTCCAAAAATACTGCTTCAGTGCTATTAACAAAAATAGCCAATATCATCAACTGAAGAGTCCTTGTCTCTTTGCAATACAGGTTTCCCTTTTTCGAGGGCAACCTACACAATAAACAGAATCTCATAGCGTCACCGTACCTATACGTGGGTACCCAAATATCCAATGTGAAGTATATTGAAGCAGAATCGTATTTCTGCTGCTTGTATCTGCTTAGATTCACATACTGTGCATATAGTCTGTTATTTAGTGGTAATTGCACAGTATTGCATCTTGTTTTCCAAGTTGGAAAAGGGACATCGACCTAGGCGTGTCTGCAACACTATCCAAACTGTAACATGTAGTGTATCCATGAGCCCTCACGCGTTGAGGCCCCCCTGGTTGTTTTTGTTTTACCATAAGGGAGCCTGAAGAGAATGCGTGAGTGAGCACTGTGAGAAACCTGAAGGTGTCTCCCTAGCTAGTCTCTGGGGATCTGTCATCCAGGTGGCCAGGATACGACCATCGCTATTGGATCTAGTTCCTCGGGGTGGACCAGTGAGGGAGGAACACCTGGATGGGGGGTCCTCGAGGAGTGGAAGTGGGACACCAATGGGTGAGACGCGGTATCCCCCTTCTATCAACACCTTTTCCCCATCCTACCACATAGGACATTCAAAACCACTGCCCCCCTCCCTTTTACGACATGGACACTTGCGCACGACACAACAGAGAATAGACTAACGCCAGAATCGTTTACCTGACATGTCCCAATACAAGGGTCAAGCAAAGTCAGACAATTGATCAGAATCACACACACACCTGACGGCCCTTTGATTTCCCCACAGGGATAAAAGGTGGAGCAAGAGAGCACGGTAAAAGCAAGGCAAACGGCACAACGAGACACCTTTTCAGACCCAGCAAGTTTAAGAGGAGAAAGGCAGCAGACATCGAGAGGGTGACGAGGAGAGACAAAACCTTGCCCTCTTCTTCAAAACCCTGCGAACCCTCAGCGGAAAGAATCGTGACCGAGGACAGTAGCCCAAGTGTGCTGCAGCAGATGTCAACGGTACATGGAGGGTGTTGATGCTGATAAGCAGGAGCGAGGGAAACTCGTGCTACCGAGGTACCGGCCTTGACTCCAGTTACGAGGAAATCCAAGTGGTCCATCACAACCGGTGAGTCGAGGGCAGAGCCGATAAGAGCCAGGCTGTGGTGAATGAAAGACGCAAAGTGGCAAGTTGAACCAAGTTCAAATAACTGTAAAAGTGTTGAGGGGAGACCAGCTGTAGAGGGAACCGGCACCACGTGGGTGCTAACTCAAGAGACTCTGATCAATCCCTGTCTGAGTGAAACTACAATTACCAGAAGGCCTTAGGAGAGCAGCCAAGATAGGGCAAAGTGATATGATATGATATGATAAGGCATTTGTAACGCGCCTATACACAAGTGTTTCAAGGCGCGAAAGTGGTCATACAGGAGGTCAAGCAAAATCCCCGTACAGCTGAAAGCCTTTGACCTAAGAACTGTGAGAAAGCAAGGGAAGTGAATCCCACAAACATTTGTGAATGTGAAGTTGGCAAGAGTGAACCCGGAAGAGGGATGCTGACGAGAAGGATGGAAATCTAAAGTCCCAAGAAACAGTGTGTTGACAAGAGTGAACCCAGCTGAGGGATGTCCACGGGAACTGTTTAAAACAACATTAAGATTTGTGAAAGAAGGAAAAGCCATAGTGAACCCGGTGGAGGGAGGCTGAGAGTAAAGAGTGGTCAGCGTCCGGAAGAGGGGGACCTAGGGGTGAAGAATCCTCATCCGATGTGAAACCAAGAAACAAACTTTCATTTGTTGAAGAAACTTTTGTTTTTGTTGGTTAACTATGTCAGGCCCGCGAAAGCAAGAGACTTTCAAGAGAAACGAGACTTGGCCATCGAGGTTCCTAGTACACTGGAACAGAACTATTGACTAGTGCTGGGGAAACTTGAGTGTGTGCTGTGCTTCAAGATCCCACCTTAACCCGTGCTCAAAAGGTGGGGAAGGGAGAAACAAGCTACCGCATCCTGACATATTCTTTGTGAACAGTTCTTTCTTTTCCTGGAAACCATCCACACCTTTTCGTATTAGTTGTAAGGTGGTTTGGCAATAGGTTTCTTAGTATAGGCCCTTTTTATTTGATAAAACGCCACTAGGACTTCCTTATTTTCATTTGATGGTCGACGCTTGCTCCCATCTTCGATTTAGTTTTAGATTAGGTGTTTTTCCAACCTGCACAAAGTTGATAAACTAAACACCCTTGAACTGTGATCACGTGTGTGTCTTTACTGTTGCCCCCATGAGTTCCTTACAGTACAGAAGGAGAGGAAAGGTGTAAGATGTCTACGTTCCTTCAACTCCAAGCAGGGAGGACGGGTGAGCGCATGTGAATCTAAGCAGATACAAGCACCAGAAATATGATTACGGTGAGTAATGTATGTCTTCTGATGCTTGTGAATCTGCTTAGAATCGCAAGCTGTGCATAGACTAGCGAGCATTACTAGGAGATGGCGGTGGGATGTTGGAAGTGTAAGGGAGGCATGGTATCCAACAGTGAAGGCAGACACAAGTGATCACAGTTCCAGGGTGTTTACTGAACATTAATGGGTTGGTTGAACACCTATCTAATCCTAAATCTAAGGATGTGAGCCAGCTACGACCATCAAATAATAATAATGCAGTCCTAGTGGAGTGTCATACCTGCCAGATTTGCCCCAGCTACTTCTACATGTGCTCCATGCTGCATGAATAAAGCACCCACTTTCAAGCAGGAGTTTGCCCATAGAACGGCAGCAGGGCCGCTCTATTCACATTACGGGCTAACCAGGCGGTTTCCCTGGAGACAGCGCTTACTGCTGGGTCGCTGCTCTTACTGTCTGGTTGTATTTCCCTAAAGAACTTCAGGTCACGCGACTACTGAATCACGTGTCTGGGTGTGTGTGTTCCTTACCCAAGCACGGCTGTTGCTGGAGCCCGGTGCTTCCAATTAATATTCTGTCCTTGAAGCTCTCGTTGCCCGTCACCTTCCAGTCTGGCAACGTTGTTTCCAGTTGCTTTTCTCCAACTCTTAGAAAAGCATTTTGCTGTCTTCTCAGCATTCGCTCAGCGCTTCTATTCACTGAGTCAGAGCCGCTGTGTTTTAGAATGAGGGACAGCTGTTTCGTTCATCAGCGCGTCTCCCGCTTGCTACTACAGACTTCAGCTGCTCCATCCAGCCGCACGGCTCCTGCGACTACTGCTAACCTCAGTGGCTCCATCCAGCCACACAGCTCCTGCGGCTACTGTTACAGTGTGTGCAATTCTTGGACTGCGCTTCAGGACATAAGTGTGGTCATCCCGCCGCCGTCTGTCCCTCTGTTCTGGTCATTCGCTGCCGAGAACTTGATTCTACAACTACATCTACAGCTCTTCTGTTTGTTTGCTTTCGTGCTGACAAGACGCACATTGCAAGTTCAGCCATTCGGTACACTGCATCAACGGCTGCTCTTCTCTCTTTAGTTGGATTCTGCCTCCAAATGACATTACAGGACATTTTTTGTTGCTTCCTTGAACCTAAGGAACAAGTTACTTACCTGTAACTGTTATTCTCCAGCATGGGTCTGGCATGGATTCACATGCTCATGAATATTCCCTGTCGTCAGGCTGGGAATCCTCAGTAAAGAAAAAATCAGTTTCAGTTTCGTTTCTGAACTGTCTTTCTACTAATAACCAATCACTGGTCTCTGGGTCATACTGCCCCCAGCCAATGACTGCCCTCTACGTAAGCCCCTCCTCTGGCAGCCATCTTCACATTTGGTAGCACGTAAAGTGGCAGTAGGACCAAGAGAAGAGCCGCAGAGGGGTTGGAGGGAGGGTTCGCATGTGAATCCATGCCAGACCCATGCTGGAGAAAAACAGTTACAGGTAAGTAACTCGTTCCTTCTCCGGCATGGGGTCTGGCATGGATTCACATGCTCATGAATACAAGAATACATAGCAGTACTCACATGCACAACCATGGGAGGTGGCAAGGCTCAACATTAAGCATTTCAACAACTCAACATTAAGCATCTCTTACCTCCTCACCAGGCTCACCTTCAAGCAAACAGGTTGCACAGCACTGCCTGGCCGACTCTGGACTCCTCCCTGGAATCCCGGTCGACGCAGTAGAATCTTGTGAAGGTGTGTGTTGACCTCCACGTAGCAGCCCTGCAGATGGCCAGCAGGGGTACACCAGACAGGAACGCCGTGGTAGCAGCGATCGCTCTGGTTGAATGGGCTCTCGGACGGCCGGGCAACGGTCGGTTTGCCAACCGGTGACAGTGCATGATGCAGCAGGAGAGCCATCTGGAAATGGAAGCCTTTGAGAGGGCCTTCCCTTGGTTCACAGGTCCAAAGTTCACAAACAGCAGTGATGTCCTCCGCAAACTCTTTGTGCAGCCCACGTAGAACTTCAGCGCTGTAGCCACATCCAGCGAGTGCAAAGTCCTCTCAGCCGGCGACGAAGGCGACGGGAAGAAAACAGGTAACACCAAGGGCTCATTGAGATGGAAGTCTGACGGCACCTTGGGCATGAAGGAGGGGTGCGTCCTCAGCAATACCCTTGTCTCGTGTAATGTCAGGTATGGAGGTTTACAGAGGGCCTGGATCTCTCCCACTCGTCGTGCGGAGGTGATGGCCACAAGAAACGCTGTCTTCCACGATAGGAACTTCAGCAGTGCTGAATGCAAGGGATCGAATGGGAGACCCATGAGCCTGGTCAGCACCACTTTGAGCTCCCACGCCGGGGCCTGAGCCTTCTCCGGCGGGAACGAGCGGAACAGTCCTTTCATGAACTCCTTCACCAGGCGATGATACCACAGAGACGACCGCCCCAGAGTTCTGGTGTAGCGGGAGGTAGCCAACAGAAGGATTTTGATGGAGGCGTGAGCCAGCCCCGACTTGGCCAGCGACAGCAAGTACGGCACCACTTGAGGGGCCGTAATCCGCAGAGGGTTGATCTTCTGTGTACGGCACCAGACAGAGAACCTCTTCCATTTGTGTCCATAGCACTTAAGAGTCGAGGACGCCCTGGCCTTTGCAAGCACCTCCTTGCAGTCCGCCGCAATATCGTAACTCTAGTGCTGCATGAGCCAGGCCTGCAGGTTCAGCGATCCCGGGTCGTGATGTAGGATGGCGCCTCCTTCCCTGGCGAGAAGATCCATGTCCGTCGGCAGTTTGACTGAGGGGGGGGACGCTGACATGTCCAGAAGGTCCGGGAACCAGATCTGCCTCGGCCACGCCGGTGCAACGAGGATCATCCTGCACCGGGACCATATGAATTGACTGATGAGTCATAGCAGCAATGGCAACGGTGGGAACGCATACAGGAACAGGCCGTCCCAGGGGAATGAGAATGCGTCGCCCATGCTCCCCGGCTGGGGAAACCTGCTGGCGAACCTCCGGCACTTGGTGTTCGTCGCCATCTCGAATAGATCGATCTGGAGATTGCCCCATCGTTGGAATAGGAGATACACTTGATGCTGCCGAAGCTCCCACTTGTGGCAAGAGCGCAGCTCCCTGCTGAGCGAGTCGGCAATGGTGTTCTTTATTCCTGCCAGATGGAAGGGTACCAGGAACATCCCCAGGGCCACAGCCCAGTGCCACAGATCCTGCGCTTCCTTGGATAGGGCTGGGGATCTGGTGCCCCCATGCTTCCAGATGTAGAACATTGTGGTGGTGTTGTCGGTGAAGACCCTCGCCACCTTGCCCTTGAGGGACGGGAGGAAAGACCTGAGGGCACAGAACACGGCTTGGAGCTCCAGGACGTTGATGTGTAGTGACCTCTCCTCCGGGAGCCAAAGGCCTCTTGCGTGGAGATCTCTGGTGTGCGCTCCCCATCCCTCCAGGGAGGCGTCCGTCGTCACCGTCTCATGATGTTACGGGGTCTGGAAGTCCATGCCCAACACTAGATGCGCATGGTTGCCCCACCACCGGATCGCTTGGTGGAAAGTCTCGTTGAGGGAGCTCTTGTCTTCGAGGAACTCCTGTAGTGGCCGCATCCACAACCTGCACAGACACACAAGGTAGATGCACAATGACATCATGCTGAGCAGGGACTTGATGGACCTCACCCTGGCCACCTCCATGGTCAACAGACGTTGTACCTTTCCCAGGATGGCCTTCGTCCTCTCCTCTGACGGTGAAGCCAACCGTGCCACTGTGTCGAGTCTGGCTCCCAGGAACAGGGCGTCCTGTGACGGTACCAAGTGGGACCTTGCGAAGTTGATCGAGAATCGCAGTTCCGTGAGCAGGCGGACGGTCTTCGCTGTGTGATCGACGGCAAGTTCTCATTACTTTGCTCGGATGAGCCAATCGTCCATATAGGGATATAAGTGGATCCCTTGCAGGCGCAGCCGCACCGCCACCGGTGCCAGGCATTTGGTGAAGACCCTTGGTGCCGACTTCAACCCGAAGGGCAGGGCCTTGAACTGGTAGTGCCGCCCTTGGACCACAAACCGTAGGAACTTTCGATGTCCTATCCGTATGGGGATGTGGAAGTAAGCATCCTCCAAGTCCAGCGACGACAGGAAGTCGCCTTCCTCCAATTGTCCCAGCATGTGCTGAAGGGTGACCATCCTGAACTTCTGGGATTTGATGTATCTGTTGAGGGGGCGAAGGTCTAGGATGGTCCGCCAGCCACCGGTCTTCTTTCGGACGAGGAGGTACCGCGAGTATACTAGCCCCGGAGCCTCTTTGGGACGAGTTCTATCGCGCCCCTTTTCAGCATTGCTCGTACCTCCAGAAGCAGCTGTGGCATGTGGTTTTCCTTCCTGGCCACGGGTCGTAGACGGGGACACTTTCTTTGGAATTCCAGAGTGTGCCCGTGGGCCAGGGCATTTAGCACCAAACGGTCGGTGGAGATGGACTCCCACACGCTGATGAAATTCGCCAGCCGGCCTCCCACCGGTGTGCTCAGGTGGGAGCCCGACGTCACGGCCGGTTTAGTCCTGCTTAGCCGAGGCCTTGCCACCTTGGCCTCCTTGACGACAATGACGATGTCCTCCAGCCTTGCTGCGGCCTCTGTAGGCTTCCTGCGACGGGGAGCGGGCCACCTGGCGGTACGACGCAGAACCGCCACCAAATCCTTTGGAGGTACCTTGAGACTTGCCTCTGGAGGTCCGAAAGGACGGCCTTCTTTGATGGAGAGAACCCAAGGCCCGGAGTGTCTCGGTGTCCGCCTTGATGGCCTGCAGTTACTCGTCCACTACCTTGCAGAACAGGTTGTTCCAGTCGAAGGGCATGTCCAGTACCCTGGTCTGTACGTCCTGACGGAAGTCGGTGGCCTTGAGCCAATCGCGCCAGTGAAGACAAATGCCATTGCCCATCTGGTGAAAACCGGTGTTGGCGATGTCCGTGGCCACTGTGATGCCGTGGTCCGAAGCCACCTCTCCTTCCTGTAGGATTTCAAGGGCTTCCGCCCTCTTGTCGTCTGGTAGGAAATCCAGGAGGAGAGCGATCTTCAACCAAAGCTCCCTGTCATAGCGTGCCACGATTGCAAGGGCGTTGGCCACTTTGATGGTCGTCGCCGCAGACGAGATGACTCGTCGTCCCATGGCGTCCAGCTTCTTCCCCTTGTTGTCCGGTGGGGAAGTGGAAGTTGATGCCATCGCCCCTGCCGATTTCTTCTTGGCCGCCGCAGAGACCACTGAATCCGGGGACAGCTGAGCTCTGAGGCCCATGGGGTGGAGTCTGGGACCCGGTACTTCTTCTCGTACTGGTCCCTCTTCACAGGAGCCGTGGACGGGTTCTTCAGCAGTGACAGTCCTTCTTCCCAGATGTCGTCCAGTAACGGGACTGAGAGGACGGTCTTCCTCTTGGCCTCCCGTCGTTGGTAGAGGAAACCCTCCTTCTTCTGCTCTTCGGGGGAAAGCTGGAAAAGCTCTGATGCCCTGGCGATCATGGTGTGAAGGAGCAAATTTTGTCGGGGGGGACGGGGGAGGCCTGGGCAGGGGGCGATGGGAGACCCGTCCCGTCGTCATCACCGTCATCGTCTGTCCCCGCTGTTTCATCCCTCGGTGAAGGGGATGGAGGTGAAGGCTGGAAAGGAGGGAGAGGATGGATTCGCCTCCGCTTGTTCGGTGGGCTCCCCGACAGTCCAGGTGCCGCTGGATCGTTGCTGGGGTAAGGGCAACCTTGTCCTTATCTCCGTACACAGGGTCTGGATAGCCATCAAGATTGCTCCTGAGATGTCCTGTGGTATAGGCATCGGTTGCGACGGCTGGGGTGTGGGGACATCCGTTTCCTCCGCGACCCGCTGCTCCTAGTCGGCCACACCGTTGCTCTCTTCGTCCACCTCTTCGGGATCCCTCCAGTAGGACCCGACTTCCTCGAACTTCTTGTCCAGGATCTTTTTGAAGCCAGCCAGCTCATCTGTGTCCATTATGGCTACCGTGCCCCCCCCTCTTTCTTGTCCCAGGGTTTCACGGGGGTCTTCTCGATAGGTTGAAAAATGATTCCCTCCGGGGTGGCAGGGAAACTCTAGGCCCGGAAGTCGTCTCCACTGGGGTAGCCTCCACAGGCTTCGCCAGGGTCACCATGACTCCTTTAATTGAGGCCTTCACCGGGTGAATCAGGGCGTTCACGACCTTGGGCGTGTCTGGGGCCTTCACCTTAGGGGGAGGGTCACCACCTCGCCCCCCTTGGCTTTCTTTGTCAGGATAGACCGGGGCTTCTCCCGAAGCTTACTCCGACTTCCTTTTCCCCGAGCCAGAGCGTTGGCTCGTGGTTGATGGCATTGGGGACATTGTTCCCTGCCTGGCAGCCGAGGAGTCCGAACCAACGGCGCTGCCCGCAGACTCGCGGTGCTTTGACTTTTGTTGGGCCCCCATCACCGGAGCGCCCTCAAAGGTCTTCCGTTTGGACTTCTTCTTCTCACCTGCTGCTGGGCTCTTCCCCTCCAGCCAGTTAGTGAGTCGGGTCCGACGGTCCTTCAATGTCCGGACGGACATGTTCTTACAGAACACGCAGTCCTCTTCCGCGTGCGACTTGCCGTCGTGAAGGCAGTATAGGCACTGGGAGTGCTCATCCTCACTAAAGACATTCTGTAATCCACATCCAGGGCAGATCCTAAACAGCTTGGATCCAACAGGCGTTGTGTCTCCTTTGTCCTGGGCCATGTCCAAGCGGGGTAGGCCTCAAAGATCTTCCGTAATCCTCCAAGAAGAGAAACTCAACAAAAATTCGCCCTTCAGGGGCTTAGAAAAATTCCGAAATGGGTCCCTGTTGATCGGAAGAAGAATCGGTGGAGCTTGAGGCTTGAATTGACCAAAAAATAAGAGTAAACTCTTAGGGAAAAAAAGCAAAACGCAGTAAAAGCTCGAGAGCTATAGCACGGGGACTCCCAACACTTGAACGTGCAGTAAAAATCTGAAGATGGCTGCCAGAGGAGAGGCTTAGGTAGAGGGCAGTCATTGGCTGGGGGCAGTATGACCTAGAGACAAGTGATTGGTTATTAGTAGAAAGACAGTTCAGAAATGAAACTGAAACTGATTTTTTCTTTACCGAGGATTCCCAGCCTGACGACGGGGAATAGTCATGAGCATATGAATCCATGCCAGACCCCATGCTGGAGAATTATTGGGTACCTCCAACTCTCTGTGTACTTGACTCTGGCTTTGCAGAGGATTTTGTGCACCAGCCCGACACTAGTGCGTCCCTCGTGCCGTACGGGTTCTCGTCCCTAACTAACATCCCTTCCTTACTCGTTTACCTCGACCTCTTCCGGATCATCGAGGATCAGCTATTCCCAGTCCAAGGTATGGTACATCTGGTTTGGTTGTTCATATGAAAGTAGGAGAGTTAGGGGCTAGTTAGGTGAACATTTCCGATACTAAATCTGGTCCTCCTCTTTCTAGGAGAAGATACATTCCAATAAGAACATTCAGCTCTGCATCCCTGGCTAGCCCCGTAATAGGGAACGCTGTGCCCTTTTCAGTGATCCACTGTGCTAGCTTTAGGTTCTTCTCAGCTAGTGGGGTCGGTTATTAGGGTGATCTTACTACATCATAGGACCCTCCATCGCACAAGGGCACAGCAGTTCATACCAAGACAATGCTGCAGTCCCGGTAAGTCACATTCTTCTTCACTATCATAGCTGGTTGTATTCTGAGTGCCTAGTGTAAAAGAATAAGAAGCCAAAATGGATATCCAGGAGATCTTGGCATCTCTATTACAACTAGTTACAGACCTGATGAATAATATGACCTCGGCACACGATGCAATGCGTCATCGTATTGATGTTCTACAGGATGCAGTTAGGGCACCTGTTCAAGGCGGTGCTCTGCCAGGTGGCACGGGTTCAAGGTCTGGGTTCCCATCACAACGTCAGGATCCAGTACCCGTCTTTGTTCCTACACAGTTCCCGTTGGCTCCACCAGAGAGGTTCACAGGTGATCCTAAGACATATAGGACTTTTGTGAACCAATGTAGACTCCACTTTCCATGTCGTCCAGCTTTGGTCCCGGATTCAACAACTAAGGCTGCCTTTGTGCTCTCCTCCTTAGGGGGGACTGCCGCCTCTTGGGCTAACCCACTGCTTGAAACTAACAGCCCTCTATTGTATGATTGTGATGACCTCCTTACTGCTATGAGCAGGGTTTTTGACATGCAATATGTCACGCAAGCAACAGATTGGGGACTCCTCAACTTGCATCAAGGTAATCAGTCCTTTTTGACATACATGACCAGGTTCAACCAATTAGCCGCTGAGACGAACTGGCCCGAGGGAAAGAAATCTGCGGTCTTCTACAAATGCCTTTCTGAGGAATTGAAGGACACTCTCTCCACGGTTCCAGTTGTCCTCACGGCTTTCGGTGATCTAGTGGATCTGGTCCTTCAGATAGACGCACGAAGGTCCGCTAGGAAGGGTGAAAAGAAAACCCTACCAACGTCTGTTTCCCCACCGATTACCAGGTTTCTACAACAACAAGACCAGAGCCCATGCAAATCGGTGCAGTCAGAGGCCGTTTGTCATTGGCTGAAAGAGAGAACCGAAGGAAGAACAATCTCTGTATGTATTGCAGTTCTTCGGAACATCTCCTGGTTACTTGTCCCAAAAAACCCCTCAAAGAAGCAGGGAAATGCCAGAGCCCGGCAATAGTAGGGGGTCCCATTGCTGGGTTTGTGTTCCGACTCCCTTGTGTCCTCCACCTACTCACCCATTGTGGTGCCCATCACTTTCCATTTTTCAGCCAAATCCAAACAGGCCAAAGCCGTCTTAGATTCCGGGGGCAACAAAGAATTATATGGATCATCATTACGCTACGTCTCTAAGGATTCCTTTACAGACAAAAGACAGTCCAGAGACAGTGAATGCTGTAGACGGTACAGTTCTTGCTTCTGGCATGGTTACGGAAGATATAGTCTTTGATATCATTGCCACCCCGCAGTACAAAGTGATCTTGGGATTAGCACGGTTAACTCTGCACAACCCCGCTGCTGACTGGATGAATCGGGACTTACAGTTTCCTTCGTTGTATTTTAACGATCATTGTTTCCTTAATCAGAAGTCACCTAGAAGTCGCCTTGTTTAGCTTTAACTGACTTCGCCCCTGTTGTTGGTTCCATATCAATCAAAGAGGTCGTAGTACCTCCTGAGCCCACTCCTTTTGCAGACGTATTTGACAAGGGTTTGGCGGAACAACTCCCTCCGCACAAACCATATGACTGTCCTATCGAGCTGATTCCGGGTGCCAAGATTCCTGCAGACCGAGTCTATGCATTGCAACTGGGTTTCATCTGCCTGTCTAGGTCATCTGCTGCGTCGACCTTATTCTTCGTTCCCAAGAAGGAAAGGGACCTGCGACCGTGTATCGATTTTAGGGCTCTTAACTCCATTACAGTAAAGAACCAATACCCTTTACCATGGATATCCATCCTCCTGGATCAGTTGGGTTCCTCTGCTGTATTCACCAAGTTGGATCTCTGTGGAGCCTATAATCTGGTCCGCATCCATCAAGGCGACAAATGGAAAATGGCATTTAAGACACGGTATGGTCTCTTTGATACCTAGTGATGAGGTTCGGACTTTAATGCACCTGCAACGTTTCAATTTTTCATGAATGAAATATTCAGTGACATCCTGGATCAATACGTCATCATTTATTTGGATGACATACTGATTTATTCTCCTTCGTATCAAAAGCATGCTGTTCACGTCACAACGGTGCTACAATGGTTGCGTGATCATCACCTGTATGTCAAGGCCGAGAAATGTGTCTTTAATTCATAAGAGGTGACATTTTCGAGATACACCACCACCAACCATGGGGTGCGAATGAATCACTCCAAGGTAAAAGCAATCTTGAAGTTGCCAACACCTACCTTAACCAAAGCACTACAGTCATTGGTGGGTTTTGCCCATTTTTACCAGCGTTTCCTCCGCTCCTTCTCATCTGTTGTAGCACCTCTTACGTCCTTGACCAGTACAAAGACACTGTTTAATTGGAACAAGGCTGCGCAGTCGGCGTTTGCATTTCTGAAAAAAAGCCTTCACTACTGCGGCTATTCATCAACATCCTGACTCCACTCTTCCATTTCTGGTCGAGGCTGATGCCTATAGTATTGCGGTCGGTGCCATTCTGTCCCAGGAATGTCCTGACACCAAAGTGGTGCATCCGGTAGCGTATTTCTCACGTAAGCTCTCTCCATACGAACGGAATTATACCATCATGGAAAGGGAGTTACTTGCTGTTAAGGACGTTTTCACGGAATGGTGGCATCACCTTCTGTAAGCTCTATGGATTTCGTCGTGGACTTGCCCATTGATCAAGATTACAATACCATCTGGGTCATTGTAGATTACTTTCCAAGATGGCTTTGTTTGTTCTGTGTGCCGGAATACCCATAGCTTCTGTGCTTGCTGATCTGTTTATGTGGCAGGTTTTCAGTTTTTTTGGTCTACCTTCCATCATCATAACCAACAGGGGATCACAGTTCACGCCCCATTTATGGAGAGCATTGAGTTCAGCTTTTCTCATTGATGACAGGCTCTCTAGTGCTTATCATAGTCAGACTGACGGCCAAATGGAATGTACAAACAGAACAATGGAACAGTATCTCTGTTGCCTATGTCTACAACATCAATCGACGTGGTTATCCATTCTGCCTTTGGCAGAGTTTGCTTACAATAATTCCTTACATACTTCCATTGGGACTTCAGCGTTCTTTGCCTTGTATGGTCAGCATCCACGATCCATTACACTGGACCCGCAGCTGTCTCTTGCCAACCGGCAGCAGTTGCCTGCGCTCGGGATCTGGTTTCATTGCATCATAAGATCATAGGTCAATTGCATCGGGTACAGGAACGCTCCAAGCGGTATACGGACTCCCACAGATCCCAGGCTCCGCCATACCAAGTCGGTATGAAGGTTTGATTGTCCACTAACAACTTGAGGATCCCGGGTAAGAGGTCTCTACTGCCAAGATTCATGGGTCCTTTTTCTATCTCCAGGATCATTAATCCGGTTGCCGTACGTTTACAACTCCCGGCCCGCTGGAGGGTCCATCCAGTGTTTCATGTGTCCTTGATCAAACCCTGTACTTCCTCGACTCGGTTGTCTGTCCGTCCCCTCTCGGTCACGGTCCGGGGTTCGGAAGAGCATGAGGTCAATGCCATTTTGGACATGCAGCTCAGGTCTAGTAAGCCTTACTACCTGATTGATTGGAAGGGTTATGGCCCGGAAGGCCTTACTTGCGAGCCTTTGTCTGGTATCCATGCACCAGCGTTGCTTTGCTGCATTCATGCTTCTAGGGGGGGGTGGCAGGGCCTTTGGGGGATGATACTGTCATGTCTGCCAGGTTTGCCCTAGCTGCTTCTTCACATGCTCCCTGCTGGATGAATAAAGCACCCACTTGCAAGCAGGAGTTTGCCCAAGAAACGGCAGCCAGGCCATTCTATTCACATTACAGGCTCACCGAACGGTTTCCATGGAGACGGCACTTGTTGCTGGGTCGCCGCTCTCACTGTCCAGTTGTATTTCCCTAAAGAACTTCACGTCATGTGATTTCTGGAACATGTGTCTGGGTGAGTGTGTGTTCCTTACTTAAGCACGGCTGTGGCGGGAACCCAGTGCTTCTAATTAATGTTCTATCCTTCAAGCTCAGGTTGTCCGTCGCCTTCCAGTCTGGCAACTTTGTTTCCAGTTGCTTTTCTCCAACTCTTAGAAAAGCATGTTGCCATATTATCGGGATTCGCTCGGCTCTTCTATTGACTGAGTCAGAGCCGCTGTGTTTTAGAATGAGTGACAGCTGCTTCGTTCAGCAGCACGTCTCACCCCAGCTACTATAGACTTCAGCTGCTCCATCCAGCCGCACGGCTCCTGCAGCTACTGCTGACCTCAGTGGCTCCATCCAGCCGCACGGCTCCCGCGGCTGCTGTTACAGCATGTGCAATTCTTCCAGCCGCACGGCTCCCGCAGCTACTGCTGACTTCAGTGTCTCCATCCAGCCGCACAGCTCCCGTGGCTGCTGTTACAGCGTTTGCAATTCTTGGACTCTGCTTCCGGACATAAGTGTGGTCATCCCGCCACCGCCTGTCACTCTGTTCCAGTCATTCGCCGCTGAGAACTTGATTGTACAACTACATCTAGTTGTAGAATTAAGCTCTTCTGTTTGTTTGCTTTCGTGCTGACAGCACGCACATTGCAAGTTCAGCCATTCTGTACATGATTCTCTAGTGGCGGTAGAGGGATCTGAGGCTCTGTGACTACGTTTCTGGAATTTTAGGGTCCCCCAATTTGTCTCAATTGAGTCACATCCCACTCCTGACACCACATGTAAGGGAGGCATGGTATCAAAAAGTGAAGACAGACACACGTGATCACAGTTGAAGGGTGTTTATTGAACTTCAGTGGGTTGGTTGAACGCCTATCCAACCTAAATCTAAGGATATTAGCAAGCTACGACCATCAAATAATAACGCAGTCTTAGTCGAGTCTCTGTCAAAATAAAAGGGGATATACTAATAAACCTATTGCCAATCCTTACTTCTAAATGCAAAAGGTTGTGGAACAATAATGTATGCAAAAAGGATAAGTGTTCAAGAAATAACATGTCAGGACGGTTGAGCCGTTGGCTTCCCTTCCCCAAGTTTTCAGCATGAGGTAAGGTGGCACGTTTGAGCTTCCCGCACACTCTGGCTTCTATGCCACGAGGATACAGTTCAAAGCATAGATTTCAAGGCCTTTCTGCCAAAGTCTCTTTTCCTTCAACAGTCTCTTACTGCAGAGGGCCTGTTGTAACAAACGGGTATCAAAGTTTCAATCCTATCAGGATCATCACATGCGCAGGGTCTCGCTTCCAATGTTTATCATGGGTCTACCTCCTTCAGGCTTGGACCCCTTTTTACCACAATATTTACGCATGGTCTCCCTTGTTCAGGCTAGGACCATGGATCTCCCTTGTTCGGGCTGGGATTCTCTTCATATCAAAATCGAAGACTTTCAAGTGTGCAATGGGTTTTGCTGCTTGAACCGTCGCAGGACCACTTCGATTCACTTCACACAATGTTCGTATTCATCTTTTGGCTTTTGTTTCTCTTGGTGGGACACCTTACAGAGACCTTCAATTGAGCACACTCACGGTGCCGGACCGCTGTGTTAACGGTATTGTATCTTTCCATCACAAGATCAAAAATTCCTCCACATTTTAGCATTATCCGCGTCTTTCATCACGCATTAAACAATGTTTGTTCCAGCACTTGTTATACAATGTTACTGCTTGCAACCTTGACTTCAACACAGACCGGTCTTCCATCAGTCTCCCCAACTCACCAGCTGTGTTGATCTGTCTGGTGAGTCTTTGTTCTTGGAGCCAAGGACGATATCCCGGTGGCTATTGCTCCTCCCCACCTTGGTCTGATACGCGGGAGGGCCTTCGATATCTCCGACACACAATGCAGATTTCTTCAGTATGGTTTCATGGCCTTATGCTTTCTGCCTTGAAGGTTTCTTGAAAGTAACAGTTTCTTGCTGAAAAAAGGTCAATGGTAATTTCCGTCTCGCAAACCTTTCTTTGTTTCCTGTCTTTCTCCCCTTGTTGTTTAATGGAAGTCAGGTGTGAGCGATTGTCAGTAATTGCCTGACTTACTTCACCTGACCATAGTAGCGGAACATGTTAGGTACACTGCTCGGGTGTGAGTCGGTTTTCTCCCAGAGCGGGCTAAAGGGGTGGGAGATTAGAGTTCCCACGTATCGTACCTGGTAAGATGGGGTAAAGGTGTTACAGGGCGAGGGATACTGTGTCTCGCCATCCGGTGTCTTACTCACCGAAGACCCCTCACCCAGGTGATCCTACCGCACTGGTCCACCTCCAGGGTCTGGGTCCAAAGGCGATGGCCGTGCCCTGGCCACCTGGGAGAGAGATACGCAGGGACTAGCAGGTGAGGCACTGTAAAGACTGGAGGGGGTATCTGTATTCCTGCTCTCTATATGGCAGAATAGGAGGACAGAGCACCCGAGCCAAGATTCTCTATTTGGTAACGTTGGACGAGCAATCAAGGTTTAAGCTCTCAGGAGGTGATGCAGGCTAGTTCTTAAGTACAGTGTAGGCCCCAAGCACCCACAAAGGAATGTCCACACATTATGTTAGTGAAAACACAGTTCTTTATATGAATAAGGCTTTGATTATGTACACATACAATAACATACTTGGGGCTCAGGCAATTCTATAATGATAAATATATACAGTCTCTATGTGGTACCACAATTACTCATTTGATTCCATTAAAATGCATCAACTGTGGACAGTTTCAAATGACACACAAATCAATTAATAAAGTGAACCACCAATAGACATAGGAGGAAAACAAGGGGTTAAACAATTGGCAGAATACTGGGCCCCTACCACTAGGCACAGTTTTGTGTGAGGATCCCCCCCATCTGGGCAACCTGTAAATAAAGATATACTGACAAGCTCAGTCCATATAATGCTTAGGAGAGTCTTATTTCCTTCTAAAAATGTTCTACTACCCCAATGTATCTGGTTTAGTAGACAGGTCATCGACGGATCCTTCTTGAGTGAACTCCCTTGAAGGCAGGAGCCACGGATTGTCGAGATTCCACGAAGAAAAGGGTGAACAACGTTGTAGAGGCAGCAGCTTCGGTCCTTGCGTTGCTCATCGACGATCGGTCGTGGACGTCCTGCCAAGATGAGGCCTGCGGTGCACCACTGCGACAATAGTGTGTTGCTGCAAAGAGTCACTGAAGAATGTAGGCTCAGCAAGGGCATCGGGTCGTCGGCATTTGGCGTTGGTGATCGGGACTCGACCACGGCTGGCTTTCGGATCTTCGTCGCCGTCTTTGAGGACTTCGGTTGGCGGGAAACCCACCAGCGGATTCTCCTCGGTTTATCGGTGACCTTGACTTTCTCCGGCAGGACAAAGCGGTCGACTGGGATGAGAAAGGGAGTCCTTGATTCAAATGTCTTAGGCAATGGAGCGCTGCGGCTCCGGTCGACGATGATAGTCGTCGATGGCGATGGACTTCAATGTCCGGGTGCTTCGCTTCAGATTCCTCAGCGGTCCCCATCTCCGGTCGGCAGCCTTTTCGAGGACTGACATCCAGGGAGCCTTGGTGAAGGTTAGTTGGTGCACGATGGTCCCTCGTAGCTCAGGAAGAGGTCTCCTAGACAGGTCCTCTCTTGGATCAGTTTCTTGAAGGCATGGCAGCTTTCAGATTGTGTCAAAGGGAAACAGCAGTTAACCTTCTTCCGGCTCAGCTTCGAGATCAAGCATCAAGTTTGGACTTCAGCTTCTGACCGATTTTCATCAGTGAGAGGTCCCCCTCTCTTTCACTTTGCTGGGTCACACTCAGGCAACCAATCATTCAGAAGGGCATTCATGAAGGCAGGCAGCCAGCCAATCAGGCTCACAGTGCATTCAGGGCATTCTTCTCCATCCAGACATTCACAACAAGGAATGTGGATTGAGACAAGCACCCAGCCATTCAGCACTCCACACTGCATTCATACCAGTTTTGGGCAGGGCTGACTCAGTCTTTGTGTCATATACCAGACACCCATAACAGGAAATATATATTTGTATTTTGTGGGTACACCCTTGGGGTGGGGCCTGAGGGAATGGAGTGTGTGACAGTCACTGGGAAGGCTCCAGCCACTCTGGCCTGGACTTCCCCACAATATGGAACTTCCACCCAACAGCCAGTCAGGGGAAGGGACAGAGTCAGGGCTTCCCAGAACTTTGGGAAAACAAGGTAACAGGCAGTAGAAAGCAAGAGGCCACAGGGGCCATCTTGTCTCCTATCAGGAATCAACTGATTCCAATGGCAGGGCCCGGTACACCACAATGGAGGAAACTCAGAGCACCTGTCAAATTCACCAAGGAGCTGCCACCAGCCTATAAGCTGCTCTGTGGGCCACGCACAGGTGCCCAAAAACATACACTAAGGGTACAGGGCTGTACCCTCACTCATGGGTGCCATACGGGTATCACAAGGGTCTGTTCACCATGACCAAAAAGAGGACGAGCTGCACCAACAGGAGTCCCACATGGACTCTTGTGCATAAAATAACACATAACACACATGATAAAAGGACTACATGACAGGAACATGGAGGCCCTGTCCCTCCAATGCATTTCCAGCATCACAGTCACCCCCTCGCCCTGAGACTGAGGTTAGGGTGGTCTAATCTCCCACGAGATTGACACCCTAAACCAGACGGTAAACATACCTTCTGCAAAGGCCATCCGCATTATCATGACTCATCCCTGGACTAAACTCAATGGTGAAGTCTAGCCCTTGCAGGCTAATTCACCACCTGAACAGTTTTAGGTTTTCACTGTTCATCTGCATAAGCCACTTTAAGGGCTTATTGTCTGTTTGGACCTTGAAGGTAGACCCTGTAAGGTAGGGCCTAAAACACCTAAGGCTCCAAACTATGCTAAAACATTCCTTTTCAACAGTAGCCCACCTAAGTTCTCTACCCTTGAGTCTACTGATGAATGTCATCTAACTGGGACAAGACAGATCCAATTCCGGTGTTGCAGGCATCAGTCTGAATGATAAAGGGATTGCTGTAATCAGGCGCACACAACACAGGTGCCCTGCACAGACTTTTCTTCAAGCCAACAAAGGCCTTCTGACAGTCTTCGGTCCAATTAACCTTCCTCGGTTGTTTGGGTGAAGTCAGAGCTGTCAGAGGGGCAGCTATGGTTCCATAGTCCGCCATGAAGTTGCAGTAATACCCAGTGAGGCACACAAAGGCTCTCATTTTGGTTTGAGTAGTGGGAGTCTCCGAGTCCTGTACATCCTGTACCTTATGGGGGAGAGGTTGGATTCAACCCCCTCCTACCTCATAACCAAGATATGCGACTTTCCCCTGAGCTATCTGGCACTTTGTGGCCTTGATAGTGAGGTGAGGTAAGCCCTTTTCAAGGCCTACAATACCTTATCCAAATGAGTCTCAAATGCTCTTCCCAGGTGGAACTGTAGACAGCAATGTCGTCTAACTAGGCCACACAAAAGGCCTCCAGTCCACTGAATGCATGGTTGACTAATCTTTGGAAGGTGGCAGGTGCTTTTTTGAACCCAAAAGGCATGTCTCTAAACTGGTAGAGTCCCTCAGATGTTGAGAGTGCAGTCTTTTCCTTGGCATGGTCCGTCAGAGCTATTTGCCAATAGCCTGAGGTAAGGTCAAAGCTGCTCACAAATTTGGCAGCACCTATGGTGTCCACGAGCTCATCAGCCCTGGGCAGTGGGTGCGCATCAGTTTTGGTGACGACACTGACCCCTCTGTAGTCTACACAGAACTGCCAATCCTTGGTACCTGCCTGGGAACTTGCCTTGGTGATAAGGACCACTGGAATGGACCAGGGACTGGTTAAGGGGTCAATAACACCTGGATCCAACATCTTGGCAACCTCAGCCTTGAAGTGGTTCTTCACCGTGTCTGACATCCTGTAGCATCTGCTTTTGATAAGTATGCTGTCACCAGTGTCAATTTTGTGCCTACACCAGTGGGTGAGGCCTGGTGTCAGCAAGAACAGAGGGACATACTGCCAGAGCAAAGCCCTGCAGGCCCTCTGCTGCTATGGTGTCAGAGACATGCACTCCCTCCACTGAGCCATCCGGAGGGTTGCTATGCAGCAAATCAGAAAGGGTCTCACTCTCATCCTCTACTTGCTCTGAAGCTAGCAAGAGGCATGAGATGTCTGCTCGCCTATGGAAAGACTTGAGCCTTTTGATGTGGAATACTTGTGGCTCTACCCTAGGGACTCCCATGTCAACCAGATAATGGACTTCGCCCATCTTGGAGATTGTGACGACCGTCGCCCAAAACCCCCTCTGGCAAACCCATTGGCCAGGTGGAGTCAGGACTCGGGCCTCTAGAGCCTGGCATCCTCTTCAAAAGCCCTCATGGGGCCAGTCCTGGCGCCTATGGCGCTAGGCTCATACACCATGAAAAACAATGTGCTTGGGAACTACTTTATTGTATTGTCAGTCAACATGGAGGCATCCACATAGCTTGGTTCCTATGAACCAAGCTATGCGGTCTAGTGTTTTGGGTGTGGTAGCCTAGGGACTACTTTACCTGGACTATTTTGTTGGGGCTATTTCAACCACACCCGAGCAAGACAACACACTTTGCGTTACTTTGCTGCTTGCAACGTGACGCTCACCGTGTCCAGCAATTCCCTCGAACCTCGGAGAAGCAGAACCTGCAAGGAGACAAAAGGAACATCATTAGCAGCATCATCTTACATGCAGTCTTCATCTTTAAACACTTGCAGCTACTGAGAACAGCTTCCTCGAATCTGCACGCCTCCCGGACAGAACGACCTGAAAGAGGAAGATAGAGGCAACATTAAAGAAAGCAGTAGAGACATTTACAAATTACGAACTGCTCAAAAGGCTTACCTGGCTAGTCGCCTCTCGGCTGGCACCACTCCGGACATTCCACTCGCGCTGAGGAACACCACGACCTACAAGGAAGGAAAACACAGGTTAGCAAAGGCAAGACTTCGCAGCACTGCACATAGCGCTTACTTACCGCATCGTAGCGCTCTTAATGCGCCATCATTTACTAGCTGGGCTCAACCAAGCCAGTTCGCCGCGCTGAAGCTCCGCATACCTAAGGGAGAAAAAAGAGACATTCTAAATAAAGAAAGGCATGCAGGATAGCAACAAAACTAAAGAACAGCAATAAGACCTACCTGAACAATATCAAACGGGCCGGCGTCAGTGAAGTAACTGGACCGCACTCGCCCATGAAAGACAACGCACCCCTGCAAAGAAAGCAGGACGGAGAGCATGCCTAATTCTATCACAAGGTGAGGAGAGGGCGCCAGAGGGACTGAAATCATACAGGGGTGGAGGGAGGATACTTACCCCAGTCGGACACAGTCCTCATGTATTTTCAGGCAGAACCTTCCCCGCAGACCACATCAGGGCAAAGCTGAGAAGCATACCAACGAGTAACCCGGCTGGGTGGCGTCCCTGTGGATACCAGGTGAGCGTAACAGAGATGATACTGAAGGGTCCAGTCCACTTATCTGCCAAAGCTCGAAGCTTGGTAGGCTCCATCATAAGGATCTCCTGTCCTGGAGTCCAATCCACTTGTGATGATTTAAGGTCACCCAGTACTTGTTCAATTCCTGGCTTGCCTTAAGGCTTGCTGTCGCCTGGCCCATCATCTGTGTCATCCGCCGTCTGAGGCCTAACACATAGTCCCCCACTTGCTTGGCAGGACCTGGAGGAGTGGCTTCCAAACCTTCTCTGATCAAGGCAAGGGACCCCCTCGCGGGATGTCCAAAGAGGAGCTCAAAGGGGTTGAAACCAACACCCTCTTGAGGTACCTCTCGGTAAGCGAACAGAAAACATGGCAGGAGGAGATTCCATTTCCTCCTTAGGGGTTCTTCCAAAGCACCCAGCATGCCCTTGAGAGTTTTATTGAATCTCTCAACAAGATCATTGGTCTGGGGATGGTAGGTGGTGGAGAACGACATGCATTACTCACTGTAATAGCATTTCTGATGATTGTATCTGATTAGATTCACATGCTGTGCATATAGTCCGACATCCAGTGGTAAACGCAGAGTCCCTCCGATTGTATTTTTTCTGCCGTGAGGGAGCCTAATGACTATCGTGAGTGAGTACATAAAAGAGAGAAAGTAGTAAAATGTCTATGTTCCTTCCACCCGAGTGGGGAGGAAGGGTGGGCGCATGTGAATCCAAGTAGATACAATAATCAGAAATTCTATTACAGTGAGTAATGCATGTCTTCTGATGCTTGTTAATCTGCTTAGAATAACATGCTGTGCATAGACTAGCGAGCAGTACCCGGAGTTGGAGGTGGGTTGTGAAAAGGAACAGTAGTGAAAAGATGTATTAGTACTGCTTGTCCCACTTGAGAATCAGATCTAGAACGCGTGTCTAGGCAATAGTGTTTTGTAAAGGTGTGTACAGAACTCCAGGTTGCCGCTTTGCAAATGGACTCTTTTCATTTGCAATGAAAGCTATGGAAGCCCGAGTGCCTCAAGTAGAATGTGCTCTAGGCTTGAAGGGCATTTCCCTCTTAGCAAGAGTGTAACAGAGTGTGATGCATTTGACAATCCACCTTGAGATGGCTGATTTAGAGACAGGATCCCCTTCTCTACCAGCTGCCACAGAAACGAAAAACGGGTTAGTCTTTCTCGGTTGTTTAGTCCTTTCCAGGTAAAACATGACTGCTCTGCGCATATCTAATGTGTGTATGCTTCTTTCGGCCACTTTAGAGGGGGTCTGGAAGAAGGTAGCCAGTTCTATTGATTGGTTCACATGGAACGTGGAGATAAATTTAGGTGCAAATCGAGGGCCAGTGCGCAGAACCACCTTATCTCTGCACTAACAAAAGGGTCTAGAACTGAAAGGGCCTGTAGTTCACTAACCCTTCTAATGGAAGTAATAGCCACTAGGAAGGCTGTCTTATAGGTAAGATCTTTGAGACTTGCCTTATGCATAGGCTCAAAGGGGGACCACCATGAGCCTAGTCAATACCACATTCAGGTCCCATCCGGGAGCCGGGTTTGAAATGGGGGGATGAATCTTTTTAACCCCTTCCATGAAAGCCTTAACAACTGGTAATTTCCACCACAACACATTTTGTTGTGACGTAGTGTAGGCTGAAAGAGCAGCCAAGTCAACCTTTAGGGAATTAAAAACCAGACCTGAGTCTAGTAGGTGAGTCAGGTACAATACAATGTGAGTAGGAGAGCAGTCAATGGGATTGACGCCCTTGGCAGTGCACCAGATAACAAAGCGCTTCCATTTGCTGTAGTAGCAATATCGGGTGTTCGGTTTTCTTGCCTCCTAGAGTATGTCCATGCATCTCTGAAGAAGTTGTAAGTGCCCAACTCTACGACTTCAGGAGCCAGGCCGCTAAGTTCAGGGTTTGCGGGCATGGGTGAAGCGTGTCTCACTTGTCCGGAGATAACATGTTGTACGGGCAAGGCAGTTTTATTGGAGGAGAGAGAGACATCTCCATCAGATGAGAGAACCAGCATTGGCGGCCCCACATGGGTGCCACCAATATCATGGTCACTGGTTCTTGGTGCATCTTGTGCACAAGCTTGTTGAGTAGGGGAGTCGGGGGGAAAGCGTAAACAAATTTCCCTAACCATGCTATCTAGAGACTGTTCCCCTTGGATCGGTTCTGGGGGTACCTGGAGGCGTAATCTAGGCATTGGGAGTTCTCCATGGTTGCGAACAAGTCGATCTCTGTGCGAAAACGTTGGAGACGATGTCTTCGTGTAGTCGCCATTCGTATTCCTCGGGCAGTCAGAAGTCTCTGCTGAGCACGTCTGCCAGAAGATTGAGTTCCCCTGGAACGTGTTGGGACAACAGGAACATCTTGTATTTGAGAGCCCATATCCAAATGTTCTGGGACAGCTTGGATAGCCCTGGAGAGTACCATCGTAAACACCCTTGTCGCTGAAGCAATGGCAAAGGGGAGTACTTTGAATTGATAGTGCTTGTCCTCTATCATGAACCTTAGGTATTTTCAGTGCGCTGGAAACATTGAAATATGAAAGTATGCATCTTTCATGTCCAGTGTTGCCATGTAATCCTGTTTCAGCAGTGGGATTACTTCTTGTAAAGAGACCATGCAAAACCTTTGAGGTTTGACAAATTTGTTCGCTGTGCGCAAGTCTAGCACAGGGCGCATGGTGAGATCCTTTTTGGGTACAAGGAAATACACTGAATAAATACCCTTGTTTACCTGTAGAATCGGGACGACTTCTATGGCGCCCTTTTCTTGAAGGATCTCCACCTCTTGCAGAAGGGTGTGCAGGTGTTCCAGAGTCCAGAGTCGTGATTTTGGTGGTCTGAACTGAGGTGGTTGGCAGAATTCTATGCAGTACCCGTGGGCCATGGTCTTGAGTACTCACTGGTCTGTCGTTATCGCCTCCCATGCTTGAAGGAAAGATGTTAGACGCCCCCGACTGGGGTGGCATGGGAGGGAACTCAGATCCGATGGTCATTTCTGACCCGAGGCCGGGGAGGCCCTAGGGGTGGAACCACAGCCTCTACCCTTTCCACGCCGCTGTCCTCTAGGTGGCTAGGTGGTGGTGGTATTAGATCCTTGTGCCGAGTTCCACTTATTTCCAGAACTGTATTGGTTCTGAGGTGAGCAGGATTGCCCACGAAAGGACCGGCGGGAGCTGCCCCCTCTCTGTTGATAAGGTTTCTGGGTAATCTGCTGAAGGGACTGGAGTTTCTCATGTTCTTTCTTGGCTGTTTCAAGAACGTTGTGCACTGCTTTGCCAAACAAGTTAGTTTCTTCAACGGGTTTGTTTATCAAGGCAGCCTGAGTCTCTGGTTTTAACCCAGAGTTCCTCAGCTAGGCATGTCTCTTGAGCAAGGTACTTTGTGCCAAGGTTCTTCTCGCTGTTTCCGCAGCGTCTAAAGTGTTCTTAAGCACATTCTGATTCACCTGCTTGCCTTCTGATATGATGGCGAGCAACTTAGCCCGCAAGGGTTCTGGTACTTCTTGAAGGCCTTCTTGTAGCAGGTTCTACTGGACATCTGCATAGCTAGCCAATAAGGAGTTGTTATTGGCTATTCGGGTGGAAAATGCAGCAGCAGTTTTGACCCTTTTACCCAATGCATACAGCCTCTTGGACTCCTTATCGGGCAGTGCCTCTCCTGTAGACATACTCCATGTTTAATAGAAATCCACACATGGATTAAAATAGTCACTTGTGTTACTAACATCACACACAACTCAACGAACAGCAGTTGAATTTCTGTGTATAAGTACTATATGTCTACATATTATTGTTTCTCTTCAAAACGCAACCAATTACATCTTCTGCAAATGGTTTTTATTTTATGTGACTTGTTTTAATATTTTGTGATATGAATATGCAGACCCATTAAAATATGTTGTTCTATTACATCTGGTCTACGGATTTATACATGTTTTGTTGATAGCCTTTTGCTGTCTCTTGGGGAGTGACCCACCTGTGTACTGGGAAGCAGAGTAGCTAGTTGTGGAACTTTGCTCTTCTCATCTAACAAAATGTTAGCAGGTACATTGTCCTGAACCAGGACAGGAAGCTTAGCTGTCTTGTCTCCAATCATGATTGTGACTAGGGCTACAGGAGATAATTTGGGAGGCCCACCAGCTAACCTGGTGGTTCTCAGAGGAGGACCTACATAGTCCTCTGGCATGAGCAGGGTCCTGTCCATCACTGTCATACTTGCGCCAGTGTCTCTCAACCCAGTAGAAGGCTGGCCAATCAGAAGGACACTTCTCAAAAACCTACGGGTGATTTGAGGGATTGTAGCCAGTACTTTTGCGTACTGGTCCCAGGCCCCAAGGGACACTAGGGCAATCTCTACAAGAGCACTGAATGTGATCCCTGTAGAGGAGGGGTGGACCGTGGCCTCCACCTCAGGCATGGGGTAAGGGTAGGTCAGGCTTACAGCCTTGACTCCAAGTGCTTTACCTTTAAACTTGGGGTCACCCTTCTTGTGGTCCAGTGCCCCACAGTCCCAACAAGGTCCAGTAATGCCGGGTATGGTACTGGAGCCACTGGGAGCCTGCTTTGCAGCATGAGGACCACTACTCTTACTCCCACCCACATAGGACCTATCCCCACTAGATCTTTGGGTCTTAGGTGAGGAAGGTTTTGGTTTACCCGACTGTGGCTGCTTTTGGGACTCCTCACACTTCGAGAGACCCCCTTTTCCTTGTCCTTCCCACTGGGTTCCTTGGGGGACACCCGGTAGGAGACGTACTTGACAGCCAGCCTGGCCAGCTTCAAGGGATCTAAAATGTTCTGGTCAGCAACATACTGACGCAGCTCTGGTGAACAGGCTTCAGAAAAATGCTCAAAAAACAAAAACGTGGGACAATTCAACAAACGTTTTCACTTTGTAACCATCAATCCACCCCATCATGTTCATATGTGTAGCACTCACCCAGTCAATCCAAGACACAGTCTCTCTTTTCTCATATTCCCTGAACCTTTTAAGGTACTGGGTAGGTGTCTTGGAAGACTTGGCAATCAAAGCAGATTTCATGCACTCATAGTGACCCCTTTCTTCTTCACTCAGTTTCAGAATACAGTCATACCCAGTCTGAGGCACTCTGCTTAACAAACACTTAGCCCGATCGCTTTTGTCAAAATCATGGATTCCACAAGCCATCTCAAATGCTTCAATCCATTGGAGGATATCAGAACCCCCACATAAACACCAACCAAATCTTTCATAAACATGGTGGCACGGGACCTGACACTCTCAACTGGTTTGGCTAAAGTCTCCACTCTTGCTTTCTCTAGCTGGATTCTCTGACATTCAGTGTCCTTGTTTTTAAGTTCAAGATCCCTATCTTTGTGTATCACTTGCTGTGCCAACTTCTCCTTCTTAAGTTCAGCTTCAGTTTCCAACTTTTTATATTCAAAGGCCAATTTCATCCTTAATTAATCAAGTTCCAAGGGATTCCCTGAAGAAACACTGCTGGGTTTCGGAATAGACGCAGTAGGAGTGGTGGCACTTCCAGAAACAGATTCAGTAACAACCCCAGGGTCAGGGTCCTCAATGGTTGCATCCCCCCATTCATTAAGAGCTTCACAATCAGTCTGTTAGTCCACCAGGGCAGCTATCAGCTCAGCCCTAGACTTATCTTCAAAGTCTAACTCCGTGGCTTCACAAGCACTCTCGAGAGCCTATAAGCTCATTCTAGTCAATTTACCATTTGCAAAAGATTCCATTGCTTGTAATGTAGTTATCTAGTACACAACTAAACCTCAGTTTAACAAAGTGTGGATATTTTGTAAGTGGCAAGGTTACACACTGATTCTTAAAACCATAAGCATCCCACTGCTGCCAATAGTGTAAAGACTGGAGGGGGTATCTGTATTCCTGCTCTCTATATGGCAGAGTAGGAGCACAGAGCACTCCAGCCAAGATTCTCCATTTGGTAACGTTGGACGAGCAATCAAGGCTTAAGCTCTCGAGGTGATGCAGGTTGGTTAAGTACAGTGTAGTCCCCAAGCACCCATAAAGGAATGTCCACACACTGTTAGTGAAAACACAGTTCTTTATATAACTAAGGCTTTGATTATGTACACATACAATAACACACTTTGTGCTCAGGCAATTCTATAATGATAAATATATACAGTCTCTATGTGGTACCACAATCACTCCTTTGATTCCATTAACATGCATCAACTGTAGACTGTTTCAAATGGCATTCAAATCAATTAATAAGGTTAACCACCAATAGACATAGGAGGAAAACAAGGGGTTAAACAATTGGCAGAATACTGGGCCCCTATCACCAGGCACAGTTCTGTGTGAGGATCCCCCCACCTGGGCAACCTGTAAATAAAGATATACTGACAAGCCCAGTCCATATATTGCTTAGCAGTGTTTTATTTCCTTCTACAAATGTTCTACTACCCCAATGTACCTGGTTTGGTAAAGTTTGACGACGGGTCGTCGACTGATCCTTTTTAAGTGAACTCCCTTTAAGGCAGGCGGCACGGATCGTCGAGATTCCACGAAGAAAACGGTTAAAGTTGTAGAGGCAGCAACCTCAGTCCTTGCGGTGCTCGTCGATGATCAGTTGTGGATGTCCTGCAAAGATGAGGCATGCAGTGCACCTTGGCGATGATAGTTTGTTGCCGCAAAGAGTCAATGAAGAATGTAGGCCCAGCAAGGGCATCAGCGTTTGGCGTTGGCAATCGGGACTCACCACGGCTGGCTTTTGGATCTTCGTAAGCATCTTTGAGGACTTCCGGTGGCAGGAAACCCACCGGCAGATTCTCCTCGGTTCGTCAGCGACTGTGACTTTCTCCGGTGGGACAAAGCGGTCAACGGGGATGAGCAAGGGTGTCCTTGATTCAAATGTCTTAGGCAATGGAGCGCTGCGGTTCCGGTCATCAACGGCAATGGACTTCAATGTCCGGCGCTTAGCTTCAGATTGCTCGGCGGGCCCCGTCTCCGGTCGGCAACCTTTCGAGGACTGACTTCCAGGGAGCCTTGCTGAAGGTTAGCTGGTGCAAGAGGTCTCCCAGCCAGCTCCTCTCTTAGATCGGTTTCTTGAAGTTAGGGCAGCTTTTAGATTGCGTCGAAGGGAAACAGCGTGAACCTTCTTCTTCTGGCTCGGCTTCGAGATCAAGCATCAAGTTTCGACTTCAGCTTTTGAATGATTTCTATCAGTGAGAGAGCCCCCAGATATACTGTTTGGTGTCTCATTCACTCTGCTGGGTGACACTCAGGCCACCAACCATTCAGAAGGGCATTCATGCAGGCAGGCAGCCAATCAGACTCACAGTGCATTCAGGCAATTCTTCGTCATCCAGACACTCACAATAAGGAATGTGGATTGGGACAAGCACCCAGCCATTAAGCACACCACACTGCATTAATACCAGTTTTGGGCAGGGCTGTCTCAGTCTTTGTGTCACATACCAGAAACCAGACACCCATAACAGGAAATGTATATTGGTCACACACTCCATTCACCCAGGTCCCACCCCAATGGCGTACCCACAACATACAGTCACTGGGAAGGCTCCAGTCAGTCTGGCCTGGTCTTTCCCATAATACAATCTATGGAACTTCCACCCAACAGCCAGTCAGGGGAATGGACAGAGTTAGGGCTTCCCAGGACTTTGGGAAAACAAGGTAACATGCAATAGAAAGCAAGAGGCCAGAGGGGCCATCTTGTCTCCTATCAGGAATCAACTGATTGCAATGGCAGTGCCTGGGTACCCTAAAATAGAGGATACTCAGAGCACCTGTCAAATTCAGCATGGAGCTGCCACCAGCCCGTACACTGCTCCGTGGGCCACACAGAGGTGCCCAAAAACATACACTAGGGGTACAGGGTTGTACCCCCACCCATAGGTGCCAAAAGGGTATCCCAAGGGGCTGTTCACCACGACCAAAAAGTGGAAAAGCTGCACTTCCAGGAGTCCCACATGGACTCCTGTGCAGAAAATAACACAGAACACACATGATAAAAAAGACTACAGGACAAGGACATGGGGGCCGTGTCCCTCCAATGCATTTCCAGCATCACAGACACCTTCTGGTTTCTCACACCCATTTGTATCAAAAACCAAAGACTTTTGATTGTGCGATGAGTTTTGCTTAAACCGTTGCAGGACCACTTAGATTCACACCCATTCGTATTCTTTATCTTTTACTTTCATTTCTGCCACTTTTTGGCTGAATATCTTACAGAGACCTTCGATTGAGCACACTTGCTGTGGCAGACCACTCTGTCACAAATATTGTATCTTCTTTGCTACAGTTCAAACATCCATCAGCCGTTAGGCCGTCCTTGCATCTTTCTTCACATGCGTTTAAACAATCTTTATCCTTGCTCTTTGTATACAATTTTGCCACTTGTAACCTTGACTTCAAAACATACCGGTCTTGCATTGGTTTACCCAACTCACCGGCTGTGTTGATCTTTCTTTGATCTTGGAGCCAAGGACGGTACCACAGCGGCTGATGCTTCTCTCCTACTTGATCAGCCGTGCAGAAGGGCCACGGGTATCTCTGACACACAATACAGGATTCTTTCCTCTGGTGTCCTGGCCTTATGCTCTGAAATCCAAAGCTGTCTAGAAAGTAACGTCTTTATGCTGGAAAGGTCAAGGGTATCTCCCTCCTTGTGCACCCTTCATGGTTTGCCATCTTTCTTCCCTCGTCCAGCTGCCGTCTCGAAACTCTTGTTCCTTCGTGCTCTTTGCCTCACTCAGAGTGTGCTCTCGTGCTTCACCTTCTTTCCATTAGGGGCAGTTCAATGGAATGAATGGTGTGAATAATTACCATTAATAACCTGACCATAGCAGTGGGACATGTCAGGTGCACGGCTCGGGAGTGAGTCCGTTTTCTCCCAGAGCGGGCTGTCTGTGTGGAAGTGTTTGTGCAGGTAAAGGGGGTAAGGGAGAGCGAGAGAAGTAAAGTTTCCATATATCCTAGTGGGTAGGATGGGGTAAAGGTGTTGCAGGGAAGAAAGGGATACTGCGTCTCCTCATCAGGGGTCGCACTCCCCAAAGACCCCTCACCCAAGTGATCCTCCTGCACTGGCTCAACCCCAGGAACTGGATCCAAAAGAGATGGCCAGGTCCTGGTCACCTGGATGATAGATCCCTGAGGACTAGCGGGTGAGACACCTTCCGGTTTCTCACATACCCTTCCCCTATGCAAGGTGGATCAACTTGGTCCTTTCCAAAGGCCTCCCATTTTAGGACCTTGCAGAGAGCAACGGATAGATATTCTTTTCCTCCATTCCGGTAGAGGCGGGGTGTTTGTATTTGTCACCCAAATGTATCCTATAAACTGGGATCTAGGTAGTGATTTTGTTATTAGGTATTCTTGATGCTTTGGTGTTGGCTATTGACGAATGATAGATTCATGAGATTCTGTTTCTGTCCACTCCCACACTGGAGAGATTTGGGGGTAACACTCACATTGCCAACAATCTTGTGGTATAAATTCCCTGTGGGGTTTTGGCAGTTCTTGTAAGAGAGTGGAGAATGCAGGAAAGTCCCTTCCCACAATGACTTCTTCTGAGAGCCCAGGAATAATGGCCGATGACACCAGCTGTGATTCTCACCTAATGTTAATGTACACGGGTATCTTGGGATAGACCTCGTTATCTCCATGTACATGTCATCTCCATGTACACATGTAACTCTAACTAGAGTCGCATTCTTTAGGTCTGTTGTTGTAACCAAATCGGCCCTTATGGCAGTCTGTTTGCTGCCTGAATCAATTAGCACATTTACGGGTCTACCATTTACCAGAGCTTTTTCATATGTAAAGTCAGTTGAAGACTGGCATAGACATATGCTGAAGGTTTCTAAATCTGCCTCTGTTTCTTCCCACTTGTCCCCTTTCAGGCACCCTATTTTTATAGGTCTTCTTTTAGATTTTTAGGGTAATGTCAGGCAGATAGCCAGTTTCTTTTCATGAAGAACAAGTAGGAGGTTACGTTTAATTGTTTTAAGTTCCCCTGTCCTGCTTTCCTCTCTACCCTTCGGGCATGTTCTTCTGACTTGTATTCTCTCTTTCGGGATCCAATCTTTGGGTTCAGAGCGCCCTCCCCCACTATCTATTACCTGGGATGGGGAGCAGTAAGTGGGGTTGTGATCCATCCGCTCCTTGCTTCTGTGTACAGAGTGAAAGTGTTTTATTGCATCTGAGTGGTTCTGGGAAGTTTCAGCAGCCATGACTAGGGTAGGTCGGTTTAGCCGCAACACTGCTTTCTGTAAGAAAGGAGGCAAAGAATTGGTAAATTGTTCCAGAATGATCATGTCTACCAATTCTTCCATGGTTTTGTGATTAATCCAAAGGTATACTGTGTTCTTAATTTGTTCCCCCAATTTGAGAGGGGTTTCACTGTGGTTGAAAGTCCCTTAATTTCTGTCGTTAGAAATTACAGGTTTGGCCTACCCTTTTAAGAAGTCCATCTTTTATGCATATAAAGGTAGCCCCCTGGGCAAGATTAAGTGGCTCTTAGGTGGTCTGTAGTTCGCCATACAATAGGGGCCCCACATTTTAAAATAATTAGCTACTCTTCCCATCCCGATTTTTCAGCTAATCGCTCGAAATTCCTTGGGTCTTCACCTTCCTGATAAGGTTGTAGCATCCCTTGAGGTAGCAGGGGTCTCGCCTGTAACTCGACTAAGTTTGTTACATTTTATTGAAGACTGGTTTTGGCCTGAATGTGATGGGTGGCCAATTGGGCCATGATAGCTTCAAGTTTGTCCATGTCTACCGGGGGAGTAAGGGTTACCTCCATAATACTTTGAGTCGGAAAAGAAAAGGGTCTCAACTTCTTCGGAGAGAGGTTCAAAGTCATCTGACTTCTCCGAGCTTGATCCTGATGGAGGGGAAGATCTGGGTATGTTGACCTCTAAACTAGATGGATCAGGAACGAGACCTAGCCTGGTACCAAAAAGGAATGGTTTGGGAAAAGGCGGATTCAGGTTCAGGGCGCTAGGTCTAATGAAGACGTGTGAGGGTCTTATTCTTTAAAATATGCAATCCCATTGTTGAATATTATAGTGGGAAAGATTGAAAAACAAATCTTGTTGGCCAATCGGGACTTGAAGCTGGGAAAACAGAGTGGGTATTCTATCAAACTAAAGGAGTTCAATAATCCTATTTTCTCCTTCTGGTGGTATGACGATTGCCAGCATGGATTTCCAATTGTTGTCAACTGAATCACATGCCACCCCTGACACCACATGTAAGGAAGGCATGGTATTAAACAGTGAAGTTAGACACAAGTGATCGCAGTTCAAGGGTGGTTATTGAACTTCAATGGGTTGGTTTAACACCTATCTAATCCTAAATCTAAGGAGGGGAGCAAGCTATGACCATCAAATAATATAAATTCAGTCCTAGTGGAGTCTGTCAAAATAAAAGGGTCTATACTAATAAACCTATATCCAATCCTCCTTACTTCTAAATACAAAATGTGTGGGACATCAATGTAGGCAAAAGAAAAGTGTTCAAGAATTGATATGTCAGGATAGTTGAGCAGTTTATAACCGCAATGTGTTCCATATACAAAGATTAATGGAAGAAGGAAATATATTGACAACAGCTACTATATGACATTTTTTGTCTGCCTAACTAATGTCAAAAAGGGAAGGACAGTGCCATGGGAAGAATTTTGTCAAATCTTTCCCTGCTCGGGTTTATCCCTTACGCAGCCAAGTCAATCATTATCGGACTATCGCCACTAGAAAACATACCATGCCCAAACCACATTCTGCACAAGCATCTCTTGAATCTATTCTTGACACGGCCAACATAGGCTCTGGCAAACTCATATTGAGTGCAGATGGAGTGGCTAGCCCCACGGCACCACAGAGGTCTGGCCCTGAGCACTCTCCTAACAGCCATAGAGAACTGTTTATAAAGGAAGGTTTTTATAGTGTCAAGCTAACACGATCTGTGGACAGATTGCCACGGGATCAAGAAAAAATTACTATTATTTTCCCAGTTATATCTGTGACAAGACGTGAATGCCTGCCAGTAGTGGCTAGCGCACCCAATTTCTTGGCAAATATTGACAATAACAATTCTTTGCTAAATATGTGCCTGAACCTAAGACGTGCTTCCCTAGCAGGAAAGGCTCTGACCACTGAGAAACAGGCATTACCATTTCCCACAAACGTGTCAGCTATGCCCAATCTCGAACACATAGTGAATACACATTTGCTGGATGTTGAAGATTCTAGTCTGGACATCTCTGGAAATACTACTCGGGAGGAAGCCAATTTGAACGATTCCAATTGTATGCCTAGCTTGAACACCATTGCAGTCACAATGGATGCGATTTTGTGGCCTGGGTTCCACGCTGGCCAATGGAGAGCAATTAAGAGTATTCTGGCTAAGGAAGTGGATGTGATTCTGAAAAGCAGTGTGGCGGAAAGGGGCGTGACTGGTGTAAGTGTAGAGACTGATGGTGAGGAACATTTGGGTGAAGAGATATTGATTGATCCAAGCATGCTAAATATTCCTCTTTCAATGTCTGATCACTCAATGTCACCTATCGATACAAACCAAGGCAGGGATGGTCAAGACCTTGTCGAGTATTGAGCCTCCCCTAGTTAGTAGTCAACCCAAAACATTCTGGAAATGCAGAAAGCAAAAAATAAAGGTAAGCCTCAGTTGTTTCACAAACAATTCTCTGAAAAACCTCCCCAATAATGCATCTGCACTGGGAACAATTTCTAACGCTAACAAGATTGTAACATCCACAAACTGTATGAGAGTCACCTCGCTGAAAACGACAAATACTTTCAAACAGCCTCTGTGCCAGTGTGGCACCCTAGATAAATGGCTGCAATTCCCTGAGGAGGGATCCCTGCCTCTACTGGAAATTAAGGGCACAACCTTATCCAGACAGAAAGATAAAGGACAAACAACGAAGGTGCAGCAGACAAAAATTGATATGGGCACACAATGTGTGGCAAATATCGACTGGGAACTTTCACAGATTGCGGCAACATAATTGGACCAGAGGGTAGAGCTGAAGTCTCGGCCCGAAGACAGGATGGACCATGGATACACCCACACAATGCTGACAACCGGTGATCATGCCGGCTCTCTACAACCAACCCATAAGGACGGTCATCATTAGTGGTCTAACTCACATAATCCTCAGTATGGCAAATTATCTAAAATCACATAATTCTATCTAATCTAGCGACAGTCCATTCTTAAATAGAGGAAATGTGATGCTATTGTTTAAGCGAATTGAAGAGTTGTCAATCATGACTTCACAAGACATTGAAAAGGTAGAATTGGCCATTTTCAAAGTCAATTTAATTGGGTGGTGATCAAGCTGGTTAGTAGTGTGGTTGTTCAAAGACTCATGACATTTGCCAACACATTTTACACCATGGGCTATTGCATGCAACTTTACCACAGCCTTTTGAATGAAGAACGATTTGGGTCCCTAATGTATACCATGGAGGGCAAAGCATCCACTAAAGCGTATAGGATAAAAAAGGGGAGGGGTAATCCAGGCCACCAAATTAAAGTGGCTCAGCCAACTCAATTTAACAAGATTGCAGCACCATCTTTAGAAGAACCACTTTATTGACCTTCGGTCCACATTAAACTGGGCCCTGTCCTATCCTGGAATACGAGGGGATTTAGGTTGTTCACTTCAAACACTGCAGAATTCGCCACCTCGACTGAAATCTTTTTGCTGCAGGAGATGTGGCTAACAATCCCTTTTTCGCTGGATGGCTAGCAAATATTTCTACAACCAGCTATCAGGGCCCGGATTGGGAGGCGTAAGGGTGGATTATGCATAGGTCTCTGATAAAGTTATGGAGCAGTTGGTTATTACTCGGGTGTAGCCTGTGACTATGGTTTAGCAGTGGAAACCAATAATTTCCTTGACAGCAACACTAACACTGTAATACTGAACGTGTACGATCCACCTGATGGAACACACACTGATTCGTTGTTGAAATGGGTGACAGAATTACTGTCCCTCTGGCAGTTAAAGAACCTGAAATGATTTATAATGTTAGATGGTGACTTCAATGCCCACTGCACTAACTTAGAAAGAGATGACATTACTAAAGAACAATGGATGTTGCTCACAGATCACTCAAGTATTCATTTAGAAGGGTTGTAGATGGTTTGAAGCATTATTAGAATTTAATTTGGTGCCTTTCCTACCTAGTAAGAGCGAATCACTCCTGGAGGTGGTCACATGGACGAACGGGATTGGTGTCTCATGGCTAGATTGTATGTTTGTTACTGATATCCTACATTGTAAAAAAAATGGGAGGTATGAAATTCCATTTACACCACTTAGCGATCGTGCATTGTTGAAGGTCTTATTTCAAGTGTAGTCCCAGAAGAATAGGAAGGTGGACATGGGTAAAGTGTCAGTTACTGCTCAGGGTAATAGAATCGTATTGTCAGAGGCCAACCTAAAAAGGGCTAATGAATATATAGGGAGGATAGTTTTCACCCAAAAAGAACTAATAAATCGCTGTAATGATGATTTGGGTGAACAATTTTCCCTAATTAAGCCCTGCCTCCACATGGCAGGGAAGATAGCTGTACAAGGCAAGGATAATCTTCCAGTTTTCGACTACAAGATTCACAATGAAAAGTGCCAGCTACATAAGAAAGTAAAAGTCATTAAGAAAAATAAGAATTTGAACTATTTAGAACAAAAAGCCAAGATTGGTACAGAGTATTCCAAATACAAGAACTGATTACAAAACCAGTCATGACTCAGCCAATTGGAAAACGCTATATGACCTGACACATACGCATAAATCACGAAAATGTTGTTACCTTTCTTTTTTGGCAGCAACGGCACCAAATTAAATCTGTGCCATATCAGAAATCGAATGGAAGGCACATGTTAATGGGCTTTACTGGGATCAATCTAACGTGAAATGTAAATCTTCCTTTGAATATCTGGGAGGCCTAGTACAGAATGTTGAACCCATTGACATCTTAAATCTCTTGGTAAGACCAAAACCATCCACGGCCCCGGAACCGGACGGGTTATTCAACGCTGTACTGAAGTGTAATCATCAGTTTTGGGTCAGAGTGCTGTACCAACTTTATACTAAAATATGTCCCCTGGGAGTGATTTGCAGGACGTGGTATAATTCAATATTGGTACCCATACATAAACGTGGTTCACAAACCAACCCTAATCAGTACAGGTTGTAAGCTATGTTAGATGCTAGTAGCAACTTTTTAACAACAGTACTATTAGATATGCTGAATAAGTGGTGCAAAGATAAACAACCTTTCCAGCTAGGATTTAGGAAAGGATATTCTACTTTCCAGACCATATGGTCCCTGTGTCTGTTGGCCACTGATGTGTTAAGTGGGACAGATGGTGACCTTTTTCTATGCTTTGTTGATTATACGCCAGCATTTGACTGTGTCGACTGCCTATGGACAGATCTGGAAAGATGGGGTATAGATAAACATCTGCTATACTTCATAAAGGCCCTATAAACCGATACTACTGTTACCATCCACCTCTCACAAGAGGGCGATATTGCCTCCTCCATGCCTACCAATAGAGGATTGAAGCAGGAGTGTGTTCCTGCGCGCGTGCCATTCAACCTCTGTGTGGTTGACATGGGGGAGCATTTCAGTTTGAAGTGGACCTTTCCGCCACACATGGTTGGGGCAGCAGTGCTGTGGATTACCAATGCGGATGACACAGACTTACTGGACCGCACCCACCTTGGTCTACAAAGAGTGTTTGCCAACTTGGCTCAGTTTGCGGAAGTAAATGCGTGAAGATAAACTATGCAAAGACCAAGGTTATGCATATCCATGGTAAAGGGAAGCGCACTACGAGGTTTAACTGGTATATAAGTGGTATTAAATTAGAACTGGTTAAAACCTATGTGTACCTCTGTTTACGGTTCTAAAGTGCACCATCCTCGTCACTATATTACACCCATATTAAAACTAAAGCGATGTGACGATGGCTGGTATTGAGGGGTTTGATTAAGGGAGTGGGAGGATATTCTGTTGAGGGATTACTGGAAGTGTTTACTAAGACTATTGTCCCTTGTATTTTATATAGGTTAGAAACTATTCCAGAAAAGCATGTGGGTTGGTTAGATACATTAGAAGGGAAAATCCTTAGATCTCTACTGTGATTACCGTCAATAGTTTCTATAGCTGCCACGAGAATGGAACTGAGTATTACTTCCTTAAAAACTATTAGAAAATTGTCTTGCAGTAAGTTATTCTTAACAATAAAATCAAGCAACCAAAACAGCTGAACTACCGGACATTTTTTGATGACTAAGACTCTGTAAATTATTGTAGGGGTAATAATGCATATATTGACCTGGTAGAGTCTGTACAATCTCATTTGCACAACATTTGATTGCCGTTGGGAAAGGCAGCTGATATAGGTTATTACCTACACAAACCCAAGCACAAGACACTGGAATGGGACATAATGAGGTCTATTGGGATACTTGAGAAAGGACGACACTCTGAGGAGTATGTCTAAAAAAGTTCAGAATATTTTAAGCCTTGCACATATTTGATTAAAGCATGTACATATACATTAAGACGTTTTATTACGTATCTGCGACTAAACGTTTTGCCTGTTATGGATTATATTGGTACGTGGCAGAATATTCCTCACGAAAGAAGATTATGTTGTATGTGTGCCAAGTCTATAGAAACAAGTGGACACATCCTGTCATGTGAAAAGGCAACATATTTCTATTATAAGGGTTACAAGCGTTTTGCACATCGTCAAATATTATTGTAACGGACCCGTTTTGGTCCAAGATCCTGGCAGCAGAATCTCTTGTAATTACTGTAGCAGCTATGCACGTATGGGAAAGCATTCAAGGTATATTATTAGAAAGGAGGCATTGAATCGACTCAAATCGCTCAAAACCTATCTGGGGGGTATAGACACCTATGACCTAAATAGACAAGCCTGTTGACTACTGGTACTAATGGACAAAGTGTAATGAACGGGAAAGGAAGTTCTATACATTAATTTTAACAAATGTATTGTCTAAGGTATTTAATAGAACGGTAAAGATTTAATTGATAGTGTAGGAATTGTTGCATGATTTTATATGTACAGTAATTTGTTGAAATTTAGTGTTTTCTAGTTTTTGTTTATCACCTTGTGTATTTCGTATTGTGATTTGTATGCAAAAGGCTTAATTATATTGGCCATAATGCATTCATACAAAATGAAAAAATAAATAGCCAAGAGATTTCAAGGAACTGTGGGCCTAATTCACAGAAGTGTTTTCTAATGGCAAAACACCATTGGCAAATGTTCTGTGAATTGGGCCCTGTATGTTATAAGGAGATACACATTGGCAGGGGCCAGGAGAACCTGAAAAAGTATAACAAGTGCATGGTGGCCAAACAAGCCACAGTAGGAAATACAGCAAAATGTCACCCTCAGAATTCCGACTCCCGAAATTCCGACCTTTTTGTTTTACGACCCCCCTTACACCATATATATATGTGTGGGGTTATGGGATATAATAGAAGTATGGAGCGGTGCGCAGGGTCTCCCCCCCGCATATAATAATAATAATTTAGCATTTATATAGCACTACAAACCCTCGGGCATCTGAGCGCTGCTTATTATTACCCATGGTGTGTGGTGTTCATTTATCGACCTCGCAATGATGAAAGGCTGAGTTTGGCCCAGCCGAGATTCGAACCTGCTCCCGGGACTATGTTATTTTGAAAATCTGAAAGATTTTAACTATTGGGAAAGGGAACCACTGTGCCTTATGAACTATTATGAACTTGGGGAAGAGGACGCTGATTACAAGCTTAGAGCTGGAAGAAGATCTGAACTTATTTTGAACACTACTCATTTTGATGCTGATATGCCTACACATTGAATACAGTGTGAGAAACCTGAGGGTATTCTCACTCCTACTCCCCTTGGATGTTCTGCGCGGGTGGCCAGGGAAAGGGCATCCCACTTGGACAGAGACCTTAGGGGTGGAGAAGCGAGGGAGGATCCCCTGGGTGGAGGGTCCTTGGGGATTGGGAGTGAGATATAGTCAGGCAAGACGTGGTGCTCAACATTTCCCTTCCAGGAAGAACCCTCTATTCCAAGGGCCATCATGGGATATTGTTATCCATGTCCCATTGACCAAGAAAAGGATATTCGATACCACCAGTCCAGACGTACCAGAAAAAGAGCAAAAAGGGTTAAATGTAAGATGGGTGAGACATGGTATCCCCATTTTCTTATTGACGACCAGCGTAGCCCTCCCTCAACCTTGATTGGCTATTATAAGCCAGCTCCCCTCATTTTCCCACATGTAATCCTTGACAGCACTGGGACAAAGAAGAAACAACTAAGAGTAATGAAGAGTACACTCTTTCACCACTCTTGTACTGGTACGAGAAAGATGCCTGCTAGGAGCTTTGAGGGTCAGGCAGGTCCCTTGGATTGTGGTCAGGCAGGGCTAATCAAACATCCACACCTGCAGCCTGTCAAGGGGCTGCAGGTGTATAAAAGAAGACCAGCCCAGCAAGGAAGAGAGCAACAGGGAGAACAGCAGGAGACCATTGTGAGGAGGAAGCTGTGGTGGGACCGGAGAACGAGCCAGGATGCCAGCAGTTATCCCAGAGGACTTGTGGGACCCAATGTGAGTGGGTTGTGTACTTCCCACAAGCCTGGGAGCCTGCGTAAACCAGTGCGAGTAGCAGGAGCTGCTGTGAAGCCCAGAGGATGCGGTTTGCGCCCAGGAAAGTGCTGGAGTGTGGACGGAAACACACGGCAAGTGAGTGGGGCTCCCACCAGTGGATTTCCCGGCTCCGGAGGGCAAGAGGAAGTCACGGGAACCACCGGGGAGAATAATAGAAGGCTGGTGAGTGTCAGAAGGGTGCTCAAGCACCGGGGTGCTCCCATAGGACCGCTAGTGAGTAACGGTCCATAAAAGAAAGCCAATAAATATATATTCCGAACTAAACGGAAATTTAACATTTAATCAAACAAATGCATATTGAATACAGAACTATATGAAAACTTAACATTGAAACAAATAAGTGCCTATGGAATACTGAACATAATTAAGCAACATAAGTGCCTATTGAACACCGAACTAAAAGTGAACAATAATGAATATATGTTGCACAACGATTTAACTCAAACCTTTAAGTCAAGTACATTAAAGGCTGAAGGAAGACAAACATTGAACTTTTATGTGTGGCAAGGCCAAGATTTGGGATGAGGCGTGTGACACGTGATGGCAGAGCCACAAGTATATCAAGGTGAAGCCAGAGGAGTGCAAGATTACACACTAGGCCAAGAGGCCAATAAAAGGAACTAAGTAAAGGGGACTTGGTGCACAGGAGCAAGTGCCAGGGAACCTATGTGGGCTGGGGAGACCAGGGATCCTGGATGCCAGACCAGTGGTGGGTGGACCGTGTGGTCTGACAACTGCGTCTAGATGAGAGATCCCTGAATGGTGAAAGATAAGGACACTGTGACAGTGTGAGAAACTAGGTGTCTCACCCGGTAGTCCATGCAGATCTCTCTCTCTCTCTCTCTCTCTCTCTCTCTATCTATCTCTCTCTCTCTCTCTCTGTGCTAGGGCACGACCATCGCCTTTGAATCCAGATTCGGGGGGTGGACCAGTGCGGGAGGATCACCAGGGTGAGGGGTCTTCGGGGAGTGGGAGACCGGATGGCGAGATGCGGTATCCTTCTTCCTGTAACACCTTTACCCCCATCCTACCAGGTAGGATATGTGGGAACTTTACCCCCCTTTCCCTTCTCGAACACTTTTACACGGACAGCCCGCTCTGGGAGAAAACAGACTCCCACCTGAGCAGTGTACCTGACATGTCCCGCTACTATTGCCAGGCGAAGTCAGTCCACAGATTCTTGCTTGTACCGGTAGCCAGTGTGCATCTCTTCCGTGTTGGGAGATGTGTTCTCTTCTGTTAATACCTAGGGCAGCGCTAAGGGCTTTGTTTTGCAGAAGTTGTAGTTTGGTTATTTTTTTTTAGGTGCCTAGCAGTAAAATATTGCAATAGTCTAACTTTGTGAGGATTAGGGCTCTGGCGAGTGTCAGGCAGTTTTCGGTGGAGAGGAAGGGGTTGCTTAAGGTAATGAGTTTGGCTGTGTATGCAGTGGAGGCAGCAAGAGCGCTAATATGATTTGTCATAGAGAGTTTAAGAGTCGATGTGGACTCCTAAGGTTTTGACTTTGTGATATGGTAATAGGGGTGCCATCTATCAAGATGGAGGTATAGTCAGACGGGAGTTTACTGAGCTTGGCTGGGGAGCCGATTATGAGGATCTCCTTTTTTTCTCCGTTTAGGCAGAGACTATTGTTCGCCATCCAATTTTGGATGAGGGAGTAGATTTTGTTGATACAGGCAGTGTCCTGTTCTAGATTACTTAAGATGGGGATAAGTATTTGCGTATCGTCAGCAAAGTTTGTATAAATTACTCCCATGGCGTCTAGTGCCGCAAAGAGTAGCTTTGTATATGCATTGTAGAGCGTTGGGGAGAGGCAGGACCCTTGTGATACTCCCAGAGGTATTGGGATGAGATCGACTGCTTCTTCTCCTAGGGCAATTCTTGTTGTACGGTCTGAGAGGAAGGATTTTATCCAGGTTGTGGCTTTCTTTGAGAAGTGGAAGTTGGTGGAGAGGGTGCTGCATAATTTGTCATGGTCGACTAAATCAAACGCAGCGGAGAGATCTAGTAATAATAGGGTACCCAGTTTGCCAGAGTTCCTAATAGAGTCCATCTGTTTTTTTAAATCAAGGAGGGCAGTCTCTGTGCTGTGGCTGGGCCGGAATCCCGATTGTCTGTCCCCTAATAGGTGGTACTGTTCTAGGGGGGGTTTGTACTTGGGAGTAGGCTATTTTATCAATGATTTTAAGGAGGAAGGGTACAGTTGTTATGGGCCTATAGTTTGTTGGGTTGGTGGGGCTAGTGTGGGTTTTTTGAGTAGAGGTGTGACCCATGCTGATTTAATGGATGCTGGTATTGTGCTAGATTTGAAGGATTCGTTAATAAAGTTGGTGATGATGGGTGCTAATGTCGCGGCACAGTCTTTGACTACTTTAGCAGGGAAGTTGTCGCCTTTGCAATTTGATGGCTTGAGGGAGACTATAGTTTTGAGGACCTGGTCATTGGTGACTTGTTTAAAGTGGAATTCAGGTATATCAGATTTAAAGGTGGCGTCAGGTAGATGGGATGGGGTAGTGGTAGGAATGAGGAGCTTTTTTTGTGAAGCTATTTTGTTTTGGAGTGTGTTCACTTTGGAGGATAGTGCATCTTGTATGGTGGTACACCATGCTTTGCTGATGGTAATGGGGCTGATGGGTTGGATAGGGGATTCAAGTTCTTTAATAATGGTGCATAATTATTTTGTGTTAGAGGCTGCATTGGCTATCCGATTATTAAGTGAGTCTGCTTTGTGGGTGAGTATGTTGCGTTTGTAAGTTTTGGACAGTTGTTGTCGTTTGATTTGGAGTTGTGGGGAGTGTTTTTTCTGATTAAGTGTTCTAGAGCTCTTTTTTCCCTTCTGAGTTTGTTAAGCTCTTCATTGAACCAGGATGAGCTATGTTTGGGTTTGGGTATTTTAGTTTTTAGCGGGGCTACTTGGTCTATTGCGGCTTTTTAGGCATTGGTGGTAGTGTTCTGAGATGTTTTCAATATTGGTGAGGTCTAGCGGTTTGGAGTTAAGTAGGTTGGTGAGCAAAAGGTTGAGGTTTTCAGGGGTGAATTTACGTGCGTTCCTGATTTGGATAGGTGCTTGGTTAGGAGTTTTAGTTATTAGGTCTGAATTTAGGTTTATGCTGAAGTGAATTAGGTGGTGGTCAGTCCATAGCATCTTGTGGATGTCTACTATGTTTACTGTGGTGTTAAGGGTTGAGTATTCAGTCGAGGATTCTGCTTTTGGAGTGGGTGGGTGCGTTCACTATTTGAGTGAATTGCATCTCGCAGAAGGCCTTGTGGCATGCTGTTGCTTTGTTGTCTCGAGGTTCATTGAAACCTAGTTTGAGGTCTCCTAGGAGTATATATTTGGTTTTAGGTTTGAGCGTAGGTGTAATTGATAGAGGTAAGTCTATATATGGTTTGTACCACAGATCCAGGGTTTTTTCTTTGGTACCAATTTACAAGGTTTCCATGCGCCTGGTTATTGTTCCAATTAGAGATGGTGTTGCAGGTTGTGTGGAGCAAGAAAAAATCCAACCCATAAGTATCCCTACACCACATTTGAGGACTAGATCCAAATTCACACCGCAATTTGGCCAAGACAACATGATTGATGCGTTTCATAAAGTTTTCCAAATGGACATTAATAATCTTTTTGAAAGGAGGAGCAAATCCAGAAATAGATTTAAGACCAAAAATAACAATCTAACTGTAAAGGAGGCAAAATCCCTGAAAAATCTACAAATGGACCAGTCCATAGTTATCAAGGAAGCCGACAAAGGGGGAAAAAATGATCATTATGGATCGTGCAGATATATACAGATGGCCGAAAATCACCTCACAACCCCCCTTTGTTATGAGGAACTTCGGACAAATCCAACCGTAGAAATCAAAAATCAGATACTGGAGCAAATCAAGATTTGGGAAAGGAAAGGCCTAATTACTGATAAAGAACAAGCTTATTTAACTGTCTCGCACCCTGTGGTCCCAACCATTTACTTTCTACCCAAGGTGCATAAAGCACTTAGTAAAATTCCGGAGGGGAGGAGACCAATTGTCAGCGGTATTGGTTGGGCCACAGAGAGAATTAGTGAGTTCATTGAATAATATACTAAGCCCCGTGTACCAGATACTAGAGCTTTTTGTAAAGATTCTACCGATGTCATTAAGAAACTTCAATCTATCCATTGGAAAGATACATACAAACTGGTTACATGGGATGTCCGAGCCCTGTACACCTTGATTAAGCACGAGGCAGCCATTGAAACCATAGACTATACTTTTCGTGGGCAAACTGCTTCACACTACCACTACGTGACCATGCTGAAAGAAATGCTCACAACGTCTTTGGATAACAACATTTTTCTTTTCGACAAAAGATACTTCAAGCAGAAACAGGGAGTAGCTATGGCCGTTAAATACGCACCAGCCTTAGCCAATCTATTTATGAGTAAATTTGAGGACAAATATGTTTACACGGATCCAAATGCAACAGACAAAATTGTGATGTGGACCAGATTTATTGATGACATTTTACTTATCTGGAATGGGAATGACCAAGACCTACTTGAATTCAGAGATCGTCTAAACAACAATACATAAGGGATTTTACTCGCAGGACCATCGAGTAACATCAGTCTAGATTTCCTTGATCTTACAATATATGTGATGGATGGCAAACTCGTGACTAAACTTTCCGCAAACCAACAGAGGCCAACTCAACCTTATTTGCAACAAGTTGTCATCTGAAAACAGTGGTAATGAATATACCGAAGGGGGAATTCGTAAGAGCCCGGAGAAATTGTAGTAATACTAGTGACTTTGTTCAGGAATGCGACCTATTGAAACATAGATTTTGTCAAAGAGGCTACAATAAAAAATGTATAAATGTGGCACAAGCAAAAGTTGTTACTATGAATAGGAATATAACCCTATTACCCAAGAACCATAAACGAATGGAGGAACAGAATAAAGTAAACTTCATCACAACGTTCTCTTACGACAATTTTGAAATAAGAACAATACTCAATAAAAATTGGCATCTGCTTAAACTTGACGATCACCTCAAAGACCCCATTGATGATAAACCTACACTAATCTTCAAAAAAGCTAGATCCCTAAAAAACATGCTTAGTCCATCCTTACTCCCTAATTTGCCAACACCTAGACCGGACCTATGGCTACCCAGTCTACCTATTGGATTCAGGAAGTGCGGTTCATGTAGCATGTGCAAATTAGCGCATTCAAATACAGAGATCTTCATGGACTCGAGAGGAACAACTTTTTTGATCAAAGATACTGTTACAGAATACTAGATTCTTAGACTAGGTTCAATGGATCTTTAAGAACCCCCGATTAAATAGGTCTGGAGGTCTTACCTGAGCAGACTGATATGTTCAACGGGAAGCAAATGCTGAACTCAAGAATCTCCCCGACCAACGCGTCAACCTCTCAACCGGTAGGGAAACCCAGAGTGAGAGGTACGCGCCAGTCAGGGAACCCCTCTGGGGAAGAAAACCCTGGTCGAGCGCAGGATCCGAAGATTGGAGTGTGGTTCGCAGGCTGATGACGCCAACTCGATCATGGCGTAGAGTATCGGAAGACTGCTTCTGGAGAGGGAATAAATGAGAAGCGAAGTGATGAATAGCAGAAGTATAGGAAGGGGAATGGGGAAAACAGGAAAGAGACTAATTCCCCTGACCTCTTAACCAGCCGGATTGTAAATACCAGGAGAGAAGCTGAGAATATGAGACACGGAGAGGGCGACTGGAACACAAGTCTGTCAGAAGGAAGTAAAGGTGAGTAAGCCCATAGAATCAAATCCTACAATACCTGAAGAAAGATTCAGAAAGGGACTTGGACGGGAGTATTTATTATTACCCAGAATGCAGTAACTCGAGAACTCAAAGGCAGCGTTTCCGAATGAGACGCAGGATGAATCTGGGGGATTTGTGTCAACAAAGAATGCTGAAAAGAGAATCTGGAAAGTTAAGAGAAGAGGGGTTAGTAATGGTCAGAGGTAAGAGGTTTCTGCTGAAGATTTGAGATTGCCTAGTTGCGAACTCACGGAGCATCTGCTAGTACAGTAGCGACGCGAAGAGCTGGAAGTCTCCGTGTCCTATGAAGAGTCACGTGAGCGGTACGCCGTACCTCTGGCGAACGTGAGAGGACTGGAACGGTGATAGCGGAACCGTTCGTACTGCGATCCACCATCTTGAAGGTACCCTTCCGAATGGAGCCACAGAACCGGCTTCTAGACCAAAGGGACCAGCGCTTCGTGAGTGTAACAGTATGCCCCCTTCTCCTGGGGGGCGACCCTGGCTTCCCAGTATGTAACCTAAAGAAACGTTGGACCAGACGTGGAGCATGAACTCCTGAGGCAGGCTCCCAAGTTCTTTCTGCAGGGGAGTACCCCTTCCAGTCCACCAAGAACTGTAGTTTCCCCCTCCGATAACGGGAGTCACAGATACTGGCGACTTCATATTCTGGGCCAGCATCGGTAGAGATAGGAGGATGAGGGGTACAGTCTGACCGGTGAAATCGGTCCGGTACTGTCAACCGAATCTGGGAGAGGTGAAAAACAGGATGGATCCGGGACCATGACGAGGGCAAATCGAGCTTGACTGCCGCAGAACCGACCATCGATAGGATCTTGAAGGGACCGAAGAACCTAGGGGATAGCTTAGAAGGGACCAAATGTCGGGGAAGAAAGCGAGAAGCCAACCAAACAGTATCTCCCGGGCTTAATGGTGGGACGTCTTGGCGATGTTTATCAGAAGTCCGTTTGGCCCTATCTTGAGCCGTTCGTAAAGAGACATTAGCCAATTTATGTCCTTCTTGTATTTCGGAAATAAGGCCATCCACTCGTGGACAGTTAGAAGGGGATAAAGTGACAGAAGGAACAAAGGACGGATGAAATCCATAAGTACAATGGAAAGGGCTAGTATGAAGGGCTGTATGAAGGGCATTGTTGTATGCAAATTCGGCTAAGGGCAACAAGTCCAACCAATTGTCTTGGGCTGCTGATACGAAACACCGTAGATAGGTCTCCAAGGTTTGGTTAAGGCGTTCCGTCTGTCCGTTCGTCTGTGGGTGATACCCCGAGCTGAGAGCCAGCTTGATTCCCAAGACTTGGCAAACCATTTCCCAAAACTTGGAGGTGTATTGAGGGCCCCTATCGGAGACCACTGTGTCCGGTAGGCCATGTCTGGAGAAGATTTCCGAAAGAAAAATCTTAGACATTTCCCCAGCCCCTCGCAGCTTGTTCAAGGGAGTAAAATGTGCCAACTTCGTAAGATAATCTATGGTGACCAGTATGGCGGTCTTGTTGTGTGAGGGAGGAAGATCTACTATAAAGTCGGTAGAGATCATTTGCCAAGGTTTCTCTGGAATCGGCATCCGGGTGAGCAGCCCCAAAGGTGGGGTCCTGGGATTCTTGGATTGGGAACAAACGATGCAGGCTGTTACATAATCCTGTACATCATTGCGGACTTCTGGCCACCAAAAATATCTTAGCACTAGGTCTAAAGTGCCTTGAACGCCTCGATGCCCAGCGGCCCGAGAGTCGTGACACATTCGTAATACTTCATGCTGCAGCTCTGAAGTAGGGATAAAAACTTGTGATTTGTGAAAAAAAAAGAATCGTTCTGGGTAAGATGATAAGTACTGGCTGTCTTCTTGCAGGCGTCTAGGTTAGAGACCGATGCAGTCCTCAATTCACTTAAGAAGTCGGCGATGACAGCGATGAATCTTGCTTTGGGAAACAATTGTTCAGAGCTGAATTGGGAGACAGGAACGTCCTTACGAGAGAGAGCATCCGCCCTCTGGTTTTGTTTTCCTGGAAGTATGGTAAATTCGATCCGGAATGGAAGGAAGAAATACGCCCAACGTGCTTGTCGACTGTTGGTTGTATATGCATTCTGTAGGACCCTGAGATTTTGATGGTCTGTACGTACCACTACAGGAAAGGGTGAACCAAGTAGCAAGTGTCTCCACTCTTCAAACGCCCTTTTTATCGCCAGCAATTCTTTTTCGAGAACTGAATAGTTTTGTTCCGAGGCACTGAAGGTTTTAGAAAGATATGCAACTGGTCTTTCATCTCCTTGGTCGGTTTGTTGAAGTAAGACCGCGCCTAGAGCATAATGAGATGCATCAGTTTCCACAAAAAACTGTTTATTCTGGTCGGGGGTTATCAAGCAGAATAATATCTGAAAAGTTAGGGATGAATTTCCTGTAAAAATTAGCAAACCCTAAAAAACGTTGAATCTCCTTAACGTTAGAAGGTATAGGCCATTCAACCACTGCGGAGATCTTTTTTGGATCCATAGAAATGCCTTGGGCTGACATCACAAACCCGAGATAGGTTACCTGTCTTTGGTGAAATTTGCATTTAGATGCTTTACAGTAAAGCTGATTTGACTGCAGTCGTTTGAGTACAGTTTTTACATGTATCAGGTGTTCTTCTTGAGAGTGGGAGTATACTAAGATGTCGTCTAAGTAGATGATTACAAAATGGAATAGAATATCTGCGAATAGATGGTCCATGAAACGCTGGAACACGGCAGGTGCGTTCACCAATCCAAAGGGCATGACGTGATACTCAAAATGCCCAAATGGGGTTCGAAATGCTGTCTTCCATTCCTCTCCAGGGGCAATACGGATGAGATGGTAAGCTCCGCGAAGGTCCAGCTTAGTATAAAAGGAAGCTCCTCGAACTGCCTCCAGGATGTCAGGGATTAATGGCATAGGATATTTGTCTGCCACTGTGATCTTGTTAAGACCCCTGTAGTCGATACAAGGTCGAAGTTCATCAGTCTCCTTCTTTGGGATGAAGAAGAGAGGCTCCGGCCGGGGAAACTGACTCAGTAATGAGCCCGTTCCTTAAATTGGTTTGGACATATTCTTTAAGGACTACCTTTTCTTGTTGGGAAAGGACGTACATTCTCCCAAACGGGATGGGTTTGTCAGGAAGAAGTTCAATGTGACAGTCATCTCTTCTATGAGGCGGTAGAGTAGGGAACTGGGGATTGGAGAAGACAGACTGATACTTCGAATAGCATTCCGGAACAATCTCCAAGTTGTTTATTGAAGATACTGGTGAAGGGATCGAGTTTTCAGTCGGAATGTAGATGCCAACTGATTCCTTGGCTAAACAATGGCTGACACAGTATTCCGAGCCGAGGAAGAGAGTACCTGCTGTCCAATTTATAAAGGGGTTATGTCTCCTTAACCAGGGGAGACCCAATATAATGGGGAAATGGGCTGCCTTGATTAGATCGAAAGTTATGGTCTCTTTATGTGAGGCTATTTGACAGACAACAGGTTCTGTCTGTTCTCGGATAGGGCCGGAACTTAGTGGATGACCGTCAACTCCTTGGATAGGAGTGACCATCGCTTTGGGTATACAGTTAATTCCTTGTTTATTGGCCCATTGATCATCAACGAAATTCCCTGCAGCTCCGCAGTCTACCAGAGCAGGTACGTTCTGTACCATCTGAGCGTGAAAAACGAGAGTAACAGAAATAATAACCATTGTGAGTGGTTGCTACTGAATCCAGATTTACGGGGATTCTCTTTGGGGAATCAGAATCTTGTACCCCTACCGTTGTTCCCCCCTGCGGTAGGGCTTTGAAGTTTCCTGACCCCTTAGCTGGAGTGCGTCGGGGAGGAACTAAAGGACAATCTCGTAACTTATGAGATGAGGCTCCGCAATACATGCATAGTCCCAAACTCTTCCTTCTCTCTTTCTCTGCTGCCGATAAGGGTCCTCTCACTGTTCCTATTTGCATAGGCTCGTCAGAAGCTATAGGTTTATTTGTTATGGAGGGATAATCGAGTTGGGATCGTATGCCTCTAGTCTTCTTCTTTTCAGAAGAACGTTCATGTAAGCGGTAATCGATTTGCATGATGAGTGTTATCACATCCGCTAGATTTGCCGGACGCGGAACCTTAGCTACCTCATCCTTTAGTTCGTCTGAAAGCCCTCGTCGGAATAAGGTGAGCAACCCATCGTCTGGCCATCCTAACTCAGAGGAAAGCTGTTTGAAGAGAGTGATATAGGTAAGTAGGTCTTTGTTACCTTGTCTAAGATCTAACAGTCTTTCTTGCGTGGACACTGAGATCTCTTGTCTACTGAACATTGATTTCAAACTGTTTGTGAAAGCAGAATAAGAGTCCAAGATCACATTATTAGAGGTCACCAAAGGTGTAGCCCAGGCCAAAGCAGGTCCGGCCAAATGTGAAATCACAAAGCCAACCTTATCTTTGTCCGTGGGAAAGAAGCGGGACTTAAAGGTAAACTGCACAGTGCAGCTATCAAGAAACTCCTTAAGTTTGTGTGGATCTCCGTCAAACTTGCCTGTATTCAAACTTACTGGGGGAGAGTCTGAGAAGGCACGAGTAACCTGTTGTCGTAATTGAGCATTATCCTGTTTGAGAGCCTGCATCTCTAGGGACATTGATTGCATGGCGGCAATAAATTGTTGCATTTGCTGTTCCATTGAATCTCAGTCTGCAGTAGCCTTATTTATTTTTATTTTTTAGGCGTTGCTAACTGTTACAGAATACTAGATTCTTAGACTAGGTGCAATGGATCTTTAAGAACCCCCGATTAAATAGGTCTGGAGGTCTTACCTGAGCAGACTGATATGTTCAACGGGAAGCAAATGCTGAACTCAAGAATCTCCCCGACCAACGCGTCAACCTCTCAACCGGTAGGGAAACCCAGAGTGAGAGGTACGCGCCAGTCAGGGAAACCCTCTGGGGAAGAAAACCCTGGTCGAGCGCAGGATCCGAAGATTGGAGTGTGGTTCGCAGGCTGATGACGCCAACTCGATCGTGGCGTAGAGTATCGGAAGACTGCTTCTGGAGAGGGAAGAAATGAGAAGCGAAGTGATGAATAGCAGAAGTATAGGAAGGGGAATGGGGAAAACAGGAAAGAGACTAATTCCCCTGACCTCTTAACCAGCCGGATTGTAAATACCAGGAGAGAAGCTGAGAATATGAGACACGGAGAGGGCGACTGGAACACAAGTCTGTCAGAAGGAAGTAAAGGTGAGTAAGCCCATAGAATCAAATCCTACAATACCTGAAGAAAGATTCAGAAAGGGACTTGGACGGGAGTATTTATTATTACCCAGAATGCAGTAACTCGAGAACTCAAAGGCAGCGTTTCAGAATGAGACGCAGGATGAATCCGGGGGATTTGTGTCAACAAAGAATGCTGAAAAGAGAATCTGGAAAGTTAAGAGAAGAGGGGTTAGTAATGGTCAGAGGTAAGAGGTTTCTGCTGAAGATTTGAGATTGCCTAGTTGCGAACTCACGGAGCATCCGCTAGTACAGTAGCGACGCGAAGAGCTGGAAGTCTCCGTGTCCTATGAAGAGTCACGTGAGCGGTACGCCGTACCTCTGGCGAACGTGAGAGGACTGGAACGGTGATAGCGGAACCGTTCGTACTGCGATCCACCATCTTGAAGGTACCATTCCGAATGGAGCCACAGAACCGGCTTCTAGACCAAAGGGACCAGCACTTCGTGAGTGTAACAGATACCATCAATTGCCGCAGTAAATATATTGTCTACGCGATAATTTGCACATGTGCGCGCATATATATTGGCAGCACTATACGGGAACTCAGGTACAGAATACGTGAACATGTTTATGCCATGAGTAAAGCTGACTCCACATTACCACTTGCCCAACATTGGCAAACCAAGCATCAATTGGATGACAAAATGGATGGGAGGTTGTCTTGATATGGGCCAAATCTTCCTCGGGACCAGCCCTCGGGAGCAATAATTACCCAATTCAGCCCAAAATACAGGTTCTATTGTGCTGAGCAGTGATCTCATGCTAGTGACAAATGACACCTTCAATAAGTTTTAGTATTAATTCTAAACAGTGAATTTCATATACATATGGGATTCAAGTTAGAGAAGATTTCAAAGCACAAAACTTAGAGAAATGCAAAATTTAGAGGAACATAGAACTTAGATAAACATAGAGAAACATAGAGAAACACAGTCTTACGCCCCTTCAATCAGCACTGGGAGACCCTGGCCCTCATAAGCTAGCTGTAACAAGCCCCGCTCAGAGGACAGCGCTGCTGGGTGCCGTCAGAGCTCCAATTCCGGGCACTTGATCTTGCTCGAACCAAGTCCACAGGACGATCTCCCACCTGAGTCATGTGAGCATGCATATTTTATAATCTCGTGCTGCCCACCCATGACGCACAGTTCCAGAACTTTCCCTGTGCAAAATATAGGCTGGCTCATGGAAAAAACCCAACTCTGTTAATTTCCACTGTGCTTCTTCTGAGCCCCTCCCTGGCCCATCTGCGCGAAAGCTCAGGAATGTCTTATCAGTGCCTTCCCAGAGAAAAGGAAGATTAGCTTGGGGCCATGCAGGGCTACCGTTAGTGAGGCAGAATATTCTAAGGGAAGCAGGGATGTATTAACCCCATCTGCAAGCTCTAAAAGGCATGCACTCATAGCTTAGTGTTCATAGCGCTTAAGACTGGCTATCTAAGCGCTATATAGGTGCCATAATGTTCCAAACACTCCAAAAATGTCTATTAGCTACAGAGCTAGGGCCCTCTCCCTGCCCGTCTATCAACAATGCATAATGTGACCTATCACTCATACTAGGCCTGCATATTCCTTGTAGCTCACTACTGCATAATGGAAGTGCTACAACAGACTGCTGTCAGCATTTTTGGCACATACTTTGAATACACTATTGGCTTTCAGCGGCTAATGCTGTCATCTAAAGCCCTGATTGGCAAGGTTGCAATTTTGTGTATCACTACATTCCACCCCTATTCAAAGTGTGTGCGACAATGCTGACTAATACACATCAATATAGTATTTAGTGCAGTGATAAAGACCTTGGGGCTTTGCAAGAGGTTTAAGCAAACTATCTTCTAGCGGTTAGTCAGCGTGGCATGCAAGGTAAAACACTGCCTAAACAAAAATGTACACAAAGTGAACAGTGACATATACCCTTGCCAAAACCTGGCCTACACAAAAATACCTACACAAAGTGAACATGGACATTTACTCTAGCCAAAACCTGGCCTACACAACAATACCTAAATAATTATTGTATAACTGATTGTCAGTTAAAAAGCAGCATGCAGTTAGAATGTCAAGGCAATCCAGTGTAGTCTAATCTACAATGCACTATTGCATTTATGTATGGTTATCAATTCTAAAACCTGGCATCCTTTCACTCTAAGGGCCTACCCTCCCCCTGATCCCAGGGCATTCAAACATGACTATGGGCTGTGTGGCTAGACACTTCCCCCATGTATGTGGAACCCAACCAGAAACCATCTAATTTCGTGAACAAGGTGAACCCATGGGCACCAGGTTATCTAAATAAAAACAATTCTATTAATTTGCATCAGAGCATGGCATGTGTTATTCATGCAATCAAAAGCAAGCAATTTGATCCATATGTATGCTGGTAACTGTATCTCTGCGTGCCAGTGTGTTGAGGATGGTCGCCCCCACCCAGTAAAAAGCCAACACCTGCTGATTAAAAATTGTTTGCCATACAATGCATCGTGTGTATTTAGCAGTCTTGTTGACCTGCCCTATGGCAGAAAAAATGTCTTCATACCTAAAATTCTGCCATCTTCAGTGGTTGCCAATACTTGTAGCAGTGTTGGGCGTATCAATGAACCCCACTAGGCTAGAAGTTCTATAGCAGAGCTGGCATCAGAACCCATAGTGGCTAACTTATTGTGCACAGTTTCTATGTCACAAGCATATAAAGCTCCTGCAGTTAATGAATCTAGCTCCCTAGCTACGCGCACTCTAGTGATCGGCCATAGAAATGGACTCCATTTGTAGCAGCTTGGTAGTACTAAGGAAACATTGCCTCATGATAAATCTATGTCTAAGTGTATCACTGTAATAATAGAGGTGTGCATTACCAGCCTACAATTTAAATGTTGCCTTACTTCTGGAAAATCTAACATGTTCACAGTGTCTACCTATTGTGACTTGGAGAATACCCTTCTTCAAGTGGGATATCTACCATATACAATAGTAGTTTTAGCCACAAACAACATACTACCATCCGGCAGAGGCTGTTTCATCACACCATTGTGTAAAATGCATATAGTCAAGTTATAGTCCATAAAATCTTGGCGAGAACACTCGCTGTAGTTCTTGGTCAGAAAAACATCACATTAAACAAATTAAACAAATCGTTGTATCCATTAACTGAAACATTTGGGCCTATGACTTCATAGACACCAGTCATATGAGTCAGTGACAAAAGATGTCTGACAATGTGCCAGGTCAGTACACTAGCAATTCCATGTGGATACTCATTTGTAGCGCTTTTCCAAAGAATTATTTCAAATGTCTACAATCAAAAAGATGACTCTTTGCATTAGTGTGCTGGAGACAGCTGTCCCCACAAAAACATGAAACTGGTTGGTTTAACAAAAACCGTGTCACACTCTGTGTTATAAAATCAAATAACTAGTCAGTCATGGTTTCATTTACCCGCCTTAAAGCTGGCTGTAAAAGTTTCCAGTGTTTCAAAGGTTACCATCTCAAATTAGAGCTCACACACTTGGCAGCATTACTTCAAATTAAGAATCTTAACCTACGCACAGGTGACTTTGATGTGCGCACTCATTTTATCTCAAAATAAATTACGCTCCTGCTTGCATAATTCTGCTGCCCCAACAATTCATAAATCATTTTCCTGCCTACGTGCAACGTAGAAGTTTTTTTTTCTTTCAAAAAAGCAAAGCATCTCTGGTTAAAGCAATTCAGTTGGAAGAGCAAAACCATTTCGTTTTTTCAGATTCATCTCAAAAAGTGCATTTAAAAACCATTTTTCAATGTGTTAGCATTCAAGTGCTGTGTCACACAGCTGTTTGTGGTGCATGATGTTACAGTCCACAACTCATTGTCCATAGTCCTTTAAACAAGAAAGGCAAGACATGTCAATTAAGTTATTTCCAGCAACTGAATCATTTGAATGTGCAGCATCAAATATTTGATAACTAGCCAAGTCTGCACCGTGCCAGTTCAGCAAAAGTTATTACTCTGTTGGACACCTTTCGCAGGTTGCAGAACAAATATCCTCATACGTCATGCATGTTAGCAGCATTGAGTGCGGTGCAGGACACGTTCGCAGTGACTCACTTTCTCTGAGAATGCGTCTGCTTGACTGATCAGTGTCACCCACAAATTGCACACATCTACTTCTGTTATGGCACGCACCTGTCTTGCTTTTTTGCCTAGGCAAAATACAAACAGAAATGTTAGGATTTCATCAAAACTTCAATATCAGTGTTATCCACCCCTTCCCATAACACCACCCCCATCTTCAGAAGTCTCATCAGGTAACTACACACTTTATCATTGCTACTGCAATTATTTATCACCCTTCTGCATGTTTCTGGGGGCTTATTTACACTCAACCATACGGGGTGTAACTGCCTAATGACAAACTCATTTGTGCAATGCGATCATAGTTGGTCAATGGTACCTCAGACTGATCTGTGCTTTTACAAAAGCCATATAATAAGTACCCAGGTCGCACAATGCTTTTCTTTTTCACCAAAGCGATCACGAATGCCAGGCGCCAACTTGCTTCCAGTGTCTCATGATCTTGATTTAGTTTGCCCTGCTGGCATCACTCCATTTTTCAAAGGTAAAGTCTTTCAGTCCAATATCGCCTGCAGTTGCACAATCAGCTTTGTTTATTTTTCTCCATACAGCTAGTGTCTTTCAAGCCTCTGGTTTTTTCACTTATCATTTTCTCAAAGGGTGTTTGCTGATTTCTTGGCCCACCCCTTTGAGAGCGATAGTCTAAGTCAGTTTCTTTTGTTGCTTCAACAAATCATTCATTCTTGCACTAAGCCGTGAGGCTTCTGGATCATGGCTAATGTGCAGTGTTCATGTTGTACTCCATAGGCCCGCTCTGCATGTTGTCTCTTGCAAAACGGCTAAGCGCTTTTGTCAGTTTTGCTTCCATCTGGAATGCCATAATGTCTTTGTCAGTTACTCCAGCCCTGGCAATGTAGCTTGCATTTTGCCAGCTGTGTATTTTCTCTTCTCAAAGCGCCTAGAGGTTTCTTCTCCAGTGCACAGCGCTTTACTTCAGTTCACATCACATGGAGCACTGGGATGCAGCTTGCATGGCAATGTCTCTTGAAATGGGCAGCTGTCTTTTCTTAGCCCATTCACAGATGCACAGGTTCCCCAAATGTTCAGATGTGATGTGCCCATATGCCATTCCTGCATGCAGCGTTTGTTTTCCTTCCAGTGTTGATACTGGGCAAATTCTTTACTTCTGATCAGCATTTCTGTCTTTGCACCCCCTCTCCTCAGTTTTTTGCTCACACTGACGGTGTCTCTCACATGGGATGGAATGCAGGAATGTCATTGTTTATCTTTCGCGCAGCAAGCTTATCTCTTTGCTCTATAACTCTTAAACTGTGGCGGCTTCAATGGAAGGCACTCGTTTCAGACAGTTCATCCAGATTAACTCTTTCTTGCCCTGTTCCAGCAACTCAGAAAAGCTCTCACATCTGCCAGCTTCTATAAACACCATTTCACTAAACAGGAGCGCAGTATTCTGCTTTTGTCTGCCTTCCTCCAACAGTTTTTTTTTTCTTCGCGCACCTCGCCCAAGACAGTGCAAGTTATCTTCAAGGCACAAGCTCTGCACACACAGCAAGACTCTTATTTTCAAAAGAGGCACTTTTTCTTGTCATCAGATTCTACTCCATGTAATTTTGCAAAATGTCAAAGTGTCTTTTAGCCTGTTTTGAACTGATTAATGTCCCATTTAAAAGCATACGTTTTTTTTTTTTTTCCTCGTAACCTTGTAGTTTGGCTTCACGAGCTCACTCCAATGCAATGTGCGATCTTTCAAAAGAACCCGCAACCCACTAAATCTTTGTGCTATCTTATCACACACAGATTTTTCATTCTGTTGTACCATTGCCAGAATATAACCACTTATTTCAGTGCATTTAAAAAATGCCATGTTTAGTGCAGCTCCCTACACGGTTTTTTTCTGCAAGAGCAACCCACACTCTATATTGCTTGTGGGCTGTTATTGTGTCAACAACATTTTTCACCATGTACCACAGTTAACAGGTCACTATTTCCAAAACATGCATCACTTATAAGGCAACAGTACAAATCCATGGCATAGCGTGGGAACAGTCAAAAATACTCCAGGGGCAATTTAGAGGCAATTTAGAAAAATATAAATTGTTTTTTCCCCCCAAACCATTGCAAACTGATTCTGCAATTTCAAATCAATACACAAAAATCGAAAATCCAAATAACATCACTCACTTTCTTTTTTAAGTGAGTCTCTCACCCATTATAAGCATGGCACAGCTTAAAATGCAATATAGTGTGTTTCCTTTAAACAGAATTCGCCACCAGCACATGGAATTTACAGTTGCCAAAAGAAAAACAAACCCTTTAGGCTCTCAGCACAGATGTTACTCTTTCTCCTAAACACGGCTCATTCCCCACGTTATCTTCAGGAATGTCAACACTTCAAAAGCATACATTAAAAAGCGAACCTTCGCCTCCGTACATTACAGCCCCCCAATCGCTAGCACACTGGGGCTGAGTCAATGGTTGAATTACTATTCACAATTTGCATGTCAAATCCTCGCAACTATTTTTCCCTGCCCTCATGACAGAATAGAGAGGAGAACTCCGTCTCACTTTGCATTTCAAATTACAACTTTAAACTGGGGAAACCGCATGATAACATTCTTTCCTAATTGAACATACATCTTTCTTGACCATTCATCGGAGCGCTTTAAACAAAGCCATTTCCCGCTTGTTTATCGCCATGTACTCCCTGGCTCCATTCCCAAGCAATAAGTCAGTCACGACTGATTTACTGAAGGGAGTCTTAACCACACAAGCTATCGGCCACGGCAAGCCGACACAACGCTGCTGTCTTTTGAAGTCTCAGAGCTGCAGTGAGACCACCAAGGAAATGCGACAGCCTGCTCCTCACTCTGCACTGTGTTCTCTCACACAATTTGTCATTTCACAGCAAGGCACTGCTCTGCACAAATCCCACAAAGCTGCCACCAAATGTCTTGATATGGGCCAAATCTTCCTCGGGACCAGCCCTCGGGAGCAATAATTACCCAATTCAGCCCAAAATACAGGTTCTATTGTGCTGAGCAGTGATCTCATGCTAGTGACAAATGACACCTTCAATAAGTTTTAGTATTTATTCTAAACAGTGAATTTCATATACATATGGGATTCAAGTTAGAGAAGATTTCAAAGCACAAAACTTAGAGAAATGCAAAATATAGAGAAACATAGAACTTAGATAAACATAGAGAAACACAGTCTTACGCCCCTTCAATCAGCACTGGGAGACCCTGGCCCTCATAAGCTAGCTGTAACAAGCCCCGCTCAGAGGACAGCGCTGCTGGGTGCCGTCAGAGCTCCAATTCCGGGCACTTGATCTTGCTCGAACCAAGTCCACAGGACGATCTCCCACCTGAGTCATGTGAGCATGCATATTTTATAATCTCGTGCTGCCCATCCATGACGCACAGTTCCAGAACTTTCCCTGTGCAAAATATAGGCTGGCTCATGGAAAAAACCCAACTCTGTTAATTTCCACTGTGCTTCTTCTGAGCCCCTCCCTGGCCCATCTGCGCGAAAGCTCAGGAATGTCTTATCAGTGCCTTCCCAGAGAAAAGGAAGATTAGCTTGGGGCCATGCAGGGCTACCGTTAGTGAGGCAGAATATTCTAAGGGAAGCAGGGATGTATTAACCCCATCTGCAAGCTCTAAAAGGCATGCACTCATAGCTTAGTGTTCATAGCGCTTAAGACTGGCTATCTAAGCGCTATATAGGTGCCATAATGTTCCAAACACTCCAAAAATGTCTATTAGCTACAGAGCTAGGGCCCTCTCCCTGCCTGTCTATCAACAATGCATAATGTGACCTATCACTCATACTAGGCCTGCATATTCCTTGTAGCTCACTACTGCATAATGGAAGTGCTACAACAGACTACTGTCAGCATTTTTGGCACATACTTTGAATACACTATTGGCTTTCAGCGGCTAATGCTGTCATCTAAAGCCCTGATTGGCAAGGTTGCAATTTTGTGTATCACTACAGAGGTTCATCGGACGCAGACAGGGTTCTCTGGGCGAGAGAGGTGGAGACAGAGAAACCCTCCTTTGCCAGTGTGAAGCCTGCATCATATGCAAATTCAGAGCGACGAAATTTGGTCTGAACCAAGACCATGAGGCGGCATATTTTCTCTAAAGATTAAACATAATTGTCTGTTATGCTTATGAACAACTGACATGTAATATGTATGTAAATTTAGGTACACTATTCTAATTTAACAAGATGCAGTATTCATGTTTTTCTACCCTGACTTTAAAAATATGTCTTATAAACTAGACACCTGTAGCCGAATCAGACGGCTATAGGTCGTTGAACTATGTACAAACATACAACTAACACCAGATAAACGTAGAATAGGTTCTGTGTCCAGTTCTCTGCCCGCTACTCATATTAGGTACCTTCTCTCTACTGTTCATTGTATGACATGTTCTAGCTATTTGGCCACTCCCTATGGATTTACCATCTGTTCTTTTTCCATTTATTACAATACAATATATGAGTTCATTGGTTACTTCAACGGAGCAATTTGGTCGGAATCTCTAGATTTGAGTTTAAATTTGATTATGATGTAACAATATCATTTAAATATATTGCAACTAGCAAGCCCTTGAAAAACCACCTAAATATCACTTCAAGGGGTGTTTTTCAGTAATGTTATATGATATGAGCCCAAAACATGGCGCTCGTTCGTTTTACCTGACTTCTTAGATGGGACTGAATAGAAATAGTAGTAAGACTTCAGGTTGCCAAGGCAACCTTTGTAAACTGAGCAAGTGCAGCGTCTTGCACAACCCAGACGGCAGCAGACTTCATCTAACCAGGAGGTAGGCTCGAGCATTACACTGTCGCTCCATTAAGGAGGCTTCTCCAACAATATACCGTGTCGCATGTGGACGATTGCAGCCGCAGCGTCTTCGCGCACGGCTGCAATCCGACTCTGTTACTCTGCTGTTTTCAGTACGGCTGCTCGTGCGTACTCCAACTTTTACTGCTTTGTGTAATGACTAATCAAGTTTTCGGCAATATTCTTTTTACTGCTTTGTGTAATGACTAATCAAGTGTTCGGGAATATTCAGTTTAATAGCAATGGTGGATTGATTTATTTTTCATCATTCCGTCACTGTAATTACTGACGGGCGGGTCCCAAACCGTAGCATCATCGTATTTTTGGCTGCACGCATACTTTTATGTATACAATGAATGACTTGACATTTCATTATTTTTAGTGCACGCATTTCTGCACGATGGACTTAAATGGTGCGGTTTAAATTTATACAGTTATTAATGTCAGATAAAATGTTTCTGATGCATATATATATATATATTTTTGGCGCCTTTTGGGTCGAATGAACTTAAACACCAGAAAAATCCATCCCCTTGTCTGAAAGCTATGTGCTCTTTAAACCATACATACTCACAACTTGTGACTTTTGGTATGATTCTCCATAGGGGGATTTAACCCATGAAAGTGTGTTTCGCCTAATTGAGACTCATTGACTTGAAATTTAGGTAAGGCCGCCAAGGGCAAAACTATACTTACTACGTAAATGTGTTTTTTACAATTGGTGTCAAGTTGTTACTAATGGTTCTTTTTGCTTTTTGTTTTTTTCTCAATTTGATTTACCTTTTACCTCCCTACCCTTCACCCATCCTTATGTCTCTGTGACTACACCACACTATGTTTTTGATCATACTGTATGGCTCGGTCCTAATTTGTTTTATCATGCCTTATGATTGAAATGTATATTTGTTTTGTGACTTTTCGCCATATGAACCCTTCTTTTTATGTCACTTAATAGTTCTGCCATTAGCCCTGATTTGAAAAAGACACTGGTGTGTCGAAACACGTGTTATCCATAAAGGGCATCATTAATTTAATTCAATTTAATAAACTACCAACCTTTTCACAAATACCCAGTGTGGCGCATTTCCTGAAGTGTGGAGAAGCTCATTCAACTAAGTCTATATATGGGTTGGTAGAGGTACTTGGAGATCTGTAAACTATTATGAAGTTAATTGTTGACTTTGGGCTGGTGGCTAGTTTGAGAGCAAGGATTCAATATCCCGCTAATGATTCCATTTTGCACTCCCTGAACTGTAATGAGGTTTTGTGGATTATGGCCACTCCTCCACCTATAGAATCTAAGCGATCAGCTCGAAGGAGGGTGTAATCCTCTGGGACAGCTAATGTGATTTGTGGGCCTGAGGCAGTGTGCATCCATGTTTCCGTGAGGACCAGGATGTTTGTGTTGATGCATTGGGGCAGGTGATCTGGTATGCTGCGAGGGAGGCTGATAGTGCGTGAGGTACAGCAATGGGTAGCTCGTGTGGTCTGTGGCGGATAGATCAGGATGTGGCCTGTGGATCGCTGGGGTGATATGACAGTGGGCTGGTGCATACAATATGCGCACTGGGTAGGGTATCGTAGTATGGCGCAGTGGCGCGGGTAGGATATCGTAGTATGGCGCGGCTAGGTACGGCACAGTGGTCTATGGTGGTGGTTCTACTGGGGTCAGCTAGACACTGTTCGAGTTTAGCTACTAATCGTATTTGTGCGCAGATTGATGGTGCAGCAAGGAGTGCAGTCAGTAGGGATCGCGGGGCGGGTCACAGATATCAGGCTAGCGTGTTATTATAGCAATAATACATTTCAAATATGGTATAGCTTCACAGTCAGGGGTACATAAAGCATAGGCATTCAATAATGGTTACAGTGTTAGATGTATATTGCCTTGACTCCACAAAACACTTACCATTACCCATAAATGCATCTCTGACACAGCACCCACTTACCTTAATCAAACCATATCCTGCAAAGCCACAACGAGATCCCTCAGATCCAGTAACAATACACACCTCCACATCCCACGCTTCACCACCACCAGAGCAGACAATTCCAGCTTCCCCATAGCAGCCCTGGCCATTTGGAACTCGCTCCCCACCCACCTCACCAACAAGACCTCCTTCCAAAAGTTCAAGAAGCAATTAAAAACTTGGCTTTTCAATAAATACTAACCACCCAACCTAACTATTATGCAACTATGAAACCACACTGTTTGTAACATGACTGTGCAATCCTAAATGTATGAATATGATGTAAAATAACCATGTTGCTGCAACCAAAGTCTTTACAATGATAATTCCTAAGATGTACGATCAAGATGTATGTACACCATGATACCTAAGGGTTTGGGCGTGTAATCAAATACAATAAATAAATAAAAATAAATCATTACTGACAATCACTCAACACCTGACGCGAGCACACTCTGAGCGAGGCAAAACACATGAAGGAACAGCAGTTTCTAGTCGACAACTGAACGAGGAGAGAAAGACGAGAAACCATGAAGGGTTTGCAAGGAGCAAAAATACCCTTGACCATTTCGGCAAAAAAACGTTACTTTCAAGAAACCTTTGAGGCAGATAACATAAGGCCAGGAAACCAGACTGAAGAATCCTGCATTGCGATTGTGTGAAGGCCTCCTGCATAACTGAACAAGGTGGGGAGGAGCAGAAGCCACCAGGGTATCGTACTTGGCTCCAAGAACCAAGAAGCCCCAGAGAGATCAACAGAGCCGGTGAGTTGGGGGGAGCGATGCAAGAAAGGTCTGTATTGAAGTCAAGTTTGCAAGCCCAACAGTGCATAACGAGGGCTGGAACAAACATTGTTAAACGCGTGTGATAAAAAGACGAAAGTAAAGCTAAACTGCTGATGAATCTTTGAACTTGAGAAGGAATGATACACTTCGCGCCTTGAAACACTTGTGTATAGGTGCATTATAAATGCCATATCATATCATACGCTACTGTTAACAGAGTGGTCCAGCACCGTGAGTGTGCTCAATCGAAGGTCTCTGTAAGGTATCCCACCAAGAGAAACGAAAACTAAAAGATTGATACGAACATTGTGTGAAGTGAATCAAAGTGGTCCTGCAACAGTTTAAGCAAAAACCATTGCACTTTCGAATATCTTTGATTGTGATATCAAGAGTATCCGAGCCTGAAAAGGACAGATCGGTGGTCCGAGCCCGAACAAGGGAGACCAAGGGCCTCATTACAACCCAGGCGCTAATGGGTTAACGGCGCCGTAAAAGGCTGCAGCGTTGTTAACCTATTAGCGCCTAATTACGAGGTCCCTTTGCGGGACCCAACCTTAACGGCTGGTTTTACCAGTCGTTAAAGTAGGGACCCGCAAAGGGACCTTGCTGCCAAGTATGGTGCCGCAATTTGCGGCACCGTACTTAGCGCCTTCCCCATTCCAATTGAGCCCTATGGGGCAAAAATGGGAATGGGGAAGGGCCATGGCGGCATGGGGAATTACCACCCCGCCAACCTCGGAATGGGGTGGTAATTCCCCATTCCGCCATGGCGGACACCGGCATGGACCATGGTGCTAATAGCACCATGGTCCTCCGCCTGGGTCGTAATGAGGCCCCAAGTGTAAACATTGTGGTAAAAAGGGGTCCAAGCCTGAAGGAGGGAGACCCATGATAAACATTGGAAGCAAGAACTTGTGCATGTGAAAATCCTGATAAGAATGACACTTTCATACCTGTTTGTTATGGCAGGCCCTCTGCAGTAAGAGACTATTGAAGGAAAAGAGACTTTGTAGAGAATTGCAGTGTCCAAGCTCCAACGAGAAAAAAACTGAAAGCCCCCTAGAAGCCCCATGCCTAAGACCAAGGGAGACCTCGGGGCGTTCCTAGGATTGATTGCTTATTACCATAGGTTTATCCATAATTTCTCGGATAAAACAGCTAGGTTAACTGACAAATTAAAGAGCGATGAACCCCAGAAGATTCATTGGACTGATGAGGACGATATATGTTACAACAACTTAAAAAAAACCTTGTGCCAGAACCCAATCCTCAAGCTGGTAGATTGTTCAAAGGAGTTTGTGTTACAAACTGATGCCTCTCTCACAGGGTTAGGAGCAGTCGTATCACAAATGTGTTATGGATTAGAACACCCTATCCTATTCACTAGTCGAAAACTCTTACGTGAAAAGAACTACCCCGTATTGGAGTTAGAGACCCTTGCCATCAAATGTGCAATCACCCATCTAGGGTACTATCTTTTAGGAAGTAAGTTCTCCCTCGTCACAGACCACTCACCCTTAGTACGGATAAGCCAACAAAAGGATTCTAAACCTCGAGTCATGCAATGGTTCTTAGACCTGCAACCCTACTGTTTCACTGTGGAACCCTAAAAGGGCAAAGACCAGGGGAAGGTCAATTTCCCCAGACGAGAGAGCCCTGAATGATGAAAGATAAGGACACTGTGACACAGTATGAGAAACTAGGTGTCTCACCCGCTATTCCCTGCGAATTTCTCTCTCAGGTGGCCAGGGCATGGCCATCTCCTTTGGATCCAGTCCCTGGGGGTGGACCAGTGCAGGGGGCTCACCTTGGTGAGGGCCCTTCGGGGAGTGGGAAACCGGATGGCGAGACATTAAGCCTCCCCCTGCAATACCTTTACCTCATCCTACCAGGTAGGATATGTGGGAACTTTACCCCACCAACCTCTTTCCCTTCTCCAACACTTTTACACGGACAGCCCACTCTGGGAGAAAACAGACTCACACCCAAGCAGTGTACCTGACATGTCCCCCTTCTACGGTTAGGCCAAGTCAGGCAATTACTGACAATCACTTACACCCGATTTCCATTAAACTTCCCCACAGGGATAAAATGCAGAGCACGAGAGCACACTCTGAGCGTGGCAAAACACAGCAAGGAACAGCAGTTTCGAGTAGGCAGCTGAACGAGGGGAGAAAGACGGGAAACCAAGAAGAGTTCAAAAGGAGGGAAATACCCTTGACCTTTTCAGCACGAAACCGTTACTTTCAAGAAACCTTCAAGGCAGAAAACATAAGGCCAGGAAACCAGACTGAAGAATCCTGCATTGTGTGTCGGAGATACCAAAGGCCCTCCCGCGTAACTGACCAAAGTGGGGAGGAACAGCAGCCATCAGGGTATCGTCCTTGGCTCCAAGAACAAAGAAGCCACAGAGAGATCAACACAGCCGGCGAGTTGGGGAGACTGATGCAAGACCTGTCTGTGTTGAAGTCAAGGTTGCAAGCAGCAACATTGTATAACGAGTGCTGCAATGGACATTGTTAAACACGTGTGATGAAAGACGTGAGTAAAGCTAAAATGCTGATGAATGTTTGAACTTGAGAAGGAAAGATACAATACTGTTAGCAGAGTGGTCCGGCATCGTGAGTGTGCTCAATCGAAGGTCTCTGTAAGATATCCCGCCAAGAGAAACGAAAGCCAAAAGACTGATACGAACATTGTCTGAAGTGAATCGAAGTGGTCCTGTAACGGTTTAATCAAAACCCATCGCACATTCGAAGGTCTTCGATTGTGATATCAAGAGGATCCAAGCCCGAACGAGAAATCCATGGTCCGAGCTCGAATGAGGAAGACAAGTGTAACCATTGTGGTAAAAGGGGGTCAAAGCCTCAAGGAGGGAGACCCATGATAAACATTGGAAGAGAGAACTTATCCACATGAAAATCCTGATAAGAATGAAACTTTGATACCGGTTTGTTACGACAGGCCCTCTGCAGTAAGAGACAGTTGAAGGAAAAAGAGACTTTGGCAGAAAGGCCCTGGTATGTATGCTTTGAACTGTATCCTTGTGGCAGAGAAGCCAGAGTGTGTGCGAAACTCAAAGGTGCCGCCTTAGCCCGTGCTGAAAACATAGGTAAGGGAAGCCCACTGCACAACCGTTCTGACATTATTTCTTGAACACTTTTCCTTTTTTCATACATTATTGTCCCACACCCTTTTGTATTCAGAAGTAAGGATTAGCAACAAGTTTATTAGTATAGCCCTTTTATTTTGACAGACTTGACTAGGTCTGCGTTCTTATTATTTGATGGTCGTAGCTTGCTCCCATCCTTAGATTTTGGTTAGATAGGCGTTCAACCAACCCACAGCAGTTCAACAAAGACCCTTGAACTGTGATCACTTGTGTCTGTCTTCACTGTTTGATACCATGCCTTCCTTACACAAAGCCCAATAAAACCACTGCATAGGAACTGGCGAGGTATGCCAGAAAGAGGGTCAGGTTGACCTGGTTTATTTGTTAAGACTTTTGAAAAGACTGAAGCAAGTGTACATAGGGACATTGAAGTCTTGGGGAAGGGAACCTTGAGAGTTAGAGGACTGCACTTGTTGTCTTGGGAACCGAGTCTCAAGACCCTTTTGTTTTGGATTGTGTTACTTGGGGAAGGGAGCCCCAAGGATTAGTTCTGAACTGCATCACCTCGAACTGCAGGAAGGTAAACTTTGAGACTTTTTCACTGACCTTTCTTATGTTTGGGGAAGGGGAGCTGTGAGCTAGAAGAAGCTAAAAACATTGGCCCTCATTACGACCTCGGCGGCATGGCTGCCACCGAAATCGCGTCCGGGGCCACGGAATGAGGAATTACCGGGCCATTCCGAGTTCGGAAGGCCCGGTAATTCCTCCCTCCAAGGACCTGGACCCGGTCCTTCCCCATTCCCATTTCTGCCCCCAGAGGGCTGAATGGGAATGGGAGAGGGAGCAAACAATGAGCCATTACAAGTTGGCTCGTTGCTTGCTCCCTCTTCCCTTCATGGGACCCGGCAAGCACGCCTGGTTTGACCATCTTGTAATGGTGCCAGTGTTTCCACGTCCGCCTGCAGGCAGGTGGTGTTAAACCCGCCAGGTCAGACCTGGCGGGAATGACACCTCCCGCCTGCTGAACTCGAGATCAGCCGGTCTGGAAACAACGGTGGTGGCGGGTTTGCCGCCACCGTTATTTCCAGACCAACTGACTCGTAATGAGGCCGTATGTCCCTTAACTTTGACATCCCTACACACTTGTTAGCTTTAGTTGTGAGGGCAAGGATAGGTTTTGGACACAGACAGACCTATAAATTGAACTCTTTGACTCAGACTTTCCTTAGTTTCGTTCAGGTAGGGAAATCCCATTTTAGCATATGGCAAGTTAGACCTTCGCCCATCCTGACATTTAAGTTAATAATATCTTTTGTTTGAACTTAAAGTCTGTTGTCTGTGTCTTACTTCATGATGCCTTCACAACAGTTAGCTGTAAGGACAAGTATTGGCTTTGGACACAGACAGAGATACAAGTATTGGCTTTGGACACAGACAGAGATTGCTTTGGACTTTCTGACTCATACTATCCTTAGTTTCTTTAGGTAGGGAAATCCAACCTTAGCATAGGGCAAGTTGCTTACTCCATTCTGCATTTTAGGTTAATAAAGGTTTTGAGGAGCAAACTTGAACCTGTTGTCTGTGTCTGCTTCATGATGCCTTCACACACTAGAATCTGCCTTGGCTTCTAGACGGTGTCCAGTCAACTCGTCGAAAAAAAACTGGGCGACTGCAATTTGGTCGACGCAATTTGGTCGAAAACCAAATGGTCGAATTTTTTATTTATTTATATATTTATTTTTCGGGTTTTCGTTTAGTTAAAAAAGGGGTTTTTAGAGAAAAAAAGGGGGTTGGGGGGGACCCCCCCCCCCCAAAAAAAAAAAGGGTTAAAATTAAAAAAAATTTTTTTTCGAACATTTGGTTTTCGACCAAATTGGTTCACCATTTGTCTGGTCGACCAATTTTTTTCGACGAAATGTCTGGCAACCCTTCTAGACTACTTTGTTCTCTCAGCTTCAACAGTCGCAGCTTTACAGATTGTTAATGAGATATTTTAACAAGCACACAGCTCCATTCCCCAGCTTTATACACACCTTCTTCATTCCAGCAGTTACTCCAAAACTGCATTACCACTCTTCGAGACCTGGATAACCTTGTTACACCTGTATCAGAGGACACAGGATTAGTAACAACTTTGACAACTTCAAAATATAGGTGATTAATTCTTATTAGGGCTGGTTTCACTTTAGAAAGGGGTGTCCTAATGGCTTGGGTAATGCTTGTTGTTCTTACTACTTCAGTAACTTCTACAATTTAAAAGCACTTTGTTCTGGATGTTACAAGCTGTGAGTTTCCCATGGGAAACAGAATTAGGTACACGTGACCACTCTTTGATGGAGAATTTCAACTGTAAAGTCTTGCGCTCCCTTTCATTCATACAGAATGTTGCTTTCACGCCAATCAGGAATCACCATCATTCACACACAACCTTTCTTTGAGGTTTATATTCTTGTAACTATTCAAGAAAGTCAGCTGCAACCTTTCTATTAGCGTTCTCCCCCTTAATTGGAGACACGTGACCACTCTGGTAAGGTTATTTATTACAACATTGGAAAATGAAAGGTTTTTCTCATACGCAAGCACTTCAACTTGTTTTAAATGTGCGAGTGATTCATTTTCTTTTGTTGCCCAGACTTCCAAGGCAACAAATAACTTTTACTCACTCTTCTTTGCTAGTTTAAATGGAGCTGGCTACAGTTACCGGCAAGGGGTTATTAGTGAATTGGTGTACGGAGCTTCACTCAGCAGCTCCAAAACACTGTGGTTGAGGGCGGCTTCCACTACCTGACTTTTCTTCATGCTACTGCTGCTTCAGGCACACTTGGGACCCACCCCCCTCTGCAGCACGGGTGTCCATGCTCCGACTTTGACCACAGAGTCTCCTTCTCTCCTACTTCCCTCAGCTTGCTTCTGCACACGGGCCTTGGGTAGCTGCATGACTTCAGCTCTGCAGTCACAGCTATTAGGCGGACCTGCAGAAACCATTAACTTCTTCAAGTCTCTCTTAGTGCAGCCACAGCCACCTGCAGGTGAAATATACTCTTCTCTCGTCCTGGCGTCCCTTAAGTGGTCACATTTCCTTGTGAACTGCCAGCCTTGCACTCTTCTCCTAAATACTGTGCCTCATCCCACAGACTCTCCTCTCTACCCTGGGCTGTGTCTCCAACTAGGTGATCCTGTCGCAGTACACCACCTCCAAGGTCGGGATCAGGTAGCATCTGCCCTCTCCTGGCCACCTTGGAGTTGACTTTAGCCAGAGTTTTGGTGCGGGATTTGCAGGATTCCACACAGTTACTTGATGGAATGGGATTCCTCTCTCCCTGTGAGGTCCCGCTTACCACCACCCCGAAGGGGAATATTGCATAGCTGGCTCACCCCACCTAGCCTCTCAAGGTAGGGTTCCCCTCTGGAGAGAAGTGACGAGATCCTGCAATTCGTCACACCCTCTACAAAGTCCCACCTAGATCACTTTGCAAGGGCTCATCCGGTCCACTGCCTTACAAAGACAAATCTAAATCCCATGCACTGTCACTATCGAGACCCCTCTACAATGCCCCAAGTTGATCCTGCAGTGTTGTTCCTATCCACATCCACCCCTAAAATGTCCCAGAACTTCCTTTATAAACCTCATTCATACCTGTCCCTTTTGCAAATCACTATGCAGAGACCGTGGACACAGTGAATTCTACATGCTTCATTTACAGCCACAATGAGCCCTCTCTTCACAGGACCACAAGTCCCAAAAACAGCTTGGTTTGGCGCTAGGGTTGCCAGAAATGGAGCTCACTTTACAGCCCAACAAGACTCAAATGCTAGACCAAATATAAGCCAATCATACGCTGCCCAATCATCTTCAATGTTATGTGAACAGCATACACTTAATTAGATCTTTTAGGACAAAGGAGGCAAATGTTTTACTAGATGAATCTAACAGACTTATCGGTCTGAAGTACAAATGCCTTTTTATAGAGTTACCACTAATGCCTTCGACCAAAAACCAGGTATAGTCATGGTATGTGCAATCTGCAAAAAGAGAGACAAAAGAAGGTTAGACGAAAGGATTATATCCATTTCATATCCAATATTCGGAATCCCGTCTGGACCCGCTACCTGAGAGACATTCAAATTGTTAAACGCCATTTGCAGGTCTTCAACATCAAAGTTTAATGGACTGCTCGGAGTTGGATCATGGAATTTAATGGGAACAGGCTCATCATGTTGACAGTACACAGCATTGAAATGAGAGACCCATTCAGATTCCGTAATGGGATTAATCTGCATGAATTTATGTGAATTGATCTTACTGTTTAATATGCACCAAATGCCTTTGATATCCTTTTTATTAATGATTTCATCATATCCTGGTTATTTTGTATCCTTTTAGAAAGTTTATGTTGCCAAAGCCAGTTTTTATACTGTATCTTTATTTTGAAGCTGATGTTTTTATATCATCCATTGATACGTCTCTAAACAGTTTAGTGTCTCTGAGTAACATTCTCATTTCCTTTTTCACATAAATCTCCTTATCAAAAGGATGAGAGTGACTGATTGTTGGAAGACATCTGGCTGCCGAGCCATTGCATGGACTATCAATTATACATTTCTTTATCAAGTTATAACATTTGGCAGGTGAACACCAGAACAACTTATCCTGTGGCCCCCAACTTCCCCATTATGCCATTAGTTCATTAGTAAGTAATTATTGCTTAAAATCAGACAGCTTCAATCTGTTGCCTGCATTATTGGCACTTAAATTGACACAACAGGGGTCACTCGTCCTAGGTGATAGGGCAAAATGATCAAATATGAGTATACATTTTGCATGGTCCCTTTTTGTAGTTCTTTCCATTTCATGCATTCATATCTTTCAAATAAATGTATTGATAAATAGATAAAATCAATTGTCCAGTGAAGAAAGGATCTATACCAAATAGGTTGACTAGGGCTATCTTACCATTTAATCACATTAGGTTCCATTTCTTCATAAATTTCATCCATTTAAACCCCTGTGATTTAATATATTCCTAGATTTACTAATTTCAGGGTTATAAGAGTTAGATTTATTTTCAAAGATGTTCTCCATTTCAGACAGTAAATGTTGAAGTCACCTGCAACTATCACTGAACCAGACTCCCCCACCCCCACTGATATGATCACACATTATTTTTATCCAGTTCTAAACTGATCCCTTGCTCACCCTCCAATGTAGGATTTCAATAGATAGTTTATAAATAACACACTTGAGCTTGGACTCCCCTTCCAACGGTTCATTATACCAACCAACACAAGGTTAGAGGTCGATTTAACTGGGATTAATATTGCTCCCAATTTTTCTTTTTATTACAAGCAATGAGCACACCTCCAAATGGGCGCTGTTCCTTCCCATTTTTGGCTGCACAGGTAAAAATGTCATAACCGTCAATCATTAGCTTGCCCTGCATCCTGCAAAATAAATTGCATCATAGTTTCCCCACATCTCATTCGGATTGTCATTAAAGCTATTAAAGCCTCTAGAATTCCAACTGAAGCTCAATTTTAAAATTTTAATTCCGTCTACAGTTGATTGGATACACAGGTAAGGTCAAGGCAAGCCACGACCAATCCATTTCTCCACCAAGACTGTGAGTTCCCTCCCTGTCAACTTTGCATCTTAGGTTGTCCAATGCTCATTCAGTGTTCTAATTTTGACCAGTATTAGAATACTTGAGGGTGGTCCTGGGCTTTCCAGCTAGTTTTTGGGCAGTTATATAAATCATAGCACCCGATGGAAAAAAATCCTCTTGAGCATGGCAGGCTAAATATTAAATTGGAGTAAAAATTAATAAACACCTTATTTAACCCACTGTTGTCATCTAATTATATTATCTTTATATCCGAGGGGGATACTGTAGACAGTGTATGCATGGACCTAAAAATTGAAAGAACTCTAGAGCTGTTCAAAGGAACATCACGGTCTTGTTCGAAAATCGACTTTAATTTAAGGCAATACAAATGATCTTTGTCTCTTATATTTGAACTCTGTATGAAAACAGGATTAGACTCGTTGGATATTAGCACCTGCTAAGCAGGGAGCAGTATGTTGCTTCTTACATGTCGGCATATATTGGAATATCACTGAGTCATTGTCCAAAAATGTTCTACTTCTAACAATGTCATGTGTTACTGTTAGGATGTTAGTTACTAAACCACAAAAATCTTTCAAGTTAATGGCTTTAGCCTGGGCCTTTTGATGAAAAAAGCCCAGATGTAATGTTTAGTTTTGGCTATTAGGTGGCTCTGAAACTGCTACTTTTAAGGCAAAACTATTGTAATTATAATAAGAGCTTTAAATTGGAGTTCAGATGAGGACCTATAATGCTTTCAAATGGAGATGAAATATGAGGGTGGATACATAGTCTGTAGGTGTTCTTTGGTTATGTGTCCATCCTTTTAAACACCCATTAGTAAGTGAATACTATGTGATTTTACACCTATTCCCAACAAAAACCACACCCCTTTTGCACTCTTTACTGGCATTTGTATTGTGTGTAGTATTTGGCAGTCATTTTTACTTTCAAATGGTGGCTGCTATATGTTAATGTTCCTAGATAGTTATTTTACTTATATTCTGCTTTAATAAAATATACATTAGTGCTTGTAAGTTATGTAATAAATATGTATTTATTTTGTAACAACTGAACAATCTGTAATAAAAATGAACAACTGAACATTAAAAAAACAGTATAGATATGTTTTGATCGTCTCTTGGGTTGCTTATTCGAGCCTAGTCAGCCCTCCTAAGTCCTAATCATGGCCAAATGCACACATGCATCTTAAGCCTCCTCTGAGAACTTTCCCATTCCTGGACTTTGGTACCTAAGGGCATTACTACCACAAAGCGCTTTGAGGCCATACAAATGGGAAAAGGCGCTATATAAATGACTAATACAATACATATGTTTCCCTTGTATAGAACAAAGACACACATTTAAACATACATGGACATTAAATATGGAAATTGTCTTGAAGGTGTGTCCTTTATGTGATCCCAAATTAAATGTGCAGCACCCCATTCAATCCTTCAAGCAATCTAAAAGGATTGACACCCGCTGAGCTCTCAATGTGCCTGAAGCCAGGAGTGGGAAGTCTATCTATTACTATTTTGATAGTTTGCATTCTGACTTGCAGTTTTCCTTTTCAATTACAAAAGTTGAACTGCATGCCCTAGAATGCAAAGCAAAAACCAGGACTGAATGAGATAATCACTTCTGACATGGGAGAAGGTGATAGCACTGCATGTGAAAAGTACACGCTGTAAGTAACTCATAGTGGCAACAGTAAATACAGACACCAGTGATTACGGTTCAATGTTGTTTATTGAACTATAAGTGAAGGGTGGAAAAACGCCTAATCTAAACCTAAATCTAAGATGGGAGCAAGCGTCCACCATCAAATGAAAAATAAGACAGTCCTTATGGCGTTGTGTCAAAAATAAAAGGGCCTCTACTAAAGGAAAACGTACTGCAAATTCCTTACAACTAATTACAGAAAAAGTGGGATAGGGTTTCAAGGAAGAAAAGAAGTGTTCCAAATAATAAGTCAGGATGTGATTGCCAGGGGTACCCCTTCACTGTGTTTTCAGCACAGGACAAGTTGGGATTTTGGAGCCTGGTATACGCTCGAGCTTTCTCAGCACGAGCCGGAAGTTCCGTTCCAGTTAGCAAAGGTTCTTCGATGGTAAAGTCTCTTTTCATAAAAAAGACCTCATGCTTTCCACAACAGACAAACAAAGAGTTCTATTTCACAGTTCACGTTGGTGATGGCTTCACCACTGCGTCCCCCTCTTCCGGGCACCGACCCCTCACCCATCATATTTAGCCATTCAATTGAACAGGTTCTTTCTCAATGAACTTTGGGTGATGACTTTTCACCCCTGGATCTCCCTCGACCGGGCTCGGACCCACTTGATAAGGGGAACCATTCACTTCCCCTGGTCCTCCAATACCTCTTACTTTCTTTTAAAACAGTATTCAGGCTTCGTCCCCGATTGGCGGCTTCCCCCTTCCGGGTTCACTCGCGCCAACTTTTACAGCCAGTTCACTGTGGACACACCTTGGTCGGGTTCACTTCGATCACACTATTTTGGTTGTCAGCTTCCCTCTGCTGGGTTCACTTTCGCCAACTTCTACAAACAATTCCCTGTATTTCGGGAGTTAAGACTTCACCCCTTTTTGTTAGCATCTCTCCGCCGGGTTCACTCTTGCCAACTTTTTACAAAACACACTGTTCATATACTGATTTCAGCATGCAGGATTCACTTCCCTTAGCTTCAATATCATATGCCGGTCAAAGACTTTCGACGGTACAGAGGATTTTACAAGACACCTTTATGACCACTATGACCTCTTTTTTGCCTCCTCTCAAGGGTTTCTGGATACAATCATTTCTACCATCTGGTAGTTCAAGGTTTCTTGCTTGAACACCCATGTGGTGCCGGACTCCTCTATTTCCTGCTTTCCCCCTCATCAATACTGTCTTTAAATCTTTCAAAGTTCAATCTAGCCGTTTGCTACTTTTTGCTCAAAAAAGTTCGGTTTCTTGTCTGCTCCCCTCAACTCACCGGCTGTGATGAACCGCTTGGCTTGCTTTATCCTTGGAGTCACGATTGATACCACCGAGACCAACGTCCTTCCCCGGCTTGGTTACCAGCGGAGGAGGGTCTTGTGTACCCTAGACATCTGCTACAACACACGCTGGCTATTTTTCATGGTCTTATGTTTCCATCTGCGGAGGTTTCATGGTCCTTGATCAGAAAGGGCAAGGTCACTTCTCTCCTTGTCACCCTCTCGGTATTCGCCGTCTTTCGCTGCCTCTTGAACTGCTGTGCTGAGTTAGCTCATGTCGTGCGGTCTGCCTTGCTGGTCCTGTGCCCTGGTGCTCCACCTTTTATCCCTGTGGGGGAAGGGAAAGGGCCGTCAGGTGTATGTGATTCTGGTCAACTGCCTGACTTTTCCTGACCCTTGTACTGGGACATGCCAGGTTAACACCACTGGTGTTAGTCTGTTGTCTTTTGTGTTGTGCGAAAGTGTTTGTGTCGGAAAAGGGGGAGGGGCAGTGTTTTGGAATATCCTGTGTGGTAAAATGGGGCAAAGGTGTCAAAAGAAGGGGGATACCGCGTCTCACCAGTCAGTGTCCCACTCCCTGAGGTCCCCCATCCAGGTGATCCTCCCTCACTGGTCCACCCACCGGAACTGGATTCAATAGCGATGGCCGTGTCATGGCCACCTGGATGACAGATCCCCGGGGACTAGCTAGGGAGTCACCTTCAGGTTTCTCATAACTCCCAATGTGAGATTGTAGGTATTATGTATTTGTGACACCTACTTGTAAAGGACCAGAGGGGGGGTGTCTGTACTTCTGCTCTCTATATGGTAGAGGAGAGGCACAGAGGACCCCAGCCAAGATTCTCTATTATTGGTATGTGGTCGAGCAATCAAGGCCTAGCTTCTCAGGAGGTGATGCAGGCTGGTTCTTAAGTACAGTGTAGTCCCCAAACCCCCACAAAGCAATGTCCACACACTGTATTACTGAAAACACAGTCTTTATATAATTAATATTCAAAGGTATGTACACAATCACAATAATGCACTTTGTACTCAGAAATCAACAATGATAAATATATACAATTCTAAAGTGGTACCACCAATATTATCAGATCCCATTACAGTGCATCAACTATACTGTTAGAATGTCACACAGATCAATAACAAAGAAACCAGCAATAGAGATAGGAAGGAAAACAAGATGGTTGACACAATTGGCAGACTACTGACCCAGCTACCTAGACACAGTTCTGTGTGGAGGTCCCCCCACCTGGGCAACCTGTAAAATAAAGATATAGCACAAGCCCAGTCCATATATTGACCAATAGTCTTATGCTCTCTTATAATGTTTTTTCCCCCCCAATGTACCTGGTGGAGTAGAGTTCTTCGAGGAAGCATCGACGGATCCTTCTTGAGTGACCCCCTTTCAAGCAGGAGTCACAGATCGTCGAGAGGCGTCGAAGAAGGTGAACTTGGCGTCGATGAGAGGTTCGAGGGTGCCGGGGCCACAGCGTCGATCCAGGCGGTGCTCGTCGGCGACATCCTGCGAGGATGAGGTGTGCGGGGCACCTCGGCGATTGATTGTTCAGGACCGCAAAGAGTTTCGGAAGAACGGTGGCCCAGCAAGGGCGTCGAGTCGTTGAAGTTTTTGTGGTCTCTTGGTGGCGGGAAACCCACCGGTGGATTCTCCTCGTAGCGTCGGCGGCTTTGACTCTCTCCGGCAAGATAAAGCGGTCATCGGTGCGGACAAGGGAGTCCTTCGATTCAAATGTTCTTAGGCAAAGGAGCGGGCGCTTCCGGTCGTCGGTGGCACGGCGTCAAGTGGTCCCCTCTTCTGGGGCAACACGACTTGGACGGGCCTCCAGCGGTTACACAAACCAGTGAACCCTGGTCGACGGCAATGGACTTCGACGGCGGCGAAGTCCGGGTGCTTCACTTCGTTCTCCTCAGCGGTCCCATCTCGGGTCGACAGCCTTTCGAGGGTCTGACTTCCAGGGAGCTTCGGCGAAGGTTAGCGGTGTTCGATGGTCCCTCAGAGCACGGGAAGAGGGCCCTTACCAGGTCCTCTCTTGGATCAGTCTTCGACGAATTTGGCAGCTTTCAGATCAGGTCGAAGCAAATGCAACAGCAAGTCTTCTTCTTCCAACTGGGCGTCGAGGATCAGCAGTTCCAGTTACTCTTCAAGTGTAGACACAGCTTCTGAACAATTTCCAGTGGTGAGAGGTCCCCAGATATACTATCCTGTCTCTCATCCACACTGCTGGCTCACACTCAGCAGCCAATCATACAGAAGGGCATTCATGCAGTCAGTCAGCCAATCAGGCACACAGTGCATTCAGGCCATCCTCCTCCATCTCAGACACTCACAACAAGGAATGTGGATTGGGACAAGTACCCACCCATTCAACACTACACACTGCATTCAGGCCAGTTTCGGGCAGGGCTGTCTTAGTCTTTGTCTCTCATACCAGAAACCAGACAGCCACAACAAGAAGTGCATATTGGTCACACACTCCATTCACCCAGGTCCCACCCACAGGGTGTACCCACAACAGTCACTAGGAAGGCTCCAGCCAGTCTGGACTGGACTTCACAACAACACCATATATGGAACTTCCACCCAACAGCCAGTCAGGGGGAAGGACAGAGTCAGGGCTTCCCAGGACTTTGGGAAAACAAGGTAACAGGCAATAGAAAGCAAGAGGCCACAGGGGCCATCTTGTTTTCTATCAGGAATCAACCGATTCCAATGGCAGGGCTTGGGTATCCCAAAATGGAGGATACTCAGAGCACCTGTCAAATTCAGCATGGAGCTGCCACCAGCCAATACCAAGCTCTGTGGGCCACCCACAGGTGCCCAAGAAAATACACTAGGGGCACAGGGTTGTACCCCCACCCATGGGTGCCATAAGGGTATCCCATGGGTCTGTACACCAAACCAAAAACAGGAAGAGCTGCTCTGCCAGGAGTCCCACCTGGACTCCAGGCCAGAAAACAATACAGAACACAATGAAAAAGGACTACAGGACAAGGACAGGGAGGCCCTGTCCCTCCAATGCATTTCCAGCATCACACTAGTTAATTCCAGTTTCTGAGAAGTGCAGTTTCCAGCTGCATTAGTATTATTGTGACCCTCAATCCTGAAGCACCTGATTCTTCCTTTTTCTTTAAAAGTAATGCGAGTTCTGGGGAATCCAGAGAATTAATCCCTTTCCCCCAAGGGGAAGCCACCGCCTTTGGGACTAGGGAGGTGAGACTGCTACGCGATATCCTCCTTGGGGATCAGGGCAAGCGGGATCCCACTGGAGGTGACCCCCCCCCAATCCCCTGTCTGGGGACAACGAATGCACAAGTCAGGGTTCCATCCCACCTCCTTTGCATTACTTGACCCAAGACCTCAATGTTTGTTGGTTTTATGAGACTTAAGCATGCTTATAATGTACAGTGCCCCTTTAAGGTGGATTGCTGGGTTTCTGACATGCACTTGTTGCCCCCTATGGGTGAGACCGATGACCAATGGAATCTTCATCTCCATTTTAGGAAGGAACTTAAAGATAACAGGAAGCCAGCCGAACAGGACAGAATCAGCCAGAGAACGTGGAATGCCACCCCCCACAGAGACACAAAGAGGAAGGCAGTCCTTCGATAAAGAACAGAGCCATGCAGAGGACGTGGTAAGTGAAGACGCAGGGCTCCACGAAAAACACCACTGCTTCGAAGAAGGCCGGAACCACATCAAGGCAGGGGTCGCTGAGGCAGGAAGCAATCGAAGCAGCAACCAGAAGTAGCAGTGCCCTGTCATGTAAATGCTGAAGTCCCAAACAAGGCGAAGGGAAGCCAAATAGCCGACTGAACAGGCAAAAGAGGAAGAGAGGTGGCAGATCCACATGGGCCAGAGAAGCAGACTCTAGTGCTGAATCCTACCGCTGGAAAGAAGGTACACAGCTGCACACAGAGACTGGTTGGAGGGCAGTAAGGCCAACACCAAAGAGAGTGGACCAAGTCCATAGCCAGTTGGGGAGAGAACCTCTAAAGACCCCACATGGGGGTGAAAGAAACACCATGGCAGAGTGAGGCCATAGCCCACCTGGGGCTGAAACTCTGAAGGCAGGGGGTGAGAGGACGGAAGATACGGAAGAGCTGAACAAGCCCTTGGCCCACCGGGACATCGAGCATTCTGCAAGAATGTGTAAGGAGAGATAATCCCAATATTGCGAAGCTGGGCTACAGCCTACACAAGACTAAGATTGAGAAGCAAAAAGAAACAACGAAGAAAGAACTTTGTTTGTTTTGTGGGGAATACTGACCTACCCACGTCAGGAGAATACATCCCAGAAGAAGAGATAAGGTTGAATTTATTTGGACTACATGACAAGGACATTGTATTGTCTATAGCGGAAAGACATTTCTTTTTGTTGGTTTGAATTTTGAGCAGTCTATGAAGCCAGGAGCTGGAAGACACTGTGAGAACACTGTTGGTGTGGGTCAGACCACCGGCCATCACTAATATTCCCAAAATGGGACTAACCTGTAAGCTGAAGCTTAGTCCTCTTTTCTTTCTTAGTGGTAAGGTAGAAATAGGTTAGCATATTTTTTGACAGAGAACAGATTTTAATTTTGTGAAACGTCCTGACGAGCACCTATTTGTTGATTTCTAGCATATGGAATTAATTAGTGAAATAGGACCTAGAGTAGGGTTTCTTTTCATTTGTTTAATAATCCATCTTGTGCAAACATGCCCTTGTGTCTTTCTCTTAGGTTTGTCTTACGGCAGAGTACATTTCTGCTGGGCATGAAAAAAAAACATACTTCAAACACAGGTTTTTTGATCTGATGTGTTTCCAACCTTTCGGATGTGCTGTTATGTCCCAGGTAACCAGGCTGCAAAAGTCAACTCTTTTGTTCCTGCTCTGGCCTTTTGTGCATACTCCAGAAGACTATAATTGTGAGTATACAGTGGATGATTAAAACTTGCAAGGACAAGCTTGCACAAAGTACAACCGATGTCTAAGCCCATATAGTGGGACAAACTTCTCTCCATTTTTCCAACTGTGAACTTTAGTACAGCTGAATAAATAGAAGGGAATCACCATAATGGTTACAATTCACTTGTTTGTTAAATGAAAGCTTGATACTGCAAAGCTGGTGAACTGGTTACTTGGACCAATGTAGTTTCCATACGTAAGTGGTATACAGGAGGTCTGTATCCTGTGGTGAGTTGATGTAAATCCTCATCCTTTTATATGGGATGCGGAGTCACATGGTCCTGCGATGGTCCAGCACTACTTGATGTGACTCCCAGAAGGTGGAAGGAATTGGATTGTCGGGCTCTTCCTCCCTTCAGAGAGATGGCATTTCAATTCTTCAAAAGAATTCATTTTTACCAGAAAAGATCATCCGGGACTACAGGTTCCACCAGCATTACACAAAAAGAGCCTGCCTTTAACAATGGAAAACATGGCCCTTGTAAATGATTCTTAAATCATAACGGAGTAGCATTAAACACCCGGATGGGACGTAATAAGTGCCATGATGTTAAAGTCCCTGCTTCAATTTAATTGGTTTGCCCAACAAAGAAAAGAACCACAGAGGTTCTGGGAATTCTGAACATGAAGGGAAACCCAGTCAAATAATATTCCTTCAGCACAAGAACCAGGATGCTTGCATGTAGCTGAAATACCAATCTCTGTTCAATGTGAGATCGCTGAGCACCGCAGAACACAGTGGAAGCCCGTCTGGCCCCACTTGTAAATCTAAAATGGTGCTGATGGCCCAGTCCCCGTTTAAAGGTTTGGCACAGGCCACTGCCCTATTTAAACTAAACACAGACCAGATCAATGCTCAAGGACAGTTAATAAATAAGCATGAAGTTCATATGAAGCATGAGAAAACCGCCCAATCAAGGAAAGTAAAACATGCAACACAATGGAGGAACACTATCTGTTAAGAGCCAGGAATGAGACGCTGACACAATGGACTCATGGTGTTTGCCATAAACTTATATTAAATAATAAAGGGGTTGGAAAATGCCTCAATGTCCCTAATCTAGGAGGTATTTCCCTAGTGCAACCAAAATTAAGGGCCTGTGGTGAGTCAAGATGTACAAAGCAACATTTCCTGTGTCTGGAATCCTATCCTGGCCATCACAAGGTGCTAGGGGTAATGTCTCTGAGTTTTAAAGTGCGGAAATGTTCAAGTTCAACAAAAATGTGTAAATCCAGCGGAGCTTCCAAATAAATAATGTTCACAGTTCAAGGGAATGATGCCATTCCCCAGGGTTCTTTCCACCAAAACAAAAGTTCAAAAGAATAACCAAGTTCTTTGTAGCTCAAGAGGATAACAACCCTCCTCTTGATGTTGCAAATAATTCCAAGGGAAATGGCTACTTTCCCCAAGTCCTTCTCACATTAAACATAATTCACAGATCCTATGGGCATGAATCTTCCTTTGGATTCTCCGATTCACACAATAACACCTGGCTGCCAGGTTCTTTCATATGGTTACAGGATACAATTTGGGTGCGTGTTGCAGACTCGCGACACACCTGGTACATTCTTCTGCCAAGTTCCTTCTCTTTTGTTAAAAACGATCTTCCCAGGTGAACTTATACCTCCGTTTCCAAGCACCAGCCAGAGAGAGTGAAGGTATGCTCCCTAGCCAGTTATTGAGACCACAGGTGGGACTGGATGCACTGCGCCGGGTCCTTGGTGGCTGAAAGGGAAATACAGGGGTTAGCAATAATACAGTATCGTCAAGGACCCTCCCCTTAGTGTACCTGCAACCTATTCATACCTGACACCAGGAAAGACCACGTTCAGAAGATGCGTACATGACGTGACCCTATGAAGGGTAAGAACGCACCAACATGGAGCACAGTGGAAAGGCCCACAAGGTTCTTGCTGTGAGCCGGGAGGTACACAATCTGTAGAAAACTAAGAGTCCAGCCCAACAGGTTCTAGAAGAAATCCAAGAGAAAAGAACCAAGTCCAGAGCACAGTTCGCCAGAGCCAAAAATGGGCAATTCAAAAGGTAATCCAGGGAGCAGAGCCAAGTTAAAAAATACACAGGTCATCAAAATGAGCAAGGAAATCCAAAAAGCAATCCAGGAGACAGAGCCAAATCGAAGCCGCAGGATCAGCAGGGGCAGAGGGGTAATCCAGAAGCAGTTCAGTAAACAAAGCCAGGGGTCTAGAGCAACCAGGTAATCCAAGGGGATGTAGCTAAGCACAAGAGCTGATGCGGCGCCGCGTTGTTCAGGCACCATGGCAACCGGCACAGGAATATGTGTTGGGAGTGTGGGTGCATGCTACTATCATTGTGGCCGTAGCCACCAAGAGAAAGCTAATAAGCCCTGGCGCTGCCGCACTTTGGGGCCTCGGACTACATTACCCAGAAGCCTGGGCCTCATTGCTAGGGGCGTACAGCACGTATGGCTGGCTTGATAAGATGCGCCTCCGCCCGGGCACCGTGCTGGTGATTGATGGTTGGAGGCAATGGCGGAGGGCGTTGCTGAAGCTCCTGGAGAATCGTGGAGCGTTGGTTCCTTTTCGGCTGCTGAGAACGCATCAAGCTGTCTGAACAATGCTTCCCGGGCCACGGCGGTGATGCTTCCCGGGCTGCAGCAGTGAGACAGGAGAGTTGCTGTGAACTGGTGCCATGCCGGCAGAGTCAGAGTTGGATACTGCCTGACAACGTTTGCTTGCATGGGTTATGAGGGCAATTTCATTGGGATTGGACAGGAGAGGTTATAACGAAGTCCAGTCTGTGAAGGGATGTTAGGTGTTCCAAGTACATGAGCTAAGGGTGTGTGCAGGTTGTCACAGAGTCACAATTAAGAGTAATTTTATGTCTAAAGATATTCTTTCCCTATTCCCCCGTCCTATCCAACTGGTTAACCTAATCCTCTTTCTGGTTTCCGGTGTACGTCTATGACAGAGCCATCCCCTAAGGGCCGCAGACCCCATGTCCGATGCAGATGGGATAGGTGGAAACGTTGCAGCAAAACAGGGGCATGGATGATGGCGACAGGTTCCCAGGTCCGTTCCTCAGGACAATACCCCTTCCAATCCACAAGATACTGGAGACCACCCCTGAAGAACCGTGGGTCAAGGATGGCATGAACCTCGTATTCATCACTAGAGCCAGGATTGACAGGAGGAGGTGGGATGGTAATGCGTGGGGAAGGCAGACAGGGTTGGAGGAGGTAAGCGTGAAAAACCGGGTGAATGAGCCAGTAAGCAGGCAAAGCCAGACGAAAAGACACAGGATTGAGAACCTTTGTGATGCGGTATGGTCCCACGAATCAGGGTTTCAGTTTACAGCAACCTGGAATGCGTAGATGGCATGTGGACAACCAGAACTCCTCACCAGGTTTGTAGGGAGGTGGAGGTCGACGTTGATTGTCCACCGCCTGGCGCATAGGGTCTTCTGCCTTCCGGAGATTGGCATAGGTGTGCTCATGGACCGCCTGCAGACTGGATTAACAATCATTCTAAACCAGGACAGTGGAAACAGGGACATTTGAGAGGGGCAAGTAACGGGGATGCTGACCGTAAAGAGAAAAAAATTGAGAAAACCCAGTAGAGGATTGTGGAGCGTTGTTATAGGCGAATTCCACCATACTTAAGACATTATGCCATGTGTCTTGGTGTTGAAGGCAAATGCAACGCATATACTGCTCCAGTGTTTGGTTCACACGCTCAGTCTGTCAGTCAGTTTCAGGATGGTAAACCGAGGAAAAACATGCATCCATACCTAACATGGGTGTTAGGGCTTTCCAGAAGCAGGAATTAAATTGGGATCACAAACTGCACAGAACAGGAGCGGAAGGAACGCCTGAGCAAGGAACAAAACGGGCCATTTTAGTAAAGTAATCAACTACCACCCATATTGTGTTATGCGTTTTAATCTTGGGGAGGTCGGTTATAAAATCTGTGGATATGGTCTGCCAAGGCTTCTGTGGTATGGGCATGGATTGGAGCAGACCAAGCTGTTTGCCCTCAGATTCTTACCCTGGGCGCAACATGCACATGTGTTGACATATTCAATAGTGTCCTGTCTCATAGTAGGCCACCAACACCAGCGTTGCAAAAGAGTCAGGGTTTTGTTTTGTCCTGCATGACCATTGATTAGGGCATCATGGGACCACTCCAAAATAGAGTCAGCGAGTTATCTGGGCAGATCAATATCAGATGACTCACTGCTACTCATGGTCTGGAAGGCCCGGGGCCCCAGGCCACCCATACCACAGTGGCGTATACCAACAGACGCTCTGACTGATGGGTCCTTTAGGGAGGACCTGCGAAGTAGGCTGTCTGAGTACATAAATAATAATGTGGGGAGCGTAAAAAAATGGAGCACAATCTGGGAGGCACTCAAAGTTGTGGTGAGAGGAGAAGCTATTGCGAGTGTAGGGGGCATTAGACGGCTGCTGAGAAAGGAACTAGAGACAAATGAGAAAATTAGACAGATGGAGGCCAGCGCCCAGAGAACTAGAGTTGGAACTTGCGGCGACCAGGAACAGTTGTCACGAGGCCTGGGGTAGATTATCGAAGTTCGATTATATTGCAAAAACCAGCAGGTCACATTCAGAAGGAGATAAACCAAGTAGGCTGCTGTCGTGGCTGTTCAAGAGGGAAACCCCTAAACACCTGACCACAGAGATTAAAAGCGAGAACGGGGAAGTACATACATCACAAATGGTGATCAATGATACGTTCAGAGAATTCTACTCCCAACTGTACAGCCATGACACGCAGGTACCCCAAAGGGACATACTAGACACACTAGACGAAATAGATCTCCCCATGCTAGATAGTGCACAATGCGAAACATTGGAGGGGGAGGTAACGGGAGAGGATATCAGCGAAGCGATCAAGTCATTAACTACCTGCAAGACCCCTGGGAGCGATGGACTGCCCCCCAAGCTTTACAAGGCGTATAGCTCAGAACTGACCCCTGCCCTACATTAGGTATTCAAGGAAGCAGGGACTATGTGGCAGACACTAGTCCCGATACCTTAACTGGGCAAACCCACAGACGATTGTGACTTATATATACCACTTGCAATGCTGAATTACGATGTCAAAATATTGATGACCATACTGACCAAACGGCTCTCCAGGGTCATAGGAACCATAGTGCATGGGGACCAGAACAGGTTTATAGCGGCCGAAATACAGCATTAAACCTGCAGTGTCTGCAACATATCATGGCGCAGACAGCAGGTATGCAAGAACAGTATGTAATAGTCTCCTTAGACGCAATAAAAACGCTTGATTCTATATATTGGGAATGGTTGATCGCTGCATTAAGGGGATTTGGGCTGGGCAAACGTTTCATTAGATGAATCAAAATACTCTATATAATGCCGGTGGCCAGGGTGAAAACTGGAAGAATAGTATAGGCAGTCTGGGACCTTCAAAGGGGCACCAGACAGGGCTGCCCACTGTCGCCGATGCTTTATGTCTTGGAGTTAAAACCGATAGCGACATAGCTGAGGAAGCAATTCTTCGACGCTGGAATTAATGTGGGAGGGATGTACCATGTAGTATCCTTATACGCAGATGACGTACTGTTGTACTTGAGGGACCCAAATTTGAATGTACCAAGCATCCTGTAAGTGTTGGAGAATTTTGCACGAGTATCAGGAATCTCTTTAGTAGGGGGAAATCTTGCATATTTCTACTGGCGGGACTGGCAGGGAAAACAGAGGAGGAGCTACCAAAAGTAGGGATCAGGTGGCAGTTGACATCATTCAGATATCTGGGTGTGAATGTCGGCACACACCCAAACTGATGCACAAGGGTAACACTGAACTGGTGGTAAAGGGACTCCAGAAGTCCATGAAATTCTGGGCCAGACTACCGCTGTCGTTGATGGGCTGTGTCGCCATTGTTAAAATGATAGTCCTACCAAGGTGTTTATACTTCTTCCATTATGTTCACTATTACATACCGGCATCCTTCTTTCGCCTATTAGAAAAATTGCTGCAGGAGCTTCTTTGGGGCCCCGCCAGACACAGGCTATACCTAACCACACTCATGTTACCGTAAAAGGCCGTAGGAGTTCAACTACCAGACCTAGAGAGATATTACTTGGCAGCACAACTCAGCTTTGTGGCCAAGTGGCTTGCAGATGTGCCTACGTCGGAAACAAAGCTGATAAAACAACTAGTAGCGCCGGCACACCTAAAAGAAACTCTGTGGGTTCCACTGGGGTGCTTGGGCAGTGTGCCAATGATTGTAACGCCAGGAAGGAGGGTTTGGGACAGGGCCCTGAAACTGCCTCGACCAGAGCACCCCTACTCACCTGAGACACTGATTGAAGCTGATGGCTGCGCAGACAGAGCAGACCTGGTAAATGTAAGGCAATGGGAAAAGGTGTGGTATATATACCTGGGGGGACACATATGAGGAGGGGGTTTTCAGGGAATTTTAAACCTTGGGAGAGAGGGAGGGCCTGCCCAAGGGCCAATTTCCGTGGTATCAGAGAATCAGGAAAATAGCTAGGAAAACCTGGAAAGAATGGCCAACGGCAGACCCCGTACTCTTGCGCTGCTCCACAGTCTAGATGACTGATGGAGGCCAGTGTCCAGGATCTATAGCCAACTGGTGGATAGGCCCAATCCCAAGAGCGTGGTGTTGAAACAATGGTGGGAGGCAAACCTAGGAATCAACATAACGGAGAAGGAGTGGGAGAGGATCTTGATGTATCCCCGGGAAGTGTCGCTCGATTTAGGCTGATCCAATTGAACATTTTGTATAGGACCTACATGACACCTAGCAGGATAGCCAAATTCAGTAACGGAACACACCCACTGCGCCCATGGTGTGGGTCGGAGGGAGCCGGATTGTTAGACATGTTTTGGGGGTGCCTAAAGGTGCAGTGCCTCTGTCCCAAAATAGAACAGACTTGAAGAAAGGCTGGGGTAGCAAGGTATGAATGGACACCGAAAGAATGCCTCCTGGGGGCATGCCCGAGAATAAGCAAATTAGGAACGTGGTCAAACTCATGGACATGGTATGTATACTAGCCAAAAGGGCCAACGCAATGGAGTGGAAGACGACAGGGGGACCACAATATGCTAGATGGCACAGTGAACTGTAACACTGGACAACGGCCGAGACTAGAGTATGGGGAGACTGGGTGTCCAGAGCTGGGGGGGACGCGCACCCGACATATGAGCCCTGGAAAATGCTGATATGGGATGTGTTCCACCCATCAACTGATAAGCCCCCTTGAACGAACAGAGACAATGCATGAACTACCTAAGACCAAATAGGATCTAGATTGGTAATGCAAGGAGAAATGAATTGTCATCTGCTGGCCCCTGGTGAACACAGTGACTCCCTAAACCCCAAGACCTGGATAAACAAACCGACTAGAGCCCCTAGAAGCGATCTAAATAGTGAGACTGTTTGTTGTTGTTATAATATCACCAGTTGCTGTTGATTTACTACTACATATATGCATGATAATGATGACAAATTGAGATGCAAAATGTGAATGTTAACTATAAATGCCAATAAAAACATTTCAAAATAAATCATGGGACCACTCCAAAACTTGATGTCTGGTATGCTGAGTTAGTAGGAATAACCGTTCCTGGACAAAAGGCAAATCCCCATGATAGGTTACGTTCCATTCCTGCAACTCGTCCCGATGGAGTGATACCCAGTCCTTTATCGAGGTAACCACACTAGGAGGAGGGGTGCAAAGGCAGATGAAATTGACCTTTTCTATGACAGTAGGTGTGAACACCGGGAGAACCTCGCCCCCGTTGTGTTATAAAAGTGCATCTGCTTTTCCTTACGGGCGTGATTTCAAAACAAAATTGAAGGCAAAAAACAGATGCCAACGTACTTGTTGACTATTCACACACTTGAGGGAAACCAAGTCTTGGAGATTCCAATGGTCCGTGAACACAGTAACAGGCAATTTGGCCCACAGCAGATGATGCCTCCAGGCTTGAAAGGAGTCTTTCACCTCCAGTAATTCTTTTTCTGGTACTGTGTAATGCAGTTCTGCGGAAGTTACAAGAGGGGTAGCCCACCGGGTGCAGGATTCCAGTAGTTGAACAAGCATGTGAGAGTATGGCTCCCCAGAGCGAACGAGGAGGCATCTGCCTCCACAAGGAACGGAATGTCCAGATTTGGGTGTTGTAAAACGGGGGCTGTAGAAAAGACTGTTTTCAGGGTATCAAAAGGCATCCTGCTGAGGGTCGGACCAGATGTAGGAGTTGGTAAGCCGGGTCAATGGCACGGCAATAGCCGAGAACCCAGGGATAAAACGCTGGTAGAAGTTGGCGAATCCCAGGAAAGTCTGTAAGGACTTTACAGAGGTGGGCACAGGCCATTCCAGAATGGCTCTTACTTTGCTGGTACTCATGGATAAACCCTGTGCAGAAATGTGGAACCCCAAAAACTCTCATGTACGTGGAATGCACATTTTTCGGGCTTGGCGTGCAATGCATGTTGGCGTAACCGAACAAGAACATCTGTGACATGGGCAACGTGTGTTGAATACGTTGGAGAATAGATTAAGATATCATCTAAATAGACAATGACATAAGAATCTAAAACGTCATGAAAAATGTTGTTCATGAAGCACTTGAATGTGGCTGGCGCACTGCACAGGCCGAATGGCATGAGGTTATATTCAAATAGACCATATCGCATGCAGAAGACGGTCTTCCACTCATCACCTTTCCTAACACAAACCATATTATAGGCCCCCCACTACGGTCAAGCTTGGTGAATATGGTGGCCTGATGCAGCTGGTCCAGTAAGAATTAGAGGAATTGGGTATCTGTTCTTCACAGTGATTTGGTTGACCCACTTATAGTCTATGCAAGGTTCTAGATCACCCTTGCGTTTCGGGACACAAAATATGGGACTGGCCAGAGGGGATTGTGAGGGTGAAATATGTCAATTTTGAAGGACAGAGTCAATATATTCCTTCAGGGCTAGATCTTCTACTGGTGTTAAGGAAGAAATGCGCCCATGGGGAATTTCCGTGCCTGGGATCAGATCAATGGGGCAATCAGAAGGACGGTTGGGCGGCAAACCCTCAACCTTGCCTTTGCCTTTGTCGAAGATATCCAGGAAGGACGCATCTTCTTTCGGAACAATAGAGGTAACAGAACCAACCACATGGTTTATGGAGACTAAGGCTTGACATGGAGATACAAGACCAACAGGAGTGGATAAACAATGTTCCAAACAGTAGGACGAATGAAACTCAATGGTGCCCAGGGCCCAATCTTTGAATGGGTTGTATTTTTTCAACCAAGGAATTCCTAGTATGATTCCGAACGGAGGATAGGAAATTAGGTCATAAGTAATGAGTTCTGAATGGATACCCGATATACTAGGAATGAGTGGCTGGGTTTGTTGACTGATAGGGTCCGAGACTGTTAGGAAAGATTTCCATTTATGTGTAATTTTCCCTCCAGCCGTGAACCCCCGCCAACTTTTTGCTGTTGTCTGACAAGCCTAGAATGACTATTGCCAATGGAGCACAGCCTTCTGCTGCACTCCGCTGGGCTTTTGCTCACTTTGTTAAGGGGGAAATTGACATGCCCTTAGAGACAATCAGTACTGGGAGACTTTGTTTCCCTTAGTCCTTTCCATTGTGGCAATTTCTTTGCAACATATTACCAGTTCACAAACTACCTTACAGTATGCTGTGATCTTCCTTTCGTTTCCAAAAGGCCCTAGACACCGTAACAGGATTTTTTGGTAGAAGTACAAATGTGCCTTGGACAGAGCTGGTGTCAGCTGTTATTTTTCATGTATTTTTAACCCTTTCTTGTGGTCCAATTCACATTCACTGCGTTTGGTCCTGAACAGTGGCCTGGCCCCAAAATGGCCATTTCACAAGGTCTTTTGTTCTGTCCTTTGGCCATCTTGTCCCTTTGCCTTCCCCAGGTCGAGACCACCCGGGACAGTCCTTATTTGGTCATGCATTTTCCCGCAAAACGCCAAGCTTTCGCAGGCTTCTGCATGCCTTGTGTGTGTGCCTCCAGGTTGGGGGCTGGACCGTCTAGATCCAATACACATCCTGGGTGCCAGAGTGTCTGGTGTGCTGGGAATGACTGGGACCACCGTGGTCCGTGATTGGTCCACGTCTGGTGTGCCTGTATGTGAGCAGATCTCCCATTGGGTCCTCTTCCTTTTGGCGTGAAGGAGATTCTGGATAAGAGAAGGCTCCAAACACCCATACCTGGTTGATCTTTTGAGTTCTCACTGAACCTAGGATAAGATCTAAGCATTCTGAAACCAAAAAGCCAAGTCGAGGAACCTCTGGTGACCCGCTGCAAGGTTTGGCACCCTGAGCCTGCTGTTGCCCGGCAGGACCCCCTCTACCCATGATAGAACTTAGGTCTGCTAAGGTGCTTCGACTCATTTGAATAGTGGGAACAACTATTCTCGGCACCTTCGCCTTAACCTGCAAGCGTGCCTTCTCTGAAGTGTTCCTGAGCCAACCAGTGAACTAACCAGCTTGCGCAGGACCTTTGCACTGGAACCGCCGCCGTCTCAAGCCGACACTTGAGCCTTTGGAGATTAAAAGCACTGGGTCCAAGGCACTCTCCTGCTGAGTTTTGTACACCTAGGCGCCGTAGGTCTGGAATTAGGAGAGTACGCTTGAACGTGAGTGCACGCAGTCATTGTGTCGCCAAGCCGTGGTGACGAACTTTGAGGGTGTGCTGCTGCTCTGCCCCCCTTTGCCCTGAGATGTGCTGCAATGAAATTGAGCTGATCCCTTCACCAGGAGAGGAAAAATCTTCACTGTCCTGCCACGGAACCGTCCCTGGAACTCAGCCGCTGAAAGCTGCAGATCCACGCAATTGCAGCATTTGAACCCGCTACCAAAGTGGACTCGACTGCCGAAGTTTGGTCCGGAGTGCGCCTTGGGTCAGTGAGTACTTGCAACCCTAACCGGTGGCCCCTACCGCATCCATCCATTTTTACGCATGAGTGTCCCCTGAGGGCCACTCACCTTTCTCCAGGTAGCCTGTGCTACCATCCTATTTCCAACTCTTGGAACCTGTTCTGCCATCTTGGGGAGACCCTCCTCGAATAGTGGGAACATATTCTTCACTGCCTCACCTGCCTTCCTGAGCTGCTAGAGCCCCTGCAAGAGACCCCGTTTTTGCCCAACCGCATGACCGCGTGCTTCTGCATCCGAAAGTACATTTCAGCATAACGCTCCACTCATCTTAGGGATTGGACTTCCCCTCAGATAGGGTTGATAAAGTGAAGGACTGCCTAAAGTATATTCACACTGTTTGCTCCCTTTCCCTTACAGGTTGTGGGCCCTTACTGTGTGCCATTCCTTTGGGCCAAATGTAACTGTATATCTGTTTTATAGTAGTGTTGTGTGGTGAGTGTAAGTATTGCTACTGATCTTTGCTTGGGTTTGATTTAAAAGGCCTTTAATAAATGTATATGTATTTTTGATATACACCTGACAGAGAAATTTGCAGTGTCCTTGCTGTGTTGGCTCATTGTGGGCTTTCTATCACCCTGATCCCTCCTGAGACCTTGGGGGGTCATTACGAGTACGGTGGTAGGGGGTTAACGGCACCGGTAAGGATGCCAGTGCCGTTAACCCCCTACCGCCGCATTCCGAGGTCCCTTAGCGGGTCCCACTAAGGGCGGCTGATTTTTACCAGCGGCCCTTAGCGGGAGCCGTTAAGGGACCATGGAGCTAATAACGGGCCAGCTATTTGCGGGCCCGTTATTAGCTCCTTCCCCATTGTGCCCTATGGGGGCTCAAATGGGAATGGGGAATGGTATTCAGAATGGGGACTTACCGGGTCCTCCAAGGTCGGAATGACCCGGTAAGTCCCCATTCCGACTACCCGGACCCAGACACGAATTTGGAGGCAGCCACTATGGCTGCCTCCAAAATTCGTAATGACCCCCCTTGTCTTGACTGCCACCAATGCTACCTTGATTGTTCTGGCTTGTCCAGAAGATTACCCTGTTCTGAGAAGCTAGGCTGGCCTTCTGCACCTCTGCCCACCAAGTCAGAGTTCAGAAATCCATTTTAACACGAGACAAGGGATGGTCCATTTACAGCTTGAACCACCAACTCAGGTCTGGGTTTCTCCTGAACAGGGAACTGCAAAGAATTGGCTATGGAAATATCAATGTAGGTGCCTGTAGAGTCGGAGTCATGGTAACATGTACTGCATGTTTTGTGGAGCAGGGGACCGCTAGACAGATATCCATCACCTAATGAGCAGTAGAGTCAAGGGCTGTGGATCTAGCAGAGGTACCTGAATCAGGGCTCATCCGTACCCCTTTATCTAGGGATGATCCTGCTGAAAACCCAATTGTTTCTTGGGTCTTTTAGGGCATTCTTTGACAAAATGACCCGCTTGACCACAATAATAGCAGGCGTTGGTCAAACGTCGCCTTTCTCGTTCTGAGGGTGTTAAGGGACCATGTATGCCTTTAATCTGCATGGGCTCAGCAGGTGGTTCAGCCAAACCGGAAAAACAGGATTGAGGTGGAGTGGTAAACCCAGGTCCTTTATGTGTTTCGGACCTTCTTTCGGGCCTCCTGGCAACTACTTGTAGTGTTAGGTCAACCAGGTCAGAAAAAGGGTAGGCAAGGTCAGTATTACCGCAAGGGCATCTTTCATTTAGTCACCAAGTCCTTTATAAAACACCACTGCCTTCTTGTTTTCAGGCATGATGTTTCTGGCGCAAACTGGTTAAAGCATGGTATGTAGTCCAGTAGACTACTTTTGCCTTGGATCAGTTCTAGCAATTCCAAGTCTTGAGCCTGTGCCTTGAAACAGGTGTCAAAGACCTACAGGACCGGACTGTTCCTTTCTATCAACGGAATGGGCCAAGTAGCTACTATACCACCCAGGTAGAATAGCGTGAACACCGCTTTGGTAACAGAGTCAGGAAAGGCCTGTCGTCAGCATAGGAAATGTATTTTGCGTTGGTTTGTGAAGGTGCAGAATTTCCGTGGATCTCCACAAAACCCTTCTGATGGAGCTAAGGGAAATGGCGTGGGAACATACAATGGAGCTGGAATAGGGGGGCCGGTTGGACACCCAAACTATCATATGGGGTTAATGGCTGTCGTTCACTTTGGATGGCATCCAATCTTTGGAGTAAGGTGGTATTGGCTGCAGTAATTTCTACCATTTGCTGGACCAAAGCTGCCACTGTGTTCCCGGCTGCGTCTATGAGTTCAGGTGGGAAGTGGGGGGCTTCTCAATCTGTTCTAAATTATCTCCTCAGGTGAATTTATAACTCTGTTCCCAAGCACCAGCCAGGGAGAGTGAAAGTATATTCCCATGCCAGTTATTGAGACCACAGAAGGGAATGGATGCACTGCGCCGGGTCCTTGGTGGCTAAAAGGGAAATAGAGTGGTTAACAATAATACAGTATCGTCAAGGACCCTCCCCTTAGTGTACCTGCAACCTATTCTTACCCAATACCAGGGAAACCCATGATCTGATGATGCGTAGATGACGTGACCCTATGAAGGGTAGGAATGCACCAACCAGGAGCGTAGTGGAAAGGCCCACAAGGTTCTTGCTGTGAGCCGGGAGGTACACAATCCGTAAAAACCAAGGGTCCAGCCCATCCAATTTCAACAAGTTCTAGAAGAAATCCAAGAGAAAGAACCAAGTCCAGAACACATTTCGCCAGAGCCAAAAATGGACAATCCAAAAGGTTATCCAGGGAGTAGAGCCAAGTTAAAAAATACACAGTTCATCAAAATCAGCAAGGAAATCCAAAAAGCAATCCAGGAGTCAGAGCCAAGCTGAAGCCACAGGATCAGCAGGTGCATAGGGGTAATCCAGAAGCAGTCCAGTATACAAAGCCAGGGGTCTAGAGCAACCAGGTACTCCAAGGGCATGCAGCTAAGCACAAGATCAAGAAATAGAGCACCAAGGAACAAAGGCAGCCACCCAAAGACTTTGAGAAGCAGAGAGGAATGAATGGGAATCCTTTAAATACTACAGGAGCTGCGTGACTTCCTGATTGCAAGGTCACGTGGCGGTTAAAAGTCATGTGACGGGTGCTCTGATGCTTTGGGCAAGTGACCCATGCTACACTGCGTCGTTCAGGTGCCGTGGCAACCTCCACGGAGAATGCTTGCTGGAAGTGTGGGGGCATGCTACTGTCATTGTAGCCGTAGCCACCAAGAGATAGCTAATAAGCCCTGGCGCTGCCGTACTTTGGGGCCTAGGACTACATTACCCAGAAGCCTAGGCGTCATTGCTAGGTGCGTACGGCACGCAGGGCTGGCTTGATAAGATGCACCTCTGCCCGGTCCAGGTGCTGGTGATTGATGGTTGGAGGCACGGGCGGAGGGCATTGCTGAAGCTTCTGGAGAAGCGTGGAGCATTGGTTGCTTTCAGGTGCTGAGAACGCGGCGAGCTGTCCTAGCAATGCTTCCCGGGCCACGGCAGTGATGCTTCCCAGGCTGCAGCGGTGAGACAGGAGAGTTGCTGTTAACTCTTGAGGTGCTAGCAGAGTCAGAGTTGGATACTACCTGACAACGTTTGCTATGGGAGTCCTCACGAGCCTGACGAGCCTCAGATAAGTGGCCTTGTTGAATGCTAAGCATATTCTCAGAATACACTGGGCATTAACTCATCAAGGGGCAATGTTAGGAAATAAGTGACTGTGCTACGAAAACCAAGTTGATGTGGAGCACACTAGTGTTGGACATGTTTGTAAATGCTTTTTGCAGAGCTGTGTAACTTACTCCGGCTCCAGTGCAGGGAAGTTATAGTTGTGCAATAGCCACCGTGTGTGAGATGAACACAGAGGGTGAGGACACATGGTGTACGGAGCGATGTGCTAAATACTGATGAAGACATTCATTATATGTTGTATATGCCATCATGTCACCAATTCATCATGTCATTTCATTGTCCATGCCAGTGTTATGTGTTATGCATTGGATATGAGGGCATTTCCTCCGGGATTGGACAGGAGAGGTTATAATGGAAGTCAAGTCTGTGAAGGGATGTTAGGTGTTCCAAGTACATGAGATAAGGGTATGTGCATGTTGTCACAGAGTCACAATTAAGAGTGATTGTGCGTCTGAAGCTATTGTTTCCCTCTTCCCACTGCCCTAGCCAACTGGTTACCCTAATCCTCTTTCTGGTTTTCCTACAACCCCCTTACCCATCCACAAACTCTCCCTAATCTCTCTAACCCCCACTGGCTGCCTCGTGGTTACCTGTTACTGGGAATCAGGAACCCGTGCCAACCACAGTCGGAGGGGTTGTATACATTTATACATTTCGGCTTCTGTGGTTCGGAGGGGGTGTCGATACCCTTCCCTCCTACGGGTTGTGACAACGCAGGACCCCTGGTGCTGTGGGGAAGTGTTGCTGCGTTCTCCTTGTGCAGCGGAACCGCCGGGCTGTGGGCTGCCGCATACAGTTAGGTAAGCAGTGTCCGTCTATGATAGAGCCCTCCTCTAAGGGCCGCGGACCCTGCAGCCGATGCAGATGGGATAGGTGGAAGCGTTGCAGCAAAGCAGGGACATGTATGTTAGTGATGGGTTCCCAGATCTGTTCCTCAGGACCATAACCCTTCCAATCCACAAGATACTGGAGACCACCCCTGAAGAACCGTGAGACAAGGGAGGCATGAACCGCGTATTCGTCACAAGAGCCAGGAAGCGTAAAAAACCAGGTGAATGCGCCAGGATGCAGGCAAAGCAAGACCAAAAGACACAGGATTGATAACCTTCTTGATGCGGTAGGGTCTCACGAATCGCGGTTGCAGTTTACAGCAACCTGGAATACGTAGATTGCGTGTGGACAACCAGACCTCATCACCAGGTTTGTAGGTAGAGGCAGGTTGACGATGGTTGTCCACCTGCTGACGCATTGTGTCTTGTGCCTTCTGGAGATTGGCATAGGTTTACTCATGGACCTCCCGCAGACTGGAGTAACAATCATTCGAAGCTGGGACGGTGGAAACAGGGATATTTGAGAGGGGCAATGTACGGGGATGCTGCCCATCAAGAGAAAAAAATGGGAAAACCCAGTAGAGGAGTGTGGAGCGTGGTTATAGGTGAATTCCACCGTACTCAACACATTATGCCATGTGTCTTGGTGTTGGAGGCAAAGGCAACGCAGATACTGCTCCAGTGTTTGGTTCACACGTTTGGTCTGTCCGTCAGTTTTAGGATGGTAAACCGAGGAAAAACTTGCATCATACCTAACATGGCTGTTAGGTCTTTCCAGAAGCGGGAAGTAAATTGGGAGCCGTGAGCAGAAATTAGAATGGATGGAAGACCAAAAAGAAAAAAAATATGTCGGAAATACAAACTGGCCAAAACGGGAGTGGAAGGAACGCCTGAGCAAGGTACAAAACTGGCCATTTTAGTAAAATAATCAACTACCACCCATGTTGTGTCATGTGTTTTAATATTGGGGAGGTCGGTAATAAAATCCATGGATATGGTATGCCAAGGCCTGTGTGGTATGAGCATGGGTTGGAGCAGACTGATCTGTTTGCCCCTCAGATTCTTACCCTGGGCACAACATGCGCATGTGTCAACATGTTCAATAGTGTCCTGTCTCATAGTAGGCCACCACCACCAGCGTTGCAAAAGAGTCAGGGTTTTTTTTGTCCTGCATGACCACTCCAAAGCTTGATTTCTGGTATGCTGGATTGGTAGGAATAACCGGTCCTGGTCAAAAGGCAAACCCCCCCATGATAGGTTACTTTCCATTCCTGCAACCCGTCCCGATGCAGTCCTTTATGGAGGTGACCAGACTAGGAGGAGGGGTGCAAAGGCAGATGAAATGTACCTTTTCTAGAACAGTAGGGGGGGGGGGACACCGGGAGAACCTCGCCCCCGTCCTGTCGTGAAAGTGCATCGGCTTTTCCTTGTTTGTTGCCCGGGTGTGGTTTCATAAAGAAATTGAAGGCAGCAAAAACAGATGCCAACATACTTTTCGACTATTCAAAAACTTCAGGGAAGCCAAGTCTTGAAGATTCTGATGGTCCATGAACATAGTAACAGACCATTTGGCCCGCAGCAGATGATGCCTCCAGGCTTGAAAGGTGTCTTTCACTGCCAGTAATTCTTTTTCAGTTACTGTGTAATGCGGTTCTGCAGAAGTGAACTTACGAGAGTGGTAGGCCAACGGGTGGAGGAGTCCAGTAGTTGAACAAGCATGTGAGAGTATGGCACTCAGAGCGAACGAGGAGGCATCTGCCTCCACAATGAACGGAATGTCCAGATTTGGGTGCTGTAAAATTAGGGCTGTAGAAAAGACCGTTTTCAGGGTATCAAAGGCGTCCTGCTGAGGGTCGGACCACATGTTGGGTTTGAGCAGACTGGTAACCCGGGTCAATGTGCATGGCAATAACTGAGAACCCTGCGATACAATGCTGGTAGAATTTGGTGGATCCCAGGAAAGTCTGTAAGGACTTGACGGAGCTGGGCACAGGCCATTCAAGAATGGCTCCTACTTACTTTGCTGGTATTTGTTAAGATGGATTTCTGAACTCTGACCTGGTGGGCAGATGTTCAGAAGGCCAGCCTAGTTTCTTGGAACAGGGTAACCTTCTGGACAAGCCATACCAATCAAGGTAGCATTGGCAGTGGTCAAGACTAGGGGGGGTCATTACAAGGTGGGAGGTAAGTAACCATGCTGCTATTTGTGGCATGGCTACCCCTTACCGGGTACCGGGTCTGGGTTCCTTGAACGAGGAATTACCGGGCCATTCCGACATTGGAGGATCCGGTAATTCCTCATTCAAGGAACCCATACCCATTCCCATTTGAACTTCTATAGGGCTCAATGGGAATGGGGATGATGCTAACAACGGGCCTGTTAACAACGGGCCCATTGTTAGCATCCTCGTCTGCTAGCGGGACCCGCTAATGGCGCCTGGTTTTACCAGGCGCCATTAGCGGGTCCCACAAGCAGACTCGTAATGTGGTGGTAAGGCCCTAGGTCTCAGGAGGAGTGAGGGTGACTGAAAGCCCACAATGAGCACACACACTCCCAGTCAGGTGTATATATCAAAAATACATATACATTTATATATATATTTATTTATTTGTATTTGGTTCATTTACAAAAATATAATACCTTTGCAGAACCTTTACAAAACATCATAAAAAGAGGGAGACATCAGCAATCTTTAAAATTTCTACATAAAACGATGAGATTACAAATTATTGAGGCGTACATGTCAATTCTACTTAAACTGTAACAGCTCCTTTTCAATGTGTTTGCAAACGCTTACCAATTCATATATCAGAGGTTTATAAATGGCCTGCATCATGCGTGCCCACAATAATTGCAAACAGTCTTCAAAGTCCACATTTACAAACTTGTAGAGTCGCTTAGTCCTCACAGTTTTATACATGTATTCAAGACCTTTGAAATCAAACAAAAAGCAAATATCAACAGTAATACTTCAAACCAATACAACACTACTATGAAACATGTATACAGTTACCAAGTGGCCTAAAGGAATAGTGCACAGAATGGGTCCACAACCTATGAAGAAAGGGAGCAAACAGTGCAAATAGACTTTAGGCAGTTCTTCATCAATCAACCTCTAAGAGGCAATCTTTTGAATGCCTTGTCTGCAGACTTTCCCTCTCTCCTGGCCATTCTCTTACTGTGACTATCAACCACCTGGTCAGATGGCCTCCTTCCTCTCTGAGTGGGTGGACCTCTCCTCCTCCCTCCTGGCCTCGACCACTCAACTCCTCCTTCTTTGAGACCTCAACATCCATCTGGATGTTTCCCGTCTATCCTCTGGACTATTTTGCGACCTCTGCGACTATCTCTCTTTCTATTCTCCCCTTTGGCCCGACTCAATCAGCACGTCACACTCAGGATGTCATCTCTTCAGACCTCCCCCCTTTCTATCCCAATGACCACTCCTCTCTCCTGGAGTGATCACTCTCTACTTTCCTCCCATTTCTCCCTCTCTACCCCTTAGGCCAAGCCAACTCCAACACTGCCACCTACCTTCTCGGTCATTCGACCCATGAAGCGTGTGTCAGTCGAGGCTTTCGCTGCCACTTTCTCTCCCCCTCCTCCACCTCTGGCTGACTCACACCCTTACACAGCCCTTTCTATGCTCCACTCTGCTATATCGGATACTCTTGATGTTCTTGTCCCTGTCATGAGGATCCGCTTGAAGCCCATTGCCAAGTGCAATTCTTGGTACGACTCTGACCTAGTTACCTTTAAACGCAAGTGTAGGGTGGCTGAGGGGAAATGGTGGGCTTCTTGTGCATCCTCTGTCAAATTGGCCTGCCCCCTGCTCCAAAGGCTATACCAGCTCCTTGTCCGCACTAAGAAGAGAGCCCATATCCAAACTGCAGTGTCTACCTCTCATGTCCCCTCGCAGGCCCTCTGCACCGCTCTTGCCTCAAATTTAATCTAAAAAACCCAGGACATCCTGTCAACCCTCTCATCCTCTCCCCCCCCCCTTCTCTCCCTGATACCTCTGGGCCCCCTGCAGCTGCCTCTCCTCTCTCTTTCTCATCTTTTCCTCTGTTCTCCCCTTACGCGATTTCCAGACAAGTACGATCTATGATGGTCTCGTCAAAACAGGTTCTTCCCTGTTCGTCCCAAACCATTAAGGACCACATTGACACCCTTGCTCGTGCTCTGGCCTATTCTGCAACCATGCCTTTGCCTCTGGAGCCTTCCCCTCCCCTGTGAAGAACTCTCTTATGCACCCTCTCCTCAAAAATCCCACAGCTGAACCCACTTGCCTGGCTAACTATCGCCCAATCTCCATCACTCCTTTCCTGGGCAAACTCCTGGAAAAGTTGGCCATCTCCCAGCTTAATCTTCACACTGATTCTATTGGTTGTCTCTATGAACATTAGTCTGGCTTCAGAGCTGCCAGAAGCACTGAAACTTCTGTGAAGACCTGCTCTCCGACCTTGATTCTAATATCCTATCTGTCCTCATCCTACTTGATCTTTCTTCTTCCTTTGACACAGTCAACCATGCCACCCTGCTCAATGACCTCTGTGATAATCTGGGTATCACTGATCAGGCCCTAGCCTGGCTGACCTCCTTCCTCTCCAACCGACACCCCCCAGGTTCAACTTGGGTCCCTCGTTTCCTCCTTCTCACTTTCCACCTGTGGTGTCCGCCAGGGGTCTAACCTCTCTCCCTGGCTCTTCAACCAATACCTGGCACCGCTCGCCCACTGCATTGCTGCTTTCTGCTCAAACTTTCAATGCTATGCGCTTAAAACCCAACTTGTTTTCAGGCTCCCCTATGCCACCTCTTCTCCCTCTCTCATCTCCGACTGTCTGCATTCCAGGAATGGTGCGTCGCCAACGACCTCTGCCTTAATGCCAGTAAGACAGAGATCCTCCTCATCGGCACACCTGCACCTTCCTTTCCTGTTACTCTGTAGCCGGCCTCCCTTGGCCCTCTCCCGGTTCCCACTTGTGAGGCTAAGAACCTTGGGTCGTCTTTGACTCCACGCTTTCCTTTTCTCCTCACATCTATAACGTCTCAAAACGTCTAACTACCAACTGCACCTTCTCAGAGGTATTTTTCCTTTCCTCTCCTTACCCCAGAAGCTCACTGTCTTTCTAAATCTGCCTGCAAACACTCTCCGTCCTTTGCAGCTAATCCAGAACAGGACTGCGAGACTTGTCCTTGGCCTCACGCCCAGGGACCGTATCTCTCCAGCCCTGAAATCTCTTCATTGGCTCCCAGTGGCTGCAATGATTAAATTCAAGACCCTTTGCATTGTCCACAATGCTTTCTGGGGCCAGGGTCCACAATACCTTCAACTCTCCCTACGTAAATACATTCCTACTCAAGCTCTTCGCTCCTTTACCTCCAACTCCCTCAGGGTCAGTCGCTTCTCCAAGCAATGAGTTGGGGTAAATCCCTTTCCTCGGCTGGGGCCTCCCGCTCGAACAGCCTCCCTGCCTCTCTGAAACTTGAGGATAACCATCTTCGGTTCCGGAAGCACTTCAAGACCTTCCTCTTTGCTTCTACCTTCGCTCTTCCTATCCCCTGCTAATCTCTCTGCTATGGCACCGGGCACCTGGTTACCCTCTGATTTTGGTCCCAGATCCCTGCCCTCCAGCCACACACCCGTACTGCCTCCTGGCAACCCCTGCACTTGGGTCTGTATCTGCAACCCTACAGTCCCCTTCGAGCAATTATCAGACACCTATTGTCTACACCTTATTCTCGCTCTTACCACCTGCTGGCTGCACTACCGGTTGTTGTTCTATAATGTTTGCAGCACTTTTCACTCCCCTCCTGCCCCTCGCGCTTTCCCCCTTCCCTCTCCCCTGTCGTCACACTCACCTGTGTCTCTGCAGGAGCGATGGACGAGCCTCCCTTGACCCCTAGTCTTTACTTGCCCCGTTTCACCCGGAGGAATACCTACCAAATACAAGGTGTACAATCAGACCTGAATTCACCTGATTCCCTTGGGCCCTTCCCCTCTCTTTACTGTGTGCTGTGATGTCCCCCTATGGGCTTACCTTGATCTTTAGTAGGGTGTGCACTCCATCCTGCATTCGCAGGGGCGCGATTCACTCATGTGATTGGTGCCAATGTCTGTAGGCTGAGTTCAGATGCCAAACGCCGTTTTATGCCTTCACAGCGAGGCCGAGTGTTCAAGGAGCCAGTTTCTTCACTGGCTAGAAAGTCCTTCCCACAAGTGAACATTGCGCGGAGAATGTTGAGTGTCCAAAATTGTCCGTATTGTCTTTGTTTGCCGGTATTTTTGTGGGTGAGTAGCGCTGCATGTAAAAGCTAGCTGCTGGTAGGTTTGCGCAGCGCCTTAAATTCGAGCGCGCCTGGTAATGTATCTCCCTTTCCCTTGCAGGAGAAATTATGTGGTATTAGCGCCTCGAGTCCGGGTTTAGCGCTACGGGAGACTTGGTGGTTGGGTAAGTATACACAGAGGCTTTTTGTAAATATGCACCATGAGCGCAGTGAAATAAGTGTCTGCGTTATTGGGGCACGCGCAATGAATAATGTCTCTTTCTTTTGCAGGGGTTTGTGCGCTCGTACAACTGACGTGGATTGCAGCGTCGCGGGAAGATTCGGTGAGTATGCGCAGCGTTACTGATGTGCGCGTGTTAACGCAGTTCTTTGTTCTTACAGGTGCCGGTGTAGAATTCCCCCCTCGACTGGAGATAGCTGCGGCGTGGAGTAAGAACAGTGGTTCTTCCGGAGCAGGTAAGCTGAAGCAGAATGATCCGGAACGGGTAAGCAGAAGTAGGATGATCCGGAGCAGGTAAGCAGAAGCAGGATAATCCGGAGCAGGTAAGCAGAAGCAGGATGATCCGGAGCAGGTAAGCAGAAGCTGGCTTATCCAGAGCATGGCAAGTGTGTTACTGATACAGCTCACAGTAAGCAAGACGAAGCACTGGAAGAATCCTGGGTGTGGCTTATATAGCCAGCCACACCCAAACACTAGAGAGCTCATGAATCATCATGCACTTCCTGTTTGGCAACAGGAAGTGGTAACCAGGAAGTTACTACAAACACTAGGAAGGAATTAAAGAAGGGATTTGCTATGGGTTCTTTGTGTGCCTATGCCAGGCCTGCCAAGCCTCCACCCAGCTTGCCCCAACTACCTGCCTGATACCCATAACACCTGCACTTGCATGTTCTCAATGTCAATGGGCCTAGTAAGATCGTTGTTTTGTCCTCCCTTGTTTCCACTCCCTTGCCTCGTCGTGCTCTGATACACCTGTGTATGAGTGCAATAAAAATAAAATATATCATGTCAGTCCAGTCCCTATGAAGAGTGGAGCCTGGCGCTCAAAAGTACTTTCGGATGCAGGTGCACGCGATGGTGCAGTAGAGCAAAAACGGGGTCTCTTGCAGGGGCTGTAGCGACTCAGGAAGGCGGGTGACGCGATGAAGAATAGGTTCCCACTATTCAAGGAGGGTCTCCCCAAGAGGGCAGAACAGGTTCTAGGAGTTGGGAATAGGACAGTAGCACAGGCTACCTGTGGAAAGGTGAGTGGCCCTCAGAGGACACTTGTGCGTAAAAATTGTGCTAGGGGCCATCGGTAAGGGTTGCAAGTACTCACAGACCCCAGGCGCACTGCGGACCAATCATCGGCAGTCAAGTCCACTTCGGTTGCAGGTTCAAATGTGTCAATTGTGCGGCTCTGCGGCTTTCAGCAGCTGATTTACAGCGATGATTCTGTGGCGGACAGTGGGCTCAGGGTGCCAAACTTTCCAGCGGGTCACCAGCGGTTCCTCGACTCGGCTTCTTAGTTTCAGGATGCTTGGATCCTATTCTAGGTTCAGTTAGAACTCCAGCGATCGACCTGGTATGGGGGGTTTGGAGCATTCTCTTATCTAGAATCTCCTTCACGCCAAAACGAAGAGGACCCAATGGGAGATCTGCTCACATGCAGGCACACCAGACGTGGACTAATCACGGACCAGGATAGTCCCAGTCATTCCCAGCACACCAGACTCTCTGGCACCCAGGATGTGTATTGGAACTTGACAGTCCAGCCCACATCCTGGAGGCACACACACAAGGCATGCAGAAGCCTAAGAAAGTTTGGCGTTTCACGGGAGAATGCATGACCAAATAAGGACTGACCCGGGTCTGCTCGACCTGGGGAAGGCAAAGGAACAAGATGGCCAAAAGATAGGATAAATAACCTTGTAGTATGGCCATTATGGAGCCAGGCCACCTTCCTGTGCCAACCGCGGCAGGAACAGGTTAAAAATAAGCGAAAGTAAAAGCTGCCACCAGCCCTGTCCAAGGCACATCTGTACTTCTACCAAAGAAATCCTTTGAGGGAATCTAGGGCCTTTTGGAAACGAAAGGAAGACCCCAGCTGCACTGTACTTTGTGCACTTGTAATATGTTGCAGAAAAGTTGCAGCATAGGAAAGGACTAAGGGAAACAAAGTCTCCCAGTACTGACCATCTTTAAGGGCATGTCAGTTTCCCCATAACAAAGTGAGCAAAACCCAGCGGAGTGCAGCAGAAGGCTGTGCTCCACTGGCAAAAGTCAGGCTACGCTTGTCAGACAACAGCAAAAAGTTGGGGGGGTTCACAAATGGAGGGAAAATTACACATAAATGGGAAACCTTCCTAACAGTACTCATGGATAAACCCTGTGCAGAAATGTGGAATCCCAAAACCTCTATTTCATGTACGTGGAACACACACTTCTCGGGCTTGCCGTACAATGCATGTCGCATGTCGGCGTAACTGAACAAGAACCTCTGTGACGTGGGCAACGTTTGTTGAATACCTTAGAGAATAGATTAAGATATCATCCAAATAGACAATAACGTAAGAGTCTAAAATGTCATGAAAATTGTTGTTCATGAAGCGCTGGAATGGGGCTGGCACATTGCACAGACCGAATGGCATGACATTATATTCAAATAGACCATATCGCGTGCAGAATGCGGTCGTCCACTCATCACCCCCGAGGTCAAGCTTGGTGAATATGGGAGCCTGATGCAGCTGGTCCAGTAAGGCAGAGATTAGATGAATTGGATATCAGTTCTTCACAGTGATTTGGTTTACCCGCCTATAGTCTGTTCAAGGTCTTAGATTACCCTCACGTTTTGGGAAATAAAATATGGGACTGGCGCAGGAGATTGTGAGGAAGAAATGTGTCCGAGTGTCTGATATTCCTTCGGGGCTACATCTTCTACTGGTGTTAAGGAATACATGCACCTGTGGGGAATTTCCGTGCCTGGGATCAGATCAATGGGGCAATCATATGGACGGTGGGGTGGCAAACCCTATGCCTTGCCTTTGTCGAAGATATCCAGGAATGACGCATATTCTTTCCGAACAATAGAGGTAACAGAACCAACCACATGGTTTATGGAGACTAAGGCTTGTCATAGAGATAGAAGACCAACAGGAGTGGATAAACAGTGTTCCAAACAGTAGGATGAATGAAACTCAATGGTGCCCAGGGCCCAATCTATGAATGGGTTGTGTTTTTTTAACAAAGGAATTCCTAGTAGGATTCCGAACTGGGGAGTGGCAATGAGGTCATAAGTAATGAGTTCTGACTGGATAACTGATATGCTAAGAGTGAGTGACTGGGTTTGACAAGGGATGATCTGTCTACAGCTTGAACCAACTCAGGTCTGGGTTTCTCCTGATCAGGGAATTGCAAAGAGTTGGCTAGGGAAAAATCAATGTAGGTGCCCATAGCGCCATCGAGTTGCCATCTTGTGTGTTTCCACCCGGCTACCTGACCCACACCGGGAGTACTGTCTCTTTCTCTCTCCATTCTCCATGTGCGTTTCTTTTAAGCGCCTTGGCCCCTGTTAAGCTCGTACAACCATTAGAGTACATCTCCTGTTCCTAGCTCCAGTAATCCTTATTACTCTGATCCTCTTTCTCGTCTCAGTGTTGCCAGAAAAAGGGCAAAGGACATGAATTCTATTATTGGTCATGACTGGATGTTTTAAGTCAGTGATACAGTATGTCATACAGAAATGGGACGACAAGAGGGGTGGGGGGTTAGATTCTTGCTTGACTTTTCAATGTGTTACATAGTATTGTTGAATTACTGGGGAGTTATGAACTTCTTAACAACATCCTGATATCCACATAATCTAGCAGGGAGGGATATTGGATCAATGTAGTTTTTTTCAACTTGGTAAGGGGAATACCATTTCTCATCTGACAAATCACCCTTACTTCCATGAGGGACATCTGCCTCTCTGTGACCCTCCCTCAAATAGCCACCTTCAGCGTTATGATCACAGAGCGCTGGCCTCAGCCTGGCCACATGAGTGGAGGTTTTCCCCACAGAAGTAGTGATGATATTGCAAGATTCATCACACCTCTCTTGTAGATATTGGCTTCTCTCAAGACTTCTCACTTGTCTCTCCATGAACTTCAGATTTCTCTACGGTCTCTCCAGGACTTTGGATTCTCTCAGGCTTCTCTGGGGTCCCTCCATGATTTTGGTTTCTCTTAACATAACATTGTTAACATTAATGGGTATCCCCGCCCTTCAGGGTTGTGTTCAGGCATACACTATTGTCACCCTCCAGCCAGGAATTCTTCTCAAGCTTCTTGGAAGTGCCCTGTCCTTAGGCTTTCCCATATAGTATCAAGTTTATGGAGGAGGACCCGTACCTAGGGTCTCTCTTCCACAGATCACTAACTCTTGTAGTGTGACCTCTGGCATTCCCTTCCCAGAGTCACTGCTGCATAGCTAGTAGCAAACAAACTACCTTTTATGAACTACCTTTTACCAGGTCGTGGCCTCTCCCATGTATCTAGGAAGCGTTTGAAAGTCTATCTGATTCCTTACAATCTTTACCCCTTTCTGATGTTTTCTGCCTTTTATAATGCTAGGCCTTTGTATGGTTTCCTAAGCCAGCCTAAAATTATTTTTCAATTGTTTGGTTTGTTTTACGTCAAACCTTAGAGCCATCAACTTTTGGGTTTGGTTTAGTCACCCCAACTGGGACGGGTATGCCCAGATGGGGGTCGCGAGCCTGCTGGGCCGAACGATCCAAGCTATTCCTCTCTGATGAGGCCCAACAAGGCTGAAAATGCCTGGGGATGCTTGTGGTCTCATGTAGAAGGGATGTGACCTAGTGGTTTGGGCTTGACTAACCCTTTTGGGGTGGCATCAAGCCTGATTTGCACATGGTCTTTCCCCTTCTGTAATGATTTGACAACCGAAAACGATGGTGGGTTGCCCAGATCTATGACTGTAGTTATGATTTATTCTAAAGCTTCCAGCCATCAACTTTTGTTTTTGTTTGTTTTACGTCACCCGGTTCTTTTTTCTCTCATTGTGCTTTATTTGAAACTTGGGCTTATTATTACTTCTCCTCTGGCAATGGGTCGGTTGTTAATATATCAATTGTTTAATGCAGGCGCTTTCACAGTATTCTGCAGTATCAAGCAAACTCATACTGAATGGGATTTGCTGTTTATGCTGGCCGTGAACATTCAGATTTTCACTCGAAAGGTATAGTGTGACTAGGTTTCTCACTGATCACTTCTGTTTGTGTTTGGTGTTCTGTGAACTACCAAGGGTCACATTTAATCTGTTCAAGCAATACAGTTCTGTTTTTCTTTGTTCAACTTTATTAACTTTTCCAATATTACAAGCTGAGAAAAGGCCTACACCTCAATAGAATCCCCACACAGAACATTTGACATCGCCCAATTTGCACACTACCGCCATCTAACCCCATTCCCCCACCCTCTCACCTCCACCCCCCTGGTATAGACCGTCACTTCCATCCCAACTGAGTTATTCCACTGGCAACCGTAATCGGTTCAAGTCTGACCTACATGTGAGCCTCTGTCCACTCGTCCCCCACCTCCTGGTCTCCCTCAACCTCTGCACATTCTGAAATCAGGCCACAACGAACCCGCCCACTCCGCCCCCTATTATGTCCTTTCTCGAGCAACCTCAGGCGACATGTACTGAGCCCGAAAGTCACCCCATTCTATTTCAATGTTCGCGCACCTGCCATGAATGGCCGCCATAATTCTTTCCATTACATAAATATTCTTTGCAGTATTAATCCACTCCTTTGTGCCCGGGAGCAATAGCCTCTTCCAGCGCATTGCTAAACATTCCCTTCTTGCCAGTAACAAACAGTGGGCCAAGTGTGGCAGGTTATTGTATTCTCCCCCCACTAACCTTAAAACCAAACACCACCAATAATGGTGAACTCACCCGGGAGACCCCATCCAGCTCCTTAATCCATCCAAGTACTTCATCCCAGAAAACCTGCACCCTCTCACAGCCCCGCCACATTTTCCAATAGTCTGCTTGGCCTCAACATTCATGCTAGCAAAGCGGGCTCACCCCCGAGTACATTTTGGAAAGTTGCACTGGCTCATACTGCCACCGGTGCAAATGTTGTATCGGATGAAGCTTATATTGGCTACTGATCGAACTCTTATACGCTCTACAACACATTTTATACCATAATTGTGCATTCCAATGCTAGACCCAAGTCCCTTTGCCACTGATTTCAGAGCCTCTCTGTGTTCCCCTTCCCCACCTCCACCAACACACTTTATAGAGAGGAGAAAATCCCCTTCAGTTCCTTTTTAAAGTTCAGGATTTTCTTCACTGGGGCGAGATCTCTCTGCATCTGCTCCTTCCAGGCTTCCAATGTAAGCAATCCCTTCGGTTGCAGGTATGAAAAGACAGTCAACCTCCTCATCCCTCAGACCTCTTCCAGTTCACCATGGAGATAAACTGGCCCTGTCTCCACAGCTGCCTAATCCTTGTTAAGACGGCCTCAAACCAACCCTGAAACCTTTCTAGGGTTGGAACATGATCACTCACACCAAGTGCCCACAAATGACTCAATGGGGAGGGCCAGGTCATTATGCCCCTCATCTATGGTCCCTTCCGCCAGATGTTCCAAATCACCCCTTGAATAGGGTGCTCTCTAATCCTTTTCAGGACCCAATCCCTCGGCACCCATAACCATTCCCCTACCGTTGCGGGCTGGAGGTGAAAGTTATCCCGTCCCACCCATCGGTGATACCCATGCTCCCTCAAATGTGGAATCAATATTTTGAGTTGAGCGGCCTTGTAATACAGGTACAGATTTGTGAAGCCCCCCGCCCCCTCTTTCTTTCGGGAGCACCAACACCTCACATGCCACCCTAGCCTTCTTTCCCTGCCACAAGAACTTCGGGAGGTAAAGGGGCACGTTCTGAACATAGAATCGGGGATCAAAATAGGGATCATCTGGAATAAGTAGAGAATCCTGGGAAGCAAATTAATTTAATAGCATTCACCTGCCCTAGCCATGATAGTTAACTTAGCCCATCTCTCCAAATCCTTAAACGGCCTCACTAGTAAGGGCGGGGGGGGGGGAATTGTCTCATAGAGCCCCTGCATGTCCCCTGTAACATTTATTCTTAGATAACGCAACAATACAGTGCAGTTTAACCTCATAACAACTGTTTCCTACACTCCAGAGTTTTCAATCTTGTGCTAGTATTCAGATTTAGGAAGCATGTACCGTAGGAATGCTCTCTATTATTATAATCTGATGTAAAAAAACAAGAATTATGAATAGAACCAGACTGTAAGTAACTTGAGAGGGATTTATATTAAATGTATCTGGTGTATGCTTGTTTCCTAAAATAGGGATGGCCTTTAAATCAGTACGTTTCTGGGAAAAAGGTTTGGGCCAAACTTTTGTTGCAGGTTAAGGTCCAGCCCTCTATTGCTTGGCTCCCACATACAAAAGGCTGGGAAGTTTCTCAACTCATCACATGTAGACATGCATGATGTAGACATTAACGTTAACCCTTTTATATGATATGTACAGCTACTCACCCTCTTTGCCGAAGTTCTTACTTTTTGGATAAGTGGAGAAATTTGATTTAGTATTCTCTTCAAGTTTGAAAATATCTTTCTGCAATTGTTCAAATGAGTAATACACTTGTAATACTGTATTTTCACAAACACTCTCAGCAGTACAAAGTGCTGTAGTTTCCATGGCATGTAAATCCTATCACACAAAGGAATGTTGCTTAGAAAGCATTTGGTGGTGTTTGCAATGTCTTGTCAAATTAATATTTTTAACTCATTAAGAAGGAGTATATAGTTCAGCCCAAAATGTTCTACAACAGTGCAATGTATATTTCTTTAATGCAGCAATTCATAGTTTGGGGAGGTGTGAGAAACCAAAAGGTGTCTCACTCGCTAGTCCTTGGGGACTTGTCATCCAGGTGGCCAGGACACAGTCGTTGCTTTTGGATCCAGTTCCTGAGGGTGGACCAGTGCGGCAGGATCACCTGGGTGAGGGATCTTCGGGGTATTCCTCCCTTCCCCGTTCACATGACCAATCCTATTTTGTAGGATTCTCCAGTGTTCAAACTCCCCCCTTTGCACACAAACACTGGGCAGATGAAGAGGGCTACTAAGAGCAACAAGACTAACCGTTTCATATAGCATAGGACATGACCCGCTAATTGAGTCAGGCAAAGACAGGCACTTGACTTTAAGTGCATACATCTGATACCAATCAGCTCTCCTCACACGGATAAAAGGCGGAATATAGAGAGACACTCTGAGCCAGGTGCAACACGAGCAAGAACTTCTGGGGTGAAGGCGACCCTACTGGAGCAGAACAACAGCCTGAAGGACGAGAGAAGAGGGTGGAGAACCCCAAGAGTTCCCTTAAGGGGGGCCTTGCTTCCAAAAGGCAGCGAAAGATACGTGGATAAGGCCAAATCCTAAACAAGAAGGCTCCATTGTGTTTCAAGGACGCCAGCGACCGTCCCGGGTGATCGGCAGATTTGGGGTGGTGAGGCCAAGCCTGTGGTACTAACCTTGACTCGTAAATTGAAAAAACCCTAAAGACAAAAAAGAAACGCACACAGCCGGTGAGTTGGCAAGCGACATGAAAGACCAGTGTGTGGGTTAAGGAAAGACTGAAGTTGCAACATTATATTGCACAATTGAAGGCTGCGTGCGTGTGGATGAGATGCGAAGAAAGGCAGACCTGCAAATGAACTTTGAAGTATAGCTGTGAAACCAGCGATACTGAGTAATGGAATGGTCCGGTGAAAGGAGGTAGCCCACTCGAAAGTCTGTGTGAAAGGTGAAATGTTTGTAGCGATAAAGTGAATGCACTGTAAAGGCAAAGTGGTCAAAATTAACTTTAACGTGGAAGGCCAGGCGTGCCTCGAGCTACGTTTGAACTGCCTTTGTGTTAGAACCTGAGCCAGAGTGCGTCAGCCTGCCTACGGGGACCACCTTACTCCACGCTGTCCAATGTGGGGAGGAGAGCTGACTCAGCCACATTTATTCTTTATATTTGAACACTGACTTTCCTTTGCATACACTTTCTCCTATACACACTTTTTGTACAAGAGATGGGGTAGGCATTAGGTTTTGTAAGTATAGGCCATTTTGATTTGACAGACTCAAATAGGACTGTTTTAATTATTATTTATTATTTGATGGTTTAGACTACTCCCATCCTAGCTATAGGGCCAAATAGGAGTTTTTCCAGGTGAGACAGTTCTTCAGCAGGGGTAGATATTTCAAGTGGCAAGCTTCTATACAGGCATTAAAGTCACCTTTCTTTCCTGTGGCTAAGTGCCCTGCATATAGCTTGGAGTAACATGGATGGCATCACAGGTTACCCTCGTGGGGACCCTACAAAAGGGCAGAAGACTGACCATCAGCAGCACTAGAGTCACACTCGCCAAGAGTACATTGCTTGTGGGCAGGCATATTAGGCAAATTTCACTAAAGAGTGTAAGTTGGGGTGGCCGAAGGATGAATGGGTCAATCCTTAATGTACCACCTTCATAACTTGTATCACATACTTTGTGGTCTCTCCTGACCCACAGAACCCCCCCCTGATCTCCAGCAAGTTAACCAATCCCAGTGATTGCTGCTGTGGCTGCTGGAGCGGCTGCAGCTCTGCCCTCTTCAAGCTCCCTGGCACGACTCTTGTGCACGCATCCCAGACCACATGAAGGTAAGCCCTTTACCACGGGCTGCTGCGAGTAGCGCACGATGGTGCGTCTCACGGAACGTTCACTTGCCTTGATGACAATATGCCTAAATAGGCACCTACATCTGCCTGAGGGGCATACTCAGCAAGGCAGCGGCATGCTCTGCTTGATGCAAACTTTTGTGACTACTTTGAAATCACAGTCGTTTTTGCCATTCTAAGATGGCGGTGTCCTTTGTGTGAGTGTCTCCATGGTGCTGGGGGTGGCTGGGGGTTTTTCCGGCACAGCTACCGCCGGACTCGGAATGAGGCCTACTTTCTCCCAAAGAAAAGTGAAATCTTAAATCAGTTCTTGAAAAGTTCCAAAGAAACAAAAATTCAATCAAACAAAAACCCACTGGTAACAGTTCCTTCTTCGGTCGTTGCAAAGTTCCCTTTCCACTTTCCACAAAAAAAACAGCACCAATGCCAATCCTGGATAACCTCCTTCCAGGATAGAGATGATGCAGTTCAAAACAAAAGTACCACTTCTGCTTCAACAACAATTCTTCTTGTGTAACCTCTGCAGCGCCTTTAATATAACTTATCAGGATGCTGCTAAGGGGGTTGCTTTCTCCCTGGCAACTCCCTTCTACAAATGATACTGTGAAAGCAGGCTCCTTTGCTTCACAGTCTACTACTGCTTCAACTACATTCATATAAAGTGTTCTGACAAAATGATAGACAACCCCAGTTCTACTGCTTCTGCTGCAACTTGATACTTTGAAAATATACTAGGCAACTTACACAAGACGTCTTCGACCTCTACAGGTAGGCAAGGCACTCTTCTGTCATATACCATAATATGGGGCAGCCTCTTTGCCTCTTCCGTCGGTCTGTCTTACAGCTACCACAAATGTCTGTTTTGGTTTCTAGACTGCTTTTCGCTCTCAGCTTCAACAGTCTCAGCTTCATAGATTGTTGATTAGTTATTTTAACAAGCACCAAACTCCCTTGCCCAGCTTTATGCATACCCTCTTGTTTCCAGTAGTTACCCCAACGCTGTATTGCCACTCTTCAAGCCTTGGATAACCTGGTCACCCTTGTATCAGAGGATTCTGGGTTTATAACAGCTAAAACAACTTTAAAACATAAGTGTAAGTTCTAAATTGGGCTGTTCTCACCTTAGAAAGGATCTGTCTGATTGCTTAGGTAATGCTTGTTCTTCTCGTGACTTTAGCAACTTCTACAACTGCTACATCATTGTTCTGAATGTTACAAGAGTCGGGTTTCACTTTAGAAACGAATTTAGGCGCACGCAATCTCTCTTTGATGATTAACTTCTAGTTAAAGACTTGCATTTCCTTTTATTCATTCAGCGTTATGCTTTAACGTGGATCGGGAAACAGTTTCTTAAGCGTGACCTATCTTTGATGTTAAGCAGGCTTGTAACACTTTGGGAAAGTCAGCTGCTACTTCTTGAATGATTACCGGCAATGTTCTCCCTCTTAATAGGAGACACGCAGCCATGCAATGTAATGATTTAAATTCAACAATGGGAGTAAACAGGGTTTTCTTTCTATGCTGCACTTTAACTTGTGCTGAATAAGCGTGCGATACAATTTCTTTTGTTATAAAGGCTTCCCGCTACTCAACAACTTAACTCGCTTCTACTTACACACGAGCCTTATACAGTTACTGGCAAGGAGTTTTGTGTACAGAGCTTCATTCACCGGCTCCAAAGTCACAGCGGTTGCAGGCTGCTTCCACTTCCTGACTTACTTTCTTCTGCTACTACTGCTACGGGCACTCTTGGGACCCACACCCGTCTGCAGCAAGGGTGTCTCGGATCCGGCCTCAACAATGGAGAGTCTTCCTTTCTCCAGCTTCCCTCGGCTTGCTTCTGCACACGGGCCTCAGGTGGATGAACGACTTCAGCTCTACATTCACAGAAATTAGGCAAACCTGGAAAGACTGTTAACTTCTCCCAGTCTCTTCCAATGCAGCCACAACCAAAAATGGTTTGTGAGCACATGCCCAACTTAGAACCTGCAGATGGAATCTGCCCTTCTCTTGCTCCGGCGTACCTTCTGTGGTCACACTTCCCTTGTGAACTGCCAGCCTTGTGCTCCGCTTCTTCTTCTGCTACTGCTGCTGACCTCCCAACTCCTGCTCCAGCTTCTTTCTATTGTTCCTTCCTGCTGAAGCCTTTTATGCCTCTCATGTAAGACAGTTGGCTTTGGGTGCAGGCCCTTAGAGATAATTGCCTGACCCTGCCAAAGGCTGTTAGGCCTGCCTGCCTGTCCTTTACCGCTACATGCCTCCTCAGTTCTCTTCTTCATCACAGTCCCTGCGAGATTCTGGGACATGAAGTACTTTAAGGAAATTAGGATTTCCTACTTCATTATTTTTAACAAGGATTTTATTTCCCCTGTTGTTGTTAAAGGAGAGATTGTACGGTTTAACCTTTTTAGGACAGATGGGACAGGAGTGGTCATATTTCCGCCATTCCTTTTGACATATTCTTGGTGTTGGGGAGGACATGGAATTTTAGGGGTAATAAAAGACCTGCTCTTAGGACACAATACCTTGTTGGATTACCCCCTTGGAGTTTACCCTTCCAGCCTAAGTAGGAGGTCGAAATATATCAAAATGACAATAAGTCAGATCCTCATTTAATCCAGGGTCAAGAGCCTCTCTTTCCAAGGAGAAATACGGTGTCTCACCCTGCGAAATCTCCCCACTATGCTGGGCCTCGTCTCCACCAAGGTGATCCTCCTGCAGTACACCACCTCCAGGATTGGGATCAGGAAGCGTCTGCCCTTTCCTGGCCACCTGGGTGGAGACTCTAGGCAGGGTTTTAGTGGGGGATCCAAAGGATTCTCCACACCACACTGTGCATCATGGCACATGGTAATGAAGCCATCCACAGGCATGTGTGATAATAAGCTTTATAGGTGGGTGGCTGGAAAGACTATGGGGATACAGTGATGGTGAGGTGATGCCATCCTTTAGATAATGCCTGGAAATATTAGGCCATTCCCAGTCAATCATCTGCAAGTAACACCTGTTAAAAACATTGTTTCCGGGGGAATGTGGAGACTACACTCTGCACAGCCTTCTACCAGATGACATTTGCACAGGCACTGCCACAACAACTAAGGAACTGCATGGACAGCTTCTTCATAGGCTCACCCACACCCATCTGGAAAGTCCTGAGAGAACTCTTAGTACATAGCCCATCAATATCGTAAAGTGCGTAAGAGGGGTAACAATTTCAAGTTTCAATCTACTAAAGAGGCATAAAAAGTCACTTGCCACCTTAGTTATAACTTCTAAATAAGATGTATACATATCATTTTGTCCATTATATATGACCTTTGGTAAGTCAGACTCAGGAAAGGGACAAGAGGCCACTTTTCATACAGTGTTTTGTTAAACAGAAGAGAGTTAAGTTATAGCCTAGCCCTACCGCGAGAGAGCTTTCACCCTACTATATAAGGAAAACAATGAACAAAGAAGGGTGCTTGTCTGGATATCTTAACAAAATAAAACGGTCCTCTGTCCAAAGCATAATCTTACCTGGATTTCTGTCCCTACCACTAACAAAAGGATGAACACAAACTCAACCAAGAAAGGTCTGATAAGGGGTTTCTTCACAACCTATGAAGTGGTGGTTGGCTTCTGGCCCCCATCCAAATGTCTCTCTGGTTTCTTCCAGGCTACTTTCCCAGCTGTACAGTTAAATGTTTAGGATTGCAAAATGTATTTTTATTCTTCCTCTTCTCCTTGTAGAAAGGTCTCGAGCTCTTGCAGTCGGACTGTATTACTAAGCCCCGGAATATGGTTTCTCTTACCATGCCTTGGGGTTGTGTGCCTCTCTCGCAGTCTTGTGAGTATTGATCCTCTCACCCCACCTTCAGGTATTATTTGTTTCTTCCCACCTTGCAATCTTGTTTCTCCCACCCCACCTTGTCTTGGGGCTCTTGCTTCTCTCACCCTGCCTTGGGGTTGGGCCAGGCCTCTCCACCCTCCTCCCGGTTCTGTGATTAATTCTGCAGTCCTCACAAAACCCTACCTAATGTCTCCTCCGAGGTGGACAGGGCAAGGCAGGCACTACATAATCCTGACCTGTGTGGTGGTATTAGCCGGGAGGATCACCTGGGAGGAGAAGGGCCCCAGGAGGACTCCGTTGGGAGGGGCGCTGTATTTGTGATCCTCAGAGGAAGAAATGTCAGTGATGCCAGAATATGTAATGGCTTGCTGTCGGGGGGAGGTTTTCTATTCCAAAGCTAATTGCGGTGGTGAAAGCTGTCATAATCAGTCATTTATTGTGGTAACGATTCCTTTGATTCACAGGGGAATGTTAAATACGAATATCAGAACATTAACATCTTATATTCTGGAAATTATAAATCCCATGTAAAGCAGAACCACTCATTAAGTCCTTATAATCCTCCATTAGAAGATATAATTAAGGCTAGAAATGAAGTTGGTAAATTTAGAAATAACATTCCCATTGAAAAGGAGTAATTTGAACATTGGGGACTTCCAAGTCCCACAATGCCCAAAGCACCGGGATGAAGAAGGGGGGTGAAGAGGCACTAGACTGCAAGTTGCAGCCTTATAGTGCTAATGACCCACACATGAGGGACACTGGGAGGTATAAAAGGGCCCCTTGGGTGCAGGCCATAGAGAGCAGTAGTGGGAAGTGGAGTGATTGCAGTAACTCCACATGGCAGTTGTAGCAGCAGTTGAAGGAGAGCAGAGATGTCAGAGCCACTGTTTGTCAGGCAGATGCCGGTTCTGGGAGGGTCTCTACCTTCAAAGACCTTGAATGCAGAGGTTGCGCAGAGGGAAGCGTTAAGTTGCACAGTTCGCCTATTCAAAGTTGGACTCCGGTGGCAGGCGAGCACCGGGTCGTCCTGGGAGCGAGAAGAGCTCCTTTGCCGACCGGCGTGGGCTGCGAAAATCAGAACAAAGCAGTTTACCTGATTTAGTGAAGCAGAGGAAGCAGAAGCCCAGAAGGCAGTGGAGCGAGCGGAAGTGTATGCCGTACACAGTGAGTTCACTAGTGTTGTGTGATCCCGGAACGCTTCGTGATCGCCCGCTTACCTGATTTAATCGTTTTGAATGCCGAACTGATGTAAAGCAAGTGAAGTGGCAGAATTATATTCACTTTGAATATCGAACTGATTCTAAGAAGCTACGGTGGTAGAATAATAAGAACTTTAGGGATAGACAAGAAAGTTATCATTGTACTTATTGTTAAGATGGATCTCTGAACTCTGGCCTGGTGGGCAGAAGTTCAGAAGGCCAGCCTAGTTTCTTGGAACAGGGTAACCTTATGGACAAGCCAGACCAATCAAGGTAGCATTGTCAGCGGTCAAGACTAGATCTCAGGAGGGGTGAGGGTGATAGAAAGACCCCAATGAGCACACACAGTAAATGACACTACAAATGACTCACAGTCAGGTGTATATATCAAAAATACATATACCTTTATTTAAGGCCTTTTAAATCAAGCACAAGCAAATATCAGTAGTAATAACCAAACCAACACCACAAAAACTATTAAACATATATAGTCACCAATGGCCTAAAGGAATAGCACACAGTATGGGTCCACAACACGCAAGAAAGGGAGCATACAGTGCAAATATTGTTTAGTCAGTCCTACACAATTCAAACCCTAACTGAGAGGCAGTCAAGTCCCTAAAATGAATGGAGCCTTGAGCTCAAAAGTACTTTCGGTGCTGGTGCACGTGATTGTGAGGTTAAGTCAAAACAGTGTCTCTTGAAGGGGCTGTAGCGACTCAGGAAGGTGGGTGAGGCAGTGAAGAATAAGTTTCCACTATTCAAGGAGAGTCTCCCCAAGAGGTCAGAACAGGATCCAAGAGTTGGGAATAGCTTGGTAGCACAGGCTACCTTGATAAAGAAGAGTGGCCCTCAGGGAACACTTGTGCGTAAAAATGTATGGATGCAACAGGGGCCACAGGTAAGGTTTGCAAGTACTCACCGACCCTCGGCGCACTCCGGACCAAACTTCAGCTATCGAGTCTACTTCGGTCACAGGTTCAAATCCTGCAGTTGCACAGTCCTGCAGCTTTCAGGGGCTGCATTGCAGGAATAATTCTGTGGCGGGACAGTGTCTATTTCTTCGCTCCTGGTGAAGGGATAAGGCCAATTCTGCTGCAGCGAGTCTGAGGGCACAGGGGGGCACAGTAGCAAGGCACCCACGAAATTTGCCACCACAGCTGGGCAACACGGTGACTGGTTCGGGCATACTCTTCTGAATTCCAGACTTAGGAATGCTAGGTGTACGAAACGTGCCGGAAGAGTGCCTTATACCCAGAGCTTACAGTCTCCAAATGCTCAAGTATCAACTTGAGACGGTGGCGGTTCCAGGGCAAAGGTCCCATACGAGCTGGTCAGTTCACTGGGCGGTCCAGGAACACTTCTAGAAAGGCTTGCTTACAGGTTAAGTTGGAGGGGCCGAGAAAAGCTAGTCCCACTATTCCAATGGGTCGAAGCACCATTGCAGACCTTCTAGGTTCGATCAGAAACAGGCGGGCCAACGGGACGACAGCGGGTTCAGGGTGCCAAACCTTCCAGCGGGTCACCAGCGGTTCCTCGGCTCTGCTTCTTGGTTTCAGGATACTTGGCTCCTTTACTGAATTTGGTGTGAACTCGACCTGCAGAGACTGTAAGATGCCTTCTCTTATCCAGAATCTCCTTCGCGACAAAACAAAGAGGACCCAATGAGAGATCTGCTCACATACAGCCATCCCAGATTTGGACCAATCACACACCACAGTGGTCCCAGTCATTCCCAGCACACCAGACATCCTGGCACCCAGGATGTGTATTGGAACTAGACAGTTCAGCGCACATCCTGGAGGCACACACACAAGGCATGCAAAAGCCTGCAAAAGCTTCGGTTTGCGCCGTGGTCTGCATGACCAAATCAGGAATTTCCTGAGTCGCCTCGACCTGGGGAAGGCAGAGGGACAAGATGGGCGAAGGACAGAACAAAGGACCTTTGTGGCATGGAAATTTTAGGCCCTGGCCACTGTCCTGGGCCAAACGTGGTATGGACCATATAAAAGGGTCAACAATATATGGAAAGTAACAGCTGCCACCAGCTCTGTCCAAGGCACATTTGCACATACACCGAAAGATCCTTTGAGGGTGTCTAGGGCCTTAAAAATGAAAAGCGGACAACAGCACACTGTACTATAAAGTACTTTGTCCACTGATAAAATGTTGCTAAAGAATATCAACAAAGTGAAAGACTAAGGGAGACAAAGTCTCCCAGTACTAACTGTCTTAAGGGCATGTCAGTTTCCCCATAACAAAATCAGCAAAAGCCCAGCTGAGTACAGCAGAAGGCTGGGCTCCACTGGAACAAGTCAGGCTAGGATGGTCAGACAACAGCAAAAAGTTGGGGGGTTCACAACTGGAGGGAAAATTACACATAAATGGAAATATTTCCTAACACTTAGCAAGGTCAGAATGATTGCCAAAGTCAAGAGAGGGCAATATTAAAGCAAATCCATAAGAACCAACATTGCCAAAGCCAAGAGAGTGCACTTAAGAAGCAAGTTGTGTATAAACCCTATTGCCAGAGTGTTAAATAAGCCATAATTCAAACTGACCTAAACAAACATTGTCTATACCAAGGAAGAGCAAATGTGAGAATCAGCCATTATCTGCACTTGGTTAAAATACCAGGGGGAAGACGAGTGGCGGGAAAGCTGTCCTCATGATAAAAAGTATTCAGGAGGAGAGGAGCATAACCTGGATTGCTTGTGGAAAGTCAAGAGACTTTGCTAAGTTGTTTGAAGTAAACCTTTACAACAGAAGTACTTGTAGTAGTTAGGAGTTTCATTGAGTCCTGGCAGGCGAGTATACCAGGGCAAGGGATTTTATAGTAGAAGACCTGGCAAGTGGGTGGACCAGGTAGGAGTTATTAAAATACTATGCTGTGATTAAATACTAAATACAGTGAAGAAGTGGCAAGAACCCTGAAGTATATAGTGAACTGTTGTAAAGTCATCCTGACATATTATTATTGCTGGTGCAAATATTTTGTGAACTGTTGTGGAACCATCCTGACAATAGCACTTTTGATGCTACAGACGAACTGTGTATATTTAAATTGGTTTTCTAAGAAGATGTTGTGTGGAACTCTCTACTACAAGTGGAGAGATAAAAACTTGTTGAACATTTTGAACTGTGGGTCAAGTCAAAGTGAGAGACTTGTTGGAGCAAGAAGAATGTTATTAGAATTTTGTTGCAAGACATATCTTTCCTATTTTGAACAGTTGATAAAATATCCTGTTTGAATCTCGGGAAGGGGAATTCACCCAGGTTACAAGGGGAAACAGTTATCATGTTTTGAACATAACTTAATTCTGTTTATTTGAATTGCCATACATTACCTTGTTAGGTTGTTGTATGTTCTCCTTTTGTTAGAGCGTTTCCTTTAGTTTATTTTGATAGGTAGGGAAATCCTTGTCAGGGTAGGGATAGTGAGGCATTTGTCAATAAAATGGCATCTTATGAAAAACATATACAAAGTTATCCGCCTCTCGTTGCTAACCCCTTGCAGTTCCCTGGCACCACTGTGTGCCTTGCTAGATGTGACAGTGTTCCTTGGGGGAAGTGGTCTCCTCAGCAGCTGCGTTACTGTGGCTCCGGTTTCCCTCAAGTCTTCTGTGTCATTTCGGCTGGCTCGTTTCTTCAGGCCTCAGTTCCAGCAAGGGCCAGTAGACCACTTCCTGTGCAGTCTGGATTCTTTGTTGTTCGGTGGCCCAAAGCATTCTCAGATCCCAGTCATGTAGGGAACAGCAGTGCTTTGCAGGGTCTATGGCTTTTCCACACAGTGTGCACTTTGCCACTTTTCAGCACCGCCTCCCAAGGGGACATCTCCTCCTGTGCTCTACTCTGCATGCTTTCCTCTCTTTCATGTGTTTGTCTTACGGGACCTTTATGTTCCACCCTACAATGAGATTGGGCAATCAATTGTTCCCGAGCTTCATACACAGCAGCACAAAGGGGTCAGAAACCACACCAAAGTGGGGGCCTTCACACAGTTGTCTATTGCAATTCCCACATAGCCAACAAAGATATTGTGATCTTGTCAAACCCCAAGGATCCCTCCCGGTCCTCCTCCTCACCTGTGTCTTCGATGGAACTCCTGGACTTCAGACTCCTTCCGGGCGAGGCTTTCGGGTTTCCTTAGGTCTTTTCTCCTTCTTTTGATGAAGGTAGGGGCAAGCCCCCTCGGAGGCCACCTTGGAAGGACAGGATCCCCGGGCTAGGTGGACTCAGAGAAGCAAGCTCCCAAATGCAGGGAAAAAGCCTTCTCGGCACAAAAAACCCTGTATGATGAATGGTTCTGATCTTCCGGTGAAGTGGTAAGGAGACAAAGGGCCTCATTATGACCCTGCCGGTCCGGAAACAACGGTGGCGGTAAATCTGCCGCCACTGTTTCCGGACCAGCTGATTCAGAGTTCTACTGGCGGGATGTGTCACTCCCATAACGCCACCCGCCTGCAGGCGGAAATGGAAGCACCGGGGTTGTAATGCACCAGTGATTCCGGCAATCATGGAGGGGAATGGTATTTTGGGTCCGGCGGCTGCCTGCCGGTTTTTCCGGTACGGCTACCACCGGCTTTTCCGGTACGGCTACCGCTGGACTCGTAATGAGGCCCAAAGTCTTTACAAAGGATGAAAAATCCTGCAGACTTATGGATGTTCTGCATGAAGAACAGAGCCCTTTCTTCCTTAGCAAGAAACCGTCCTAAGGTTACTGAAGTGGAATAATAACTCAGACGATCCAGTAGGCTTCTCCAATTGTGTAATAGAACCCACATGTAGGAATAACGGTTGGGAACTAGGTTCTCTGCTGACCACAGCAAGACAGCTGGGCAAGGCACACACTGGAACAAGGTAGAAGCAAAATTAACTGAAGGGAAAGAGAAGACCCAAAACTTAGAAGGAAAAGGGTGAAAAACCAAACAGAGCGCAGAAGGGAGAGGTCGCAGACTCCAAAGAAGATGGAGCACGACCACAAGGAAAGTCAGAAACCAGACGGGAAAGGCAGATAGGATGGCTCAGACAGAGATGAAAATAATGAAAAGGCTAACCGCGTAGGAGCGGACAGGTAGGCAGAAAGGGAGACGGAAGCCGCAGAGAAGCGGTCAGTCAGATGAGGGAAAGCAGGAAAGAGACGCCGCCGAGGGCGGTGCGAAAGGCAGAAAGAAGGATGAAAAGGACACGGAGTAGAACCGCTGAAGGCGAAGTGGAGGAAAAAAAGGGTGATAAACAGCAGAGCCTCTTGTCCGGGAAAGTACAGACTCTCCAAAGGATGTTAGCCACTGCGAGGAAAGATGAAAGGACTAGTGTGACGAGGTTGCAGGAGGAAGAAAACAAGCTTGAAAGGGCTGGAACACAGTAGGAGTTCTGGCACCGAAATCCAGTAGACGGATATAACGCAAGGACATTGAGTACCCGCCTACCAATATAGTGGCGGCGGCCATCTTGGTAGAACACTAGACCATCAAGCAGCTATGAAAATTCCTTACTACCAGCGCTTCCACTGATGCCAGTACTTCCACAGGCGGCGCATGACATCTTGATACAAGGGAGGATAACTCATATCTCTCACTGAGGATTTCCTCCCCTCTATGGGGGAGGTCACCCCTATAGAGATCTTGCTTGCCCTATGCCCTAGAGGGTGTTAAGATTTTCGAGCTCACCTCCCTAGTCCCAAAGCGGGTCAACCACCTTTGGGGAGAGGGGACGAATATACTAGATTCATCACATACCACTTTGCTTTAAATGGCGTATAGTTGTGTCCTAATGTTTATTTATAGATTGTCTCAAATGCCCAGAGTTAAATTCACAAAGGTAGGTTTGTTCGGCATCAGTGGGCATGGGGAGCCAGAAATTAGCACCTGGTAGCTGTTGATGTGAAGCTAGCCCGGCTCTTCTAGACCACACGCAGAAGCCAAATAGCTCCCAGCTCCCCTCAATTTCGAACCCTGCATATACACAGTACAACATCTTATTCAGCAAGCCAATTATCATTAGCAAATGGTTAGTGGTGAGTGCATATTTTGAGGTCTGGACCGTATTACCTCATGCACATCTTCCTTGTAGCATGTTACTAGCGACCATAACCGAACTCGGCCCTCTCTGGAATCGCTACTCTTAACTCCCCTCAAATTTTATGTTCACCAATTGTCTATATGGTAACCAATGCTCAAGCTCCCTCTTACCGTGTTTCGCCAGTCTCATTCAGTACCAGTCACTGCACACTGTCCACTGCCATAGATACTAGCCCACTCAGGGGTGCCTATGGCATCTCCTCAAAAGTACCTTACACAAATAACACCTGTGCTGGGATGTCGTCATGGCTGCACCGGATGGATGATACATGCTTCCCCCTGGGCCCGCTCAGCACTAAATTTCACAACCTAGATGCTCATACACTCTACACGCCTACCAACTAAGCCACTTGCGCAAGTCAATTGAATAACCATCCCAAAAGATATCAAACACCAGAACAGGGTTCGAAATTGAGGGGAGCTGGGAAATATTTAGCTCCTGCTTGGCCTAGATGAGCCTTGTTAGCATCCCACCAATATCTGCCAGGAGCTATTTTTGGCTCCTCAAGCCAAGTAATGCTGAACAAACACACCTATGTGAATTGAACTCTGTGTGTTTGGGGCAATCTACAAAATAAACATTAGGACAAATCTATATGACATTTAAAGCATAAGGGGTCCTAAATAATGGACAAAAGTATATGTCTGCATCTTATGTGGAACTTAGATTTGTGGAACGCTATGTACTAGTTCTTTGTTTCCCAGTTATAGCTCCTGGGTACTGGATAATGCTGGATACCCAGGAGCTGCTTTTAGCTCCTGCTTATCCAATCTTAATTTCGATTACTTCTACAATAAATTAACATGCCACAGTCCAGACCAATGCATCCTGGCACAACGGGCATGTAAGGCTCGCATATACACAAAAATGCCTCTATGCTCATGCATTTTCCTCTACCTTCCCATTAAGCCTCTATTTCTTTCAGATCTGCCAGAGATCCTGGACACCATGCAAATAGCAGCGCTATGAGGTTTACCAGCCTGCTCGGCCACACTCACCTCAGGCTTTATCAACGCTGTTTCAAGGGCCTACAGCCACTTGCCACCACCAGCAGCAACAGTATCGAGAGCAAGGTACAGGACACGTAACCTTTCTTCCTCATAGCTCTCGTAGCCTACTGCCATCAGTGTTCTGGCGTTCTCGGTCATGCCCACCTCAGGCGCAATCAACAATCTCCACTAGGCGTCCTCAGTAAAGGAAATACAAAAATAAGGACGTGGTCGGTATTTTGCCATGGCACGGACACCATGATCCTCTACTTAGGAGGTTATCACCGTGTCTCCTTATACCCAGGCTCTTCCCTGCACTCTCCAGGAACCATCTATTCAAATACTAGCGCCCTTAACGGTTACCCAACCAACCTCCTCAAAATACCTATTGTCACCCCAAAGCCTGCACACCATGTAAGCTCACGCATCGCCATGCAGATCAACACCCAATCAGCCGACGCACACTCACGGGTAATCTCAGACCTCATCACCTACCACAATTTTGCAGTATTCTTCCATCAATAAAACCTGGCTGACTCTAACCTCCTCCCATAACTTAAATGTCCTTGTACCATCCGGTTATAGCATTCAACATGCAGTCTAATCAGAAAAGACATGGGGTGGCAGTCATATACAAAAGTGACTGGCCATGTTTGATTCAAAGCCGGCCACCCCTTAACACTATGGAAACCATTACATACAAATTCCCCATCTCACATTAAAAATAATCAACCACCTTCCACCTCATCTACAAACCATCTCACAGGTGTAGCACAGGGACTAAAATTACAATTTCATTAGCAGCAGCAGAAAGGTAGCGCCTCGGTATCCAGCATTAGCCAGTGACCAGAAGCTACCGCTAGGGAACGAGGAGCTAAAACATAGCGTTCGGCAAACCTAAGTTCCAAGGTTTATAGTGACTTTCTCGAATGGCATATTTTCGAATGCCATTTTCTCGACACAATTTTGTAGAAATGTATTTCTCTGAATGTTTTTTTTTTATTTTATTTTTTAAATGGGGGGGTTGCCCCCAAACCCCTGTTTTTTTTTATTGACGCTTTTTTTTTTACTAACGAAACCAAAAAAAATAACATAAATAATGAAATAAAACATTCAGAAAAAAATATTGCGGCATTTTGTTTTCCACAAAATGCCATTTTGAAAATATGTATGAGAATTTAACCGGATACCAAGTTCCACATAAGAAGCAACATATAATTTTGTCCATTATTTACGACCCCACATATGCTTTAACTTTTGTATAGAGGTGCCCTAAGGTTTATTTATAGATTGTCCCGAATGCATAAAGTTAAATTCACATAGGTGTGTTTGCTCGACATCAGTTGGCCTGAATAGCCAAAAGTAGCTCCTGGTAGATGTTGGTATCAAGCTAACCAGGCTCTCCGAGGCAACAAGCAGGACCTAAATAGCTTCCAGCTCCCCTCAATTTCAAACCTTTTAGTACCTTCCAAGGTGAGATCAAGGACTTCATCATGGTAGCCTCAACCTTGCAGGAAGATCACCTCTTTCAGGCAGGCCCCAATCCCTCTGGGACCAACCCAACCAATAGTGAAGTCCTCTTATCCATAGCTGAATCGGTAGGCCTACCTCAACGTGTGCTTTCTCTCACTCAAGATAACAGGAAAACATTAGGCCTCATCTTCTCCTCCACCCCCTCCTCAACTGTGCTGACCACATTGCCCTGAACTGGCGGGTACACACTGTGGGAGAAAGATTCTCTAACTTCCCTTCCTTGGAGAAGAATTCCTCCCTTGGGGACTACACTTGACAAACCTGAAAGTAGTTATCCGACACCTATCCGCCAATCAAACTAAGCTGGGCCAAGACAAAACGCTCTGCCTCTTGGTACACCGAGGAACTCCACAGTAACAAATGCACAATTAGGTCATTAAAGAAACAGTGGCGTAATACAAATGATCCAGAAGCCTTCCTCGCAATCAAGGCATTATGGTCCAACCACCAAATCCTCATAACTGGAGCCAAAGATACTTATTATACCAAAACCACTGCAACAGCCCCTAACAGGAGCAGCTGTCAGGCAATGCTCAAACCCCCCACCAGAACTAGTGGTTCCAGTTTCACAAGAAAAATGTGATGCTATCAATGACTTCTTCATCAATAAAATCAATACCATAATATTGAGTCATCTCTGCAATTAGTATCAAGTGGAAAAAGAGGTCTGGTGGTATAAATAAAAAATCAAACCATTTAATGTATTTCAGTCACAAAAATAAATTTATGGGAAAAGTTCAATAACAAACATCATAAAAAAAACAAAAGACAGTAAAACCATTATCAAAACGACATTATGAAAAGAACATAGACATAATTATACTAACAGACAGTGCTCCAGATAAGATTTTGAGGTGTGAGTATTTTACTCCCTATTTTTAAACTTTGAGAGTTTCTGTATTCCCCTTTGAAAACTAAGATAAAATTAAGAGAAAGCGATTGGAAAAGTAAGACCGTAAAAGCGATTTAAAGTCCTGTTTATTGATGCCAGGCTTGTGGGGGCACCCCCAACCTACATAAGCAAATCCCTGAGACTTTCATGGCGTAGAATGGCTATGAGATTAAGACTCAATCTATTACCAACTAAAGAAATTGTGGGTGCTAAAGCTGGGATCCTGTGGGAGTTAAGGTCTTGTTGCTAGTGCTTGGAACAGGGCCAGGTTGAGTCACTGCAGCACCTGCTGCTACATAGGGTGGCCCTGAATGGTATCAGGTAATAATGTCCCTATACATAATGTCCCCATACATAATGTCCCCGGGAAAAGCCATTGGCAACCTTATATATGGTGACATTATGTATGGGGACTCGTTGCAGGGATGTCCCGTGCTCCCCTTGTAAAAAAAACAAGGGTTGCAAGGGTGTCCCCCGAATGTAATAATGTCTCCAGAAAAAACGGCAACATTTTTGCTGGGACATTATTACATGGAACCTTTAAATTATAGGCATCATCATTACTTTGATCACTTGGTGAAAAAATTGTTGGAGGAGTGGGCATGGTCTGGCAGCAAGTTATGAGTTCTCACGGTATTAATCATTGGACGACAGCAGCAATTCACTTTTTTAAAGAGAGTTTGTACTAAAGTAACTGGTTGTGTTTCTAAACTGTTTGTGGTTTTTTTTTCCCCTTTAATTTCCTTACTTACGATCTTGGGTAAATGTATATGAATTTGATTGTTTTTTGGCTAAACTAATTTTGTATGTGTTTTAAGTGTATTCATAAGAAGTGGAAAAATGTATTGCAATGTAATTAAGATGATGTTTTTTTAAGGAGGGTTGTTAAAGCTTATTTTATAACCATACAACAACAAAAATGTGATCTTAAGAGTAAAAATGAGATTTCTCCTTTGTAAGAGAGTAAACTGACATCCAGCCGATGTGTGCAAAAATTGTATGGAAATCATTAATATGCAGTAGCTTTGTGCATTTTCTTTTTTTAAAACCGGTTTTATTGAATTTTGCATACACATAAAACAGAACATTCCATAATACAATCTTGCACATCATTAAAATTATCCAAACATGAATCCCCCCTAGCCTCATACCCCAACAATTCCCCCCCTCCCCGGTTCCCTTCCCCTGTAGCCTGTACTACTAGCCCGTAACTTATGTGATCCCAGTTGCGCCCGACTCGGGATACCTACAATAAGTGTGATGTTTGTGATTATTCATGGAGGTGTATTCCTCACGTCTGCGTCTGTAGCCACCGGGGAATACAGGCTCTGTAATAGGGCGTCCCATGCAGTAATATCCTCAGTAGCTATTGGTGGGTCAAAGTGTGCCGCACTCCTCCAAACCACTGCATCAGCCTGTGCCCACTTCTTCAAATCGCGCCACCATTCCCTTCTATTAGGACCCCTTGGGGCTTTACATTCCATAGCAATCCTGCATTTGGCTAAAATGTACGCAAGATCTTTCATTTTATGGATGTGCTTTGTGCGTTTGGGGCATGAGAAACAACCTAGTAAGCCCCAGGGGAAATCACGTCCAATGCCAGCCCTCCGCTTTCCATTCTGGCTGACACCTCCTGCCAGTATATCCTAATCGTTGGGCATGCCCAAAACATGTGTAACATACCAGCTTCTTCAGAATTGCACATAGGGCAGTGCTGTGTTTTTTCTCCAGGGAAACGGGAGATTCTCAAAAAGGTCACATATGCCCTGTGTGTTACAAGCAGTTGTCAGCTGCAATCTAGCGTTCCGGGACACTCTCTTGTGGTATACAAGAAACTCCTTCCAGTGTGTATCTGCAAAGGGTGTTCCAAGGTCTTCCTCCTACTTGCGTCTCACTGCTAGTTCAGTGGGGAGGAGGGTTCTCCCGTTAGAAGTTGTATATCCTAGATATGGTATGCCATCCCTCTGAGATGTCATACAGGCTATCTACAATTGAGTGCCTTTCCATTAGTTCACCATATGTGGGCCACCTGCCTACAATCTCCCTCTTGATGGTGCAATGTAGCAGGTATTGGCCTCAGTGCAGGCCAGTGTGTTCGCTTAAATCGCTAAAGGGTATAAAAGAGGCGTCATGCAGCAGGTCGCCCACCGTGGCAACACCGCTGGGTTGCCAGTTTGCGTGTATCTTCAATTGCGCTTGCGTGGTGGACGATACCAAGGGCATCTGTACTGAGATTGGATCCGTAACTCCGATCTGTTTGATAGCTCTGTCTCACATTTGCACCCCTAAAGACACCAAGTGAGAACTGTGGCGGGCGTGGGGTCTCTTTCTATAACAATTCCCTCAGATAGAAGCAAGGCTCTGTGGGTAAAAGCATCTGTGTGTCTGGGTTAGGGTAATCTGCTAACCAGTCCACAACAAATTGCAGCTGTCCTGCTATATAATACAGTTAAAAAATGAGGGACCCTGATTCCGCCCTCTTTGCAAGGTCTACGTAGAGAGGACAGCGCTATCCTGCTTCTACCATTTTGCCAGAAGGAATCCCCTACAAATGGAGTCTAACGTCCTGAAGAAAGATTTGGGAATGAGGTACAAGACATTTACAAAATAGTGAGGTAGTCTAGGCAGGACAACCATTTTTTACAAGGCCGCTCTTAACATAAGCGAAAGGGGCAGTTTATTCCAGAACCTTATGGAGTTCGTAATACCTTCCAGGGAGTTCAGGGTGTTATTAATATGCTCTGACTTAGGGTTGTGATATATGTTGACCTCCAGGTATCTGAACGTGCTGACGCTCCACTGTAGTGCCAGGACCGGGAGTGTGTGTTGCGCTCTCTTAGATAAACCTGCTAACGGGAACAGGGATACTTTATCTATGCTGATCGTGATCCCTGATAGTTTTGCAAACTGCCCCAGGGCCTCCATAATCATCTCTAAGTTGTCCTCTGGGTTTTGTATGTATAGCAAGGTGTTGTCAGCATACACTGATATAAGGTGACTTACGACATCTATGTCTATGCCGGCCACAATGTATTCTGACCTCAAGTACTGAGCTATCGGTTCCATCGCCAAAATGTACAGCAATGGGGACAGCATGCACCCCTGCCTAGTACCCTTTTCTAGCTCCCACGAGTCTGAGATGTGTCTGCCGGTCTTTACTCTTGTGACTGGTTGGGTATATACCAGCCGTACCCATTTTATGTACACAGGTCCGAAGCCAAGTTTGCGCAGAGTTGCATAGAGCAATTCCCATCTCAACAAATCAAACGCTCTTACAGCAAGTGCGTTGATGTAGCGCATGGGGTCTCCCAGGATGCTGCGCTATCAATTACATGGTGCAACCACCACAGGTTCCAAGCCATGTTTCTACCCGGCACGTAACCAGTTTGGTCGGAATGTATAATTGTATGGACCACCTTCAGTCTATTCGCTAATGTGGCAGTCAATATCTTATTATCCTGATTGAGCATGGACAGAGGCCTGTAAGAGCTGCACTCTGGATGGTTTGCGGGGTTTAAGGAGGGGAACAATGATCGATTCCCTTAAACTAAGGGAGAGAGTGCCCGCTTCGTAGGAATTGGTGAATGCGTTTAGGAGCTGAGGAGCTAGGATTTCTATACATTCCTTATAAAACTCGCCGGGTAAGCCATCTGAGCCTGGGGCTTTGCCCGTTGGCAAAGATCTAATTATGCACTGTAGTTCATCTAATGTGATGGGTGCCTCTAAACCATCAAACGCCTCCTGGTTTAGACGGGGGACATTTATCTCATCCAACACTTCTTGTATGTGTACGGGTGATACCTGGGGCCGTTCCAGATAAAGTGATTGATACAATTCCCTGAAGACTGCATTGATACCCTCTTTGGTATGACACAGGTCCCCTTCCCGCATGCAAATCTAGTGGGTGGGACTCCGGTGCTCCTACTTTTATATAACCAGGCTAGTAACTTGCCCGGCTTGTCTCCCTCCTTATGTTGTCTCTCAATAAATGTGGAGTAGTGTATTTGCCTAGCCTCTCCCAACATTCATCACACCTCTTTCTGAGCGCCTCCTGTGGGGTACATTTACCAGCCCAGCAGAACTCCCCTGCACCACCAAACTGCATTTCAGCAGTTACAAGAAGAATGGCTGCGCTGGCTCTGCTGAGCGCTATTCCCTTGCATTAAAACTGCGCTTTGCAGTTACAAAAATAATGGCTAGGCTGTTTTTGCCGAGCACATATGGGGCGAGATGGATCATGGAACACCCCGAGAATGGCTGCCAGTGTTTTCTTCATGTGCAACAAAGAAAAGAATTCAAAGACAGTGCTGCTATGCTGCCAGCTCAAAACTTCCCACTGAAAAAGAAAACGTTCTGCATTTAAAATGACGGCGCACTGACGCCCTTTCCATCTTTTCAACATAACAATTTGGTTCCAATAAGACACATCCATGTTCATGCATATTCAGGGTGTACACCAGCAAATGGGGGAATTCCTCACTGAATGGCATGTTGTGTCAGGCAAAATCTGTGAAATAGAGAACTTCACTCCACGCTTTACTTTTTGCAACAAAATAATACAGGCAAACCCTTAAGAAGAAGCCCTCTCTCTCTTTACTTATGTCAGTTTCAAAGGACCCTTGCATTGAACAGATTCCTGTGTAGCAGAAATTGACTAGGGCCATGGAAATGCTCAGAATACAGAAATGAGGAAAAAACGCATTTTGTAAAGGGACATTTAAGGAATATCAACCCACGTGTAAAATGGTGCTTTTGCCAAACAAGACAATGCCTTTTTAAAAGTGAAATGTTAAACTAAGGCTTTGTGCTTGCATAAAAATGTGATGGGGGTTTGCTTTAAAATATATACAGGGTATTTATTCCCAAAAGACTTGCTTTTTGGTTAAAGACAGAAAAATAAATAAATAAGATTACTGTGTGGCTTCGAAGGGCCCTGCCTTTCCTGGCAACAGAATCACCTTTCCCAAGTGGACCAGCCCCCTGGAAATTATGAATAGACTAAGGGGGAGAATATAGACCCTTGGTCAGATGAAGCGGCACTGCTCCAGCCTGAGACAATGGACTGCCAGGGTACATAGGTGTGAATTCCTGGCAACGCCTCCCCTCAACTTAAACTGAAGGACTTCAAAGGCCAATCCATGGCAACAATGGGCTACACTGACCAGAGCCTGACATTTGGCTGTGGGCTGGAAAGGAATGCCAATATTTGGAAAACAAAGCCAGCCTAGTTGATTTCACTAGTTGATTTCAGAGACTATTCACTTTATGACATTTATTTCAGTAATCAAAACACATATTAATGTGAAATTATGAACATTTAAATGTCAGGTTTGCGCCATTAAAATAAGACATTGTAGGTTTTCCTAGCATGTTGGGGCTGCAAACGCCAGGAAAATACCAATTCTGGGGAAAGCCTACATGGTACAACTTTGAAAATTAATGAGAACATGGCCAGTGGTAATATGTATACATATATACAATTGTAGAATTTTTGGTGAAATATTTTCCATGGAAATGGGGAAGATTGCCAGAATGAATAAACAGCATCGCACCGTCTTGGGATTTCGATCAGCATGTGTCTTGTAAAATATGTAGTCTGCACGTATAAGTTTCCTGATGACATTTGTAAATATGAGTGTTTTGTTCCATAACTGATTTTGGCAAAGGTAACTTTGGTGGAACAAAGCACGTTGTAAAAGACACTCACCATAAAACTGAGTCACCTCCTTCAGTCCAATCTGCTTCCAGGGAGGCGGTGACATCAGATGACCTATCCGATTTTAAGAGGTGTCAAGCTTGAGTCTGCCCCATAGTAAAATCCTGTGATGTCATGCTCCTCATATAAAGGGGAGGCATAGGGAGCTCTGGATTCTCTCTTATGACTTTTCCAGCTCCCGCGCATTCAGAGATGCAGCCATTTCGATTCACCCTACAAGATTCCAGATTACACTGCCAGGCCAGAGCTAGCTGACCCGATCTAGGCAGAACCACTGATCCAGAAAAAAAACACAAAAATCCCAATAATTCAAGGAAAGCCCAGCTAATGCACCTCGCTATCCAGTGACCAGACTAGGCCCAGCTGTCCCCTTCTAGGAGAGCCTGCCGCTGTTTGCAGTGACCAGATCTTGCCTCGCTGTCCATAAACTCGGTCCGCTGTCCAAGCTACCCTATTCAAGTGCTTATTGTGAGTATTTCGCTTCCCCAGTAACCACAAACTGCATCCCTTGCTTTGTTACCTTGTATTGGGTCCAATCCCATAGAGATCCTAGAACTAGCAAAATCCTTAAAATTGTCAGAATTGTCTGTGTATCCTGTCCTTTAATCTCCATGTGTTAGCACCATTCTTTCCAATCCTTTTAGTCCGTTGTGTAAGTCCCTAGTACTATTTTGAATACATCAATTCCCACATAAAGAGACACATGGCGTGAGGGGGTTAAAACTGCAGCTTAACCCTTTTCACGGGCAGTGTTTATCTTGTTCATAATCTAGTCACTAACATATAGTCTCAGTAAAACTTGTCATTTCCTTTTCAAACCGATTTTCCCTGTGCAACTGCTTTCATTTTAAAAACAGATTTTTCCTTCCTCTTTAAAAAGCCCATCCTGTCATTTCATTCAGAGTTACCCTTTCACTTTCATATCCTACCTGTGAGGTGTCTTTGTACCCTAGCATCAAAACCGATTTTCGATTTTGTGTGTTTCACCCATTTTGCAAGCTGTTTTGTAATTTTAAAACCGTGAAACTAAGCAAATGCAATTTCTCCATGTGTGATTTTACTGCACTGTGTTTTTCCTTCCAAATCGATTGAGTAGTTCTGAGTGCTCAATTTCAAAGGTTTTCAATCCGATTTTGCCCCCCATTCAGAGGGGGAAGGTCAGATTTGTATTCTGTTTGTTGCCTAATATACCTGACTCGTTGCTACTCCTTGCTACCCACACAAAATTTGGTTAACAGGGGTTTTGGGGAGCACTGCAGGGGGAAATACTAACTGTGGTGCTATCTGCAAATAATCTCTGAAAAGTAATCTTGCCTTTATTCAATTGTGCATGTGTATCTCATGTAGGAAGATCAAACTAAGTGTATTCTATCAATTTACAGTGTAATTATCACCAGTACTGTGAGGAGTCCCTGCCTCGTTGATCAGGCAGGCGCCCACTGCCCTTGCAAAGCGGTATGCAAGACAGCCCATCTTTCCTGAGGTATCTCTCAGGCTCTCGTACAGGCAAAACATAGTCCCCTTTACCCCTCCCAACTTCCCAAACTAAGAACAATTGCCCAGCATCGTTCTCCATGCTCGGCCGTATCCGCTTCTCGCGACCGCCCTCAGGTACAAGGCATAAAATAAGCGGTATTGCATCGCATTTTGCTTTTTATTTCAATAATCATGTCGCACTGACTGCCACATGATTTCTAGAGTGAGGAATGTAGGCTTTGTCAGCATAGCCTGTGCCTGGGGTGCAGAGCACACACAGGCGAAGGCAGCGGCTCCCGGGCTGGGCTGAAACGGATGCATTTTTTTTTGTATGTGCGCAGCCCGGGCGCCGTGTAAACACATGCGCAGAGCAGCCCATGTGCTGAGGCCGAGCACGCAAGAGGCAGCTCGAGACAGATTCTCCAGCCATCGCGGTTGCCGCTGGTAAGTTCATGCAAATTTTATTTTTCGTAGGTGCTGGGGCACTGTAACAGCCTGCAGGCATATTGCCTTCTTAATGTTCTTTGAAGCGCAGGACTGCAGTGGTTTGCTGCAGTCTCGCTCTTCAGAGAACATTTAGAAAGCCTTGTGCCTGCAGACAGTGTTATTAGTGCGGGACTCACACTGCCCTAGCACTGATAACAGCCTGCAGGCATATTGCCTTCTTAATGTTCTTTGAAGCATGGGGCTGCAGTGATTTGCTGCTGTACTATACTTCAAACAACATTTACAAGGTATTCATGCAGGCGACCTACCTACATTTGAAAATCAAAAACCCTGAGATTTCTGCGGTCCATGCTTTGCTGCACCTCTAATTACTATAAATTCTGTCCTTGTCTGTCCTATATTGAAAAAGGGGGCACATGCTTACAAAAATAACCTTAAGGTGTAATGGATCTCTCAATACTTAAAGCGCCATGACAAAAAAATACTGTCATAACTTTGGCAGGAGACGCTATACATAGGCAAGATAACTAGCAGGACCTTTATTTGGGCTTTCTTGTTCAAAATAGCCAATCCCTGCTCCTTTCTGATCACTTCCTAATAACAAAGAGGTGTTGGTTCTTTAAATGCCTCGATGGGAGCCCTGTACACTTTGTAGACTGAGCAGCAGTGTGCACTCTTTCCATCACAGACATCCTCTGATCACTGCTGAGGGACGAAAAGCACTGCTTTTATTGCAGGCCCTGACAATCCCAGAGGCTTTATGCTCTTCCCTGGAGACCCAGAGAAGAGCATGAAATACCCATGGGATACAGAATAATACCAGAAGTTAGGCAGGTCTGGCTGCGTTATCAGTGCGGGTTGGGTGCTATCAAGTGTCTGGAAATATTTCTCCCGCCATGATTGGCGGGAGATATATTATTCCCAGCCATTTGCTAATGCTCAACCTGGCAATGATGATACAACCTGTAGGCAGGAGGCCTTCTAAATGTCTTTATGCGCAGGATTACAGCAGGGCCTGCGGAGTCATGGCTCGGCGGCCCCATTTCAATATGATCTTTGCAGGGCCCCTTTTGGAGCTGAGAAAGTCTGAGGCACCTGTGCGTACATTCTAATGAAGACCATAAAATACAGCCAGGGGGTTAATAGCTGCAGATTATCACAAGACTGCCAAACAGCAGAGAACTGAAACACTAAACTTCCACTGAAATCCTACTGTAGTAGCAAGGGGCTATTGCAGAGCCACTGGACTAAAAATGCAACAAGGCGATAAGAACACTTTTAGATACCAGAGAGGCCCAAGGAAGGTGATGGCCTGAAGGACTCCAGCTAGTGCAGCTTATGTGTGCACTGCAAAGTGCACATTTAAAGAATGGAATATAAGATGTTTGTTTCCATGCCATACGATTCATGACTGCTAACATACAGGCAGCTGCTGGGGAACGCCCTGAGTCTCAGGCCCCTTTCAACTATAAAGTTTGAAAGGCCATGATGCTGCCCCTGGAATGCAATGATCTGTTGCTGCCCTCACGTCAAAGAGCATTTAGTAGGCATACATATACCCACAGGCTGTGTGGCATCAAGTGTCTGGGAATGATATTTATCCTGTTTGATGATTGGCTGGAGATATATTATTCCTAGCCATTTTTTAGCAGTTGTGCCTGCACTGATAGCCTGCAGCCATGAAGCCTTCTAATTGTTGTTTCAGCGTCAACGTAATAAATGGATGGTGCCTCCTCTGCCCGGTTAAAAAGGCCTGGAGATTACTGCTGTAATACATTGATTTGTTAGCCGCACCTGTGCCTTATTTGGGCAATTGCCTTGTTGCAATTAACTACTTGTCCCTTTAAAAATAAAGATATCAAAATTACTAACCATTTTGGTTGGATTGCTAAACATTTTTTTTTTTTATTTAGCAATTTCTGTTAATCAAGTTTGCAAAACTAATTTATGCCTTGAGGTACGTAAACCGGAGGCTTGTGCGCAGCAGGTGGGCACATGAATAAGTGCCCCTGAAAAAGAGAGAAGAAAAAGAACTATAAAAAAGAAAGCGAGCCGTTCGAGGGCATCATAACCAACAGCTCTTGGCCAGGTCCGTCTCCATAGGGATGGCTGTCAAAGCTTAAGGAGAGTCCCCCTGTGAAAACCAGAGCCACAGAAAAACACGCTGCGTCGCCCAGTCAGTGATCTATTTGTCCTGAGGATCGATTCTGGGTCACGAGACTCGGCAAAACCATTTGGGTGTAACAGGGGTAGGCACATCTTTAATGTTTATTCCCAGTAGGCTCAACGATTCCCTGATGAGTGTCTGCGTCTCCAGAGTGAGGTCTTATCAGCTCTCTATCCATCCAATCGTATGCCTCCTATGGGAGGTCGAAGAACGGAGCTTGGTTCTTGTACAGGACCTTTAAGCATGCAGAATAAATCAACATATATTTCAGGCCAGCCGTTCTGAGTCTCGACTTGGCCGCATAAAATTGTGCTCTGCTTTTCCGCACCTAAAAAGGTGTATTCGGGGTAGACCGCCAGGTCTGCTGAGGGTCTCCGCAGTATACCCCCTTGTCTGGAATAAGAAAGGATCTTTTCCCTTTCTTTGTAGTTCAGAACCTTTGCAATTATAGATCTGGGGCGAGGGGCTCCTGGAGGTGGGCGTCTGGTGAGGGCTCTATGCACACCCTTTCAATTGCAAAGCCTTGTGAAAGGTTCCCAGGACCAATTTCATGTAAAAGCATATTTTCAATGTATGTTGTCGGGTCATTGCCTTCTTCGCCCTCTGGCAGGCCGACAATGTAGACATTGTTTCTGCTGGCCCTTCCTTCAGCGTCCTCCACTTTATTTTCTAGCTGGCTGACCTTCTGCTGCAGAAGAAGCACATTGGTGCTTGCTAAATGGAGCTCTGCAGTGTTTTCTTTTGTCTGAGTCTGCAGAGTCGTAGTTCTTTCAGCCAGGTTCCGGACGTCCTGTTGTAGTAGGACCACATCGATCTTGACAGCTTCAGTTTGATTGCCTAACGTGGCCTTCAAGTCTGCAATGGCGTATATCACCCAATTATGCATCTCAATGGTGTCCGCTTCTTTTGCTTGCGGGGACGCCATGTATGCCCCAGGTGCTCGTCCCGGGCCCCTAGCGTAGCTATCAACAGTAGTTTGGGTGGCGCTCAATTTAGCTCCCTGTGGAGGCATCCACTCTACCCTACACACTCTTGCTGTATGTAGCAAGAGCAGTTGACCCTGCGCACCTCTCGTAAATATCCAGATGTGTTTCGGGACCGAATCCAGCCAGTGATTTGGGAAGGGGGCTGCTCATTTAAGTGTTGGGCCGCTGTGGTGTGGTAAAGACAAATCGGGATACCTGTTGTTCACTTTGCTGCTGCCAGTGCTTCAGGCACTTATACCGTTGCCCCCTTACGGGTCACAAGCAATATGTGCACTAAGTCGCTTTAGGGTTAAGATCACAGATGCATGCGAGGAGTAGGCAACGGTGGCCCTGTCCCTCTTTAAGCAGCTTCCCCCTTTGTTCCTATTTACCTTCTTTTTTCTTTGTATTACGAGGTAAATTCCCTTTTGCACATCTATGGTTTGTTATTTTATCTTCCTTTTCTTCCCTTTATGAACTTGGGAACCAATTGCTGGAGGGTTCGACTCTTGTATTTTTATGCGCAAGTGCAAGGGGCCTCTCACATCCGGTCTAGGGCAGCCAACTTGGGAAGGCAGTCACACCAAAGGGGCAGCACTGTAAGGAGTGCCTCGACTGGGACGATGGGAGAGAAAAGAAAAAGAAAAGCGATGTGCCCAGTTGTGCTACAGGGTCCGCAGGCAGCCTCCAGCAGAGTTGTCACTGGCCCCCCCAGTCCCGGTCCAGTGGGGCCCCGAGCGTCTCACCAGCCTGCCACCCACTGAGCCGTCCAGGCACCGGCTCTGGCACAACTCCTACCCGGAAAGTTCCAGGCATCTCAGGGGCTACTCCGCACACCTCCCGCCTTGTTAAGATGGATTTCTGAACTCTGACCTGGTGGGCAGAGGTTCAGAAGGCCAGCCTAGTTTCTTGGAACAGGGTAACCTTCTGGACAAGCCAGACCAATCAAGGTAGCATTGGCAGCGGTCAAGACTAGGTCTCAGGAGGGGTGAGGGTTACTGAAAGACCTCAATGAGCACACAGAGTAAAGGATACTTACAAATCACTCCCAGTCAGGTGTACATATATATTAAAAATACAAATACATTTATTCAAGGCCTTTGAGTTTTAACACACAGTAATTATCAACAGTAATACTTTTAAACCAATACGATCCTACTACAATACATATATACAAGACCAAGTAGCCTAAACAGTTAAACGCACAGAATGGGTCCACAACCTGCAAGGGAAGGAAGCAAGTAGTGCAAATTATCTTAAGGCAGTTCTGCAGAGTTCAATACCTAACTGAAAGGCAGTCCAGTCCCTAAGTTGAGAGGAGCCTGGTGCTCAAATGTACTTTCAGGTGCGGGTGCATGCGATAGTGCAGATGGGCGAAACTGGGGTCTCTTGTAGGGTCTGTAGCAGCTCAGGAAGGTGGGTTAGGTGATGCAGAATAAGTTCCCACTATTCGTGGCGGGTCTCCCCAACAGGGGCAGAACAGGTTCCAGGAGTTGGGAATGGTTCGATATCTGTGGAAAGAAAAGTGGCACACGGGGGACACTCGTGTGTAAAAATGGGTGGATGCGCTAGGGGCCACCGGTAAGGGTTGCAAGTGCTCACTGACCACCGGCGCACTCCGGACCAGATTTCGGCAGTTGAATCCACTTCGGTTGCAGGTTCAAATGCGGCAGTTGTGCAGCTCTGCGGCTTTCAGCTGCGAAGTTACAGCGATGATTCCTTGGCGGGACAGTGGCGATTTCTCAGCTCCTGGTGGATGGATCAGGCTGGTTTCACTGTAGCAGGCGTCAGGGCACAAAAGGGCACAGCAGCAAGGCATCTGCGAAATTCATCACCACCGCGGGTGACACAGTAACCGTGTGTACGCCGGTTTGGGCGCTCTCTTTATTCCAGACCTGGGAATGCCAAGTGTACGAAATTCGGTGCGAGAGTGCCGTGAACACAGAGCCTGCCATGTCCCAAGTTTCAAGGGTCTCCTCGAAACGGTGGCGGTGTCAGAGCAAAGGTCCTGCGCACGCTGGTCAGCCCAGGGACACTTCCGAGAAGGCTTACTTGCAGGGTTTGATGAAGGTGCCAAGAATAGTTGGTCCAACTATTCTAATCGGTCGAAGCGTCTTTGCAGACCTTCTAGTTCAATCAGATGCAGAGGGGTCCAGCGGGACAACAGCTGGCTCAGGGTGCCAAACCTTCCAGTGGGTCACCAGCGGTTCCTCGACTCGGCTTCTTAGTTTCAGGATACTTGGATCCCGTCCTTCTTTCAGTGAGAACTCCAGAGATCGACCTGGTATGGGTGTTTGGAGCCTTCTCTTATCCAAAATCTCCTTTGCGCCAAAACGAAGAGGAACCAATGGAAGATCTGTTCACATAAAGGCATACCATACGTGGACCAATCATGGACCACGTTGGTCCCAGGCATTCACAGCACGCCAGACTCTCAGGATATGTATTGGAACCAGACAGTCCAGCCCACATCCTTGACACACACACACACACACACACCCCCACACACACCCCTGGGTCGGCTTGACTTGGGGAAGATGAAGGGGCGAGATGGCCAAAGGACAGGACAAAAAAAAACTCGTGGCATGGCCATTTTGGAGCCAGTCCACCTATTTGTGCCAAACGCGGTAAACGCGGTTTACCTGGCAGGAAAGGGTTAAAAATACATGAAACGATAGGCTGCCACCAGCCCTGTTCAAGGCACACCTGCGCTTCTCCTAAAATATCCTTTGAGAGTATCTAGCGCCTTTAGAAATGACAGGAAGACCAAAGTGCACCATACTGGAAAGGATGCTTCATTGACAAGTACTAAGGCAAACAAAGTCTCCCAGTACTGACTGTCTTTAAGGGCATGTCAGTTTCCCCATAATAAAGTGAGCGAAAAGCCCAGCGGAGTGCAGCGGAAGGCTGTGCTCCTCTGGCAAAGTCAGACTATGGTGTTTAACAGCAGCAAAACGTTGGGGGCTACACAATTGGAGGGAAAATTACACATGCAATGGAAATCTTTCCTAACACTTAGTGCCAGCATGTTTGCTTGCAGACCCTTATATCCAGCTTCACCTCGTAAAAGAGATACTCGCATGTCCCTGTCTATTACTTTTTTTTAAAATCTGCACTAGAGGTCATGACTCAGCACCAAAAGAAAAGAATTCAGCACTGCCAATAGGACAACCTGGGCCAGAAAGCTACAGATGAGAGCTGAGGCGAAGCCAGAAGCGCCAGTACTGCGCAACAGGGGGAGAGGATTTGTAGATCTATGCAGCCACACTGAATGAAATTAAGATTGGATTAGCATGAGCTAAAAGCAGTTCCTGGGTATCAGACATTAACCAGTGAGCAGGAGCTACCACTGGGTAACGCAGAGCTAGTAAATAGTTTTATGCAACTTGAACTTCCACAAAAAGATACAAACTTAACATTTTGACAATTTTGTATTACCTCTTATGATTTTAAAGTCATATAGATGTGTCCTAATTTTCACTTATCGGTCATCCCAAACACAAAAAATGAATGTCACATAGGTATTTTTGTATGGCATGGGTTGGTTTAGGGAGCCACAAGTAGCTCCTGGTAGCTGTAGGCGTCAAGATAACCAGGTTCTTCTAGACTACAAGCAGAAGCCAAATAGCTCTTAACTACCCTCAATGTAAACCCTACAAATCCAGCCTCCCGAGAGAAACTTACTGGTGAACCCCACTGCAAGGGGTGCCGGAATACATGATAGAAGGCAGATCCGCGCAGAGAAAGTGGGCAGGCTAAGCCCCCTTTTCAGGACTTTCAAATAGAATGAAAGAAGGGTGCGCAGTAACTGGTGGGAGGAGGAGATAAGTAGTGGGAGGAGATAAGTAGAGGGGAGGAGGAGAGTAAAGGCAATGGGTGGTGGCAAGAACTAAGGATTGAAACATCGGAGAGGGGCAGAAGAATGATAGGAGGTATAAAGAAGAGGGGTGTTAGTAAACGTAGAATGGACGAGGTACCATGGATGTGAGTGAACCATCCTCAATCCAAGAGAGTAAATGCAAGGCACTATCCCAATTTGGATCAGAAACACTAACTAATGGAAAGATTAGTTACATTTAGGAAGACCCTTAGGGAGATTAGACAGCCACCATTTTAGCATATCATCTGAAGTATAAGATAAGCTTCTGGACAGTAGGAGTCAACATTTGCTAGCACCATCCAGGGGTTACGGACTCCTATGTTAGGGGGGGGGTTAAAAATAGTAGAGGGGCGGGCTGGACAGTAGGAGTCAACATTCGCTAGCACCATCCAGGGGTTACGGACTCCTAGGTTAGGGGGGGGGTTAAAAAATAGGCAAGAGGCGGGCAGCCTTATTGCCCACAAAGGAAAAAAATAAAGACCCTTGAACTGTCTCTACGACTCTGAGTGATTTGTGTGCAGTCTGAGACAGCGGTCCCATTGCTGCCCTTCTCAAGATAGTCAACTCATCTCTTAGCAAATGCACTTTTGAAGGCAGATTCAAACAAGGCTCAGATGCCTCACGAAAAAAACATCCTCACCCAAGGCCCAATACAGTTGCCCTCTCTACAAAGCACCATCTGAAAACGTTTTGCAGAGATCAAAAGTGATACCTTCTCTATACCTCCATCCAAATCACCTCTAACAAAGTACAATCCTGATATATTCTCTGCAAAGCACCATCGAAAAAGCAATGACAAGAAGCAATTCTGTCCCACCCTTACATTGCATCTTCCATAACATCTCTCACAAGGTGTCATGTAGACCCCTGTACTACAAAGCTCTATCCAGCTGCCCTTCCTCAAATCCAACACCTACACCCTGCCACCATACAAAACCACCTCTACAAAGCCATATGCCCCTTTGTTGAAGGTAGTTAGAATTCCCCTTTACAAGGACCATACACCCCTCCTTTATAAAAACCATGTGCCCCTTTACAAAGCCCCACAAAGATGCTACACTTTCACATTTCAACTTACAAACATGTGGAGACGCTCTTCACAAAACCCAAACACAAAACCCAAACCCAAAATGTAACATGGTTTACTGCAATTCGCCTCTCTGCACAAAACCATAAGAAATCTGCACCTCTGTACAGCGAAAATCCACCACTCTGCACAGGACTAAACAAACCTATGCCAGAACATGTATTTATCTCTGCACAGTACAAATAACATCCATCCTACACTTCTACTGCCAGGACGAATCTCCAAATATTCCCTCTGCATACATGCCAACCCTCCTGACTTTTCAGTGAAAAATATGCTATTTTTCACGTTCTCCCGCCTAAAATAATTCTGGCCCAATGCAATCATATGGGAAAATGTACGTGTCCAAATTTCTCTGACATAATCTCCCTCCCAGGTGCATCGGAATGTTGGCATGTATGGCTCTGGGCAGGCAAATCTCACCCAACTCCCAATCAATTCTTTGCACATAGCAAATCCCAACTCTGTACCATTGTAAAGTACACCTGTTCCCTGGTCAAATACCCATATGCCCCCCCGCTGTACAAGACAACAAATCCCATACTTCCTCAGCTCTCTGTACAGGTCAAATACCTAAGTTTACCAATGCAAAAAAAACATTAGCCTCATCTGCTACACATTACAATTGCCCAAATATACCTGCTGCACAAGATAAACTGCTCCTTTATACTGGAGCAAATAGTCTTTGTCACTAAATGTGTCACATGATAAATGCTCAAGTATGCCTGTGTTCATCAGCTCTCCACCAAAATGCTGCTCCAAGGTCCTGTCTTCCCGCGTGTGTAATGATGGCAATGTGCTAAGGGTGCTGCAATGCAAGTATGCCCCGCTGCACCAAACACATCTCCCCCTTATGCTGCACATTAGAGATCCACAAAATAACCCTCTCTGCTAAGGTGACCGATGTCAGGATTTTGCCGGGACTGTCACAGAATTGGGACCTCTCTCCCACGTCCCGATAGTTTTTTTAAAATGAAAAAGCCAGTTCCGTTTCATGGAAAGGGAAGGTAGCCACTGACAGTTCCATCATGTAATCATTGAATATTGGAAATTCACCTGGGAACAGAGGGATGCCCGTGCTCAGCCAAATACACCGAAATAACTCCACCGCGGGGCAGGCCAAATGGTCACGTGTTTTGGCTGGTTAAATGGCCCATTTCTGCGAGAGATCCTGGGAAATGTAGTCATGTTTAAAGTTTATGTGTTTTTTCAATGATGCTGTTCTCTCACATTAGAGAGAGAGAAGCATAATACGAGCCTGCATGCTTACCATAGCCAGTGCTTTAGGTGGGCCGGGTAGGGGCCCTAGCAGTCTTCAAAAAGTGGGGCTGAGCCGTGGCCCCCGGTCCCACCATGCCATGGCAGGATACATTATCCTGCCACAGCCATAGCAGTGATGTGAGATGTGCCTACCAAAAGACACTGTGGCTGGCTGGCACTGGTCAGTCACTCTAACTTCCTCTTGTAACCCCTCGCGTGAGGTCACAAGAGGAAGTTATTTTGCCTTTGTTTCCCCACCCAGGCCCAGTCACTGACCCTCAGGGAACCCGGCGGTCAAAGATGCCTCGGGCTTGGTGATCGATCTGCTCTTCAGAGCACAGATCACCAGCCGTCTTTCCCCGTTGGCAAAGCTTTATAAAGGATGGCTTGAATTGTGTACTTTTCAAGCCATCTTTAATAAACATAGAAATATGTAACATATAAGTACACAGTTCAAGCCATCTTTTATAAAAAGACTTTGTTGATGGACAAAGACACCTCAGGTTTTGTCCGTACTCAATGCTTTATAAAAGATGGCTGGAATTGTGAACGTTTCAAGCCATCTTTTATAAACATAGAAATATTGTACATATTTCTAACATATTTCTATGTTTATAAAAGGTGGCTTGAAAGTACACAAACCATTGTAAGGTACACATACAAATATATAAATGCTTACATACATTTGCGCACCATACTATGGTTTGTGCACTATTTAGGCCATGCCCACCATGGAAGTCATGCCCCCAAATGAGGGCCCCCCAATATTTCTTACCCCACTTAACGCACTGGCCATAGCATAACAACTAAGTATGCAATAGTATTAAGACCTCATACCTCTCAACTCGCATGCTTTTTGGCAAGTACCTGCCAAGCTTCCACATGCCCATAGGATTCAATGAGCATTTCACCCGCCAAATACAAAATCGGGTGTTTTCACCCGCCCAGGGCCAATGGAAGGCTGAGAGCTATGAGACCTACTGTAAAGCAAATTCGTTTAGTAGGAGGAAAGACGGTGTTCATCGGCTCTGGTCCACTACACTATGTCTTAAGCTCTGGCCTTCCCCTGCCGGTCACGAGGCTGCTAGTCTTCCCGCTCGTGTTCGTGCAACGCCTTCTAAAGACAACGAAGCAGAAGTGCGTAACCGGAGGCACGTGACTTCCCAGACACGTCCGAACGTGCAACCCACGTGACGATGAGAAGGCGGAGGTTTGTTAAGGTCCGTTTCTCGGATGGCTAATAGTGTCCCTCGCACACACTGCAAGGTGCTGTCATTTCTGGCAGCCAGAAGCTTCTCTTCTGGGACATACACCCGCTGGCTTTGGCTCGGTATTCAGCTGAGACTGCTGTTGAGGCCTTGAGAAAGTTATCTTATCGCCGATTCGTTCTGCTTCCAGTACCGTTTGTTTTATAGGGACACGCCCGGGGATTCCAGGTAGCTCGGCTATTCCTTAGCAGTTGTCGCAATACATTCTACCGGCGAGGGACTTGCTTCCAGTACCGTTTGTTTTATAGGGACACGCCCGGGGATTCCAGGTAGCTCGGCTATTCCTTAGCAGTTGTCGCAATACATTCTACCGGCGAGGGACTTTATAGTTTGTAAGATCTGTATTTTCCAACAGCCTAGACTAGTGAGATTGGTGTCGTTTGTTAGACCGCTTTATGCTAATTTGCTGTGCTATTTTGCTGTTTGTGTATGCCAACATTTGAGATCGTACTAAGGAGATTATGTGCTCGAAAGAGGTGGAATTCAATTTTCCTAATTTGCATTGGGATGAGGGAGAAATTTTAAATCTAGGAAAAAATGTCAGCATTGTGTCTAACGTCAGGAGCCGCTCTCCTAAATAGGGAAGATTATCGTATGTCATGGTGGTTAGGTATTTTTGGCAAATGTTACCTGTGTGACCTTGGCTTACCTACTTTTTGTGTTTCTTTTCGCAGACTCTGCACTTCTACCCTGGGACAGTTTCTTGAGAACCCAAGAACATTGTTCGAGACAGGGAGTTCTTGGCTCAGTTTAGTTTTTTGGACCATGGACCTCCAGATCCTGTGTGCAGCGTGAATATGTCGAATGGTAACCGAGAGCTAGTGATTGACTTTATATCCTACAAGTTGGAGCAGAAAGGATACCCTGCAAGCCTTTGCTGTCCCGGTGTTCACGATTTTCAAGAAAATGGGACACTGATCCCAGAGTCGACAGAGCTGAGTCGTACACCCAATGGGAGTCCTTCTTGGGAATCTGCAGCTACCCACGTGACGGCGGAAGACTCCACCACGACCCTTGGAAGTGAAGCCTTCGAAGACGTGAAGGAGGCTCTCCGAGAGGCTGGCGATGAGTTCGAACTGAGATATCGTAGGGCATTCAATGACCTGACCTCCCAGCTCCACATCACCCCTGACACTGCATACCAGAGCTTTGAGCAGGTTGTGAATGAACTCTTTCGCGATGGGGTGAATTGGGGCCGCATTGTGGCATTCTTCTCTTTTGGCGGCGCCCTCAGCGTGGAGAGTGTTGACAAAGAGATGGAGGGACTTGTAGAGAACATTGTTTCATGGATGTCCACATATCTGAGCAGGCATCTGGACCCCTGGATCCAAGAGAATGGAGGATGGGTAAGAAGCACTTTTCTTGTATTTCTGGTTTTGGTCAGAAAATCTGCCTTTTTTGCTCTATCTTCTGTAGTGAGAGATTCTGCAAGGAATCTAGTTTTAAATTGCCACTTGACTCCATGCTCTATTTAGAAGTCTTTAAACATGCACCTCCTATAATACAATATTGAGTGAGGTTTTTGTCAGCTTAAGCCATTCTAACTGATGTTGGTGGGCATAATGGGGAATCGAGCTGGGTATAAAAACATACATGTCTTTTTACATTGTATAAACCATACAAAATCTTGTGATATTGAGGGGGTTTGTAAAAGGGAAGTGGATGGAGACGGCGTACGACGGAAGACTCAGATGTTTGGGGAGTAGTATCAGCCCCCTCTTTTCTTCTCACAAAGGGAATGGAGCCATAGTTAATCTTGATTGTCAAAGGGCCGGGATTGACACTGAGGGATTAACGTAGAGGGAACAAGTGTGTATTTGGGTGATCCACCAGGATCTAGTTGTGGGAAGGGTTCAGGCACACCAGATGCATCTGCCCACAGTCGCATGTTCCTCCTCTTGACTGCAACAATTGGGTGCAGAGCTTTCCTTTCAGTGTTGCCTCTATTCGCAATAATGCATGGTCTCTTAACTTGCCATTGCAAATGGTTGGAGCCAAGTATGGGATAAATTCTAGAGGTGCATGTTGCAGCTTTCCTTTTGTGTCGCGCTCTTCCTTGGGACTCTGTGGCTTCCTGTGGTCCCAGTAATAATCTAACCTGCTGCATAGGTGGACCATGATAGTCTGTGAGCATCAGTTTCCCTCACAGAAAGGATGCTAATGCTGATTTGTTACATGCACCATCCAATCCTTACCTGGCTGGTGCCTCTGAAAAGATCTGTATTGCGGGGCAGAGCCTCCCGTGCTTCCTGACAAGTGATTGACTACCAGACTTTAAGATGGGGCGGGTTGTTGGAGCCCCCCCCCCATTCCCCTGTGATCGAACCTGCCCCTTCTCCCCCCAGCCGGTTGCCTCGAAGGCTCCAACCTCTGAGCTGCTTATTCATCAGAGGATACATAGAAGAACAAGATATGCAATTATGAGCCCTCCTTGGCTGCTTTCCAATTCTAGGGTTGCTTTCCAATTCTAGGGTTGTCCTTTTGGATATATGACAAGACATCACAATAAGATCGAATAGTTGGTTCACCTTTCAGCCATACTATGCGCTGTTAACCTACCTGCCATATAACCACCTATCAACCACTGCAAACATACTAAATTTAACAAAACTCCACATAACCTGGTGGTGCTTGTCTTAAAACAGCAGGGTGTTTCTCTGTGCGGGTGTTCAGCGTAGATCGGATGCCTCTAAGGCTTCTAAGCCAACAGCTAAGCACTCGTCAGAACCGGTAGGACTCGACCAATACAAACACCCACTTTCATCACATCAATCGTTCAATGTCAGATTTAACATAAACCAATCCATCTGAAATGTCCCCCAACCAAAACCGCCTAATCCCTTGTCTGACAGTAAAGCGCTCACAATTTCGGATCGTTAGGGCACGAAACCCAAACAGCCAGCCTACTGCATCGACACACCTACATTAACGCAGCGAGTGGCCGCAGGTCTCGAAGCCAGGACACTAATGAGCCAAACGTCGTTAACCCTTATTTAGTGAGGTGTCTGGGGCACAGCCCCACAATTGCACATTCGACGCAGTGAGTCAAGAAAGCACGGGCTTGTGGAACGATGCGTTTTACAATAGCCTAGGGCCAGTGAGGGTATGCTTTAGTTGCCCCCTCCGCTGCCTCAAATGCTGTCCTTGGCTGCATCACCTTGGTTGCTACGAACATGTACGTGTAGGGAGGGGGGAGAATCACGGGGCATTAGACCTGCGCAGAATTGCTGCTTGGGAGATGGGGATTAAACTTCGCTCAAATAAGTGACCCATTGAAATGCCGGAAGTTGAAAGGGAGTGTGTTCTGCAAACAGGAATGTGTGGAATGCCATTGTTCTGCTTTACGCTTGCGGGCAGGGCAATTTGTATAACGCCGGCAAGCCTGCCATAACCTCGCCCAATGGCAGGCGCTCTGGACTTTCTGTCCAGAACGCTGCTTCCTGTGGCGAGCGTTGTGTTGTGAGAACTGGGAAGGGGGCAGGGAGAGGGGTGACATGTGGCACGGTAGGGTGCAACCTTTATCTTCTCACCCCTTGTTCCCTGAGCTGCGAGAATTGCTCATCCATGTATTGTCTCTCCTGTATTCAAGGACGTTCCTCGCCCCTTTTTCGTTCCGGTTCGTGAACTTATTTCTTTGCACCTTTTTTTATTTATTTTTTTTTGTTTGTTTTGGTTTGGTCAAAAGGGGGCGATGCACAGCGCCACGTTTGTTTTGTCCCTCCATGCTCCGGCACCTCGCAGGGGGTTAATCGCTGGAATAGAACGTTCATGCATACTAATGCATGAGCACCCTATTCCAATGAAAACCTCCTTGCTCACGTGGGGGCTTGTTAAATGCGCCCGTGCCATCCCGGGCGCATTTAATACATAAGGGCACCTGCCGCGCCTTCCCCCACTACGCCAGCTCGTCGGAGCCCTTAAATTCTACCCTTAATTCTTATAAAAAACTAATCCTTCAGCGTGCAAATGCATTTTATTTGCATATTACTGAATGCAAATAAATAGTTTTACTTTTCATTTTCTATCTGCAGCCCCATTAACAGCTCGCCGCAAATTACATAGCCATTGCCCCAAGCCAAACACTTGCTGCGTACCTGCCTAACCTCCGGAATTTTTCTGGAGACTCCGGAATTTTAAGCATTGGTCCGGAAAAGTCAGGAATTTTGACATTCTTTCCGGGTCCCGTCATATTCTCCACCTGATTGGTTGCCACTGGTAGCCAATCGGGTGGAGAAGTGGGAGGGCGGGAAATGTTCGTACCCGCTGCCTGCACCACTATATGAGGCCGCTGCTGGCGGCCATCATTCACTGACTTTTTTATTCTCCCTCAACGCGACCTCTGACCTCCGTAATAATAGTGCTTTCAATCCATGTCATTGGATTGCAAGCAGCATTATTTCTGCTGCGGTGCCGCCTTCATTTTGCTTATTGTAGCATTGAATTCATGATTTTCAATGCTACAGTCAGCAAACTGAGGGCTACAACAACCAAGTTTATCTTTTTGACAGGAGGGCGGGGCGGGGCGTGCGGGCAGAGCCATGTGCAAATGGGTGGAGTCTTGTGTGGCTGTGGGCGGGGCATACATCTCAGGAATTTTGATTTTCAAATGTAGGCAGGTATGCCTTGCTGTATTACTAAAATTACCCTAACTGCAACTCCAACACCCGAATGCTAACGGCTTTCCTACGCCAACATCACCAGCCCTTTCCAACCTCTCTATCCCTTTCTTTAACACTTAAACCCATACCCTAGCACTTACCCTGACGCTTGATCTACCCTAGCCACTAAACAAACCCCAGCATATTTGCTCTAACCCTAAACCAGGCAATCACAAGTCCACTAAACTCTACTTAACCCTAACAATTAACCTAGCAGCACTAGATTTTGGGCTACTTTTCAGCTGCATTTTTGACTACCTTTTAGCTTGGCACCTTTTTCACTGCATCAAGGAGCAGATTTTGGGACTTCTAGACTAGCTGGGGTTGGGCCTCAGGACTGCAAGACCAACTTTTCCAGAGCTCTGCTCCATCCTGTTCTGGCCCATTTCATGTCGTTCCTCTATTGCTTCACTGTGGGCTTCAGATACACTCTAGGTGTTGCTACACCTTACCTTTACCCTCCTAGAGATTGGAATGGTTTGGATAGTGCCTCCTGCATTGGAAGGTCTTGGCCAAATTCTTACTGTTTGTAATCTGGTACATCCTTGTTTACTGTGCTTAGCGTTGTGAAGACCGATCTTGTTACTCCTTTCTGAGTTTGCAAAGGAGTCGCCTCTGCAACAGACTCTGACCCCCTACTTGGCCGAGACACGATCCTCTCGACTCCCCGTGGTTCCTCCCCTACGAAGTAGGACTTTTTAAGACTTCAACCTAGTTTTTAGCTCTCCATTTGAGAACCACTCCCGCACCTTCTCGCCCTCTCTGCCCCAGCCTTAGATTACCACAGAGATCCGTTGGTTTACAGCTGATGTTTCAGCACCTTTGCTGTTGGTGCAAATCTTGCTTACCCCACTTCTTTTGGCATTTAAAAATGCTCTCCTAACACTCATAACAAGTCTTGAGGCTGCCAAATCCAACTTCTACTCAGTCATTTCTGCCGCTTATTCCCACACATGTGAACTCTTCTATTCTCCAAGCTATGCTTGCTTCTGCTCTCCCTTGTACTGTATCTTCCTCTCTCTCAGCAAATTACTTTGCCCTCAATTTCTCATCTAAGAAATTGAAGATAATCAATACCTTTTTAGATCCTCCTATTCCTTTGCCCATTGTATTCTGCTTACCTCGCTACTATCCGTTGCAGTGTTTGTGCCCATTTTATTCTGCTTACCTCGCTACTATCCGTTGCAGTGTTTGTATTCCCCCCCCCACTACTGACCTAGCTCCCATCCCCCAGAACATCAACCCTTTGTTTGCCGTAGTTGACCCCTTTTGCTCCTCGATCTATTCAAGTGCTAGGAGTAGGTTACTGGTGCTATCTCTCATTCCTCTTGAATCACTCTCTCTACCAGAATGTGTCTTGCATTCTTCAAGATAGGCACCACCTCACCCATCTTCAAGAGACAATTTGCTGACCCGAACTGCCCAAAAACTACCAGCCCATCTTTCTCCTCCCTCACTGTTCCAAACGTCTTCTTCAAGAGGATTAAGAGCTATTGCAAGCCTCGAATGTTGTACTGGCAAGTGATAACTAACTTGTGTTGAGGGAGAATTGGTAGGCTGTGTGCGTGTGGAGAATAAAGATTTTCCATAATAACTTACTAGAAAGTCTTGATTCTATTAAAGACACGGAGGCGAGCATTATGCTTCTCTTTCTTTATTCACATATTTAAAGAAAGGCTCAGCAGCAAGGTATTTTTGTGCATCAAGTGAATATGAGTAAACATAGAAAAGGGGGGTGCACTAAATATACAATATAACAAGTAAACATAATATAACAGTAGTATTTCCAGAGTTCTGAATGAAACAACTCCATTTCCCAGAGTTCCCTAGTGTCACCAAAGAAACATCAACATGTGACTTAGTCCTCCAATGGGTGTCCTGATCCCTTCATAAACCGTCCTAAACATGATGCGACTTCCTCTTTCGAAGCTGCGAACTTGGCTGTCCATGATAAGGTAGTACTCGTAGTTGGTAGATCTGTTGAACAGCTGATCAAGCGGATTTGTCGGCAGGCGCTGTCGAAAAAGGAGATAGAAAGTAAAATTACTTCATGTATATAAACACCCTAGTTCCCTTATCGGGGTGGGAGAAAATGTCATTGGGTTATTTATTTCTTATAAAATGCAATCATTTCTTTTGTGAGCTTTAGTAACTTATAACGATACATTGTCACAATTAGGAGAGAGGTACAGTATTATTTTCTCTTTGGGTGGGATAATGCTCGCCTCCGTGTCTTTAATAGAATCAAGACTTTCTAGTAAGTTATTATGGAAAATCTTTATTCTATGTCAAGACCGGAGGCTCCCATTATGCTTGTTTAAAGCTTACTCACCACGATAGATGCCGGTTGATCTACTGGTTTCAAGTAGAATTGTTTAAATACTGATTCGCTTGCCCAGTCTGCCATTCTCATGATGTCTTCTAGTCGAACTCCGGCCTGAAAGGCTTTGGAGGCCATAGCTCCTCTCACAGAGTGAGCTCCGAAGTGCTGGGTATCTATCCCGGCTTGAGTTAGTGTCCAGCGCGCTAAAGTGGGAGCGGAAACCGGTTTGTGTGGTTTACGCAGAGCTATCAGTAGTTGCCCGTTGGGGGAGGCCCTAAGGGGGGCTGTCTTTTCTTCATAAACTTTCAGGCATTTCACCAGACAAAGTTTAGGCTGGTCCTTGAAGGCGGGGTAAGAAATTACCCTAGAGTTACATTTCGTCCTTCTGTGTATGTGAAATACAATACCGTCAGGAGAAAAAGTTCTGCCCGCTAGGTCAAGGGCTCTGACATCAGAGACTCTCCTGCAGGAGACTAAGCAGAGTAAAGTAGTAAGCTTGCCCGAGAGGGCTGTACGTGATAGCTCTTCATTATGATGCCATGAAAGGAAAAGATTCAATACTTTGTTAACATCCCAAAGTTTGTCATAGCGGGAAAGGGGCGGGACTGTAAGTCTGACTCCTTTTAGTAATCTGCAGACGAGGTGGTGTTCACCAGCTGGTATTCCTTCAATGAGGTCGTGACCAGCTGAGATCGCTGAACGATATGCGTTCACTGTCCTGTAGGCGAGCCCTCTTTCTACTAGAGATGCTAAGAAATTCAAGATTTCCTCTATAGGTGCTGAAATTGGGTGTAAGCCTTTTCTCCGGCACCAGGTGCTCCAGGCGCCCCAAGAGTTGGAATATCTCTTAAGGGTGGTAGGAGCCCAGCTTTCCTCGATGAGACTGATCGCCCTGCGTGACATGCCTGGAGTTCTCCATCTTGATCTGAAATCCTCCATGCTGCCAGGGTCAGAGAACCGTTGAGAAGAAGGGGATGCCTCTGCCCCGAAGGATCCAGAAGAAGATCCGGAAATTGGGGTAGTAGGATTGGAAAATCCGAGGAAAGTTCCAGAAGAACTGGATACCAGGTCTGAGATGTCCAGACCGGTGCTATGAGGACTAAGTCTGAATGTTCCAGACGGGCCTTCGCCAGGGTCCTCGCTATCATGGTGAATGGGGGGAAGGCATAGAGTACCCCTTGGGACCATTGTTGGAGAAAAGCGTCTGTTGCTGTCGCTGCTGGATCCGGTCTCCAGCTGTAAAACATTGGTAGCTGTGTATTGAGTCTGGAGGCGAAAAGATCTATGGACATTGGGCCCCAAATCTCCTGGAGGCGGAGGAAGACTCCTCTGTCGAGCTTCCAGTCGCTGTAGTCTGTGGAGTGGCGGGCGTACCAGTCCGCTACCACATTTGATAGGCCGGGAAGGTATTCTGCTGTAACTGAGATTCGATGTGCCAGACAGAAGTGCCAGAAATCCTTGGCTAATTCTGCTAGAGGTCTTGATTTGGTGCCACCTAGATGGTTGATGTATCTTACCGCGGAAATGTTGTCCATTTTTAGCAAGATACAGCAACTCGCTCTGTCTCTGGCGAAGGAGCGTACTGCAAAGGAACCTGCCAGAAGTTCTAGGCAGTTGATATGCAGGTCTAGCTCTTGATAAGACCAGGTCCCTCCTGTGGCTATGGAGCCGCATCTCGCTCCCCATCCGGAGCGGCTGGCGTCTGACTCGATGATGATATCTGGAGCAGATCCGAAAATGGCTCTGCCGTTCCAGGCCTCCATGTGAGTGAGCCACCAGTTGAGTTCTGTCCTCGCTTGAGGAGATAATGTTAGGAGTTGAGAGTATGAAAGACTGTGTCTTAAGTGTTGGCCTTTCAGTCTTTGCAATTCGCGATAGTGGAGAGGGCCGGGAAATATCGCCTGAATGGAGGAGGATAGTAACCCTATCACTCTTGCCAGTTCTCGAAGAGAGAACGGGTCCTTCTGTAAGATCCTGCGTATCTCCCTTTTGGTAGAATGGATCTTGGCTGATGGGAGTCGGAGCTGACAATTCTGGGTGTCCACAACAAAGCCCAGAAATTCCATGTTCTTGGATGGAAGAAGAACTGACTTTTCCCAATTTATAAGGAAACCGAGACTGTGTAGCAAGTCTATAGCTAGTTTGGTCTGTTTCTGAACTAGTTCTTGTGACTGTGCCATAAAAATGATGTCGTCTAGAAAAATAATAAGACGAACACCTTGCTCTCTTAGATGAGCTACTACAGGTCTTAGAAGCTTGGTGAAAACCCAAGGCGCTGAAGAGAGCCCGAAAGGTAGGCTTGTGAACTCCCAATCTCGATTTTTCCAGGAAAATCTCAGGTAATTTATATGTGCCTGATGAATTGGTATTGTTAAGTAGGCGTCTTTCAGTTCTAGACGCATGAGCCAATCGTTCGGTCTCAGAAGATCTCTGAGCATATGTATACCTTCCATTTTGAAATGGCGGTAAATGATGTATTCGTTGAGAGCTTTGAGGTTTATGACTGGTCGTACTTTTTCTTTCCTGCGAACTAGGAATATGGGACTGCAAAACCCTCCCTGGCTTTGACAGGGGCGAATTGCTCTCTTCAGACAAAGATTGTGTATTTCGCTGTCTAAGGCGATTTGATCTGTCTGAGACATTACTATTGGAGTAGGGCGACATGTCTGGATGGGCTGCTCGAAAAACTCTAGGCGCAGGCCCCGAGCTGTGTCCCTGACCCAGGCGTCTCCTGATAAGGTATCCCAAGCATTTATAAACATCATTAACCTCCCACCTATAGGAGTCAGTGGCGCTGGCGCTGCTATAAGTACACTGACCTGTAGATTGTTGATGGGCTGGGTATCTGGCCGCTCTTCTCCAGGGGCGCCCTCTTCCACGACCTCTTGAGGGAAAGAAAGTGTCGGAGCGCTCTTGCCAGGAGTTATGCTGGCCTCTGGAGTGTTGAGATCTTTTGTCGAAAAAGTAACGGCCGGAGGAGCGACCTCTGCCTCGTCCGGCCCTGGTGAAAACCTTGGACGCGAAGACTCTTTTTATGGAGGCCTGTGCTTTGTCCAATGCTGTAAATGTTCCCACGAATTTCGCCATTTCCTTCATAAAAGGATCTCCAAAAAGCAGGCCTTGTGCTGTTGGACCCGACTCTGTGTCTGCCAGTTCGCTCAGTTTGGTGTCTATTTTATATAGGATGCCTTTTCGGCGTTCTGTCGAAATAGCACAACTGGCGTTACCTAACAGGCAAATTGCCCGTTGAGCCCAAACAGAGAGTATTACCGGGTCAATGGAATTAGAGGAGTTTATTGCTTCTTCCGCTAGATCTGAAATCTTGGCTAGTGGCCCCGCCACGTCTAGTACTTTGTCCTGACAGGACTTCCAGGCACGGTCTATGCCCTTCCTTGGGTCTTTTACGTTTTTACCTAGGAAGGTAATCATCTTTGAATCTAGTTCTGGTGTTAGAGCCACCTTGTCCGCAATATCCGGACGTGGACATTCCGCTCGAAGTCTAGCTCTGACTTCTTTATCCAGTGGCTTACGTAGTCTGAAATGAATGTATTTTGATGTCTTTGAAGACGGTTCCCAGTCTGTGGATCTGGGGTGCATAAGGTCCTCCGGAGTAAACATCCCCTCTGCAGAAGGCTTGTTTCCGGTTGTGTTCTTGGGGATGGGGTCTGCCGCAGTCCCAGAACCAGAGGGCTTTGAACCCTCTATTTGAATTTCCTCTTCAGATGAGGATTGAGAAGGATCAGCGTCGTAGACGCTCTTGTTTTGGTCGTCTTCAGTGCCCTGTCCATATCTCTCCGGGCTTGAGGGTACATTTCCCCTCATTTCTTCCTCTGGGTAAGAGGGTTCATGGGAAGAGGTTACCTTCCTGTTCATAAAGGCTTGTTTCAGCCTGGAGAAGGCGTCCGAAACGGCAGCTGTGGCATCTGTTGGCTGGCTCGGGGGGGTCGTAGAGCTTCTGCTCTTGCGAGCCGGTATACATCCCCCTTCCGTAAGGTGCTTCCTCTTTTGCGTTCTCTTCCTCCCAGGAGGGGAGGTCCCTCTTAAATGCTCTTCCATAGTTTCTAGGCGTTGTTGAATGGGAATGAGCATGTCTGTTACTGCTTTTCTAATACTGGTCTCCAGAGGATCCCAGAACCTTTTGTAAGCTGTTAGCCATCGCCACCTCATCTATATAGCCGTGATCTTCCTCAGTCTCAGACCAGGCCTGATCTGATTGAGGTGAGTACTGCGCTGCCATAATAAAGTTTAAAGCACCTTACTCACTTTTTTTTTTTTTTTTTTTTGTCTTGTCTTGTCTTCTGGGTTTTAGAACGCCTTCTCTCACTGCCCAGTAAAATCAGTTCAGCTTAGTGTTATAATCTTTTAGAGAATGCTGAACGGGAGATTTTTCTCTCCTCTTTTTTTTTTTTTTTTTTTTTTTTTTTAATAAATTATGTAGATTCTGTATGTAAATATATTCTCAAGCACTCGCGTGCGAATTCCTGTTGATCCGCGATGAAAAGAAGTGTGTTTTTGCTGCCGCCTGAGGAGAGATTCCGGCGCTCGAGTTCGCAAAGACCGTTATAACTTAACGGTCATGCGCACTCGAGCGCCGGAATACAGAGGAAAGGACCAGGAGGAGCAGGAGCTCCCCTGGTGGTTAGTGAGCGGCGCTGCGGGCTGTAGCGATGCCGCGCCGGCCTCCCCGAGCCCGAGGAGAGCACCGATGGGTCGGGGAAGCCGACGCGAGCCCGCCGAGAGGTCCGCCTGTGAAGCGGAAGAAACAGCTTCGAATCACGCAGTCTCCGACGCCAGCAGAAGGCAGCTGGCGTCGGAGTCAACAACGAAGGCGATGGCCAAAAGGAAATCAATTCAATTTGAGGCAAAGTACACTCTTAATAACAATTAATATATATATATATATATCAACGTCAATTACAATGAAATGAAATAACGTGTCATAAACAGAGGTAAACATGAAGGTACTTATCTCTTGCTGTGAGCAGCAAAGAAAGAGGAAGTCGCATCATGTTTAGGACTGTTTATGAAGGGATCAGGACACCCATTGGAGGACTAAGTCACATGTTGATGTTTCTTTGGTGACACTAGGGAACTCTGGGAAATGGAGTTGTTTCATTCAGAACTCTGTATGTTTACTTGTTATATTGTATATTTAGTGCACCCCCCTTTTCTATGTTTACTCATACGACACTTGGTGCACAAAAATACCTTGCTGCTGAGCCTTTCTTTAAATATGTGAATAAAGAAAGAGAAGCATAATGGGAGCCTCCGGTCTTGACATAGAATTGAGGGGGATGAGTGACTTTTTTTATGCCTGGGTAGTAGCTTGCAACTTGAAATAGTTGCCCTCTATTTGCTCATAGACACATTATCTCTGCAACTCTCCAATCTGGGTTTTGCAGCCGTCCCTTCACTAAAGTGACACTGGCCCACATGTTCAGCTTTCAGTGTTCTGCCCACCACACCAAGCTCTCCACCAGAAGAATCATCCTGGATCTCTCTTCTTCTTTTGACACTTATCAACCACCTGGCAGCTCTTTAGATTAGATTTAGTAGATTAGGACGTACTGGAGATACCTCCTGGGAGTCACCAAGTATTGCCCTCCACACCCCGGCAAGATAATCTCCACCCCTTGGGAGATGAACGTGAGCAAAAGAGCTGTCTTGCTTCCCTGAGCAAAGGCGCCTTATTTTTTTTTTATTCTTATTGTGTTTAACTGTTAGCAGTTTTTACAAAAGAAGCATGTCAGTTTCCAAATGAATTTGTCCAGGTACTTGTCAAGGGCTAAGTCCTTTTAGTGCTCATTCCAGTTGGTCGCATATGACGTCCAGCTTCAGACTATGTACAAAATTTGCCACTGCGATTACTGGTCTTCAACTTAGCCCGTTCATTAGGTATGACCACCAATAGTCCTCATCCATTTTTGAGAAAGTAGACTCGAGGTGGCCCAAGTGGATTTCCCTTTTGTCGCTGGTTCCCGGACACTGGAGGATCAAATGTTTTAGGCTCTCCTTGGCCTCTTGGTTCCGGCAGAATCGGCAGGAATCGGATGCTGCTTTTCCTCTGATTTTCAGAACCTCATTGGTTTTTAAAGTATTCATTCTTGCTCTCAGGAACGTCGAGCGGGCAGATTTGTTCAGGAATTTCAAAAGGTAGCTGACTGGCTCGTTTAGTTTTTGGGCAAAAGGTGGAAGAAGTGCCGTAGCCTTGTAATTTGCTGCTTTCAGTTGTGTTTCACACCAGTCCAGCTCTTTCAGTTTTTTTGCGTTTTTTTTTTTTTTTTTGGATTATCCAGGAGCTCCTCTTCTGAGCTACCTATTGGGACCCTTTCACGATTTCTTCCTGAATCGGGGTGTAGATTTTTTCCACAGATGACCTAACTTCTCTATAGAACATCAGGCTGTTTAGAGATATTGAGCCTTGGAGTGAGGTAAGACCCAATTCCCTTCTGATGAGGGTCATCGGAGTCGAGGTAGGCAGTCGCAAGACTTTTTTCCAAAGTGAGCCTTCCAGTTTTGGCCAAATTGAGTCTGGAATACCAAACATAGCGGCCATGCCGTAAGTAAGTGCTGGAACTGCTTTCATCCTGTAGAAATTTATCGCCGCCTTAACCGAAAAGCGGCCATATTTTTTGTCCATGATGATCAATTGGTTTGACAGGGTATTGTTTTTGTTGATCAAGAAGTCTAGCATTGGCTGCTCGTTCTTTTTATTACTGAACATGATGCCCAGGTATCTGAAGGCTTCTACCTCTTCAAGGCGGGTGTTGTTAAAGAACCAAGCCTCTGGAGTTTTTCGTTTGGCCACTTTGGTTAGTTGCATCACTTTGGTTTTTGCGGTGTTACTTTCTAGGTCATTTACTTGAAGGTATTCGTTCAAGTTGTCCAATTTTCGTTGGAGCCCAATCTTCGTTTGATCTATTAAAATGTCGTCCGCATACAGCAGTCTACTCACTTTTTCCGACCCAAGAGAGGGGGGGGGAAGCCTTTGCCTTCCTTTCTGTGTGTTGAAAATCACCTATGTAGGCATTGTAAAGTGCCGGTGCCAGGGTGCAACCCTGCTTTACTCCACCAGTTGTACTGATTGAGGAGGAGAGTTGCCCTATGCCGTTGAGTCTCACTCTCATGGATGTTTCCGAGTAGAGCTCCTGTATTGGTTCCAATAAGGAAGGGGGGCAATTCCAGTTAGTAAGTTTTGTCCAAAGCTTCTCTTTGTTTACCTTGTCGAATGCTTTTGATAGGTCGATAAAGGCTATGCAGAGAGATGGCCCCCCTTCCTGGGCTCTGGCTTTAAGTATGTTGATGGTGAATATGTTGGCCATGGTGTTCATGTTCTTTCTAAAGCCAGTTTGGAAATTATCCCACCCTTCTGTCGAGGGCATCCATTTTTTGAAGCTGTCCAGGAGGAAGGAACCAAAAAGTTTGCTGATGCAGTCAAGAAGTGCAATCGGGGGATAGTTATTTGGGTCACTTCTATCCCCCGATTTATATATTGGCACCACGTTTCCTGTCTCCCAGGACTTCGGAATGGATTTAGTTGTTGTGCATTATTCGAAAATTTCAGCTATCGGAATGGACCAGTTTTCTGGGTTGGGTTTTAGGTCCATGTTTGATAGGCCGTCGGGGCCGGGTGCACGTGATGATTTTAGTTTCTTAATTTTTGCTTCAATTTCGGTCGGTGTGGGATTGGTCTCCCATCGAGATCCTTGATGTTTCAGGTGTTCCGTCCTTTTAACCGATGGACCGAAGAGGGCAGAGAAGTGAGTGATCCAGGCTTCTTCTGGCACACTGGATGATAGAGGGTCATCACTTGATGGACTTTTAGAATTGACCAGAATGCCTTGGTTTGTTTGCCGGCCAGTACTTGCAGCATTTGTTCCGAGTCCTCCTGATATAGTTCAAGTTTGAAGCCCTTTAGCCAGTTCTTGTAGGCCTTTGTGGCGGTCCTGGCTGTTTCTATGTTGGTAATAGAGGGGGCCCGTCTTGCCATTCGGACGGCTCGTCTCATCTCCAGCCTTTTTTCTCTAAGTGTCGCATTATTACGGTGATTGATCTTCCCTTTGGGACGGATACCGGTTGCTTGGATATGATAAGTCTGTAGTAAAGGACAGTAGTCCGTGGTGGTTCCTACCCTTTTTTCGTTGTCCCAGGCTTTTACCCGACGGTAATCCATAATTATTGTCGAGATGGCAGAGTCTTTCAACCTTAGGCGTGTCGAGTTAGCATGGGTCTCAATATTTGATGTTCTTAAGACGGCGTAACTCTCGTGGGCTTCTAGACTAGGGACGGCCAGTGTCATTTTCAGAAGATTGTGGTCACTATTGAGTGTTCTGATGATCTCGAAGCCCTTGACTTGCGACAGGAGATTCCTGGAGAGGTAGACGTGGTCTAGGGTTGCGTGTCTTCCTGCTAGTTCCCAGGTCGGAATGATCGGGTGCGCTGCTTTGCCAAGGAAGTGGGCATTGTGAAGATCGAAGCTGTTCATCAAGGTGGCCCATTTCTTTCCTCTTTCTAGTGAGTTTTCTGACAGTTGTGACTTGATAGTTTTAGGTTGAAGGTTGTCATGTTCCTTCATCTTGATTGTGGCATTTAAGTCACCGCAGATGATAGTACAGTCGATTAGTTCGTTCGATAGGGCGTCTTTCAAAATGTTTTCAATTTTTCGTAAGAATTGCTCTGTTGCAAATTCTGTTGGATTCCAATACAAATTGACCAGTAGGTAAGTGATTACCTTTTTGTTTAGTTATTTTTTGTTGGGTGCTACTACGTTGAATCAGAGTAGCCAGTATATGTGGCTCCGCCTTTTGGACCCAATTCGCAGCGCTGATAGTAGACCTGCTCTTGGTCTGCCCGAAACGCCTCTCAGGGCTGGAGAAGTGGTAATTACATAGCCCTCTATAGATGGCTTGTTTTGGATCCAAGTTTCTTGGAAACACCAAATATCTGACGATCCTAAATTGACATCTGAGGCGTGCGTCAGATGGTTGAAACCTCTGGTGTTCCAAGATCCCAAAGTAAGGTTGGAATTGAGTTCCCTGATTCGTGGCTTGCCAGAGCGCTCCTTGTTATTCTGGCGTAAGTTTGGTTGCTAAGATCTTTCTTTTGTGGATAGGGCTTTCGGCAACCAGGCCCAACAATTTGAATCTTCATTTGTGCCAAGAAGATTAACCTCCATGGTTGACTTCTCCTTTCCTTTGGTTGCGATGTCTTGTTCAATGGTGATATTCCAGTTTTTCTGCGGGCCTGGTGGTACTCTTTCTAGTTCAAGAGAACTTGGTCGAAGACCCTCGATCTGTTCCCTCGTAGTGACTCTTGGTTGGTTCCTTTTTTTTAGTGACAGAGCCCGATCTCCCTGGTGCGTTCGATCCGTTGTTCCGTGGTTCTTCGTATTTTTTTCCGGAGTGCGCCTCTCCGGGCGATTTGAGGGTTGTTCTTTAAGGTTGGACCCCTCTTTGCTGATGTAGTCTGTGAGGTCGTATCCTAGCGCTCTCAATTTGTTTTTGGCTTTATGTAAGGCGGCTTTTATGGTTTCGGATCGTATGTGTAAGTAGACGTTATCGACTCTCTTGTCCCGAAATTCCACAATTGTAATGTCGATAGCGTGGATAACGCCGGGACCAGGTGCAAGATTTTCATGATGGTTTTCCTATTGAGGATGAAAGATACGTCTTCTTTCCAAATATTTTTCAGGACAAAAGAGCGGGTCTTTGTGGATCTGGCCGAGCGCCTTATGAGGTCTCTTTTTGTTTGGCGGTCGTTGTTATCCTCCCCAGAAGTAGTTACGTGTTTGGGGGATCTTGACCTTCTAGATTTAGACGGCCGTCGATCAATTGAAACATACGAGGGTCTAACTGGGTGTTCGGATTTGTAGTGTCTTTTTGGGCTCCGATTTCTGGTAGTTGAGCGCTCCTCTCTATAGGAGCTTTTCTGGACTCTGGAGCACCAATGGGTAAGAGTTTTGGATGGACGGTCCTGTTTTACTTTTTGATGGACTGGTCTCAATGGTTTGGACCAGATAGCAGTGCCCGCCCGTGCGTCCTTTGATGTTCCAGATTTTCTTTTTGGGCATCTCGTCCCGATGCTTGGGTCCCAGCAGCCGTGCGTGGCTTAGACTTTGATCGTTCATGAGTCTTTTCAATTTTCCTAATTGGTAGCTTCTGGGACGATGGTTTGGCTTTGTTTTTCGCCAAGAGATTGAGCTTTCTTTCCTCCAGTGTTAGGAAGATTGGGCTGGTTGGTCTCGGTAAGCCATCCTTGATTTTGTTTTCTTTTTTTTGTTTGTTATTGGTACATTCGGCAGCTAGCACAGGGGATTGAGAGATTGTGTTTCTCTTCCTTTTTTTGTGGTGGATTCTTCTCAGCCTCTTCCAGTTCTTCCCAAGTTTCAGTTTCATTCAGTGCTGCGTCCATCAGCTCGCTTTCCGTAATTGACCATATGGTATCATCCGTAACCATCTTTTCATTGTTGGATGTGCGTAAAGACTTTGGTCGAAGAGAGAGAGTGAGGTCACTTGGTTTGGGCTCGAATGGTAAACTGGATTGTTTGAAGGAGGGAGCCAGACTGCCCTCATTGATTTTGAGTCTAATTGGCAGATTGCTCGTCTTCCCCTTTATAGGTCCTCTCAGGTTGACATCGTCATTATGGATTCATTGGTCGTCAGCCCAGGATGCACATCCATTCTTCCGTTGGGGTCGAAGACCCATTTTCCCTGTGATTTTGTTTGGAATAGTTTGCAGTGATTTAGTGCTTGAAGGTTTTGCTTTTTCTTTTGCTATCCGCATGGTGCTTTTGACAGAGGGAGCTTCTGACGGTGACACTACTTGCCGACCAAGTGACCCGTTTTTTTTCTTGGTTAGTAGGCGCTGTTCTGATTTCTTTGTCCGATTTCCCTGTGAAGTTGAAGATTTTGGGTACCGTCTCTTCAGTTTGGGTGTTTCTCGAGCACTTTGTGGGTACTGCGAGGTAGCCCGGAGTCAGTGTGTCTTCTCTTGGAGATCCTTTTTTGTTTACTTTAGCTGTGATGTAACCTTCAATGAAGGAAAGCCGAGTTTGCATCTGCGCCAGTAGGGTAGCTTGGTCTTTAGCCGAGTCATTTAGCGCTTCGTACAACTTGGTGAAAGGAGCAAGGGCTATGGTGAATGACGACATGAGAACCATAAGATCTGGTTTCCTTTTTGGTGATGGAGATTGGGGGCCTGCTGCGGTATTGATGACGGGGGTTTGATTTCGGTCCTGTGGTATAGACAGCGGCTGCCGCAGCTTGGGCGTGATGCGTTCACTAGCTGTATTCTCTTCCATGGATCTATCCAGAGGGGAGGCTTCGCTCCTTGAGTCTTGCTCGCTGATGTTTTTTGAAACTTTACTTGGATAATCCTTCTGACTATGGTTCTTCGTGTGGGGTACAGAGTCACTTTGCCCCTGGTCCGTGGTTGGTTTACCTACGGCCAAGTTGAGTGCGTTCTGCACTTGGTCGTAAGGAATTGGCGTGGACCTTTGATGCAGGTTGGACTTAGCAACATCCGCAGAGTTAGCAGAGCCAGGTCTTTCCACTTTTAAGTGCCATCTTTTCAGGAAGGCGAGTTTACGCAGAGAGTCCTTATCATTTTCGTGGTTCAGCTCTTGGGAGGTACCTTCTAGTAATTCAGCATCCGATATCTCCGCTTTGTCTTCCTCTTGCTGAGGCTTGCTTTTCGTAGCGAAGAAGTTGGCTATCGATACACTTAGTGGTGTTTTAGGGGCCTTGCCCGTTCGTGATGGTGTTAGGCCTTTTATTTGAGTTTTTTCCCGGGCTTCTGTGTGGCTTTATGGGGCATCGTTGAGCGTATTTGGGACTGGGGCTTGGTGTGGTTTACGCTCTTGAGGTTGAGGCAGGTTGCTGAGACTGCTTCTATCGGCGTGGAGATAGGGTCCGAGAAGTTAAGTCTTAAAGGGATAGATATGGGTTCGATTGCCTCTCCTGAGACGTCCAATTCATCTTCGGAGTAGTCGATTGTGGAGTACGAATCCTCCTCCAAGCTTTTGTCTGCCACATTATTTTTCCCGGGGCTAGGAGAGTCCTCGGGCTTGTGCGACTGGTGGATTTGCACTTTGGTTATTTCTTTTTTCGGAGTGTCGGCTAGTTTAGCTGACGAGATGGTGATTACCAAAGGCCTCTGTAAGGGCTCTGTTTTCATTGGAGTGATGGTTTGATGGTGTCCCCCCTGATCGGAGTTCATTCTTGGTTTTTGAGACTCCCTTATTATTTTTTGTGGCGCAGACTCCTTCAGAACTCCCTGATGCAGGCTGGTTTCGGGGGCCTTCCTGGCCTTGCATTGAGGAGTTGTGTGTCCTTATTGTGCTCGAGTCTGACGTTGTTTCAGACAGCTTCTCGAGCTGTTGGGGATCCTGATCCGGTTCACCGGTCCGTCTCATGTTTTCCATCTCACTCTGGGCAGAGCGCGGCACGTCAGCAACAGGGCTCGCCACCTTCGCGGCGAGCTCCCGGTCGACAGCGGCGCCCAGCACGAAAGGAGGCGGTCCACGGTCGGTCCCAACTTGCGGATTCTCCGAGGCGGGACAGAGTGCTCCGGTCCCAGTCTCACCTTCAGGAGCCCTCTCCTCAATGGTAGCGGCGCCAGGTGAGTCCGCCGTTAAAGTTTCGTCGACAGACGCGACAAAGCAGGTAAGTCCCCGCGCGTTGTTTTCAAGTGCGCTGGGGGTAGGGGGGACGATGTTGGTGTTGATGAAGTCCCTCGGCGAGACTTGCTTGGGGGTAGCCGCTGTCAGCTCTACCGGGTCTGGCTGGGTTCTCTTCCCCCTCCCCGATAAGCAAGTTTGCTGGCATTGTGGTCGGGTGCGGGGGGGGACGATGGTTGAGTCCGCCGGCGAGACCTGGTTAGGAGTAGCCGCTGTTTGCTCTGCCAGGTCTAATTGAATTCTCTCCCCCTCCCGAATGGGCAATTTCGCTGGTAATTTAGGCATATGGCTATCTTCCAAGCCAGTTGGTACGTTGGCCATAACTTCGTTGGAATTGTCCGATAGCAGTGGCACTTGGCCTTTGAAAGTGAAAAGTTTTTTTTTAAGTCTGTGGCCGTTTTTGAAGAGGGTGGTTTTTTGGCGGGAGTCCTCCGCTTCAGGGGACTGCGCCTCTCCAGGCTGCTATCTTCGCTTCTGGTACGTTGGCTTCTCAGCCAAAGCCCTTCAGTCTGTGTCCCCAAATGGCATCTCGGGGCCAGGTTGGCCGAGGAGCGGCCGCGGACTGCCGTAGACTGCGAGCACCTCAGCGAGCAGCTCCGCGGCCGAAATGAGGTTTTGAAGGCTGTCTGGGTCTCTCCTCCCACCACAGCAACAGCAACTGAGAAAAGACTGCAAGAAAGCAGGGTCGTGCAAGAGTGTGCCGTAGACTGCGAGCACCTCCGGCGCCTTATATCGTGGAGCTGTATTGGTGGAAACACAACAGAACTGTTGTAAGTAAGGATACATAATGGTATTGTTCGAAAGGCCCTTCTCCAAAATCACAAACCTTGGAGCAGCCTTTCCCTTGAACCAAAAGTGAAAGAAGCAGGGCTACATTCTGATTTACATCACAGGTGAAGTCTTTATCCCAAGGGTTTTTAGTTTATCTGGGGAGATCGAACCTTGGTTTGTTTAGCCTTCTTGGTGCAGGTTTATGCTATGTGGGTTGGGGAGCAATTAACACACAGAGAAGGTCACTAAATTCCTGGTGTGGTCCAAATCTGCATGGTGTCAGTTGCAAGACGCAGCTAAATTGGCGTCTCCCGACCATAATCGTCTGTTTGCGCCATGCGTAGTCCGACTTAATCACGACCGACTACAGCAGCCATCTTGTTTGAGGTTGACTTGCCCACATCTAGTGGCCATCTTGGTATGGGCCTGGACAACGAGAGGGTCACTCGGACGAGCAGAAACTTGTCCCAGAGCCACCATGTACAGGCGTGGCCAACATGTTATCTTAGGTGACCCAGTAGGAGGGGTGCATGTCCACAGAAAAGAGTTCCTAACACCACCTTTCTCTGCTGCCATTCCTCTAACCTTTGCATCCAATATACCGTCCTTGCATGTTTCCTACCTCACTGGTCACTGCTTCTCTCTGTCCTGGAACACTGGCACCTTTGACCCTACATCTTTCCTGTTGGGAGTCGGTCCTCCCAGGCTCTGTAATATGTATTTTGATGTTTACACTCGATACCTTCTCCCTCGCCAAACTCCTCCTTTGGGCTCTTTTTTTAGCCTCTTTGATGATGCTGTATCTGCCTAACATCCGAAAGATCCACCCCTCACCAATGACCATTCAAGATGTCTCATCTCGACCATTCACCTTTGCCCACACACCCTGCCTAATCTCCCATCTGCTTCCCTGCCAGTTGACTTTCAATGTGCAACCTTTCCATCTTTAAATTCCTACTACTTGTCTTTAGTATATGAACTTTCTGCAGTGCCCCATGCCCATCTGGCTGCCTCCATCTCCTTCTCTCAACCTAGCACCCTCCTCAATCTTTCCATTCCTTCATTTGCCTTGCACACTTTTTGTCTATAAAGTGGCATCTAATTCCAGGTATAAACTCCCTGCTCTTGTAATAAAAATCTCTTAGCCACCTGCCTTCAGCCACTTGATTTAGAAGCACTGTGCTGTCCGTGTACTGAATTCCTGTTAAAAACAAGCATTGGCAAAGCCAACAGTTTGGATTGTTTATATAGGTATTTTGTCAGGCTCTCCTTTCATATGCATTAGAACTCGCACCTTTCCCCGGTCTACTTAAACTTTACATCGTATACAGTGTGTTTTGCAATTTAACAACTTGACTAATAAAATGACCCAACCTTACAATTGGGGGCTGGTGGGATAAAATAAATCTATCCTAAGTCATCCTGCTGGAATGCACTGTCATAGTTTCTGATTGATAATAGAAATGCTGTACATTTCACTGTATACCAATGGCACAACGACACGTCTTTAAGGCAATGTGTACTTATTTCAAGGCTTTTTTTGCAGTGGATTTGTAAATATGTTATGAGACCCACTCTGCTAATTGTCAGGATTGCTAAATATTTGTGATCCACGGAAAAGTCGAAGCTGGAAGCAGATCGTTTTTCCTTTTTTTGACAACTAGACTCTGGCTACGTCCCATAACAGATCTGCGGTCCATCGTTCAGAAAAGCATTTAACATGAGGCTTTTTTCCAAGTGGCTCTGAAACCAGCCCCCTTCTCTTCAAAGGCTGCTTCCTCTAGGACCTGTGATTATAAACATTGGCAATGGAAAATGCCAAGAGAATTTGCATGTGGTAAATCCGGGCTGTACAAATCCGACCCATCGTAAAGCTCTTGTGGCTCACTCTTCATACCCTCTTCCGTGCTCATTTGAATTTCTTATTTTATGGAATGTACTAGCTCATACTCTTACTTTACTCAGTCCATCTCCTATTTGCTCAATGTGCAGGTTTTCTGTAGGACTACTCGCTTGAGGCGGAGTGCAGATTTTGTGGCACCCTTTTCCATACCCCTTTTGTTAACATATGTTTCTGTGGCTTGCGTTTCCTGTTCAGCCTTGAATTAACTGATCTCGGCTTGTGGTCTGCTGTATCTTGTGACATCCGGAATACCTCCCTCACCCCCCATTGACCCCAAAAGAAGCTAGCATGAAGCTAATGAATGTATTTGGCTACGGTTGTCTGACAACGCCCAATTCTTTTTAACCCAGTCACTCCTCTCCACCTCCCACTGTAAACTGTGTGGGTCTGTTTGTAATTTTCAGGAAATTCCAGTGGGTGACGTGTTTTGTCGTTTTCTGCCCCGGTCGGATGCCCTTATCAGTGTAGCGGATGGAAGAATATATAGATCTGTTTGCTTGGTCACACCAGTGGCATTTCTGCAACGCGCGTTACCCTCTCTCTCTCCAGCCTATACCACTTTTTTTCTGGTTTTTGTAATGATACAACGGTATTTTGGATCCTTTTTCTTTCAGTCGTTTGGGCAAATAATTAGTTTAGGACTCCTGTCTCTACAGGTGGCACATAAGGCGAAGGGTGGTGTGTGATATGTCAATAATTTTTTCATAACACATCCTGTTATCATCCTACTTCCCATCACGATCATTTTGCTGGCCTGGGTATGTCTAATTGGTATCTTGTGCTGTGGTGTCTGGGGCATTGCCAAGCGGTGCAGGCGTGCTTGCTGACTGCACCGTACTAGCTTATACTCTATGGCATGGCGTAGGCGTGCTATCAAGCATTATTATTATTTATTTATGATGTCTTAAAAGAAACTTCCCATTTCTGTTCCAGTGAATAAAGGTTTCAGCCTGTTTGTGAGGGACTCTTTCTCCCCCCCCCCCCCCCACCCTCCCTGGCCAGGCAGTCATCTGACCTGCCCTGGTAGCGCCAATTGGCTGCTGTGGCAGTGCCACTTTGCAGTTTTTTGCAGTAAATAGCTGTGTCCACAGGCGGCCAGCAACGTGCATCCAGAAATGGTTCCCTGATGGTGGCCGGCCACTGGACACGGTGCTCAAATGCCTGGGGGGGATGGAGGGAAAAGAGTATCCCCTGTCGTACTATTTGGGGTAAGGTCATATGGCCAGCAGAACCTGATGTTAGGCACTGTCCTATAGCGGCCGACCTATAGTGGCAGATGATCCAAACACAGTGGTATGTAAAGGGCACCTTCGGAAGGAGTCTGAGCAACATAAAGAGGACCCTGGAGCAATGGAGTAAGCTTGCACAAATTATGAAACAAGTGGCAGATGCATGAATCTGTAGAAGGAGCAGTGCAGGGTTCCTGAAATATGCAACGTAAAACATTAGGCTGTTTGCAGTGCAAGATGCTTGGAACATGGTATATACTGTGGAACAGAGCAATCCAATGTATTTTATTTCCTAGTGAATTTTTCAAGTTAATTCAGATAGTGCCAAAACCAAATTGATTGACATGCCATTCAGCAGATGCTTGTGTACGCCAACAACCTATTTAGTGAAAAAATGCAGGAGCGCCATGTATTGGAGTGCTGAAACACTATGCAAGGTGATGGAAATGAGTAGATGATCCAGGTATTTTCACAATTCTTTTCCGCTAATGTTGTAGTGTTAACATTCGAATGTGCGTTTGAAATCATAAGCCAACTAAGTTACTGCAGTTCGATGTAGTGGCATCGAATCTTGTTGCGCTTCCACTTGTTCGCACGTGCCTTTTTACACGCTGAGGCTAGTTAAGTGGCTTTTCCTCTGCCGAGGCTCGTGAGATCAGAAGTGTACCTAATGACTAGTCAGTCAGCTGGGCTGTCTGCCTTCTGATGTTAGTTTCCTGCGATTCTTCGACTGTCATGAGATGGAACACACAGGGTACTGACATGTGATTCTGCACTGGTCATGAGATGCGAGACGCTATGTAGACACATACCATGGTCTGCATTTGCAGTCTGGGTGTAGCGGCATGAGATTCTGCAAGCCATCGATACTTCCGCCTTCCTTTCCGCACTCGTGCTATTTCGTTAATTTGTGATCCTGCTTGGGTTCACGACTTGGCTAGTCATGCGGTTGCCTATTAGAGAGATTGTGAAAGATCCGGTGATATGTGAAAGGGATATGAAGTGTGTGACGGGGTCGTTGGGGATGGTGTAACCGCATTGAGGTCAGAAAACTACTGCCTTGGTCCATTGTATGCATATTCTCTGTAACCAGGTATAGTAAAAATGTCGAGCAGAGGGAACCAAGGGCAAGGCCGTTGAGTAAAAACCACTTGAAGATGTGGGCTGTTATTGGGGCCAAAGGGGCCTCGTCCATTGTATTAGGGTGGAGTCGAGTTTCTTTGCCTTTTTGATGTTGATGCAACCCCTGTTACTGTGCAGGGTAAGGTATGCATCCTCTCTGGCAACCACCTTCATGTCCAGGAGAGCAATGTCCTAGTTTTTTCTTAATCCTCTAGGACTTGTTGCTTTCGCTGCTGCCACAGCCAAGGGCCATATTCATTGTTCACTTCCCTTCGTTCATTAATTTGTTTGATATGCGTATTGCCCGTGTGATTCCCACTGTCTTCCAGGCATACATGTTTGAGACTGCAAAATAGACTAGTTACACTTCTTGTCATCGGATTTATTAATGATTCACTATTGCAACTCACCCTCAGATCTTTTCAAATGCTCGCGTATGTAGCTCTGTTTTGTGTAGCTCCCTGAACTGCCATAGAGGTAACGTGAGGCCTACATGCATTGCACAAAAGTGGTCCTGGAAGTTTTTGTTCGTTTCATGGAAGTACCTGACGTAGGATTTTTGTATAGCTGTAGTGTGCTTTGATTACGTGAGCATACGTATGATGCAATAAAGAAATATTTTGACTGCGCAGAAGCCCAAGGCTTTTGATGTAGGTTGGGCTTTGTGTATGATGCAGAGTTCTTCACTCTGCTTTGGTCTCTCTGGCTATGGGTGGGGAAACTTGAGGGCTGATTCTATGTGGTCTTCTGTGTCTTGATTTTGTAGTGGTTGCCCTTTCTTGGTGTCCTTTTATGAGACCTGGGCCCATTGATGAGCTTTGATTAGGGATCTGAAAAGCTATATTCTTGGGTTGAGCTGGCGAGTGTGCAGGAACCTGCATAGCTTGATCACTGGGTAATGTGCCCCTTTGGGAGACATGTGTGGCTGGGACCAAAGCTCTCGCCCAGGTTTCTGAAGCTCCACCAGTTTAGGTCCCCGTCTTAGGGATGGAATTTCTTAGGCTGGCTTTTCTGAATTTACGTCATTGCTTATTAAGCAAACTTACATGTTTTTGGTCTTTTTAATATAGAAAAGTCACCCACCACCGGACATGGTTGAAGCATTGTGTGATTGTGTCTTAGTTTCCTGCTACAGTGTTTTTTTTTTTTTAGAGGAATAAGTGTATCCTCTGCGTTCTAAATTTAGCTGTGCATGTATGTTGTTGTGATTTCTGCTGTGCACCGCTGCCTTTTTCATGGCCTCCAGGCGCTCTGGCGGATCTGAAAAGGAAGGAGGATTTAGTGGGATTGAGAGGGAAACGCGCAAGAGAGCTTTGGTGTGCTGTTGATAGCTTCGATGTGCTGTTGATCGCTACAGTTTGGAAAGACCGGTCCCTATGTGCTGGTTTGTTTTTTGTTGTTGGACGCTATATGGTGTTTGGTTATTGAGTGTTTACGGGGTTGATTTGTGTGTAACTGGTTTTGTTTCTTGCTGGGTATTGCTTAATGTGTGCAGTTTGTGCTGGTTTTTGGTTTTCAGCTCCTTTAGAGGTGCGTTTTTGTTCTGTGTCTTTTATTCTCTGTTTGAGGATGAGTAGGGGGGATATTGCAGAGTTTTAGTACGGTTAGTGGACAGTGGCTATAATAAAAATAAAAAAACGCAACTCCCATACAGTATTGGCTATACTCAAAAATGTATTTTTTCCATGCATTGATGGCTATACTCGGAAATTGCCATATTTCCAAAGGCAGCAGGCTTCAACACAGTGGCAAACTTCAGAGCGCAGCAGGATTGTAGTGGCTATATGCAAAATCCGCACCTGGCTTAAATACATTGGCTATTATTTAATATAGTGGCTATACTGGCTATTATTTAATACAGTGACTATACACCAGAAAGCTATTAGTCACAAATACAGCACTTGCTGTGTAATCCAAAACATTGTCTCTTACCTGGAAGTTGCTGCAGACAGGCAGGTTTAGCGGCTTGGCTGGGGCAAACAGGCAAGGTGAGATGCCTTAAGGAGGTAACTTTGCTGTGGCCCTTAGCCGGCTGCCCGAGCATGGCTACCACGAGGGAAGCCACTTTGTACGGAGGGTTCTTGGATCGGCTGACTCAGCTCTTTCAGCCAATCGCTGTGCTGGGGGCGGGCTAGGGCGGGAATAAGGGAGGTCCAGGGGAAGAAGCAGGAAATGACCGCCGGGGCATTTCTGTACCTTTTTGTGGATCGAGAGGGTCTCTGGTCCTGGGCTGACTCACCGCTTCAGTTTGTCTGGGGCAGCTCTCGTACTGAGCAGGGTGTACATAACATTTCACGGATGATTGGGAGATGCCCACACAGTGCTATACAATTGCAGATTCAAGAGTCCAGCCTACATTTTTATTTTGAGTTCTGGGGAAACTATTGGGTACAGTGCAGTGGGTACTGCTCGAAGCATTCGTTTTTGTTTGACATATTGTGTGAAGTGGGTCTCCAGCAGTGGGTGCAAGCAAACCCAGGAAGAATTTTTTTTTTTTTTTTTTTTTTTTTTTTTTTTTTTTTTCCCCTGCGGTGTGGGCCCCCTGATCAAAATCTCCTACCACTTTATCAGATGCAGGCCTGAAGTAAAAGCCGATTCCGGTGTATGGTGTTCGTGTGCATCGTCCAACTTCATTTTCTGAATAGAATAGATGCCTCTTCCCAGTTAATTTGGTTCACAGCTGATTTTACATGGTCTTCCCCATAAAAGCTTTTTCTCCTTCAAGGCGCACATGCCAGCATGTATTGCTGTGAACCCCGGACCTCTCAAATGCTTGCTGTCTCCCAATGGAACTGGCCATGCAATGTCAATTTCGTCTGTAGTGCATGCCACAAAATGTGCACTAGTCATTGGTGAGTCATCATTCACTCTTGGCGGGTTCGAAACTGTGTGTATGTGGAGATCTGGCATTCATGACCAAGAGTGCAGTACTTGTATGCCAGACTAGTAACTCCTCAAGGCGGATCACGAATCCTCAATTCCTGTACATGGCAAGCACATGTTCAGCAATTGTAATCTTTTTCAAGGATATAACCATCACAAAAAGCTGTTCTTTGATATCTGGCATCAATCAACGAGTGGGCTGAATAGGGGACGGTAAGCACAGGCAAGAAACGCACGCATGCCAGTTTTTGAAAGAAAAACGTGGTTGAATTTATGACCTACACAAAATGCAACACATTATCATTGGCACGGTCATGATGTGAAAGATAAAAGTTAGAAAAAGGCAACATGAATGCACTGCAGTGCATAACCATCCGTGCCCCTTAATGCCAATTCCCCAACAGGTGGCCCAGCAGTCTGCACCACAGCAGTACATGCACTGGAGGTGTCCCGCACCTCCCCACCAAGCGATACCAGGATGCCCACGACTCCAGTCCTACACAGACTGCCTACTGATCCCATTTCCCGTCCCCCCACACTCCCCCCACCACCACCTGCCACAGGGACTCTAACCTACCGGTCCTTGGCACGCCAGCACCCCCCTGCCCCCACCACCAATCCCATGTAAAACTGAAAAAAGCCAAAATATCCCCGTTTCTTGTCTTGACAGGTGCACCCCATCTTGGTGAAAAATGCCAGAGCTCCTCAAAAGTCATGGGGTACTACCTTGAAATGCCAGTGGCTGGAAGCTCATCTGGGCCAGTCCATAGTTCAATTTGATGGCAGAGATGTCCTCACCCTTTGCCCCCACATTTTACAATGGATGATCTGAGACATGCAATGATTGCCTCTGGGCAGAACCTGCTTCTCCATGAAAATGCTGATACCAGATCCTCCCTTAACTCGTCTGCTCAGGGAGACCAGATCGTTGCTCCAAAATGTGCAGAATGACATGGTCCAGGTTGAGAATCTGTCTATTTCTTTTTTTTTTTCCTTCGTTACCACCATCCTTCGCTGATGCAGACTGAGCACTCTCGTGCCATACCGCCAAATCGATCTATCCAAGCAGAAAAAGGTTGGGCACCCCGCCCCACCCTCCCCTTTATCAGCTGCACAATCCTCTGAACTAATTGCCATTGATCCACAGCATGAGATTCAGTGACCTAATCAAATGTAAAGGAGCCAAAAAGAAAATTGTTAGATTCAATCGATATGCTAGCATTCTATTCTCGCCCACACCCCCTAACCCTTCTTGCTAATCAGTAGCTCACATAACTAGTGAGGCTGGATGTAGCCTTTGAATGCATTAGATTTCCATTTCCACAACTTCATAATTTTGCCCTGCTCTCGCTACCGTGGTTGCCGCCCCTACCCAGAACAAATGGAAAGCAAAACCCAAACCACCAAGCCCTGGTACTTTCCGTGCCTGCAGAAACAAACACTGAATTTGAAAACGAGACTGGCTGGACCCATCCCTGTGAGTAAGCAATGGCCCACTCTGTTCCCACGAGCTTCCAAGAAGTTGGCCATTTATTTGGACTGCCTATCCCTCCGTCCCAGTTCCCAGAGAAATCCTTGCTCCCCTCTCCTCTTGATTGGTTGGTCTAGTACAGGTGTCCTGCAGATGAGCAAAAGCATCCGGTGTGGCGTTATGTAACCCCCCCGCCCCCTAGCCACCTGCCACACAGTGATGCAATAATGATGGGGGCGGGGGGGGGAGACATAGTTCCAGGAAGTCGTATTCCGCACAACACCTGAAAGGACTAATTATGGAAGCCAACCTGCCCTGCACCACTTGAATCAAGAATAGCGCCAAACCCCAGGTTCTCGGCCACATTAATGTACAGTCCTAACTCGCCATTAGGCTCCACCTTATTGCTTCGTTAAACTCTACTGGGAATGTTGCCCAAATCCCCAGATCATCCTTCACATTCTGCTGTGATTCTTTTCCTCCAGATCTTTCATCACCCCTGCGGTTGACCTGTAAAAGGGCTTTCCCATGCGTCTGATACGCAGAGCAAAGTTACATTTCCTGATAAATCTTTGCAACTGTCCCAGAGTCTCCTTGCTCAAGCGGATGCACAAGTACACCCACTTATAGAATGCTCACACTTTCGTTTTTGGCAACGACGAATTCCATTGAGGCATTCTATTTCTATCCTGAGAAAAGTCAACCTTGTAAGGAGACCTTCTGTCTTCTCTGCTAATGGCACACCTAACTTCCTTGCTACCGCCTGAAAGGCACCAAGGGAAAAAGCACATTGATGTGTCCCAGCCTAACAAGAATCATCCAGGCTATGGATAACTCTGGTCGCTGTTGTAAGAACACACTGTGGCACCTTCCAGAAACCTACTGAACTTCTTGAAATAGCTGGATGATACGTGCATGCCAACAGGGTGTTCTGTATCATAAAATAAATGTCCGTCAACCTGAAAGCCAAGTAAGTGATAATCGTCTGGTTGAACCGGCAGGAGCCAAAAAGCAGATTCACTGTCCACCTTTGCCCAACTGCTGCAGTTACATGAGGGCCTCCTCAAACTAAGCGTATCACACAGAACACAAACTCTCCTCAATGGCATAATTAACGGAAGCTGCCCTCTTTGGAAAAGATAATATGCATTAGCCTGAATTTGCCCTCTTCCTTCTTGGACAAACTTGTCTAAGGGTGGTCTTAGAAATGGACCTGCTATCCTTCCTAGCAATACGTCTTTTGTCACCTTGAGAGCAGACATTTGATTCCGTGGACTAGCCGGATGTGATATCCCCTTAACCGGAATACAGACACCCTGGGGAAAAGCCTTCAACCAATTGTCGTCAATCTTATGATCGTAATTCGCCCACACCCACATGAGGGTCACTCAAATCTGCATGGGCAGACCCCCCCCCCCCCCAACCCCCGTTCATTGCCCAGCATAAACTCCACATCCCTGTGAGCCCTTTTTTTCTCCCTGGCCGATTGTCACTTCAGATCTTTCTCTTTGGCTCGCTTATGGCAATGGGTGACTGCTGAGCCCACAGAATAAACGCAGGTGTTTGAATTTGCAAGCTGGTCTTTTACAAGCTTTTTTGTTTTGGTTTGCTGAAATCCCTGCATATCCCTTTATTTTTTTTTTGGAACTGAGCACTGGTCTTAAATAACTGCCCAGCTCTGAAATACCCTTGACGACTTACGCCACAGCCTCATTCATGTTTGATTGCTGTGCGTTTCACCCATTGCCCCCAATCAAGCTCCATACTCCCCACTTTTGCTTTGAATTTTTCATCATAAACCAGCCATACCCCATGCAAGCATTCCTGATCTGTGGACACAATAATAGGGTGGTAAACAAACAGTTCAGGAGGCAATTCAGGAAATGTCAATCGTGACAGCAGAAAAGGCCGAAAATCTTAAATCCAATTCGCAATAGACTTTTCAATGGGGGGGGTGGGTGGAGGGTTACTCGTTCTTGTTGTCCCCTTTATTATCTTTATTTTTGTCCGACACTGAATTCTCCAATAATGAAAACACATCAATATACTTATCTTTCCAGATGTCTTTCTTTAAGAGGAGAATGCATGCCTTCACATCACCCAATTCAGCTAACAAAGGGTGTCCCTGGGTGGATTCCTTGGTCCCTGCCTGACACCAGGGGGCAATGTGCCACCCACTGCTGCACCCCCTGGGCACTGCAACCACACCGCTGAACCAGTTCCATATGGCGGAACACTACTACCATCACCCTGTTAACCATAATACTGAACCTGCTGCACTGCTTTGGACACTGGACAATTCTACTTGCGCACCATGCCCGGCCATCCGACTATTTCCTTACTGCATTGCCTACTAGGTGCTCCTGAAGCTGACCATTGACCCCCAAGAAGCAGCCCATTGGGGGATGGTCCAGCACCCCAGGGATTTTGCAATTCTGCAAGGACGTTCTCTACATCCTTCTCCTGAACCAGCGCCAAAAATGCACTCCACTGAACTGGGTCCATCACCATGCCAATATTATTCATTTTTTTCCCCAAGAAATGTAGACTTTTGAAACGGCCTAAATCATTAATAAAAACAGCAAAATCAAACGCAAGTAATAAGAATCCGAACCTAAAAGCTCAAAGCCAGCTGAACTTTGTAAATGAACTGCAACTCAAAGTAAACATTTTGAAAATCGTGTTGAGAATGTGTGTTTTTGCAACAGGGAAATACCCTTCCCAACACTTGTATCATGTTAATAAAACAGACAAGCAGTATGGGCTCCAAAAAAACTAGCAAAATATTCCCATAACTTTGCAATGCCCACACAAAATTGCAAAAACAATGGAACCCAAGCCCCCAGTGCCATCAGTCTCCCGGCCACATGGCGTTTGCAGTGAGCACACTGCTCTCCCACCCCACCAGCCCCCACACCAGAACGAGGAGGACGCTTTGCAGCTGGGGGTGCCAGGAAGGTGAGTGCTGTGTGGGGGATACACCGCACTAAACTTCCTGGCACCCCAAATAGGGAACTGTGGACGAAGAAAGCCAGTGGGTCCAGGATGTGAGGCACAGCGGTGGGAATCACAGAGGAGGAGGCAATGCTGTCCCCTGACCCCCCGCGACCGCCCTTAAATGCTGGCGATCCCACTGCCCGCCCCCATTCAAACCTGCAGGACCGAGCTGGGTTGCCTGTGTCGGCCCAAGCTAGCCAACCCAGTCGCCCCGCTAATTGTGGGGCTTATCTTTTGTAAGCAGCAGCTCCCACAGAAGAACGAGCAGCTAGTGCATGCTGTGCTTCAAATCTTAATTTTGCATATTTTAATTTGGTGTTTTTTAAGGCACACACTCCATGAAAACAGCTTCAAAGCTGCAGGAATACAGACACGACACAGTACAAAATAAGACTGAGAAGATCACCGTAACTTCCTTTTTCCTGCGAAAGGTAAACCGAAAGCAGCTAGAGGCTGTTATAAGGAGTTGTCCCTTACAGGGGATGGAAGGACGACCGGACACGTCTATGACTTTTAGCATTTATTCAGTAACTGAACTTTCACTTCTCTTGGTGGGCTCCTCCTTCCTACTTCTGCCTCATATTCCTTAAACCCTGGTGCTCCTCCTTCTCCCTCGAACACCTCCCCCTAGCATATCTCCTTACGCCCATGTTACACTTCTTCGATGAGTCTGCATGGTTTCTTGATGAGTCGCCGGGGGCAGCCCTCTGCTGGGTCTCCTTCCCCCTACTCCCTCCGAGGTCAGGGGATTTCCCTCAGCCGCTTCAATCTCACCTCCGGAAGCGTTCGTCCCTTGCCCTGTCATCCTCGGGCGTGAAGTGTCTAATGATGCATTCCTTGTGATGGCATTCAGTGCGTTGGCGGCCGTTACCATGGTCCCTTTTATTTCTGTCACCCGAAGGGGTTGCTGTCGTATTGTGAGTCTGTTTTTCCTTTGTATGCCTTGTTTCACGAACGCCTCTTTTCCTTCCTCGAAGGTCTTCTCCTTTGCTCCCTGGGTCTGTTCTGTCCTTTCTTTGGCCTCTTCCTTCGCCACAGCATCGCATTCTCTGACTTCATCTTTCAGTGCTGCTCGGTCATCCGGTCCCTGGTGGCCCCTTTGGGTAGTCGTGTCTTGGCCTGGTATGTCCTCATTAGATCTCCAGGTAGCACTCCGGTCACAGAATGTGGAGTGTTTCGGTAGTGGCAGAGCATTAGGCATAGAGTTTGCTGGATTGTCTTTTCCTCGATGGCTGCCTTTTGAATGGTTCTTTTGATTGATGCCAGGAACCGCTCTGTCATCCCGTTGGCCTCGGACCATAGCTGTTATACGCTGATGGTTGAAGCCCAGGTGTCTTGCAAACCTCTGTAATTCGTGACTGTTAAAGGGCGGCCCATTGTCTGTCTTTACCGTGGTGGGGATGCCCCATTCACTAAATACTTCATCCAGGGTGAAGCCTGTGGACTGCCGTGTGTTTGATGATGGGGAATCTAGAGAATTTGTCTATGATCTCTAGGAGATGGGCCCCCGGTTTCAAGTGGCCCATAGAAGTCCATTGTAACCCCCTTCCACACTTCTTCGGGGATGCCTGTCGGCTGTAGGGGGAGTGCGGGATCACTTCTGGCGGTTCATTTACATGGAAGGCAGCTTCTCCCCATCTCTTCTACCATGTCCTCCATCCTCGGGAACCATGCCGATTTGTTTTAGTTGGTTCTTGGTTGCCACTACCCCCCCCACCCCCGATGTCCTTCATGTGCCAACTGTTCTTGTCCTCTGCAGAGCGATGACTGGATGACTATCCGGCATCCTCTCAGCAATATCCCTTGTTCTGACACTGCTAGTTCTGTGCTGACGTTCGACATGCAATCTAGGTCATGTCTGTTTATATGCTCGTGTTGGCGTGACAACCCTTTTGTAGTCCCATTTGTTTGCAATGGTGTATTCCCTAGCCCACCTGGTTGATGGATCCACCTGTGTTGCTGTGGCTATGTCTTCAATGGTGAGTGCAGGTGGTAGGGCCTGCTCCACGATAGCACAAGTACTCTACATCTCCCCCACGTGGCGACCCAATGGATCTTGTCTGGTGTCTCGAGATGTAGTCGACCGTGTTGTCTCCTCCCAGTTGGTGTATGATGTGATGGTCATATACTTGGAGGCGGATACCCAACCTCTCTATTCTGGTGAACCTTTTTCCAACTACAAAGCCGTGGAAATACTTGCATTCCTACATGACTACTAGGCTTTCTTTCTCTGCCTGCGAGTATGCGCTCTCTGTGGGGGGATGAGGATCTGCTTGCGTATATGCTGCGACGCAGCTCGCTGGAGCCTCCGGTTTCTCCCATTGTGCCAGGATGGCCCCTAGGCCTACTGGGCTCGCATCCACAACCAGTACAGTGTGCCAGCTCGGGTTGAAATATGCAAGGTGTGTTGCGCTCGCCAGCTCCCTGTTGATTGCCTCGTGCGCTCTCTGGCATTCTCCTGACCACTAGAAGGGTTCGTCTTTTCTCAGGAGCCGTTGCAGCAGCTCAGTTGTGATGGCGTATCTTTGCAGATAGCTGGCGCAGTACCCTGCCATTCCCAGGAAGGATCTAATTTCTCCCACGTTGGCAGGTTCTTTGAGTTTGTTGATCGCACACACTTTGTTGGGGTCGGGCTACATCTCCTCTGTGGAGAATATGTTTCCATAGAACCTTAGTTTGTCCCTGCTGATGTTGCACTTGTCATAGTTCAACGTGAGTGCTGCGGTCCTCCAGGATTTCACACACTCCTCCTCTTCCACCTATTCCTTAACCACTTGTGCTCCTCGTTCTCCCTCGTTTACAGAGGCTGTTCACGTGTAAGTGCTGAGGAGCTGTGGGTCCTGGCTAGCGGGCAGGGTGGAGCTGTGCTGTTGTGGATGATGGCGTTCTTTTTAGGGTACTTGGTTATCCAGCGTTGCAGATTTCTTTTTAAATCTTGTGCAGTCGTGTTTTGATTTTAGTTCAAGAGGAATGTTGTTCCAGTCAGGGCAACCCGGTAAGATCTTGAAGTGGCAATATTTTATTTATCTTTACATTTAAAGCGCCTATGCCCGGGGATATCAGGCGCTGTTATAGAACAAGTTACTCACAAAGCGGCTTTGCGTGGCACAGAGATCAATAACCCAACACTTTATGCTGGAAACAGTGTTACTATTCGGAGCGAGCTGGGGCACACGTATTCTGTCCTAGGATATTAGTAAGGTTTTCTAGTCTTTCCGAAAGGCTCAGTATGATTCCTCGGCTGCCAGTGTTGCGGAAACGGGAACCTCCTCCTCTGACTCGTTGTTGTAATTAATTCTTTAGTTGGGAATAACATTTTGTTTTTCCAGGAGCAAAACATGTATTACAATTGCAAGTGTTAAATGTGTGTGTGTATGTATGTATGTATGTATGTATGTATGTATGTGTGTGTATGTATATATATATATATATATATATATATATATATATATATATATATATTTCTCTTTTTGTAATCCATACTACTACTTTGCACACAATAATTTATGCAACTAAAAGATGAATTGATGCAATTTTTTTAAGTTCCTTTTCAGATCAGACACTATTGCTCCTTCCTGTGGCACTAGTCTGCTTCTATCACCGCTAAATGTGCTTGTTTCCAATTTCTGTTGGCAGTGTTTGTATGCCTTTTTTTTTTTATTTTTTATTTTTTTTTGCATTTGCCTGTTTTTAGTTATGTTATTTGGCACTTATATAGCGCTCTATATATCATTGGTATGATCTTAAAGCGCTGGTAGGTTGTACGCCCTCAGGAACCGCAGTCCTGGTCAGTAGAGATAGATATGATATGAAAGGTTATTTATAACGCGCTTAATACCCAGAGGTTTCTAAGCGCAGACCTGGGGATCGAACCTGTGATGCTCCGTGTCTCTTGCTTCCAAGGCGAGCACGTTGTCCCTGAGTTACCCTTCCAAGACAATTGTGTCATATGGTGCGTGGGTGCACCAGTTATGTGTGCAGCTGGTGTAATTGCCGGATGGTAGCCGCATCTAGGTGTGGTGCTGAAGATATCAGTTGAATGTGTGTAGTCTGGTGGGTGGACACCCAGACTGGGTTCTGACTGCGTTGGGCCTGAACGATGCTTATATGAGCAACTAGGCCGGAATGTAGTGGGGATAGCTGCATTTTATTAGGGTGATGAGGTGTTCATGGGGTAGTGTTCGTATGTGAACAGCTAGGCCGAATTTATCAGGGGTATAGCTGTGTTCTAGTGTGTGATGGTGTGTAGTAGAGAGTAAGCATAGTGATGTGATGTGATGGTTCATCTTTAGAGGCCCGAGATCAGGCACCTGAACAGAATGGCAGGGAACACAGCGACACACAAACCCACAGTCACAGGGGGCTGGGCATACAGCGACAGGAGGTGGGCGTAGGGATAGACAGCATGCGGAACAAGAAAGCAGGGTACACAGTGACCCACTAGCACGGTGGGCACACAGGGGGATTAGAGGGTAGGGTAATGCATTGGGATACATGGCGACATCACGGGAACAGTGGGACGGGTACACAGCGACACACGGGCAGAGAGGGGCATAAAGCGACAGAGGGCTGGGCTTACAGCCACAAGACTGGGGTGGCAGAGGGGTACATAGTGACATTATGGGGAACAAGAGGGAGGGTACACAGCGACGCATGAGCACAGCGGGCATACAGTGACATCACGGGACTAGAGGGGAGGGATAAACAGTGGGATATATAGTGACATCACCGGAACAGAAGGGGAGGTGAGTGAAACACCTAATTTAATTTAGCCCAGATGCCATGTGCCACTTTTTGACTTAAACTTGTGGGCTCCGTGCCCTGGTGATTCCCCTGCCTTCCATCTACCTCCCGCTCGCATTTCCTGGTTTGCCGGCCCTCCCTCCCGCCCGAGTGATTAGGTTTTTGGGCCCACCATTTCAAACAAGCGAGAAATGAGATCAGACTTTCCTTTTTATTTCTCTGCAGGAGCCAACTGAGGGCTTTGGAGCCTGGTAAAATATGTGCCAATGGTTTTAGACCTTGCGTGTAGGCATTGCTGCTTTGTTTATGATGAGTTGCAGGTGGTTGTTGTGTTTATTTTTTTTGGTTTAACTTCAGATAGTACTATTCTAGTAGGCCTGAGAGGACACGTGTTCTGTTAACTTCAGTTTTGTGATGCATGTCCACGAATTTGGGGGCGCTACCTTCCTAAGCATATGTAGCTTAAAGAGAGACTTGTGCCAGGGAATCAATTTAAGGTTGTAGACAAGTTTGCCAAAAGCTTATTCTTGGATTTTTAGATTGGTCTGATTGGGTAGGAGCTTGTTTCATGTGGGATGGCTATTATAACTGTAGCAAAGTGGGATAGGTAAACTGAAGAAACGAATCGGTCTCAATGGGTTTAAGTCCAAGGTTATCTATGGTCTGCTCCTGGATTCTCTGGAGGAGTTTGGTAATATAGGTTGGTGTTTTCAGATTTGATGTTGCGATGGACCAGTGAATCACCTGTGCATAGTTGAAAAGATTTAGAAAAAGGGTTGGTGTCTGCTAAATGTTGCCATGCATATTAAATAAACAATGGGTATTTTGTGAATCATTGAGGGACCCCGAACCTCTTGTGGAAATGTAATGGTTTGCAATCTCCTGTTTTGACCCTGGAGGTACAGCCTTTAAAAGCCAATGGTAATCCAAGGTTGTTCATGTAATCCCCCTTTGCATTGTTCGTCTTTTTATTAGTGTGTTGTAGCATATGCAACCAATACGTTTACAGCTAGGATTGCTGTGGCGAGTGATTTCAGATCTCCTCTACATGAGATGCAAACTATAACTTTGCCCATTATATATTCTGTTGATATGCGTTTCTATTGGGCCTAATCATCACAATGACCATTTTTGCTTGGAATGTCTCATAGGTTATCCCAAAGAGGTTATACCTACATTCCCAAATGCGCAGTTAATGTCCCATATGCATATTTATATGGTGCCGGTCAGGAGAGTCAGAATTAGCTCCTGGAATTTGTTGATGTCAAGCTAACCAGGCTCTTCTAGGCTACAAGTGGGAACTAAATCGCTCCCAGCAATGGAAGAGTCAAGTATATTACAGTGGAGTGCTAGGAGTAGATACTTCAAAAAAGTAAACAGTAAAGACGGACACAAGTGATCACAGTTCAAGGGTGTTTATTAAACTGTATATGGTGGTGGGAAAAACGCCTAATCTAAACCTTAATCTAAGATGGGAGCAGGCTATAAACATCAAATGATAAGGCGGTCCTAGTGGCTTCTTGTCAAATAAAAAGGGCCTAAACTATTGCCAATCCTTACAACTAAATACCAAAAAATGAGTGTGGGATAGGATTCGCAAGAAAGAAAAAGTCATGAATGATAAGTCGGCATGTGGTAGTCGGGGTTTCCCTTCCCCACGTTTTGAGCACGGGACAAGGCGTGACTCCAGAGTCAGCACATGCTTGAGTTCTCCCAGCACGAGACTACAGTTTTGCTCTCTGTTATCGGGACCTTCTGTGGTTAAGTCGCTTTCTACAAAAAGTATTTTGCCTCCGAGGATCTGATGTGTTAAAAAAAAAAAAAAAAAAGTTCCTTTCTGCTTGCACGTTGGGTGTTGCATTTTCACCCCTGGATCTATCTCTTCCGGGCGCAGATCGCTTCTGATCATCAGCCTCCCTCCGTCAGGTTCACTATGGCTTTTCTTGTATTCACAAGTCTTCATGTCTTTTTAAACTGTTCACTGTGGACATCCTTCTGCCGGGTTCACCCTTTTCAACACACTGTTCACTGGGACTTTAGACTTCACCCCTTCCTCGGCGTCGCTCTGTTGGATTTACTCTTGCCAACTTTTGCAATTCACAAAATGTGGTATTCACTTCCCTCAACTTCACCATCACTTGCCGCTCAAAGACTTTCGACTGTACGGGGGATTTTGCTAGACCCCCGTATGACCACTTTGACCCAAGTCTCTTGTGCCGTTCCAAGGCCTTCTGGTAACGGAAGGCGCACCCCACTGGTTTGGATGTGCCACCCTCAACCATCAATGTCACCCCTGAACCACACCTCAAATGTGCCCTCATCAACGCCCGATCCATCAATGCGCACGCGTTAGACATCCACGACCTCATTACCACCCTAGATTTAGATCTTCTAATGGTCACCGAAACTTGGCTACACGAAGCCTCAGGCCCCGCCCTATCCCTCGCTCTCCCACCTGGCTATGCCATCACGAGACAAGATCGCCTGACCACTGGAGGCGGTGTCGCACTCATAGCCAAAGACTCGATCACCATCAGAAAGGTGGACAAAACTATTAACAATAACAGCGACTACCTTCAACTGAAACTCACCATCTCTCACCAATGCACCATCACCTTACACCTCATATATCGACCACCAGGACCCCTAGGAGACTTCCAGGCCTCCATCACCCACCTCCTGGCGGACAACTTTAAAAAGTCCTCCAAAGCCATTTTCCTTGGAGACATCAACCTTGGCCTCAATGACGCCAAAGACCCTGCGGCCAAAGCTCTTGACACAGCCCTAGCCACCCTAGGATTCATCAACACCATCACTAACCCCACACACACCCTAGGCAGATCTCTAGACTGGATCGCCCACCACAATTGTCCCCTCACAGTCACAGGCAACACCCCCACCCCTTGGTCTGATCACCACACCATCACCTTCAACATCCCCACCACGACAACCACCGCCCACTCCCCTCTACCCTTACCTCCAGCCCTTACAAGGAGTGCCCGTCAACTGACCAAAGAAAGACTCTTTCCCTTCTTACAGGGACCTGCCTTCAGAGCCCCATTCCCCAACGACCCAGAAACCCTGGCCAAAAACTACGATACTGCCATCACGGCAGCAATCAATACCATCGCCCCACTTAAACCACGCAAAACCAAACCCACTAGACATGCTAATGCGTGGTTCACCCAAGACCTTCTAAAACTACGCATCGACAAACGAGCAGCATTAGCTCTTTGGCAAACTTCCCGGGATGATAAAGACAAACTCAACTTCAAATCCCTTGCAAATAATTATAAGAAAGCCATCATTAAAGCCAAAGCTAAATCTTTTGAAGATAGAATCACGGAGGCCAAATCGAACACCAAGGAAATGTTCGCCATATTCAGGGAACTTGAAACCCCCACACCCACCCCCCAAAACTTCACCAAGGATAAAGAATGGTGTGACAACATCCAAACAGCCATGCACAATAAGATCAGCACCCTCCAAGCCAAAATCGTGAACACCAAACTATCACTTTCCACCCACACTACACCCTCCCCGCCACCACCGCCCCCCTCACCCTCAGAGGCCCCACCCACCTTCTCTTTTAAAACCATCCAAGAAAAAGACATGATCAACATCATGAAAAACATAAAACCCTCCAATTGCAAAGGCGACCCCTGTCCTGCCTCCATCATCAAAGACTGTGCAGACACCCTGGCGCCCTTCCTAACAGCCTTCGTCAACGTCTCCTTCACCACAGGGAAAGTCCCCACATGCCTCAAGAAAGCATGGGTCCGACCCCTCATAAAGAAACCCACACTCAACCCCACCTCCCCTAATAACTACCGCCCCATCACCACTGTCCCTTTCCTCCTCAAGATTCTAGACAAAGCAGCCTACCTGCAGGTCCAGCACTTCCTTGAAGAACAGAACCTCCTTGGACTGAGACAATCCGGCTTTCGCCCAAGACACAGGACAGAGACTGCCCTACTCGACCTTAAAAACAAAATGGACGACGCAAGGGACCAAGGCAAACCTGTCTTGCTCCTTCTCCTGGACCTGTCGGCAGCCTTTGATCTTGTATCCCACGACATCCTCTACCACCACCTCTCCTCCACAGCCAACTTCTCTCAAGAAGCCACCACATGGATCACCTCCTTCCTCCAAGGCAGGACCATGCAGGTCTTCTCTGACCTAGCCAAGGCATCACCCTCCATCATGCTATGTGGGGTGCCCCAAGGCTCCTGCCTCTCCCCCACCCTCTATAACATCTTCACCCGCCCCCTCTTCCTCATCGCCATGAGCATCTCTTACTCCAACTATGCTGACGATACACAGATCCTTCTCACCCTGACAGGAGACTATGACACGGACTCTGCCACCCTCAACAACATCTACAACACAATCCAAATGTGGATGGCTATCGACGGCCTCTGCCTTAACTCCGACAAAACTGAGCTCCTACTCGTAGGCTCCCCTGACGCCATCAAAAAACTTGACGCACAGTTTAGTCACTTCACTATTGACTCAATCAAGATCCCAGTACTAGACACAGTAAAAACACTAGGCGTCTACTTAGACTCCGACTTATCCATGACCAGACAAGTAAACGCCATTGCTTCCTCTGCTGCTTACCATGCAAAACTCCTTAACGCAATCAGACCTTATCTGTCAAAAGAAACATGCACTAACATAGCCAGGGCCATAACTGGCTCGCGGCTTGATTATTGCAATAGTCTCTTCCTAGGGACCTCCAACAAAAACCTTGAGAAGCTCCAAGTAATACAGAACAATGCCCTGCGTGCTGCACAAGGCATTGCCAAGAGAGAGCACATCATCGCTGCCAGAAAAGCATCCCACTGGCTCCTCATAAAGGAAAGGATCTTATTCAAAGCTCTAAGCATCACCCACAAATGCGTCCATCTTGCCGCCCCAATGTACCTTTCCCAGAGGATCCACCCGGTCTCCTCTGCAAGACCCATCAGGTCACCCTATGCCAGCATGCTCTCAGTACCCAGGGTAAAAAGAGCCAGAGCAGGCGGCTCTAGCTTCCCGTACCTCGCTGCCGTACACTGGAACACCCTCCCTAGATCCTTGTGCTCTGAACCCTCACTGGCCGCCTTTCGGAAAGCCTTGAAAACTACCCTGTTCACCTAACAAACATATGCCTAGCCTTCATGAATGTTCATGTTTTGCTGCATTACGTGGTATGTCACCACCTATATCTGATCACAGGTCACTGCCTCACTGTTAACCCAAGGCACAACCTTTACCCTTTGTAACTAAGTTTTCCTTACAAGTAACAGTGCCACAATGCCCCCGGGCTGTCTGCGCGCTATATAAATGTAATAAATAAATAAATAAACGGTAGTTTCAACCATAGGGTATTTGCCCAGAGTTTCTCAAGCAAGCACCTTTGTGGTGCCTGACTCCCCTGTAGCTGGCTTTCCTTCTCGTATGGAAATAACAGTTCTTTGTACTTTCCTCATTATCACGTTTTGCTACTTTTGTTCAAACACAGTTCGGTTTCCTATCGACTCTCCCTCAACTCACCGGCTGTGATGAACCTCTTGGCTTTTGTCTCTGGAGTCGAGGCTGGTACCACGGTGGCAAGCGTCTCCCCTCTGCTTGGTTAACAGCAGAGGAGGAGGGCCCGGTGTATCTGCTGCAACACATGGTGGCTTTTGTTCGTGGCCTTACGATTTCTTCTGTGGAGGTTTCACGGGCCTGGCTTGGAAAGGGCATGGTCGCTTCAATCCTTGTCACCCACTCGGTTCTTTCCATCTTTCTCCTCCTCTTGAACTGCAGTGCTGAGTTAGCTCTCTCATCATGCGGTCTGCCTTGCCCATCCTGTGCTCGCATGCTCCACCTTTTATCCCTGTGGGGAAGGGAAAGGGTCGTTAAATGTGTGTGGTTCTGGTCAATTTCCTGACCATTCTGCCTTCTGTTGGGACATGTCAGGTAAACGGCTCTAGTGTTAGTCCGTTGTCTTTCATGGTGTGTGAAAGTGGTCATGTGGAAAAGGGGGCGGGGGGCAGTGTTTCTGAATATCCTACGTGGTAGGATAGGGAAAAGGTATTGGAAGAAGGCGATACCGCGTCTCACTAGTCGGTGTCCCACATGCACTCCCTGAGGACTCGCCCCATCCAGGTGATCCTCGGTCACTGGTCCACCCCCAGGAAGTGGATCCAATAGCGATTGCTGTGTCTTGACCACCTAGATGACGGATCCCAGGGACTAGTTTGGGAGACACTTTCAGGTTTCTCACACCTGCTATGGAAGCCAGGTACCAGCAGCAAGACCTGGTGCCATTTATGAGATCAGATGAGTTGCAGTAAGTTTTTCATTCTATGTTTGCCTTGAATGTACAGTTCTCTGATGATCTTGGTCTTATTCATGCTGTAAATCAAAACCTATTGCCCCAATAAAGTTGTGGTAATTGGGGACACATTCCAGTATTCACATGAAGCAACAGTCTGCCCTGGCCACTAATCTGCAATCCACCTTTTGCAGCAGTCGATGTCCCCATGACTGGGCTATATATGCGCATAGGACCGTTCACGAAAATAGCCTGTGCACACCGAAACCAAATGAGTCTCCCCATTGCCCATAAAGCTCTGCCTGCCCATCTGATTACAAATGCAGGTAGAAAAGTTTTGTTGGGCAGCGGATAGAGAGCGCAAAGTTCCAGGGTCCGTTATCTGTTGCTGCCGGACTGCTGTCTCTTTTACATTGTGTACCACAATAGCTGTTCCGCTCAGCTGGGTGATATATTGAGTTTTGGAGATATATCTATCTATTTTCAAAGTTGATATAGGATGAGACAATTTTGTTAACATCGAGATATATACATTATTACATATACTGCAATTTTTTTTTAATTTACATTTTGATATTCACACAGCTGTATACATTCTCAAACAGGAAGGGGAATTTGGTATTAGCAGCTATTTTGATAAATGAAATAAAGGTGCCTGTGACATCTTGCATTTAGTTGGAGGCTTACAACTGAGCATTTAACCCACATAAACCATATCAAGATGCATATCGCCATTCAGCCTACAAAAAATCGAGATATGACTTTTGCTCCACGTTGCCCAGCCCTAGGCCTGCCCCATACTCATTGAGCTTTATATCCATAGACCAAGGAGAGACGTGGCCTAGCGTCTCAGCTGCCAGACTTGTGTGGTCACAACGAGCAGCAGCTATGTTCAGCTTTGTTTATTTGCATAGCTACTAAAATAACCCTGCAGAGTTGCACTTGCAGCTTGAGGTTTTGCAACTGTTTATTAGGGGGGATTGTGCAGGAGGGCAGGTGTATCAAACCGGAGAGGTTGTGCCCTGAATCTGACAACAAGAAAAAGACGGAAACCAACCCGAGAGGTTTGGCGCTACCGGTCAAGTTGGGTGGGGCGGGGGGGGGGGGGGGAAGACCCTAAACTGGCAGTCAGGCTTTGTAGGTAAACGTTATCATGAGACCTATCAAACTGTCCCCGAGATTCCAGGCTGTCCACGTAGTGCTACAGAAAAAAGATGGCAACATACCCGGGAGCAGGGCCGGCCGAACGCCCGGGGCGCCATTAGCCCCCTGCCATGCCACCTCAGGGGAGTCTTTTAAGGCCTTCCCCGTGCTGGTGTGGTGGAAGAAGGCGCAGCAGGTGCCCTATTGCTAAATGCGCCCTGCCAACGCGGGCGCATTTTAACAGGGTGCTGATGCTTTCGCATCGGCAACCTATTGAGGTGATTACCTGCCTGCTCCGGGAGCGAGGTGGTTCATTCAAAAAGGGCGCTCATGCTTTGACAGTAGAGCCCTATAACTCCCTGCTATGGCGCCGGAGCGGGCAGTTAAAATGAATGCCACCCCACACCCCAGCTACCACCTCTAAGGCCGGAACTGCCCTGGAGGTTGCGTGCTACAGGTAGAAGTCTGAGTTTTAAGGGGGCCGGGGCCCGGCAGTCTCCAGCAAACGCTCCCGAGCCGGGGCCCACATCTGACTAGCCCCAGCCAGCCGACACCTCATGCAGCCTGTGTAGAGGCTACACGGTTACTCGAGCTGCCTGCAAGTGTCAGGAAACAAAGAAAAGGCACTGCCTTTTCTTTTTTTCTAAACCGAAGTACTGACAGCTGCAAGCAGCAGGCGTTACCATGCAGTGCGGGATGCCTGAAGTATGTACTCTAAACAGGAGGGCTGGACTGCCCAGCTCTCATTTTTGCTTGAGTAATTAACTAGTCCTCACACAGGGCACAGTCGGACTGGGACAAGAAAAAGGGCCTGGTCACCCAAAAAAAAGTGGCCCAACCTTCACGACTATTGACCTGTGACATCACCGGAAGTGATGTCATTTGATCCCACCTCAAAGTGACATCCCAGGAAGATGAAACACGACCTTTCACCCCATGACAAAACAGGAAGTGGCATCAAATAGCGTTGTTCCCAAGTACACTAAATTACTGTGAATCCAAGCAGACGTCCAAGGCCAAATGATATGTCATTGGATAGCACTTACGCTTAAGCTCTTTTTTTATAGAACAAATATGCATACAATATCACACAACCTGTGTTGGTACTCATTTATCGACCTAAGGAGGATGAAAGGCTTTTTTCTACCAAACCGGCTCAGGCATGGACAGAAACCGGCCCCACTTTCTAGGGGCGATTTCGGCCCGGCCACTTCGGCCCAGGGGCCAATCCAATCCTGACCCAGGGTAATGACTAGTTACTCGAAAACAAAAGGAGAGACTGGGCTCTCCAGCCCTCCTGTTTCAAGTGCAGACATTTCATTCAAGGAGCCCACTGGTTAAAGCAGGCTCCTTGAATGAAAGGACTGCGTGCGGCCGGGGAGGGTGGGGGGCACGGGGGATTGGTTTGGGGGTACACTGGTGTCGCACCTTTTGGTGCGCCCAGCCACTCTTTTTTAAGAGGGGCTGGGTGCATCAAAGGTAATAATGCTAGTGTGCCCCAGCTCCAAGTTTTACCAGCCACTCCCCCCGCCTTTAATTGAGGGGGGGGGCTCTCGTTGGGGGCGTGTCCTTAGGCCACGCCCCCTAAATAGCCCCCCCCCCCCAAACCCCCTCGATTTCCAAACCCACTTAGCACTGGTAGAAGATAACCGGATGTGATGGAAAGCAGTTTCGTTTGTAAGTAGGGGTTAACCCGAGGTCTGTGGAAAGAGACAGATCGCTTTCTGACTTTCAAGCAGTGACCGGAACAAGGTGGATCAGACCAAGTGAGGCCGACCCCGTACAGCCCATGTAGAAGGGGACTGTGAAGTTGCAGCAAGTGGCCCAGCTCTGCTGCTGAAGTTAAACGGAGAGACCAATCCATCTTCGCAGAACTAGAGTCGGGGGACTTTCGACCCACGGATGGTGGTGCGCTCCAGACCGCCTCTTTGCCGTGGGAAGAGCTGAAACGGGAGGCGTTTTCTTTTCTGCTACTTAAAATAGAAAGGAACGAAAGTGCTTTGTCTTGTGAGACAAGAAAACGGCTTCCTGTTTCAACCCGAGAAGAAAATGTTCGCTGACCCCCCAGGGAGGTGAAAAAGCGATCAGGGAGTGGGGCCGGATATGCTACTTCCTGGCAGCGGGATAGAATGACAGCAGAAGCTCTCTCATAGCCAACCGCCGAGGAGTCACGGCAGGTGACTCCCACCTTGGTATTTGCCAGTGGGGTTCTCTACTGCGCAGGTTTCAATTTGAACCTTAAGAAGTACACTTCTACCCCCACAGCAAGCCATAACTGTTGTCACATCTCGGTCGAAGTACATCGCTCTGTCGGCTTACGAGAGTGATGTTATGTTGTGGCGTCCATTAATACCCACTCCATATGCTCTACTCCTCTCTTAATCGTACTGTAGGATGAATCCAGGTCGCTCGTGAGCAGTCTTGAATTGGCAGTGCCCTTGGGCAGGCGGTTGGTACAAGCTGATCTGAGCGATGAGATGGGAGTGGGTGCTGTTTGTCTTGTCACTGGCCTTGGTTCTGGAGCCAGCGCGTCTAGGCTGCCATCCCAAACCGTTACAGCGGAGCAGACGGTGACACCGGAGCCGTGTTCCCTGAACCTGGCAGCATGGCATATACGGATTTATTTTTTTCTACCGTCAGTCAGCAGGATTTGTACATTTATTATTAGTGTTGCTTTGACTATGAGGACACCAAGTGCGTAATAGGATTTCAAGGCCCTGATCTCTGCCCCTTCCCCCATACCCTCTCCTGCCTTGCCAACCTTCTGCCCCACCACCTGCACACTCGCCTCACTGGCTGAAGATCATTCACCACTGAACGACCCACTGATCCTTCATGCTGAACTCCACAATTAAATTCCCGCCCACCCTCTTTGCCATTGCTCATCCAATCCTTTCCATCAGACATCACCCACCCCTCCCCCTACCACCAATGAAAAGCCTGGTGGTCCACTTCATTTATCGCCTGCACAGCTAGAACTGCACACGCTCGCCATCTCAGCACTTGTATGTCTAATTCTTGCTTTGCATTTAACAAGTCATGAACCTCATCAAGGCTTGCCTATTGCAGCATCCTTCTTTTTGCCCTCTGCAATACTCTCCACCAACCCCCCTTCCCCACTTTCCTCCTGCCCCCTCTATCCAACTTGCCCCGCCCCACTTCCCTGAAGACCCAAATGCCGTTGCCACTTCTCGAGACTGCAGACCCACCCTGACCTTATTATGCCATCAAACCCACCAGTTTACAGGCAAAAAGCGGATCCTTAGTCCAACTCCTTTGCCTAGTATATAAAAATCATCAATGGCTTAAACCTTGGCAAGTCTAGCGCTCTGCACTCGCTGACTCAGGATAATGCAAGCCTCCCAGTGCAACCTTGAGATTCAGATCCCTCGGCCACCTACCCTACCCGCAGGCCATGAGACCTATGTTCAGTGTTCATGCTACATTCAGGGCACTGAAAACCTTCGAGATCATGAGCAAATGTAGCTTCTTGACTTCTCTTAACTCTTCCTTGCAGCAACATGTGACGCTGCGACTCTTTCCTGATGAGTGCAGTACTTTTCCACACCCTGAACACTTGGTCTGTTGGGAACAAAGGTGTAACTGCTAAGCTCTGGTTCTGCGTGAATGCCACACATTCCCGAAAGCAATACTCTTTGAGCGTGTGGAGACCCAGATTGAAAGTGGCAGAGACACTAAAAGAGGGGATCCTTCGGTGGTTATGAAAATCCCTTAACCTTTACCTTGGAACTCTCCTTCCTCTGACCTTCACAGGGTGGGGGCTTGGAGCTGACAAATTCCCAAACTCACTTGGAGCTATGCCTGCGCTAACCACAAGCTATTTGCCCTCTACTAGCTTTCCCACCAGCAATAAGCCGTACTCTCACAGTGAAAGACTGTAGATGTATGGTAATGAGGTCCCTCCCATTTCTCGGTAGAGAACCCCCCCCCGCCCCAACACCGGCCTCCGTCCACCCCCCCCCCCCCTCCCCGAGGATTTGTGCTTCCTTTTACCAGAACCTCTTGAACACCTGTGCCCAGACCCTTGGTTTTGTTGATGCTGCTTACCATTTGCCCCATTGAGCAGTGTGATATTTTAAACGTAGCTGCTGTCTCTGGAAGTAGATCGAGACGATTGGGTTTGATGGTAGTCGGTTTGAGGTGAACATTAAGGTCGATTAGACAAGGCTTTAATGTTCTCAAAGGAAAGACTGTCTGTGTCCTGTTTGAGATGGGAATCCAAGGAACTGGAGACACTACTCCAGTAGGCCTGTCTCAATGTTGTGTGCACTTCAAATCACTTTTTGAGCTGTTGCTTCTCTCCTTGTAACTCTGCATTGTCAAATTGTGCACACACTCTGAGGTTGTCCAATGTTATCAGCCGCCCCAACCCCCCCCCCCCCCCAACCCTCTCCTGGCTTCTGCAATCCTTCATCTGTTACTATGCGGTCTGTATCCTAAACGCGTGTGTTTGCAGATTGGTGCCCGAGTCTTGGTTGTCTGCCCCCATATTGTTCTTTTGCTTTTTCTTTAGAGCATAGTTTTCCGTTTTCCTCGTGTTCCCTGCCAGAAGTCATGGTTTGAAGCCACACACTGGGGCACAAGTGGATTATTTTGATTTTTGTTTTTGTTAATCCGGCTTTGAGTTCTGTGCTTTCTTGGCACTTGCACCTGACTGGCAGACTGCTTTGCGCCAGACATGAAGATCCCCTTCGGGGAACATATGCTTATTTGAGGACCACGTGCACAAGGTGTTTCTAGGCGGATAAGCGTACAGGTGAACTGCAGATGAAATCAGGCCTGCTACCTAACACTGAACGATAAGAGTGGTTGAAGCCTTGGTCACCAACCTTCACCGCTCACAGATCGGGGTGGGACTAATACTTATAGCCTAAGGCTGGCGCCTATTACCCTGGACTGCTGCAACTGCATTCCTGATGCCAGTCCGTTGCTGGTGGTGGAGCAGGGAGGGGGCGGGGGGCTTCAGGGCCTTTGAGGATTTGGGCCCAAATGTCCAGAGACCCTTGGTCTAACCGGACATTGTGATACCATCTGGGAATTCATTTGTCCCTGCCCAGAACCCTCTGGAGTGATCGCAACTCCACTCCCCATGAATTGGATCAGGGGGGTGGCGGGGGGGGTGGCCTTGTGCCAAGGGTTCCCCTCGAGAGGACCGTGGTGCGCCATCCCATGCTTCAAGTGGGGGCCAAGTTCCTTGTGCAATTTTCTTTCTGGTTCCCAAGGCTGAAGGGTACTTTCACCTGGCGGCTCTTACGGACGTTGACTCATTCATTCCATCATGACACGCTTGTATAGGGCGATTCCTATGGTATGGACCAGGCCTTCTTGGCCTCAAGGATGCGTTTTTTCAAAATTCCGATCTGTTCCAGTTGCCGGTCCTTCCTGGGATTCTCAGGTTGAGGTAGACGATCTCTGTGTCAGGCCCTCCGTTCAGACTCTGCACCTGGGATTTTTCAGAGATCTTGCAGCCTTTGACATGTTACATCTCCAGGGAGTCGGAGTACCCCTCCTGGGCGGCCTGCTCCTCAGGACGTCCTCCGGCTCAAGGCTGCAGATGCTTTTACAGCTGACTTGGGGTTTTCCTCGACTGGAGCAAGTCGCCTGTCTCCCCGTCCCAGGTTCCCTGCTTGATGGAGGTTTGGTTTCTGGACAAGAGGTAAAGAGTTATGTTGCCTTGGGACTCGGGCCTGTGTTTGGGCGTAAGAGCACCAGCAAGAGCGTTTCTCAGGCCTCTAGGTCAAATGGCATCCTGCATACCCCTGGTACCATGGCCAAGATTCCATCTGTGGCCACTCTTGCCTCATTTTAGAGAGGGGAGGACCTGCACTTCGACAATTTGGATTCCAGTAGGGTAATCCCTAAGGCAAAGGTTGCAAGGGTGATTGCAGCCTGAGGTCCTGCTGAATGGATTCCCCTGTTTCAGGCCTGACCATAGTTCCTCCTGATGGTGACATGTGGAGATGGGAGCTGTACGGCTGGATATGACGGTGCTGGGATGCTGCTAAGGCGTTCAATTGGTTGGAAATGGTTGCATCCTTTCTGTCTGTTGGGATGTTTTGCCCTTCTCTCAGTGGGACAGTGCTGGTTTTGCTGGCGGACGATCCCGCATCTGTCATATTTCCATAGAACGTGGGTGGGGGGTGCCGATCCCTGTCCCTGGGGAGTCGGAGTCTGGCGGGATCTCTGGGGTACAGGGCTGAAAGGACTGAAGGCGGTGCATATCTGGGTCTGGCCTACGCTAGGGTGGACAAGCTCATTGGGGTTCACATACAAGATCTGTGTACCGAGGATGGAAGTCTTCATGGGTATTTGCATGTGGTTTTCGCGTCTGCCTGGTGTTTGGAGGGGGGTCATTTCCTGTCACTGATACCAACCCTGATTCCTCTGGGGAGATTGGGTGGAGCCATCAGGGTGTCTGTGGTGCTGTCTTGGTGTGCTTGGAACGTTCACGGGTATTTCGTGATGTGGACAGCCTCTTCGCATTTGGAGCCCCTAGGCTGGTCCTGTAGGACTCGGTCCTAACCATTGAGAGTTGGGTTCGAGACATGAAGTGAAAGTACTGGCCTATCGGTCCATGGAGTGGATCCCTGTACCGTCCTCCTGGACCCAGGCTACTTAATGGGTGGAAGCTCTGGGGGCAGGGGGTCATGATTGAAGAACTTTGTAGGGCTGCTGCGTGGGCCACTCCAGGTACCAACTCCAGCACTTTAGGTTGGCTTTGCACAGGATGTGTGCACAGCCCTTCGGTTCAGGGGTACTGGGGGGCTGCTGCCTTCTGACACGTTTGTTCTTTTTGCGTCTTGAGTGGTGCTGGGAACGGTTGTGTATCTGGCCCATTCAGCATGCTTTATTTGGTGTACCTCACATGGAAGTACTGGGATGAGGAAGAAGCATGTGGGGATTACTTACAGTAATTGTCATTACTCCCAGTTCTACTCTTCCCCGTCACAGTACTGTAGTCCTGCCTCCCGACTTGGGTTGTGCATTGGGTAGGTTAACTGTGGCCTGTCGGTTAAGAGATGCATTATACCTCCCGAGGAGGGGTGGGACTTAACACATTGGACAGAGGATTCCTGGGGAGGTAGGACACCGCACATGTAAGTACAGTGACGAGGAAGAGCAGGACTCGGCGTAATGAAGATTACTGATAAGTAATCTCACCTCCTCCCCACGCACCCCAATTCCAGTGATGTCCTGGCCATCGAATGCCTCGTGAATGCTCGTGTTTTGTGACGCTGCATGGCATATTGTGGTCTTCTAGCACTTCTCCCGACTGCAGTGCGAATTTATTCTTTGTCAGGCACGTCTCTGGATTTTTTTTCAAGCATTCAGATTACTTCTGTGATAGATGTCCATTTTTTTGATTGCATGCATTTTGTTAAACCACTCACCTTTTCCTAGTGGTCTACTACCCAGACCCTGACACGTGGGCTCGGTCTGATTCGTTATTGGCCTTTTGGCTCCGTTTGTTCACTTCTTTCCAATTGCGAGTTCTTGGTCCAGGATATCCCTTCTCCGACTCCTTGTTATCCGAGTGAGCCAGTAATAATTTGACTGTTTAATTGGTGCACTAACTTCCATAATGGTATCTTACAAATAAAAGCAAGGAGCCACTCTGTGGCATGCAGCACGCCTAAACAAGCGCTGCCCAATGTCCTGTCCTAGTTCACCAAGAAGTGTAAACCCTGCTAGAGGAGGTCTCCCTAAAGTGTTTATACTGGGAGTTCGCAGCCTCCCTTCTGCTACTCCAACCTCTCCTTGTGCACCTTAGCCCAAGATTGAAATGACGAGCGATCCCAGGGGTCCCACCCTGCCTATCACTAAATGGCAGAAATCCACTGGCCTACCTGTAACATCTCCGAGCAAAGCATGTATTATCTGCTATGCCTAGCAACGGGACCCGGTTTGCCTGCTTCTCCGAGTGAGGTGTGTGCTTGTGATGGCCAGACGGTCTACCTGTTATTTATACTCCTAAACTTGTCTCCTTATCACTGTCTCACACGTGCCATTATGCGGACTTGCTGTGTCTCCTACCGGTGCTAGACTTTAGGCTTTCCTGCGTGTCACCATCTCTGAGGGAGACCTGCATTTTCTTGGCCGGGTCCATTCTGCCAACCCCCAGCCATCTTGGCAGGATGATTCTTCAGCATTCTGGCCTTCCTTCAGCTCTCTTCGAAAGAAAGGTTGCACCAGCTGTGCCACATCTCCAAAGTCTACAGCTGGGCCAACCTGCCCCTACCTCAGTTTCAAAGGGAGGCCATCATCCTTCATCTCTGGCTTCTAGGCCTGTTCAGGTCTGCTCTTCAAAGTATGTGTTGTATATTGTGGTGTGGATCGTGCAGATGCGCACCCCCCGCGCGCCCCTGCACTGCAGATTTTTATTTGTTTGAAAAAACATTTTTTTGTTTATTTTTTTGTTTTTTTTACTGTTCCTACACTCTCGGATCGGCTTTTCATAAAAACACCCGTCAAAAAAAACGACTGCCAATGAAACTACGTCGTACCCTGCAGATAGCCCCAGGGATCCAGGTGTGCAGGAGTCCTGACCATTCACGGAGGCGGGCTAAGGTTCCTGAGTTCCAAGAGGTGGGGGAATTCTAGAGTTCACTGGCTCCAAGAGCCATGTAAGTCTGGCTCCTCTGTGTGCCTATCCGAGAATACAACTGCCATTGAACTGATGCAGCAGAAGGTGCATTCTTTTTTTATTTTTTTTAATGTTTTTTTTTCTCATTTTATTTTTTGCAAATCTCAATTGCTTCGTAGAGAACAAGCTGCAACATCTTTTGCGCAACCAGTCTGTGGAAAATGTTCATTTAAACCCAAAAAACATGCAGCTATACTTTGAGGGTTCTCACTGCGGTCCCTCTACACGAGAGCAGGCATGTGGGAGTACAGACCTCTGCCCCCTCCTTGGGTAGGAGGGCAGAGAGAACAATTGTCATAGAAATGTCTATCCGAGGCCTTCATGCCTAGAACTGGGAAACGTCAGTCCTTGGTAGCCTATCTGAGAAACCAAGCACCCTCAACTTGATCTGAGGAGATGTGACCTTTACTCCTTGCCCAAGTTTGTTCTAGCTCTGCCATCCTTTAATTGGTCTGTGACCGCCAACTGTTCACTGCAGGTGGTGTGCAGGCCCTGTCATCTCCTGGGCACTCCTACAGTGCCTTGCAGGAAGCATCTGGCTCCACAGGCTCCTTCTTCACCAGCTCTGGCTCATCCTCCATCATGTGAGGGGTGCACCAACACTTTGTCCAGAATGCTAAACTCCTGGGCCTCCATAGGACTCGTGTAGCGATCCCTCTCCATCACGTTGACCGTCAGCGGCTGCTTTGTATGCCTGGCATAGATGGCATTAATTAGCTTCTTCAGTTTGAGGATTTCCTCAGCCTGGATGGCAATGTCTGTGGCCTTACCCCACACTCCACCTGAGGCTGGTGGGGGGTCATGATACATGAGTCTGGTAGGCAGTGTCTCATGCCCATAGATCCTACAGCGAGAAGCCGAGACCCTATGCTGGCCAGCTGACCCAGAAACCACGTACAGATAGGGTTCAGGATGTACTGCATCGGGTCACAGATCACCAAGCCTGATGTCACAGGGCGACCTGGGCTGTTGATGTACACGTCGATAGGCTTCTTGTGCTCTCGGACTGCAGAAAAAGTAGCTGTGCGACAACCAGACTGACAAGTAGTCATCGATAGGGCCCGTAAGACAGATGATCCTTTCCCTCAAGCCTGGAGTACATATCATACGCCCGCTCTCCGCGCCCTGTCTGCTCCACCACGATGGGGACGAGTGGGCTGCGGCAAAGTGAGGTCTGGTGCAGCTTCCGACAACATGCTGACTCGGCAAGGCTCCCCTGTTGGTTACCCCTAATCACTCCCAACATCCAGCTCGTTCACCTCTGATCGGGAAATGCTAATTAAAAATAATATTCATGCGTACCACCATTTGCATATCTAAGTAGTGAGCCTGGAAGCTGTTTAGCGTCTGTGTGTTATCTGAAGAGCCTGGTTCGCTTGAAACCATGAGATTGTTTTGTGCCCAGGTCACCTGGGTTTATGCAAACATAATAATGAGCGAGTGACTGCATTTGGAGTGTGTCTAAAGGAACGTTGGACACATCTAGAATCCTTTTTTAAAGGATGAGTCCTACATAAGATACACTTTGCATCTCGTGGAAGCTAGGATTGCTGTGCGCTGTGTCCTAGCCCATCATTAGCCAGCAATGGCTCCTGGTTACTGGCTGGTGTCCGCATGATCTGCTCATCAATCCTTCTAGCCCACGGTAAGGCTGGGGACAAATCTGGCTGTTAGCCTTGTGGGTAGCAGCTTCGCTTTCTCGTCGGACAAAAAGCCCTACATTTATTGGGTGAAAGACTAGGGCACTGCTTGCAGGGCACGGGTTCCAGTTTTGCAATGCCTAGGTGAGCATGGGCTGCAGTTTTAGACAAAACCGATTTTTTTTGGGCATATTTATAATGGCCTAGACACGTTTTGCCCCTTGCGTTTTTTTGCAGTTTTGTGCCACTGGGCCGGTAATTGTACTTCCTCTGTGTGGCCGTGGTTACTGGAACACCAGGCTTTCGCTGGTGGGGTGAGATGTGAGGAATTTATGAAATATGCAAAGGCGGCCTGAGCACGAGGAGTGGCATAGTTGAGGGCACTGTCTCTCCGCTGGTGACTCACGAGTTGATGCTTCTCCCGGACTGGTGGGAGCGTCTTGTGTGACGTGTTCTGCCTGCACACTTAACGGGGGCCGTGTGGGTGTGTCTGTAGAGGCAGGTTGGGTGTCTCTGCATGTACTTGACCTGTCGTCACTGCGGAGGTATGTCAAACACTTGACTTGAATGAAGAAAGCTTTCTGCCTTTTCAGCATGTTGGGACACGTCTGCTGGTCACCGAACCCTGGGAGGCTTGGTATTCACCAACCTCCAGAACCCAGCCTCCGGCAATGCGTGTATATTGTTTGTTCTAGTTAATGATGAAATGGGCAGGTGTGGTGTGTCCAGGGCTGTCTTGGTTGTGCCACTGTGTCTGTATTTGCATGGGTAAACAGGCAGATGTATACATGTTAGGGCTATCTTTGCTGTACCACTGCTCTGTATTTGTATTCATTATGGCAAGTCCTGATCGTATCAAAGGAAGTCAGAGGGTCTGCACAGACTCCTTAATGCCCACGGTGCCTGTGAAATGTGTTAAGTCTTAACTCTGTGGTGCTAGTTTGTATTAATGGCCCCAAGCAATCGCTGGGATGGTGTACATGGTCTGTGCAGTGCCCATTGAATTATTGGGAATACATGCCTGGGACAATCTAGTCTGGGAATCCTCTGGGTTGAAGAATGGTCTTGAGTGCACCCGATAGACATGGTAAAACAGTCTAGCATTTATGCCAAGGGCTGCACTGGGAAGCCTGGTCTATTGAGTAGCATCTTGGTGCTCAGTGTCGGAGCAGCTCCTGAGGTTCTACCGTGATCGCAAAAGGAATTCACTGTCGTGCTGGGCTGGGCAACCTGCTGCGCATCTACCATCAAGCCCAACTACTCGCGTCTGCCATGTCACTCCTTTTATTTTATTTGCCTCACAAATGGAATCGAGGCCAGAAGGTTGTGAATCTGTAGTTTGCTCTCAGAACGTTTACTGATGAAGCTGCCACATCTGCTCTACACCCATGTTCAAATGCAAGTACCAGCTGCTTGCAGTAGGTATACATTGAGAATTGTCTCGGGAGGATAGCTTAGGTGCAGCGTGCTCGCATTGGAAGCAAGACGACACGGAGCAACACAGGTTCGATCCCCGGGTCCGCACTTAGAAACCTCTGGGTATTAAGCGTGTTATGAATAACCTATCATATATCATATCATAAAAGGCTGGGATTTCATGATCAACTTAAATAACCTTCTTGGAACGAACGTTGCATACAGTTCCCATAGGCTACTTTCAGGCTGCACTGCAGGTAAGCTATAAACTCCCTAGAGAATTTTAAGTGTAGTAAGGCCCAGTAGTACCACTGCGATCAGTGCAAGGTTGGGTTGTGACAATGTAAATATGTGCCCTGTTGCACATGTTCACTGCTCTGCATCCCACATGAATATTCCGCCATCTAGCGCTACGTTGCATGTTGTACTAGGCGTTTGCCTTCTGGGCCAGAAGGTCCTACAGCTGGATAAAGGGACTTTTGCCAAGTAGGGTCTGTGTGCTGCAGGGCACATTGATTTTGTGAAATGGACAGAAGGCATTCAAGGGGTCGATGTTGTAGGTATTGACTAAAGGAAAAACTATTTCCGTTGGCAAGGATCTCTGCCTTCCCCTTAACATCCTTTTTGTGAGAAAAAACGGCACTTTTGGAGGAAAATAAACTAACGTAACAAAGCTACCAGTAACTAGGTCAAGCTTTGTTACGTTTGTTGTTTTTCCTCAAAGTGTCTTTTTTGCTCACAAAAAGATGTTAAGGGGAAGGCCGTGATCCTTGCCAACGGAGATAGTTTTTCCTTTAGTCAATATCTAAATCGATATCGGGTCAGGGTGTTTCCCACAGCATAGAAGTTCATGGCAGATAGTACAGGATTTCAGAAGCCCACATGGACTGACCAGTTGGTTGCCCGAGACCTTTTTTGTCTGACCTGCCCCCTTCGTTGGGGATGGGGTGGCCTTCATGCTGTGCAGTTCTGTTACTGTGTGCTTTTGGCGAGCATTCAGTGCTGCGCTGCTTCTGCAAAGGTTGCCTCTAGAGCACTTATGTCGTGCCCCTGTCCAAACGCGTTCCGTTACCTACGAGAGATGCTTCGAGCAAAGTCGGCAGTAGCTATTACCCTTCCGCTAAGCCACCTCGGAGCCTGCCCCTATTGCCTCTTCTATTTGGCTTGGTCCTCCTATTGCCCCCAGCCTGCGCTGCATGATAGCCTCCAAGCTAACAAGTGCATCTTATCGGCTGCCACACTCAGTTCCTTTTCTCAGAATAGCAAGCTGCCGTGTAGCCGACTTCTAAGAACATTCTGCGAGTTCAAGGAATCTATATTTTGCTTAAAATGAATGTGTCGTCGCCTTGGCTAGTGAAAATATTCTGCAGTGTCATATGTGTTAATTAAATGCAAGTCGGGTTTATATATTCCGTTTCATAGTGGGTTCCTTTTAGCTCGTATGCACTGCAATAGTAGGCGTTCTAATTACCCAGTCAGAACTCCTTTTCGACCTCGAAAGGGTAAAGGGCTGAGTCGGTTTTGCTGGAATTGGAGCAGGCTATCTCCGTCTTTCTTCCTAGCTTGAATTGAGTGTCCACTATGCGAACCCAACAGAGAGCATCTCTCTACTGTTCTGTCTCTGCTGTATTTCTGAAGCCCTCAAACCCTGTCCAGCCTCCCACGCCATGATAGTTTACCCAGGGGCAAAAAGTGCAAGCGGCCATAAAAGTTACTCGCCATGTCACTTCTTCACACGCGCACTGTTCCTTACTCGCCAAGAGTCCCTTGTTACTAGCTAGTGGCCAGTGCAACGTTTGCACCCTGTTAAGGACCTCCTAATACACAGCCAGGCAAGAACTGTCCATTCGGGGCATATTTTGAAATGGGTGTGTTTCATTCTTTAACCCAACTTGAGCAATTCTTTCAAGCATGAGATTTGTTTGCCATCATCTTTTGCTCTCCAAAGGCAGGCATTGCTTTGCTCTTATTGGGTGGAATTTCTTGGGCTTGCCCCCTTGTGTTTTTTGTCCTGAAGGACTTGCTTGTCCTCTAGTTCTAAATGTGTACCTTTTTTGCTTCACACAATGAGCCGTTTTGGGGATATTTACACCCCACTACTTTTAACAATTCACCAGTCATCACTTATATGATTTCCGTACCTGGCAAATGGTGCAACTACCTATGGGAAAACCATAACAGTAGCTGCACAATTGTGTGAATACCTTTTTGTATATGGTACTATACCTTCCAAAAAACATCTGGCAAATGGTGAGCGTATCCTGCAGGCTGATGGCCATGGTGGAGTGTCGGGGTACCTGGGCTTATGTAGGTAGCTGAAGTGTTGCGAGCACCTGCCAATATGATTGCCATATTGATTTATGGTACGATCTAGGCATGTGATGGTCACACCTGGGAGACATTGCCAGCTGCGTAGACATATGATGTCAATATCTGGCACCACAGAATGTTTTCTCTATCCAAAATACGAAACTGTTGGCTTTATCATTACATGTTAATAACGATTGTTTTACACGGCTTGCTTTGTTGCTCTTTGAGATCCTTGTAATCCTTGTATGTTGACTCTTGACATGAGTGCACCCCACTAGAGGAAATCGTTGTTGGGAGCGGAAAGAATTGCGCACCCCAATCAACGTTTCTGTGGTAAGGCACATCGTTCACTTTGCTGGCATAGTTTGGTTCTGCAATGAAACCCAGGTGGTTGCGTCGGAGCACTCCATGATCAGTTCTGCAGTGTGACCCTCGGTTGCATCTGAGCACTCCATGATCAGTTCTGCAGTGTGACCCTCGTGCTTGTTTCTCTGGCACATGGTGATCGGCGCTGTGGCTGTTCTCTCCACAGAGATGTGGTCCTGTGCAATCTCCTGCAGTGCTCATGCTATATCCGTGTGTTAGAGGGCAGTATGTAATTGTTTAGGCTTTAGCTTTCAAGCCCAAAGGCCTGGGGTCACGTCTATGTTCTGCACGGACACCTTATGCTTCTGTGCAATTTCTAGCTTGGCCTCTGCCTTTACTTTTAAACTGCCTCTTCAAGCTCAACCCTTTAGTGAAGTGAGCCTCTTCCCTGTTCCCCCTTTCTCGACACCATTTGCATATTCACCAGGTGCAGCATCAAGCGCTCCAAGAGTCCAAAGCTGGAGCGACTTGCTTTACCATACACACCGCAAATAGGATGCATCTCTCTGAAGCAGCAAAACGGGGACTCCCACAGTCAAGTGCAGTCAGGATTCTGACACAGGTGTTTGCTTTAAATAAATCTTTTTATCCTGAAAAATAACCTGCTGAAAATTAATCAAAAAAGCTCATTCGAGTCCATTGCAGCAATCGGGTTTTTTTCCACTTGTAAGAGCCTCCCTTAGAGAGAATCTGAAGCTTGAACTGTGCCTAGGCTTGCGACTCTGAATAGCCACCCACTAGTGCAGCTACTTGACTGGATTCATCAGTTTTTTTTATTTTGTCCCTGTCTTCCAGTTTTTTTCATCTTATTTCTACACTGTAAGGTCTTGGGTTTGTATGCTCGTATCTCAGTCGCCTTATGCAATTTGAGAAAAATGAAACCTTCTAGTTGTCATACCATCCGGATGGAAAGATTCTAGCTCCACTCGAGCTGCATTCAGTTGCCTCTATGCTTTCTGGGATCCCCGAGTCTGCAGGCTCTTCCTGCATTGAATGTATTCCAGTTGTCGTGAGCTATGATTCGAAGTTTACTCTACTCGGGCTTCCTACCTGCCTGCTATTATTGCCTCTTGACACTCTAGGTTTTAACGACCTATCATGTTCTCTGGCTCCGTTTGTGTACCCTGCCCCGTGCAGGATTACAAATCTCTGCAAACATTCTAAATGTTTGCCAATGACTCATCCGGATGCTGACGCACAGACGCACCCAGAATCTAGGCAGCACACCATTGAGGTTGCTGAATGTGGCATAATAGTGCCACAGTGCAAACTACCACAGGTCACTTGCACCACTCTTGAACAGCTAGCCGAGAACGTGAACCGAACAGTCGCTGGACAGTCATTCCGCCCCAAGCCCCCGAAATTTCCTTTTGCAGTTATCCGTAGTATTAGGGGGTTATCCATGTCTAAAGCATACTCTAAATGTGACTTTAACGGGCAACCCACCCAACGGACGACCTATGCATTTATTTTTTTACATTTAAATACCGATTTGTACTTGCAAGTCAGTTAGAATCGTGGGTGGGGAATAAAAAAAAAAATATATAATCTAAAATAAACGTTATCTGAATAATCGATGGAAATGTAGTTCTTTTTGAAAGCATACCCTCTTTGTCTACGCCTTATTACCTGAAGTCCATAGACCGTTGGCTCTAACTGGATGATGGTGATGTCTGAGATGTGTTCATGGAACACAGTCCCAATCGGGCATGGTTTTGCTAAGAAAATCAACATGGTACTTGAAAGACAAAAATCGAACACAAGACTATAAATGCCCACTGAAACTATAGTGGAACTGTGCGAATTGGCAAGCACGTCCACACTTGGTGCAGTGTGATCAATTGATCTGTGACAAGCTCGACTGCTAAGACTCCAAGATACAGAAAGCCCTTTGGATGAATAGCGATCCGTCATTTGAGACTCTCGCCATTACGCCTATTGTCCCTCTTCTCTGTTCATACATGTCCCTCGTCCTTACTCCACAAAAGCCATCTGCCTTACGAAAGAACCCATTCCCAAATTCCAATTGGAGCATTCCTCTCCCAAGCAAGTTGCATCATCAGCGCCAATGCCCTAATATTATCCAGACTCGACTATTGTAATGCTATGTACCTAGGAGACAACAAATGCATCACTGACAAACTACAAACAATGCAAAACTGGGAACCCAGAACAGCCCTTAACCTATCGTACAAGGAACACATATCCAACAAAAGAAGAGAATACAAATGGCTCAGAATCTGTGACCGCATCTCACTTAAAACCGCATCACTCACCTTCAAATGCCTAAACAACGCAGCCCCCCCAGTACCTCGCAACCAGAATAGTAAAACTAACATCCATCCGACCCACCAGAACAACCAACTCTTACTGCCTACAAGTACCTAAATTCAGACAAAAGAAAACTGGCGGCAGCAGTTTCCCTGTCGTGGCAGCCCAACACTGGAATGCCCTCCCACTGAACATCAGAACCGACCAATCCTACTACAACTTTAGGCGAAATTTTCTTACCTGGTTACGATCTAACGACCCCCTTAACTGAACCGTGCCTCCGCATACTAACAATCCTTAACCTATCTGACTGTATATATGCACATAAACTGACCTGAAATGTAATTTACTATATGTATATTTGTATATATGCTCAATCAACATCCTGTAACTTAACGTATAACTACGTTTTATGTAATCTTATTTTCCTGTTCTCTGTTGCGCCCTGTTACCTCTGGGTTTTGTGCGCCATATTAAACAATTATCTTCCACTCTCATCTGGAGAACTGTTACCGCTTACCTTCCTGCTAAATCTCTGGTTTCTTCTATCCTTCTGGTCAGTCAACCCTGAGAATGCCTGCTGGGCTGGCCTCCATATTTTGAGTGTTTCTTCTCGCTCATGTACTTTGGGGATATTCTATCCTCTGGAAGATTTTTCAGATCTCCTGCAATCCTATTTTAGTCTTTACCCTCCCTATTGAGTGCTTACCTAGGTGATGTGCAGGGGCTACGGCAGGAGATTGAGCGTAGAAGTGGAGGGGCACCGTAACCAGCCTGTTGGGCTTGCCTGGTAGTGCTATCAAGTGGTTAGGGGAAACCTGAGTGAATTGTGAAATCTTGTTATACATTGCCCACTTTCCGCCCTGCAGCCTTCGACACCCAGGAATGACTTTGGGTTAAGGGTGTGTGAGTGCTGAAGCCCGAGTTGGGACCATGGCACATGGAGGAAGCGCTGCATTCTGGTAGGAGGCATGCTGCTGCTCCCTGCCCTCATCTCCCCAAGATGCTTTTGGGGCCTTTGGGTTGTCAGTTGCATGTTATGGCTGTGAGACTGACTCGGTGGGTTGGGCCTGTCTTCCTCTTAGACCCATTCTACCCTGATCTCAATGTTGTGGAACTTGGGCACAGAAGGCAGTCGGTGTCCTATGTTTAGGGGTCTGCATGGTCCATTGGTGCGGTAACCGCTTGGTGTTGGTATGCGCAGCTCACCAGAGACTGTATGATTCTGCTTGCAGCAATGGGCCTCCCCCACAAAGTGTTTGAGTTTCTTTCCAGGAGTATGGGGTGTCTTCAAGGGCCCCGCCCTCCCAAAGTCCTCTCAGCAGTACTAGGCTGAACACTGATCGCATTTCCGGCAGTACTTTTAAAAGGGAGTACACATGCATATTGTGCATGATGACTCCTCCAACAGGATCCCTGGACTGGCAAGTTTTGAAACGACACAAGATTTGATGTGTCCTATTTATTTACGTTTTGTTATTGCATGTTGGATTGTCGGTCAGACCTGTTGGTTCAGGGTGCACAGGGGCAAACTGTAAAGGTAGCAGCACCCTTCGGAGCCTTGCAGTTTTCTTCCACCTTCTGGTCTTGGCTTTTATGTGACTGCTCCACTTCCAATGTTAGGCAGATGATGTGCAGCTCTCAAGTGTTCCACCTCTGCTTCCTCTTCGTCTCTTTCCTGACTCGCTGCCTGCTATTCAGGCGTGGTGCACTGCTAACAATCTTTGCCTTATCTGGCCACCCTCAATGGGCCTCCTACCCCCACCCTCCGGTGAGGCAAAAAACCTTGGTGTCCTCTTCGGCTCCTCTCTCCTTCTCTCCTCACATCACAGACCTTGCCAAGAAGGCCCACTTTCAGCTGCACCTCCTCAAAAGCATTCTCCCTTTCCTCGCCTCTCCCCTCCCGCGAAAAACTCAATGTCTCCAGAGCTCTGTTCCTCTCCAGGCTAGACTACTGAAACAGCCTCTTCCTCATTCTTCACAACTCCCTTCATCCCCTTAAACTAATCCAGAATAGGACTGCAAGACTTATCCTTGGCCTGAAGCCCAGGGACTGCATCTCTCCAGCCCTAAAATCTCTCCACTGGCTCCCTGTTGCTGCGAGGATCAAGTTCAAGATCCTCTGCATCATCGACAAGGATTTCTGGTGCCTGGGAACCCATTACCTTTTACCCTTACCCCCCTCTCCCCTTCTCCCTGCTAGAGCGCTTCGGTCTTCCAACTCTCTGCAGATCAGATGCTTTTCAAAGCAGGGGAGGAAGGGGTGGGGTTGATCTCTCTCCTCTGCTGGTGCCTCCATCTGGAATGGCCTCCCTGCCACTCCTTGAGCCGGAGCTCCTTCAGTTCCGGAAGCTTCTCAAGGCACTTCTTTTTCTTTCTCCTTCCTTCTTCCACCCCTCCCCTGCTAATGTCTCTTTCTGCCACTTGACTGATTGCCTGGTTACTTCAAATTCACCATGCCCCCCCTCGTCCAGTCTACCCTGCCCCCACTACCCCCCACCCCCCTCACCCAACTTGCACAAGCCTGGCTGGACCTGCCCCCTGGAACCCTTCTACCCACTTACCTCTCACTTATCATATGGCCCTTTCTTCCCCTGCACTCTACATTCCGCTGGATCTGTCCACCTGGTGTCTCTCTCTCTCTGTGTCTCTCTCTCTCTGTGTCTCTCTCTCTCTCTGTGTCTCTCTCTCTCTGTGTCTCTCTCTCTGTGTCTCTCTCTCTCTGTGTCTCTCTCTCTCTGTGTCTCTCTCTCTCTGTGTCTCTCTCTCTCTGTGTCTCTCTCTCTCTGTGTCTCTCTCTCTCTGTGTCTCTCTCTCTCTGTGTCTCTCTCTCTCTGTCTCTCTCTCTCTCTGTCTCTCTCTCTCTCTCTGTGTCTGTCTCTCTCTCTGTGTCTGTCTCTCTCTCTGTGTCTGTCTCTCTCTCTGTGTCTGTCTCTCTCTCTGTGTCTGTCTCTCTCTCTGTGTCTGTCTCTCTCTCTGTGTCTGTCTCTCTCTCTGTGTCTGTCTCTCTCTCTCTGTGTCTGTCTGTGTCTGTCTCTCTGTCTCTCTGTCTCTCTGTCTCTCTGTCTCTCTGTCTCTCTGTCTCTCTGTCTCTCTGTCTCTCTGTCTCTCTGTCTCTCTGTCTCTCTGTCTCTCTGTCTCTCTGTCTCTCTGTCTCTCTGTCTCTCTGTCTCTCTGTCTCTCTGTCTCTCTGTCTCTCTGTCTCTCTGTCTCTCTGTCTCTCTGTCTCTCTGTCTCTCTGTCTGTGTCTGTCTCTCGGACAGGATTGTCGACATGGGCTGATTGGTGTCTGCTGCCCTTCACGTTGAGGCCTCGGTCCGGTTCACTATGGTGTTTCCTTCACAAATCTTTTTAACTACTGTATTTATTTGGTTGGAACATGGTCACAACAAACTTTATACATGGTACAAAGAAAGAGAGAATTGTCAGCGAGGTCAGAGCTTCACATGTTCCCCACCCTGGCTCCCACTGACCTAACCGAGTACTTGCAAGAAGAGTTTTGCCAGTTTGGGTTTGTGTGTCAAGGTCGGGACCTCATGATCGTACTCCAGAAGGGGCTCCCGTGTGTCTGTAAATTGATATAAGCGTCCATCTTTGGCTGCAGTGACTTTCTCCCCTACCAAGACATCCCATACTTTAACCCACCTGAGAGCCAATGGCGGGCTTTTTGTGGATTTCCAGCAGTGAGCTATCGTGATTCGTGTCACCAGCAATAGCTGTTATCGGCTGAGCAGACCTTCCAGATTTAGGTAGACTTCTGGCACTGGGGCCCCTACGAGAACAACCTCTGGAGTCATTGGGAACCTGATACCCACCATGCCCCTCACTACCGAAACCACCTGTTCCCAAAAGGAGTTGATGAGCGGACAGTCCCACCACATATGAAGGCATGTCCCTCGTGCCCCACATTTCCGCCAACACAGTGGCTCCATAGTTGCCTTGAAATGGTGTAGCTGAACCAGTGAATAAAAACACAGAAACATGAGTTTCAAGGCACATTCATTATTGGTGACACATCTAGAGGAGGAATCCTTTTTAGTCCAAATATCCAGCCAGTATTGGTCCTCTAATGGCCGACCCAAGTCGCATTTCCAACTGCGCATGTATGAGGGGCAGGCCACTAACATATCCCCCCGAAGTAGTCTGTATATCTTTGACACACTTCTGGCTTGAATACCTTCCTGGATCGTGAGTTCAATAGCCCCGGATCCCTTGTGGCTCTCTGTCTGACCGCCGGCTGTTATCCAGTGGCGCAAATGCCCATAAGAGAACCTGTTTCTTTGCTTCAGTAAGCTGGAAGGTGTGTGATTGGCCGCCTTCAAAGAGCTGGGATCGAGTTTGTAGGCCCCCCTATTTCTACCTCTTGGAGGCCCCCCAGTTGCATCTCAAGGTAAAAGGCTCAGTTGTAGAACATCGGCGTGTACGGGCTTATACCTTTTTAGGAATCTTCTTGTGTCTTAGTGCCCATCCCCAGGACTCCAGTGTCACTCTAGAAGATGTCAGCAAGTCGCCTCCTTGTTTCTATGCTCGGACGGGGGCAAATGGGAGGAAGCGCAGTAGGAGTGATTGTCTAGCCTGCTCAATCATCGCCCACTTAGGAAGGGGATCATGGGATGCCCATATCAGAAGATGTGAGGTCTGCACAGCGATGTAGTACTTGTGGAGGTCTGGAACCCCTAATCCCCGCCCTGGCACCCCCTAGCTTTGCATCGCCTTCAATGTAAAATCTCAGTTTATCTGGCGTGGTAGAAAGGCTAAAATGCATGCAGGCTTCCTGGGGATTCTAGCCTTTCTACCACGCCAGACAAACTGTGAGATTTTACGTTGGAGGCGATCCAAAGCTTTAGCTTTAGATAGCTGTTCGCCCGGTCTTTTTGACATTGGACGCTAGGAATTGTTTAGGAAAGTCTCTATTCCGGAGACATGAGAAATCCAGAGGGAGAAGATGGGGTTCCTGCAGAAAAATTGCTTTGCCGTTCAAGTCTCTTAAGCGCTGCAGGATTGATTTACATTTTTCTGGGGAGTTCAGACCCTTTACATTAAGGGACACGCACTCCAGTTTTCGGTGGGCCGTAGGGGCTATACTGAGGTCAGGGTCCTCCATCCGGGGAGTGTGGTGGGGGTGGGGGGCCTGGACCTTTTACAGCTCCCGCAACATTACCTTTGTGGTGTGGACCACTACCACATGACAACCATAGTTTGGTTTGAACTAGAAAACGGAAAAAGGACAATACAAAAGGTAACTGGAAAAAAAGGGAATTTCGCCTTGTCAACCTCCGAGTGTCATCACACTCTGCGCCAGGCATGAGCCTCATGAAGCTCGGCATAAGTACTTGTAACGCTTTCATTGTCGCCAAACTTATGTCTGCCCTTCTCTAAGGCGACCGGCCACTTGACCATCCCCAGAGACTCAGGTGTGCGGAGGGGATCTCCCGTGTTTACGGCCTTTAAGAACCCTTGCCCATGTGCCCCCTTCTGATTTATAGGCTGTCTCGCCACCCAGATCATGATGACTCTGAGTCCAAGCCATTACTTTCCTTCTGTGGGGAGGAACTCCTCATCATCCCTTCTGCCTCCTCCAGCTTGTCAATAGGGTGGGCCGACCCCCTTAAACATGCACTGCATAGTTGCTGGGAAAAGCCATCCATATTTGATGTTTTGTTCTTGCAGGAACAGACTGAGAGGGCAGAGAGATCTTTGTTTTTGGATCGTTGTGGTGGCCAGATCTTGATAGATTTGGAGATCCGAACCCTGGTAGGTTAGTTTGCATTGTGTGTGCCCTGCTGCCAAATCTCCTGTTTCGTGATGTAGAAATGGACCCAAGTGATTGTCTGGCGGGGCATTCAGTGGTGGGCTTCCCCGGAAGCGCAGTCTGTGCGTACAATCCAACAGTAACAGTGATTTGTCCATGTCAGGCAGGTGGGCCTGGAAGAAGTCTCCTATGCATTCTGGTAGAGCCTGATCAGAGATGGAGGATGGCACTCACTTTAATACGTATGTTGTTCTTACGAGCTCTATTCTCCATCTCCTCCTGGTTCATTTCATGGGCTTTGCCCTTTTCCACTGACAGTATCCTCTGTTGCATGTCAGCTAACCCTCCAGAGTGGTCCTGGACTAGGTTCCGTTTACCCCAGCCTCTGCTCTGCCTCCACTACTCTCTGGTCCAGTCTGGTTGAAATTTTGGCCATACAATTACTGAACTCCGCCTTGATATTCATGGCAAAGGCCTGCATATCTTTTGTTGCCAACTGTGCTGCTGGGTGGTCTGGGGATTGAGTAACTGCTTTCCCCACCTGCGCTCTTTTCCCCTTCTCTGCTGGCAGCAGCAATGTGGAAATGTCCACATTTTCTTGGACATTTGGTTGCCTATGCCTATTGTATCTGTGGCCAGGGTCTGTCTTCCCTATTAAAATGAGCTTGCAGAGATATGTGACAAGGATTTCATAACATTCGGCAAAGAGCGGTGTTCTCCACAATCTCCCGCTTTATGCTTTGCAAAGGGTTTCCATCCGACACAACTCTGTGTGCTCCTCCCTCTGCTCTGCATCCTGAGGCCTCTGTCGTCTTTGCGCTCTGGGGCACTGACACCACGGTGGAGCCGGGGGCTATTGATGGTCTGTTTCTGTATGGAGTTGTCCTCTCCTGCTTCCCTCCTGGGCAGGGGATGCTGTGAGGCGCTGCCACTTAACTTGTTGGGTTGCCGGGTTGCTGCTTGGGCTCACGTTCCACCCCCACCACCTCCATTCCGGCTGCATTTCAGGCAGCTCCTGGGGCATGGGGCGAGAACTCCTGTTCTGATTCCTGTGAAAGGATTTCCTTTGTGAACTGGCAGGGTGATTGTTGGCCGGTTATGATCTTAAAGCAGTGGCACCATTTTGGGAACGCTCCACCGGCTGCAGGGTGACTCGGCTCTTGGGCTCTCGTCTGACTTTCAGCTAATGCCCAAGGTTGCTGCTTCATCTCTTTCCCCCCACCCCCCTGTTCTTCCCCCTCAATCCAGTTGATCCTCCCTCACTGGTCCACCCCCAGGAACTGGATCTGATAGCAATGGCCGTGTCCTGGCCACCTGGATGACCGATCCCCGGGGACTAGCTTTAGAGACACCTTCAGGTTTCTCACAGGACCGAATCCCTACTATATTTTCCCCATTTATGTAATGAGCTCTTGTATGGTTCTTTTGACATTTTGTGGACCGCTCGGTGCATGCTTTTGGAATCAAAGGGCAGGGGTGGGAGGGAAGTTTATCCAGGGCAGGGATGAGGCAGGTGTGAAACCTTGGGGGGGGGGGGGGGGTGCAGACCAAAAGTAGTAGTCCTGTGTGTGGGTATAATTCTATGTGGTTTGTGGTGGTTATGCTTGGGTATATCTGGTCACAAGAACCCAAGATTTATCTGCTACCAGCACCTGGGTAACAGGTGAACAGCTGGCGCATGAGCATGAGGGGCTATATGGTAGGACCAATGTAGACCATGCATTCATGTGGCGCGTTTGTAGTTGTAATGAAGGTTGGTGCTTACAAGGGTAAAGTGTGTGTGTGTGTGTGAGATTAAGAGGTGCATGTGATCGTTTTGGTGGAGAAGGCTCTTGCGGAGTCTTATTCCTGGAGTGTGTATGGTTGACTGACCAATGTTTCATACTGCGGTCAGGCTAAAAGCAAAGGACTTTTAGTTTGTAATTCATCACACAGATCAAAATAAAGAGGAAACCAGCAGTAGAGAGAGGAAGGAAAGCAAGATGGTTGAGCAATTGGCAGAATACTGGCAGCTACAGTTTTGTGTGGAGATTTCCCCCCCCCCCCCCCCCCGGGCAACCTGTAGAAGAAAGATACAATCCCAGTCCATATATTGTTCACACTAGACTTTCCAATAGTTCTGCAACTCCAAAGTACCTTGGTGTTGTAGCATTCTGCGTCAGGGAATCAACGGCCCTTCTTGAGTGTCCTCCCTTTCAGGCAGGAGTCGTCGAACGTCCGACGAACAGGTCGAGCTACGACGGTGAAGTGGCCGCGTCGTTCCTAGCGGTGCTCGTTGACTGGGGAAGCGTAAACATCCTGCAAGGAAGAGGCATGCGGGGCACCTTGATGTCAATAGTTCTGGACCGCAAAGAATTGAAGAACTGTGGCCCAGCAAGGGCTTTGAGTCGTCAGCGTCTCTGTGGGTCTTGGGTGGCGGGAAACCCACTGGTGGATGCTCCTCGGTGCGTCGACGGTCAGGCCTTCTCCAGCAGGATACAGCGGCGACAATGAAGGTTCTTAGGCAAACGGGAGCACGGCGGCTCCAGTTGGCAACGGCGGTCGTCGACCGTGGTGGACAACAGTCTGGGCGCTTCTCTCTTCGGGTCGGCAGCCTGTCGAGGGTCTGTCTACCAGGGAGCTTAGGCAAAGATCAGCTGTGCATGATGGTCCTTCGTAGCTCGGGAAGAGGGCGCCTTACGAGGTCCTCTCTGGGTCAGTCCTTGAGGCACAGCAGCTTTCAGATTGCGAAGGAGAGCAACAGCAATTCTTCTCGTCCAGCAGGGCTTAAAGATCAAGCTTCAGTTACTCCAGTTACTCGTCGTAGTGGACTTCAGCTTCTGAACACGATTTTTAGCAGTGAGAAGTCCCCAGATATACTGTTGATCTCCCATTCATTCCGCTGGGTCAAACTCAAGCATCCAATCACGACTAAGGGCATTCATGCAGGCAGGCAGCCAATTGGGCACGCGGTGCATTCAGGCCATTGACTTCTCTCAGACACTCGCAACCAGTTATGCGTATTGGGACAAGTACCGAGCTATTCAACACTCCAAACTGCATTCATACCGGTTTCGGGCAGGGCTGTCTCAACCATTGTGTCAAACACCAGATACTAGACACCCACAACATAGAATGCGTATTCGTCACGCACTCCATTCACCCAGGTCCCACCCACAGGTGTACCTACAACATACGGTCGTTGAGAAGGCTCCAGCCAGCCTGGTCGTCACTTCCCCACACTACCATATATGGAACTTCCACCCAACAGCCAGTCGGGGGGGGGGGGAAGGGACCGAGGCAGGGCGTCATGGGACTTCGGGAAGATCAAGGTAACAGGTGATGGAAGGCAAGAGGCCATGGGGGCCATTTTGTCTCCATCAGGAATCTACCGATTCCCATGACAGGGCCTTGACATCTCAAAATGGAGGACGCTCAGTGCACCAGTCATTTCAGCACAGAACTGCCACCAGCCCGTACCCTGCTCTGTGGGTAACACACAGGTGCCCAAAAACATACACTAGGGGTACAGGGTTGTAACTCTACCCATGGGTGCCATAAGGGTATCCCATGGGTCTGTTCACCAAACCAAGAGGGAGAGCTGCACCGCCAGGAGTCCCACATGAACTCCTGCGTGGAAAACACGACAGAAAACACGATAAAAAGCAGCAAAGGTCAAGGATACGGAGGCCCTGTCCCTCCGATGCATTTCCAGCATCACACTTCTGGTCTCAGTCTATTTTTTGTAAGGGTGCGACTGCTGATATCCTGTACCTGGCAAGGTGGCGTAACTGAACCGATAGATACTGGTCTGTAGGGTTCTCTTGATTTAATCGTTCTGCAACAGTGTTTGTAGAAATGGATGAGGCTGACCCGATTTGGGTCAGATCTCGAGTGTGCTTGTTTGTGACTTTAGTTTTCTGGCTGGTCTTTTGGTGTGAGGTTGTGAGGGGTGGGTAGTACGTTGTAACAACCCAGTTGGTCCAGATTTTGAAGAGTATAAGCAAGTCCTGAAATGTGCACTCGCTACTAGGCATTGGCAAGTGATAACTGACTTCTCCCAAGTAAGAAATAGTATGCTATGTACATGTGGAGAATGCAGGAGGCGGGTGACTTGCAACTTCACTTTTTGACCTGTGGTATAAGTCTGTGCCAGTTTGCCTTTGAATGTTTGCAGATAATTTCCGAAGGCCAGATAGCTAACCAATGGAACACCAGGCTGAGGTGATTGTGGAGAGGCTATCAGGAAGTAGAGCCCTCAATTAGGTTCGCGTGGGACTGCTTGTAGGGCAGTGTTGCTGGATTGAATCTTTTTTTTTTTTTATAGGCTGTAGTGGGTTTATGCCACCCAAAGAAAGTTGAGTTACTAGGTGTCTCTTCTGGCATAGATTTATAAAATGGCCATCCTCAGCAGTTATAATGCAAAGATATTTTGTGATTTCTCCTCTCACTACATTATTGAACCAGTGAAAGCATTGAGTGGTTCAGTGCCATGGTCCTCACAAGAAAGACCAAGGGCAAAAGACTTTGTCCAAGTTTCTGAGGTCTACTCAATTTCATTCTCACAGGTAGTTTTACACTACTGAACTGCTCCTACTACTCTGCTACTGTGTTAGCGACCAACCCCGTTTTATGATGCCTACCACAACAGAACTAACTTCAACCTTTTAGACCCGTAACAAGCACAGCAGAGAAGCATTCTTCAATTGGAATTGGTACGTTTTGGGGAATGTTATATTGGAAGGCTTTTATGCAAGGCTGTGCCAAATCATTACTGTAGTGATGCCTAGGCTTGTCCGGAAGTTGGCATATTAAACCCCCTCCCAAGGTATATCCAGACCTCACTTTGGAGAAAAAGCAATAGGGCGAAGATAAGAGGATGGAGAATAGGGTCAAATGCTACAGACGTAGGGCAAGGATTCCGTCGAGGGGGTAAAGGTTTTTTTTTTGTTTAAATTTTATTTTATTTTTTTTGATCACTTGGGTGTGTGTAGATTCAGGTGTACCGTAGCTCAGTATTGCTGAATGGAAGGTATATTCGAACGTCTGGACTCAGGACAGACTGTTTGAGGTAGTATCAAAGAGCAATAGGTAGCTAATATCATGGTTGCCTGTGTGATAGGCCTAAGATGTGCACCAGCCAGTCGGTTCAATTGTAATGAAGCTTCTGAATAGTAATACAGATTTCCCATGCGGCAAGCGCAGGAAGTCTTCATTCTATTAAAGACACGGAGGCGAGCATTATGCTTTATCTTCTTTAATTACTGCTCAACAGCAATTCCAAACTTTATCATTCAAACTGTTTTTTTTTAAGAAAGTATGCCCAACAGGCTTTAAAAAACGAAAATAAACAAAATATGGTTCTCTGTATCCTTAGCCTTAGCCTCAGTTCACCAATGCAAGTCCCCTGGTAAGTATAAACCCCCATGTCCTTAGGTACTTTCCTCTTCTTTCTCTCTCGCTGCATAACTCTTGCGACTATCCAACCGATTCAACTTTAAACCACTAGACCCCTCCCTTCGTAGGATAGGCCTTTCGACATTCCATCAGTCCGTTATTTTTCTGCTCTTCTCCTACGAACAAAGAGAAGATCATAATCATTAGGGTTGGGAACCCTTCTTAAAATCTCAATGATGATAATGCAGTACAACATTATTTACAATTTCCTAAATTCCGTAGGGCGGGGTAATGCTCACCTCCGTGTCTTTAATAGAATCAAGACTTCCTGCGGTTGTCGCATGGGCAATCTGTATTCTACTACAAGACCGGAGACGAGCATTATGATTGTTCAAAGCTTTGCATCACTGCCGCTGCAATATTATCTACTGGCTTAAAATAGAAATTCCTGAAAACAGAGTCACTGGACCAATCTGCGGCTTTCATGATCTCCTGCAGCGGAACTCCGGAAGCAAAAGCTCCGGAAGCCATAGCTCCTCTGGCTGAATGAGCTCCAAACATAGATATATCTATCCCTGCCAATTCCATGATCTCCTTTACCCATCTCGCTATAGTAGCTGAGGCTACTGCCCTTTAAGGCGTCCTGCACACGATAAGCAGTTGGGTCACTCCTACACATCTCACCGCGGCTGTAACCGCCTCATATCGTTTTATGCATTGCGCTACGCAGAGCTTGCTGTTATCTGGAAAATGCGGGTAAGTAATTATTCTGGAGTTAGTTACAGTGCGCTGCGCTATGTTGAATGCTGCTCCCTCTGGATAGAAAATCTTCCGATCTACCGCGAGTGCTTTCACATCCGAAATACGTCTGCATGATACTAAACATAGTAACGTGGCTAGCTTCCCCGATAATTGCTTCTCTGACAAGAGATTGTTTCCTGGCCATCGCTCCAATATGTGTAACACCTTAGTGACGTCCCACAGGACTGAATACCTGGGCAATGGAGGCCTGCTGAACTTTTGAGAAGTCTTACTACTGCTGGGTGCTCTCCCGCTGGTACTCCCTCCACCAGCTCGTGTCCCGCCGAAATGGCTGACCTATACACCCCTATTGTTCTGAAAGCTTTCCCCTCTGCGCTCAGACGCCAGGAAATGTATGACCTGAGCTATAGTGGCTGAAATGGGAGGAATACTCCTCTCCCTGCACCATAATTCCCAGGCTTGCCAAGCGGAATTATAGCTCCTGACTGTCGAGGAGCCCATGATACTTTGATGAGCTCAGTAGCATCTTCTGAAAGTCCCGGCAAGCGCCACCTTCGCCTGAAATTCTGCAGGCCAGAAGTGTTCGACTCTGATCCAAGATCAGAAGGTGAGGTGCTCCTGCTGGATCTAAGAGGAGATCCTCTCGGTGTGAGATCCTCTGAGGGAAATCTGTGTAAAGTTCCATCAGAATCGGAAACCAGGCTTCAGACCTCCATTCTGGAGTCACTATCACCAACTCGGCCCTGTCCCTGCAAACCTTCGCTAGGACTCTGGCTATCATCGCGAAGGGGGGAAACGCGTAATGGACGTGCAGTCCCCAAACCTGCAGGAACGCATCCGTTCCCAGCACTTCCGGGTCTAATCTCCAACTGAAGTAGTTCCGCAGGTGTGCGTTTAGTCTGGAGGCAAACAGATCTGTATGAAACGGCCCCCCATCTGTGCTGCAATTTGAAAACTGATTCGTGTAGTCTCCAGTCGCTGGAGTCTACCAGATAGCGAGAATTCCAGTCGGCCACTGAATTCTTCGTTCCTGGAAGATATTCTGCTTTGACTGATATGTTGGTGCTTAGGCAGAAGTGCCAGAAATTCTTGGCAATCTCCACTAGCATCTTAGACTTTGCCCCTCCCAGCTTGTTGATATACCTCACTGCAGATATATTGTCCATGTGAAGCAGAATGCAGCACTGCGCCTTGTCCTTAGAGAAGGCTTTTACTGCGAATGATCCCGCCAGCAGCTCCAAGCAGTTGATATGCAGCTCTAGCTCTTCTGGAGACCACTTCCCTCCGGTTTCTGTGCTTCTGCACCTGGCTCCCCAGCCTGACCTGCTGGCGTCTGATTCTATTATGAGCTCTGGCAGGTCTCCGTAGATGGCTCTGCCGTTCCATGCCTCCATATTGCTCAGCCACCATCGTAGCTCTGTCCTGCTGTCCTTGTCCAACAGGACCTGATGATGGTATCTCCATCCCTTCTGAAGATACTTGATCTTGAGCCTCTGAAGGGCTCTATCATGCACAGGCCAGGGGGAAAATAGCCTGAATGGAAACCACCAGAAGCCCCACTATCCTGGCTAGATTCCGAAGCGAAATAAACTGTCTCCCCAGGGCTTTCCTCAGGTCCTTCTTGATGGCTCTTATTTTGGAAGGCGGAAGGGCTAGAGAGGCCCTTCTCGTGTCTATGGTGAAACCTAGGAATTCTAGTTTCTTGCATGGAACGAGCTCTGACTTCTCTTCGCTGATCAAGAAGCCTAGGCTGGAGATGAAGGCAGTCGACCACTGAACCTGCTTCTGAAGTCTCTCCTTGCTCTCTGCCATGAGAAGGATATCGTCCAAATATATGATCATCCCTGTTCCCTGTTCTCTCATTGCACTGGCTATAGGCCTCATTAGCTTTGTGAAGGCTCAAGGCGCCGACGCTAGCCTGAAGGGCAAGGTCTTGAACTGCCCCATCTCTTCCTTCACTCGAAACATAGAATGCGACGGAATAGCAGAGCTACGGGTATTGTGAGGTATGTGTCCTTCAAATCTAGCCGAGCTAACCAATCGTCCTTCCTCAGGAGGTCCGCCAATAAGTGCTTTCCCTCCATTTTGAAGTGTCTGTAGAACAGCCACCCATTCAGCTCCTTCAGATTGATAACTGGTCTCACCTTTCCTTTGCGGTGTACCAAAAACATGTTGCTCAGGAAACCCTCTGTATGGGGCTGCGCCCTTTCTATCGCCTGTTTCCACGCCAGTGCCCCTAATTCTTCATCTAAAATTGTTATCTCCTCCTCTGAGGCCCGCATGCGCTGAGGGATTTGAGTTTGAATCGGCTCCTCTACGAAGTCTAGATAAAATCCCTGAGCTGTCTGAAGCACCCAGGCGTCTGCTGATAATTCGTGCCAGTTGCTCATAAAAAGTGACGTCCTCCCGCCCACCGGGGATAACACGCTGCGCTCTCTCACCTGTGGAACTATTCTGCTGCCTGAAGTATCCTCTTCGCCCTCTGAATCCTCTACCCGGGAAGAACGCGTCTTGTTGGCGTGACTCCCAGTATTGGGCCCTGGGCCCCTGAGGTCTCCTGTTGTAATTAAGGCGGCCGGACGAGCGACCTCTGTTGCGGCCGGCCCCTGCAAAAACCCGTGTAGGGAACACCTTTCTAATCTATGCTTGAGCTCTCTCAAGCGCAGTATAAGTCCCTTCAAACTTATTCATTTCTTTGACAAATGTGTCGCCAAATAGAAGCCCTTGCGCCCCCTCTCCTGCCTCGTACGAGGCTAAGTTTCCTAACTTGTTGTCTATCTTCAGGAGCATGGACCTACGTCTCTCTGCTGAGATGGCAGTGTTTGCATTTCCTAGGAGACACACGGCTTGTTGAGCCCATCCGGCTAGGACATACGAATCCACCGGCTCTCCGGTGTCCTTTGCTCTCTCCGCGAGATCCATAATTTTAGCTATGGGGCCGTCAAATCCAATATTTTATCTTGACAGGACCGCCATGCGCGGTCCATCCCTTTCCTAGTGTCCTTACCGGCCTTGGTGATGAAAGTCAACATTTTGGGGTCTCTGCCACTTTCCCCATGAGCTCTGGCCTGGGACATTCTGACCTTAATCTGAACCTGGTCTCTTTCTCCAGAGGTTTCCTTATTTTTTGGGACATATATAGCGCCACCTTAGGGGATGGCGTCCAATCCGTGGATCCCGGATGCCTGCTGGCCTCAGGCTCAAACATATCTGACAGATCTTCCTCGGGGGTACTCTCCACCAAGCTGGCTTTTCCCTTTGTCTGCCTCTCTCTTTCTTCTCCGTACTGCTCCCTGACAGACTTCTCTCCTCTTCCTCCTGTTCGTCGTATTCATCTGAGGAAGAAAGTACAACCCCCCCCTATGTTTTTTGCCCCTGGGGTAGGGGGTACGAGGCTGAGCACCACTGATCTAGAAAGGAAAGCGTCCTTTAGCCTGTTAAAGGCGTCGGCTGCCTCCTGGGGCTTCTCTCTCTTCCCCATATCTAAGCCCGGAGGAGGGGGGGGGGTAGAAGAGTGTTTCCTCTTCCGGGCTGCTTTACACCCCTTATGATCATTCTGTAGAGGCTTGGTGGTGGAAGTCCCCTCACCTGGGTCGTCTTCTCTGCCAGCTTTAGTGCCCAATAAGTTTTCCAGGACCTGAAGCCTGTCCTGAATAGGCTGGACCTCTTGAGCTACTGCTCTAACTAGGGAAACCCCCAGAACCTTTTTAAAGCTCAGAGAGAGGTCTATTTCCTCCTCCTGCAGCTCCTGATCCTGGTCGGAGTACTCCTCCCAGTACTCTTCTCCCCTGTCGCAGGACATCTCTGCCTGAATGAAGGGGCTGCTATCTGGTGCTCTGTAAATCTGTTTAGACTGTCTTCCTGAATGGCAGTCTCAGAGCGTGTGAACAAGATTTTCTTCTTTTAATTTTTTTTATATAAGCCTCTTAAAACGATTGCGCGTTAATCAGGACTGAGTCTTCTCTGACTGACCGAGTCCATACTGTGCTCCGGAGCTGTCAAATGCATCACGTTCGAGAAATGAACGTTACGTGGGGAAAGACCATCTGCGCATGCGCGGAACGCTCTGCCCGGCCCGCCGCTGTGTCCGCGGCTCGAGAGCGATACATGTATTTCGTGCCTTTTCATTACCAAAGGAATGGACTCCCAGAAGCGAGCAAGATCACTCGCGGGATACCCATTCCCTCCTTAATGCGCCCTGCCGGAGCTAATAAATGCTACCGCTCCTGCAACGGACAACGAAAACGAATCACGCTTCCACACACAATGCGACGCGCCTATATTACGCTGCGCAAGTTATACATACAAGATCCTACGCGCTCTCATTATTATGAAACAGAAATCCTGACACAATGCGTGAATAAAGCTATAAAACCAATGAAGGTTACTTAACTGTCGAGCCAGCAAAAAAAAGAAGAGGAAAATACCTAAGGACATGGGGGTTTATACTTACCAGGGGACTTCCATTGGTGGACTGAACTGTGACTAAGGACTACAGAGCCTCGAAGACTCTTGGGATTGGTGGTCTGGTTGCACCATATTTTGTTTATTTTCGTTTTTTAAGCCTATTGGGCATACTTTCTTAAAAAAAAACAGTTTGAATGATAAAGTTTTGAATTGCTGTTCAGCTGTAATTAAAGAAGATAAAGCATAATGCTCGCCTCCGGTCTTGTAATAGAATTCAGGGACTGACAAATCTAGAGACAAGGACAGACTTTGTGAAAAGTGAATGTGGTTGGAAAAACAAAAGGGAGGGGCGAGATGCTATAGAACCCTTGACATGTTCTAACTTGCATTGTAGGACAGGCACTCGTAACTGCTGCTCTTGATCAAAATGTGCCATCATTCCTGTCCCTAGAACTTTGCTCATTCTGTTGGAGCAAGTTAAATGTCGCACACGAATGCCATGTTCATTGTCCCCATTATCCCACCCCTAAGTGCCTATTGAAGATGAAGTAGGTTCCAACACACATGCACCAGGGTTTTAATTGAACAGTACTATATCCAACTAGTAGGAATAACCCTTTAAACATTCGCTGAAGCACGAGTGTGCCACCATCCCCTCTTGAGCTGTGTTGAACTGTGATTCACTTTGCTCACTCACCATTGACTATGCTGGCTAGAACTAATGGGAGTTGTGGCCCAAAACAGCTGTAGAGCCAAAGTTTACAGATCCAGGCTCTCAAATTATGAATGCTCTTGAGCTGCTTCTCCTCCTCTAAGGCATGCAAAAGCACCTTACTGACTTAACTGATTGCTGCCTTACACCTGGGACAGGTGCAGTTTCCTCTTCACTGAACAGTGTCCCCCCAATCCCCAAAACTAAAGAATACGGTGCCATTGCACTGCACTTTCTCTTTAGGCTTGCAAGGGTTAGGTAGATGTTAAAAAGGTAGTTTACATTCTTTGTTGGTTAACTGAGCTTTGCATCCAGCTACTGGAGACATTTGTTGCCTCCGCTGTGATGCGGGTGTTCTGCAATGCCACCCGTGCTTTTGAAAGATATTGGAGTGTTTCTGCTGCTCAAATGACAATATTTCTGCCTGTTTGGGAAGTTTTCTTGTCTGGTAGTCAATTTGAAGAAAATGCATTTGTTTTGTAAAGCGTTTTTCAGTACCTTTTGGGCTTGATAGCTTTGTGTGGCAAGGTTTTCAACTATGCTGCATATTAACTGTAATTTGTACACCCAAATCCTTTCTTTCTTTCTCAGAGCAGGTAGTCGTGTAAACTGAGCAGTTTCCCCAAGTTTTGACTTCAACCTGCTGCCTGTTAGCCAAGTCCACATGCAGCACAGGGGGGGTAGGCTGAAAAGGGCGGGATCATGTAGCAACAACTGTGGGAACATATGGACACAATCTCTCGCACACCACTGCGTAGACTGTACAAGACCTAAAACCTTCAGTGTGTAATGCATCTGGAGTGAGAGTTGCACAAAGGAGTTATTCTGGGAGTTGTTATAGACTTTTATAAAAGAAAAAGGAGGTTTGGAGAAAGAACTATCTCACCCTATCAGTAGGAGGGGTTTCCCTGCCTCACAAAACTAAAGGATGTCTGTGTCCGAATGTTCAAAAATAAGTTTCGTACTGTGTCAAATCCTAAACTGACCTTTACATGCAAAACTCAAAAGTGCAAAGGTGTATATAGTCAGGATATAGTCTTTCAATTGGCCATCTCTAGCTTTTTCCAGTATTACGAAAGGTGCAAAAATAAACCAATAATCAAATTTCCACAATCTACAGGAGTGAGTCCCCTTACAGGTTTCTCCGGTTCCTTTTAGTTCACATTCACAATTCTGGGGAGGTACTTTCTTCTTCAGATACTTTACATAGTTCAAGTGGTATGGTTCTTCCCTTGGAGTCCTTTTTACAGAGTGCTATGTTCCAGCCCAGGGCCTATAATTCCCTTTTCCCCGGTTTTCACCCATTCAAGAAATGATTTAATTTCACCATATATTATATATTTGGGTGTGGGTCCCAGACTCTCCGTTCACCTGTGGGATTCTCCTGCCAGGACCTCCTTATTTTCTTCAGTTTGCTTTTTCCACTATTTGCACATTTCCATCTCCGTGGGGTGGTTGGATGTTGGCTCCCTTCCCCTAGATCTCGTACACCAAAAGGGTTTTCCTTTCTCGCCTTGATTATAACAATTTCACAATCAGTTCTTTCTCAGAATATGCAATTTTCCAGTCATAGGGGAGTGACTCCCTTCTCCTGGATTTCCTCCACTCAAGAGGTTGTCTTTCCTCTTCTTGATTCTTAGTTTATTTGCAATTGGGTGCGAGTCGCATACTATAAATGACATTGCCTAGTATACTCTCCTGCCAAGGCTTTCTTCACAGGTAACAATTTTACTAATTCATCCAATGGGTCTTAGACCCCCTTTCATCTGTTTCATTCTGTAACGCACTCAGCGTCCCGCCTCTCCTGCTCAGGTTCGCCTTGTGAATGCCTCAATTTTTCTTCAGTGTGCGGTACAAGCTGTGAAGCATCCGGTGTATCAATTCTTGCTGTCTGTGCTCAGCGGTCTCTTGTGGCTACTTTGACGTTCTCTGCGGTCTTTGGTTTCTCCAGTGGGGGGGAACTGCCTCATCCTGGCGCTGCGTCTGCTCTCCAGTACTCTCTGCATTGGCCTCCTCTCCGCTCTCCTGTCCCCTTCTGTAACTGGCTTCTTCCTCGCTTCCCAGCCCTTGGTGGGTATGGTGGAATATCTTTCTTTCTCTCTTTCTCTCTTTCTCTCTTTCTCTCTTTCTCTCTTTCTCTCTTTCTCTCTTTCTCTCTTTCTCTCTTTCTCTCTTTCTCTCTTTCTCTCTTTCTCTCTTTCTCTCTTTCTCTCTTTCTCTCTTTCTCTCTTTCTCTCTTTCTCTCTTTCTTAGGAAAGAGCCCTACTGTTGGTGCAAACGGGATGGACTGGCCATCACAATATGCCATACAGGTTTGGGAAGTCGGAGGTGTCATGCTCTGAGTGGAAAGGGGGATACCATGTTCCTGCCAATGAGTCTCCTTCTCTATCATGAGGGTTGGCTTCTCCCCCACCCCGTGCCCCCTCCCCATATGGTCTGCTTTCAGGTAGTGACTGCCATTCGCTGGTCATATGGGAAGAGCTTCCCCGGAGAGGGAGGGATACCATTGCTAGAATTTAGTTTAGTTTGTTAATTTGTAGAGCGCACCAAGCCCGGAGACATCTGGGCGCTTATCTTACAATTTACAGAATTGCACACAAACAGTTTAGTTTCGTAGAAAGGCTTAACTTACATAATTACATATTTACAATGGGTTAAGTTGCATACAGAGCTGTGAGTACAATAGATGCAATACAGGTGCGAGGTAATTCTACTACTTTCTTGCACTAGAATTCACAGCTTTACAGCTTTACGTTCTTTCTGAACAGATGGTAAGATAGTTCAGATCTTGGTGTTATAGGCAGAGCGTTCCAGCTTTTGGTTGCTAATACCGGGAAGCTGATCCTCCAGCTCTTTGCAGGTTTAACCTGGGGATTTTGAGGCAATGTGTCTGAGCAGATCTAGTGGGGTGAATTGGTATGTAGCGTGAAAGACTATTGGACAGATATTTAGGGGCCAGAATCGCGAGACGCTTGTGTGTAAGTGACAGGGTTTTGAGTGTGATTCTTTGCTCGACGGGTAGCCAGTTCAGATTACCTCTGATTTGAGAGATGTGTTGTGATCTTGGAATGTTCAATGCTCACCTGATGACATTATTTAGTATGTCTTCCATCTTATTTAGGTTCCGTTGGATGGTTCCTAGATATAGTGCGTTACAATAGTAGAGTTTTGACATGACTCTGGCTACTTGGATGCAATTTTCAGTAGTGATGAATGGTCTACAGGCGGTCATTAGTTTGCAGGTGTACGCTGCAGAGGATGCAATTGCATTGGTTTGTCGTGTTAAAGTGAGAGCCGAGCCGATGTAGATACCTAGGGTTTTTACATCCTTAGAGATTTTGGTTGTATTCTCCTTCAAATTTGAAGGAGGTACATTGTTCATCTAGTTTAAGGTTTGCTGGGGTTCCTGGAAGTAGCAACTCTTGTCTTATCTTCGTTGACAGAGTCCATGCTTGACCATACAGGCTTGGATATGATGATGATGATGATGATGTAGATGTCATTTCGTTTTTTTGCTGTCGGTAGCATAATCTTCAGTGATGGGGATGAGTATTTGTGTGTCATCAGCGTAATTAGTATAGATGACACCCAAATAATCATGGTCATCAAATAGAGGTTTTGTGAACACATATAGTGTAGGGAACACTCTGCAAGTGACAGGTGATGGTTCTGCAGAGGCCGTTGGTGCAAAGACCCTCATGGAATCTGTTGTTGAGACTGGATCCAGGCGTTGGCTTTGTCTGAGAAGTGCGCAGCGGACGTTAGATGGTTGCAGAGAATTTTGTGGTATACTAGGTCGAATGCTGCTGACGGATCTAGAAGGAGGAGAAGAGCAAGTTTGTCTTTGTCTTTTAGGGCTTGAATTTGAGTCTTAAGGTCGATCAGAGCTGTTTCAGTCCCGTGTCTGGGTCTGAACCCTGATTGTCTGAGACCAAGAAGGTTGTTTGAATCTAGATGTTGAATCTTCAGATATCCTGCTTGATCCAGTATTTTCGAAAGAAAGGCTACTGTGGTAATGGGTCTATAGTTTGAGGGGTTATTAGGATCTAGGGTTGTGTTTTTATTTAAATTTTTTTTTTTTGTTTTTTTTTTTTTTTTTTTTTTTAGTAGGAGTACCCAGGCATCCTTTAGGTTGTTGGGTACAATGCTAGAGTTGAATGATGCGTTGATAAGGGATGTGATGAACGGGGCAAGTTCCTTAACTGTCTCCTTTTAATGATAGGGGCAGGGCAAATATCTCCCTGGCATTTGGAGGGTTTTAATTTTGAAATTATGTCCTCGACCTCTCATAGAAAGGGAGGAGAAATTTAATTGGTTTTGGGTATTCGCACCTGGTCTAGGGAGCGTGGGAATGGATGCTGCATTAGTAATGCTGAGTTTTTTAGATTCTATTTTACTTTGAAGCATTGAGATTTTATCTTGTAGTGCCTTCTGCATATTAGTTCACCAAGAGATGTCTTTGGTGCAAGTGTCAGGTGGTGGTGCAGGGGATTCTAGCTCTTTGAGAATGTTTGAGTTCCTTGGTGATAGATTTCGCTTTGGGGATGCGGTCGTTATAATTGTCTCTTTTGGCCTGGACAATAGCTGTTTTATAGTTGCGGGAAGTTAGCAAAATGTTATCCTTGTTGGTTGCTGAGGGGAGACTTTTCCAGAGGGCTTCTGCATTTCTTTTGAGTTTCCTTAGGGATCTGAGGTTCGGGTGAACCATGAGTTTTGATGCGCACAAGGTTTGAATTTGCGCAATTTCAATGGTGCTGTGGTGTTGATGGCATTGAGTAATGTGCGATTATAAAGGTCAACTGTGTCAGTGGGGTCAGTGAGTGTCATAGGGGAGTTGATGATTGGCTGTAGTAGGGATAAAGGTTTCTCCATTGTTATATTACGTTTGTTTCTGGTGCTCATTGGTGGGGCGATATTCTGTTGGTTAGGCTGATTACCTTCCTTAATGGTGAAGGAGATCAGGTGATGCTCTGACCATGCACATGGTGTGTTGGACAGGATATTTATGTTGCAGTTGATGTCTGCTAACCAGTCTAAGATTCTGCCTTTAGTTATCCAGTTCCACTCACAGCCCCACCCTCCTTTGGGTAAGAATTACCCTTCCGCCCCTCCCCCCACACCCCTCTCTTACCCCAACCCATCGCCACTAAGTCGTAGAAAGAAAATGCGTCCAAAAAATGTCTACCATGTCGGCAGCCTGATTTTCCTTTTGGGGAAGTAAACGTTCAGACTCTGCACATTGAAACAGTAGTCAAATATTTACCATATTGCCTTAAAGGAGTGTGATTCCATCGCCTCAAGAGGAGGACATACTTTGTTTATGTCAAGGCTAAGGCCCTCCATTTTGGTTAGACAACAGTATGGCCCCCATTCCGAGTTTGGAGGTAGCCATGGCGCTATTAGCGCCATGGCTGCCTCCAAAATCGCTCCGACTCCGGCCTGGTGAAGGAAGTAATTACCGGTCCAGTCCGAGGTCGGCAGGACCGGTAATTCCCCATTCACCAGGCCCATTCCCCATTCCCATTTGAGCCCCCATAGGGCTCAATGGGAATGGGGAAGGTGCAAATAACAGTACCGCAATTTGCGGTACCGTTATTTGCTCCCTGGTCCCTTTGCAGCTCCCGCTAAGGCCGCCTGGTAAAACCAGGCGGCCTTAACGGGACCCGCAAAGGGTGCCCAGTATCACTTTGCGCCCACCTTGTAATGAGGGCCAGTATTTCTTCCCTGTCAAAGGCCCCAGTATAGCCAACAACGGTGAGGTGCTATCCGGGACTCTAATGGTCAAAGTCTAGTACTTTCGACCAAAGTCTTTTTGTCAGTTAGCAAAATCCTTTGAATAAAAGATGCCTTTTTTTGTTGCAACATTTAAGTGAAGCAGCGTCCCAATTTTAATGTAAATGTTTGGGAGTAACAGTACACCCCATGCATAACTGAGATTAAGCATTGGTTAGTATCCTTGGGGCAAAATGCCACGATGCAAAAAAGATTTACCAGAAAAGAGAAACTCTGTTCTCCCTTGCAATACTTTTTTCAATACCTGGCAAAGTCCATTACTGTCGCTTTGTAAGGATGTATATGCCAAGAGAGCTTGTTTCTTTTGAGTATATAATGTTAAACAAGCCATGTGGTGAATCAAAGGGCCGGTTATTGCCAGCTTCCTCCGTGCAGGAAGCAGTTCCTGATATGTAGGTACCTCCAGAAACCTAGTCTATCAAGCCCAAGCTTAGTGCTTTTCTGGTGGGGATTTTAAGTCCATTCCAAAATAATTGACCCAATATCCTGAGACCTTGAGCATGCCTCCCCAGCCAGTGGAATTGCTTCCCACCTATCCATACTATACAGTTAAAGTATATGGGTGCTGTGGAGGTGTATCCTGTTGATATGCCCTCTTTTATGTATTTTGTGCTGCACTTTCCACGAGTGCCTCAGCAATGTGTTGTGCTTTTGTAATGAGTGATCAGATCTAAAAGAAATTATGGATGAAGGAATGTAGTTTATGTATCTAGACCACCCACATGGGACTTCCTAACCTACAATGTTTCTCCTGGTCAACAATGCCAGCTACAAGGCCCAGAAAGAAAGTTACATTTGGGAGGCAGACCCTCACTTCACCCTACCCCTTTTGCTTTCTTTGCACATGGTCTCGAACTTGATTTTGGGTTTGCTACCTTACCAGAGATGAAAGGAGCATACTTGTCATATTTGGGAGACACTTTTAACTTCGTGAGCAGCTGCAGGTGAGTGCGCAGGGCCAACGAGCCTCCTGGGCCTGGCTACACCCCATTTCGCCTTGAGAATGCCTGCGGAGATGAGACCTGCTCCCCCTGCAGTCCCCATCCTCGATTTCCTCTTCCCTCCCTCTTCCCGCCTCCCGACCGCCCCCGACCCTGTGATTGGCTGCCCCGATTGGCCCCTCTTCCCCATATCTTGAATCCTCCCTGGGAAGCCCCCTACCCGACAGCCCCTGCGGTGAAGGGCACCAAGGCCAAGGGCGGCACCGACATTGGCGTCTCCACGTTGTGTCTGCAGGTGTCAGCAGGGGAAGCCAGTGAAGCCAGCAGTCAACAGACACCAAAAAAAACTGAGTGTGGCATGGGTGAGGAGTAGAGCACTTCAAAACACTGCAACAACACATAAGCCGGAGCAACAGCACACACAGACTGACACCGATCCAATGCCCGCACCAAAGCCCAGCACCCAGTGTATACTGATTTGAAGCTGCCAACAGAACACCACTTCTCTCACTATCCTACTCCCTCTTCACCTTACTAACCCAACCCACCTTATCGTTTACAGATCTGCCAGAGCACCTGGGGACCAATTCCGTTTGTGACGGTGTGCGGTACAAAGACCTTTTAACATTTAACTTAAAAACAACACTAATGCAAACCGGCCAAGTGCACTTATCTTCCTGGATCTTTCCACATTATTCGAAAAGATCTCTATTGAAATTCTGCCGAAAAGACTGATGGACATTGGGTTAGAGGGAATGGTACAGTATGTTAGATTACGTAATTTCTCGTTGTTGAGATGAATTTCTGAACTCTGACCTGGTGGGCAAAGGTTTAGGAGGCCAGCCTAGTTTCTTGGAACAGGGGTAACCTTCTGGACAAGCCAGACCAATAAAGGTAGCATTGGCAGAGGTCAAGATTCGGTCTCGGGAGGCGTGAGGGTGACTGAAAGACCTCAATGAGCACACAGAATAAAGGACACTTACAAATCACTCCCAGTCAGGTGTAGATAAAATAAAAATACATATACATTTATTCCAAGGCCTTTGAGTTTCAACATACAAATCAAATCACAGTAATACTTATTAAGCCAACACAATCCTATCTAAATACATATGTACAAGACCAATGGGGTCTAAAGAGTTAATGCACGAAATGGGTCGACAACCTAAAAGGGCAAGGAAACGGGCAGTGCAAATAGTATTTAGTCCCTTCTGCATCCAACACACTCCTAACTAAGAAGCGGTCCAATCCCTAAGAAGAGTGGAGACTAATGCTAAAATGTACATGCAATGCAAGCAGTAGTTCAAATGGGCAAAACTGGGTCTCTTCAAGGGTCTGTAGCAACTCGGGAAGGTGGGTGAGGTGATGAATAGGTTCCCACTATTCGAGGAGGGTCTCCACTGAGGGCAGAGTCGATTCCAAGAGTTGGGAATAGCTTAGAAATGGTGCGTAAAAATGGATGGAGGCGCTAGGGGCCACCGGTTAGGGTTGAGATTACTCACTGACCCCCGGCACACGCCGCACCAAACTTCGGCAGTCGAGTCCACTTGGTTGCAGGTTCAAGTGCAGCAATTTGACGGCTCTGCAGCTTTCAGCGGCGAAGATACAGTGATGATTCCCAAACGGGATAGTGGCGATTTCTCCGCTCTTGGTGGATGGATCAGGCCAGTTTCATTGCAGCAGGCTTCGGGGGCAAGAGGGGCACAAATGCAGCGCACCTGCAAAGTTCGTCACCACGGCTGGGCGACACAGTAACCGTGTACTCCGATTCTGGTGCACTCGTCTCACTGCAGACCTGGGAACGCCAATTGTATGAAATTTGTTGTGCGTGTGCCGTGAACACAGCTTGCGATATACCAAGTTTCGACGGCCTCCAACAGCGGTGGAATCAGAGCAAAGAGTCTGCGTAAGCTGGTCAGCCCATTGGTTGGCCCAGGGACACTTCCGAGGAGGCTTACTTGCAGGTTTTGATTAAGGTGCCGAGAATAGTTGGTCCCACTATTCTATTGGTTCGAAGCGTCTTCGCAGACCTTCTAGGACAACCAGATGCTGAGGGGTCCCATGGGACGACATCGGGCTCAGGTTGACAAACCTTCCAGCGGTTCCTCGACTCTGCTTCTTAGTTTCAGGATACTTGGATCCTATCCTTAGTTCAGTGAGAAATCCAAAGATCGACATGGTATGGGTGTTTGGGGCCTACTCTTCTCCAGAATCTCCTTTGTGCCAAAACGAAGAGGACCCAATGGGAGATCTGGTCACATACAGTCATACCATACGTGGACCAATCGCGGACCACGGTCGTCCCAGGCATTCACAGCACTCCAGACTCTCTGGCACCCAGGATGTGTATTGGAACCAGACGTTCCAGCCCACATCCTCGAGGCACACACGAGGCATGCGAAGCCTGTGAAAGCTTGGTGTTTCGTGGGAAAATGCAAGCCCAAATAAGGACGGACCCGGGTCGGCTCGACCTGGGTAAGGGGCAAGATGGGCAAAGGACAGGACAAAGAACCTTGTGGCATGGCCATTTTGGAGCCAGGCCACCTATTCATGCCAGGTAATCTCGGTTTACCTGGCAGGAAAGGGTTGAGAATATGCGAAATAAGCGGCCACCATCCCTGTCCAAGGCACCAAAAAATCCTTAGACAGTATCTAGGGCCTTTGGAAATGTCTAAAAGACCCAAGTGTACTGTACTGGAAGGTACATTGTACACTTGTTACTTGTTGCAAAAAAGTTGCAAAATTGGTAAGGACTAAGGGAAACAGTCTCCCAGTACTGACTGTCTTAAGGGCATGTCAGTTTCCCGATAAGAAGTAAGCAAAAAGGCCAGAGGAGTGCAGCAGAAGGCTGGCCCCCTCTGGTAAAGTCAGACTATGGTGTTAAACGTCAGCAAAAAGGGGGGGGTGCACAACTGGAGGGAAAATTACACATGAAATGGAAATCTTTCCTAGCACTCGTGGACGAGATGGGGACCACACACAGGACCTTTTTTAAAGTTCCACCCCTGTGACATCAATTGTAGGGTGCACACCCCCCCATTCCCCCACTGCCCCCCCAAGGATTCAGCTACATCACTCTTAAACATCTACAAAGATCACCCTGTTTTAACTCACTAGGCCCTGTGCTTCAACTACAGACTATACCCAAATAATCACCACAATTGCCAACACTTCTTGGCTCCTCCCTTGTGCTGGTTGACTCGTAGATGATGGCACCTACTCAAATGTATGCCAACTGAAATGGAAGTGATTATTTTTGGTTCAAGGGGTTTGGAGTTTGGTGTCGGGACGTTCGGTCCCCTGCGCACACGTTCAGTTTGATGCAAGTGTCTTGCCTGCAGCCTGGCACATGGTTTGTCTTGGAACACAACTACAGGGTTCCCGAGGGGTTTGGTACTGGGTGGGGTGACACAACCTTGTATAGTGTTGACGCTGGCAGTTATTGCTGGGCCATTGTTTGGAACTCTTGGTACTTTAGATTGGTGTTGAACACGGTACTTTAATTATCTGATACAACAGAGCAAGTGAGGCATCTGGTGCAAAAGAGCTGTGAAACACAAAAGCCGACGCACGTTTCGACCGTAGCTTTTATCAAGGCAAGGAAGTTTGTTGAGCGGGCTCCAAGTGGAGTGGAAGGCAGGTCACCCTATAGGGTGATGGGTTGAGGCTCGTTCAGCTTATCTGTGTCTGGTAGTGGGAGTCCAATCCGTCTGGTTCCAGTTTATTTTTGGTGCCACAACGGTCCTAACCTCTGTTCCATGGCCTGAAGAATTAAGAACCTACCTACGGCTCTCTGTAACGATCCTAAACCGCAGACTCCTCCTGGACTCCTCCTTGCACTCTAAACTCAGGTAAAACTGATTGTAAAAATCGGCACACAGTTCCATACCTGACCTTGGACACAGAACCATAGTAGTTTTTTCATTCAAAAAGGCCAGACTTGAGACTGTCAGCAGCTTCTACCGATATGACGTTCGTTCGTTCGTTTATTTATTGATGCCAGTTTTGGCTGAAAAAACTCAGCAAAAAATTTGGGGGGGGGGGTAGTTGGGTTTGGATATAAGGGGTGTTTTTTCTTTCTTTTTTTTTCCCTTCTCTTTTTCGCTTGCGCTCTAGCTTAATCTCTTCTCCCCTTCCCACTCCCCCTGCCACCACACCCGCTGCAGACTCTCCTACTTTCAATATAGCAAGGTGCTAGCAGTGCCATTGCCCGCAGATGCTGTGTAGTACGGGTTCTTATGAGCCTGAATTTCTTTCCTTTGCTTTGCTCATACCCATAAGTCATGTGTCCATGCGCCTAAGAGCCCATGTTGTCTGTAGTTGCCGGCAATCACGCAAGACACACAGATGTCATTCACCTCTCGGACTATTTGATTGCTCTGGATGCACTGCATTGCAAATCTTCCGACTTCAGATGCTGACAAAGAAATGGCAAAGAATTTCTCTCTTCAAGGAACAGTGATGCAATGTCACAAGTTGTTTTCTTCACTGCATCTCCGTATTGGGCAACATCCAGTTTTGTACACCAAGTGCATGCTACAACATGGAAAAGTACTGCGTAGAGATTCGTTTTACTTTCCATTACACTCAATGCATGTCCATGTTAAAACCATTCCAGTTCAAGCTAACTTACAATTGAAATGCTAAACTTAGAAAGACAATTTTCTTATGTAAATGGTACTGGATACAACCACCTTAATTTAAAAGCACGTTTGTCTTTTTTTAAATACTTTCTACAATATTAAGTTGACTTTAAAAAAAAAAAAAAAAAAATTAATTCACCACCACAATTCAAAAACCTCAATTTGTAAATAGCCTTCCAGGCCTTGGAAGGGCTCATTATTGCTAAGGATAATGAGCCTTCCCCAGTGCTTTAAGTGGGAGGCAGAATCGAGGTGGCGGATGGGGTGTTGTGGGTGGTCGGTGCAGTGCTCTATGTACGGGGGAGTGGGTTACCCATTTGTACATGGGCCATACCCCCTAACTATAGCCCCTTACCTCCTTGGGAAAGGGGGCCTTTAGTCGCTGTGATATATATTAGTGGTTTCCTACTGTCCTCTGTTTTGTTGCCACCTATCCTGGTTGGGCGAATGACTATTAAAGTAGGGGGGGGGGGAGCGTTCTTTGGAACTTGTTTTTGCAAATGCTGAAACGTTTAACGTGGAGCCTGGTTATTGGTATGGGCTAAAATGCATTGTTTTAGATATGGAACTGTGTATCCAGTCCTAGCCAGTTGGGAGGGGGGGGGGGGGCAGGAAAGGGAGTGGGGGGGGGGAGGGTCTGCTCACTACCCGTACTAGTGATCACCTGTTCATTGTTTGGTCTCCTTCCGCTTGTGCCACTATGTAATGTGTGGTCTAAACTGCTCCTTTCCCTTGGTTCACAGGAAGCCTTTGTGAAAATGTATGGCAATGACGCAGCAGCAGACAGCCGAAGGAGCCAGGAGCGCCTTGGCAAGTGGCTCCTGACTGGGGTCACTGTGGCCGGGGCGATCCTGCTGGGCACGTACCTGACTCGCAGATAGACCTGGCTTGCCTGTCGTCATGGATGGGAGTACGTACTCTGGATCAAGCACTTGGAATGGCTGCAAAGGCTGGGCCTGACACACACGTAGTCTAAAGCGTGACGAATCCACAGCTGGGAGAGTTAACCAAACCAATAGAAAATAAATGTTAATCTTGAACTGATTTGCAATGCTTGTTCTGTAGCTCTAAAATCTTCTCCTACGTTATGTGTGATGTGCTGTAAAGAGTTGGAAAAATGAGTCATCCTTTAGGGGGTCTGTAATGTTCATCGTAAGTGAAGAATGATTTGTCATCTCGGGGGTGAGGGCCGAGTGGGCTCTGCTGTTTCTGCTTTGCGGCAGTTGGTTCAAAGCGTTGTGGTAGAGTTTCAGCTGCTACGGGGGTTATTGCCTCCCGCTGCCAGAATTCTCTCCCCCTCCCCACCCCTTCCAGGTAGCTTGCAGGCCCTCCTTTGCATGTACAGAGTGGGGAGTGGCGCAGCTTACCTTAGTGCTATGCAAATGTTGACTGACCTCTTGCCTCTGGCGAAAAGTCCAGTGGTTCCATCACCAAGTCCTACAGAATTATCTGGCTCCACAGATTTCCCCTATAGACTAGTCCGCCTCTGCTCCTTACCTAGGCTGTGGTAGAAGGGAATTCACTATGGTCCTACAAACCAAGGGATCGGGTGAGGGGGCCTCACAAGTTCTTGGGAGGAGGTGGGTTAACATTCTGCTCAAATTCACCGACCGGCATTGAAGGAAAGGCACTGGCTCTGTAGAGGTTTTTGTGAAGGTAACCGTCCTATGTACCAATAAACTCTTTCCTGAAATTCCTCCTAGGGTCTTGTGTGCTTTCCTACGCTTTGCCCTCACTGCTCACAGATGTGTGTTTTGCTGTCAGTTACGCATTGTTTCCAGGCTGAATCTGGAGGATTGATGATTTTTCCTGGGCCTGTGTAGCTGCTCTGTGCATTATGAACCGCCCAGGACCTCCTGTTTTGGTGGCAGAAACTTAACTTGTACACCTTTTCTATGCAGCAAGAACCATTGTTCAGCACTAACTGTTCAATACGGTAAGCACCATAAACTTTCCTGCAGTCGCCCTTACTCCGGGTCCTTGATACATTTTGGAACATGTTTTAAGAACGAGACCACATTAATGGGCAACCCTAAAAAATATTGGAGTACAAACATGCGTGCCCCATCCAGACCACTTGACTAATGGCCAGACCATCACTACTGCAGCCACTTCTGCCTGCTAAATGAAATTATACCCGTTTTTTGCCTGGCGCTTGTGCATATCTTTTCACTAGGGATCTCTGTGTCCCACCTCCTTCAATGCCAGACCTTTCCTCTGGCTGCAGCTTCCGTACGTTTCCTGCGATCCTGCACATGCAATAAGATACCTGATTGAATTGGCTTCAGCTCACCTGCAGGACAGAAATGTTTGGTCAGTAAACCGTGACAGCAGCTCTATGTACCTTGGTACCGGATTGTTTCCTTGAGGTCTCCACATAGCCATAAAACACCTGTGCATGCACCCCCATGTCTTTTTCAGCCTAAAATCTGTGCTCCTTTTTCCCAGTTAACCCAGCAAACCTATGGAGAATAGTCACTAGGTTTGCTATTTTATTTCCTTGTACAGGGGTGTTCACCAAGGTGCTCACCAGGCCTACATCCAGTTCTTGGCGTCGACTAATCCTCTGCAGTGCAATATTGACATTTTACCATAGGGGCACCCACGATTAAGCTTGCATTTACACCTGGAGTTAGGTCGGGGGTGGAGGGGGAATTCAGTTAAAAACTTGAATTGCTAACAACATGCTTGTGTCACGGCATACAATGGATCAAAACTGGGTCCATTTACTTGGCATTAAGGGGCTCTGCTCAGTCATGTGACTGATTACTTTTTGTTTTGACAATTAAAGGAATAGTTCTCTCGAAAGAAATTCTCTCAAAAATGTTATTGTCCCGATCGTTCGCATGTATTTTTAAGCATACTGTAATCCATCTTCAAATTCTTTCCTATGTATCTTACCATAGTTTTCCTCACTTTTACACAAGGGGGGGTGGGGGGCGGGAACAACGGGTTGGGCGCCGCCATCTTGTGCTAATCTTATCCATTGGTGCATCGCCCTAAATTCAAGTGCCCTCGCAGCATGAATACAGATCGTCCGCCTCTCAAACTGACATCACTAAACGGTATGCTCCACCTATTTTCAAAACGTTCGTGGCAGGGACGTAATTTGACCAAAGTGGTAGTGGAAGTGACATCACATGACCCTTGACCTCTATCACAGGAAGTGATGTCATTTGACCCCACCCCTAAGTGATATCACGGGAAGTAATGGAACCCGACCTTTCACCTCTTGAAAAACCAGGAAGTGGCATCACATAGCATTGTTCCTAAGTACTCTACGAAAAATATGGTTTACGATATCACTATAATGTGATATACATTTCATACAAAAATGGATCGCCATATGTATCATTCGGATCAGTGTGTATAGGACCATATTACCAAATTACTGTGAATGCAAGCAGACATCCATGGTCAAATGGTAATGATTGTAGCACTTAGGCTTAAGCGATTTATACAGAACACATATACATAAAATATCACCCAACCTGTGTTGGTACTCCTTTATCGACCTCAGGCTGAGTTGAGATGTTTAAGAACAGACTAAATCGGTGACTCACCCCCTGAAGTGTACCTGAAATAAACCTTTAATGAGCCTATCAATTATTGTATAGAATTCCAGAAAGACAAATGATTTATAAGTCATATTCTTTCTTATTTGGGATCACTGCTGAAAGGACTTGTGGAACCCTGGTGTGTTTTAAAATGCCTGAACAAGAAAGCCAGCCACTCCAGAAGCAAAGAGCCACATGGTGCTGGCCACAGGAGCTTGCACTTAAAAAATAAAAAAATAAATAGAAAAAAGTTTGCGTATTTTGCACAAATTGACCCAAGTAATAGATGGGCCGCCCTCGCTGCAACTGAATGTATGAGCATAAGAATTGCCACTGTTAATTTTTTAAAGGCTTTGAACATGGAATGAATTTGGTGCTATACTATCTGTTTAGTAAGACAAACTTGTTAGTAGACATTTTATCATATCATGAAATATTCTATTAATATTTTTTTGCCAAATTGTTTAATCGGCTGATATTTTGTAGATGTATCTTTTTTACTATTATTGTTTGTTTATGAAATTCTTTTCTATGTTAAAAAAAAAAAAATTGAAAAAGTTGATATAAATTCAGCTATATTCAATAAATAAATAATAATAGAAAAAAGTTACTTTTTTCCAGATGTAGCAAGGGAGACCACAGGGGTAGCAAGGGAGAGCTCAGGGGTCGCATTTGCGACCCCTGGCACCCCATCATGATGTTCGTGGTCAGCATAGCCAAACGTTCCCCATCATCACCCACACCATAATGTTACTTAGCGCAGAACCAGGAGATAAACGCACACGTCTTCTCACAGCGTGTAACTTTTCTGTCTTGCATAAATAGGAGAGCAAAACAATAAAAGCTCAATAGTCTGCAATGCAACAAGTGCTTTTATATTTCAAAGAACGCTCACAAGAGAATATTAAGTCCACAAAATGAGCGATCTGTTTTTTGCCATACAAGTTATAGCTAGCAAACATTGCATGCTTTGAATGTGGTTTATAACATCCTCATGATACGGTGACCGCAACATTGTATAAAAAATGTGATAATATGCTTGCAATTCGCCGTGATACCTTCGGGTCTGGGCGAGTAATAAATGTAATAAATAATGATAATCAATCCATGTACTCTAATTCTTGTGGGTACATATGTTACACCAGCAAAACCTTCAAATGATGCAGCTGGTGTTCAGTTTGTGCGAAGATATGGATTGTTTGCACCTTCAAGCGCAATGCTTTCGTGTCGTCATGTTTTCACAACAGAAACAATGATGGGTTGCTCCTTATTCCTATAAGGGCAAATTGCTCCCTGTCGGTCGTCCCACATAACCGCGATCAAATAAAGACCGTTGACGATTATCCGCCAATGTTGGTTGAAGAATCCATCCGCCGGTAGCTGAAAACTATGGCATAAGCAGAACAGTACAATATAGCTGTGTAGAAAACAGAATAAAATAATTTCTGATGCTTGTGAATCTGCTTAAAATCACATGATGTGCATATAGTCCGACATCTAGTGGTAACCGCAAGTATTGCATCTTGTCTTTCGAGGATCGAAAGGGGATGTCGACACAGGCGTGCCTGTAACACTATCCCTAACGTGACTTGTAGTTTACCCAAAATCCCTCACGCATCGCGGTCCTCAGATTGTTTTTTTTTTTTTTTTCCGCCCAGCTAGCTGGTCAACTTATGCGGAGCTCTTACAAATTCCTAAATTATATTCTTTTCTGACTTCTGGTCGTTTATATATTATTCATCTCCTCTTCGATTACTTCTCAACCACTGCTGAAGACAGCGGAAGAACAGACTTTGACGGCTGGCGCTCCGGTCGACTGTCGACTGCGTGGTCGGGCCTTCTGGCTGGCCTATACAGTAGGGAGAGTGGGGACTGGGGATCTCTATTCTTTATCAAGAATGTCTCCCCTCTCATTTTGTCCCTTTGATTTTGCCGTCGCTTTAATACACCCGAACTATGGACCAGACACCATTAAAATGTTGTCCTTCCTGTAAAGGCAAGTACCCCCGGAAGGACATGCACTGGAGGTGCAATAAGTGTCTCCCTCGCGATCACTACAAGGCGTCCTGTGTCGGTGTTGTCTCTTGCATCCTAAGATGATCAAGGAGCGGTGGGTGGCCTACGCCATGATGCAGGCCGAGGATCGCTCCCCCATCGCCGCAGTCGCCGACAGTGATGAGGAGGTAAGTGACAGCTGTGGCTCCGATACAGATGCCATCGACCTCTCATCGGAGCGATCGCGCTCCGAAACGTCCGTCCCCGGCCCCCCACCAGGCAGGACGCTAGTTCTAATATGGGGAATGTACACACTGGTGACGGGGACGCACCCGCTACTCCTAGTAGCAAGCACACAACCCCTGGTACAGGCTCGACTGATTTGTTAAAAAGTCCAAGGCGCCAACCGGTACGGCGAGCTCCCCGACGGCAACCGCCGGTCCGTGCAGTCGGCAGCCCTCCCCTCAACCACGTAAGTGACATGCGTCTGGGCACTCTACAGACAAGGGCACCAGCACCAATAGTCACAAGGCCGTAGACACAAAGTTCCGACTATGTCGTAATCTACGGTGAAGCCGCTTGAAAAGCCTAAACCCCTCCCGGAGGCGCCGAACATCGCAAGAGTCTCGCACGCAGCCAGTAAACCCAAGGACAAGTCGAAAGACACATCCACATGCTGGGAAAGGCAGGATGACTATTCTGAGGGTCCCCAGCCTTTATCCAGAACACTCAGTAAAATCTGTGCATTCTAGGCAGGTAGATCCCACTGACCAGGCCCTAGATTGGGGGGGGGGGGGGGTGAGACGCCAGTGGACAACCCACCAAGGCCGTCGCCTACTCATATCCTGGATCCTGATGCCATATGCATGTATCCTACCTCCTCCCTACCTCTGCGTCGGGCATCTCCTACAGATGACCAGATGGCGTTTTAATGCCATTCTGAAAAAAGCAGCCGAACATTTCCAGATAGCCACGCAAGAAGCGGTGTAAGACTCCGATTTCGTGGAGGATATTCTAAAGGAGAAGCCTCTTGCCAGCCAGGCTATCCCTTTACTTAACTCCATTAAAAGGCGCATCGCTCCTTTCTTACTAACACCTTCACAGACCAGGGCTTAGACCCCACGGGTTGAGAAACCTTTTCGCACCTCCCCTACTGACCCTCTCTATATTCGGGGACAAGCCACCCCAGATTCTCTCGTGGTAGCTACAACAAAAGGGCAGGGGTGCCTTTTGTCCACAGGGGAGGCAGCGCCGGACAAAGAATGCGAAAAAGCGGTATGCCTTAGGGAAGCAAATCACTACTGCAGCAGAATATTACACCCGCATTGCCAACAATAACACGCTGTTGGCCAGCTATTGTGATGTTCAATGGAACCTGCTATAGGAGGGCCTGCAGGAGGTCCCTGAAACGGTGCGTTCTCGCCAGCATACAATTGTGTCGGAGGGTATACAAGTAAACCATAACATCCTTAAAAACACATTAGATGCGGCGTAGACCGCAGGGAGAACCCTGGTCCATGGTACCCTTTTGAAATGACACGCCTGGTTAAAGAACTCGGGGTTCAAACCGGAGACACAAGCGTCTCATCAACAAACCGGTGGACAATTCTAACCTGTTTGGCAAAGCTGTAGATGAGGCACTAGAAACTGCCAAGAAAGAATACGAGGCTTTGAAATCTTTGAACCAGATCACTCAAAGGCCCTTTCAACAGAGAGGGGAGAAGTTCTCGCCGCTCTTTTCGCGGACAGTCCTATTCTTGTTCCCCACATAACCAATATAGTACGGGTAACACATGGTCCTCAGGACAAGGGTCTGCTGTCTCAAATCAGTATCCCCCTAAAGGACAACGCTGTGGAAAAGGAAGGGGTTGCAATGGCACCCCTAGAGGCTCTCAGCCTCCAATCGGAAATGACTCTCAGATCTGGGTCCCCTCCCATGCCTCCCTGGTCGGGGGATGTATAACATCATTCTTACATGCATGGGAGGGGATTACCACAGACCAGTGGGTGCTCAAGACCATCACCCATGATTATTGCAGCAAGTTCAGCCGGCTACCTCGATTCAGACCACTGAAGTCCAGGTGTGTAACACCGGAACACCTCAGAATCCTGCTACAAGAGTTTGAGATACTGCAGGAAAAGGGCGCAATCGAAGTCATCCCGTTCTACAGGTAAACCAGTGTATTTCCTTGTACCCGAAAAGGATCTCACCATGCGCCCTGTGCTAGACTTGTGCCCAGCGAACACATTTGTCAAACCACAAAAGATTTGGATGGTAACACAGCAAGAGGTAATCCCTCTGCTTCTCCAGCATGGGGTCTGGCATGGATTCACATGCTCATGAATATTCCCCGTCGTCAAGCCGGGAATCCTCGGTATAGAAAAAATCAGTATCAGTTTCGTTTCTGATCTTTCTCAGTAGTAACCAATCACTGGTCTCTGGGTCATACTGCCCCCAGCCAATGACTGCCCTCTCCCTAAGCCCCGCCTCTGGCAGCCATCCTCAGATTTTTACCGCACGTTCAAGTGTTGGGAGTCCTCGTGCTTAGCTCTCGAGCTTTTGCTGCGTTTTCGTGCTTTTTTCAGGAGATTTTTCTCATTTTTTCGGTTAAATAGAGCCTCAAGCTCCACCGTTTCTACTTCCGATCAACGGGGATCCGTTTCGGAGTTTCTACGCCCTTCAAGGGTGAAGATTTCGTCGAGTTACGCTTTTGGAGGATTCCAGAAGTTCTGAGGCCTACCCCGGACATGGCCCAGGAGAAGGGGAGCTAGACGCCCGGGAAGCTGTTCAGGACCTGCCCTGGATGCCAGCTTCAGAATGTTTTCAAGGAGGACGAGCATTCGTTATGCCTCTACTGTCTCCATGAGGACAAGACGCACAAGGAAAAGGACTGCGCATTTTGTGGGAACATGTCGGAGCGGACCATGAAGGATCGCCACCTCCGTCTCGCCAACTGGTTGGAAGGTAAGAGCCCGCCAGACGAGAAGTCCGAGCGGTCTTCTAAGTCCTGTGAGGGTGCTCCCGCGACGGGGGCCCAACAAAAGGCTAAGCACCGTGAGTCCGCGGGCACCGGGAGCGCCGAACGGTCGGGCTCCTTGGCTGCCAGGCAGGGCGCATCCTCCCCGGCACCATCGACCACGAGCCAACGCTCTGGCTTGGGTAAGAGGAAGTCCGAGAACCCGGCGAAGCTTCTGGAGAGGCCCCAGTCGATCTCGAAGATTCCGGCAGAGGGGGAGCGAGGCTCAGACCCTCCCCCCCCAAGGTGAAGGCACCAGGCGTACAGAAGGTGACGTTGGCCTTAATTCACCCTGCTAAGACCTCGATGGAGGATGTCGCCGAGGCCCTGGCTCAGCCTGTGGAGGCTACACCAGTGGAGGCGCCCTCAGGTACCAGAGTCTCCCTGCCACCGCGGAGGGAGTCATCTTTCAGGCCCATCGAGAAGACCCCCACAAAGTCCTCGTTGGAAAGGGTGGGGGAGGGGTTGGTGGCCGTCGTGGATACGGACATGACCTCTGAAGAGGAGCTCATCCAAGTCGTGGAGGAGGCCCAGCCCATCGGGAGGGATCCCGACTAGGGCGACGACGAGGGCAACGGTGACGCAGACGAGGCTCCTCAAGAGCCCTCGCTCCCGTCGTTTCCGGCGCCGCAGGGCACCTCGGCGGCCATTTTGTCAGCCATCCAGTCCTTATGCTCGGAGATGAGGACTAGGTTGCCCCTTCCCCTGACGGAGGTACCTGAGCCAGACTCGACGGGGAACCGGAGCCAGGACCTTCGGAGAGCCCACCTCTTAAGAGGAGGAGGACGCATCCTAGGCCTCCTCTCCGGCCTCTGCGGCCTTCTCTGCCTTCCCCCCAGTCCACTACCCACGGGGATGATACAGGCATGGACACAACTACGACGTGTCCCCTGTCGCCCCCTGCCCGGGCGTCCCCACCCGACGAGATTTGATCCTTCCATGCTAAGATTTCCAGGGCATCCGAGCTCTTCCAGCTCTGCCCCGAAGAAAAGAAGGAAGGGTTCCTTTACCAACGGCGCAAGGCTAAAAGGAAGACGGTCCTCGCCGTACCGCTTCTTGATGACATCTGGGATGAGGGGCTCGCCCTCCTCAAGAACCCTGCCACGGCGCCTGCGAAGAGGGACCGGTACGAGAAGAAGTACCGGGTCCCCGACGCTGCCCCCTTGTGCCTTAGGGCGCAACCTACCCCGGATTCGGTCGTTTCGTCGGCGGCCAAGAAGAAAGTGGGGGGAGGGCATCGGCCTCGACTTCAACCTCCCCGCCGGACGGCGAGGGTAGGAAGCTGGATGCAATGGGACGACGGGGTCATCTCATCTGCAGCGACGACCATCAAGGCGGCCAACGCCCTGGCCATCGTAGCCCGCTACGACAGGGAGTTATGGTTCAAGGTCGCCCCTCTGTTGGATTTCCTTCCGGACGCCAAGAGGACTGAGGCCCTGGAAATCTTACAGGAAGGTGAGATTGCCTCGGACCATGCCATTATGGTGGCTACGGACATCGCCAACACCGGTTTCTGCCAGTTGGGCAACAGCGTTTGCCTGAGACGACGAGGATAGCTCAAGGCGACGGATGTCCGGCAGGACATGCAGACCAAGGTTTTGGACATGCCCTTCGATGGGAACAACCTTTATGGCAAGGCGGTTGATGAGTCCCTTCAGGCGATCAAGACGGACACGGAGACGGCCTGTGCCCTGGGTGTGCTCCAACAGCGACGGCCGTCCTTTCGGAGCTCCGGAGGCAGACAGGGTGCCTCCAAGGGAGCCGGCAGCAGCTCCTCTACGTACCATCAAGCAGCAAGATCTTCGTCGCAGGAAGCCTACAGGGGACGCGGCAAGTCGGGTGGATCCCGCCGTCGTCGCCAAGGTGGTCAAGGAGGCAAAGAGGCCTCCAAGCAAGATTGAACCGACCGTCGGGTCGGGCCCCCGCCGAAGCACCCCGGTGGGAGGCCGGCTGACGAAGTTCGTCGGGAGTCCATCTCCACCGACCGTTGGGTGCTGGACGCCCTGGCCCTGGGGCACGCCCTCGAGTTCCACAAGAGGTGCCCCTGCATTCCTCCCGTGGCCAGGAAGGAAAATCACGTCCCTCAACTGCTGTTGGAAGTAAGGGCGATGCTCAGGAAAGGTGCCATCGAGCTCGTTCCGAAGAGGATTCGGGGCTCCGGAGTTTACTCAAGATACTTCCTCGTAAAGAAGAAGACGGGAGGATGGCGTCCCATCCTGGACCTGCAACGACTGAACAAATACATCAAGGCACAGAAGAAGTTCCGGATGGTCACCCTCCAGCACGTGCTGGGACAGCTGGAGGAGGGCGATTTCCTGTCGTCGTTGGACTTGGAGGATGCATACTTCCACATCCCTATTCTAAAGAGACACCGAAAGTTCCTCAGGTTCGTGGTCAAAGGGCGGCACTACCAGTTCAAGGCCCTCCCGTCCGGATTAAAATCGGCGCCCAGGGTGTTCACCAAGTGCCTAGCACCGGTGGCTGCGCCTGCAGGGGATCCACGTCTACCCCTACCAGGATGACTGGCTCATACGGGCAAGGACAAGGGAGCTCGCCGTGGAACACACTGCGAAGACCGTCCAGCTGCTCACAGACCTGGGGTTGTCCATCAATTTTCCAAAATCCCACCTGGTCCAGTCGCAAGTCGCCCTGTTTCTGGGAGCACAACTCGACACAGTGGCGCGGCGGGCCTCACCGTTGGAGGAAAGGATAAGGACCATCCTGGGAAAGGTGCAACGTCTGCTGGCAACGGACGTGGCCAGAGTGAGGTCTAGCAAGTCCCTCCTCGGAATGATGTCCTCCTGCATTTATCTGGTGCGCCACTGCAGACTTCGGATGCGGCCCTTGCAAGAATTCCTCGACACCCACTGGATCCAGACGACGGGCAGCTTCGAGGACAGGATCCCGCTCGACGAAGCGTTCCGTCAGGCGATACGATGGTGGGGTGTCCGCTCTCATCTGACGGCGGGAACAGATTTCCTAGCCCCGGCCCACCAGGTGACGGTGACGACGGATGCCTCCCTGGAAGGTTGGGGAGCGCACACCGGGGGTCTCCACGCGAGAGGCCTTTGGCTCCCGGAGGAGAAGACTCTCCACATCAACATCTTGGAGCTCCGTGCAGTATTCTGGGCCCTCAGGTCCTTACTTCCGTCCCTCAAGGGCAAGGTGGTGAGGATCTTTACCGACAACACCACCACAATGTTTTACATTCGGAAGCAGGGCGGAACCAGATCCTCTGCCCTATCCAAGGAAGCCCAGGATCTGTGGCATTGGGCCCGTCGCCCAAGGGATGTTTCTGGTACCCTTTCATCTGGCAGGGATAAAAAAAAAACACCATCGCTGACTCACTCAGCAGAGAGCTGCGCTCGTGCCACGAGTGGGAACTACGCCAGGATCAAGTGGACCGACTCTTCCGACGATGGGGCGAACCCCAGATCGATTGCTTCGCAAAGGTGGCGAACTCCAAGTGCCGGAGGTTCGCCAGCAGGTTTCCCCAACCGAGGAGCATGGGCGATGCTTTCTCGTTCCCCTGGGACGGCCTGTTCCTTTATGCATTCCCGCCGTTGCCGTTGCTAAGAGATCCCGGTGCAGGATGATCCTCGTCGCACCGGAGTGGCTGAGGCAGATCTGGTTCCCGGACCTTCTGGACTTGCCAGCGTCCACACCAGTCAAGCTGCCGACGGACGCAGATCTTCTCTCCAGAGAAGGAGGCGCCATTCTTCATCACGAACCAGATTCGCTGAACTTGCAGGCCTGGCTCCTGCAGCACTAGAGTTTGGAGTATACGACATCCCGGCCGACTGCAGAGAGGTTCTTGCGAAGGCCAGGGCGTCCTCAACTCTCGTGCTACGGACACAAATGGAAGAGGTTCTCTGTCTGGTGCCGTGCACAGAAGATTAGCCCTCTGCGGATTACGGCCCCTCAAGTATTGCCGTACCTATTGTCCTTGGCCAAGGCTGGCCTGTCTCACGCTTCCATCAAGGTACATCTGGCTGCAGTCTCACGTTACACCAGAACTACAGGACGGGAGTCCTTGTGGTCTCATCGACTGGTGAAGGAATTTATGAAAGGACTGTTGCGATCATTCCCGCCGGTGAAGGCCCCTGCCCCGGCGTGGGAGCTCAACGTGGTGCTGACTAGGCTCAAGGGGGCCCCATTCGAGCCTATGCATTCAGTGCCGTTGAAGTTTGTCGTGGAAGACCGCATTCCTCGTGGCCATCACCTCTGCACGACGAGTGGGAGAGATCCAGGCCCTGTCTTGCAAGCCTCCATACTTGACTTTTCACGACACTAGGGTGGTGCTAAGGACGCACTCCTCCTTCATGCCCAAGGTGCCGTCTGACTTCCACCTCAACGAGCCCTTGGTGTTGCCAGTTTTCTTCCCGTCGCCTTCGTCGCCGGCTGAGAGGACTCTGCACTCGCTGGATGTAGCTAGAGCGCTGAAGTTCTACGTGGACCGCACGAAGAGTTTTCGGAAGACATCACAGCTGTTTGTGAACTTTGGACCTGTGAATCAAGGGAAGGCTCTCTCGAAGACTTCAATTTCCAGATGGCTCTCCGGCTGCATCATGCACTGTCACCGGTTGGCAAACCGACCGTTGCCAGGCCGTCCGAGAGCCCATTCGACCAGAACGATCGCTGCTACTACGGCGTTCCTGTCTGGTGTGCCCCTGTTCGACATCTGCAGGGCTGCTACGTGGAGGTCGACGCACACCTTCACGAGATTCTACTGCGTCGACCGGGATTCCAGGAAGGAGTCCAGAGTCGGCCAGGCAGTGCTGCGCAACCTGTTCGCCTAAGGTGAGCCTGATGAGGTAAGAGTTGCTTAATGTTGAGTTGTTGTATTGCTTGATATTGAGCCTTTTGCCACCTCCCGTGGTTGTGCATGTTGTATACTGCTATTTATTCTTATATTCATGAGCATGTGAATCCATGCCAGACCCCATGCTGGAGAAGGAACAAGTTACTTACCTGTAACTGTTGTTCTCCAGCATGGGTCTGGCATGGATTCACATGCAAACCCTACCCCTCTGCGGCTCTTCACTTGGTCATACTGCTACTTTACGTGCTACCAAATCTGAGGATGGATGCCAGAGGCGGGGATTAGGGAGAGGGCAGTCATTGGCTGGGGGCAGTATGACCCAGAGACCACCAGTGATTGGTTACTACTGAGAAAGACAGATCAGAAACGAAACTGATACTGATTTTTTTCTATACCGAGGATTCCCGGCCTGACGACGGGGAATATTTATGAGCATGTGAATCCATGCCAGACCCATGCTGGAGAACAACAGTTACAGTTAAGTAACTTGTTCCTAACGCAAGGGGAATTACATGGCAACATTGGACATGAAAGATGCACACTTTCATATTTCAATGTTTCTGCCACACAGGAAATACTCAAGATTCATGATGGAGAACAAACACTATCAGTTCAAGGTCCTTGCCTTTGGCACTGCCCGAGCCCCAAGAGTATTTACAAAGGTACTGGCAGTTGCAGCAGCTCACCTGCGCAGGCCATCCATCCCAGTATATCCTTTTCGAAGGGATTGGGTCCTCCGACGTATTCCATATCTATGACATGTAATCACCACAGCTGTGCTGCTTCGGAAACTTTTTTTTTTTTTGGCGTCTGCGTCCTGCGTCGATGCGCCGTCGTCGAGGACCTCCTCCGACGTCATCCGATGTGATAAGTAGGACGCATGACGCCCATAGCCTCAGTTCTGTTTTTTCCGCGAACGTGTGGCTTCGTGAATCTCGGTTAACGCCTCGACTCTTTGGAGTTCTGTTCTTCTCGGTTCTTCGAACCTGTTCGTTTTTGTGAAAATCCTTTGTGTGAAGATGTCTTCTACTCCGTCTTCGACCCCGCGTCCGGGCTTCAAGAAGTGCGGGGAGTGTGGGTCCAAGATGTCGGTGACGGACTCGCACGACGCCTGCCTCTGGTGCCTCGGGGAGGCCCACGACACGGATGACTGTATCGACTGCCAGTCGCTCACGTCCAAAGCCTTACGCGAACGTAAGAAGTTGTTGTCGGTAGGTCGGGTGTCCAAGCCCCGGAAGTCGAGATCTGCGGGGCTTTCGACGGATGATTCGAGGGGTGATTCTCCGCGTCATCGTCAGAAGTCTCGTGGGTCTCCTTCTAGGAGTCGGTCTCGCCACTCCTCAGCCTCTTCGAGGCATTCTCGGAAGCGCCGACACCGGTCGTCTTCCAGGTCCTCTTCGGAGGACTCTGCCCGGCACGTCGCTTACCCCACCAGCCGTGCGACGCCGGAGGAATGGGCTTCCTTCGGGAAGAAAATGCTGGTGATTCTTGAGTCGCAGGGTACTAAGCGTCCGCGCCCCCGAGTGGTGGTCGTGAGAGGTCGAGAGACACCGCTCGCAAGAGTGGTCGGCACGAGTCACGGGAGAGGTCCCGTTCGGACAAGGAGACTCGTTCTCGATGTACCCGTTCCAGGTCCCGGTCCTCGACGCGTTCGAGACCGTGTGCAACTGTGAGGTCTTCGAGGAAGACATCGACGTCTGAGGCGTCGAGGGCGTCAACAGGCTTTCTCGAGGCTCCGGCTCTGAGGAAGTCGTCGACGCTCAGGTCGTCGAAGGACACGCTCGGGGCTCCGGCTTCGAGGGCTGTGTCGCCGCCGCCGATGCTGCATCTGACATCGACGCAGATTTCCTCGACACCGATCCTCTCGGCGCCAATGCCTGTTCTCTCGGCGCCGGCGCCGATTCGCTCGACGCCTTTCATGTCGGAGGTACCCCGTGGCACTGGGTAACCCCCTAGGAAGGCTCTGGTTAAGAGCAAGCACTCTCGGGTGCCTTCTTTTCGCCACCTGGAATATATTTCAGAGGCGGATGAGGATTCAGATGGCCTGGTTCCTAGTCAGGTTCCAGATGAAATTGTCTCGGGCCATAGTCAGTTTGACAATTTGAGGCAGTCACTGCATGATGCCAGTGGACTGGACACCTCTCCGGAGGTGGAGTTTTGTAGGCCTGAGCCTGGCTCTCATGCCGATTCCTTGTACCGGCGCCTTATGGCTAGGGTTTCTGAGTACTTGGGATGGTCTGCTCCCCCAGGGGAGTTTGTGCAGGATGATCTAACGGACCTCCATGATGTTGGTCCCCCAACTGACCCGGTACTGCCGTTCCGTATGGCTTTACAGAGAAGGGTGGCGGCGGCTTGGATTGCTCCGGAGAGTCTCCCGGCGGTGGGCAGATCCTTGTCTCAAAAATACCGTCCAGCCAGTAGCGACCCCTGCTACTTGACCAGGCACCCCACTCCGGAGAGTTTGGTGGTGCAGGCGGCCACGGCCCCGGCAAAGCAGGCGTCGTACCCTACCATCCTTCCTGATGGGGACGACAAACGTTTTGATGGCTGGGCGAAGAAAGTGTTTTCTTCTGGTGGTATGGCGCTTCAGGCGGCCAACTCCATTTGTGCCTTGTCTCGTTTCACACACACTCTGTGGAACTGTGTTGCGTTAGCGGCTGAACATATTCCCGAAGGGGACGAACGGGATGGTTTCTTTGCTATGGTCCAGGATGGTAAGGATGCCATGTGTGAGTCCGTTCAGTCGGGTTTGGACTTAGCTGAATGCGTCAGTAGGTCCATGGCGGCGAGCACCGTGATACGCAGGTTTGCGTGGTTGCGAAAGTCGGGGTTTGCTCCTCATGTGCAGTCCCGGCTCCTCAACATGCCCTTTGACGGTGAGCACCTTTTTGGCAGCAAGGCTGACGAGAGCCTTGAGAGTTTGCAGACCTCAAAAGCTGCAGCGAAGTCGTTGGGCGCTGCAGTTCGCCAACCTCTGCCTTTTCGTCCTAGGGGACAGCAGTGGAGGGGTGGTTCCTTTCGCTATTACTCGTCCTTCAGTAAAGCGAGAGGAGCTGGCCGTCAAAGAGGCCAACGCAGGGGTACCAGAGGCGGACAACAGGGTACCCGTGGTGCCAAGGCCGCTCGGCCAGTTGCCTCTTTGCCCTCAGGTAACGCCGCAGCCGCTCCCACTCAGTCATGAGGCCATGTCCCATGGTTCGCCGGTTGGGGGAAGGCTGGCGCAGCATCTTGTAGAGTGGCAAGCCATTACTTCAGATGTGTGGGTTCTGGAGATCATGACCCACGGCTACTGTCTTCCCTTTCGGCACAGGCCTCGCGACAATCCACCGGGGAACCTCTTTGCAGTGTCCGCATCCGCTCCTTGCACAGGAAATTCAAGCCCTGCTGGGGAAAGGCGCCATAGAACTGGTGCCTATAGCGGAGAGGAACAAGGGATGGTATTCCCCTTATTTTTTGATTTCGAAGAAAGACGGGGGATTGAGACCCATCATGGACTTACGCCGTTTGAACAAACTCCTCAGGAAGGACAAGTTCAAGATGGTTACTCTCTCTCAAGTCCTCTAGGCCCTTAAGCTTCAGGACTGGTTGGTGTCACTCGACCTCAAGGATGCTTACTTCCATGTGCCGATCCATCCCAAGCACAAGAAGTACCTGAGGTTCGCGGTTGGCGACTCGCACTTTCAGTTTCGGGTCCTGCCGTTCGGATTGACCTCCGCCCCGAGGGTTTTCACCAAGCTCATGGTGGTGGTGGCAGCGCATCTCAGGCAAGGGGGATTCACGTCTACCCCTACCTGGACGATTGGTTGATCAGGGGGAGCTCTCCTGAGCAAGTCCTGGATCATCTGTCCGTCACCTGCCACTCCCTTCACAGGCTGGGCTTCTCCCTCAATTTAAAGAAGTCCCATTTGACGCCAACACAGCGGCTCCAGTACATAGGAGCAGTGCTCGACACTTCCCTGGGGCAGTGTTTTCCTCCCCAGGTGAGGGCTCTTCACATTCAGCAGATGGTGCACAAGTTTCAGCAGGCCCAGACGCTCCCAGCGTTCGAGTTCTTGAGGTTGCTCGGCCTCATGGCATCCTGCATTCTTCTGGTGCCAGAGGCTCGCCTGCGGATGAGATCTTTGCAGTGGGCACTCAAGACGCAATGGTCGCAGTCCTCCGGCAGGATGTCGGACCCGGTTCAGGTGCCGCCCTCCGTCGCCCGGGACCTTCTGTGGTGGGCCGTCGAAGGCAACTTGATGAAGGGGGCTCCATTTTGGCTTCCCTGGCCGGAGGTGACGATTGTGACGGATGCATCCCTCACGGGATGGGGAGCTCATGCCAACGGGCTGACAGTCAGCGGTCGTTGGTCTCCGTCGGAGTCCAGACTCCATATCAATCTGTTGGAGCTGAGGGCCGTCAGGCTAGCCCTGAAGGCTTTTCTGACGACTGTGTGAGGAAAGAGTGTCCTGATCCTGACGGACAACACAGTGGCCATGCACTACCTCAACAAAAAGGGGGGCGCAGGGTCACTTCCTCTGTGCAGGGAGGCGATGCAGCTCGAGTTCTGGGCCATCCAGCAGGAAGTTTCGATCTCGGCAGTTCATCTGGCCGGAGACGAAAACGTGACGGCAGACGCTCTGAGCAGGCAGAGCGCGATCTCTCACGAGTTGGAGTTGGCTCAGGAGATTCTCCTGGAGATCTTCGCCCTTTGGGGGACCCCTCAAGTGGATCTCTTTGCCTCCAGTGTCAACCGGAAGTGCGAAAGGTTTTGCTCGCGGGAATTTCCTCCAAAAGGAGCCTTAGACGCGTGGAGTGGTCATTCCCGCTGCTGTACGCGTTTCCTTCAGTCCCCGTCATCCCGCAAGTGCTGCAGAGGTTACGGAAGTTCGGTTCCCGGATGATCCTCATTGCTCCGGCGTGGGCTCGGAGGACGTGGTACCCGGACCTTCTCGACTTGTCTATCTGCCCTCCACGTCGTATTCCCTACCGAGACGATCTGCTCTCACGGGAGGGGTTCGGGTTCTCCATCCAGAGGTCAGATCCCTCAACCTTCACGCTTGGCTTCTGAAAGGTTGAGGTATAAGGATTGGGACCTCCCTGAAGACGTGATGGAGGTGTTGCTTTCGGCCCGAAGGCCAGCAACAAAGTCTCTGTACCGTTGGCATAAGTTCTGCGACTGGTGCAGAGTTCAGAATGTGGATCCTTTTGCATGTGACATCCCCATGGTTCTGTCCTTTTTACTTTCTTTGGCCCACAGGGGCTTGCAAGTGGGTACCGTTAAAGGTTACCTGGCGGCGCTGTCTATCTTTAAGCGCTCGTCTGAAGAGTGTTCTTACTTTAAAATCCCTTTTAATTTCACAGTTTCTGAAAGGGCTCACTAATGTGTTCCCTCCGTCACCTTTCCTGGTGCCCGGTTGGGATTTAAACCTTGTTCGTAAGTTTCTTATGGGTGCTCCGTTTGAGCCTTTACATTCTTGCCCTTTGAGGCTGTTAACTCTGAAAACTGTGTTTTTAGTTGCGGTTACTTCCGCTCGCAGAGTGAGTGAGTTACAGGCACTTTCAGTTAAGCCACCCTTCACTGTATTTCACAAGGACAGGGTTGTCCTTAGAGTTCGTCCTTCTTTTCTTCCGAAGGTAGTGACGGAATTTCATTTGGCCCAGAAGGTTGTTCTTCCGGCATTCTATCCTCCTCCGCATCCTGGTAAGGAAGAGGAGAGGCTCCAGACGCCGAAAAAAAAAGTTTCCGAAGCAGCACAGCTGTGGTGATTACATGTCATAGATATGGAATACGTCGTCGGACCATCCCATCGAAAGAACGTTACCAGGTAAGAAAGTAACTTGTTCATCTCGATGACTGGCTCATAACTGGGGATTCCTACGGAACATGCCTGTCAAAACCCCCAAAAAATGATAGACCTACTCTTCAGCCTGGGATGCTCCATAAACGAGAAGAAATCCAGCCTAGACCCCAGCCAAGTCAAGCAATTTCTGGGGGCCCTAATTCAGACAGAAGGCAGCCTTGTCTTCCCCCTCCAATGAGACGGTTTAAAACATGCTGTTCCAGATCACTCAGTATGTAGCCAGTCGAGAGGGGACGGTGCGGCTGTTGGGGATGATGGCATCCTGCATATACTTGGTCCCTCACGTACGTTTTCGCATGCGCCCCATGCAAGAGTGGCTCAACAGTCAGTGGTGTCAGGCCAGCCGACAATGGAACGATCTAGTGGTTGTCTCGGCAGCCCTCGTGTTCTCTGGCTGCAGCGGTGGTCGAGAGAGAACCTCCTGAAGGAGAAAACCTTCACCACCCCCGCAGTAGAAGCCACTCTGACAGACGCGTCTCATGGGGTAGGCAGGGCTCACCACCTTCAGCATATGGCGTTTGGTCCCCAGCAGTAGCATCCAACGGTTACCAGTCAAATGGTCGAAAACATTTGGTCGACAGACAATTTGGTCGAATGCCAAATGGTCGAATTTTTTTTTTTTTTTTTTTTTTTTACCCATTTTTTGGTTTTTTTTGGGGGGGTCCCCCCCCAACCCCTTTTTTTCTTTTTTATTTTTTTTCCCCACACGAAAACCCACAAAACACATATATATAAAAAAAAAAAAAAATTCGACCATTTGGCATTCGACCAAATTCAGTCGACCAATTGTCTGTCGACCAAATCACTGTCGACCATTTGACTGGACACCGCATCCAACCACATAAACCTGTTGAAGCTGCTAGCAGTGTTCAAAGCCCTCGAGGCTTTTCAGACACAATTGCAGGGAAAGACAGTACTGGTCCTCACGGACAGCACCACGGCCATTTACTGAACAAGCGAGGAGGCACTCACCAGAGTTATCCAAACTGTCCCAGAACATTTGGAAGTTGGCTCTCAAACACCAGATGTTCCTACTTTCTCTACATGTTCCAGGGCAACTCAAAGTTCTGTCAGCCGTGCTCGGCAGAGACTTCCCACTACCCTTCGAGTATGAAGGGCAACTATACATAGACATCGTCTCCAACATTTTCGCAGAATGGGGCTTCCCAGAGAGCGACTTGTTCGCAACTCTGGAGAACTCACAATGCCCAGATTATGCCTCTAGGTACCCTCGGAACCGATTCAAGGGGAACGGTCTCTGGATAATAGTCAGGGAAATTTGTTTGCACTTTTCCTCCGACTCCCCTAATCAACAAGATTGTGCACCAGGAACGAGCCACCATGATATTGGTGGTCCCAATGTGGGCCTGTCAACCCTGGTTCTCCCATCTGATGGAGATGTCACTCTCTCCTCCGATGCAACTACCTTTCCCATACAACATGCCATCTCAGGCCAAAGGGGAAACGCTTCATCCATGTCCGCAGACTCTCAACTTAACCGCCTGGCTCTTGAAGTCCTAGAGTTCGGGCATCTCCAACTTTCTCAGAGATGCATGGATATACTTTGAGAAGCACAAAAGCCTTACGCCAGACATTCCTACTCCAATCAATGGAAACGCTTCGTCATCTGGTGCAATTCCAAGGGCATTCCCCTCTCCTGGACTTCGGAGGCACTGGGCCTCTCGTCACTCTTGGAGCAGTGCTACTCATCAGGTGAGGCCAGGGATGCATTCCCACTTTACTAAGGCCGCCGCACCTTCATGGACACTTTTCGTCCTGAGCAGATTTGAAATCTGCATTGCCCTCCAGAATTCGCTGCATGAAGACAGCGTTCTACAAAATATTCATCTGATGCCTGTGAAAACTGCTTTTAGCATCCTGACTCCATTAGCCTCCACGAGGCACTTCCCTTTCCATGATGGCCGCCCGTAACTTCTTGTGTGCAATTACAGCCTTCGGTAGGCTGCTCTTCCAGTGATTGGCTCTCTGCATCTACTTTAGCCAATCACATTCGCCGGCAGGCGAACGCCGGCCCGCCTACTAAGGCTGCCTAACAAGGCTGCCCTGTCCCTGAGCCTGTCCCAGCCGAATCCCTGCCGCCTGCCAGAAATGCTGCATCTCCAAACAGAGGATCGCACTTCTCGGCTGCACCAACTTCAAAGGTACTGTCACGGAAAACCCTGCACCTTTACCTTATGTAATTGACACCCTGTCTATAGTGGCTACCGACTCTGACTGGCTCCCGTATATTACCACGAGGCCAGTACAAACATTGCTTGACTGGCATTGCTAATTGTGATCGCATGTTACATGCCCAACCACTATACCACCATTGCCTATTATCTACTGAATGTGGGCATCATACCAGCCTACCCCAGCTCGCCACTGACTCACCTCTGCTTGTCTCTTACAGCATGCGCTGACATTCCCTTTGTCGCCTCTCGATTTGTTTACAAACAGTCCATTGCTGCCTACGCTTTATGTTGATGCTGCCTGTAACTTGCCTTGGAGCTTTTGATGCACCGTATATTGTCACACGCCCCATTAGCTAAAGCTAAACCCATGTCTAACGTGATTCACTCTAGAGCTTTATGTACACTGTGACTACTCGCCCGAAGCCAAACTTGCCTTGAGCACTTCTCTTCACCTCCTTCCGATATCATAGCTTACGCAAGTAAAGATAAACACTGCCTATTGTGATTCTACACTTCGGCATTTGGTGCTTTCAGGTTTACTTAGCCAAAGCCGTATCTACCCACTACGATTTGCCTTAGTATATCTTGCTCACCTGTATACTGTGCCTCTAGGCATTTCAGCCAAGTCAAATCTACCCACTACGGTTTGCACCAGTATATTTTGCATACCTGTATATACTGTGTTCCTAGGCTTATTCAGCCAAGTCGAATTGGCCCATTGTGATTTGCACTAGAGCATGCTGTAATTTCTGTGATGTGCATTAGAGCATTCGGTACACGTTTTTATTGTACTACAATCCATTCTAGCTAAAAGCTTAACCTGCTCATTGCGACATATCCCTGACCACTAACGTGCCCACATGATCCTAGCCAGTGCTTGTAGCCTAACTGCACTATTGTAAATCTAGATGCATCTCTGCACTGCGCCCAAATGATTTGGTAGAACTGGTGATTGTAGCCTAACTGCATTATTGTGAATCTAGATTCCCCATTTGCACTGTGCCCAAATGATTTGGCAGAACTGGTGATTGTAGCCTAACTGCATTATTGTGAATCTAGATTCCCCATTTGTACTGTGCCCAAATGATTTGGTAAAACTGCTGACTATAGCCTAACTGCATTACTGCGAACAGAGCTGCTACCACCACTGCCTCGTTGCCAACAGTGTATAGTACACAGACATTGCCACATTAACTGTAACCCTTTCACCTGGCACCACACCTCAAGCTTCTCAAGAACTAACAAGCCACGACATGCAGTCGACGCACACGGCTTGCCTCTACCTCACACACAGTCATCTTGGGTTCTCTACCCCTCACTGCAGGCAGTTTCCCTGCCAGCTTCCTTAAAATACACCACGACCCTCAACTCACTCGTCCTTCCACCATGCTCCACTGCTCAGACTCTGCATCGAATCCCTACCTCAACGACCCAGCTCTATGGCTCAAGCACTTTGCAACTAAACCTACACCAAATCTCCCTTGTACACTACAACATAGGAATATCAGACTTAGATCTAGACTGCCCAGACCACCTTGTACTCAGCGCAGTCACACCGCTCATCCACAGTCCAACCTACCCGTAGCATCTAGCCCCTCCCCCCCCCCCCGTCTATCCCACCCACCTCAGCGCTTAAGGGAGCCCTTATTAATGCCAGATCCCTCACGGCCCATGCCCTTGACATCGCAGACCTCATCACTGTCCATAACCTCGACTTCCTAGCCATCACCGAAACCTGGCTACATGTGCCTCTGGTCCACTCCTCGCCCTATCCCTACCCAAGGGTTATAACATTATCAGAAATGACCGTCATTCCAACTTGTCTAAAGGAGGAGGAGTCGCTTTCATACATAGCGACAAGATCACTGAGAACCGCCGCCAACACACAATTCAGCTCTGCAGAATCTCTATCAGTGAAACTATCCCTCTCTCCCACCAACACAGCAACACTCCACCTTGTATACAGACCTCCAGGTCCACTGGGCTCATTTATTAATGATGTTGCTTCCACCTTGTCGACTAATACCAAGCCTAATTCCCAGATATTGCTATTAGGCGACCTCAACCTCGGCCTTTCCGACCACATGGCCTCTGAAGTTGACGCCACCCTTTCCAACCTAGGCTTCCAGCAGCGCATTCGTGATCCTACACATAACAAAGGTAGAACGCTCGACTGGTTAGCTGACCTAAACTGCAATACCAATGTAATTTCTAACGACGCCTGCACATGGTCTGACCACCCTGTTATTACCTTCCTCTTGCCAGCCACCAACCCCCAGCCCACAGCTACCGTAGCCCCCGCTATACCCACCAGAAATAAAAAGGATATCACTAGGGAGAAACTACTTCCTCTCATCCTCCCTTGTTTGAACACTCTCGCTTCGCAGCATAAGGACAAAGACCCTACCGTCTTAGTAGACGCCTTCAACAGCTTAATGAGCAAAGCCATTGAGAGCATAGCCCCACTAAAAATCTGCAAAGCCAAACAGTCCCACCTGAACTCTTGGTTCACCCCGCAGCTTAACACACTGCGCAAAGAAAAGTGCAAGGCCGAAGCCCTTTGGAAAATTCATCCTAGCTCAGCTAACAAAGCCTCCCTCCTAATCACCGCTCTCCTATAAGGAAGCCATCCTTCAAGCTAAAAAAGAGACATATAACTCACGCATATCCCAAGCAGAATTCAATACAAGAGAATTAATTAGAATCCCCCGCACCTGCCCCTGACGTGTGCTCCAAAGATAGCACTAGGTGCAATAATATACAAAACGCTCTGCTCAACAAAATAACCACCCTGCAATCTAAAATCAACGCCAAACAAAACTCCCTCCACACTCCTTCATTTAGCAATACCCTGCCACCCAAAACAACCACCCCAGATTCCCCGGTGCCATTCAGCTTCACACCGCTCACCGTTCTGGAGGTTGAAAAAATCATCTGCAACTTAAAACCCTCCAATTGCCAAGGGAACGCATGTCCAGCCCCGATCATTAAGGAATCGGCTCATGACCTCGCTCCTTTATTACCACTTTTATGAATGCCTCTTTTCAATCAGTAGTGGTCCCCAACAACCTGAAGGATGCTTGGGTCATCCCTCTACTAAAAAAACCTACTTTAGATCCGGAGGTCCCAACCAACTACAGACCCATCACAACAGTCCCTTTTTTGCTAAAAATCTTGGATAGAGCAGCGTATCTTCAGATACAGAACTACCTGGAAACTAATAATCTACTAGGCAGGAGACAATCCGGCTTCAGACCCAAGCACGGTACGAGACGGCCCTCCTTGATCTTAAAACCCAAATCGAGGACCTTAAAGATAAAGGTAAACTAGCCCTGCTATTACTATTAGACTTATCTGCTGCCTTCGATTTGGTCAACCACCAAAACCTCTGTCACCACCTGAAAATGGCAGCCCACTTCTCTGACAAGGCCACTAACTGGATTCAATCCTTCCTGGATAACAGACAGATGAGGGTATTCTCCCCAACCTCCTCTGCTGACCCGGCGCCAGTCCCTTGTGGGGTCCCCCAAGGATCGTGCGTATCTCCCACCCTCTACAATGTTTTCACTAAACCCCTGTTCGATGTGTTGGACTATCTGGGTGTCACCTACACTAATTATGCTGATGACACCCAGATACTCATCCCCAGCACGGGCGATTACACGGTAGACTCGAAATCTCTAAATGACATATACCTTGTCATCCAAACATGGATGGCCCAACATGAGCACTGTCTCAATGACGACAAGACAGAGCTCCTCATCCTAGGCTCTCAGCAAAGACTTAACAAGCTGAACCCCATGTTCAGTTCCTTTTAATATCGAAGGAAACTCCATAAAAGTCTCTAAAGATACAAAAACTCTCGGAATCTACCTTGACGCCAAACTTTCCCTCCATAGAGAAACTAATGCATTTGCTGCCGCCGCTGCTTACACCTGCAAGCTGATCACAGCATGCCACCCTTTTCTTTCCACTCAGAACTGTACTATCCTTGCTAGGACCCTGGTCATGTCCAAACTGGACTTTTGCAATGCACTGTACCAAGGTACTAACCAAAGCAACCTAGACAAACTCCAGGTCATACAAAACAACGCCATCAGGGCAGCCCTCAATATCCCTGGATCAGCCCACATCTCGGAAACCAGGAATAACCTTCATTGGTTGTCAGTCACCCAAAGGATCTCACTAAAATCGCTTGCCCTGACCTACAAATGCATGAACAACCTGGCCCCCATCTATCTTTCCTCGCGCTTCACACGGTATACCCCATCTCGATCGCTAAGATCTTCCCTCAACCAGAGCCTACTGATCCCCAGATACAAGCTCCAAACTGCCGGCGGGTCCAGCTTCCCAGTTCTGGCAGCCAAACTGTGGAATTCCGTCCCCCTTACTATCAGAAACCTTCCCTCCCTGAATCTTTTCAAACACAAAGCCAAATTTTGGTTAATCACATCAGATGACCAAGCTGCATTCTGAAAACTTGATGACCTATGTATTTCTGTATAATTACCAATGTGTTTGATTACTATGTCATTCTAAATGTTATCTGAAATGCCGTAATATTATGTAACCACTGCTTCTAAAATATGCGCCCGGTAGCCTCCGGGCCTGGTTTGCGCTATACAAATAAATAAAATACAAATCAATCCCATTGACTGCTCTCCTACACATATTGTACTATACTTGACTCGCCTACTAGACTCAGGTCTGGTTTTAATTCTCCGAAGGTCCAATTAGCTGCACTTTCGGCCTATTTATTTATTTATTAAATTTATATAGCGCGCAGGCAGCCCAGGGGCATTGTGGCACTGTTACTTGCAAGGAAGACTTAGTTACAATGTGAGCAGGTTGTGCCTTGGGTTACAGTAAGGCAGTGACCTGTGATAAGATATATCACATAATACATCATACAATACAATTATGAGGGCTAGGCCATGCCAGCAAAAGTTGTGGTGGAAGATCCCAGTAATTAAAGCTTTCATGGAAGGGGTTAAAAGAATTCATACCCCTATTTCTAACCCGGCTCCCGGATGGGGCCTAAATGTGGTATTAACCAGACTTATGGGGTCTCCCTTTGAACCTATGCATAAGGCAAGCCTCAAAGCACGTGCTTACAAGACTGCCTTCCTAGTGGCAGTCACTTCTATAAGGAGAGCCATTGAACTACAGGCCCTTTCATTTCTAGACCCCTTTGTGACAATACACAGAGAAGGTGGTTCTGCGCACTCACCCAAGGTATGTGCCGAAATTCATTTCTAAGTTCTATGTGAAGCAGTCAATCGATCTACCCACTTTCTTCCATAACGCCACTAACGTGGCGGAAAGAAGCCTACACACACTGGATGTGCGCAGGACAGTCATGTACTATCTGGAAAGAACTAAACCACTAAGGAAAACAAAATAGTTTTTTGTTTCAGTGGCGTCTGGTAGAGAGGGGGACCCCGTCTCTAAATCGGCCATCTCAAGGTGGATTATCAATTGCATCACACTCTATTAAACTCTTGCCAAGAGAGATCTCCCCTTCAAGCCTAGAGCACACTCTACTTGGTGCACTGGGGCTTCCATAGCATTAATTTCAAATGTTTCTCTCAAGTCCATTTGCAAAGCAGCAACCTGGAGTTCTGTACACACCTTTACAAAACGCTATTGCCTAGAAACTCACTCTAGGTCTGATTCTCAGGTGGGATAAGCAGTACTAAGACATCTTTTCACTACTGTTCCTTCTCACAACCAACACTGGGTACTGCTCGCTAGTCTATGCACAGCATGTAATTCTAAGCAGATTCACGAGCATCAGAAGACATGCATTACTTACAATAATCCTAAATGCTATTACGGTATCTGCTTGGATTCACATGTGCCCAGCCTTCCTCCCTGCTCGGATGGAAGGAGCATAGACATCTTGCTACTTCTTCTCTCTTTCTGTACTCAACTCACGTAGTCATAAGGCTTCCTCACTGCAGAAAAAAAACTGTCTGGGATCTAAACGCGTGAGGTATTTGGGTACACTGCACATCACGTTAGGGATAGTGTTACAGGCACGCCCATGTCGACGTCCCCTTTCGATCTTCGTAAAGACAAGATGCAATACTCTGCAGTTACCACTAGATGTCGCACTATATACAATCATCAGAAATACCACATAGAATGAACACACATGACAACATGGGGGACTATTTGAGACCACGACGTGCATGAAAGTGTAGCGCTGTAAAGTAGGTATAGCTCTCAATGGGATGGAGAACCACATGCACCCCCTTCACATAGCGGGCCCTACCAGAAAATAAGGACAGCAATAGTAGCGTTTTCTGTTGAACCACAGACAGATGGCATTGTAATGGAATTGGTAAGATTAGTGATCGAAAAGCAAACCAAGTTCCCACCGAAAAGGTTCAGCCCCCGCCCCTGCCTCCGCCTCCAACCTTCATTTTATGCTGCATAAGGATGTAGAGGTGACAGCACACCAGGATATTCCACGGGACAAAGCATTTTAGATGACATTACCCAGCATACAGGCTGTGGATGCGGGTCTTGAAGAATAATAGTCACCAAATGCTCCAGTTTACAACACATAACAAGGCCAGTAAGCAATACGTCCAAAAAAAAAAAAACTCTATTCACTCTTTAAACTATACACAAATAACCATCATTACTAGATAAACAGCAAGTTCTGCACTGTTTTTTATAGTGCGCAGTATAAATTTCATTCAACAGAACGTACTGTGTCAATTCCTTGTATCAAATCGCACATTTGCACATCGCTGAATTAGTCATTATGCATACAGCACACATGCAATTTTTTTTTTAATCGTACAAATATTATGTATAGTTGAACTTGCATAATTTCAGGAAGTGCCATTCTCTTGTTGTCACGCTGAGTAACCGCTCCGAACAACAGATCGCGGAAATGGAAACTAAATTTTCATATGCCCACTTTCATTATAGTAAATGTTATAATTTTTGTGGGTATTCGACACATTGGGCCTCAGGAGTGTTGCGGTAAGGCAACAACGGTGCTGGTAGTGCTACCGGCGCCGTTGTTACCTCGCCGCAACTTTCCGAGTTTGCTCACGGGTGCCGCTCTGGGCGCCTGGTCAGACCAGGCATGCTGAGCGGCACCCGCGAGCAGACTAGGATGGTAGCAGCGGTACTGCTTTGAACAGTACCGCTGCTACCATCCTCCCCATTTCCATTTGAGCCCTTTACGGCCTCAAATGGGAATGGGGACGTACCGGATCCCGCAAACAGGAATTGCCAGGACCTCCAAGGTCGTAATGGCCCGTAAAGTCCCCTTTTGCGGGACCCAGACCCGAGTTTGGGGGTAGCACCAAACTCGTAATGAGGCCCATTGTGTCCTTCAAACAGTTGCTGACTTTCAATCTAGGCCAAATAACAATAGCAGCTTGTTTTCAGTGATTGAAGCCAGAGACGGGTAGGTTTTGATTTTGTGAAGAAAAAAAGCCACCCAAAACAATTATTGGACAAGACGCTGCTTCTAGAAAGTGGTTCAGTAAAACAAGGACAGTTACAAACGGCTATGTAATATGTTTCGCCACAGGAACATAACCATCCAGAAAGGCATGTGTTGCTGCTACCTCTGGGGATATATCATATCTGTAAGAAAATTCCATCAAAACCCCACCTCTCCATCGTCCAGCACCGTTTCATGGCACAAAGCGCAGGATGTGTGGGTCGGTGTGACTGTATTTCTTCATCCCTTGCCCCTGGAAACAGCACCCGAGCTGCCCAGGTGCATGCCATAGTGATGTAGTAGTAGGGTTAGTATATTATCGTAGTTTTCACAAAGTAACTTATGAGAGACCTGACCTTCACTCCATGAGAGATGAGCCCAGCTGACCCACATGGGAATCTACAGACGGCTGAGAAACAAACCAGTTGTAGCCTGGCATCCCCTATGGAGCAGGATCGTGTATATTGTCTTGCCAATCAACTGTGCAGGTACAGACCCTGTATGTGATTGTCATTACTGATGCTGTGGCCTCTCAAAAGGCAAAGCTATGTACGGTCCCCAAATGTCTGGGGGGTGTGCATGCAGCGGTAGAGTCTTGATGAAGTCAGTCTCCACGTCCGGGGGCTGGGCGGGGGGCCGTGGCCTCAGGTATATGCTACTCTTCTTCGGGCAAGGATAAGCAATAAGTCTGTCAGTTTCCTGGTAGAATTCGGAAGCGATTGTGTCAGTCCCAACATTGCCATCTTTGGATCTATGTTCAGGGCCGTTCCTATTATTGCTGATGTTTTCTTGAAGATCACGCTCCAGAAAATGGCTACAAGCGGGCAAGACCATGCCAGGTGAAGAAAGTCTGCCTCTGGCTCACCGCATCTGTGACACTCTGCTGATAATGTCTCTCTTTGAGCGTGAATTCTCTTGGGAGTGTGGTATGTCTGATGGAGGAAATTAAAATGGATCAATTTAAATCTAGAGTTTATCGCGTCTTTTTGCGTGGGATTGAGAATGTATGCCCATTCTCCATCCGGGATTGTGGTATCCAGCGCTTTTTCCCACCTCTTCTTGGCTTTCCGGCAAGGTGGTTTCTGTTCGTGAAAAAGGGCTTTGTATTTATTCGTCACCAGGCGACCTTCTCCTTGGGCTTGAATTGTGTTGTGCAACAGCGACCATTCAGGTGGTTGTTCCGGAAAGGTTGGGAAGGCCGCCCACAGCGAGTGTCGCAGTCTTGGGTAGATGAAGGTGTCAAGGGCATTATTGCTTCCCCTTTCTCGTGCTTGTTGCAGGGTTAGGAATGTTCCCTGTGGGAAGAGATTGTGCATGGAGATCGTGCATGGAGTTTAACTGCAATTTCTTTGCCCATAACGAGAATACCTTCTCGGATGTTACAGGAATTCCAGGAATGTGTTTGATGGGTAGGAGGGGGGAAAATCGGGTTATGACTCTTTTTATTTTAGTGATCTTTCGCCAAATCGAGTATGTGGTAGCGACGGGATTCATTGATTGCTGGCTGGCCGAGAATTGGCCAAGAATTATGGCGCAAAGAAGGTGTGGGGTCGCGAGCGCCCTTTCAATTTGGACGTGAGGTCTTCTAAACTGTGTTGCATACCAATGGCTCAGGAATTGCGCTTGGGCGGCCCAATAGTAACGTTCCAGATCTGGGAGGGCCAGCCCCCCTTGTCGTGTTGGCAAAGTTAGTGTGGTATATGCGACTCTCGCCACCCTGCCCGCCCAAATGAGGTCGAGAACCATGCTTTTAATGCATTGCAGAATCCTCTGGGGAAGCAACAGAGCAATATTCATGAATAGGTACAGGAGTTTTGGCAAAATTACCATTTTAAGTAAGGATACTCTGCCCCATAGGGTCAGCGGTAGCGACTTCCACCTGTCAATCTTTGAATGGAGACCAGTGTGGCCTCGTAATTGTCGCGTATGATGTTTTCCTTCAGTCTGGACATGTAAATGCTGAGGTATTTTACTCCAGAGTTTTGCCATTGAAAGCCGAAGTCATCTGTAAATTCGACTGTGGCGGCAGTGAGTGGGAGAATGACAGATTTGGCATTGTTAATTCTTAGTCCAGAGAAGCGGCCAAACTGGATTACTGCACTCATAACGGGGTTTAGGTTCTCTTCTGCATTCCGGAGGAACGGGGCCACGTCATCTGCATACAAGGAAATGATCATCCGGTGAGGACCGAATGAGAGGCCTCTGTGGAGGTGGTGTAGGCGCAGATCGGATGCCAGGGGTTCCATTATAAGGGCGGAGAGCGGGCATCCCTGTCTAGTCCCTCTTTTTAGATGAGTCAGCAGAGAGTAGGCCCCCCCCGAAATGATGATAGAAGTTGGTCTCTTGTAGAGCAATGAGATTAGGCGTATGAAGCGTTTACCCATTCCCATCCTTTCCAGGATTGTGAAGAGAAAAGGCCACTCAACCGAGTCGAACGCCTTCTCGGCATCCAACAGCACAGCCACCGCTTGGCTCTCTGGGTCAAGTGCTTCCATTGCTCCGAAAATTCTCCTTATCCCATAGGAGGTGTTTCTTCCAGGGACGAAGCCTGCTTGATCGGCCAGTACCATGGCGGGCATCAGGGGTAGTAGCCTCTTCGTTAGGATTTTAGCATACATTTTATTATCCAAGTTTATCAGTGATATGGGTCTGTATGATCCGCATTGAGTTGGGTCCTTGCAGGGCTTATGTAGGATTATATTAGCCATGTATAGGGTAGGCGGTAGTTGGACGTTGGTCAGGGCTTTGTCAAATACCTGAAGGAGTAGCAGGGCGAGGAGATCCGCACAGGCTTTATAAAATTTGCTGGACAAGCCATCTGGTCCTGGTGCTTTCGAAAGAGGTAGCTCTTTAATGGCCTCAAGGATATCTTCGAGGTTGATAGGGCCATTTAAGAGTTCTCTGGGCTCCGGGTCGACCCAGAAAAGTTCCACGGTGTTTAGGTATTATGCCAGCTCTGTCGGATTTACGGAGTAGTTTGAGTCGTAGAGGTTTTGATAAAAGCTGTGGAATGTTTCCACGATTTCAGTTACCGAGTAAACAGTGGTACCGGAGTGGTCCGTTACTGCATCAATTGTCATGTGTTTTCTGTCAGCTGTAATTAGTCTCGCAAGGAGAGCTCCAGGCTGATGCCCCTCACCGGATTGGCGGATTTTGTGATGGCGGCCCAGGAACTTCACCTCTTTCGGCTGTGGTCCTGAAGGTCTCTAGTTCTGCTTTGATTTTCGCAAGAACCTGCGACGTGCTATCCACCAGGAGCAAGCTCTCAAGGGCTTTGAGGCGTGATTCGCTACAGCTTAGGTCTCTGCAAATTAATTTTAGGATTCCACACTCCTTTGCCATACAGACTCCCCTGGTGTAGCACTTAATGGACTCCCACAGAGTCCCGGCCGAGGACACTGACCCTTGATTGAAGTCTAAGAAGGATTTTATTTCAGACCGAAGTTAGTCTGCGAAGATTGTGTCCTGTAGCACTCTGGGTTTGAATCTCCAGTGTAGAGTAAATATGACTGCTTGCGTGGTGGTGCACTCCAGTGACACAATGGAGTGATCTGATAGCGCCCGAGGGTGGATGCGGCACTCGCCCCACTGCATACGACCATGTGCAGACGCCAAGAGATCTTGAGATAGTGTTGTGCACCCAGGAGTAGAAGGTAAAATCCCTGGTGTCAGGGTGTTTGAGTCTCCAAATATCGACGAGGTGATAGGCGCTGCATATTTCTTTAATTTGCATGCTTGCTCTGGATGGGGCCACTGTTGGATTGTGTGACTTGTCTTTGGCAGGGTTGAGTGTTGTATTGAGGTTGCCGCCCCATATGATTGTGGACTGCTCTAATGAGTTTAGTTGGGTCATAACCACTCAAAGTTGCTGAGGCTATTGGTCCGTATGAGTTAACCAGGGTAATTTCTTCTCCATCGATCATTCTGCGTATTAATAGTGATCTGCCTTCTGTGTCTCTTTTTTTTTTTCTGAGATGAATCTGAATTTTAATGTTTTGCTAATAAGGATGGCCACCCCTCTGGCAAATGACGAAAAAATGATGTGAAGTAGCGGTGACAACCCCATTCTTTTGCCCAGAGGCGTTCGGTGGTCGAGCTTAAGTGAGATTGTTGAATGAGGGCTACGTCTATCTTGTGCCGGCGTAGGTATTAGGTCATTTTCCGCACTTTGCCCGGTTGGTTTCCCCCTTTAATGTTCCATGTAGCTACAGTGAAGGTGCTGGCTTTAGGTCTCCTGGTGTCAGCTGTTTTCGGTGATTTGCTGGTGAAGGACGTTGGCAGCGCGTGGTGGCAATGGGGTGCGGGCCGAGGCATGGTCCCCCGGTGAGCGGCGCATGTGGATGGCCTCGAACTTGTTAACCCCCAACTGGATTGTATCCCCCTCCCGGTTCACACGAGCAACCCCCAACTTGCTCGTCATGGTTCCCCCCCCCTCTCAACGTATAACTTGTTAACATGAACATTGCTGTGCTACGGGCGCTTGGATCCTCCCAAGTCATGCGGCATTGGGGGTGTTTTACCCCCCAAAAATGTACGCTCCGGCAGTGTTATTTATCACAGTGAGCTGCGTTCCTTAGCCTCTAATCTTCTACGGTGGGTTCCTCTGGGCCCTTTCCCTTTGAGCTTGTGCTTGATTGTACTCGGGCGGGCGGCAGCCAGCCTGATCCATGTAGACATTTGCCTCTTCGGGGGAATGGAAGAACTGGAACCTTCCCTGGTGTTGTATCCGCAGTCGGGCGGGTAACAGCATTGAGTAGGGGATCTGATTTGTGCGAAGCCTCAGTTTGACGTTCGTAAATGATTTCCTCAGTGCCTGGACGGCTGGCGAAAAATCCAGGTAAAAGTGGACGTTGTCGCCACTGTGTTGTAACTCGCCCTTCTCTCTGACCATCCGGAGTATTGCATCTCTGTCTTTAAAGCTGAGTAGCTTCGCAATTATAGGTCGAGCTGGTGCTCCGGGAGCGGGCCATGACGCCAGTATTCTATGGGCTCTTTCAATGACGAATAGGGGCGAGAGCGATTCTGGACCAAAGAGAGCCTTACACATTTCCTCGACGAGGTCCTCCAATTTGCCTTGCGGTTGTTTCTCCCTTACACCTACGATCCATATATTATTCCTTCTAGAGTGTCCCTTGAGGTCTTCATTTTTTGCGTTGATTATTTTCATTTGCGCCTCGAGGGATGACACTCTAGCATTTAAGGATGATGCGCCGTCGTCAAGGTTGAATTCACTGAGGCACCTTGGGGGTTTGGCTGATGTGCCGGCTTCAAAATGTAACATACGCTGCAATTTGTCGTTTTTTTTTTCTTTTTTTCTCTCTCCCCATTGCAAACGCGGGGTTTGGCTAGTAGTTGAGGCAGGGCTCTGGGATACTGGGTATCTGCACTCCCTAGTGGGGTCTCTGTGCCCCAGGGGGGGGTCAGCCCGTTGCTTTATCTAGTTGTGGTGCTGTTCTGTGCCGGATTTTCAGCCTGCTGCCTGTGTTTTAAGTGGTGCTGGGATCACAAGGTTGTAGGGTGCCGGGATCACAAGGTTGTAGGAAGTCCATGCAATATAAAGGTTATCGCCCAGGCCAGCGAGCCGCGAGGCAGCTTGTGCTGCAGTGGCCTCCACAAACAAGATGCAGTTGTAGTGCTGTGTTGCTGGCACTGGGCCCTCTACCGGGAGGTGCTGGGTCGCCTGTTGTGAGCAGCCTGGAGGAGCGTAGCAATGCAACACTGGGGCGGGCGGGTTCGAGCTGTGCACCGAGCTTCTATAATGGTGTAAATTGAGCGCCCCTCCCCCCCAGGCCTTCTCCCCCATCAGCAAGCGTTGTACCTGAGGGGGCTTCACTCGCGCCTTGACTCTCAGCTTGTGCCTCATCATTGACCGCAGCCACGCCCTCGGATGTCCGAGGGGTAGCCGGCGGGAGACCACAGATCCGCGGGGCTCCGCAGTGTTCCGGCCCCTCGGCCACCATGTGCTTCTGTGTCAGTGGAATCAGGTAGATGAGCTCTCTGCCCGCTGGAGCCACAGGGGCCCTCCTCCCCCTCGGTTGCCTCTGGGAGTGACACCCAGCCGGGACTGTGGCGGGCCACACCAGGAAAGCCGCGGAGGTGCCCAGCCTGTCCTGGAGGGCCCGCCCGGGCCTCTGGAATTGCAGGATCTTCTTGGGGGGGGGGGGGGGGGATGTCCCTGGGATTGGGCTGTGATGCATGTCTCCCAGGGCACCCGGCCACACTGCACAGGGCTTGCAGATATTGCGGCCGCGGGCAAGGCCGGCGGACAGGCCTGTTCAGCGTTCCCACTCCTTTTCCCCTGCGGGTGCGGACAGGTCTCATCCCATCCGCCGTGGCCCACCCACGGGCCCGGGGCACAGTCAGCGTGTATCAGTGGGTCCTCGGGGCTCCGCCACCACCCAGGAGCGCCGCGACATGCCAGATCGGGCCCAGGTGGCTCGGGTCTCCAGATCAGACTGCTGCTCGGCTGGCTGACTTCGCAATGCACCAGAGGAAGAATCGGTGAGTGTTTCAAGGAGCCACACTGCCAAAACAATCGGGATTAATTTGGATTTTAAGGGGCCGCGCGGGAGCTCACAGAGGAAAGGCCATCTTGCGTGGGTCACTAGCACACTCTCCTAGAGTGTTCTTTTCATTCTGGCGTGAGCGTAACAGCGGACTGCCTTCAATTGCACGGCACTTAATATAATTCATGCATGTCCATTCATACACCCTTGCGCACCTGAGGCAGCCGTCTCTACCACCATGCGAGATAAGTGACATTGCTTGCCCATACTTGATAAGTTACATTCATGCTCCAACTAGGCCTTGTGCCAATCGGCCCAGCTAGTGCATGGGGGATGGAAGGAGGAGCCTATGGGTTTACAAGTGCTGCAGGAGGGTGTTAAAACAGATTTCTAAACTCTTAACTGTAGGAGGCCACCCTCGGTTTAGTGAAAGGGGTGAACTTTCTGGACAAGCCAGACCAATCTAGGTTGCTTGGCAGGGTACGATGTCCTTTCATCGCGTAATGTTTTTTCGTGGGGTTTGTTACCGTGATTTTTTTTTTTTTGGTCGCAAAAACCCATCTAATTTTTTCGAAAACGGGCCAGTTGGTGTGGGATCCCACCAAAAATAATTTAAAACAAATTCAATGGGTTTTTTCGTAAAAAAAATTGGTTAAAAAAAAAAACCCAGTGAAAATACATCCCGCGATGAAATGACATGGAACCCTTGGCAGGTGGTCAAGACTAAGTCTCAGGAGAGGGTGATAGTGATCAGAAGCCCACAATGAGCACACACAGCAACGAACCACAACTTACTCTTAGACAAGTATATGTGAAAGATATCTATACATTTATTGTCGACCGGACCAATAGATAAAAGTAAACTTTAGTTATGTGAAAACAGTTAGTTACCACACACAATACTCGACTATGCAGTATGTATACAATACTTGTCCTAATGCAACAAATGAGGAAAACAGACCTGTAACTAACAGACTAGGGGCTTTAGAGAATTTTTCGGATTCGTTCCCTAACTTTCTAGTCCAGCCCTAAGAAGTGGGTAGCTTTGGGCTCAATAATGCAATAGTGCGCCAGTGAAGCAAAAAAGCGGGTCTTCTTGGGAAGGCTGTAGAAAGTCAGGAAGGGGCCTGAGGCGATGAAGAATTGGTTGCCACTATTCGCGAAGGATGTGCCCTTGGCGGCAGAACAGTTTTTAAAAGGTGTGAATAGCTGAGGAGCGCAGGCTAACCCAGCCAACATCGAATACCTTTATCGGATATTTGTGCGTAAAAGGTATTGGTGCTGCTGGTGGGAAACGGTCAAGTGTAATGCAAGGGCTTGATCCATGTAGCCAACTGGAGCCATGGGATAGCTTTTATGTCTGCGATGACATCCTTTTTACACCTTTCCATTGCCCTTTCATCAAACTTCTTTCTCGACGGGACGCACCTCCACTTCATCCATATAAAAAACATACATTATTGGAACAACTTATTGTGTCTGCTAAGGTGTGGCTGTTAGGACAGGGTAGAGTAGACCAGGCAGCCAGGCTTATTTTAGGAGCGAGAGAGTGTTGTAGAATCAATAAAAATGAAATTTTAATGTAAACGGTCCAAAGAAAAACTATGTATTGTAAAAATAAATGTTTTATTTAAATACAAGTAGGCCTGGATAAATCTGGGGGGGGGCAGCTGGGGGGAATAAGTACTATCACATAATATGACATGACAACATTTGTAAAAGCACAGCACTATACATAAGCATGTAACCTTATTTGGAACACCTAACAGTAGTTCTTGGGAAATCAAAACCAATATTTACTTTTAGATTACTTTCAGTAATACCAGGGTATTAGACCCCATCAGTTGTACTGTGACGCTCAGCAAGAAATCAGTCATTTCAACTGGACAATATACTTTTCTGATCTAGTGAAACACTGATCCTAGGCAGAGTATAAACCTATAACTCAGATTCAAGATAACAGTTATTCTAGGGGAGTTGGACCTTGGTGTAATATTCAATTACAGGTGCTTTTCAGTTCACAGACCAAGGGAAGCAATGACTCTAACCTATCTTTAGTGTAACTGTGTTACCCTAAAATAAGTAAAACCTATATACTTTTTACAGGAGCTATAAGCAACTTAAAAGCAGATGTTACCTAAGACTCTTATGTCTGTCTGAAACAGAACAGTGAAAGCCAAGCCCAGTGTTACACTTTATGATGCACCCAAAGTTATTATAGGTAGCTTTTATTCTGGACATGCTAACAGCAAGTCAGGGGAAGCAAACCCCAGTTGGGGGACACTTGTACAATTATCCTAACAGGAATAATGAAGTGAAATCAACAGCATTACCTGTGTGTAAGAGGCACAACCAATTCACAAGTGTGGAAAATAACTCTATATCTAATTTCCAGAATGTCAGAACATTTCTAAGGTAAGTAAACTAAACTTTTCTATACTTTGCAGAACGTTTAGAACATAATTTCTTATAATGTCAAGACTTTTCTTTTTTAATTATTGTTACAGTTGATCAACTTTTCAATATTTACATTTATACAAAATTGATGATAAAATAATCAAATTATCAATAACATGAGACCTTTCACAAAGCCACATGAATATTTAAAATATTGATCTATAAAACTTGATGTGAGATCACTAAATAAAATGTTAAACGATTTCAGAAGATGAAATGAAAAACATAATTTTTCTCTTATAATTGGCGGTAAACAATGCATATATCGGGTCTCATTGAGACGACCATTGTTCGCAAGATGACATTCGATAATTAATTGCTGCATATTACTCAAATTGTTCCATATTAAGAGTTCAGGTTCCAAACGGTTTTGTTATACTTTTCAAATACCATCTCCAAGTTTGAGTGACAACAGAAAGTTTACAACAGCAATTCTCACTTTGTTCATATTGGTGTTATATACTTAATACCAAATGTTTGCAACCGTCAGGAGTCTATAGGCTTCAAAATGGCGCTTAAGATGGTTGATTCTGTTTTCTAAAAGCGCAGGACAGGCTGATATTAAATGTGGCAGCGTTTCAGGAATTTCGAGGTCTTTACAAAAGCGACAGGTATTCTTACAACTAGGGATCAAGACCGTTTGAATCCTCTAATGAAGTCATGGGAAGCCTTTCATATCAGTAAAAGTGTTAAACAAATTTCTGCCACCAGCCATTAATGTTAAGTTTGTCCTTGTAACAAATGTTAGAGTATCCCCTTTTAAATACATGCATCTCCCCAGCCCTCTGCATAAGGCGGGGAGTGCTGGTCTCACTTAATTAAATGTAAAAGGGATCCACAGATCCGTTCTACCCTTGGGAACTGTAGCTCTCTCAGGGTTAACAAGAGAATGTTAAAAATGGAGCTCCTAGTGCAACCCAGCAACAACAGGAACTTATTGCCAAAAAGGTGTCAAAGAGGATACATCTTAACAGACACCATGGAGAGCCCAGAAAAATCACACCCATAAAGAGTAACATTTTCTGGGAGTGTGGAAAAAGGTTCCCACTCACAGAGGTATAAGGAAAACAATCCAGCAGTAACGCTAAATGTTCTGGGGATGACACCGGTGAGGAAGATTTATCATTGCTTTGAAAATCTTACCTAGCGGAGGCCATCAGCGCAAGTGCCATGGATTGAATGTGTGCATGGGTTTGGGTCAAACAGAGGGTTTGACAGACACCAGGCCTCGGTCTACCTTTCACAGATGGGAAATATCCATTTACACATCGGTCTTTCTCCCACCCAAATGGGCAGTCCAGCCCCGAAGTGCTAGGGCAATTCTCTTCTGAACAATAGTACCAATAGCAATCCCAGGCACGTGTCCCCTAGACAGAGGATAAGCAATATAAAGAAGGAAAGGTAAAAGATATACATGAATGCATCTTCGTAAATAAATACTTTGTAATACATTATCTAGCATTGAAATTGCAAGTGTGATAGCATTAGATTGTTTCTGTACAATGTCCAAACATTGGGGAACATATCTAAAATGTTATTGTGAGCAGACTCTGAAGACTGCTACAAATCTTTTAAATCTGGAAGTCAACCTTTCAACAAGTTACGATTTTGGAGGACTAGGCCCGTTTGCAATGTTTTGTGGCATTGTATGTGTCCGGGAACAAAATCTGGATCCATTCGGTGATTGTGCATGGCCAACACAGTCCATGTCGGATCTTTCACAAATTCAAAATCCATTTTCTGGTATATTGGCTTGGCCACCCATTGTTTGCCTCGATTTGTAAAGGCAATGAGGTAACGAAGCACTCCGAACGGGCCTGCAGTTTTCGCTTTTGTTCCCTCCCAACGTTCTTGTTTTGCGCAAGTACAGCTAGTCTTGTTCTGGCCTCCATACTGTCTGTGCTGAAATGCAAACTTTTGGGCCTGTACTTTAGGCACATGTTATGGAACACCTCCAAATCTCCAGTATGACAGAATGCTGTGAGTCCCGTCAGGTCTCTGTGTACGATAAAATGCTTTCAAATCTTCTCAAGTGTTTTGTGTGGAAGGGAACATGGCACCAACCACTTCTTCTTGTGTTCCTTCATCTTCGATAAAGGTTTGTGTGCATATTCATGGAAATGTTGGTTTTCTGTCAATGTGTGCGTTGGAACAATGGCCCATCAATGAACGCCATTTTTTAAGTAGAATTTCTACATATCCATCACAAGTTTTGGAGCTCCACCAAAAATGGTCGATAGACTGAGACCACTTTAAAAGGTTTTCTGAACCTTTTTTTTTAAAAAAACCAGCAGCTGTAATTTTTTAATTGATTTTGGCAACACGCCATACATCAATTGATGCCGAATGTGTGGAAACTGCTCTTGCCTGGCCTTTAATATTGAAATGTGCCTGTCAGTGGCTATCGGGTCTATTTGCGTTCCCCTGGATTCCAGATGTTCGATGGACTTATTGAAACCATGTTTCTCCATGGCCACAGACGATGTACATTCAGACACCTGCATGATAATCGAAATCACAATTTTTTTACTTTCCATATCATGAAAGTGGAACGCCACACTGTCCGTCGCCAGCTAGCCTTCCACGTGTCATGATTCCTGCCCCTCATGTCCCCAGTCCTCCAAGATGTCCTGCTGGAGCCAGGCCACGTTCACCTACATGGCCCTCAAGGGCCTCTCCATCCCTCCAAAGACCCACTTGAAGTCATACTTGGCGCTTGTGGCACCAGACTCGCTCTAATAGGATAACATTGGGGTTTGGACTTGTAGTGCATTGATGGGGACAAGATGGATGCCCCCACATATTTCGGTTCCCAGAACTGCATGTGCGGTCTAGTCTTTTGGGTGTGGTTCAGCCCAGAGGCACCTGGGATACCCAGAGACTATTTAAGCCACACCCAGGCTGAGAAACATGCTTTGCATTTTCTACACCTGCAGCGTGACACTCGCCGTGTTCGGATCGGTCTCCAGTAGGCCTGCATCTTTCTTCTGCGCTCAACTCCTACAAGAACACAGTTAGGAACAGCCTTACCTTGTGACGCTTCTGCCCATCAGTCATCGCTCCTTCTGTTCTGCGGGCATCTTTGGCGGTGTCATTCCCATCCCGGCACGCTGCTTCCTAAGGAAAAGGGAAAAGAACAGAAAAGGCAGCATTCTGCAAATCTTTGCTTATTTTTAAATACTGTATGAGCTTCAAACGCTTACCTGAATCCCAGCCGCTCTGGGGGAACTCTTTCTCCGGAACTTCTCAATCATCTGCAAGAGGGAAAAGACACCCCAGGTTAGCGTGGAAACATCTAGAGGCCCCGCATACCGCGCTTACCCACCGCATTTTTTCTTCTTAACCGACATCCACGCTGAAACCATCGCGGCACCTAAAAAGACACAGAAAAAGAACTCCGTTCAATGCAAATACGAAAGGGGTGCATCGCGCGCTCACTCACCTTCAGCGCTACTCATCTCAGCAGCACGCCGCCATCCCTGGACGCCGGCCATCATCTAAGGAAGGAAAGGAACGAAGTTAAAGAACTGTTCAAAAGACTCATTATACTTACCTGTCGGACTATTGCCAGTGAAGTAATTAGGAAGCAACAAGCCCGTATCAATCAACACGCCCCTGCGCTGAAGGCAGGACGGAGAGCACACTATCCAAGAAAACAAGGTGAGCTGTGGATCAAAGGGAAGGGTTGGACCCCGGGGAAGAAGGGGTTCAAGCACACAGACAATATGGAGTTAAACTCTAACAATCCTGTGTTTCCGGCCCAGTCTCCAGTCGAATAGCCTCCAGGGAAGGGTTTGAGGTCGTAAGAGGTCAGAACAGGCTGAGTGACGTCCCCGTGGATACCAGTTGAGCATTACACCACGTTTGCCAGAGAATGTACTGTCCATTGACATCTGTTCCAGTTTCCAGGCATGACTAATAGCGGGGAGTAAGAATGCCCTCTGATATCTGTAGTACTGGGTTTTAGCAAGGAACTCAAGTCCCACAAATTGACAGAAAGTGGAAATCTTACTGAAAGTCAATCCGCTGATCAGTAAAGCCGCTGAACAAAGTACATTTCCAGCAGGCACTTTCCTGAGGATAGGTTGAGCAGACCATGAAAATGTATTATGGAGGTGGACACAGCTGCCCTGAATTTTCAGGTTGGTGCCTTGTAACACACAAGACACATTCACCAATGATATGAACTTTATAATGCTCCTATACACAAGTGTTTCAAGGCATGACAAGGCAAGGGAGGGGAAACTGAGGGAGTACAAAGACAACGATCTTACTAGGCCTAGTTACATTGAGATCGTTTTGGGGAGGAGAGAGGGGAAAAGTACCAGGGGGTGAGGGGAGTTTGGGCAAGTGCCGGACATGGGGTCAAAACAAAAAGTAGTGCAACTAACCAGTGGAAAGTGCAGGTGTTAAAAGTGCAGACAACGGTGTCTAATAAGTGTAGGTAAGGGGACTGTAGGGTTGCAGATACAGGCCACAAGTGCAGGGGTTGCCAGGAGGCAGTGCAGGAGTGCAACTGGGCGGGCAGGGACCTGGGCGCAAATTCAGAGGGTAACCAGGTGACCCGTGCAGTATCCAACAGGAGATCAGCAGGGAAGGAAGAAGGCAGAAGCAAAGTGAAGGTCTTGAGGTGTTTCTCGAACCAGAGATGATTCTGCTTGAGTTTCAGAGAGACAGGAAGGCTGTTCCAGAGGGAGGCGCCAGCTGAGGAAAGAGATCTGCCCCAAACTTGCTGCTTGGACAAGGGACTGACCCTCAAGGATTTGGAGGTGGGGGAGCGAAGAGCTTGAGTAGGAAGATATTTCCGAAGAGAGAGTTGGAGATATTTCGTTCCCAGGCCCCAGAAGGCCTTGTTGACAATGCAGAGGGTCTTGAACTTGATCGTTGCAGCCAATGGAGAGACTCCAGGGCTGGAGAGATATGATCCCTGGGCTAGAGACCAAGGTCAAGTCTAGCACTCCTGTTCTGGATGAGTTGCAGAGGGCTGCGAGTAGAAGCAGGCAGATTTAAAAAGAGGCTGTTGCAGTAGTCCAGCTCTGGTTCTGGCGATAGTGAGCTTCTTTGGGAAGGTGAGGAAAGGAAGAATACCTCTGAGGAGGTGCAGCTGGTAGTTTGTCTTCTTAGAGAGGTGTGAGGAGAGTGCAGTTGAAGATGACCTTTAGGTTCTTTAGCCTCACAGGTGGGAGCAGGAAGAGGCCAATGGTGGCTGGCCAGAGAGTGACAGGAAAGGAAGGTGCAGGTGTGCCAATGAGGAGGATCATCTCTGTGTTACTGGCATTAAGGCAGAGATTGTTGGTGGCACACCACTCCTGGATTGCAAACAGACAATGCAGGATGAGAGAGGGAGAAGAGGTGGCAGAGGGGAGCCTGAAGGCGAGCTGGGTGTCATCCGCATACCACTGAAAGTTTGAGGGCAGAGCAGCAATGTGGTGAGCGAGAAGTGCCAGGTATTGGTTGAAAAGCCAGGGAGAAAGGTTAGACCCTTGGGGAACACCACAGGTAGACGGTGAGATTGAGGAGAGGAAGGACCCAAGTTGAACCTGGGAGGGTCAGTCTGAGAGCAAAGAGGTCAGCCAGGCCAGGGCCTGGTCAGTGATACCCAGGTTATCACAGAGTCCGTTGAGCAGGATGGCATGGTTGACCGTGTCGAAAGCAAAAGGGAGATTGAGTAAGATGAGGACAGAGTGGTGATTAGCATAAAGGTTGGAGAGCAGGTCTTAGTCGTATGTTTGATGGCTCCCCGCATGTGTTCTGATCACATTTCAGCATTTGTCCATCTCTAGCAAGCAGATGTTGAATACAATGTATTTTTGCTCCTCTAATAGCCAATCGTCCTGCAGTACTGTGTTTTGTGACTCGACGGTGGTGGACAATTCCCCCCAAACTAGGTAAACTGAAGACAGGATCTTGAGCAAATTCCTCAGTCAATTGCGTTGGCTGTGATATTTCCGCATGAATTGGATGAACTGGTAACATTGAATGTTTGTTCGGTGTAACATTTTTAGATAGTGGAGATTGTGTCAAAGGGTCTGTGAGCAATTGCAATGCATCTTCAGTTTCATCTTGTTGAGTTTGCACAAAATAACGATGGTCCATGGTAATTTTGTACGTGTCGTAGGTAAGATTCCATTCATTTTCTGGCCACTGGACATATGCATCATGTATCTGAATATTGACTAGACCACGCTGTACTTCAAACAGTGGTTACTCTATTGTGAAATCTGTTTGACAAGCAACATCTTTGGTTTCAGTTGTTGTCTGAGTCTTTATACTCCTTCCTTCTGGGCCTCTAGCAGATTTATAGAAAAACATGCTCAATGTATAGCACACATACAGAAGGTAGGATTTTCCAACTAAAAACATAATGACTTCTCCAAAACAAACTGGTTTGTTCTTTACCCTTGTTAGAAACCGTGGTTTTCTCTTTGGCGACTACAACATCAAGCTGAAAAAATTGTGTATGTGGTTTAAATCAAGCAAATTTCATTTCTACTCAAACATATGTACATATATACATACAAAACCAAATTGACGGACTTCAAAACATTGCACCATTATACAAATGTATTCCCAATCCAATGTGATGCCCAATTATGTTTCATATTAGGTTATGTATACCTCTGGTCCATGTGTCTTCTAATTCCACATCTTCAGTACATACCTTGGCGGGAATAATTGTTAAAACATTTTTAAATGTCAATCGTACTGAAATATTGCAGAGAGCACTTCAGAACAAAGTAGTTTAAAAGGATTACGAAACATATGCTGTAAGGTTTGTTGTTGCAAAACAAATGGAACATTTGTATGAACATACCCTTGAAAACAGTGCATGTGATTTGGTCATAATATACATTTCAGATTTCACCTGATAACCTTCTGAGATGACACATGGACTTGATCTGAGATCACCCTGCAAAACAGTGATTATAATGTTGCCTTCAAAAGCAGTTTGCTTTGTAATGTTTCCTTTGTAATCTATCCTGCATTAGGGAGGAAGTGTAATGTTAGAACCAAAATCAGAAAAGTATGAACAGTGCAAGGTTACATGCATTTCAGTCTCAAAGTATATCCTTTGTCGGATTTACTTTCTTTCTAGCCAGGAAACTGTAAGTATGCATAACTCATGCACTGGACCTGTTGCAAAGGAGGAAATGATTGTAGCCGAAGTTCCAGCATCCCATTATAACCTAGTACCTGTTTTAATACAAATTAAAAAGCAAAATTAAAGTGAAAAAAAGAGATGCAGACAATGGTACATACAGAGAGACACCCATACATGCCACTTTGTGTAAATAACCTATACTATACATAATACCTTTCAATATGTTGAAATTACAAGCATGAAACATGCACATATTGTTCATTCACATATAAAGGACTAGTACAATTATTATTACTTGATGGGCGACTGAGGTTGATGTTGACTCCGGAAAAGTAATTGATGCAGAATCTTGCTCCTTCAATTTCAGTACATTGTCAGAGAATATTACAATGAGAAAAGTAAATTAGTATTAGAAATGTGGCCACGTCCAACGCTCTAAAATATCACTTTGGGCAAGTCGGGAGTGCTCACCATTTGGATCCTAGATATGTCGGTGGTGTCGTCACTGGTGAGGGTCTGTGCTTCCATCAGTGTGCTCTACATAAAGGACATGTCTACCAATACATTTCGAAAACATTATGCGACTTTTAAAGGGTACTATGGAAGTTTTTACTGAGGGTTACATTTCACTGATTTATTAGAGGCTCCCGAAAGCGGGTACAGATAAAGTATACTAAAGTGAAACATTTTTAAAATTCTGGGAACTTGACTAATACTACTTTGATGGAAATAAACACAGAAAACTCTTAACCGTTCATGAAGTTACCTTTTCAATGCACTACTTTAAATAAATCAATCATAGAGAATACATTTTTATATACCATCTTCCTACATGCCCACAAACATAACAAATTCATTGTCATTGTCCAATACTGAGCCAGCGTGTGCCGAAATTGAGTCGGAATTGCATTTGGAAGCAATTTATGTAGAATTTTGGGTCCATGCTTTTTTGCGTACTTTGTACCCATTGTCGGTAAAGTGCTGGCTGCAGATACGGAATCGAGTGGCTTGTGGGTCTCCCAAGACTTCTCGGCCTTACTTCAATCTCGTCCACTGGAAAATGGCAATTTAGTAATCCATCTTATTAAATCAGTATCTTTCGGGTATATATGCAGGACTGTGTTCTGAGTTTTGGCATGGCTCACAGAAGGGCAACCAATAATGATGCATGAAGGCATTCTTGAAAAGTCTGTAAGATCTGTATAAAAAAATATAATTCATTATTAGAAATACTGTATGAATGTGACTAAAGCAATTATTACACAGCTTTGTCTGTAAAGTTTGTTTAAAATAAAGGAAACCTGTATAACCTAGTTGAATTAACACATCTAATTTTCTTACAGAATTGTTATACTGCAAATCGTAATCCATTACTCGTCCATTGAATGAACTTTCAAGCATCAAAAGAAAACATGCTTGCAAACATGGACCACAAAATGTTCCATTTTATTACAATGCACAGTGATGCAATGTGCTATTTTCCGAGATCAAAATACATAAAACATTCGAAAATGGTGTAGTCTTTGAGATAAATGAACTTTAGAATACTGGGAACATTGGGTGGAAATTGATAGAAACTTTCAGAGCAGCGATCGATGAAAATAGAGAAGCAAATAGGTGACCTACCCTTACTTGGACGAACAAATGAGCTGATTCAGCAAGCAGGGGAACAAGTAGCTGTGGAACAGGTATCCAGGGACCAGGTTGCTTGATGACGCCATACCTTGTCGATCTTAGAGATGTTCTCCTGGTAAATGTCAAGGTGTTTACAAAGGCTTAGAAAAGTGGGTGTGTATGTGAATGTGTGACGTGTTCGTTGACACCCGCGCAGCCTCGATGTTATGTTTCACATCTGCCATACCCACCCATCCCCCTTGCGAGTGCACAGGCATAGGCCTGTTCGTACTGCCTATAGGGCCAGGGTTGAACCACAAATACAAAATGCTTGTGTGGGTCTTTTGTTTTAATTTTCTTTATGAAAGTGGCCGTCTTTTTTGGGACATGTGAGGATGGTGTTGCAGACGCGCCTGTGCCGGTGGTCCCTGAGGGATGGGATGCGGTGCTCTGCGGTTGCCACTGGATGTTGGACCATGTGCACGGCGTGTGAGTCTGGGCAGATACTATCATCAGAAATGCTATTATGGTAAGTAATGCATGTCATATGGCCATACCATTGAAGCCATGGTCTCGGAGAGCCCCATATGTGTGGCCCATTGTTAGACTGCAGGCCAAACACACATGAAACGGATGGAGCGTTTGCATGTGACATGAATCAATAATTAATGCAAATGTCTAACTGCTAGACGAGACGATTAGTGCAATGGCATCACATCAATCGACATGAATCTGCATAACGCTATGGTGCAGCACAGGACGCAATGTCAATGCGAAAGGCGACTGCTGGCTGGGGCTGGATCAAACCACAGTTCGTGGAGCACATAGCCCAAGACGGAGCAGGCTGAGCACAGTTCAGCCCTCCAATCCCATGGTCAACCGTACACAGATGAGGGCTCTTCAGATCCCACAAACAAATCATAAGTCCAGAAAAGAATTGCAGCCATATGTAGCCCAGGCTGACTTTGTCAATGATGCAATTCATAGCATGTCCCCCTTATAGGCCAAGCCCAGTCATGTCCCACCACAAGAACCATAAACCAAGAAGCAAGTTACATTTCCACAAGGAGCAGCCACTGAACGACAATTTAATCGGAAGGAGACAATCATTGGGTCAGAACTTGAGAACCTTCATGCAGAACGGAAAACCGTGTCACAGGGTTCCAAAACAGTCAATTGTACAAGAAGTTGCAACAAAAAGCTGTGACTTCAATTACCCATTCCATCTAAGCATTCAGCACATTTACTACACGGCAGGTTGCTAATCGTAAACCTTGGAGAGAGTCTGCTGGACGGTTGAGAGACAAAGAACCAACTTATTAAGCCACCATTATAAGAGCATCAATCGAAATAGTCCTACCATGTGGCTCCACGTCTGTCTCTTTGTGGCAGTCCACAGCTGGACCACTTTAACAGGGGAAAAGAGGAAGATGGACGCCGTAAGTGCAGGCCTAGGTTCCCCCAATGTTGGTCTCATTGCAAACCTAAGGATCAGGTAGTGTCATGACTGAGAGGTAATCCCAGTTGGTGCTTTACCATTTCATGGCTGGTGACCTAGGTACATCGTGCAATGTAGATATTTGAATCCCACATATGTGCTTTACCATTCTGTGGATCTAGGTGCACCTTCCTATGTAGAAGTTGCTATTCAAAATTGTGAATCTTGCAGTAAGTACCTGCCACGATTGAGAGTTGCATTTAAACAAAGTTGTAGGTTTGAAAAGCCAGCTCACTTGAGTTGATAATCCAGAGAAGGAATGAAAAACTGGTCGCTAGGAAATGTTTAGGTTTCCTTGGGCTAGTGTACCTCTTTTTTGTAGCTGAGCGCGGGTGAGTGAATTTCATTGCAGGCATCCCTGTGCCTTTTGTGTGCTTTTTGCCCCGTGTGTCCTGCAGCCCCAGGCCCTCCTTCCAGTCGGTGTCCCCTGCCTCCCCACCCCGCTCACACTTCCTGATTCCCATCCCTCCCGCCTCCCAGCCCGCACACCACCCCCGTGATTGGTCGAGTGGCCAGCGCTCTGCAGGCCTAGTGAACGGCTTCACCGCCCGCTCGCTTCTTTGTAGCTGAGCGCGGGTGAGTGAATTTCATTGCAGGCATCCGTGTGCCTTGTGTGCTTTTTGCCCCGTGTGTCCTGCAGCCCCAGGCCCTCCTTCCAGTCGGTGTCCCCTGCCTCCCCACCCCACTCCCACTTCCTGATTCCCATCCCTCCTGCCTCCCAACCCGCCCACCACCCCCGTGATTGGCTGAGTACCCAACGCCTTCCAGGCCGTGCCCAGATTGGCTAGCATGCCCTGAGTCACCAGCCATTACAGACCTTCCCAGGGCAGCCCCCTGCGACTAAGGACCCTGGGACAAAGGACAGCTCATATAGAGACAGCTCCTAACCGTATCTGCAGGTATCCGCAGGAGAAGCAAGAAGCCAACAATAAGTAAGTGTGGGAAGGGCAGGGCATGAGGCAATCGCTTCACGCCATACTACCCAACCACGCATCTAACAAAGCATTAACACTGTAATCCAATCATAGATGTAGCGTACTTGCACTTGGAAACTCTAATCTAGACATGTATGAGTAGATTTAAATGTGCTCAATAGCCTCCCTTGAAAGTTACATCTAGAAGTGTGCCCAATAGCCTGTCTGTGGAAAGCCACATTTAGAAGTGTGCTCACTAGCCACCATTGAAAGTGCACCATTTGCATTAGAAGTGTACCCAATTGCATTTAGAAATCGCGCCCAATAGCCTCTCTGAGAAAGTTCAATTTAAAAGTGTACCCAATTGTATTTAGAAGCTGTGACCATTTGCATTAGAAGTGTACCCAATTGCATTTAGAAATCGCGCCCAATAGCCTCTCTGAGAAAGTTGAATTTAAAAGTGTACCCAATTGCATTTAGAAGCTGTGACCATTTGCATTAGAAGTGTACCCAATTGCATTTAGAAGCTGTGACCATTTGCATTAGAAGTGTACCCAATCGCATTTAGAAGCTGTGACCAACTGCATCTAGAAGTGTACCCAATTGCATTTAGAACTAGCGCCCAACAGCCTCTCTGGGAAAGTCGAAGCTAGAAGTGTTCCCAATTGCATTTAGAAGTTACGCCCAATAGCCTCTCTGAGAAAAGTGGAATTTAGAAGTGTACCCAATTGCATTTAGAAGTTGCGCCCAATAGCCTCTCTGAGAAAGTTGAATTTAGAAGTGTACCCAATTGCATTTAGAAGCTGTGACCATTTGCATTAGAAGTGTACCCAATTGCATTTAGAAATCGCGCCCAATAGCCTCTCTGAGAAAGTTGAATTTAAAAGTGTACCCAATTGCATTTAGAAGCTGTGACCATTTGCATTAGAAGTGTACCCAATTGCATTTAGAAGCTGTGACCATTTGCATTAGAAGTGTACCCAATCGCATTTAGAAGCTGTGACCAACTGCATCTAGAAGTGTACCCAATTGCATTTAGAACTAGCGCCCAACAGCCTCTCTGGGAAAGCCGAAGCTAGAAGTGTTCCCAATTGCATTTAGAAGTTACGCCCAATAGCCTCTCTGAGAAAAGTGGAATTTAGAAGTGTACCCAATCGCATTTAGAAGCTATGACCATTTGCATTTAGAAGTGTACCCAATTGCTTTAGAAGCTGCGCCCAACAGCCTCTCTGAAAGTTGAATTAGAATGTTCCCAATTGCATATAGAAGGGTACTCAATTGCCCTTAGAAGTTGTGACCAATAGTCTCTCTTGTAGCAGAGGGGATGAGCGTGAAGAGGGGATGAATGTGAAGTGGGGATGAGTGTGAAGTGCGTAGAGGATTAATGCGGTTGACGGATGAGTGTTGAGGGCGGATGAGTGTGGATGGCGGATGAGTGTGGAGAGCGGCGGAGTGTGGAATGCGAACGAGTGTGGAGAGCGGTCGAATTGCAGAATTGCATGACATCCGTATTATGCCTTGGAATGCATGGATCCTTTGAAAGAGCATACATCATATCACACCCCACGCTTACTCTCTCCTTACACCACCACTCAACTAGAACACAGAGATACTATGACACCATTCGGTATAACTGTTCTCATATCAACATCTGCCGCTCACTCCCCATCACTCTAAGTAAACACTGCTGGTTTCACACCCCCAGCCAGGCGTTCTCAGGCCTAACGCTGCCACTCTCGGTCTGGATAATTCCGGCCAGATCGAACACATACTCCTGACCTCTCAGCCACCACACCTACCGCTAGGAAGCAGCTACCACAGGAATTCTGCACCAGCTGCACACATACCGGATGCGCACACGCACCTTTGGACTCTCTCTACTGACCAGAACTTCGGTTCCCAAGGGCGTTCAACCTACCAGCGCCTTCAGACCATACCAATGGTATATAAGGCACTATATAAGTGCAAAATAACATAACATAACATGTGGGCCAGTTTGAGTTACTTCAATATTCGGCTAGTAGTACTGAACGCTGTTGCTGAATATATATATATTTTTTAAATGCACAATTTGCATCCCCTTTTCATCAAAATACTCACCTTTGGGTAATATTCAAACGGTGTCTGAAAAGGAATGAATAGCGACTTCGAACTGTGTGCCATGTTTTCATTGGTGCCCAAGACAAACTTATAGCCCAGTACGACCCTGTTCATAGGTGCCAACTGCCATTGATACTAGGGAGGAGTATGGATGGGGACGAGGTGAGTGCAGAAACCCTGGAACACTGTTCAACAGACGAGAAAATATGTGGCTAGCAGGGACAGGGTCTTGAAGAGGGGAGTCGGGAGACCCAGGTCTGGCCTGGCCATGTGGACAACGGATATCGCAGAATATGGGACACATTCTTTGAGGATAGTCGCAGCCACATCAGCATGGTGCGCAGTCATGAGGACACAAGTAGTCAACAAGATAGGAGGTTGGAAATCCTATTTGTTTCACAAGATGTATAAGACCAGAGCTAACATAAGGAATATTTTAACAGATAAGAGAAACCCTACAAATCGGCAGGTAGCGTGGGACTTTCCTTTATGGGTAGGACTGGAAAGTGGACGAAAGAGCCATGAAGTAAACTACCATTTAAAAACACGATCACATCCTGGTGGGAGCATTCTATTCTGACCCAGAGCATTTCCACAAAAATGGAATCCACCTATCAGTAAATGGGATAAAAGTATTCCTATTAAACCTATGAGCAACAAGGGTGTGTGAATAGAGATTTAGGAGAGCAAGGGTCTTTTGAGTGAACCTCAGTGGCCCTGGACCCACTCAGGTGTGCTGGCATGGGCCTGTAAGGAAACCACCACCACCCCTGCAAGTATGCTGACCAGACGAGATGTAGGTTCCCCAAAAAACAGACCTGAGATCCCACAATGGGGGGCAGTTGGTGAGCCAAGGAGGGCCAGTTCCTGTTTCATGTCCAAGTGCCCAATCATTTCAGAACTATGATAATGTTGCACACCTGTTGATTTGTGACATAAACACAGTAATCTTGTTTGGTTCATCATTGTAATGTTTAAAAAAAGGCAGATTGATATGTGATGTATATTTTAAATGCTACACAGAGGCTAGAGATTCCACAGCTGAGTGTCCACACCCACCGAGCTGCCTTGTGAGCGTGTTGGTCTTAGGTGTGAACTGCCATCGATACTGGGGAGCGAGGGGGATGGATGGACTTGAAGAGAGGAGTCTGGAGACACTGGCTCTGGGGAGGCCATGTGAACAGTGGTCACCGTGTGGAAGATCCCTTTGAAGTGTGCATGGTGTTTGGCAACTTGAGTGTTCCCACATAGCCAGCCAGCCCCCTTGGGAGCGCACAGTAATAGGTGTGAACTGCCCTTCGTAGTGGAGGGGGGGTGTGGCTGGGCATGAGGCAAGTGCATCAGGCCCCAAACACTGCTGAAGGGACACAAACCTATGTTGTTTACTGGGGCGGGGTCTTGAAGAGAGGAGTCTGCAGGATCCCATTTGAGTTTTACATGGTGTTTGGCACCTTGAGCATTCCCACCCACCTACTACTGGAGGGATGGATGGTGATGAGGCGAGCGCAAAAGGACACCAACCATTCTTTCATGACCCTCATAGACGAACAAGCTTGTTCTTGACTCACTGAAAAATTCAAACAACTATTTGTATATGCTAATTTGTATTTTATTTAGTTTGGTGATGTTGATGGCACAAACAAACTACAAATTGTATACTTGTGGTTGCAGTATAGTGTGTGAAAATCCCCTGTACTGTCTTCTCTCCCTGGGGAGTTTGGCGTGAATGATTTGAACGACACAGGCGGGTATTACCCTTCGAATGCAGAATTCAAGCCTCCCATAAAGCCACCATGTAAATAAATGGTAGGCCACCAGCCTGTACCACCTGTGAAAGAGCAACATAAATATTTAATTGCATGAACCAGATAAGTGTACCACCGAAGTTGAAAATTCATCCTAAATTCTATAGCATAGTTGCTGAAGGCAAGCGTCCCCAGCCAGCACGATCCTCCCCGCAATGAGGGACAATGAAGGACTCTCCCAAGTAGGGAATAAGGCCAAGACAGAGTGCGGGTGAGCTTAAATGGGAGTTTATCAATCAGAATATGGCATGCAAGAACTCTGCAAACTCCGAGAGCGCTCTGTCTGACAATAGCAAAGACCGGCGTATATATTTACAAAAAACGTCATAAGAACCTACATATTATAGGGGGCACAAGTTCAATGGGATTGGGTGGCGATGACTAACTATAGGTGCCTCTGCGATGTGGTTGGCCGTGGCTGAAGAACGTCACTGGTCAGCCTCGTGGGTTGGGCTGGGCCTGGCAGGTTGGCAGAGTTCATTCGGGCGGTGTTGTTGTGCCATCGCGGCCAGTGTCAGAGATTAATGTCTTTTCCTGATTTATTTGCCCTAGGCCATGCACACCGCAGTCATTCAGTCATTGCAATATTATCTTCTTTAGTAAATCTTCCAATAGGTTACTCTACAGGTTAATGCAACACAGGAGGAATGCACCTTGTGAGGGGTCTAATGGTCATTCATCAGGGCATGGTTACCAGCGTCCTGTTGACCGGAGTCATAGGTTGAGGGGCTAAGCTTCAGGGCATGGGACGGACGGTACAAGCCTCCCTGTCTTGTTAGATGTGGTTATAAATGTGCCGCTGTGTGTTGCCACAGTGTTGGGTGTCCTGATTGCACAGGGCCATAAGTCTAAGATGATCTGGTGGGTTGTGGGGTTTACGAGGGGGCGCCTTTGGAAGTGTGGGTTCAGGCAGAGGTTTACTGCTGTGCTGTAAATAATGCAGGTGGCGGCCCGTGGCCTTGGGTGCTGCAGAGGGGGCTACACATCTTTGAAGAGGCTCCAGTCTAGTTGGGGGAGTTGGGGCAGCGCGGCGCGGGCCTCTGCTCTCATGTTTGGCAGTCTCCGGAGGGTGGGAGGGAAAATGGCCTTGCACAAGGTATCTTCCTCGCGTGTTGCCGGTTTTTGGAGGCGAAAACATCACAATCATTAGAATACTTTATAATATTTGTTTGAATTACTTGAGAACATACATTTCACTTCGCTGAAGGCATTTCAATTATATTCAGTCTGAGCACCTTATTCGTACACTATGTTTTGACAACTACAGTATTTAGCTATATGCATATACATCTTGCAGTAAGTGAGGTAGCATTGCGGTTGGTGTAGTACATAGAAAATGAACCGCCACCGTATGTGACGGTGGTGGCACGCAAGGGGCTTTAAACATACACGCGTGACGAGTGCATTCTCGCACACCCTTCACAGGTGCCCCTGTATGGTTACATTCGTTTTCTTGTGTACTCTAGCAGCATTAGTTCAGTTATGGCGTGGAACCGCGGGGTGTACGGTTTTCAATGATACATATAAGGAACACTCCCCCGGAATGCTTTTATCATTTGCACACCCCTGCAGGGGTGCGGGTCCTTCATGGCTGGTGTCATGTACAATAATTACACAATTTTACAGGTTTCTTTAGTAAAAGTGGTTGTATGGAAAGGATACAAAAAGTGTTTTTTGACATTCATATTTGGGTACCTTTCTGCTTTCATCAGCTGACCATTCTACAGATCTTCCCATCACCCAGGCCTTGCTGACCGGGTCATTCTGGGAGCAGTGATACACTGCGGACAGTGAAATGTTACAGTGTTAGTATCTTATGCTAGCTCATGTCCGCCCTGTTCGTGGGAACGTGCTCACAGCGGATCTACCAGGGTGCTGCGGCAACAGGGATAATTGAAACTCTCCGAGGGTGGGGCCGCGCTACAGTGCGCTACGCTCACACCATCTTTATTGGACAAAATGGTTTCTGAGGCCTAGCTAGATTCAATACGTGTGGGCAATGTCTTCAGCAGGTGAGCCATCCACCACCTGGGCCCGGGTGGTAAGGAGGGGGCACCCGATGAGCCGTGGCCCTCACCTTGGGTGGAGATGTAGGCCAGGGGGGTCCCTTGGACCACTCCTCCCCTACATTTCCCCCCTTTCGTTACTTAAGTAACAAATACTTTAACTCTTCCAGCCTTCTGCATTCTACTTCGTCCATCACTGCCTCATCCCATGCAGGTGTGCCTTTTATGGGCATCCGTGCTCTACACACCCCCCGTAAGCTTTCCCCTCTTCTGGCATATTCATCTGGGGTACAAGTCAGGTATATACATCCGCCATCTCCCGCCAGATCTACCCACACCTCTAGGTACCATTCTAGTACACGGGGCTCTCTAATGGTGGTGTGCCATGCTTTATCTACGATATCTTTGTCGTGATAGATAGGCACCAGCTGATATCTTGGTGTGTTATCTGTTCCTGTTTGTACCTGCACTTCCTGCATGTTATGCATTGCCCCACGGGTGTTGCCCATTGTCACCATCATCATTGCACCATTAGGTACTGCGTTAGCACAACATCGAAGACCCACCTGGCACAGGCAAAAAATAAAAAGGAGGAACACCACAGCTGGCATCAAAAATTTCACAGTTGTTCCAAGCCATGAGGGGACCCAGGAGAAAATGTTGTCGAACCACGTACTGTCTTCTGCTCCACCCTCCATTTTCATTTTTTCTCCTAGGTTGTGTACTGCTTCGATCACATGGGACAGGGAGACGTTTTCTGCATCTTCGGAAGGTTCGAAAGTGCAGCAGGCACTTCCAATTTTTCGGCAAACACCTCCATCCATTGCCGTCAATAGGTCCAAGACATACCTGTTTTGCATTGTCATCAGCCGTAAAGCCCTTAGTTCCACTTTTATTACGTTGAACCCTTCTTCAGTGTCATTGGCCAGCTGAATCAGTTCCCAACGTGTTATCTGGAGCCATTTTGTGTTTGCCCTTGCTTGGACACTTGAGATGAGTGAGGCGAAGAATGTTTCTGCTGAGCTGAATAATCGATATCTGTCTGGGATCTGAGCCAACAGTTCTGATGATGCCTTTGATATGTAATTTGATGCTCTTCTGTTACGGGTCAGCACCTCTCCCTTGTTTCTGGAAGACAGGACATACATTTGTGACTCCGCAGTCGGCTGGGCTGCACTTTGTTGTATGCGTTCCTGTGTCCTTTTGCTTCCATCGATGTGGCTTTCTGGTATTACCATTAGGGCTGAGTGCAGAGTGGCCATTGAGCAGCTGCCACTCCAGGACGGGGGAAGGTGCAGGTATGCCTGATTGCCACATACCCAGTACGTGTCCATTAGGGCCGCTGTCCCTTTTCTCAGATCTGGGATGGTGAGGGTCTTGTTACAGTTCTTGTTTGTTCCCATGGCGGTTTTCCCCTCTCCTTTGAAACATAGTTCATAGTCTATTTCGCTCTGTAGTTTGAAGGGTTTTTCAATGGCGGTTACCCAAGTTAGTTTTGAAATGTGTTCCTTCCATACTGGTGTGCATGTTTCTTCTATCCACTGCAGTTTCTCTGGTGCCACACCTCTCAGTGCTTCAGCTTTACACATTACTTCTTCATCCTTCCACTTGTTGTCTGAAAAAAGTGTCCCTTGTATTACAAAAAATGGTTCCTCCAGACATACCACCCCTGCCGTTTTTGGGTAGCAAGTTTTCTCATTCTGCAGCATTTTAAAAGTAACTTCATGTGCCTGGAAGGTGTTCTTAATCCTGCACAACGTGAGATGAAGGAGACATTAGGCATCTATAATTGGCAACTCTTCGGGTAGCAATACTTTGGGTGTACCTGAAGCATGAGGAATAAGGGAGCAAACATAACAGCTCTCATTTGTTGTTTGTTTCGCGGTGGCACTCATATCTGCATACCACTTATTTGTCTGGTGGGGGTGTCGAGGGTCTTCCATTTTATCTAATCCTAACCCATAGTACTCATCATACTTCCTCCTCCCGGTTTCCCTTTTCCGTCTGTTATTCTTGTTCCTCATGTACTTCCCAGCCTCCTGGGCGACGGACAAAATAGACCCCCCTTTCTCATTCCCGCCTCCCTAGGCCCATTCATCATATAAGATTTCGTGTGCTGCTAGCATCTTTCCCTTTTCGTCCCTGAGTTTATCTTGCAGGTTGTTTTTTTAAGACGGGGGCAGGTTGACTGGTGGGGGTATCATACAAACACGATATGGCAGACGGGTTTTGGTCATTTAAACTGCAAGCATTATACCTATACATCACTGGTGGAGACACTGTGTTGTTTTGCATTCCACCCTGTGGCTCTTTCTTTTCTGATATGACAGCATTGGATGGTGTGGTGTGATAACCCCATACAAGTTTAGTTCCATCCCATACCAGAAAATCACCTTCCCTCATATTGACACTTGCAGTTACATTGGTCCCAGTGGTGCTGTTAATCCCAGTGCTGTTAATCCCTCCCCCCTCGTTCATCTCGATAGAGATGAACGCTACAACCCAATATGTAACCAGACCAAACATTAGCATAAAAAACATCGTAATGCACACAGATAATCCGCACTCATACGAATATCTGCATCTCTCATTTAATAATTCTCTCATTCTACTAATTCTATCCGTTGCAGGCTGCCTGTTAGATGCCATGGTAGTTCCTGTTTGAGATATAAAAGTGCATTAAGTGCATGCATGTAAACATTTTTGTTGGCACCATTAGTGCCAATATATATATATTGACGGGTAATGGAAGCGGGTAGGGTTGTAGGGAAGGGTATTCACAGACAAGGGTGTAAACATGTCATAATTTGATCACTTCATTAATTACATATAAGTAAAAAAAAAAAAAACTTTTTTTTTTTCCGTAATATATAGAAAGAGAATGCAGGTATACTTTATCAGTCACTTTCCCATTCACGTTCATTGCTGACGCACATACACAAGTTGAATTGTTGTTCAGTTGAATTGGTTGCTGTTGTCTGTGCCTCCTCATCTGCCTCCTCTTGCACATTACTATATGCTCTTCGCACATCTGTCAAGTGTACCCAGTACCTCAAGCCCTTCACTTTCACAGCTGTGGGCGTGCAGAACACTACTTCGTATGGGCCGTGGAACCGTGGTGCATTCCATCGACGCACAAAACTCCTGACATAAATTAATCTGCCCGGCATTAGCTGTAGCTGTTGCTCGGGCTCTGTGACAGACCCTGTTATGTTCCCCTCCTCCCTAGTGAAGGGTGGGGAGAGCTGCTTTGATATTGCGGGCGCTGCCCTTGTTAATTTTTTAAATAGTCTGTGAATTCTTCTCCCAATATCGCGGCGCTCCTGTGTGCATCTGAGTGTTCGCGCAGTGGAGAGTGTGCTGTGTGCATTTGTCTCCCAGTCACGATTTCGTGCGGGGACAAATGGTGATCTTTACTTGGCTGATTTCTCAGTTCAAATAGCGCAAGGGGCAGACAGTAGATCCAATTATTCTTCAATGAAAAGCATAGTTTTGATAACCTGCCCTTCAACAGTCCGTTCATCTTTTCCACTACGCCATTACTTTGAGGATGATAAATCGAACACAATTTATGTTTTATTCCCAGTAATGTAGTGACTTCCTTGAAAAGTTCATTCACAAAGTGAGTGCCGTTGTCTGAGCGAATCACGTCACAAATTCCCCAGCGCGGGAACACTTCCCTCACTAGGAACTTTGCAGCGCTTTTGGCATCAGGTCGTGCACATGGTCCTGCTTCCACCCACCTTGAGAATGGGCACACAACCACGATCATGTACCGTGCGCCATTACACCTTTCCCCCATGTCCGCGTAATCAATATGCAGTTCTCTGAATGGGCCAATGGGTTTAGGAATTGTTCCCCGGAGCGTGCGTAATGTCATTCCTGAATTGTAGATCTGACATGTTGTGCATTCCATTGCTAATCGAGATACGTGCTCCTGGAGACAGGGCACGAACCATTCTTCCTGTAGTTCTGCTGCAATATGCTGTTTGGTATTATGTGCAGGGAAGTGTAGTTGTTGAAACGCAATTTCTAGTAACTGGATTGGCATTACCACTTTTCCTGAGTTATTTTGCCGCCACAGCAAATCTGTTCCCGACTTGCTGCACCCTCGTTTTGTCCACATCAATTTTTCGTCTTCACTAGCTCCTTCCTGCAATTCTAGTATTTGTGATATGGGCATCATGTTGTACCCTTCTGGGGGCTCTTCGTCTGTCTTGTGCTGCAGCATGTACTCACCTGCTTCATATTTCTGAAAATAGGAAGCCTCCTTGGCGGCAGCGTCCGTGTTGGATGTATGTGCTTGGCACTTAACTATTGCTACTGCAGTGGGGTTTTGTAGGGCCTCAATTAACTCTTTCAATAATTCTGCATGCTGTACTGGTGTTCCGTCTGCCCGTCGAAATCCCCTCCGCCCCCATCTCGCTAGACCTCCATGTACTGTCGTTGTCATGTAAGCTGAGTCTGTGTATATTGTCACTGCGCAACCCTTTGCTGCATGTAGTGCTTCTATGAGCGCAATCAGTTCTGCTGCTTGTGCGGAGTAATGTGATGGGAGGCGGTACTGCACTAATGTTTCATACTCACCGTCTTCTAATCTCACCACCGCCATACCAACATGCTTTTCTCCCGTGTCCACATCAATCGATGCAAACCCATCCACGAAGTACACTTCCCCCACGCTCAGAGCGTTCTCACACACCACTGTGTCCTCCTCTCTCTCTCCTGTGTAGGTTGCGCAATCGTGGTCCTGCATGTCCTCTAGTGTGCATGCTTCTGTAATGAATGTCGCAGGGTTTACTGTTTTGCATCTCACCACATGGATGTTGGTGCTGGACAATATGATTTCATAAGCTGTTACCCGCTGTGTTGTCAGGGTGCTTTTTGACCTCTCAAGTATTGCAAATAATGAATGTTCCACAAACAATGTTACAGGGCAACCCATTACTATTGTGGCACTTTTCTCAATCGCGAACGCGGCTGCAGCGAGCGATTGCTCGCACGCGAAATGGCCTTGCATTACGGCACCCAAAGTACCACTATAGTAAGCCAAGGGCTTGTGTCCTAGGGACGTCTTTTGTGTCAGAACAGCTGTCATGAGTGTTCCCTTGCAATGTGAGAATAGGTAAAATTTGCGTCCATAATCAGGGTTGGCTAGCACTGGGGCGCTTGAAATTAACCTTTTTAGTGATTTGAATGACGTGCTCATTTCTTCTGACCATTCGATCTTTTTATTTTCTTGTTGTGCTTCTTTGAGTGCTTGTAGTAGGGGTCTTGTGTATGCTGCATAATCTAATATCCATGCTCGGCAATAGTTGCACATTCCCAACAATTTCTGCATCTCTTTCACTGTTGTGGGTTCCGCTACTGATCTTATCGCTTCTACCCTGTCGGGAATTATTCTTTTTCCATCTTTTGATATCAGCTGTCCCAAGTATAAGACCTCTGTCAGGCAGTACTGTAGTTTCTCCTTATCTACCTTGTACCCCTTATTGGCCAATAGTGTCAGGAGCGTTGTTGAATCCTTTCTACACGTTTCTTCGTCTTGTGCACACACTAGCAAATCGTCTACGTACTGAATGATTGTACTCACAACTGATAGGTTTCCCAAGTCTTCATGCAATATGCGGTTGAATATGCTCGGGCTCTCACAGTATCCCTGTGGTAGTCTGCAGTGTTCATATCTTTTACCCCCCAGTGTGAATGCTGTAAGGTATCTACTCTCTTCAGCCAGAGGTATTGAGAAAAATGTGTTTTTCAAATCTACTACTGTGAAATGTGATGCCAGCTTCGGGATGCTGCATAATATGGATGCAGGGTTCGGGACCAAAGGGAACTCTTTCTGAATTACATCATTTAGGGGGCGTAAGTCCTGTATCATCCTCCAAGACCCTCCTTTTGCTTTTTTGATTGGATAAATACATGTGTTAAATGGGGAGGTTGAAGGCACTATTGTCCCTTGCGCTAGTAGTGCATTTATGGTCTCTTTTATCCCTTCTTCAGCCTCACGGGACAATGGATACTGTTTCACTCGGGGTAAAATTGCCCCTTGCTTTAGCTTTATTACCACAGGTTGTACTCCATGCAACAGCCCTACATCATGGGGGCCTGTCGTCCACAAATTATTTGGTACAAGCCTCATGTCATCATCAAAAAAGGACGGCGGTGCTCCTACCACTGCCATCAGTTGGACGGGGGTTTCCCTGGCTTGAATCAAAATGTCACAGGGCATCGCTATTTCCATTACTATCTCACCATCCCCTTCTGTGTCTGAAAAGAGATCCTCATCTGTTAATTCTCGTAGGGCGATGTTGGCATTTGTACACAGCACTGTACGCCACTCACATCCTTCCCTATCCACTCCAATCACAGCGATCCTTTTTGCTGATACCTGTACAGTGTGAGTGAATTTCATTGCAGGCATCCGTGTGCAAGTCTTATGATACCACTGATCCTGGTGCTGTGTCGGGGCACACTATGGGGCGGAAGAGGAACTCTGCTGGAATCCTCCAGTCCATTCTTCTTAGCTCTGGAATTATGAGGGCCAATGTCTTTAGCCCTTCAATAAACATTTCCTCATTTTCCGGCAGCCCTCGTACTTCTTGTGTGGTTGTGTAGGCTTGCACTACCAACATTGCACGCAAGGGGCATATCCCGGGTGTAGAACACACTATTCCTCTCTCGGTAAATGATATGGTCATGTTAAGTTTACTCAGGAGATCCCTCCCTAATAAATTTATTGGTGAATGTTCGTAATACAGTAAGGGTGTCTTTACAGTTTTACCCCCCACTGTTACATCCAATGCTTCTGTGTAAGGAACTTCAATTACAGCCCCAGAGAACCCCTGCGTCTCTAACTTCCTGTTAGATAACGGGAACCGGCCCTCCCGGATACATGATTTCTCCGCTCCCGAATCAACCATGAATATGAACTGCTTGTCTCCTATCTGCGCCCCTACCAATGGTTCCTCTGCTGCATTGTAGGTTGTAGATAGAACTGGACACGCAAGTGTTCTCTGTGGGCTGTCCTATGCGGGGTGTCTCATCGCCCCCCCCCCTGATTAAAGACACTTCCTGAAACCACCGACATGCCGTTGTAGGGTGCTGGTGCGGGGGCCCCGTTTGCTGTTGTCGCGAAAGGGGTTGCCTGGTGTGTACTGCATATTGTCATTATTTTGTTGGTGGTTCTGTGTTCTCTACTGATGCCCCTGTTGCTGCTCATTATTACCTTGGCCTGGGTTTCTCAGTTGTTGTTGTCCCATTGGAAGGCCATATGGGCTCCCCGGGTGGGGGTGGCCATACTGTTCTACCTCTTGGAACCCGTTGTTGGGTCTGGCTCTGCTCTCCCTAGAGTAATGCCCCCATCTTCCGCAGTTCCAGCAACTCCCTTGTGCACCTCTAGGGCCCTGCCATCCATTTCCTCCCATTCCCCCGTATCCCGGTCCACCTCCTCTTCGGCCCCTGTACCCACCTCGTCCCCCTCGAGGGGTCCACTCTTGCCACTGCGGACCTCCGCCTTGTTCCTGCTCGTTCCACTGCCGCTGTCCTGCTCCAACCCAATTAGTTGCCACCCTTCCTTGTATTGCTATCAGCCCCTCCTCCTCCTCCTCATCTCCCTCCCTACTGTGGGGGAGTGCGGCTACAGCCGCTGCGACCTTCGCCAACTTTGTCTGCACTAGTTTTGCTTCGTCTGCCAATCTCTTCTGCGCCACCTCCTTCTCCCTTTCCTTTATTCTCTTACAATGGTGCACTATTATGCTCTGAATCTCAGGCCATCCCTTCGCTTCAATACCTGCTATCTTGTCGAGCGCCTTTTGCACTTCTTTGGGGAGCCCTCTTTTTATAATGAAATAAAATAAAGATGTCGATTGATACCAGGGCGTGCCCGTTTCTGCTCTCCACATCTCTTGGACCCGAAAAATGTAATCCATAGCCTCCTCCCCGTCGTTCATTGTACACTGCATTACTGACTGTAAGTCTGGCGTATCTGGAAACGTTTCTCGCAAGGCATCCCACACCCTTGCACGTACTGTGTTAAAGGAGGCCCCATCATGGCGGTCGCAGTCTAATGTTACTCCTGGGAAACCAGCCTTGACCCATACTCTCTCAGCCTGATCCCCCCACTGCTGATACAAGCAAGCTCTTCACATCTCCTATTGCTAGGGGTACCCCGGCAGTGTGCTTCTCAAAGGCGTATATCCACTTACTTGCCCCTCCTGATAACGGGGGCAATAGCTTTAATAAATTGGCTTTATCCATCTGAGCCCATGGGATATAATTCGGCCTCCCTCCTCCCCTATGTATCAATGGGAGCTGTAGCCTTCCTTTTGTCGTCACATCTGGACCCGTTTTGGCTGCTGATGTTCCCAGTGATGCCATTTTCCCCACCCTGTTCCTTAATCGCCCCGTCCACTCATCATCCAATGTTCTCATTGAACATGTACCATCCCCCCCTTCGCTTCCCCCTCCCATTGCCATACTCAACCTGTCGCTTTCTTCTAAATCGTCCCTTATATCACATAGTAATTCCTCTCTGTCCCCCATAGGCCTTTCCTCATTATCAACATCTCCCTCTCGTGTCCCTACTTCTATTATTCGTGTCGGTTCTTCTTCAATTCTGAACAGTATCTCGCCCTTTTTCCACCCGTCTTCAGGTTTTCTATTCTCACCTGGCGCTCTAGACATGCGCCCTGATCTAGCTGCATTAAGTGCTGTTTGTTCACATATGTCTTTTATCCTCGAGAGCTCATCTTTTGCTATTGAAAGTCTTGATTGTAAATCATCTGTGAGCTTCTCTATGTCCACCCTTTGTGTACCTGCCTGGGCTCGCTCCCTTGTACTTTCATATGGCGGGGGTGCCGTGGGCCGGCGGGGTGTAGTAGTTGTCGGGGGAGGCACGTAAGTGGGGTCACTGTACCCTTCTGCAGGCACAGGCTTGTTTAATATCGGGTACAAACTTATTACCTCTATTGGTGGCGCTACACTTGACAATTCTTTAACATCTTTCTGTATCATCAGTGGATTGTCGGTGGTGGACGGGAGGTCAGGATTTAATGCTGGCGCTTTAGGCGGTGGTATCTCTTCAAATAACCTCCAGAGATCTAATACTTCTCTCCTATTTTGCAACTGCTTCCCCTTATACTTCAAACAAATGCATGTGGCCACCATATCCAGAACACTTTTATCAAATGACCCTCCCTCGGGCCATATCTGGGGTAACCCCTCTCCCTTCAACTCGGTTATCCATTGGTCATGATATTTCTTAACTCGCTCCGCGTAGCCTGGTAGGTTCTTACAAATATGTGATAAGGGTGTTTCGGCCCCCATCTTGTGTATTTTCCTCGTACTTGTTTCTATCTGTGTGTCCACAATTACAATGTAAACCTCTTACCAATATTGTTTTCGTCTTTTACCTCACATTCAATAATGGGCTCCTTTGTGCTCTGCCCCCTGCCTGCGCAATACAAAACTGGCTGTACACAGTCTCTATTCTCTTCTCTTTGGGGGGCACATACAAGAGCAAACCATCAGTTATTTCGACAACATTAACCCGGAAATCAAATAGGTACACACTCACTCCACCTTGTCGTTTTTCTCTTCAAAAAAGTTCTATCCGGTCACACTTACCATGACCATTCCATTTCTATACATTTATAGCCATTTTACACACTTACAACATCAACTTGTCGTCTGACACATACGAGGTGCACACACCTCCCGGTAACACTCCGTTCACAATTCAAGCTGCCCTCCCTTTCCTCCCTAGCCGGCTGTCCCTATCCTTCTTATTCGGATATATGGATGCGCATATATATATATATATATATATATATATATATATTGGTCTGCTCTTCCCTCTTATAGTAGGACTCTCTCCCTCTTACTTTCTCTTTGAGTTTTGTACTAATCTCACTTTTATTTTCCCCCTAACCCTAAAGAAAAGAAAAGAAAGAAGTAAAAGCGGTCACTAATATATTCTCAGTGCCCCCTTTTGCTGGACACTTTTTATCTTATATTCCACTTCTTCATATATTCCCAGTACTAGTCAAGATAGCACTATGCGGCGCCGCCTTCCACCCCCTTTCGGAGCTAGGTTCCCGTCACTTTTATCTCTTATTCACCTCTTAATCCTAATGGCCATATGCAAAGAAAAAGCAAGGAAAATTTTAGGATGATCCTTAGTAGATCTGCGTACCCCCTCTTCGTCCCCTGTCCTACACTTCTTCCCCCACTCCCTTTACAATCGCTCGCACTCAATACTCACGTGCCCGTCTTGAACCGATAGTCTCCGAAACTGGGTCCGTCCAGGCAGTGTTGCCGTCAGCTCAACAGTCAGCCCCGGCTCCGGCGAGCGGTACTCAAAGGGGATTTTTCAACTGGGATCCCGTACCCTCTCTCTTTTGAGTGCGCACTTCTTAGTGTACCGGTCGCCGTTGGCGGCCAGCCTCCCGGAGCCGGCTCACCGTGCGTATCCCTTTTCGACCGGAGATTCTCGTGCCAAAAGGGGACGGTAATGTTAGATCGGGAAAAAATAATAGTAATAATCACGCTTTCGGGGTCACCACTGAAGGCAAGCGTCCCCAGCCAGCACGATCCTCCCCGCAATGAGAGACAATGAAGGACTCTCCCAAGTAGGGAATAAGGCCAAGACAGAGTGCGGGTGAGCTTAAATGGGAGTTTATCAATCAGAATATGGCATGCAAAGAACTCTGCAAACTCCGAGAGCGCTCTGTCTGACAATAGCAAAGACAGGCGTATATATTTACAAAAAACGTCATAAGAACCTACATACTATAGGGGGCACAAGTTCAATGGGATTGGGTGGCGATGACTAACTATAGGTGCCTCTGCGATGTGGTTGGCCGTGGCTTAAGAACGTCACTGGTCAGCCTCATGGGTTGGGCTGGGCCTGGCAGGTTGGCAGAGTTCATCCGGGCGGTGTTGTTGTGCCATCGCGGCCAGTGTCAGAGATGAATGTCTTTTCCTGACTTATTTGCCCTAGGCCATGCACACCGCAGTCATTCAGTCATTGCAATATTATCTTCTTTAGTAAATCTTCCAATAGGTTATTCTACAGGTTAATGCAACACAGGAGGAATGCACCTTGTGAGGGGTCTAATGGTCATTCATCAGGGCATGGTTACCAGCGTCCTGTTGACCAGAGTCATAGGTTGAGGGGCTAAGCTTCAGGGCATGGGACGGACGGTACAAGCCTCCCTGTCTTGTTAGATGTGGTTATAAATGTGCCGCTGTGTGTTGCCAAAGTGTTGGGTGTCCTGATTGCACAGGGCCATAAGTCTAAGATGATCTGGTGGGTTGTGGGGTTTACGAGGGGGCGCCTTTGGAAGTGTGGGTTCAGGCAGAGGTTTACTGCTGTGCTGTAAATAATGCAGGTGGCGGCCCGTGGCCTTGGGTGCTGCAGAGGGGGCTACACATCTTTGAAGCGGCTCCAGTCTAGTTGGGGGAGGTGGGGCAGCGCGGCGCGGGCCTCTGCTCTCATGTTTGGCAGTCTCCGGAGGGTGGGAGGGGAAATGGCCTTGCACATATTTACAAAGGTATCTTCCTCGCGTGTTGCCGGTTTTTGGAGGCGAAAACATCACAATCATTAGAATACTTTATAATATTTGTTTGAATTACTTGAGAACATACATTTCACTTCGCTGAAGGCATTTCAATTATATTCAGTCTGAGCACCTTATTCGTACACTATGTTTTGACAACTACAGTATTTAGCTATATGCATATACATCTTGCAGTAAGTGAGGTAGCATTGCGGTTGGTGTAGTACATAGAAAATGAACCGCCACCGTATGTGACGGTGGTGGCACGCAAGGGGCTTTAAACATACACGTGTGACAAGTGCATTCTCGCACACCCTTCACAGGTGCCCCCTGTATGGTTACATTAGTTTTCTTGTGTACTCTAGCAGCATTAGTTCAGTTATGGCGCGGAACCGCGCGGTGTACAGTTTTCAATGATACATATAAGGAACACTCCCCCGGAATGCTTTTATCATTTGCACACCCCTGCAGGGGTGCGGGTCCTTCATGGCTGGTGTCATGTACAATAATTACACAATTTTACAGGTTTCTTTAGTAAAAGTGGTTGTATGGAAAGGATACAAAAAGTGGTTTTTGACATTCATATTTGGGTACCTTTCTGCTTTCATCAGATGACCATTCTACAGATCTTCCCATCACCCAGGCCTTGCTGACCGGGTCATTCTGGGAGCAGTGATACACTGCGGACGGTGAAATGTTACAGTGTTAGTATCTTATGCTAGCTCATGTCCGTCCTGTTCGTGGGAACGTGCTCACAGCGGATCTGCCAGGGTGCTGCGGCAACAGGGATAATTGAAACTCTCCGAGGGTGGGGGCCGCGCTACAGTGCGCTACGCTCACACCATCTTTATTGGACAAAATGGTTTCTGAGGCCTAGCTAGATTCAATACGTGTGGGCAATGTCTTCAGCAGGTGAGCCATCCACCACCTGGGCCCGGGTGGTAAGGAGGGGGCACCCGATGAGCCGTGGCCCTCACCTGGGGTGGAGATGTAGGCCAGGGGGGTCCCTTGGACCACTCCTCCCCTACATTTCCCTTATAAAAGTAACTGTCTGGAAAAATGTAGTTGGGCTTTGAAGTATCGACAGATTACAAAAATGAGCACCCATTCTGGCTTGGGCCCTAGAGAAATATTGTTTTTTTAGTTGAAAGTGAAAGACACATAAGCAATAACACTGATTTGAAATCGGCAAGACAAATGTATTCAATTTACATACTAATTCATTCTTCAGTGATAGATCGAAGTTACGACAATATTGGAGAGCAACATGAAATGTTAGTCGTCTCAGTGGTCAAAATTACATCACATCTAGAGTATACTTACTCGTAACTTGGATTGTGAGGAAGAACTGTTGCGTGAAGTTCATGCATAAGCACCATCATAATCCTGAACATGGACTTTGTGAGGCAGGCTGCCCTGAAGTCATGCAGCCCAGTAGCGCATAGTGGTTGTTGTGTACGTGGTACACGCAACGCGCATGCGCGGCCCGCGAGCCGGCGCATGCGCGCTAGTTAATAAAGGTGACGCCCGGCGGCAGTTCGCGCCGGAGCGCCGGAACAGGCAGACGTCTCCAGTGTCTGTTCTTGTGCGATCCACCCGCGCGCAGGGCCCAGATCTAGGAGGGCCCCGCACTCCACCACAGTGGGCCCTCTGATCGTAACACTGGCGACGAGGAGGTACGGTCTATTTCCGTACCCGACAACCTCGGAGTGACGGAAATCTACCGTGTCACGGACCCACGGAGCACCGGCGGCCATTTTCTCTTCCACCCGCTCCCCGTCGCACGTGGCGACAGTGGTTGCGGCCCGACGGGGTGCTCGTGCGCCACTCGCCAACGGCGTCAGGAGTCACCAGTGGACAATTTTTGAAACGCCCACAGTCCTGCAGGCGCAAGACTGTGGCAACGAAGAAGAAAGAAGGGGATTTCGCACCCAACCCTACCACGAGGCCGAAACAAGCCATCTTCTCCCGAGACGGCCAACCGTGAGTACGGGGCACCGAAATGGGTGAAGGTGCCGACGATGAGGGTGCTGCAGCCCCAATCCCCCGCAGAGCTCGCAGCTCCCTGGCCCCCATGCCGGAATTCGATGCCACTGGCCCCCCTTCCAAACTAGGCCCGAGGTGGCTAGTGTGGGTCAAGAGACTGGACATGTTCTTTAGGGCAGCTGGGGTAGTCGATGATGACGAAAAGATTGCAACCATGATCTATTCGGCAGGCACAGAAGTCCACAAGATCTACGACTCCCTCGTCATCCCCGCGGTCACATACGACGCGGTCAAGCAGGCACTCAAAGACCACTTCCTACCCATGGCCAATATAGACTTTGACAGGTTTGTCATGGGCGCCGAGAGACAACTGGATGATGAGCCCCTAGACAAATTCTGCGCCCGCCTGAGACACCTGGCGACCTCCTGCAGATGGGCCGATGAGGAGGAAATGGTCCGCAACCAACTACTACAGGGGTGCAGCTCCGGAAAACTTCGGAGGCAAGTATTGAGGGAGCCCGGCCTGACCCTCCAACAGATTCTAGACCTGGGCAGAGCACATGAGCTGGCAGAGGCCAGAGGCGCGAAAATGGACGCTGCATCGCGACCAGGACCCAACGAAGAGGCGTTCGCAGTAGGACGGTCGGATGCTGGTAGGTCGAGATGGGCGCCGAAAAGGCCTGACACCACGTCCACACCAAGCAACGCCCCATCGTGCTCGAACTGTGGGTATGACCTCCCCCACAGTGGTGACTGCCCGGCGAAATCAAAGACGTGCGCCCGGTGCGGTACACCGGGTCATTTTGCCAGAGTGTGCCGTGCGACTTCCCCGGTTGCAGCAGTGAGAGGACCAGAGAGAGTGGGGCGAGGAGGTACCCGCAGAGTGAGAGGCATCTCCTCGATTGATCAGGGCCTGCAAGACTTAGACCTCGCGGAAGAAGAAGAGGAGGAGGAAGAAGTCTTCTTCATCTCCAGCATCGCGGAAGGTCCCAGCACGAGGCGCCAACCGACGTGCACTGTCAACATCAATAACATTCCTACCCCCATCCTCATTGACACCGGAGCCTCAGTCTGCGTGCTAGCCACCAAACACTATGTAGCCCTGCCAGGCCCACCAGAACTGTCGACATCCACAGCAAGGATATATGCATTCGGTGGGGACACCCCCTTACCCATCCAAGGTGCGTTTGTTGCCCCGGTCTCTCATGGGCGAAACTCCATCAAAGCAAGGTTCTTCGTCACCGACGTCAGCCCACATTCCTTGCTGAGCTGTGCAGCGTCGGAAGCGCTCGATATTGTCCATTTCACATTCGGGGTATACCACGCTGATCTGAAAAGCATGTTACACAAGTTCGAGAGTCTCTTCAAGGGCATCGGCAAACTGAACGCAGACCCTATTCGCCTGCACATCGACAAGTCTATAAGGCCAACAGCCCTCAAACATCGCCGAATTCCCTTTCACCTGAGGGCCCAAGTGGAGGAGGAGTTGCAACAACTGATCGACCGAGACATCATCGAACGGGTAGAAGGCCCCACCCCTTGGGTTTCGCCCATCGTAGTAGCCCCAAAGCCGAAACAACCAGGGGCCGTGCGCATCTGCGTGGACATGAGGCTCCCAAATGCCGCCATCAAAAGGGAACGCCACCTCACACCCACCCTGGATGATATCGTCGGTGAACTCCAAGGAACTAAAGTGTTCTCCAAACTGGACCTCAGATCCGGCTACCATCAACTGGAACTACACCCCGAGTCGAGGTACATTACGACGTTCACAACGCACGAGGGGTTGTACCAATACAAGAGGCTTAACTTTGGGATCTCATCCGCGGCTGAGGTCTTCCAGAACGCCATAAGAGGAGCACTGTCCGGTCTAAAGGGTGTCATCAACATGTCCGACGACATTTTAGTCTTCGCCAAGTCAGAGAGCGAACACCTTAAAAGGCTTGAGCGCACATTTGAGAGGCTCCAGGCGGTAGGACTTACCCTGCACCGCGAAAAATGCGGGTTCACTTTTCATGCAGGAGGCATTTCCCCAGACCCTGGGAAGGTGAAAGACATAAGAGATGCGCCCCCACCCACATCTCCAGCAGAAGTTCGGAGCTTTCTAGGGATGGTCAACTACTGCGGCCGATTCATCAAAGACCTAGCCTCCCTATCAGAACCACTGAGGGCGCTCACCAGAAATGACGTGCCGTGGCAATGGACAGCGACTGAACAAAGATCTTTCAATGCCATCAAAGAGGCACTGTCAGAGCAGGAGACAATGGCCTACTTCCACCCCAGCCGGGAATCGGAGATCGTAGTTGACGCCAGCCCTGTAGGACTAGGGGCAGTCCTCATGCAGACCGACGAACTGGGGGCCATGAGACCCATAGCGTACGCCAGCAAGGCCCTCACCGACACGGAAAGACGCTACTCACAAATTGAGAGAGAGGCCCTCGCCATCCTGTGGGGGTGCAAACACTTCAGGATATACATCCTCGGCAAACCGGTTGTCGTGGTCACAGACCATAAACCCCTGATTCCCATCCTGTCTGGCACATCTTCCAAGCCGCCTCCCCGTATCGAAAGATGGATGCTGTCACTCATCGAATACGGCGTCAAGCTGGTGTACCGCCCAGGCACCCATAATCCCGCGGACTACCTGTCCCGCCATCCCGGCACGAGGAACGCCCAGAGTCCCGTGGAGCTGTCTGACGCTGGGGACGCAGTGCACCTTGTCGTTGAATCGGCCCTGCCAGTGGCCCTGTCGAGGGAGGACATTGCGGATGACTCGAACTCTGACGAGGCATTCCTGCGAGTGAAAAGAGCGGTAGCCACGGGGGAATGGCGTGACGTCCTCCAGAACAACGCCAGAAGAAACACAGAGGTGCAGAGAGACCTACAACTACTGTGGAAAGCTAGACACGAGCTCTCGGTGTCCACGGACGGCCTGCTACTGCGGGGAGACCAGATCGTGATCCCCAGGTCCCTGGTCACGAGAGTCCTCCAGCTAGCCCACACAGGGCATCAAGGCATGGCGAAGATGAAGGCGCGCCTAAGGCTGAAGGTCTGGTTCCCCGACCTGGAGCACAGGGTGGCCGAATTCGTAAGGACCTGCATCCCCTGCCAAGCCGCGAGTCCGGCGGAAAAGAGCCCGCCCATTCGAGCCATGGAACGGAGCGACGTGCCGTGGGGGACCGTTCACGCAGACTTCGGCTCGACCGGTAGAGGCCTATACTTCTTAGTAGTGACAGACCAGTGGTCAAGGTATCCGGAGGTGGAACTCGTGGAATCCACCGCCAGCGACCACACCATCCTGGCCATGGACAAAATCTTCGCCACCCACGGCTTCCCACTCGAGATCTGCTCGGACAATGGAGCCCCGTTCCAAGGGCAGCGTTTTGCCAGATACTGCGCAGAACGAGGCATCAAGCACCGCAAGGTGACCCCGCTGTGGCCGAGGGCCAATGGAGAGGTTGAGCGTTTCATGCGGACGCTTAACAAAATTTTTCGCATCTCTGTCAATGGGGGAGAAGATCTGCGCCACAACCTAATTGACTTTCTCCGTGAGTACCGGTCCACCTCACATCAGTCCACCGGAATCGCGCCCGCCGAGGCACTGTTCAAGCGAATACCCAGAGGGCTGATACCGGAAGCGGGTGAACGATGCCCTGGGGTGATCGACGACGCACGGGTGGCAGCAGACAGGGCCGCGAGAAACGAGAGTGAGACAACGAGGCGGAAGCTGCCGGAGAAAGAGATAGCAGTAGGAGACACCGTCCTTGTCCGAAACAGGAAGCCGGAGGGGAAACTCTCAATGACTTATGAAACACAACCGATGGGAGTAACCCACGTCAAAGGATCCATGGTCACGGCGGCAAACGCGCATGGGACGGTGACCAGAAATGTGTCCTTCTTCAAACGCATCGGACCAACAACCTCAGAAGAAGAACGAGGTCCCGGCCAAGGGCTGGCGGTAGAAGCACCGCCGGAAAATGTTGAACCGCCCGGAGATCCTGGAAGGCCAGAGGACCTCGAAAGGGGCCCGCCCAGATACCCCCGCAGGGAAGGGCGCCGCCCCCCACAAAGGTTCCAAGACTTCATTATGGACTCAGCAGCCTGAGCAATCAAGTCTGTTAAGTATAAAATGTTTTGAGCCACGTTGGCTCCCCATGTTTAGTGTTTTGTTGTTTGAGGGGAAAAAGGAGGGATGTTGTGTACGTAGTACATGCAACGCGCATGCGCGGCCCGCGAGCCGGCGCATGCGCGCTAGTTAATAAAGGCGACGCCCGGCGGCAGTTCGCGCCGGAGCGCCAGAACAGGCAGACGTCTCCAGTGTCTGTTCTTGCGCGATCCACCCGCGCGCAGGGCCCAGATCTAGGAGGGCCCCGCACTCCACCACAGTGGGCCCTCTGATCGTAACAGTGGTGGTGTGTCGTCTTTGGCTATGTCGACCGAGCATCTGGAGTTTTCTTGGCAGCAGCCGTTCTCCACCTCGGTTGGCATAACCTCGCAATGATTGCAGGCACACCAGGTGGAAACGTCTTCCATGCAACGAGGCTCATGCTCCGGTGGTTCATCTTCCCAACTATTGTCCGATTCCACATCCTTTCCGCTTCTTTCTCTTTCCATTAGTTCCTCTTTGGAATACTCAGACTTGTACTGGTAGGGCTGTAGTGTTGCCATTACACAACAAATATTTAAATAAAACAAAAGTACTTCAGTTCTGCTAGTGTAAGTACCTGTTTGCGGGGCTTCTTACTAGGAAGATAGCTGACCAGAGTCGAAACGAGTCATGGGCGATCAAAACTAGATACAGTTAAACGATTGAAAAAGCAATGTTGCTTGCTTAGTAAGGGTCGGTTTATACTTGTTGAGGCAAGAAGCGTACTGGCATTACATGGAGACACGCCAATAGCTTGCACACCGAGAAAGTTGACACGAGACGTGCATTGGTGTTGTGAAAAGGGGCATAAGCGTCCAGTGATGTCAGCTTGATGGGCGGGTGATATGATTTAGTGCCCCTGAGGGCACTTGAACTTGGCGCGATGCATCAAAAGATTAGCACAAGATGGCAGCGCCCAACCCGTTGGTTTCGCATGTGCAAAAGTGAGGAAAACTAAGGTAAGATGCATAGGAAAAAATGTTGAGTATGCTTAAAAATACATGCCCGAAAGATCGGGACAATAGCATTTTTGAGCAAACTATTCCTTTAAGTCTTACAAATGTTAGTGGATGAGGTTTAAAATAATTGTTGTTGATTTTCCATGATTGCTTGTAACACTGTTCCTACAATATCAAACACCCTACTGGTATTTGGCAGCATCACCAGTTAAAAAAAAAGTTCCCTTTATTAGATAACCCGATGTAACAGGTGTTAATTTGTTAAATCATCAGGTACCATCATGCACGTACACCTAATGGGACTTTCCTTAGACTGCCACGCTTCATGCAGGTCATTTGCAAATGCAACAAACACTGATAAATGTTGAATTGCTTCACACAAATGTACAGCATCCTGTGTATTCGTAATGGCAAACAACCTTGAGTGGCTGCAAATTCAAATGCCTAGATTAATCATAAAATGGGCAAAAGAACATAACATGTTGGAGAGTTTCTTTCACATTCTTGCACTTGGTACATAGATATGTTTGTGATGTGTTCTATGTGCTCGATATATAAAGTGAAGATCCTTCCTGACCTTGCCAAAGCACTACTTCTTAGATCCCTTACAAAGCCCCCCCCCCAGACAGATCCTTAACCATCGACTCCTTCAACTCTTGGCTCAATGAATCATGAATTCCTCTCACCCCCTCGCGCCCTGCTTCCTCACGCAATGGACCATTTCCCAAATAGTTCACACCTGAACTGAGAAACGCCAAAAAAACAAAATAAATCTTGAATGCAAATGGTGAGCATCAAAAACGGATCTCAACAGATCCGCTTTTCGCCTTGCACCATCGTTATTACAAAGCTAAAATCCGGAATGCCAAAAAAGCCTATTACAACAAATGAATTCTCAACTGTGGAAACAGCAGCAAAGAACTCCATAGAAAAATGTCTGAATTCATCAAACCCACTTGCACCTCTACCCAATCGGCCCCATCACAATTGCTCTGTGACTCACTTTCCCTACCCTTCTACACCACTGCTATTGACAGGACTGCCCTTAACAAACTGTCTCTCCTTTCGCCCCTCCTCCCCCCCAACGACTGAACAACCCTACAACCCCCACTCCGCCCCAACCCCCGATCTACCCACCTTCAACTCATTCAGACCTATCTCAAGCGATGAGTTTATTGACCTATCTGCTAGAAAAATGATTGACTCCCCACCTGCCCCCCGTGCCCTGCATCTGTCATAAAATAAATATTCTCGTCTTCTCGTCCACCTGTGCAGGAGAACACGCAAGAACCATACTAAATGACTCTTTCAGCTCTGGCATCTTCCCCGATGCCTTCAAAATTGCACATGTCAAGCCTCTTCTTAAAAAGCCATCCCTCGACCCCAAAAACTACAGACCCATCTCGAACACCAGATTCCTTGCAAAACTCATCAACCAAACAGTATACTCCCAGCTAAATGCCTTTGTTGAATCCAACAACCTCCTCGACCCCGCACAATCCGGGTTCAGATCATGACATGGAACCGAAACGATGCTGACTTCGATCTGGGATGATTTTAAGGTCACTGCAGGGGCTGAAGGATGTGCTGCACTAATTCTCCTCGACCTCTCTGCAGCCTTTGACACGATTATCCACTCAATCCTCCTTGACCGGCTCCACTTCCTTGGAATCCGTGGCACTGCTCTCAAGTGGATTTCCTCCTTCCTTAGCAACAGGAAACAAATAACCCTCCTCTACCCTTTTGTCTCAGCTGCTCGCTCGGTTAATACTGGAGTGCCGCAAGGTGCATGTCTATCTGCCCTCCTATTTGACCTCTATATGTACACCCTTCCTGGAATCATCCGCCCGCACAACATCTCTTGCTACAACTACGCTGACGATACCCAAATCATCCTTAAAATCCACAATTCGGACACCAACCCCCAGCCGACCTCGAAGCCTGTCTCCTAGATATTGACCTATTAATGACAATAAACCACCTCCTCTTAAACCCCACAAAAACCAAAATTATGGTGTTCGGCAACACTGCACTTCTACCTCATCCACTCCCTTGGCCCCCTTCCCTGGGCCAACCCCCACCCCCTCCGATACAGTAAAAGACCTGGGCTGCACTATGGACTCTGGCTTAACTGTCGTCTGACATATCAACAAGGTGTCTAAATGTTGCGACTACCATCTCAAACTTCTCAGACGCATCTTTCCCCTACCTCTCTTTCCTGAACAGACTTGTTGATTCTAATGTCCAGACTGTACTATGCCAACTCCCTAAACCTAGGAGTCACGGCATACCACCTTAACAAACTCCAAAGAGCGCAAAATGCTGCTGCTAAGCTGCTCCTCGCCCTGGGTCCAAGAAACCACACCTCACCAGCTGACTGAACCCTCCACTGGCTCCCAGTCAGATGAAGAGCCACTTTCAAGACCCTGCGGATCACTCACCATGCAGTGCACAAGACGGGCCCATTCTTCCTACAAGAAAAGCTAAAACCTTACCTCCCACGCTGCACCCTAAGATCAAGCACTGCCCTCCTTCTGTCAGGATCGGAGGATCCACTTTCGCAGCTGTGGCCACGACTCTGTGGAACTTGTTTCCCCCACATATTTGACACACCCAAGACTATATGACATTCCGAAAAGTACTAAAAACATGGCTCTTTCCATAGCACCAACCCCAACCTTAAGAAGCGATTGAATTTCCAAGACCTCGAATGACTAAATACAATGTGACCCAGCCATATCATCAATGAATACGGCCATGCACAACCCTATCCCTGAACACAGAATAATGGATCTCCTTGGATCATCACTCCTCCCAAGTTGTGTCCCCCAGCACATTTGGCCTGTGCTGTCGCTCTGTGCACCTGCCCAGGATCCCTGTGCTATCATCCAGGATCCCTATGATATTGCTGTGTAGCCTTCAGTCTGCGTACCTCCGCTATAGGCCCCATCCCCTCCAGCCCAATGTGTATCACTGCGTGCCCCCATACCTCTTGGTCCCTGTGTCTCACTGTGCCCCCATCCCTTTAGCCCTTGTATTGTCACTGCACACCCCACCCTGGCTCTGGTGATATCGCTATATACCCCTTGTGCTATTATAAGTGCTGTCGCCATGTATCCCTCTGTTCCCTGGGTTATCGTTGTCTGCCCAACCCTCAATAAACCCCCAACCCCTTTGTCCCCTGTACTGTCCCTGAGTTCCCCTTCCCACTTACTACCTGTTTATTCATGGTTACCCCCCTGGCCCTGTGCTATTGTTGTATACCCAACCCATCTATGCCCCACTAGGCCCTTCAACAACACATCTAGTCCCTGTGATGTTGCATTGTGCCCAGTGTGTCGCTGTATATCCCTACCCCCTGTTGTATACTCCGGCCCCCTGCTCCTTTGATGTCGCTATGTATCCCTCTGTATTGCCCTCCCTTCTAGTCCCCGTGATGTTGCTGTACGCCCCACTGTGCCAGTGTGTTGCTGTGTTCCCTGCGTTCCTTTCCCCACACCGCTATGTATCCCTCTAGCCCCTCCGTCCTGTCACTGTAAGCCCAGCCCTCTGTGTGCCCCGTGTGTCGCTATGTTCCCCTGCCCTCCTGTTCCTGTGATATTGCCATATATACCTCTGTAGTATCCCACTGCCTCGAGTCCCTGTGATGTTTCTGTATGCCAGTCTGTGCCCATGTGTTACTTGTATCCTGCAGTCTTATTCCCCATGATGTTGCTATGTATCCCTCTGCCCCCCCATCCTGTAGCTGTAAACCCATCCTTCCAGTCGCTATGTATCCCTCTGGCCCCTCGTCCTTTCGCTGTAAACCCAGCCCTCTAGTCCCTGTGATGTCCATAATTGCCCCTACCCCTCCAGCTCCCATGTTGTTGCTGTGTACTCCTGCCCCTCAGGCCCTGCCCCGTAACCCTCTGGCCCCTGTCACTGTATGCCCAGCCTGCTTGTCCCTGCGATGTCCCTATTGTGCCCCTACCTCTCCAGCCCCTGTGCTGTCGATGCATACTGCCCACTGGTCCTGTGATGTCGTTTACCCAGCCCCTCACTTCCCCTCGATGTCACTGTGTACCCACTACCCCTAGGTCCCCATGTTTCACTATTGCCCAGACCATCCTGTCGCTGCGCCAATCCGCTGTTAAAATATAATGCAACTGTGTGCACAGCCCCTTGCCAACGTTATATGCCGGACCTCCTTGTCCCCTATATCGCTGTACACCCATGCCCCTCTCGTGTCCCACGTAGTGACTGCGTGCCCAGCCCCCATGGCCCCCTTATGTCACTGTATACCAGCCCCTCTGGTCCCGTAATGTCTCTCTGTACCTCTGGCCCCTGCATGCCTGCTGTTTGTCCCTACCACGGTCCCCCGCGATGTGTACCCAGCCCTTCCGGCCTTCCTGTACTGTTCCGGGCATATCGCCACTGTCCGTACCTCACCACTTGCACAGTCTGGGTGTCTCTACCAAGTGCAGTAGCTACTCTTCACATTCGCGCTGTGCATGGCCTGTGGGAGTGCCTCCGCATCCCTCCACTTTTCCTCCCTTGTCATCAAGCGCTTCGATGCGCATTATGCTTAGGCGCTTTATGTATGAACCATCCTATCATATCACTACGCTTACTCTCTACACTATCACTCAATTAGAGTACAGCTATACCCCTGGATAAATTTGGGAGAACTGAGAGTACGTATTCGTGAGCACCTGGCCAAGATTGGCAGTCAAGACATTTCCTTGCCCTTAGCCGAACATTGGCAAAATTGTCACCAGATGCACAATAAATCTGACATTAGATTTATAGGTTTGAAACAAGTAACACTGAGCAAACGAGGAGGAGACAGACTAAAAGCCCTGCGGCAGTCTGAAGCACGCATCATATGCATTTTCAATTCCACCGTTACAGGTCTCAACAATGACAAGGAGATGGCTTCATTCCTATAGGACACTTGCTTCTACTAAAGAGTTGGTGACTTGACTTATGTGCAATAGCGTGATAGAATGCATTCATTTGTTTACTGCATTAATCAAAAATCTTTGCTTGTGGGGTTGTGGGAGGCTTGGTGACACTAGCCACGCACAGGGACTTTGTGTTTCCACAAGTTCCCTTTCAATAGATTGTATACATGGAGTTATACACAATGTTTTTCACAATTAATCGGTTGGGAATAGTTATGCAATGAAAATGCACTCTAATATGTCTTTCAGAGCAACCAGTTGATAGCTGAAGTGAAGGCTTTACTTTTTAGTCTATTATGTGTCGGTATGGCGGCCGTCGGCGGCCGCCGGAGACAACATACAGTAATATGATTTAGGAGAGAATTTTTCCCGTGCCACGCTTGGTTGCTCATTTTCTTCTTTTTTAATAGATTGTAGACATGGATTTAGACATCATGCGGTTTACAACGAACTGGTCGAGAATTAATATGCAATGGAAATGCACGTAAATATGTCCTTCACAGTAACTGTCTCGAATAACGCCTGTATGTATAGCTTCCTCTTTAATAGGGTGGCAACAGGCAGTGATGCGGTCTAGGAGAGAGATCTCTTTAACAACTCGAGGCTGTTTCGCCTCTCAGGAAAGAGAGCTCCATGGCAACGCGTGGTTGCGTTGCCGTGGGGATCCAAACACTTTTTTAAGCCAAAATGGCGCCGGCTGCCTTCACCGTTCGAGCAGCCGACGCGAGTAAATTCGGAGCGCCATAGTAAGTCGCTTCACTTTCAATACTCGCGTATGCGAGCTTTTGTATTTGCGAGTATGGGTATGATTGGTACGTCAGCGTTATCCCACGAATATTTAAGGTTCTATGACACATGGTCTTTGCGTCAATACGCTTTCTGATTTTCATTCTCGATACGGCTTACTGTTGAACTCTATAAGGTGTTTCACCATTAGCGTGCTGCTTGTACAACGTGGCGGTGCCACTAAACGTTAACGTCCACCCCACAAAATGCAGCATGGCTTTTTGACCGTGACATGCCCTCAATCTCTTACTAAATATGGGTTGCCTCCTTTCGCACCAGAGGTGACCCACCAGGTGAACATTAGATTGTCAGACTAATTTGGGGTTATTTTAATTCTTATGTTTACAGATTATCTACCATTGGGATTTGTCCTTATTATTATATATCGGACAACAGTCATACAGACATAATAGCGCTAATATTGGGTAAGCTAAAGTTACATTACATGATGCAATTACAAAACTACACTTAGTAATATTTCTTGCAACAACTGAACTAGTGGGCATTTTTTACTTTTCTCTGTTATTTCTTCTTTTTATTTTTTTATTTTTATTGCTATTCTTACATAATAATTTTCTTATGTTACTGTGTTATGGTTTCATATGTCTATATGACGACATTATCTTGTTTTCTTGAACCCGCTTAATCCTCCCCTTCACCAACCCTTGATTCTCTAACTTCAATATGTGGACTTTTTGCAATGTGTAATCTCTACATGCCATACGTGATTTTTAATTATGGTACGAATGTCAATACTGTAATAAAACTATGGTTTCGTTTTAAACTAATATAGCCCTGATTTGATAAAGGCTTGTGGGAGCCGAAACGCGTAACCAAGTAGAGGGCTACTGTATTTCCATATAGTTACGATGTGTAACAGATTGTGCTATTAAACAATCAAGCTTTACACTGGCGCTGAGTCCTGGAGTCTCCTGTTTTTTCCTTTGTTTCTTTCTTGCCTGTATGCACAGGACAGTCTGCTTCACTGCAGCAGCCTTGCTGATTATCACAGCCCGCTCTGGATATGCGTTTGTGTGCTGGTGTTGCGGTGCTCACCATTGCTAAGTCACAGTGGCGGGGACACAGCCTCCCCAGCCCCAGCACGGCGGTGCCTCCCACTACGGCACTCCTCCAGGGCCACATTGCCTCTCCTATTACAGGCCTTGCCACGGTCTCACCGCGATATCAGCTGTACAGCTCAGTCAGACAATCAACCACAGGCCCTTCCAGCACTACCCCAGGAGTTTTTCAGGGTACATCAACCTCGATGAATAAGGATTTTGATCGGATTTGCGGTAGGTTACCGGGAGCTCACATAAGAGCAGCCATCTTGGCGCAGCTCTCGAGCGCCCGCCAGGGCTTAGGACTATTTAACACACTGCCATTCATATGGTGAAGACCTGTATATTTCTACTGTACACCCCAGCCGCTGAGGTGCGGATTGACCACATCTCAGACACAAAGCAGTATATACTTCAGATGGGCACAGGCAGCAGCTGGATTGCTACTAGAAGTGTTTCCTTTTTGTGGACGGTATGGGCTTAGTATCCGTCCAAATCCAGTGACCCGCGACATTTGATGAAAAGTGTGAAGCCACTGTTGCTAATTACGTGATAATTAACAGGGATTGTAAGGAGTCGCCTGCCTGAGCAACTTTGAAAATAAGCCCCACACTTTTGCAAGAAAGAAACAATGCTTGTCTGCTTTTATTACCATGGGACCACAGCAACTGGCTAAAATAGCCGCTACCATGTTGCAAGCTTCACTGGGATCCTAGGCTGCCTTGCCGAGTGATGTCGGTGATTGGAGGAAGCTCCATTGATCTGTAGCCCTAGCTGGGAGGCAAAGCCGGGCCACAGCAAAGGCCTGCAGCTAAGGCTCACAGATGGTGTCTCTGCCGGCAATGCGGCGATGCTACCCCATCAACAATATGCTGACCTCTGTAAGAAACTCATGGTGGCAACAAAAGACCAACACAAGTGATCACAGTTCAAGGGTGTTCATTAAACGGTGCAATGGGTGAGAAAAACGCCTAATCTAAACCTAATTCTAAGATGGGAGCAAGCTAGGACCTTTGAGCACAGAACACTCCTGGGCCTCACCAGCACAATACTATAGTTCCTTTCAACGATGCTGGGACATTCCAGGGCCAAGTCTCTTTTCCTGCAAAAGTTTCTTGCCTTAGAAGGCAGGCTGTACAAAAATAATAAACCAACAAAAGTTCCTTTGGCAATCTTTTCACCTTGGGTGACTGCTCCTCCCCTCCTGGATCCCCCTCATTTAGGCTCTGAACCTTCTTGCAACGCCGGCCTCCCTCAATGTGGTTCACTATGGCCTTTCACTCAATGTATCACTTCACAGTCTCCATGTCCATTTCACCAACTATCCATTGTGGACATTCCGCAGCCGGGTTCATGCTTGTCATCACAATGTTCACGGGTATATTACAATTTACCCTTTATTCGCAGGCTGTTGAGTTCACATTTGCCACTGTTCACAACATTTCTTAGGTTCTTCTCTTTATTTAAGCCAGGCTTCCTTTAAAGCCCCCAGCCAGGCTTCACACAGTTCTATTAATATCTGGTTCTCGGGGGTGCCCCTGGTTACCCTGATTTGTGGGCATCCCTTAGTCGGGTTCACTTTTCTCAGTTTCATAGCTCTCAATTCACAGGCATCTGTCGGGTTTACAATTGCCAGTTTCGCAGTTTTCCCTTATGCGTCGAAGACTTTCAAGTGTACGACGGGCTTTGCTCACCCCTCATAGGACCACTTTGATAATTTACACTAGCCTCTCCTTAGGCCTCTTGGTCTTTGTAGTATCAACAAAACATAACCCCAAAAAGGCTTTAGTCAGAGTCCTTCGAATGAGCGTCCCCCCATAATGCCTGACCTCTCTGCTTCTGAACCTTTTATTAGGGTTTCTTTAAAGTTCAATTACACAAGTTTGTTGTTCAACAAGGTTGCTGCTTGCAACCTTGGGCCCAGCACAGTTCGGTTTCATTATCTGTCTTCTCTGACTCACCGGCTGTGCTGACCTATTGGAGTCTCTTGTCTCGGGAGTCAAGGATGGCACCACAGTGACAAGCGCTTCTCCCTGCTTTCACGATCAGCGCGGGAGGGCCCTGTATGCCGTTGCCATATGTCACACCACACGGCAGCTGGACTTCCCTGTTTTATGATTTTCCTTTCGGAGGCATTTTGGGTTTGAGTTGAAAAGGGCAAGGGAAATTCCCTCCTTGTCATCCCTCCAGGTCTCTCTGCCTTTCTCCTCCGTTTGAACTGCTGGTCTGGAATAGCTGATTCCTCGTGCGTTTGGCCTTGTTTGAAGTGTGCTTTCATGCTCTGTCTTTTATCCATGTGGGGGGGGGAGGGAAAGGGCTGTCAGGTGTGCATAGTTTTCGTCATTTGCCTGACTCTGCCTGACCCTTGTTTTGGGACATGGCGGGTAAATGGCTTGGGTGTTAGTCCGTTGTCTGGCACGGTGTAGGAAAGTGTTCATGTAGTAAAATGGGAGGGGGGTGTAGAAATTCTGAATGTCCTATGGGGTAGGATGGGGAAAAGGTGTTATAGGGAAGAAGGTGCCACATCTCGCCCATCGGTGTCCCACTTCCCCTCCCGAGGACTCCTCAACCAGGTGATCCTCCTGCACTGGTCCACCCCCAGGAACTGGATCCAATAGCGATGGCCGTGTCCTGGCCACCTGGATGACAGAGCCCTGGGGACTAGCGGGTGAGACACCTTCAAGTTTCTCACACCTCCCCTCAATGCCAGTCCACACAACCTACTGCGTCTGCAATACCTTTTACTCGGGCTTGGGTATGCTTGTCTGTCACACCGCACGCCACTATGCCTCATACCCTGCTCCCCCGACCATCTCCTTTCCTCCTGCCTTTACGACCATGGCTCGACTATTTTCCACCTGGCCAGTCCTGCACGTATTTGCACCTGAACATTTGTTACCTACCTACCTCCCTCCCTCCACCCCCCTCCTGCCACTATTTTACCCACTGTACTTTGTAGGGGTTCCCCCGCACTTCCCAACTCCTCTCGGGAACTCATTGCCCCACGTAGTAGGAGCACACTAGCCATCCGCTTTCTGCCAACCCTATCGGAGTCATGCTCCCCATGAACCACAACAGTACAACCGTCGGCCCCTTCCGCATTGATCTTAAAACCCCCTTGTTGCCATCTCCGCCGTCGCCGCCTCAACGTGCACCCACCTGCACAGTGCGTCAGTACACAACCAGTTGTCCATTTATGTGATGCTGCCAGTACAAAAGCCACACCGCCTGCCCACGCACACTGCATGCTGGTGAATCCCACAGTACATTGTAAAACTCCACCCTATTACCTCTGAGGACTAATATTCCTCCCCTTGAGATCACTAAACAAGCGAGGCGCAGCCCCTCCAGCCCTGCCTGGCACTCCACCATTCACACCAAACTACCCACAGAGCACCTTCAAAAACCTCAGCCTCTTTCCCCCCCACCAGACCACAAGCGCATCACATCCCTCAATCCACCACACCTCCCCTAACCACTTGACTACCCGCGACCAGTCATCACAATGCAAATCTGTCATACCATGCTGTGCTCCATTACCTCAGCTCACTCCTCTCCATGGGAGGATGCCATCTCATGTACTCCATGACAGCACGAATGCAACTACAACCCCGACAGTGATGCCCTGCAACACTATTCAACCCACCGACTCTCTCACACCTACAAAGCCTCCTGTTGTACTGGCTCTCCAATGTGCCAGGTCACTCACAGCCCACCCGCAGGAAATACTCAACTTCATCTCGGCAGACTACTTGCATATCCTAACCCTGACAGAAACCTGGCTTACCCCCACGGCCGGCCCAGCCCTATCCATTGCCATCCCCACTGGTTATGCCATGCTTAGATGTGACAGACCTGAACAAAAAGGCAGCAGAGTCGGCTTATTTACAAGGACTCCCTCGCACTTGCAACTCCACCTCACTTCCTAATTGTGAAACCTTTTCTGTCAAACTAAAATGCTCACCTAACGCCACTCTCGCTATCCAAACTAAATTGCTTACCAAACTCCACTCTCACTATCGCTCTAACTTACCACCCTCCTGGCCATATCACCTCCTTCAAGGACGACATCATGCAGCTCATCTCTTCCAAACTTAAACCATCCATGTAGCTTCTCATACTGGGTGACCCTAACTTGGGGTCAACAACCCCTCCGACACAAACGCCACTGCCTTAGCTACCTCCCTGGCAGCCTTAGGTTACATCCAACTTGTTACAGAGCCAATGCACACGGCCGCACTCTTGATTGGCTCCTGGATCATAAAAGTAACCTTTCTATACTGAACAACTGTACGTGTCCTTGGTCAGATCACCACACCATCACATTCCCCATACCCATCAATCACAATCGCCCTACACTAGAGACTGCCTCACTCAGCATCATGACCCGCAGCTCACGCAATCTAACCAACGAAAACCTCATCCCCCTTATCAACCTAACACTCCCGCCTACTCAGGATCCCACAGCCTTGGTTGATCATTGCAATACTTTGCTCCATTAGGCTATCGACCTCCTGGGACCCCTCAAGGCCGAGAAATTCAAAAACCCTACACATCTCAACTCTTGGTTCACACCAGAGCGTCGTCCTGCGCAAGCTGCTAAAAGAGCAGCAGAAGCCACCTGGCTTAAAGACCCTACGCCTGCCAACAAAAGTAACCTCTCCAGACTGTTGCTCCACTACAAACAACTTATATTGAGCTCCAAAGCTGCCACCTATAGTGACAGAATTTCCAATGCCGCCTCCAGCTCACAGGAAGTCTTCACCATTCGCAGCGAATTAGAAACTCCCATCTCCCCACCATCCACAGTCCTAAAAGATACTGCTTGGTGTACCTGCACTGTCGGCACCACCCTGAAAGAATCATGGACCACCCCATTGTTTAAAAAAATAAATAATTAAACGCACCCAACCCAGCCATTCCCACCAACTATCGGCCCATCACCACGGTGCCATTTCTCCTGAAAATCATGGATCGAGTGGCCTACATCCAAATACAGTCCTTCCTAGAGCTCCATCACATCCTGGGCGTCTGTCAATTAGGCTTTCGGTCCAAACATGGGACTGAAACAGCCCTCCTAAACTAGAAAAACCAGCTCGACCACGCAAACGACCAGGACACAATCTCCCTGCTCCTGCTACTTACCCTCTCTGTAGTGTTCGATCTCGTTGACCACAAGATCCTCGGTCGTGCCCTCACATCCTCAACTCACTTTTCCACAGAAGCCGCCTGTGGGATTGCCTCATTCCTAGCCGACAGATCCTCATGAGTGTTTGCTGGAGAAGCTGTGGCCAGACAAACACCCATAGCCTACGGGGGTACCCCAAGGTTCATTTGTCTTACCCACCCTCTACAATGATTACACAAAGCCCCTGTTCGACCACCTTGATGCCCTGGGGATCTCAAACACTAACTATGCAGACCACCCCCAAATTCACATCCCCCTCACCGGTGACCCACCCCAAAGAAACTCTCTCAAAGTTAACTCCATTTACAAAACTATCCAAACCCGGATGGCCACACACAGTCTTCAACAACAATGAGAAAACGGAGCTTCTCCTCATCTGTCCCCCCTCTCCCCTCCCCCCTGCCTGGCTAGCAAACCTACCTCAAGACTTCACCTCCTTTGTTATTGATGGCCACAACATCACTATCGCCTCCTCCGTCAAAACTCTCGGCGTCTACCTTGACTCGTCCCTGACCATGTCCTGGCTGGTCAACCACATTGCATCAGCATCTGCCTATGCCACCAAGCTCATCAACACCAGCAAACCCTTACTTGCCACCTCAAACCTACTCGAAGTTGCTAGGGCCCTTATCGGCACAAAACTAGATTATTGTAACTCCCTTCTCTGCAGCACCTCTGTAAAGACCCTACATAAACTCTATCCTTGACTGGTAGCCCATTGGCTACCAGTCAAGGATAGAATCAACTACACAATTCTGTCCCTCACTCACTGTTGCCTGTCAAACGATGCCCCATTCTACCTAGTGGCCACACCTAGGTTCAAGCTGTCTAGAGCAGGTGGAGTCAGCTTCCTGGTCAGTGCTGCGTCACTCTGGAACAAGCTACCCATCCACCTTTGAAACAAACCATCGTACAATGCATTCAGAAAACAGCTCAAGACCTACCTCTTCAACTGACCCTCCCCTTCTGCCCTTACACCTAGCACTCTGGTTCTAGCGCCTAGATGCCCACAGGCTTTTTGTGCTACTACAAATGTATAAATAAGCGTGTGGTGGACCCATGGGAAGAAGAGTGCAGATAATGACTGACCATACAAAAAGAGACCCTGTGTAAGGGGCAGTGATCGTGTGGTTTTATGGTCTCCTGGCCGTGGAGACAGGGGGTCCCGTGAGAGGTCTCCTGCTCGGTGCAGCGAGAGGCGGCCCGTGCTGCCTCACAGCCGCTTGCGGACTGGAGCAGGTTGACGCGCTGGGAAAGGATCTTGCAACCGATGAGTAAGCCGGGCAATTCATATCTGTGCACCCGAAGAATCTTAGTGTTCAAAGGGAAAAGCCTGGTGCTTGCCTCTGGGCGCCGGTGTGTGGACCGCTGAGAGACACCGGGAGTCCCCAAATTGAATAAGAAGTCCGTGTCCTGGCGCTGCACTGACTGTATTAGAGGAGGCTCGAACTGCAGGCGCCGGGAAGTGCTGCTCACTGAAGTGAGCAATGCTGTGAAAGAACGCTTGCACAGTCAAGAGGGTGCTCAGGACATCATTCCTTAGCTGGTGGCAGCCTGGCATTCTCCTGCTGTGGTGTGGGCCTGCGGGCTGAAGTGGCAGACCATCTGGCTGCATAGGTGTGGCAGGCATGATTTCCAGAGAGTGAGGTTGACCTGGGGAGACTGTATAAAAGTGGAGCTGCATAATAAGGCGCTGCAGAGTCAGTGGTTCCCACGCACTGGCAGTGCATAATACAGCGTGAGAGGTGATGCAGAATCAGGGGGGCTGCCACACTAGAGGGAATTGCCTTTAGGTGGTAGTACTGCTGCTAATTCCAGAGCTATTTGGGTGGTTCCTGCAAGGTGTATTCGGTGCAGAGGAGGGTTTGCTGAGTGCCATACTGACTCCATCAATCCTCACGATGCGTGAGGATACACTGCAGCCAATGTCAAAATGGGGAAGCATGAGAAAATGAATCTGAACTTCCATATGGCACCCTATCACGGTGTAGAACTGCAGCACAAGAGGGGGCTCATGAAGTTGAGGCAGCTGACCCAGCTGCAGAGCGGGATCACCTCACTGGATAACAAAATTGACACACTTAACTGTAAGGTTGATCATATGCAGGTTCGGCTCAACAGGTATGGTGACAGGTTAGATGAAGCGGAAAAGCGCCTCTTCACAGTACAGTCCTCCGCAACATCAAGAGACGTGGCCAAGCTGAGGAAGGTGGTCAAGGAACTACAGGAAAAGCAGGATGACTTGAGTCCAGGTACCGCCCAAATAAGATCAGGATAATCGGGGTCCCAGCGGTTGTGGACAGAGTGCCCATGAAACAACTGAAGGAGGTACTGCGAAGGGAGACACTCAGAGAATCTGAATTTTCCTCTGCCTGCATGGTCGAACGAGCCCATCGCATACCAGGGGGGCGTTCCTTGGTGCTGGGCGCTTTGGCCAGGCCCATCATCGCTATGCTCCTTAAATACTGCTATAGGGACCATGCTTTGCGGCAATCAAGAGAATTGGGCTCCCTCAGTTACCCTGGTGAGTAGATCCGGCTTTTCCCACATTTTTCAAATAAGGTACAGGTGGCATGGTAGAACTTTCTTGAAGGAAAGACTGAGACAAAGGATTCAAGTATGCCATGGTGTTCCAGGCATGCCTGCGTTTTGAACACAATGGCAAAGCCCTGTTCTTTCAAACTCGAGAGGAGGTGAGTGACTTCCTAGACGTCTCTAATTGGGCTGGGCCAGAAGAAAAGCAGAAATGGCCTGGGGAGGTGCTCGCCCAGAGATCTGGACTGAAACTCTGGTCTTATAGCAGCTCTCCAGTCTGGTTGCTCTACATCGAATTTATGAGGGGTGATCAACCGTCGGGGTATTCTATTGGGAGCTGTAGCAGGTGGGGGTGGTTAAGCTTCGATAGGCTGCCATGCTTTGGCTTTTGGTTGTTTTGTGGAGTGGTCAATACTGGTGCGTTAGGGTTGTCAGGGGTTGCTCATTTAGATCCACTGTACATGGGTCGGCTTCCAGGCTCGACTTTGTTTTGGCTTTAGCCAATGGGTCTGGGTAGTTCTCGGAGTGCAATATCCTGGCGCACACGCTTTCCGACCATGCTCCAGTGGTTACAAATCTCTTAATCCCTGGGAAGTGGCAGGGGGGCAGGAGCTGGTACTTTAAGAATGAAAGCTTGTGAGACCGTGTTTCGAGAAGCGGTACGGGAGGGCATACTCCATTTTGTTCCAAAAAAATGGAGGCTCTGTAACATCTTATTCCACCCTGTGGGAAGCCATTAAATGAGTGATAAGGGGTTTGTCTATCGCCAAAGAAGCGGGTATTCTCAGGACCATAAGGCCCGAACTGGCCTCTTGTGAAAATTGACTGCAGGATCTGGAATCGGGTGCAGGGTTCCTTACAGATGACGGAATGCAGGCTAGATTCCTAGAGGGATTGGGTTTATTTATGGACAATGCAGATCGAGAAGTTATATTTCTCCAGCATTTCAATCATTCACATGCTGTGAATTTTTCCTGTCGTCGGGCTGGGAAAACCTCGGTAACTTTAAACTAGCATTTTCCTTTGGAAAACCTCGACACCTTAGTGTTCTATCGATTTCCTTTTTGGGTGCTTAAGGCTACACCAATAGGACGTCTGGTATAAATAGCCCTGCTCCCACGGCTTCCCTTCAGATTTCAACCGTCTCCAAACTGTTGGATCACCTTGTGTCTACTCTTCGTGCTCTACATGTGCGTTTAGTACTTCGGCCATTATGTCATCTGTGGGCCAGAAAGTCGCTGATTAGGCCTTGTGCAACCTGCGGCCTAAAGAAGGTCTTCGAGGGGGACAGCTGTGCGTGTACAGATTGCCTGTATTGTCTTTACCACAATCATTCGGCGGATGCCTGTGAGATCTGTCGTGGATTTTCTCAAAAAACCCTGAAAGACTGCAACCGCCGACTGATTTGTTGGCTCAACAAGGGCACTTACCCAGGTTTGGAGGTTTCGTCCTGGGGAAGCAAGTCTTTGTCTCCGGCAGTGAAGGCATCTATGCAGCGGAGGGCCGTGTCTGTGGAGCCCCCGCCCAGAAGCAACGCACGGAGGTGCCAGCATCTGAAGTAGGGAAAGGTGGTTCCTCTGAATCAAAGTTGCATCGGTCAAAAGGTGCGAGAAGCTCTTCGCTCTCCAAATCTGCGAGACCGGAGAAGTCCAAGGGGTCGAGTGATAGGCCCGAGAAGTTGCGCAGAAGTCTGCGTTGGTGGAGAAGGAGAAGGCGAGGGTGAGAGAGTCCTCTTCGAAGCACTCGTCTAAGGACCGGCATAGGTCCTCTTCCAGCCGAGACTCATCCAACACCGTTCCGGCACTTCATCCACACGGCCGGCATCGCCGGACAAGGCCAGGCCGGTGGAGGCCTTAGTATCGATGACGAGGTCCTCAACGGAGGTTCCGTCGTCGATGATTGTGGTGCAATCCTCACTCCCTCTGTTGACAGGGGTGTCATCGGCTCTGTCTACGGCCATGACTGTCAGTGGCCCGCAATTACTGTCGATGATGCAGCTGTAGGTGCAGGTGGTTTGTTGCCGACGGGTGATCCATGGCAGTCTGGGGCCGGCTTCGGGCCGTTGCTCCCGGTATATATTCTTCAACAGGATCTGACTTCGTATTCTGTATCCTCGGGTCTGGAGGAGGAGCAGGAATCAGGTTTCCATCCATCGGCACTGGGTCTGTGGGAGGCAGGCATCTACGTCCAGTGGGGTTGGGGCTGGGGTGCCCATGTACCCATTGGTGATCCCTCACTCTCTGCTGTCTATGCAGGTGTTTAAGTACGCTGTTGAGACAATTGGATGCACGACTTCCAGCGGCTCCGAGCCCGGTGTCTCCAGTGGTGCGTAGTGTGCCTGTTGAGGCCCCTCGCCTGAGTCTCCCCCAGGAATTCACCTCCAGCGCAGCTGACATTGCCGTCACCGGTGGAGTTGTGCCTTCCACAAAGTCATCCAGAGGAAAGGGAGCTGGTTGATTCGGAGCCGGAGAGCAGGCCTTTTGACACATTGTCGACGGTGTCCTCGTCGCCCAGGAGAGATGATACGTGGGATACAGACCCAGAGGTGGAACCGCCTTGTAGTCCAGCTCAGCCGTCTCCGCTGGATGATATTGGGGCGTTTAATGCTATGATGGCGAAGGTGTGCCAATTATTTGGCCTTGCTCCTGAGGAGGAGCGAAAGGACTGTTTTCTTTTCGATCACATGGGGAAGTGACGGAATGCAGTCTTCTTGGTCCCCATTTTGGATCATGTGTGGCCGGAGGGCCTGCGCACAATGCGCCATCCTTTTTCAGAACCAGCCGTGAAGGGGCATCTGGAGAATAAGTTTAAGGCACCGGATTTGACCCCCCCCAAGTGCCTCATGTCTCAGCCCACGCCGGATTTGGTGGTTTCGGCGGCGATTAGTCGAAAGGCGAGGAGCCAACATAATTGTTACGCCCCAGAGAGTGAGGCCAGAAAACAAGATGCTTTTAGGAAGAAAGTCCTCACGGTGGGCGCTACGACAGTGAAGGCTGCAAATTCCTTGGCCATTATGGGCAGGTTTGACGGGGAGATGTGGCACCGGTTGGCCCTGCTCTTGGAACATCTCCCGGAACAACAACGCAAGGAAGCTGTGCTGCTGGTTTTAGCGGGGGAGGAGGCCTCCAACCACAGCATCAACATTTCAGTGGACTTATAAGCAAATAAATAATGGTGTTGTTCTCCAGAGGCAGGCGTGGGTGCGCTGCACTGACCTTCGCCCGGAAGTCCAGCTTAAAATCGTGGATATGCCCTGTGAAGGGGAACAGCTCTTTGGCGAAAAAATCAATGAGGCGCTCAAAGGAATGAAAGAAGACACTGAGACGGCAAAGTCCCTGGGGGCTCTGCAAACAGGCTGGTCTTTTCACCCCTTTCTGGCGTTTCGAGAGGCCTCTGGTAACGCCAGATTTGCCGCATCCCCGCACCGAGGTTACAGTCGCCCCGGTTACCCTTCCCAAGGCTTCAGGCGCTCGTTCCAAGTTGCACAGAAAAGCAAAGACTATCGGGCGCAGCACAAGAAAGGTCCTGCCTCCTCAGCTGCTAAGGGAAGGCAGTCAACTTGAGGGCAGAGTGTTGCAACATGTTGACGAGTGGACTGTTATTACTACAGACTGCTTTGTACTGGATACGGGACATCTCGGCCACTCGTTGGAGTTTTGGCGTCCTCAACTCTCAATTCTACCAGTGCACATGGTGCAGCCGCACCTGCCTGTCTTGCGGCAAGAGGTCAAACTCATGTTGGCGAAAGGGGCAACAGAACCAGTCCTGGTGTCGGAACAGGGCCAGGGGGTGTACTCCCAGTATTTTGTCATCAAAAAGCCCAATGGAAAGTGGAGGCCTATTCTCGATCTTTGGCCGTTGAACAAGAACCTGCAACGTCTGAAGTTCAAAATGCTTACGCTGCAGGATGTGATTTGGGCAGTGCAGCCGGGAGAGTTCCTGGCGTTGTTCGATTTGGAGGAAGCTTACTTCCACATCCCGATGAGGCGAAACCATCTCAAGTTCCTGCGCTTTCTGGTCAGGGATGAACATTACCAGTTCTGTGTCCTCCCATTTGGGCTGAAGTCTGTGCCAAGAACTATCACAAAATGGCTAGCTCCAGTCGCTGCCTTCCTCCGCAGGGGGGACACATCATGTGTACCTGTATCTGGACGACTGGTTGGTACGGGGCTGTTGCCGGAAAGGGCATTGAGTCTCTCCAAGCGTCCATGAACCTGTTACAACGGCTGGGGTTTGCAGTAAACTTCGCAAAATCCTTTCTGCCGCCATCCAGGGAGTTGTTTTTTCTCGGTGCTCAGTTTCCCACACAGGACAATCTGGTGAAGCCGTTGGACGCGAGAGTTGTAAAGTTGCAGTCCACAGCAGCCGAATGGGGTCAGGGAACAGTGGTCTCGGTCCGCAGTTACATGTCACTGCTGGGTTTCTTGGCATCTTGGATCCCGCTTATCCTGAACTGTTGCTTGTTCATGCGGCCGGTGCAGGAATTTCTCACAGACCGGTGGTCACAGAGCCGAGGGTTATGGTCGGACTAGGTGGTCATATCCAAGGGACTTGTGGAGGCCCTAAAATGGTGGTCATGCACAGACCATCTTGTATGGGGCATGCCCCTGCTGGAGCCGCCGGATTTTCAGTTCACGATAGTGGCAGATACCTCCCAGGTGGGTTGGGGGGTGCACCTCGACTAGTCGCAGGTCCACGGCTTGTGGTCTCGGGAGGAGGCAGTATTGCACATCAATGTACTGGAGTTGCGAGCGGTGCACTGTGCCCTGAAATCCTTTCTATCTCGCATCCAAGGCACTGTGGTTCGAGTGTTGACGGACAATACCACCACAATGTTCTATTTAAGGAAGCAGGGTGGCATGCATTCTCGGCACCTATACAGAGAGGCTCAGGCGGTGTGGCATTGGCCCATTGCCCGGGGAATTCGCATTACGGCTTACCATCTGCCGGGGTTCCAGAATGTGCAAACAGACACTCAGCAGAGACGGGGAGCAGTTACACAAGTGGATGCTGAAGAAGGAGCAGGTGACGAAGATCTTCAAGAAGTGGGGGTTTCCCCCCTCTTGACTTGTTTACTATGCCACAGAACAAGCAGTACCCATTATTTGCCAGCAGAGTGGCTCACCCGGAGTCGAAAGGAGATGCGTTCTCGTTCTCATGGATGGGCCTCTTCGGGTATGCGTTTCCTCTGTTTCCGCTGATTCAGCGGACGATCCAGTGGGTGCGCAGATACCCATGCAGGGTGATCTTTGTCGCCCCATTCTGGCCCAGACAGACGTGGTTCTCAGATCTCCTTCATCTAGCAGTGGAAGAGCCGGTTCGTGTGGGGGCGGAACAGGATCTGCTATCGCAGGACGAAGGGAGAGTGTGGCATCACGATCCGGCATCTCTCAGCCTGGCTGCATGGCTCCTGACCACTCAGAGTTTGGTCATCTAGGTATTTTACAGGAGTGCCGTCGGATCCTGGAGACGGCAAGGGCGCCTTCCACTAATATCTCTTAGAGTAGAAAATGGACAGAATTCTGTGCCTGGTGTGAATAGCAACCGGGAGCGCGGCCATTGGAGGTTTCACCGGCCCAGGTTCTGGCATACCTGTTGCATCTGGCAACGGGGTACCTGGTGGTGTCTTCAGTCAAGGTGCATTTAGCAGCCATTTTCAGATTCACCAGACAGCACCATGCTACTGCTCTATTTTGTGACAGATTGGTTAAGCATTTTCTGAAGACTTTTTCAGGCATTTCCTCCGGAGAAAAGGTTTGCTCCGGAATGGAATCTCAATGTGATTCTCACTGCTCTCATAAAACCACCGGTTGAGCTCATGTCGACGGCGTCCTTGAAGTTCCTCTCATGGAAAGTCGCATTTTAGTGGCAATCACATCTGCCAGAAGGATTTCGCAGCTTCAGCCGCTTGTCATTGACCCGCCGTACCTGTGATTCATGAGAAACAAGGTTCTCCTGTCTACTAATCCACACTTCATACCAAAAGTGCCTTCAGCGTTTCGCCAGCACACTACAATTGTCTTGCCCTCATTCTTCGCTAAGGCGACCACGCCGGCGGAAAGAGCCCTGCATTACCCGGACATTAAGTGGGTACTGAGGTTTTATCCGGCCCGTACTCAGGACTTCAGGCAGTCGAAACAGATGTTTCTGGCGTTTGGTCCCTCCAGCAAGGGACAATCCATTTCCAAGAAAGGACTGTCACAAAAAGGCGGGCAAGCCTAAGGCCCATTCTACGGCATCGTCGGCGGCACTCTGGGCTGGAATCCCGCTCATGGACATTTGCCAGGCGGCTTCTTGGGCGGTGCCGTATACCTTCACCAGCCACTACTGCCTGGGTCAGCAACATGTGGAGGATGTGCAGGTGGGACGGCCGGCAGTCCTTCAACGCCTGTTTCAATAAGGTAAGCCCTGCAGCTTCTTGGATTTGAGTTTTTACTTTATCACTGTTATCATGCATGTTGTTGGTTGTTATTTGTTATGTTCGTGGTTCTGGCCTGGGGGAATGGGGTTGGTTTGCCTGTCATGCACATCCAAGTGTTGGTCGCACTGCTATATAATCTATTCACAGCATGTGAATCCATGAAAGATCCAATGCTGGAGAAGGGAGTAGTTTCTTACCTGTAACTCCATTTCTCCAGCGTTGGCATCTTTCATGGATTCACATGCGCCCACCGGCCTCCCCCTACAGGCAAACCGTAATTCAGGTTTCCTCTACTTTGGAGGTTAAAATATGAAGGGATGTCGGGGAGGGGTGTGCTATTTAAACCGGATGTCCTATTGGTGTAACCTAAAGCACCCAAAAAGGACGTTGATGGGACACTAAGGTGTTGAAGTTTTCCATAGTAAAACACTAGGTTAAAGTTACTGAGGTTTCCCAGCCTGACGACGGGAAATATTCACAGCATGTGAATCCATGAAAGATACCAACGCTGGAGAAATGGAGTTACAGGTAAGAAACTACTGCCTTCTTAATAGGAGTGCGGCGATGAGAAGATGTTGCGAGGGGCAAAGGACAGGGTCTTTGTTGGTCTGTTTAATTAAAGCTAAAAACTCCAGGTCGCACATCGCTGCTATTGCAGACCAGACAGGGAAGCTCTTGCAGACAGATGAGGATAATGGGGGCATTTGTGGACTATTATAGGGATTTGTACTTGTCTAGGACCACCGTGGGACAGGGCAAGCAAGACGAGTATCTGGACCAGGTTGGTCTCTACTGGAGGAGAGGGAATGGCTGGGTAGGCCGCTAGTGGAACATGAGATCCAAGAGGCTATCAAAGCACTTCCTGCTGGTAAAGCTACCGGCCCGGACAGACTTTATTGCCTATTCAAGTATACTGGTTCCGCACATGCTTCGTAGATATCAACAGGTACTGCAAGTTGGTGTGCGGCCCGAGTCAATACGTGAAGCTGTGGTTGCCCTTCACTTAAAGCTGGGGAAGGATGCAGAAAACTGCTCCTCCTTTCACCCAATTTCCCTGATAAATCTGGACAATAAAATCTTAGCTAGGGCTTGGCTAATAGACTTGGGCTGATAATGACTAGATATGTACTGGCCGGTCAGGCTGGATTTATTCCTGGCCGATCCACGTCTTGCGGGGTCCGTAGACTTTTTGGCCTCCTCTCTGTTCTGAAGAAGCAGTCCTCAGTGGTGGCAGTTCTTCTCGACGCAGAGAAAGCTTTTGACTCAATCAAGTGGTCATTTCTCTACACTGTTCTGAGGCATATGGGGGTGGAATTCATATGAAGGGTCTCCCTGCTGTATGGGTGCCCGGTGGTGCACCTCAGTAAATGGTAGGCTTTCAGCCCCTATTGAGATGGAAAGAGGGACACAGCAGGGGTGCCCATTGACCCCCCCCCCCCCTTTGCTATTTGGTCATCTGGGTCTGTTGATACTGTTGGCCATAAGGAGAGTGGCTATGGTGTAGGGGGAAGATGCTGCCCTCCTGTATATGGCCAGTGGAGGGTACATATCTTACACTGCTATGAATTGGGGACGGACTATGGAGCTTTTGTACACCTGGCTTCCAAGCCAAAGGGTATCTGGGGACCGTATGTTCCATCTGTGGGGTCTGATCGCCAACCTGTCTCTTGAGTTTGGAAATGATTTGTCTTGTCTCTCCTTGGTTGTATTTGTCCCTAAGCTTATTGTTGGAGTGTGAGGGTTGTCTCTTCTGTGGGGAAGTGTGTGCTGACTTGTTTCTCTTTATACTTTAAGAAAAAACAAGAACAAATAGTCCCATGCTGTAAAGCCAGCACTAGTCTCATCACTGACGTTCCCAATTTAGCCTCAGATCTCGTGTGGAAAGTGAGTCTGAGCATCCCACGCTTTCCTGATGAGAATCGCACCCTCTGTATAGCAAAAATCGGAACCACCCCGGATAGCACATCCTGGCAAATGGAGATTGCATGGAGCACTGTGACAGAATGCCAGCACCTTCAGAGAGGAATTGTGACCTTGCAGGGAACACTTTTTTAATATATACCCAACGTTGTGCAAACCATCCTCTTCCAAGAGCAGCGTTAGTCCCAGCACACCCACGCGGATTGTCTGGCAGGGACGGCCTAATTAATGCAGCTGAAAGTGCCGCTTGCAACAGCTGCTCATGATTACCCACGGATACATTCTGGTTTCACTATCACTGTCTTGTGGCCAATGCTGGATTTTACTTTTATGGACTTCATTGATTCACGGTGCGTCACCCTGTCTCAACTCTCATACTGGACTTCCTTTGCATCTTGTACTCATGGTGGGCCTGAATCATGCTGTTCCCATCTTCATCTTGTATCCTGGCTTGCAACATTATGTGTTACTACTGACTTCTGCAATTGTATTCGCTCTCCCCGCTTGCTTCTCCACTCTTTTTGACTGCTTACTCTGTTCTCTCCTCCCCTCTCCCTTTTCCTATCTCCTCCTCTCCTCCCCTTACTTTCTTCTATGCACTTACTCTATCAGAATTGTCCCTGGACCTAATATGATAACAACCTCGTCTGTCGCTCCCCCATCCCCTTACTGTCCCCACCCGCCCCCACTCCCTCCATCACTATCTGAAACATTGTCAGGATTAGTACGATAGTCGCTTGTTTTGGTCCTCCCCTCCCTTTCTGCACCCCTCTCACTCACCTTTTGTTTTCCTCCGGCTCACCAGAAATGTCGTCAGGACTAGTACGGTAGTCACTTGTCTGTTTCCATTTGTTCCCACTCTCGCCCTCCCTTCCTTATCTATGTCTTAGCACTTGCACTATCTGAAATGTCGTCGGGCCGAGTACGATAGTTAATTTCACATCCTTACTGTTCATGGCCTGTAAGAATGTCGTTGTATTTTCCCTTGTTCCCTCCCTTGCCTTGAAGCGCTTTGCAATACATTGTGTATAGGCGCTATATAAATAAACTATCATATCATATCACGTGCAATGGTTTCAGGCACGGGCATGAAGGCGGGCTTCCGGTTCCCTTGCCCGAGATTGCTTCCTGTGGCCAATCGTCTGTGAACTTTGTTGGGTAGCACCGCGCATATTGGCAAGTGCGCCTGCTGGAGAAATAGCCCGCCGACCTCACAGTGGACCCTCATGTCTCTCCAGTACTTTTTGGTGCCGCCGATTCGGCGCGGCAGCCAGTTCGGCACGCCCATTTTGGCACAGAAGCCTTTCCGGCGCCGCCGATTTAGCGTGCGGGACGTGGCTGACATTGCAGCCACGTTTAAACGCCCTCACGCCACATGGAGCTTATTGCACCTGCCTACATCGCATGCTCTAATTCTATGACAAGACAGGAGGCTCAAATTATGCATTACAATCTTTACTCTGAAACCACAGCAGCAAAGAAAAAACGTTTAAAAACAAAAATGTTGTAAGAACAGAACTAAATAGAGTTCAATGTCAATGTAAGGGAGCTCCCCAATCCATCATGGAGGACAGGTCATGCCCTGCAGGAGATCAATGAGCAGGGACCCTTCCTTATATAAGTCCATTACTCTAAACCCAACTCCTCTTTCTTTGCTGCTGACAACCACAGCTAAGTCACTCCTAATTTCGTTGTGCCTTGCATGTTTGTCAGTAGTAGGCCTTGATAATATATTGGCCTTAATTTATGTGAATGTATTATATATATATATATATAGTTTGTATATTTGGATGCCTTTCATTTTGAAAGGGAGGAGGTTTTGTTTTGGTATCTTGTTTAATGGCAGGCCGTGTGCGGCCGTTACTTATTTATTAAGGAAAAGACTCATTAATTTATATGTTCCAAGTTTTACTTTGATTTTGACACGCGCCGGTCTGTCAGAGGTTTCGGTTCAGACCCGGCGCGTGCAAGAGATTAATTATTGTCAAGTCTGCCGAGTGCAGTAAAGCTTCTTTGGGCATTGCCGCCTTTGGGTCCCGAGGCGCGCCGGTCTGTCAGAAGCTTCTGTTCATACCCGGCACGCGCAAGAGTAGTAATGCTTCTCTTCAGTTTGGCCGTTGCCGCCCTCTAGGACCACGCGCGAGCTCGGTGTTTTGTTTTTCTTTATTAATTTCTCAGCATGGCCGTTGCACCCTCTAGGGTCCGCACAAGGGGCTCTATAATGTACATTAAAGAAGCCTGTTTCTGCGGCACAGTCTTTACGTGTTCTGACCTGTACCCGTGAGGTTGGGGGTTCGAGCCACTCCTCCAGTTTAACATTTTTTGGAATGTTGTGAAAAATACATTTCAATTTTCTTCCATGTTTTCCTATCATATTTATTTATATATTGTAGTGTATGTATGTATATAATATTTAAAGCCTCTGCTGCAGCCAGAAGCAGGTTAGCTCAATGGTACAGCTGCATGTTTTCCATGCAGGAAGACCTGGGTTCACTTCCCGGCATGTCCACTGTGCACATAAATGTATGTGCATATATATATATATATATATATATATATATATATATATATATATATATATATATACATATTTTAAATCGATACATTTTATTTGGATATTTTAATTGATATTTTATATTTATGTTTGGCGAGGACCCGCCTGTTCGAGAGTCTGTTGCGCTACCAGTCTACAGCTTTATGTTAAGCGCTGCTCATGAGATGGGTGATTTGTCTTCACTATAGGTGTGCCTTAACCTGCTCGGTTTCAGGTTTTGCCTGGGTTCTACTGCGAGGTGCTCCCTCATGTACTGCTGGTTGCCACCCTGCTAGGGTGAGCAGTTTTGAGGTACACTTACTCAGTGTATTCCTCGCTTAAGGTCGGCAACTTTGTTTGGGTGCTGCATATGGCATTGGTGATTACCTTAACTGTTTGTGTGCCACATCCTGCTCGGCTTCAGGTTCTGCCTGAGTTCTAATGCGAGGTTACCCCCTCGTGCACTGCTGGTTATCACGCCCCGGGCGAGCAGTTGGAGGTACACTTGCTCAGTGTATTCCTCCCTTAAAAGTCGCAGCTTTGTTTTGTTTAGGTGCTGCATGTGGCAGTTGTCATTATCTTCCCTTTAGGTGTGCTGTCACCTGCTCAGTGGCAGGCTTTGCCTGTGTTCTTCTGCGAGGTGAACCCTCGTATGCTGGTTCCACACCCTGCTGGGGTCAGCTGTTCAGATGCACTTGCTCAGTGTACTCTTGAGCTAAACAATTTGTTTAAGTAATGCCTGGACAACATTTGTGTTTTCAGAATTGTCAGTAGCCCGAATAGCTCAGTAGGTAGCAGCTACTATAAGGTCGGGGTTCGGACCCCTGTGAGGGCGTAACCCCTCTTCCTTGGATATTTTTATATTATGTTATTTATTAATTAAATACTTTAAAGAAAAGAGTGTTTGGAGGTAGTTATAAACAGACCCATGTGGGGGGTTGTACCTTCCTCTCTAGTCACCACTCTGGTGTTAACCTTCGTCTTTTAGTTAAAATTCTGTCACCCTTTACCTTAGTTAGTTTCAGGACAACTCAGTCCTTTCCTTAGGTTTTGCTTTCCACAATAACAATTACTCCACCCAGTACCTGTGCGGATTAAGCTTCAGAATTTTTCTCTCGACATGGGGAAGAAAAGAATGAGGTGTTATACCCCTATTGAGGTCTGCAGGGCTTGATGCTCTCTTTAGTGAGTGGCGTGTTTCCCTTACTATTTCTCCCATTATGACATTCATTATACCTTTTGGACTATTGGTGGAGACAAGGTCAGCTCGGGGGGATCTGCTCAGTTTTGTTACAAGGCAGTTTGGGCAACCATGTTCTAATTGGATGGAGTGTTTGGAAACACTTGTTGGTATCAGAGGGACGAGTTGCCAAATAACTTTCTGGCGCCTACCCATGGTTTTCCTCCCAAGGCTTGGCCTGTTTTCAGCTATCCGGCTAGCAGTGTGTTACAATTTCTCCTCTGCTCGAGGAGTACAAGCAGGTTTCTGTACCCTCAAGAGAGTTGTTTAGCCTCTTTATTTATATATATATATATATATATATATATATATATATATATATATATATATATATATATATATATATATATATCGTTAAGACATGGAGGAAGGAAAAAACCGCACTCCAAGCATGAGGTCTGTAGGTCCCAGTAAACAATGTAGCAAACTCGAATCCAAGTAACAGAAAAACGAGTTTAATAGATGGTTAAAAATAGTAGGCAAAGAACAGACAGCAAACAGAACAGAACGCCAGGGCAGTGTCCTTAATATATATATATATATATATATATATATATATATATATATATATATATATATATATATATATATATATATATATATATTTTCTACAGTGCAGCGAATAGAGTGCTGGCTTGCAGATCTGTACTGAGCCTACTGATGCAGGTTCCTAATTTGGGAGAGTCTAAATCAGTCTTTCTTCCTGCTGAGATGGATAAGTGAACATTTCGCATCACACACCGTTGGTAGTAGTGATGATCAACACTCGTATACCTGAGGGTTTGTAACGCTATATAAGTGCTATTTTGCTATGGGCAATGTGCTTCATATTTTCCTTCCCCTGATTCCCTTAGTGGCCAGTCAGCCTCACACGCATACAGAGACTCAGACCTCAGGGTTTGAGGGGCCAGTGGTCCCAGTATTCTTTCAAAACCTTTCATTTACGGGGCATGATAATTACCCCAGAGTCCTTTCCCCCTTCATTCCCCTTCCTGCCATTCTTGGGGGAGATTGCATCATAATTTTACACCTCTTGGAGTAACACCCGATGGTTTCCGTGTTTCCTTTTACAGGAGTTCGGACTTGTGACCAGTGCAGACTCGCACTGAGCATTTCCCTCCCGTCAGTTTACTTTCCTTTGCGCTAATTCCTGGTAGTTCAATAAGTTAAGCGGAGCCCCTTCCACGGTCGGGGGGTTGGTTAGAAGTGCAAGAGTGTATTTATTTTAAAGGTATAAAGCGGGGCTTTAGCGTGGTCCTCACGGTAGCCGCCTTCTGGGTTGCAAGGTTTCCTTAGATAAGTGGGGGAGGGTTCTCTTCCTTTGGGAAGGCTCAATATCCCTTGGTGGGATATAGGGGTCTGGGAGTGCTACTAATCTCCCATCCAAGTTATTACGACCCTCTTATCACAATGCGTTCCAGCATCTCTACATTAACTATCAGAGGGTGTCTGTCAGTGCGATTCCCAGAGGGCTGGGATATATATTTAGTCACCTGCATGGCAGGTAGACCTTTTGGTTTTTTTTCACAGGAGTTTGTTTTTGCAATAAGGTGCCAGCTCAGGGTGCTGGGAGCTTCAAGGTTCTTCAAATTGGCTAAGATAGATGCTAGTCCTCTTCTGGTGAGCAACTTCATTTTAACTGTTTAGTGATCAGTTCTTTGCAGTTTAGAGTCTTTGCTAAGACTTTGGGATTTTAGGGGTCCCCCTTCGGTTAGTTTATGATCCTCTAGGGGATTTATCAACCATGGAGGAGGGAACAAGGTTCAAGCACCGGGCACATCTACAAGGGGGTTCAGATATCACTATAATGGTAGCGATTGGATGTAAGATACATTTTTTCTCCTTGTCTTGCCAGGTTTGGTCTCTTAAGGGTCAGCTTTTTGTATATATCTGCCTTTTGTCATGGTAGCAGAGTCCTTCTTCAAGAGCTCGGGAGGTCTGAAGGTGTCTGTTTTGGCGGTTTGGCAGGTTTAGCTTTTCAGGTGGGGCCCCTCTTCCATTCTGCTTCTGCCTCCAGAAGGCATTCCTTCTTTAGTATACACAAAGGTCTGAAGACAATTGTGTGTTAAATCGATTGCTTTTCAGCTCTTCTCAGGATAGGTCGTCCTATTACAGATTAATAAAACGACCTTTTTTACTCCCATTTTACCTTTTATGAAGATTTGTCTTTCCCACTTGTTCCCCAGTGTAGTTATGAGACATGCCTTGCTTCTAATGCGATATCTTCCTTTAACGCATGGGATGGAACCTACAAAGCTTTCACCCCTAAGGGGTATATTTTCTTTATCTCCAGGAGAGCTAAGTGCCTATCTTCTTTGGTTTGCTATCTAGGTTCCCAAAGATGGTATGAATGTAAGTGTGTAAATGTTTGATGGTCAACGAGGAGTTTATTATTCCGATGGGTTTTTTCCTAACCTATTATTATAGGAAATCTTTGTTCAGTGTTTTCCCCCCCCCCCCTCTTTTTAACCAGTTGGTTTTGGTGGTCTGTAAGGAACGCTGTAATTGGCACATCTTCCAGTTGTTTTTTCTTGCAGTGATTTGGCGATGCCTTATAAGACAGTTATTCGGGCAGCCTAGTCTTGAGCAATTCTCTTGCCGTCAGCTGATTGATCTAATGAAAGCATTTAAAACATTTTCTTCTCCTATTATTTTATCAGATTGTCTCTATTGTATCGATCATGTTGTACTAATGAGATGCAGGGGCTTCGAACTTGCATAATATGAGCCTCCTGTCTTGTCATAGAATGGCTAATCCCCCACACTAACGTGAGATGGGGGTTTAGATTCTATTATTAGCCATCCTAGCACATTTGTTCGGCTTATTAGCACCGAATCGGCAGTGCCAAAAAGTGGTGTACTGTGACCTGGTTCCTCTCCAGCTGCCCGCCTAGTTTGTTGGGAGTTCCTCTGCTGTTGCGTTAGTGTGTGGTGCACCCAGATAATTATGCTTGCCACATCTCCCCCCATGTCTCCCCCCGTGCCTGGTAGCCCGTGCTGCAAAGCTTTCTTTCACAATGCCACTGCCGCACACGTTAATATAAGTTCTGGCTATTTGTATTCGGGGGGGGTGGGATGGGGTGGTTAAGCCACTCGAGTAGTTTCAGAAGTTTAAAACACAGCAGGCGCATTAACCCGCTGCTCTACATTACCAGCAACAGTTTTGTGAAACCCATGTATCCCCACAAGTAAGGAGGTTGGGGCAGGGATGCCGGCAAGCGATAGGCGTCAGTGCTGCACGGAGCGGATAGTTAAACCTGCTGGCGCGGACACGTGTAACAGTTCGCTTGGATCTGTGTTAATTGGGGCACCTGCGTTGCTCTTGTTTTTGGGAACCCCACAAACACACAGCCTTGCACAAGCCGATGCATTGCATAGGCTGATGGGTTGGGACAGTGTCAGCTACTGATGCTACCGACCTCACAAACACACACCCTTTATTGCACCCTGCAGATTGCGTGACAAGCCGATGCATTGCAAAGGCTGGCAGGGTTGGGACGGTGTCAGTTACTGATGCTGCCACCTCATTCCTATTCGGTTTAGCGTATATTAAAAAAACAAATAATGCAGCATTCCTGGTGCCAAAAGATCCAGCGGCGAACCGTCACAGCGCCGAACTGGGCGCGCCAAATGTCTCCTGCGCCGAAGCAGTCGCAGCGAATCGGCACGCGCCGAACTGGCTGCGCCAAATCGTCCTGCTCCGTGTCTCTCTGCCCGCATCAAAGCAGTGATGCGTTTGGAATAACTGGCAGGTAAACTCTTGGAGCGGATGCCTCACCATGCTCCTAGCATTAACTTAATCTAAAAGGCAAAACCCGCAAAAGAGAACTGCTGGGGGTTTCTATGCTTCGGGACCATTGAACATGAGGATGCTAGTTAAGCCAGACACACGGCTGTTCCCAAAGATCATCTCCGAATGAAGTGTTCCTGGGGCCCCATCGCATTGGAATTGCCTCCCTCCTACGCCAATGGCTAGCCAGTGCAGATGGTATTTACCTGGGGCCAACCAAGAGGCGGGATGCAGGAACTATATGCCCATCTTCCAAGAGGCCAGCAAACCAAAGTGGGTGCTAGTGTAGCGGCAGCAACCCCGTATTTAAGCTCTGCTAAGCCTTGTCCTGTGCTGATATTGTGGTGTCTGCTTCTTGACCGTATGTGTCTTTCAAGGCACAGGCTATGACAGCAAGCGCTCTCGTAATGCCTATGCCTGCAGCCTGGTCTTAAGCACACATAGCTGGGGACCCCCACTCTGCACCCCTCCCCCCTTTGCATAATAATAAAGCAATCAGAACATGAGTAATCAGCTCATACAAATCCACACAGAAACTGTTGCAAAGTTTGGAAAGGTAGATCGCAGTGTATTGGAGCACAGAAATCGGGGCAGTCGCAGCAGCCTCATCAGTAAACAAGATAATATCCAAGGGGTGCCCCGTGCCGCTCCCCATTTTGTCATTTTGCAAAGAGTGGACATCCGCTTCTGGTTTTCATGACTGCCAGTCTGTCTTTCTCTGGACACTGACTTCAGGTGATGGAGTCTCAGCTGTCCCTAAGGGTAGTCGGTGCCCGTCAACCGGCTTTGGCTCGAGTGCGGCCATACCTGAACTGCTCATGACCGCAACCACAGCGTCAAGAGTTCTCCTCTCCGGCTAGGACCCCCCGTAAATCCGCCTGCGACAGAAAAAATTACTTAGCACGATGTATACAATCATTATAGTGAAACATTTGTCATATTACATGTGTACCATTAATATTCCAATTTAAACTACATGACCTGAAACATATCCCTCAATGTTACATATTAAAATACATGACCTGAAACGTGTCCATTAATATTACCAATTAAAGTACATGACCTGAAACGAAGAGTCATCCATAAAAAATTATTCCTAAATCACTACCAACCGAACTGAAACCGAAAAAGAATACCTCCCCCAGTGTTTTATGCATTATACCGATCCCACGTTCCGTTCTTCCAAGCATAAAACGGGACCCCATCTACACCTACCGGCCTCGGGATCAATACCTCCACCTGTACCCACTGCAGGTGCAACACAAAGGCAGAGGGAGGGTGGGACTTAAAGGGGGGGGACTGCAACAAACAATCTTACTGATAGATTTGTATCCATCAGCAGTGATTTTTGGATACTGAGGTTTGAGCCTCATTACTCCATCTTTTCTCTATGTAGTTGTGGGTTTGGATTCTTCTTGGTCTGTGTGGTCTTGTCACAGTAGGATTGGTTTCACAGGGTCTTTGCAGTGATGAGCCGCGGGTAGCGGTCAAAGGGGTTTGCAGTGGTGGCAGTGAGTCTTCTGATCAGAGGGTTCGGGTTTTGATCCAGTCCTTGGCAGAAGTTCTTACTCAGTTTCGCTAGATGTTCGTCCAACATCTCGATGTCCAGGTCTCTGTGAAGGACAGCTGTCCTTGCGAAGATTGGAGCTGGATGAGCGTCCGCATCCCCCCGCCTTATATGCACTCCCCGGGTCTGTGGCTGGATGTGAAGGACCCGGGGGATGCCTACTTCCTCCTCCCCGCATGGAGAGGAGGTGGGCTGTATGTGGACAGGGAAGGGGGTGGCCAGAAGGACAGCCTGCTATGTGGGCTAGCCCTCTAGTGCCCCCTGCAGAGGCAGGGTCAGCCTCTGAGCAAGGTACTTAACCTTTTCTTCCCCCACGCAGGTTGGATTAATCCTTGGGTGGCCTTCAGCACACTGAGCACCGCCTGAAAACAGGTTCTCCTCTTTCTCCTGCTGAACAAAAACAAACACAATCCATTAATTGAAACCGGCCACATCTTCTCGTGTATTGTGGGTATGGGGAAGGGGGTGCTGGTTAGGGGACAGTCACCTCTAGTCTGAAGGCTGCCTTCTGGCACCTGTTAAGGTTCACAGAGTCTAACGGCAGGAGAACACCAGCAGGGGCAACATGCCCTTCTAGGAGGTGTGATTAAAACGAGGGTCCTGACCCAGTCACAGGACATAGAGGGGACACAGCCGGCCTACCGGGACCTTTGGGCCAGAGCTATGTGCTACCCGGAAGCAGACATCTATACACGATTACATCAAAGACTCTGCTGTTAACCCCCCTACCCTCCCCGCTGAAGCAGTCCAGGCTGTTGCAGAAGTTCCTCCCCCTTCAGCGTCCACAGCGCTCCACCTCGGATATGGAAAAGAACATAGCCACATAGGTGGTACCCCCACCCCTGTCCTTCAGGCCAGTACCCCAGCTTTCTATGAGGATGGGGGTTGGCAGCCCTGGGGGAACTGGTGCGGAAGCGGTGACCTAGACTCCAAGGGCCACCAAACACTACAGATAACACATGGTATGCCTGTCTCGCCCCACTGGGGCCCTACATGCCTGCAGGGGCCCCTCACACTCGGCGAGTCACCTTCAGAGAGCATGGGGTGAATGGTACACTGCATGCACTGCCAGGGTGGCCCCTCGCTTATTGCTCACTCATGGCGCAGATGATACAGCGATGCCCCACCATGCTGCTGTGCCCTGTAGGCCGAGTGGGATCCGTGTGGGTGTTTAGGGGAAGACTGGAAGAAGCAGCAGTGCTGCAGGAAACAGTGGTTGGCAGGCCCTGCCTGCAGGAATCTAATGGGACGCGTGCAGAGGCATGCACAAGTGGAGGAAGGTCCAGTGGAGATGGGTGCTATGGCTTCAGGAGAAAAGGCTAGACTCACCTGGCCCCAAGAAGACTGACATGGCCTTGGCACACTTGGGCAAGCCTGGGCAGCTGTGGATTTTCCGTTTTAGATTGACCCCTTAGCTCCTATAGGCGTTTGCTCCCAAACCAATTCATGACAACATGATAATACCCATGAATATGTATTCTTCTGTGCCATAAATTGGCCAAAGGGTCAAGCCAGGCCCCACCCAACCCAGAGGAGACCACTCATCAAATTAGGTTGGATCTCTGATAAAGTTACCCTACCCTCTGGGACTGGCTACGAAGCAGCTGGGTATATGTTCAGTGTAGTGAAGTGTATGTTTCCCCCTGGGAAAAGGGGACCCTGATACTGACAGACTTGAGAATCATGCTCCCTCAGGGAACTTGAGAGAATAGCCTCACATTCCAGACTGAGATGCAAGCATCCACTACACATGGGGGCAGGAGTTGTGGGTGTAGATTAGAGATCATGTAGAAGTCCCCTTCCTAGGCTGTGGCAACCATCCCTTTCAGCTGACGGTGAGCTAGCCATCACACAGCCTGTCTGAAACTGGAAACCCCAGAGGCAGTGGACGTGGCACAGATGGACCTCACGGAGAAAGGCTTTGGCTCTGCATGAGAACCAGTACAAGCCTGTTATGAGGTCTTAGATGGGCAACCCTATTTCACTTAAGCCCCCTTACTTCCTGGTAACCCACAGAAAGAACCCAAACATTCAGAGGGCTTTTGAACACGTACCCGTGTTAAAAAAAGGCACAAGCTAACCCAGTTTCTTTTACCTGGAAAGAAGGGGGCGTGACATGCTAGATGCAGCACCTCCTCCCCCCCCCGTCCCCGCTACCTACCTCCCCCCAGATGGATAAACTACAGTATCGACTATTGGCACCCCAGCCTTTCCACTGCATGTCGATTGACCTTATCTATTCCCATTTTGGGGTGGCATCTTTAGGTGTGGCTAAAAGCCAGAATCCCATCCGACTTCTTTTGGACTGAAAAGGAGTCCTGCGCAAATATGGCGCCACTGTCAATCATTGCAAAGGTGGGCCAAGTTATTTTTGTTTTACTGCCGAAGTACCAACATGCCCAGCCACCACGAGTGATAGTTAGCGATGTGAGGGAAGAGGCGGGCAGCCATGAAGAAGTCTCTGAAGAACTTGCATTCAGAGAGCCATCTGCTGTGCCCAACCAACTAAGCTTACCCCGGAAGTAATTCACAGAGGAGCAAACTCTAATTCAGATGCTGTGGGGAGGGGAAGTAGGGGGGCAAAAAGTAGCTTATCAACCTTTGCCACATGAAAGCCCAGCCAAGACAAAGTGCAGCCATAGATTGGCCGATAGGGCCAGGTGGGGAGACAGGCTCTCGGAAGGGAGGGAGAAGGAAGAGAAGGGTATAAAAGATTGGCCCACAAAGAGCAGAGTGAAGGGTGTTTAGGTGAGGTCAGAAAGCGAGGAGGTGGACAGAGAGACCAGGTGGAGGAAGGACCATATTAAGGCGATTGGGGCAGAGATGATTACCGGTAGTGAGAGTGTGGATCAGCGAGTGAGGATGTGAGTGGGCATTTGGTGGGCTGAGTGAGAAGGGACTGGACTAGGAAGAGTGAGGTTGAGGGGAGATGGAAGAGGAGAGTTGACGACAGAGGGACAGACAAGGAGCACATGTGGAGACAGGAGGAGGAAAAGTGAGGGAGAGAGTAGGGCAAGAGTAGAACGGAGTGGAGAATAGGAGCAGGAACATCAGGTAAACGAGAGAGAGAGAGAGAGACCAACAGAGACAGACCGAGATTGGTAGACAATCTGTTAGGGCACAATATTGAAATCCCAAATCCCACAAATTGGCTAAGGGAGTGTTCAGAGAAGGACATTCTTGGAAGAACCCCTGGGGCAGCCATTTAAATAAGCCAAGAGCCGTTAGGCCCTCACGGTAGTCAGTTATTAGCTAGTAGGGGCTACTTACAGCTATTTACCAGTGTGGGGTTGGGGACACCTGGGCTAGGGAGGTAGGGTCCCTGGGAAGACGATGGAGGAAAGCCTATTAGTGTACCCTAATATCTTTAACATAGAAAAAAAATCAGTCTGAACACCCTAATTTCGTTTAACAATAAGAAAACTCTTAAACCGCACTTTAGAGTCTGGGAATTTGTAAGGCCATTTCAGACGGTTCTGTTGCTGTGTTCGTTAACTCAGGTCAAGATGGGTCCTTTCATAACTTAGCTTACAGTTTTAGCTGCGTACTGCAACTCGCAGGGCATATGCCTCTTTCTCGAACCCATCCATTGTGAAGTATTTTCAGGGGTTGTCTCACCCGTCGCCCCCTATGGTTAGCCCACCACGAGCCTCTAGCTTTTGTGGATTGTGTTTGCCAGCACTTTCCTGATAGTGGTCCCAACAGCCAGCAGAGTTAGAGAAGTGCAAGGGTGCTCTGACAGAGCCTTTCAGTGTTCCACAAAGACACAGTAGTTTTAAGAACACACCCTGCTTTTCTTCCTAAAATTGTCTCAGATTATCATATAAATCAGGAAATGTTTACTAATGTTTTTCCAACTACCACACCACACCATATCAGACCTCGAAAGATTGCACACAGAGATCTGCAAACTCAACCCCAAACACCGCAATCTTGCTTTTCCATCGCTCCCCAAATAACCAAACCCACCCACACTTTCCCAGATCTGCGAGAGCGCCTGGAGACCATCGCTGAGTAGTACAAATCCTAATGGAATAAAACATCTTCCACTGCATTGACATCAGAAGAGCTCACAATCCTTGCCCTGGAAGGACCAAATGATCCAGGAACTCGGGCAGGCTGTTCCTCTACGGGCAGCCAAATCAGGGTAGACAGGCTTGCAAACGCACTATTTCAAGATGGATTGCGAATTGCATTGCCATGCCCTACAAGTGTGAGTACAGAAAACCATACAAGGGTCTCTAAGCACACAATGAGCCAAGGCAGCCTTTGTGGCATTCCAAGGGATCTCCCCATTGAGCTAGGTTCTGTCAAATTCTTATGCAAAACCAATAATCTCCCCTCCATCTGGCTTCAAATGTATTCTCTAAATCTCCCATGAGGATGGAGGAAAAATGAAAGGGTACATCGGAGTATGTGAAAGTTACCATAGCGACTACCCCCCCACTCCCTCCCTACTTCTACCTGTTATTCTGGAAGTGTGGATGGTCAAGAGGACTGGTGGATGGAGAGGGTGAGAGGGGGCCATTGGTGAGTGGCCCTACTCTCCACATGCATAACAGTGCATATGCAAATGGTGGGTATTCTTTTTTTTTTGTGCCGAGTCTGGGACAATATTTGTTTTGCTTTGTACTATCCCTGTCATGTGATTGTTCTACTTTCAGGGTATTTCAGATTTCTGTCTATATGGCACAAGAAACCTTTTCTTTGTATACATATATACACACTACCAATGGAAGCGATTTAGCTGCGTATAATGGTATTGTCTTTGCGTACTTTCCTTTGGTGATATATTTGGATTTTATGTTTGGGTCTTGAAAGTTATTGAAAAGTCATGTGATAGAACGGGGTTGGCCTTGTTGCGCCCCAAAAGAGCACCACCAGCCCGTGGACAGCTTTCACATGAAAACCTGCGGTGCCAAGAGAGCAGTAAAGATTCCTATTAAAAATGACAGTGGAGAAGTTGGGAGGAGGTTGACTGGAAGTGGAGCTTCTGTGTAGCAGTACAGGGAACCGACAGATGCAGAGACTTTCAGCCTCATTACAAATTGGGCGGTGCAGTAAACATCAGTGGTAATGTGGTGATAATTCTGCTACTGGTGCATTACTGCACCACCCAACTACGAGGTGGGCAGGGAGGTGGAGGATTCACCTCCAGCTGAGAGCTGGCGCTAAATCCCCCACCTTTCCTCCGAAATCCCCATACACTCCAATTAATGGGGACTAAGACTGCCAACGACCACTTGTAACCCGGCGGTAATTCCACCAGGCCAAGTGGCGGTAACAGAATTCCATTTGGTAGTCTCTTGGCAGATATCCTGCCGAGATACCACCAAACTCGTAATGAGGCCATTTACCATGTGGTTAATAGTTTGTAAACTATTCTGTGTGGGTTTGGTGAAAAAGAAGTTTAAATTAACTGTATGTCTGGAAAACTGGAATTTAAATCAATTCAGGATTATGAGTATAATTGTTCCTTTCAGGACCACTTCGAGAAATCTGGGGAATACCGACCCTCTTCCTCCTTAGGTCTTTAAAAAGTGATTTTTCACTTCTGTGTGAGTATTGGTGAGTGTGAAATGGCGGATGACAATTTAAACAGATTTAAATGCAATCAAAAAAGAAAAGTATAATAAAAACATGGTGATGGAACAATTTAAAGGAAGTGCCAATGCCACCAAAGTGCCCCCCGGCACCTTCTATGTATAGCATGTAGCAGGACGTGCAATTATCTACAAGGATGGCATGACCTAACGCGGAAGCATCTGTATAACCAGTTCCCACTAGAAGACACCTTTCATCTTGACTGTTTGACACATTTAAAGCAAACATTACAGTTAAAGAAAGGGGAGGTTTGTCTGAAACAATGGGGTGCCTACTCGGACTGGTATGAGGAGACATTCGAGAGGCAGAACGCTTCCAAAATTAATGGACTTGAATATATGTAACAGCTGATGGTGCCCCACCAGTTGAGGGCATTGGTAACACCACTGTAGCAAATTTTACTCTGATGCAATACATTAATAAACAAGTAGATCCTGAATGTTTCATTTTCTTAATACCTTCTTTATTGGTGCTGTTGATCATCAGGGCTGCTTCTGTCAAGTGTAGAGCTCTTTACAGCATCTTGTACCAGTGTCTCGGGGAGTCCTGCACGCGCAATAGTAGAATCCTCTTGGAACCAGCATTGTAAAAACACTACGGATAACGTGCTAGAAGGTGTGATCCGCAGAGCTTTTTTCCACTTTTGACAGAATGAGCCCTGATGATGAACACAGAGTCCCAAATGCATTTCCTAGAGATTATGTCACTCGAGCAATGGTGAAAGAACAGCATCGATAAAGACGTTATTTTTTTAATTGTGTTTTTCAGTACAAAATGTACATTTAAAATGTACATATACAAAAGAATATAATATAAACATTTTTTTTAAAATTATAATTAAAAGTACATACAAATAAAAATGTCCTGAAGATTTTCATAGCTGTAGCCTTACTTGTTTACTGGTTGTATACTATAGAGATCTCTCGCATTAAGCATCATCTATGCCGACCAGGTCCCTTATACCTTGTTCTAATACCTTGCTCAGCTCTGATAAAATGACCATTAACATTCTGAGCAGGGCAATAGTAAGTGATACTTGGTAACTCGTGATAAGCCTACACCATAAGTCATGAGATAAAATCTGAGACGTTGAATGGAAAAATTGCCCAAAGCTTCCGATTCTCAGGTCCAAGAAATACGGGCAGCACATGACGAGGTGGAATAAAGTCTCAGCTATACCTATATTTCACACTCTGCAGGTTCACATTTCAATAGGGATGTTAAGTTTGGGGCCAATGAGCTCCAAAGTGGGGAGGCATTGTGTTCTGAGCCTGAGATACCAGTGCAGAAATGTCAAAGATGGGAATTTATCTAGATACATTCTCAAATCCTTTGGAGGTAGATAAAGAAACTCCTTGCCAGAACAACGTTTCAATTTACCCAGATCTTGCAGATCTGTTGCTCTGTCCCAATTTTTGATTTTCTTTTTCAGCATGCTCTCGGCTCTAGACCATTCAGACCCACCAACGCCTTCATCGTCTCACATCGCCTCTTACATCTTTTTGGATAGGACTTTGATTTTTTTGAGAGTAGTGCCATCAAATAAAACCCCAAGGAGGATTTGCCTGCATACTCCACATTTCCCAATAAAGAGAGGCTCCTCCTGATGTACTGTGACCACCAGGAGGTCAATCTGATGACGCTAATTGGAACTGAAATCGGGAGTCCCAGGGTGGATTTAAGATTTTAGACTCTAGGACGTCGTATGGCCAATATTTCACAATTCACAGCCATACAAGATGATTGGTGACACCTAAACTTTGTAGAACTCAATAAGTGTGATTTGTGAGTAGGCACACAATTAACTCCGTATGGCTTTCAGGGGTGAGGTGCATGAGCACATCTTTTCATCGATTTGTGATCTAAGGTGTTCCTGATATTTTTTTAACAGATATTATAAAGTCCAGATAACAGATCGATTCAACTCTCTGGATTGGAGTATTGTTTAATTTCCATGTGAAATTACTGATTTTCCTGCACGTTGTGCTAACCATTACAAAGGATTTCCTAGAGTTAATCTGCAAGTGGTGCGCATTAAGATATTTCTCTAGGTCTTCAGGATGCCGCTGTAATCCTGGTGGTGTATAGTCCATTAATGTCAGATCATCAGCATATGGGTTACATGTCATTTAATGAAATTTCAACTAATACAAAACAACTAATATAAAAAGAACTAATTTCTTTTTTGTTGTTTTTTGTGGGTTCCTCCCCCAAAGCCCCCCCTTTTTTTTACTAATACTTTTCCCCCACCCCAAAACCACTTTTCACACTCCCATCCCCATTTCTAGTTTTTTCTCAAATTAGTTATTTTCATTTTTGTTGTTTTTGTATTTGTTGTAATTTCATTCATTATTTTATATTTTATATAATCACTGCATACCCAGCGTAGGAAATGCAACTCATTTTCAGACCTGGCCACATTGGAACGTAGCCCCCCAGTCCTTACTTTTAGTCCAGAGATCAGCCAGATAGAAGTTTTAAAAAAATGGGAGCCAACGCGTACACTCCTGTTTAAAAAGATGATTCTTGATAATTCACCCAATGTGTTTAATCTTAACATGGCCAAATTGTTAGAATAAAGCAATTGGATCAGGTGCAATAAGCCTGTGTCTATCCCCCAAATAGACAGCTTGAACCATAATCTAGAGATATCCACATTGTCAAAGGCTGAGGATAGGTCTATTGTTGCGACAAACCATGATCGGGCCAAAGGAGGCCCAATGTCAGACAGGCAGACAGTCAGGGCCAGCCCACTCACTACTGTGCCACTAAAGATGTTATTAAGAAAATGAAGTACCCAGGATCTACTTATTTATTAATGTATTGAATTGCAGTAGCATCTGCTACAAATGTGTTACCAATACTGGTGGGACGCCATCCGTTGTTAAATATATTTTGTTGCTGAGACAGTGCATCTCAGGTTTTAGGTGACGCACCAAATATCAGCTCAAAGATTACTCTAACAGATTTCACACAGTAGTGGGGGTCGCTCTAACAATTGTGTGGCGCCGGCACCTGATATACTGTACCTCTATTCTCAAATGATATTCAGGATGAGGAGATGTAAAGAACTTATTTACATCCTCTACAAGTGTACACACACCCCCCATCCCTCCCTCTCTGTGAAGTGAGTGAGCGGGAGGGATGACTGCCCTCTCCTTGACCAATGCAGCACCAACTAGACCAAGGTAGGTGACAGTAACTCAAAGGGTCGATAGTCCAGCAACCTGCTTCAGTTCCCTAACTGACTGTCTCTCAATATCTGTGCCCAGACTATGCCAATTATCAACCTTTAGGACTGCATGCAGTGCTGACCGCAAATGCCCTTGTTTTCGCAAACACCTGCTTCATCTCTGTTTACCTCTCGCCTTCCAATGTTAGATTCCAAAAACAGAAGAGAATTGTATGTTATCCAAGTGCTGTTAAGGCAAGTGCCAGGGAACATCCATGGCATAGATGAGAAAGATGGTTTAGTGAATACACATTCCATGGTCTTCAGAAGACCTTGGAACCCTAGTCAAGAAATTTCCTAAGCATTCGAGAAGAATCTCCATGTTTTGCAGAGGAAATGGAAACAATAATCCAGTGCTATAAACCTTCTTGGGTTGACATGAACCAGCTCATGAGAGTAATGATGCCAGCCGAAGTCTGACAGAGTCTCACCCACTAGGGCCAATGACTGACGGGTGATGTGTTAACTAGTACCAATTTAGAACAAGATAGAAATAGTATTGATGGTAATCCCTGATGTGTGCTCGAGAGAAAATAACTTTAAGTAAAATAAATGAGTCACCAGTGAATTATTTGGACAGATCAAAGCTGGTCTTTACCTAACAATCTGAAATCGTAAAACTATAAGACACTGCTGGAAAAGCAGTAGCAAATGCCTTTGTTTCGGGGGTGCAACCAAAGCTCCATCAGTAATTCAAAATTATTTGTATAGGCTACCGGAACAAACCCCTATCTAAACTCGTGACAGTGATTCACTGTTGGTTGTTGGTAACAGCAGGAGGAGAACATTGAAAGCAGGCTTGTGGGCTTATAATTTCAAATTCTGCAGGGCAAAGCCCCACAAGAGAGCAAGGAGCTTTCATAGGTGTAACATGGGAAGAGAAAGAGTTGCCCCACATGAGGGACATCAAGGAAAATGTACTAGCCCTACAGCCTATAACTACTGCCCTCCACCCCAGATGAAGACCAGTACCGAGACAGCCTAAGTGAGATTCTTGTAGAGCAGGTCCTAGACCCCTGCCCCCTTCATACTGAAGACAGGTTACAGGTCATGCTGATCAATGGTTCCAGTATTGCAGAAATCTGAATTATAGTGCGTTCTGAAGACAAAGGGTACCTATAGGATGACATATATAGTTTGGGGTAAGAATGCCCCAAGAAGTGGAGGGTGTCTCGGGTATTGCACGTACATCATGAACATTGAAAATGTAGTCTGAGAACTGGGCAGATGTCAGGAATAAGGGCTGGAGCTAAAAGGGAGTGACAAGGTTTTTTACCTAAAGCCTGGAGGTTGCGCGAAGGTAGGGAAAAGACTACAACTCCCAGCATTCTGTGGGAGGAAATATAGTCCTACAAGTGCGTGTTGCCAGCTGCAGTTGATTGAGAGCAGCATAAAATAAGCAATGGCGCGCACGCAGGTGTGGCTTATTTTTCTTTGGGTACGGTGAGAGCTGGACGCGGAACGAATCTACCGCGAGCATGGACGGATGAAAGACCCATTCCTGTGTGAACGCTGTGTGCGAGGAAGGAGTGTGCAGGCAGGCTGGCAGATTGTGTACGGTGTTCTACTTTTCCTCCGAGAGGTCCCGGGGGGCCTCTCGTAGCTCAGATAAGTACCATCAGCATTAAATGCTAATACTGTGAACTCTGAAACTGCTTACGGTCTCACGGGGGGCACTATGATGAGCGCTCCAATTTACATCAGCTGTGTGGCAACCAAACAAACAATATTTTCGCATGAATCCGTGACAAAACATGAGTGCTGTTAATTCATCAGGCATGAGGGCGAAATTATGTTAGAGGCCCCTCAATAGGAACAGGTGTTTTACAAATGCTACAAGTGTTTGCATTTCAGGGGCATTGGATTCTATGGTCATGTATGTTATGTGTTGCTTCAGCTTGCCCAATGGGCCATGTGTTTTGTGTTTCACATATGGAATATAATTCCATTGTTTTGTGTTCATATCTGCTTGCTATATGTTTATCTCTGCTGCATTTTCACACGTATTAAGGTGTGTTTAGGCAATCTGGGAATTTGGTCAGGAGTTATGGTTGTGAAAATGTTGCTGAAGGTTTCATATTAATCATTAACCGGGTTATAGATAAGGAGGGTTTTTTTTCCCTGTGCTTCCCCTTTCCCTATCCAATGTAGGCGTTCCCTAAACCTCTATCCGGTGTTCCTAACTTCCCCACCCTATCCACAACCTCTCCCTAACTCCTCTCCCCCCCCATTGGCTGCCACATGGTGTCCTCTGTACTCATATCAGGCGCCTGTGCCAACCATGGTGGGAGGGTCGAATTCATTCAGCTTCTGTGGTTCGGGGGAGAGTGTCGATTTCTCTGCTCCATTATTGTGTGCATTGTGACAACAGATAATAAGTTATGCTCAAAAGTAAATTGGTTTGCCATTTGGTACCATGGGAAACTCTCTAGGCTAAGCAAGTTCAGATTAATTAATTAAAAGATGGATGCTGAATACAAAATGGTGTCTTGCAAGCAGATGTTAAAATAGCTGAATCATTCTGACCTGGAATATTCATTGGCAGCAGTTCACTGTAGACAAGTATGTGTAGTGGGATATATTTAGAATTTCTTGGCAGGAAAAGCTGACAGTGATGGATCATATATCCGCTAAAGGCCTGGGAAGACTACCAATTAGGGCAAGCAGCTGCTTAACTAGCAACAAATATGATGAGTTCATGAGGTGTTTTCACAGTATGAGCTGCCAAGTAGAGTTGGCAGGTCTCAGGAGTCAGCTAAGGGCTGGTTTTTTGGCAGCCACTAAGGATTTATAATGAGGTCCGACAGAATCTCACAAAAGTTGAATTAGCCTATATGTCAGTCAAATAATGCATGCCAAAATGAAATCATGTGGGCTTGGTGAGTGAAGGTAAAGCCAACAAATCACAAACAAGTAGGGGTTTGCTTTTGGTTAAAGGGACCAATTGGAATGTATTGTGAAATCATAGGAAGTGTTGCATCAGCCTCAAAATTGTATAAAACCGGGATGATTTTGGGAGCTCAGTGCTGTTGTTTCTGGTGTCTTGTGAAACATGCATTAAAGATGACTTTTGTAACAACTGCTCGGGCGTCCGTCTCCCTGCTTCTCCTGTCTCCACTACCCGAGTCCACAGATGTCAAAGTTTAAGGAGGGCGCTGGGTCCTCCTGTTCATTTTCATCATGGACCCCGTAATCTCAGAAGACCAAGAAGTGCCATATTCCAATGCCAACGCCAACTAGGGAGGAAGACCATTTAATGCTTAATAAGCCACTGGAACTAGTAAATTAGCAATCAGATCCAACTGTGTCCCTGACATACCACTATCTTCTACGGCAGTCAATGTCCAACCGTGTTTCTAAACCAGTTTCTATCACACAAGAACTACTTGGGGGCAAGCTTTCTTGTGGAGTCATCAGCCCCTGTGAATTTGTTAGGTAGAGACCTTTTGTGCAAGTTAAACTGTACTATATTCTGTACCCCCTTCCCCCGACACAGTTTTCTTAGAGGTACCTGACAGAAATACTGAAGCAGTAGTAGCCAGTTTGCGAACTACTTTGACAAATGCCAAAGAGGCTGACGAAATGCACATATCGCGAGAATGTACTCAACTGTTGGCAACAGTTCCAAACTCCCTATGGTTAACACATATACAACACAGAACCAGGGGTAATTACGGTGTACCAGACAGAGCGATTGCCCCTAATTCCTCCTAATCTTAATTGTGCCGGCAAAATAGCTCACCAGGTAGAGCGTTCGCTGTTGCGATCAATGTGTTATCTGCAGGTTGCAGGATGGAATACCGGTAAGGCCACCTTCTGCGGTTGATAACCAAGTATGGTTGGGATGATTAATGTATGTAAATATGTTCTATGTACAGTGCTAAGGTGTAAGCACTATATAAATAACAAATGATTATCATCCCTCAATATCAATTACTCCCAGATGCAGGGGAGGGTATAGCACAATAATACAATCCCTTTTAGAACAAGGAATAATTGTACCGACGGACAGCCCATGTAGTAACTCAATATTTCCCACTAAGAATTCTGGAAGATAACCTTACATTCATTCAGGTCTGCAGAGCAGTAAATGCGGTAGCATTATTGTCCTTCCCAGTAGTCCAGAACCCATACTTTTCTGTATTTCCCTTAACAGCTACTGTGAAAGCTGGTGGCATTTTGCTTAAGGTCGGTGAATGCACATGTGCCTCGGATGGTGCAAAACTGCAGTCATCATTGTAGTTATGATGTGTGCGTTGGAGCCATGCTAAGAGGTGGTGATGCTGCTGCTGACTTAACATGAATTGGTTTGCAAATGTATGGGTGCCCATAAAGCTGCGCGAGGATGAAGCAAGCCACTGTTCAATGCCCGGATATGCCTACCTCGACATGTAGGTGGGTTTAGCTACAAGACAACAGGAATAGCGGGACTGCTGTGCCTGCAGTTCAATTACATGTGATGGAAAGCTCCCACAGAGGAGGTGGTATGTCATGTGTGTGGGTCAAGTGGTATTATATCGAACTTGGATGATCCTGTAAAGCCATGCCCCCAGGAAGTGTTGCTAGAAAGACCATTGTTAATGGAAGAGACAAAATATGTCATACTTATTTTTGTGTATGGGTGGTTCATTGTGTAAACCTGTATAAAACCCCTGAGGTGTTTGTGCTTGAGGGGGCCTCACTTTTTGGAAGGGATAATATGCCAGTTTTCTGGCCTATATCTGCACAGATGTGTGGAAATAAATATTGACTCTGCATGTTTTCCTGGTAGATAATTGGTGGTGACCTATCGGTTTCTGCACTTCACACTTCATTGTAGTAGACCTCTCTTTTCCATACCCAGATATTAATTTGCTTTTTTCTACCGAGGGATCCAGTGTATGTGGAGTCTGTTTATTAAACTGTCAATGCAGGGTGGAAAAATGCCTAACCTAAATCTAAGATGGGAGCAAGCTTCGACATCAAATGAAAAATAAGGCAGTCATTGTGGCATCTTGTCAAAGTAAAAGGCCTATTCTAAAAAAACTATTGCCAAATCCTTAGAACTAATTACAGAAAGAGTGTGGGATAGGGTTTTCAATAAAGAAAGAAGTGTTCACAAATAATAAGTCAGGATGTGATTGCCAGGGGTCTCCCTTCCTGATGTTTTGAGCATGTGACAAGATGGATCTCCTGAGCACAGCACACACTCAAGCTTTTACAGCACGAGCCGACAGTTCCATACCAGCTATCGGGTTCTTTGATGGTTAAGTGTCACGCCGCGCGCGCCACTCACCTGTTCTGGGGGTCGGGGTCCTCAGCTGTGGCGGTCTCCCTCCTGGAGATTGTATCCGCGTTGGCGCCTTTCTCTATGGCGTACCGCGGTCCGGGCTGCCTGGGCGTGGCCATCTTGAATGTCCTGCGCATGCACGGAACGTCAGTATCCGACGTTTCGCGCATGCGCAGTGACAGCGGCTTGCGTTCCAAGCCTCGCTTTGGTCCCAGGCTATAAATAGCTTCCGCAGACCCGGAAACAACACGTCTCAACGCGGTTTGTTCCGTGTATACGCTCCAGGAGCCCTGCTTTGCCTGAGTCTCTGTTCTGCTCCTGTCCTGTTCCTGTTTCTTCCTCATGCTTAGCCCTGTGCTCCTTTTTGCCTTGCCTGGTTCCTTGAGCCCTGCCCTGCCTTGGTCCCTTGCCCTTTGGGTTCCAGTCTGGTACTTGGTCCTTGGGGTTAGGTAGGTCCCTGTCTGGGTTCCTCACCATTCCTTGGTTGGGAAGGGGTCCGGTCCAGGTGTGGTCAGTTCTCTTCCCCTATTCTTTTCTTCCTTCTTGAAGGGTCTGCCTCCCCATTACCTTTTCTACTGGTCTTGTGCCCTGCTGGTATCTGTGCCATTTCAACCACCGAGGATATTCCGAAGATCTGTCCCTCGAACTGCTGGTACCGAAGTGGACATCATCTGGCCTTCTCTGTCAGTGTTTACACTGTCCTGACGTCACACAAATACAGAGAAGTGCTACCCGTGACGTTGGGAGCTGGTTCAGCTCAATACTGTAATTTATTGTCAGGAGGGTGTTGGGTCGGTCCCCCGCGTTGCTCTTTCATCTTTGCGAAGATTCATCGACAGACTGGCAGCCTCATCTCCTCGCTCCCCAGGAAGAAAAGGTAACCAGCGATCTCGTGACGCCTCTTATAACAGATTGAGACGCCTTTCTTCCAGCTCCGACATGGCAGACATGCAAGAACTACGTGAGGAATTACAAGCCATGCGTCTCTAGATTACCACCCTTCGCCAGGAGAATGACACTCTTCGGCAAGCAATGGGTCGAGGATTGAATGTTGCTCCACAACCTGAGAATTCTATGGCTCACACAACTCCTATGAAGTTCGATGGTGATCCACGTCGAGTGGCGGAGTTTTGTACCCATTGCCGGATTCATTTTCAGTTTCGATCATGCCATTTCAATCAAGACAAGGCCAACATAGGGTACATCCTAGGTAACTTGACCGGCAACGCTCTAGCTTGGGCTGCTCCCCTGGTTTCCGCCAATAGTCCCTTGTTGAGTGATTTTGCTGCTTTTGAAAAGGCCTTTCTGGATATTTTCAAACCACCAAACCTGGCTGCCGTGGCCCAGAACCAGCTGATGGAAATCAAACAGGGATCCGGTGACATCATTAACTACATTAGGCGGTTTCGGCAGCTTGCAACTGATTCCCAATGGCGCGAAATCACTCAGAAGACTTTGTTCTGTCGTGGGTTACGAGACGAATACAAGGATGAATTGCTGCATATTCCTGAACCAGAAACCCTACCCGCATTGTTGGATCAGGTCCTCCGTATCAACCACAGACTGGCTGAAAGGAGAAGTGAACGTCGTCGAACGGAAAGATACCATCCGGGACTCTCAGTTCACCCTTCAGGATCTACAACCCCAACTGACGCGGGTCCTGAGCCCATGCAACTGGGAGCTATTTGCGGACCATTATCTGAGGCTGAGAAGAAGAGAAGACGTCAACAAAACCTATGTCTGTATTGTGGAGGAACTGGACATTATCTAGGAACCTGTCCTCTACGTCCCTTGAAGAAGTCGGAGAACTAACGGGCCCGCTGTGTGGTGAGAAGGCAGCGGTGGGCCGTTTTTCTGATTCAGACCTTCCTCCCATGCACTCGGTGCCCTTGTTGGTCTTGGAAGTCGGTATTGCATGGCAAGGGAAATGCATTAAGACCAGGACTCTTCTGGACTGTGGAGCATCGGGTAATTACATTGATGCCTCGTTTGCGGTTTCCAATGGGATCCACCTGTATCGCAAGGAACATTCAGCAGTGGTTGAAGTAATCGATGGTACGCCATTGTCTTCGGGTCCTGTGTGCCAACATTCCGGTCAGTTATGGTTATCAATGGAAGAACATCTTGAACGGATTTCGTTGGATGTGATCAAGTCTCCTTCCTTCCCTGTAGTGCTTGGTTTGCCTTGGCTGCTTTACCACAATCCACAGGTCAATTGGACTTCCCGAACCCTGGTCTTTTCTTCTGTACGTTGTTCTCAGGAATGTCGTCTTCGTGATACCCTTCTGGCGAAATCTGGTTTGGGGCTACCCACTCCCGGAAATACCTCTGTCCGCCTATGTGTTACTCAGTCCATACCTCAGGAATATGCTGAATTTCTCAAAGTATTCTCCAAACCAGAAGACATTCCATTGCCTCCTCACAGACAGTTCGACTGCTCCATTGATATTCTGCCTGATGCAGTCATTCCTCATGGCAAGATTTATTCTTTGACGCAATTAGAAAAGGGTGTCCTGCAGGAGTACATCGTGGATTGCCTTGATAAGGGCTACATTGTACCATCTAAATCCCCCACGGTATTTCCGCTTTTCTTCGTCAAAAAGAAAGAGGGTACTTTGCGCCCTTGTATTGATTATCGCCAGTTGAATGAAATCACGTGCAAGGACCGATACCCCCTGCCACTCATCCGGGACATCATTGAATCCTTGAAATCTGCTCAGATCTTCACCAAGTTGGATTTAAGAGGAGCCTACCACTTGGTGCGGTCTAAAGATGGTGATGAGTGAAAGACGGCCTTCAAAACACCTTTTGGGCATTACGAGTATAGGGTAAGGCCGTTTGGACTCTGCAATGCCCCGGCCGTCTTCCAGCGGTTCATGGATGCTGTCTTTTCAGATCTTGTTGGAGTGTCATTATGGGTATATCTGGACGACATCTTGATTTTTTCTTCTACTCGCATGGCTCATGTCGATCATGTTCAGGAAGTCCTCCGTAGATTATCTGCCAATCATTTGTATGCCAAAGCTGAGAAATGCCAATTTCATCTGGAAAGTGTGGAATTCCTAGGCAATGTAATCAGCAGCACAGGGGTTCAGATGGACCCCACAAAGCTGCAAGCCATACGGGAATGGAAACAGCCCCATGATGTTAAGTCACTGCAACAGTTCTTGGGCTTCGCTAATTTTTACCGACATTTCATTCCTCAATTCTCTCACTTAACTGCCATGTTGACTCGTCTGACCAGCAACAAGATGCCTTTCTTTTGGGATTCTCAGGCCGACGTAGCATTCCAGGAATTAAAGAAAGCCTTTATGTCAGCTCCGATTTTGAATCATCCGGATGACAAAAAACCATTCTTAGTTGAAACGGATGCTTCAGACTATGCAGTTGGTGCAGTCCTGTTGCAGCATGATCCAGTTACGGAAACAGAACATCCTGTGGCCTACTATTCGCGGAAGCTGCCACCCAGCGAAAGAAACTACGCTGTGATCGAGAAGGAACTTTTGGCCATAAAAGCAGCCTTCGAAGAGTGGTGACATCACTTGCTGGGTGGTAAATATCCAGTGGAAGTGCGCACAGGCCACCGTAACCTTCAATTTTTAGGTTCCTTGCAATGCAGAACCTCACGGCATGCACGTTGGGCCTTTTTCTTTTCTCAGTTCGATTTCGTGGTGACTTACATACCTTACTCTCAGAACATAAAGGCTGATGCCCTGTCCCGATCCTTGGAGGACGACATAGACAGAGCCAAGACCAAGGAACCCTTGATTGCTTCGAAGCATTTCCTATCAATGTTGACTCCTCAGCTTCGACAACTCTTAGATGCCACTCGGACGGATCCCTCCAGATCCCAGATATTGCAACGTTATGACATCTGTGAACGCGACGGATTGCTTTTCTTCAAGGATCGCCTGTACGTCCCCACTTTGAATCTTCAGAGGACTATCCTTCAGAATTGTCACGATTCCGTTGTCTGTGGTCATCGTGGGGTCAATACCACCCAAGAATTGTTTGCACAACAATTCTGGTGGCCAGGATGGGCCAAACAAGTTAGGCAATATGTGGATTCTTGCCCTGTTTGTGCTCAGGTGAAGGTTCCACACAAGAAACCCCTTGGTCTACTGCAACCTACTCCTACGCCACTGTACCCATGGCATACTATTGCCACGGGCTTCATTGTTGAATTACCAGTCTCTGGTGGGAATACGTGTATCATGGTAGTGGTGGATTGTTTTTCGAAGTTGGCTCACTTCATACCTTTTCTGAAGCTGCCCACTGCCTCCCAGATGGCTCGATGTTTCTTACATGAGGTGTATCGTCTTCATGGTCTTCCTGAGAAGATTATGTCGGATCGTGGTTCGCAGTTTATTTCTTCTTTCTGGGATCAACTGTGTCGTCATTTGGACATTCAGCGCGCTCTGAGTTCCGGTTACCATCCCCAAACCAATGGGCAAACCGAGCGTACTAATCAATCCCTTGAACAGTACCTGCGATGTTACGCCAATGCCACTCAAGACAATTGGTCAGATTGGTTGGACACTGCAGAGGTGGCTTACAACAATGCTGTTCATTCTGCTACCAGACTCAGTCCCTTCGTTTGTTCTGTTGGTCTGCACCCCAAGCTGCTGCCTCTTCGTCCGATGCCTCCTAGTGCCGTTCCGTCGGCTGATCCCATGGTGGCTCTCATCCGTGATCAACATCGCCTGGCGGCCAGTACCTTGGCAGTGGCACAAGCACGTATGAAGGTTCAGGCCGATAAACGGCGGAGTCCTGAGCCCGACCTTCGGGTTGGCGATATGGTTTGGCTATCCTCCAAGAATCTGCCTGTTCACAATTTGCCCGTGAAATTGGCCCCCCGCTTTTTTGGGCCCTTTCGCGTCCTTCAACGCATTTCCCCTGTTGCTTTTCGTTTGTCTTTGCCTCACTCTTGGCGGATACATCCTGTTTTTCATATCTCTCTTTTGAAACCCTGTGTACCCGATGTTCTTGGCCGTCCTGCCCCGGTGTTGGTTCAGGGGGTCCCTGAGTTTGAGGTACAGGAGATTTGTGATTCGCGGATTAGGCGTGGGGTGCTTCAGTTTTTGGTCAGTTAGAAAGGCTATCCGGCTTGTGACCGCACTTGGGAGCCTCGCTCCTTTGTGCATGCCCCGCGCTTGGTTCGGGACTCCTTCCTTCGCTATCCCTGGAAACCTGGTGCCCCAGGGTTGTCCGGGAGGGGGTATGGGGTCATGCCGCGTGCGCCACTCACCTGTTCTGGGGGTCGGGGTCCTCAGCTGCGGCGGTCTCCCTCCTGGAGATTGTATCCGCGTTGGCGCCTGCCCTGCCTTGGTCCCTTGCCCTTTGGGTTCTAGTCTGGAACTTGGTCCTTGGGGTTAGGTAGGTCCCTGTCTGGGTTCCTCTGGTTCCGCACCATTCCTTGGTTGGGAAGGGGTCCTGTCCAGGGGTGGTCAGTTCTCTTCCCCTATTCTTTCCTTCCTTCTTGGAGGCTCTGCCTCCCCATTACCTTTTCTACTGGTCTTGTGCCCTGCCGGTATCTGTGCCATTTCAACCACCGAGGATATACCGAAGATCTGTCCCTCGAACTGCTGGTACTGAAGTGGACATCATCTGGCCTTCTCTGTCAGTGTTTACACTGTCCTGACGTCAAGCAAATACAGAGAAGTGCTACCCGTGACGTTTGGAGCTGGTTCAGCTCAATCCTGTCATTTATTGTCAGGAGGGTTTTGGGTCTGTCCCCCGCGTTGCTCTTTCATCTTTGCAAAGATTCATCGACAGACTGGCAGCCTCATCTCCTCGCTCCCAGGAAGAAAAGGTAACCAGCGATCTCGTGACGCCTCTTATAACATTAAGTCTCTTTTCAATAAAAGTCTCTGGTCTTCGAGGCCCTGAAGCATTCAACAAAACAAACAAAAAAAAGTTCCTTTCCAAACGAACGTTGGGGTGATTACTTTCCATCCCATGGATCTCCCTCTCTCGGGCTCAGACCCCTAGGCTTCCCTTGACTGGGTTCAGGCCTTTCTTTCAGAATCTTCCTCTGCCGGACTCGGATCCCAATGTCAAAGGGCACAATCCACTTCCCCTGGTCTTACAATACTTCTTGCATTCACGAATCTTAATGTCTTTTCAAACAATTCACTGTGGACATCCCTCGGTCAGGTTCACTAGTGTCAATAGACTGCTCATATGCTACTTTCACCAAGCGGGGTTCATGTCCCTTTTCTTCACAATCGTCAGACGATTAAAGACTTTCGCCTTTACGGAGGATTTTACACGACTCCTGTATGACCACTTTCACTTCTGTTTGCCTTTTCCCAAGGACCTCTGGTTACGGTAGTTTCTGCCATCGGGTAGTCACCCAGAGTGTCTTGTGTGAACACCCACATGGTGCCTGACTCCTCTGTTGCTGGGTTTCCCCCATTTCATTAATAGCCCTTTCACAGTTCAAATTAGCTGTTTGCTACTTTTCCTTCAACACAGTTCGGTGTTGAACTGGATCCAATAGCGATGGCCGTGTCCTGGCCACCTGGATGACAGATTTCCAGGGACTAGCTAGGGAAACACCTTCAGGTTTCACCCACCCCCTCCCCCCCCAACTGAAAAAAGACTTGGATGATGTCAAGTTCCCAGGGCAGTTGATGTTAGTACAGTTCATACACTACCTCCACTTAGTGTCTCCTTATTACATCTGCAAGCATGACACACAGGTTTTATCAACTTCACTAGCTCTCAAAGGACATAAAGCTTCTAGACATAAAATACAATTATGAAGGGGGAAAAGTCATTATTATGGACATTATGCAGGGGTACAGGCGTATAACTAACTTGTGTGCAGAAGCCATTTTGAAGGTATTTATATTTTATTGCCATGTATATAGTGCTTTCACCAAAGTGCTGTACATAAGTTACAAAAAAAGGTACATAAAAGAAGAATAAGTGGTCTACAGGACTGGAGCAAGGATGCGTGCTTGCATCAAATGCATCCAGCTAGCTTGAACCAGTATAAATAATGGACATTTGTGTGGTGCTGGAAACCATCAGAGGGGCGGTGGATGAATGGTCATCACTGATTCAGCGGGATTGGAAGGACTTTCCCATACGTAATCTCCACCACCTCGTAGGCTGTGTCCAAACTGGAACTGTAGCATTATTACTTTTCAGTCCAAAACTGGAACTGTAGCATTATTCCGGCTGCAGGTGAGTGTGGAGTGGAGTGGCAACTGAGAGGGAAGCCGTTGTGCCGTGGTTTTGCTGACAGCAGTGATCGATCCTGCTTGGCCCACGGCATACCAGGCTCCGGAGTGGAGGTGATTGTGATCTACATACAGAGCTACTAGACGGGCTCGCTAGTGGAGCCCGGAGCGGGTAAACTGGGTAGACGCAGTCCATTGAGGGGAGCGTCCTGATAGTAGCGTGAATTGATGCACGCGTTTGTAGACGTAGAAGTGACTGATATAGAGCATACTCAGTGTTTAAGTGGGCCGGGCAAAAGCAAGTCTCCAAAAAGTGGCCAGGGCCCCCGGTCCCACCTCAACATTGGTGGGATACATTATCCCGCCGCAGCCATGACGTGAGATGCACCTGCCATGAAGTCAAGCAAGCTGACAGAAGTGGCAGCCAACCACAGCGATGCTGTGCCTGGCTGCCACTTCGGTCAGTCATAGTTACTGCCTCTGGTGACCCCTCGCGCAAGGCATTTATTGTCCCTTTGTTTCCAGAGGTTGCCGAGGCGTCTTTAACCCTCGGCGAACCTGGGGATTCCTTGACATATTTCGAGGTTTATAAAAGATGGCTTAAATTGTTTACTTTCAAAGCCATCTTTTATAAACCAGAAATGTTTAAAGAGATGGCCTGAAAACTAGGCAAACCGTAAGGTATGCACACAAATATATATATATACATGTTATATATCTGTGTGCTTACCTTACTATGGTTTGTGTACTTTGCAAGCCATCTTTTCTAAACATAGAAATATGTGACATATCTCTAGATTTAGTAGAGATGGCTTGCATAGTACACAAACCATAGTAAGGTACGCACACAGATATATAACATGTATATACATTTGTGTGCATACCTTACGATTTGCGTACTTGTAGGCCACGCCCCTCTCACACCACGCCCCCAAACGAGGCGCCCTCCCTCGATTTCCTACCCCACTTAAAGCCCTGGTAGTAGGCATGTTCCAGCCACTGCCATAAGGGTACCAGCCACCTGGCCATAAGATGGCAATAGCTGGCAAATGGTGTTAGTAAGTGTGCATATTAGAACAGTTCCTGGCAAATGGCTATACAACAGCCAACACAGTTAACTCTGCCAGTGGTTGCTTTGAATGGGAGTTCACTGCAAGAAACAGAAGCAAGTACACACTTTGTGCTTCGAAAACAAGTGGATTAAGGAACACCTTGTTAAAACTTTATTACACCAGGAGCTGGTTTACAGCTGCTATTGACCAATTTCCTTTCAAAACACTGCTTCGCAATAACATTGGCATACACTTAAACACACAGCTCTGGTTCACAGGGATTTCAAGGGTGTGTCTTTTTGGTGGGGAGGGGCAGTTTATAAGTGGCAATAGCCATAGGCAATAGCACGGATGGCCCTGGCTGGTGAATGGGTGGCTAACAAGTCAAACAACACCGAGAGGCTATGTATCCCTCCTCACATCCCATCTATCTTTAATTCCCATTCCCATGCCAACAGTTTCAGTTTATGTGCAGCGCTTACAGCGCCAACTAATAGCCAAAAGAAAAAGACCACCAGGGCCACTAGACTAGACATGTTCACCCGCGTGTTGGCATCTGGAGGTCCTGCTTAGTCTCACGCTTCCAATCCCCTGCCACAGAGTTACTGTCATTTGGGAAAAGGTTTGCTTTTCCGACCCCCCCAATTGCACGCTTCTTTCTTTCAATGGTTTTCTGAGGCTTGTGCAGATCTTCTCGTAACCAGGCTCAGACTGGTCTATGGTGAAATTGGGCATCTCCCATAGGACCAAGCTGATAGGCCAGCGTGATGACTGTGTGGATAGTAGTTTAAGTTTTGGCAAAGCCTGAAAACACGTCCCAGGTGTTCACGAAGCCAAACGCACCAATGCAGGCTGCTTCTTCTCTTTCGGGACTCGGCATGATGTGTTGCTCCAGTCTGCACCCTGCTCATTACGCTACAGGCACTTCTCTTCAGCTCTGCGCCCCGGCAATGCAAGTTGTGAGGAGAGTAATGGGCGCCCCGTGTCCTCTTCTTCACCCCCCTCTAAACACTTCCAAATGCAGACAGGGCCGGTGCAAGGAATTTTGCCACCCTAGGCAAACTGTCAGATTGCCTCCCCCACTCCAGATTCTAACCGTTCTCAATCAACCGTGGTCCTCCCAACCCCCGCCCCCCCCCCCCACAGCCTTGTGTTCACGAGATGTGTATTGCCCTGCAGGAGGGGGTGACTTCTAGGCCAGCATGCATAAAAAGAAATCAACAAACGAATGTGGGGCAGCTCAAAACAGCAGCTCCAGGTGCCCTGAAAGATTTGGCACCATACCACAAAAACAAAGGAAACAAGCATTGGCAATGCCAATGGTTTGGGCCTTTTTGTAGACATGGGAAAGGCATTTGCCAGGCACTACTGTAGTGGTATAAACTGGCCATTGATGGTAGCAGGTGCAAATGGTGCGGCTACGTGGGCATATAACTGCAGTGCCTGGCAAATGCCTAGTACCTATATACAAGTCAAAACTGTTGGCTTTGCCAAGGCTTGTTTTAACAGAACTTCAGTGAAGGACACCATAGTGCTTATAAATTGAGTGGCTGTGGGCAGGCCTGGTAAGACATTCTTATTATATCAGTAGCACGTACAGCTCAAATTAAGTGAATAACTCTCAGAAGACTGCTTTGAAAAAACATTTGCAGCCACTACAAGTACAAAGTTGTATGGTAAGGCTTGACTAAAACACGCTCAAAGTCATGGTATGGTATGGTAATGTTTATTTATAAAGTGCCTATACACAAGGCAAGTGCTTCAAAGCGCTCCAGGAGGGTGGGAACATGGGGACAAATCAACAGTCGTTCAGAGCCCTTGAAATTCTGAGACAATAATAGTCTTCACAGGCAGAGTAAGTGCAAATAACACAATTAACAGTTGAGACACAGCAAATAGGCCTGCCGACGATTCTGCAGTTTTACCAAGTGTAATTAAGGGGGGTAGACAGGGGAGAACAGACAGACAATCTTCAAACACGGTGCATTCGGATCGTGGAAGTGCACAGACAGTTCCAGGGGGGGTCCAAGTGCACCCAGTCGGTGGATACTAGGGTAAGTGCAGGGCCTTTCTCATGTGCATTGAGGGTGGGGTGAGTGCAGGGCGCTGAGGCAAGTGCAAGAGAGGACTGGTGGGGTCCCAGGGACCTGTGAGACTTTGAGGTACACCAGGCGTCCAGTCAGCAAGCTGTAGAGAAAAGGAGGGAGAGAGAAGGAAGAGGAGAAAAGGAAGGTCTTAAGGAGTTTCCGGAACTTAAGGAGATCAGGCTCAACATGGAGGGTGGCAGGGGGCTATTCCAGAGGGAGGCCCCTGTTGAGGATAAGTATCGCCATCCAAATCTCTGCTTGGAGAACCGGCTCATTCGCAGAAGGTTGGAGGTAGATGAGTGGAGGACTCGGGAGGGACAGTATGTAGGTAGGCAATGTTGCAGATAGGTAGGTTCAAGGCTCCAGAAAGCCTTGTGGACAATGCAGAGAGTCTCCAACTTGATCCTTGCAGCCACAGGGAGCCAGTGAAGGGATTTCAGTGCCAGAGAGATGCAGTCGCTGGTCTTGATGAGTTGCAGAGGGTGCAGGGCAGAAGCAGGGAGGTTGAGGAAGAGGCTGTTGCAGTAGTCCAACCTAGAGAGAACCAGGGCTCTGGAGACAGAGAGCTGCTGCGGGAAAGTGAGAAAAGGTAGAGTACCTCTGAGGAGGTCTAGCTGATAGGTAGACTTTTTAGCGATGTCAGAAATGTGAGAGGAAATGGACAGAGTGGAGTTGAAGATCACTCCAAGGTTTTTAGCCTTGCAGGTGGGTGCTGGCACAGGGCCAAGGGAGGCCGGCCAGAGTGAAAGTAGGAAGGCGGGGGCAGGGGTGACTGAGTAGCAGACAGACAGTCGGATATGAGCGAGGAGGAAGAGGCGACTGAGGGTAGCCTGAAAGATAGTTGTGTGTCACACGCGTAGCACTGGAAGTTAGAGGTGAAAGTGGCAATCACACGTGCCAAGGCAGCCATATCGACGTTGAAGAACCAGGGGGATAAGTTAGATCCCTGGGGTATGCCACAGGTTGAGAGAGCGATAGTTGAGAGAAAGGCTCCGAGTTCCACCTGGGATGGGCGTCGGAGAGAAATGAGGTTAACCACACCAGGGCCTGAACTGTGATTCCCAGAGTGTCACAGAGCCGTGCAATCAGGATGTTGTGGTTAACTGTGTCAAAAGCAGAGGAGAGGTCAAGGAAAATGAGGACAGAGGGAGTGTTAGTGTGAAGTTTGAGAGCAGTTCTTCACAGGTGTTCAGAAGAGCAGTTTCCGTGCCTCTGGCTGCTCTAAAACCGACTGATGGTTGTGGAAGCACCCAAAAGATTCAGTGTGGAGGGTCAGCTGAGAGATAGCCAACTTCTCCAGGAGTTTGCCCAGGAAAGGAGTGATCGAGATCGGGCGGTAGTTTGCCAGAATGGAGGGGTCGACAGAGGGTTTCTTGAGTAGAGGGTGCACAAGGGAGTGCTTAAGAGCCGTTGGGAAAACTCCAGTGGAAAAGGAGAGATTGCAGAGATCCGCCAAGGCTCGGGCGAGGGAGTCAATGTCGTCCTTAATGGTTTTGGAGGGGCAGGGGCGACCTGTTTGGATGAGGCCTTCATGGACCGGACTTGTCTGGCGACCTCAGCGGGTGAGACGGGTGAGAGGGAAGTGGTGGGAAGTGGTGGGGGGGGCAAAAGAGGCTCCAGTGCAGGTGTATGTTGTGGTGTGGAAGGGAGGGAGGAACGGATGTCTTCGGTTTTCGTGATGAAGTGTGCAGCCAGGGGCGAGCAAAGGTCCTGGGTGGGTGTGACAGAAGAAGAGGCTGCTTCAGAATTGGTCAGTTCCTTACAGACTGAAAAGGTTGGCAGTGTTGCTTGATACCACGGAGATTCAGGCTTGAATAAAGGCTATTTTCTTGGTGCGGATGCAGAGTCGATATCACCTTTGAAGGAGGCGGCAGGCCAGTTTGTCAGAGGGTTCGCCCGACAAATTCCATTTCCGCTCAGCTGCCCTACACTTGCGTTTTAGGGCTGCCAGATCGGAGTCGTACCAAGAGTTGCACTTTTTGGGGAGACTTCAGACGGACCCTCATGACATGACATTTTGTAAAGCTCAGGCAATATTATGTTACCACAGGTTGACAGAGCCTTTGAGCAACATATGGAAGTACTGTGGTTTAGGCGGACCTGGAGCGCTCGCCCCTGGGAAGCAAGCGGTAGAGCCACCCACACTGAGTGAGGACTGCAGTCTGCAGGGGGGGGCGTAGGCTCCATGCTAGCCACTGCCCCCCACAGTAGTTCCGCTCTCAGCCCCTGATGCCCTGCGCCCCCAGCCATGGAGCCCCGGGGACGGTGCTGAGCCTGGCACTGGGCCTCATCTCACTGGTGGCGGCGCTGCTCGTCACCGACACACTGCCATCTTCAGCAACCACACCCCAGTCCCCCACCCCCAATCTTGCTGAGATATCTTGCAGGCACTGACTCTGGCTTTGTTGATTTGAATAGTCTGCTTGGGGCTTGATGTGGAACCCATTCTTGAGCCGCCACATAGCCCTTAAATGCAGTTTTTCAGCATGTGTGTTCTGCAAGTAAGTAAGCACGTTTAACGTGGGTTTGCGCACTGGTACATCTACTTACTTGGTTGGCAGTGTAGTCGGCACGGCACCTCGGTCCAGGGGTCCTCCTCAACTGTCCTGACTCCTGCGTCGTGGTCGTCGCACTGCACTCCAGCATTCATACCATTGAGTTGACAATCGGATCGGTCAAGGGGGCACTTGTGGTGCTTGGTGGCGTGCTAATGCACATTGCACAGGTGCCAGCATTGCCACCACGCCCATTCACCCATCGTGACCCTGACCCGGCCCCAAGTCCCAACCTTCACTGCGCCACCTGGTCTGCTGCTGCAGCCAGCCGTACTGCAGACAGTAACTAACAACAGGACTGGTGCTATCACCAGGCAAGGCAGTAGCGTGGGGGTGTTAACAAAAAGCATTTTGCAGCTCTAACATTTCCAACATGTAGGCAAACGCCTAACCTTGCCTAGCGATAGCACCGGCCCTGAATACAGACATGCCGTTTTCCCAAGCCCCGATCAGATCCAGGTCTGTTCCAAACAGAGCCCCCAGCAGAGACTTCCATTCCCTAGCTCCACTGCCCAATCTATACATCTAGCCGTTTAACTCGCTTCTCACCTGGGGTTTTCTGTTTTTATAAAAAAAAAAAATAGTACATTTTTGGATTCAAGGAGGTTTGCTCGATTTTGTGGTTTTTTTCCTTACGCTTCATCACATACACCGAACCATGTCATCACAACAGTGTGGTAAACTGCCTCCAGTCCAACCCTCTCGATTCCCAACATGAGGACACATCTCATAGGCGAACCTGAAGGTTACAGAGGAGTGCATGGATGAGAGGCTGGCTGGTGGCTGTAGCTGCTGTCAGTATGGATAAGCTATGCATATTCTCCAGATGGACCCAACTTGGAAATTATGTTTTGGGTAGGGGTGAACCGAAATTCAGTTTGAGTAAGTATTTGGCCGAATTCCAGCTGAAAATGGGATATTCAGCTTCTGCTGAATACTTAACTATCACTCAAAGTCGAATAAGTTCTCTTACAAAATTCATTAAGTAGTACTGGTACTGAGCCAGGACTCATTCAGGCATGTCATGTTTATCCTTTAAAAGGATCATTAAACACATTCGGATGTCACATTTTTGATTGAGTAGAGGCAGAGCAGAGGTGTCAAAGTGCCTGCCCTTCCTGTGCTGGAGAGGCTTTCATCTTGTGGTTTGCTGGGGAAGGGTGAGCTGAAGCAAAGCAATATTTTGAATGCGTCTATAGTTGCCCCTGTATTGTGCAGTTGGAAACCATTGAGCTGGAACAATAGTTTATGAAGTCACTAATGGAAAATGGTATTTTCATTAGGTGCTTATTGATTTGCTGTTAAAGTGTCAGAAATCTGAATGTTACTGGATCCTATCCCTAAACCAAATAATTTAATAACATGTATTAATATAGCTATTGCAGAGATTCCAGTAAGTTCCAAACCTGGAGTAAAATACTTCAGGAGGTATTGTTCCTGCAGCAAATAACTGTATTATGCCTGCAGGCCAAGGTTTTAAAGCAAGTAAGATGGCTCAGTGGGAAGTGTGAAAGATGTTATTAAAGACAGCAGTTATATTTTCTTAACCAAAATGCCCCAGTCTATGGCAGCATAAATATTCCTCCCAGCGTTAGAGTAAAAAAAGAGGGATATTTGTGTAATGAATATGAGGAGATACAAGTTTAAAATTTAGAAACATTGGACCAAACCGATGTACAAGTGAAACAAATAAGTAAATTAAACATGCACTTGTCAATTAAAGATTTGAAAATCTGCACTGCCCCGTTCCTGTAGGGTCAGCGAAGGAGCATAGAGGACTCTGCATTACCTATATATTTTTGTCTGTCTTTAACCATACCACAAAACACTACAAACACACCACACCCAAAGAAGAAAGAAACATTATCTATCAATGAAGACATTTTTCAAATGCCTCCTCCCCACTCCAAAGGTAGAAAGCGCAGCTTTAGCATCCCAAAGATTTGTATTGAGTAGCACTTCTGCAGTCAGCAGGATGCAAATTGATGTAATCACCTCTTTTGCGTTTGACTGCCTTGCTGGAGACAGATGGCTAAAGATGTGCAGGACCAAAAAGGTACATTTCAAAGTACGAGTAGACACATCCCAGCCTCCCCTCACAGTAATTGCATTCATATACACTATGCTTTTAGGCTCATCTTAGCTACTTGAGCCATGCCCAATAAGCAACACCTAGGGGCGTGGCCTGGTGCTCATGGCGTAAGGAGGCAGAGACACCTAGCTCCGGCCGAGGCGCCATATCCAGATCCTAATAAGGTGTTCTGAAGGGCACCAGCATCTCAACAAGATAGCCGCAGGGGCAGCGGAAACGGCGCCCGACACAGTGCAGCAACCCGCTATAAAATCGGACGCGGGGAAGGCGAGAAATCTCATCCGAGCCGATCCCCCTCCCCCTCCGGTGATGTGCGCAAGATGGTAGCTGAGACGTAGAGCCTGCACCTTCAAGTGAAGAGCCAACCGCCGCCTACGTTCCAGGTAGCGGACAGCAGAGACGTGCCTGCCCCGCACCACAGCGTGGGCAGAAAGAAGCAGCGTCGGAATGCAGCAGCAGCAGCCGGAGCTTCACCCCACCACGAAGAAGCGAGCGCTCCGACCCAGAACAAGGAAGCCCAGCTGCAGGTAGAGGGAGAGCAGTGAGCCCGCTCCCGTGAAGGCACGATCGTATCCAGCACGGTGGAGGAAGGAACGACGCACCCCTCGACTCTGCATCGGAGACACACAGAATTGCTGCAGTGAGCCCCAGCAAACCCAAGGTGCGCCGTGGAGCAAGGGGGGCCACAGGGTGCTCCCCAACAATAAACGAATCGGGGCAAACTGACCTCATACTACGCTGGCCCACAGAAATAGAGGAGGCTAAAACCCACTGGGGGTAAACAGTGACAACGCCCGAAGCCCTCCCCACCAAACACAGCGCCCGCACACCGGAAGCGCCCTGCACGGGCACAACCGCACCGGAGGGCAAACCCTGCAACGCAGGAAGCGGACCCATTACCGTACCCAGAAAGGCGCAAAACCAATAGCCTCGCCACGCAAACACACCAGACTCCACGGTCAGCGAGCCGCAGCCCACAGGGAATCGTGAAAACTTCATCATGTCCTCCTCCAGGAGCAAGGGCAAGATAGCAACAATGGACACTTTCGTCACAAACCACATGCTCCAACTCAGGCCCCAACCCCGCTGCAGAACTCCCACTAGTAAAAGATGGGGAAGCCAAGGACACCCAAGTACTGGACGCCATTGCTGCACTACGTACATTTATTAATATCAAAATAGACGAAGTGAAAGCTGACATGCAGCTCAGGCGCCAGGATGCCCGAAATCTCACTGAGAGGGTGACTAATGTCGAAACAACCCTTCAGGAGACCACGGAAGACACTGCAGCCCTAAAAGCCAGGATGGCCAAACTGGAAAAGAAGGTGGCCACGCTGGAGGCAAGGTCAGAGGAAGCAAAAGGGCGCGCTAGACGAAGTAATGTCAGATACTCGGAGTGCCTGAAGGAACCGAAGGCCCGAACCCAACGGCCTACATAGAGGCCTTGATACAGCAGGAAATTGGAGCAGGAAAACTGACACAGGGCTTCGCGGTGGAAAGGGCACATAGATCCCTCCAAAAGAAACCGCCGCCAGGCTCACACGCCCGCCAATAATCGCCAAGTTTCTCAATTTCCAAGACAGGGAAACCATACTGAGATACTCCAGAGAGGGAGGAACTATCGAACGCGATAACCCTAAGATCACCATCTACCCCGACTACACCCTCACAGTGCAAAGGGCGAGAAATCATTTGTCCCAATTAAGGCCAGGCTCAGACAACTGAACCTGAAGTATATGCTACTATACCCATCCAGACTGAAACTGATATTTAAAGGCCGGGCAATATTCCTGGAAACACCAGCAGCTGCCACTATGTGGATGGAACACAATAACCTGGCAGATTGGAGAGAGGCACCCTCCCAAGAACACTGAGGCGGACACTGAAAAATATAGAAGGCATGCAACCATTCCTATCATTGTTTGTATACACCAGGTGCTACACATTTCAGTCTTAAGAACTGAACATGGGACATTTTTATTCACCAGGCCAGCACAAGTATCAGTTAGCTGACCAAACCTATGCATTCTGCAGAGAGAATTAACGTGCCACACAGAAAAGTTAAAAACTATTTTTTTTTATTTTCATGTCTCTTTATTTGACATACCAAAATGTATGTTTTTCTTATATTACTTTTTAGTTACATATGGCGCATCCCTGAGAAGGTTAACTGACATTTTCTTGCTTAAATATTCTAGTGTCTGCTTTGGACTAAATGCATCAGTTTAGCATTAAAGGTGTTTTAATTTTCAAAACAACCCAGAGCCAGCCACAGCCTAGCAGGCACACCAGATGGCAACTCAATGTGACCTTGATTAGGAAAGCAGGGTTTATTGTGTCACTGTGCAGACCATAGTCTGTGGCAAATCAGTGCAGTGATATGTGTGCAGCAATGATTTGTGCGCTGCCCAAGTCACCACCCTGTTGGTTAATGGTGTCTATGTGGCGCTCCCGTGTGTAACAGCACATATACCTGTTGATGTCTGATGTGCCCAATGTTCACACTATAGCACACTGGAACATTTTGTGTATGTGACTGACGAGATAGCCATACTGTGCCCACACTTAAACACATAAAGCAATCAAAGAAGTTGCCTCAAATTATACATCCACTAGGCCAAACGCCCTTTCCACACTGCCACGCCATGATTTTCACTTGCTGCATATCGGCACTAATAAGAGATGCTAATGCCAGGTCTGTTAGATGACGGGCCTGATCTCATTTGACAAAATAACTCTTGAGGCCTGCGTAATAGTGAGGAGGTAGTAACTGAGGAACTGTGGACCCTTTACCATGCATTAGATGCCAGTTTTGTTTAAAACGCTTCATCAGCTTATTGCTGGTCAGGCTAAAACTTGTAAGTGGTACAATCCTTTCTGTGCATTGTTTATTGGGTCTCTCTTGTGCGGTATCTTGTCCTGTCTGTAGATATAATTCCCAAAAGATGTTTCTGTATTGGGTTGGGTATGCCCACAGTGAGACCGAGCCCTTCCTCATCTAAAATTCTTCAGACAAGAAGCAAAAGAGCCCTTGTATCCCATTTGAGTGGCTAATGTCGCAGCCATTTAATACTCGCATCCAACAATTTAAGCTGTTCAAATGAGCATGTATGGTCCATGGTTGCAAACATTTTAATGTTAGGGTGAGTATTGTGAACCGTGATGTAAGCACCAAGCCATGCATCGGTTATGCATTTAGAGATTCACACATACAATCCTTTTATCACATACTTGTTGATCAAATGTAGAGATCTCTGATCACTGTTCTAGTCCTGAAATGCTCTGTGATTTAATGCAAAGCATACTGGAATCCTCATTGTTGCTATTTGTCCCCTTTCCCACTCTCAGAGAGGTATTTTGAAAGAGTACAATAAGAGTGTACCAGACTGTCCATCTTGGAATGATAACCTACTATCAGAAAATTATTCATATGGTTAGTCTAGTATTGCCACATGTGAAATGCATGTGAGGTGGTACGAAACAGAACACCTGCAACACAGGGCCAGTGGTCAGTGGGCCCTCAGACCCCGGCAAGCTGGTTACATTTGTAACACATTTTTTTGGTTGTAATTTTAAGGTGTTGGGGTGGAGGGGGGCGCCAACGAGGCTTCTTGCCTGGGGTGTAATGTGGTGTAAGACCGGTCCTGCTTGCAAACCCCTACATCCCTCCGCCTGCGAAGAGGAAAAGACACAACATATGACAATCCGAAGACCTACTGTTAATTGTTAAAAGACAAAAGACATTATGCAATGTACGAGAACAAGAAATTTTGAAATTTAAAACCGTATGCTTGTATGCAAATGTTAATAAAATACTTTACAAAAAAAAAATAAGCGACACCTATGAATATGCGCTGTTTAAACAGTTTATTTTCTGATCATGTATTTCTTTCATGGTTTATACAAACATCTTCCGTAGACCACAAAGAAAAGAAATGCAAAAAAGAATGGATATACATATTTTAAAGTGGGTTTTTAATTTACAAAGTGAATGTTATTTTGTTTACACAACAGTTAACAGCTCCTGCACGATCCTACATTGATCTGAAGAAATAAGCAACCTAAATGAAGTGTTGACAATCGAGAACGTGCATAGCAGCAGCAGAAATAGCAAAGATCCGCTTGAGAAGTGAACCGAGGCTCAAGACATGTGGAAAGAGGAGCTTCACCTGGCTGCGATTGGGCTGGTACGCGGAAGAGAAAGTTAAGATGGCAGCTGGCATCGCTGTGAAAGAAGTGCACGCAGCCGGAAGGGAGTCAATGGTGAGAAGTGGGACCCGCGGGACGAATAGAGAAGAACCCGTTGGCGTTGGGTGGCTCAGTCACTACAGCGGTGCAATGAATATGATATGATATGGCATTTATAATGGTTACTAGTCTTTCCATCGAAGTTATTCCATCGAGAGTTCGTGCCATCAAATCTTTTCCAGTGAAAGATGCTTCATCAAATTGCCATACATAAAGTGCAAAGAGTTTATGCATCGAAACCCTTTAATCAAATAGGGTTTTGTTATATAAACACTTTACATTTTTTGCATGGAAAGTCGATGAAACATGCATAACATTATAACTTTACAGGGCGCTATCCTGCGCTGAAATCTATTCTTTACAGTTGCAATTTCAGCACTGGACAGCTCCCTCTAACTTGTGTAGTGTGTACTTAATAAAATAAAGGTCCACAGTGCTAGAAAATAAAATGAAAGTGTACACCATACAAGTCAGAGGGAGCTGTCCAGTGCAGAAATCTATAAAGTATTTCAGCACTGGACATCTTCCTCTAACTTGTGGTGTTTATTGTTCATTGGGTGGGGTTGGGCCCCCTCCAAAACCCCCCAAACCCCAGGGGTCTACCCCAAACCTCCCCCCAACCCCCATTTTCAAAATGTAACCCTTGTTCAGTGCTGAAACCTATAATGCATTTCAGCACTGGACAGCTCCCTCTAACTTGTGGTATTTATTGGGGGGGTCCCCCTCACTCCCACCAACCCCCAGGGGCCTACCCAAACCACCCCCAACCCCATTTTTAAAATGTAACCCTTTCCTTGACTCATTGAATTTCCAATCCATACATCTATTTTAAAGATATGTTTGAGTTGGAAATCCATTGAAATTCATTAAATGAATATGATTTTCGATGGAAAAGCATTTCAATGAATGAATTTCAATGGATAATGATTCGATGGAAATTATTTCGATGGAAAGACTGCATACCATTTATAAAACGCCTATACACAAGTGCTTCAAGGCGTGACAAGGCAAGGGAGGGGAAACAGAGGGAAGACAAAGACAACAATCTTACTAGGCCCGGTGACATTGAGATCGCGCAAGTGAAGGGGAGGGGGAGGATGAGGGGGGAAAGTGCGGCAGTGAGGTGGCAGTGTAATACATAGGATCAACAGTAAAAATAAGTAAAATAAATAAAAACAATAGGTAAAAGTGCGATCAGCTAGTGGCAAGTGCAGGGATAAGTTCAGACATCAAGTGTCAAGAGCTGGGGGGACTGTATGGATACAGAAACAGGCCCCAAGTGCAGGGCTTGCCCAGGAGGCAGTGCTGGTGTGCAGCTGGAGGGGAAGGGGACCTGGGCCCGATATCAGAGGGTCGCCAGGTGACCAGAGCCGTTTCAGTCAGGAGTTCAGCAGGGGGGAGGAGGAGAGAAAGCAGAAGCAAAGAGGAAGGTCTTTAGGTGCTTCGGAACCAGAGATGGCTCTTCTCAAGTTTCAGAGAGGCTGTTCCAGAGGGAGGCCCCAGTCGAAGGAAGAGATCTACCACCAACTCGTTGCTTGGAGAAGGGACTGGCCCTGAGGGAGTTGGAGGCAGATGAGTATTTCTTCTCGGCCACCCTGCACTTGCGTTTAAGGGTGACAAGGTTTGAGTCATACCAGGAGTTGCACTTAGCTTTGGGCTTCAAGCAGATCCTCATGACAGGGGCAAGGACATCAAGAGTATCAGATATAGCAGAGTGGAGCGTAGAAAGGGCTGTGTCAGGGTGTGAGTCAGCCTAAGGGGGAGGTAGGGGGAGAAAGTGGCAACGAAAGCCTCAACTGACACACACCTCATGGCTTGGATAACCTGGAAGGTAGGTGGCAGTGCTGGATTTGAATTGGCCTGAGGGGTGGAGAGAGTGAGCTGGGCCGAAAGGGACGAAAGGAGAAAGTGATCACTCCAGGAGAGAGGAGTGGTGAGAGGGATAGAAAGGGGAAGGTCTGTAGAGATCAGAACATCGAGAGTGTGCCCTGCAGAGTGAGTCGGGCCAGAGGGATAGAGAGTGAGAGAGAGGCGCAAAGGTCACAAAAGAGTCCAGAGGATGGACAGGAAGCATCCAGGTGGATGGTAAAGTCTCCAAGAAGGAGGAGTAGAGTGGTCGAGACCAGGAGGGAAGAGGAGAGGTACGCCCACTCAGATAGGAAGGAGGAGATCTGACCAGGTGGCTGATAGATGGTAGCCACAGTGAGGGAATGGCTAGGAGAGAGAGAGAGCCTGTAGACGAGGCATTCAAAAGAGGAGTAGGCCTGCACAAGAATGACAGAGGTGGGAAACCACTCAGGGAAGATCAAGGTTACACCCCCTCCGGAACGATTGGACCTGGGCGTGGAGAGGATCTTGCCGTCAGGGAGGAGAGTGTCAAAGCTCGAGACAGAGCTAGCTGTGAACCATGTCTCAGTGAGACCAAGGACATCGAGGTGAAGTTCTTCAAGGAGGTGGAGAGGAGTGTTTGACAGCTGAGCGAGAGTTTAGAGTGGCAATATGGAGAAGGTTGCCATCCTTAAAAGACTTCCGGGAGGGGTACAAATCAGAGGTACGCCCTGTGGAGGTGTAGAAGAAGCCTGAGTGGGGGGCATAAAAGGAAGGAGCAGAGGGTAAGGTAGCAAAGGAGGAGACAGCAGGGGGAGGCAAGGAAGCCGAGGTAAGTGTCAAATCCTGAGGTCCACGTGGATTAGTATACCTCCGTCCCAAAGCACCAGTCAGAGAGGGGTAAAAATACTCGCTGACCGGTTATTGGAGCCACAGGTGGGCGGGGGGTAAACAGGAAACACCAGGTCCCGGGTGGCTGCAAAGAAAATACCAGGTTAGATGGTGGCTACACGGTATTCACAACAAGCATAAACGGATAATAATAAGGAAGACCTACCCTTGAAGTGAATGATGAATGCCTTGAACCTAGCTGTATTCCCCCCCCCCCGGGGGTCAGATGGGTGGTGCAGAGGAGAGGATGGGATCACAGGATCTGAAGGGAGAGGAGAGGGTCTGATAGAAGGTAAACAGTACTTGACAAAGTTCCAAGAGTCCAGACAAAAGGTAGCTGAAGGTTTGCCAAGCGCCAAATCCAAAGGTCAATCCATAAACAATCCAAGAATCAGTCCAAAGTTCAGGTAATCCAGGTATACAGGTCAGTAAGAATCCAAGCGTCAAAATTGAGGGCAATCCAGAAGAGAAAACGAAGTCCAAAATCCAAGAATTCGGAAATCAAGAAGTTCAAAATGCAGAAAATCGCTAAACGCTGAGAGATCAGCTGAGAAGCAATGTGTGAAAAGGCCAAGCCCCTTTTATTGTAGTCTTCCTGGTTCGTTGGCCAATCGTGAACGATGTCCTGATCACGCGATCATTCTCTTGGTCACGTGACCCACTGGTTCATCTGGCGCCTGCTTCCTGGAGGCCGTGTCACGTGACCCTCCTTCGTGACAAGCCGCGTCGAGTGGAGGACCGCAGCATGGAGTGGCGCTCCCCTCCGCGCCTGCAGTCTCCAAGGCAATCGTCAATGCAGGCGTGGAAAGCGACGCTAGGGATGCCCCGGAGCACAGCGTCCCCCTGAAAGGTCGAACGGAGGTGATCGTGGGAGGGGTCCACGTTTCTCTCCGCCGCCTGCATACCACGCGATCGTGATCGGGTGAGTCTGAAGGCATGACAGAGCCCCCCCTCAAGGGCACACGTCCTCCTGGGCTATGGGAGTTGTTCCTATGAAACCGGGTGACCAGCAGCGGGGCGTGTACCTGATCAGCAGGCTCCCAAGACCTTTCCTCCGGGCCGTAGCCCAACCAGTCCACTAGGTAGTAGAGGCGGCCCTTCGTGAGTCGGGATCCAAGAATGTCATTGACCTCGTATTCTTCAGAGGTACCTTTCATTACAGTGGAAGGGGGAAGGATGATACGAGTGGAGAGTGGACACGGTTTAAGAAGGGAAACGTGGAACACAGGGTGTATACGCCAAGTAGTTGGCAGGGAAACTCTGTAGGCTACTGGGTTGATGACTTTGGTAATATGATACGGCCCCACAAAGTGAGGAAGCAGCTTACGACAACCGGGTATAGGTAGATGTCTGGTGGAAAGCCATACCCGGTCCCCGACTGCATAAGTGGGGGCTGTTGTTCGTTTCCTATCAGCAGCCTGACACATAGAAGCCTGTGATTCCCGAAGATGTAATGTAAACCTGGTCATGGATGTCTTTAAGATTGTGTACACATGAAGAAACAGAAGGAGAGAGTAGAGGAGGTACATCTGGAATAGGAAGTATACGAGGGTGTTGCCCGTACAAGGAATAGAAAGGTGAGTAGTCTGTGGATGAGTGGGGCGCGTTATTGTACGCAAATTCAGCTAAATGCAAGAGTTTGTGCCAGGATTGTTGATGTTGTAAAGAGAGACAGCGGAGATATTGCTCCATGGTCTGATTGACGCGTTCTGTCTGCCCATCAGTTTCGGGATGGTAGGAGGACGAGAAACGTGTGTCTATACCTAGTTGTCTCGTAAGGCATTGCCAAAAACGGGAAGTAAACTGGGAGCCCCTATCAGAAATGACAATAGCGGGTAACACAAAGAGACAAAAGACATGTCGGAAGAAGAGGTCAGCCAGGGCAGGTGCTGTAGTTATACCGGTGCAGGGAATGAATCGGGCCATTTTCGTGAAGGAGTCGATCACTACCCAAATAGTATCAAACCCATTAACTTTAGGTAAATCGGTGATGAAATCCATAGTAACAGTATGACATGGTTTAACTGGGAGAGGCAATGGTTGTAGTAGACCTAGAGGACGACCCTTTCTGTTTTTGCATTGAGCACACACCGAACAAGAAGTAACATACGCCACTGTATCCCTGTTCATGGAAGGCCACCAACGTTGGAGCAAGGCCAGTGTGCGCTTCTGGCCGGGATGACCGTTTATGAGGGCATCATGAGACCATTCTAATGCAATGGAGCGGGTCTCTGGCGTTGGTAAGTATAATCTCCCCGGTATATATGGTAGGCCTTCATACATTTCTATCTCCCACTCCCGTAGTTGTTCTGGATGTGACTTGACCCATTGTTGAATTAAGGTCAGTAAATCTTTTGTTGGTGTACAGAGACATATGATGTGTTTGCTGTTCAGAAGTGTCTCCGGAAAGACAGGCAAAGAAACGCCCCCAGGGATGCGGGAGAGAGCGTCAGCTTTGCCATGTGCTATGCCCGGTCGGTGTTTAATTACAAAGTCATATGCTGCAAAGAATAAATGCCAACGGACTTTCCGGCTATTAGTGCACTTGAATGTGGCCAAATCCTGGAGATTGCGGTGATCAGTATAAACCGTGACCTGATGTTTTGCCCCAAGCAGGTGGTGGCGCCAGACTTGGAAGGCATCTTTAATGGAGAGAAGTTCTTTCTCTGTGACTGTGTAATGGATTTCAGCCTATGTGAATTTTCAGGAATGAAAGGCGACCGGGTGTAGGAGACCTGTGGATGGGCATGATTGAGATAAGACAGCTCCCAAAGCATAGGAAGAGGCATCAGCTTCAAGAATAAAAGGGAGGTCTGGATTAGGATGCTGTAAAATAGGGGCTGTCGTGAAGGCCGTCTTGAGAGCTGAGAAAGTATTTTGTGGAGAAGAGGACCAAACAAACAGGGTACGGGGGCTAGTGAGTTGAGTTAATGGGGCAGCCAAGGTCGAAAACCCTGCAATAAAATGCCTGTAGAAGTTGGCGAAGCCAAGGAATGACTGCACTTCCTTGACAGTTTGTGGAACGGGCCAGTCTGCGACTGCACGGATCTTGGTTGAATTCATAGCCAGGCCGCCAGGTGTGATGTGAAAACCTAGGAAGTCTACTTCCTTGGCGTGAAATAGGCATTTTTCTGGTTTAGCGTAAAGGAAGTGAGTGCGCAGCCGACTCAGGACTTCTCGTACACGAGTGACATGTTTTTGATGTGATTGAGAGAACACCAGAATATCATCCAAATATACCACCACGTAGTTATCTATGATATTGTGGAACATTCCATTCATAAACCTTTGAAAGGTTGCGGGTGCGTTACATATCCCAAAGGGCATGACGGTATATTCAAAGAGGCCATATTTGGTACAAAAAGCTGTCTTCCATTCATCCCCTTTTCGGATGCATATGAGATTATACGCCCCCCGTAGATCGAGCTTGGTATAAGATAGTGGCATGTGTGTGAGACGATCTAACAGCGGGGTGATAAGCGGTATGGTGTATCTATTCTTGATCGTGATGTTGTTCAAACGACGATAGTCAATACAGGGGCGAAGGTCGCCTTCCCTCTTGGGTACAAAGAAAATAGGACTGGCTGCAGGAGACTGTGAGGGTCTGATGTGGCCTAAACGTAAGGAATGTTGTGTGTACTCTTTAAGAATCAGGTCTTCAGATGCTGAAAGGGAGTAGATGCGCCCGTGGGGCACGAGAGCCCCTGGTTCCAGATCTATAGGACAATCAAAGGGACGATGCGGGGGTAAGTGTTCAGAGGATTTTTTATCAAACACTTCCAAAAAGTCATGATATTGCGAGGGTATCTGGGCCGAGACAAGACCGACCACATGCCTAGGGGTGTCAACCTCCATTTGTGGTTCTTGTATCGACAAATGAGCTAATGCCCCAAGCGCTTGTGCCGGTGTCGTTACCTGTTCTGTGGATAACAAACAATGTTCCTGACAGAACAAAGATTCGAAAGAAATAGAACCCAAGGACAAATTGATGAGCGGATTATGTGTGCTTAACCAGGGGATACCAAGGATAATACCGTATTGAGTAGTAGTTATCAAGTCAAAACTAAGGATTTCCTGGTGTGTGTCCTGCACTTTGAGAGTTACTAGGGCTGTCTGTTGTCTGATAGGGCCCGAAATCAACGGAGAACCATCTACCGCTTGTACAGGCTCTGGGTGTTTTTTATTCTGTAATGGGAGATTTAGGGACGCAGCCAAAGCACTGTCAACGTAATTACCTGTCGCCCCTGAATCGAGGACCAAGTGTACCTGGTGTTTGACGTTGTCAGAGGAAAACAAAAGTGCCGGAAGGAACAAGGGCCGGGTTGAATCCGGCAATGAAGGGGGTACGTACGGTTGTACTGGTAGGCTCGTCCGTGCCCCCTTATTTAAGGACGAGCCTTCGGAAAACCTGTTGCTCTTTGTTTGGGCCTTCCTTGACGAAATGACCTGAGATTCGGCAGTAAAAACAAGCATTAGCCTGTCTGCGTCGTTCTCTCTCTAAGGGCGATATGGGACTACGTATACCCCTATTTGCATGGGTTCGATAGTTTGTTCTGTAGAGGTCGAGTTTAGGGAAAATACCGGATTTGTTCTCTTGGTTTTAATGTTTCTCTCATTGAACCGGGCATCAACTTGTAGGGCCAAGTCAACCAATTCAGGATATTGGGCAGGTAATGTAGGTATAACGGACAGAGCGTCCTTCATACGTTCACTGAGACCTTTATAGAATACAACTGCCTTTTTTTCTTCTGGCCAGGCAGTTTCGACAGACAATTGGTTGAAGCGGGTTATGTTTCTGTTAAGGTGGTTTTTCCTTGGGTCAAATCTAGAAATTTTAGGTCCCGTGTTTGTGCTTTATGTCGTGTGTCAAAAACCTTAGTCATTTCTGCCACCAGCCTATCAAAATCATACAAAACTGGGCTATTATTCTCCAACAGGGGATTCGCCCACGTAGCGGCAATGCCGCTTAAATGAGATAAAGTGAAGGCCGCCTTAGTAGTCGAATCAGGGAAGGCCTGTGGCCGACATAAAAAATGTAATTTACACTGATTCAGGAAAGTGCGAAATTTACGTGGGTCACCCTGGAATTTCTCAGGGGCTGCCAAGGGAAATGGGGTGGGCACATAGACTGGGGCTGGTGCTACTGCCCCTACAGGTGGTGTAGCCTTTTCGGGTACATCCCCAAACTCCTCGTCTGGTGGCAAGGCGTGTCTTTCACTTTGTAAGGCATCTAACCGCTGATGAATGGCTGTATTAGCGGCCGTCATATCAACCCTTAAGACAGTGATTGCTTGTACAAGAGCAGCCACCGGGTCCCCGGCGGAGGTATCCATAATCCAGTGGTGAAACGGCTTCTCAGTCTGTCAAATCCTGAGGTCCACGTGGATTAGTATACCTCCTTCCCCAAGCACCAGTCAGAGAGGAGTAAAAATACTCGCTGACCGGTTATTGGAGCCACAGGTGGGGGGGGCCACGTTTAAACAGGAAACACCAGGTCCCGGGTGGCTGCAAAGAAAATACCAGGTTAGCTAGTGGCTACACGGTATTCACAACAAGCATAAACAGATAATAATAAGGAAGACCTACCCTTGAGGTGAATGATGAATGCCTTGAACCTAGCTGTATTCCCCCCCCGGGGGTCAGATGGGTGGTGCAGAGGAGAGGATGGGATCACAGGATCTGAAGGGAGAGAAGAGGGTCTGATAGAAGGTAAACAGTACTTGACAAAGTTCCAAGAGTCCAGACAAAAGGTAGCTGAAGGTTTGCCAAGCGCCAAATCCAAAAGTCAATCCATAAACAATCCAAGAATCAGTCCAAAGTTCAGGTAATCCAGGTATACAGGTCAGTAAGAATCCAAGCATCAAAATGGAGGGCAATCCAGAAGAGAAAACGAAGTCCAAAATCCAAGAATTCGGAAACCATGAAGTTCAAAATGCAGAAAATCGCTAAACGCCGAGAGATCAGCTGAGAAGCAATGTGTGAAAAGGCCAAGCCCCTTTTATTGCAGTCTTCCTGGTTCGTTGGCCAATTGTGAACGATGTCCTGGTCACGTGATCATTCTCTTGGTCACGTGACCCACTGGTTCATCTGGCGCCTGCCTCCTGGAGGCCGTGTCACGTGACCCTCCTTCGTGACAAGCCGTGTCGAGCGGAGGACCGCAGCATGGAGTGGCGCTCCCCTCTGCGCCTGCAGTCTCCAAGGCAATCCCCAATGCAGGCGTGGAAAGCGACGCCAGGGATGCCGCAGAGCACAGCGTCCCCCCAAAGGTCGAACGGAGGTGATCGCGGGAGGGGTCCACGTTTCTCTCCGTCGCCTGCATACCACGCGATCGTGATCGGGTGAGTCTGAAGGCATGACAGTAAGAGAGGGGACAGCAGGAGAAGAAAGGAAATTGATGAAGCACGAGAAGCATCTATCAAAGAGGAGAAGGTTAGCCTGAGGGCCTTGGACCAAGACGGTACCATTCAGATAAACATTAATGATGACCTTAGAAGATTGGAAGGAGGCGAGGAGGGCCTCCCACCGGATGCCACCATTAATGGGAGAAGAAGAGAAAGGAGAAAACACAGAAACCATATGGAGAGTCCAGAGGTCTGGCGAGGGTACGACAAAGAGGATGCCGGTTAGGGTTTGCCTGGAGGAAGCACTGGTATAGGTGTCAGCGATAGGGAGGCCTGGGTTGGAGACCAGGATGTCCTTTTTCAAATTCCTCCTACCAGATTTAGTGAGGAGAGCAGGATAGTCGATAGAGAAGCAGTTATTAAAGATAGGAGAAACAGAGAGCACCATAGAGTAGGTAGACAGTGGAGAGAAGAGAAGAGTAAGGTGGTGGGAGGCGAGGAGAACACTAGGGAAGGACACAGGGAGGGGTGCAAGTAGACAAGACAAAGAGAGACGAGACAATAGTAGACAATTGAACAAGATGACAAGAGCTCAGACAATAGCAAAACAGTTTGCTAGATGAATGCTTTGCTAAGAAGGCAAAACCAAAGAACAGCACTACTTTCAGAATGTAGTTTACACACTGGCGAGAACACACCTAGGTCTGAGAGGCCTGTAAAGTGGGGAAAAAGGGCGAGGTTTCACAATGCAGTTTAAATACTTTCACAGTGTATTTTAAACTACGGAGAAGAACACACCTAGGTCTGAGAGTCCTATATAGTGGAAAAAAAGGCCTAGGTTTCACAATGCAGTTTAAATACTTTCAAAATGTAGTTTAAACACCGGAGACAACACACCTGGGTCTGAGAGACCTGTAAAGTGGGGAAAAAGGTCTAGGTTTCACAATGCAGTGTAAATACTTTCACAGTGTAGTTTAAACAACGGAGAAGAACACACCCAAGTCTGAGAGTCCTGTATAGTGGGGAAAAGGGCCTAGGTTTCACAATGCAGTTAAAGTACTTTCACAAATGTCACAGCGCTATTCCAGTGTGGCACAGGCTAATACTCACAATATTATTCTAGTGTAGGTAAGGATGCTATGTGACAGGGCTTTCAGGGTAGAGTGATGGCTCTATGGCTCACCCGGGCCACACCTGCCTTACTAGTCGCTGTTGGTTGACATCTAGCCACTGGCTTCCTCTGCTGACACCTGCAGACACTAGGTGGAGCCGCCTCTGTAGGAGCTGCCCTTTGCCTTGGGGACCTTAGCCGCAGGGGCTGCACGGGCAGAGGGCTGCCCAGGGAGGGTCAGTGAAGACCAACAAATGAGCCAATCAGGTGGAGGGCGGGCTGGGAGGCGGGAGGAGGGAGGAAAGGAGGAGGTGGAAGTGGGAGTGGGAAAGCGGGAAGATGGTCAGGCTGGGTGCACCAGTTGACCCACATGTTTTTTTATAATCAAGTCCCGGGAAGGACAAACACCAAGCCACACTCACCTGCTAACACGAAGATGGGAAAGGCGAGCAGGGTGCAGTGTCGGCACAAGAGCCAGGCAACAGAGGAACTGCTGGCCAATTAGGTGGAGGGGTGGGTTGGAAGGTGGGAGGAGGGAGGGAAGGAGGGAGCGGGGAAACGGGAAGACTGTCGGGGCTGGGGGCACTAGTTTACTGCACGTTTTTCTAAAAATCAAGTCCCAGGAGGGACAAACACCAAGCCACACTCACCTGTTAATGCCAGAATCGGCTTGTGTAGTGCGAAATCGGACAGAGAGCAGCGTAGGAGTGGACTGAGGTGAAGCGTGGTGGCACAGCGGGGCCTATCGAAGCATCAGAGCCAGCGGCCTGCTGGAATCGTGTCAGCTGCTGGTAGAACAGAAGAGAACTAGCATCCAGAAAAGGACAGTCAAGGATCACACACATAAGCCCACGCGCAAGTGGATTTTGTACAAATTAGTCACTCTGGTGCCAAACGAACCACAACCGTCTCAACGGCAGGTAACAAAGACACTGCGGGACACGACAAGCAGTAACACTGAGCAAGGCAAGACACTGCGGTGGGTGATGGCTACTCATCCCAAATGGTCACCAAGAGCAACAAAGGGAAAAGTAAGCAGACCACCATGGAGACGTATACTAAAGGACAAGATGGCGCGAAGGGGGAATCAACGGCTGAGCCTCCGGAAGTCACAGTGAACTCACGGGATGGAGGTGAGCAACAAATATTGGCTGCCATAGCAGCATTGAAGACGGTGTTAGAAGCCAAGATAGATGTGGTGATGACCGATGTGGGATTGTTGAGGCAAGATGTGCGCTTTCTAGCAGAACGGATGGGACAGATCGAAGAACAAGTGAAGGATAACACCAAGGGTGTGTCGCAAGCAACAGTGGACGTTAAGAGTATTGCAGCAGAAGGTTAAATTACTGGAAGACAGAGTGGATGATGCAGAAGGCCATGCCCGCAGGAACAACATTGGAGTCCTGTGCTTGCCGGAAGGTATAGATGGAACAGACCCCACAAACTACACCAGAAATGTTCTCCTGCAAGAAATTGGCCAAGGGAACCTCACACAAAGTTTCACATTAGAGCAGGCACACAGATCCCCGAGAAGGAAGCCACCATCTGGGGCTCCACCGAGACCTATCATTCTAAATGTTTGAGTTGCAAGTACAGAGAGAAGATACTGGTGTTCGAGAACTGGAGGGTTAATACAGAGAGCTTCAGCTAAACTGGCGATATACCCGGATTACTCCTTACAAGTACAAAAGTGTTGGGCCCAGTTTGTCCCCACGAAGGAGAGATTGAGAAAGGCGGGTCTGAAATACATTCTAATGTACCCGGCTAGACTGAAGATATTACATGATGGTCGGGCGTTGTTCTTTGATAGCCCAGAGGAGGCGCAAGATTAGATGGACAGCATGTGGCTGACGGCATCGGAGACAAACTGATATGCACACAAAATACTGAAGCAACATAAGTACTTTTTGAGAATAGGGTCTAAAGGTGGTGAGTGGGAAGATGGGGTCACGACCCCGATGTTGATGACAAGAACTCAGATTTCGGGGGCTTTGTTTGTGGGCTTCTTGCTTAGAGCAGTCAGCTGGACTGAACACAGGTCACGGAACTATGGTTGCTTTTCAGAACCGTGGCCTACTGAGCAGGAGTGCAGGCCGTAAGGAGAGAGTCTTCAGAGGAGGGGTGGTACTACACTCTGTAGCACCCAGAACTCCCCCTTACTTTTTGTTTAGGGTACCATTGACCAGGTACCCACCCGTAGGGCACCGAACACCTGGTCATTTGGCTAGGAGGGGAGTGAGCGGAAATGGGCTTGTCTAAGCATGCATAGCACAGCTGGACGTTTATTGTTGGGGAGGGGACAGTTGGGTGGGGGGTTTATGTTAAGGGGAATTGGGGTAAGGTCTGTTATAGTACTAATATGTCCTGGTACCTGTAGACACTCATCCTTGAGAAACAAAAAGCGCGCAGTGACGCAACATTATCATTCAGCACTACTCGCACATCATTGCTGACAGCATTAGGGTAATTACCTGGAACATCCAAGGTCTTAATAATTATGTGAAAAGGCACAGAAAAATGACTTACTTGCGTAGAAATAACATAGGTATTGCCCTATTATAAGAGACACATCTCACTAAGACACAAGATATGCCAGCGCAGAAATGGCCGGGCCTAGTTGCGGGGTCCACATACTCAGCATATGCTAGAGGGGTACTTATTTGGGTAGCCCCGGCTGCCCCGGCTGCCCTGCTGAAAATTCTTCAAACCAAGACAGATGACGAAGGCAAAATGGTACTAATTTATGGTACCCTGGAAAACAGGGAGATTTGTATTCTAAAGACTTATGCCCCAAACCATGCAAGAAGTAGTGCTGAGACAAAAGTGCCTCTTGCAATGGGATAGATTCGGTATATTTAATTATATGAAATACACCGAGAAAATGTATGCAGAAGGAGATGAACCAAGCAGACTCTTATCATGGCTATGCACGAGTGACAACAGGAAAACACCAATACACTCGGTACAGAATGAGGAGGGCCTCCTCTGCAATACACTGGTAGAAGTGAACAGAGCAAACTATGAATATTATAGCACATTATATGCGGATACTAGAGCTGCGCTGCAAAGAGACGCAGGAGGCACTAGACCTTATGCAATTGCCATGATTAGGCCCAGAGAGCGTTGAGTTGTTAGATAAACCTATAACAATAGATGAGGTTTTAGACACAATGAAAACATTGCCCTAAAGTAAAACTCTGGGCATGGACGGACTGCCACAGATAGCCTCGCACAAGCCATGCTGGAAATGTTCATGGAAGCGTACGATGTGGAATTGTTCCCTAGTAGCTTAAGAGAAGCAGTGATAATACCCCTCCCTAAGCCCCACAAAAAAGGACCCATGTCCCTACTGAATTAGGGCCTCATTACACGGTAGGCGGTGGACCAAGGTGCTATTAGCACCATGGTCCATGCCGGTAAAATACCGGCACCGCCTTGGAGGAAAGGGGAATTACCGCCCTATTCCAAGGTTGGCGGGGCGGTAATTTCCCCTTCCCTCATTGCCCTTCCCCATTCCCATTTTTGCCCCATAGGGCATAATGGGAATGGGGAAGGCGCTAATTATGGTACCGCAAATTGCGGTACCGTAATTAGCACCCTGGTCCCTTTGCGGGTTGGTTGCTGCTGGTTGCTGCTAAAAAGCAGGCGTTAAAGTACCAACCCGCAAAGGGACCTCGTAGTAAGGCAGTAAGGGTTAACGGTCACCGGTACCATTACCGGTGACCGTTAACCCTTACTGCCTTCCGTGTTATGAGGCCCTTAGGATCTTAAAATTCTTACAGCATTACTGGGGAGCAGGCTGAAGCGTGTGATAACTGAGCTGATACATTCTGATCAAACGTGATATGTGCCTGGTAGGAACATCATTTCAATTTTAGAAGGCTACATCATGTAATTGACAGCACTAGGGCATGGGACCATCACTGTGCGGTAGCCTCGCTTGATGCGGTGAAGGCATTTGTTTCCATTCATTGGCATTGGCTTATGAGACACTGGGGAAGTTCGGCTTTGGTCCAAAGTACATTAAATGGGTGAAATTGGTCTACATTAACCCAATGGCTAGGGTGAAGACAGGCGGCACCTTCTCTGACAAATGGGAATTGCAGAAGGGTACTGGACAACGTTGCCCACTGTCCCCAATGCTCTATATTCTAGCCATGGAGCCAATAGCTAATAGCTGCATTCCTAAGATGTGAATATCTAGAAGCAGGAATCAGAATTAATGGCATATGTCATGTTGTGTCCATGTACGTCGACAACATGCTCTTATGAATACAAAACCCTGAGGTAAATCTGCAACATATTTTAGATGTGCTGGATAACTTTAGCGGGCTGTCAGGCATCACGATTAGCAAAGAGAAATCCTGCCCATTTCCGCTGGCCAAGCTTGCTTAGAGGGGAGTTAGGGAACTACCTACCCTGACACTCTCCTAGAATAAAGATATCTTCCGGTATCTGGGCTTAGACATTTATCATACACCATGGCAGGAACATACGGACAACACTAAAGGCATTGGAAGGCATAGCAAACTCAATTAATAGATCCGAAATTGGGTATTCAAATATGGTACAGAGTTTGTAAGATACTTAAGAGAAAAGACCTGGTACACACATACCCCGCAGCTGCATTAATGACAGATGGCAGAGGCTTGAGAGCCAGTGTGCGTCTCAACTGGGAAACGTGTGGGATTGCCACTACTGGGCACCTAATGTTGAATGATACCTTAATGAGCTTTCATGAGTTGCAAGAGACCTCAGGGATACATGATGGTTAATATCTCCTGCACCAAACTATTATAAATACGATAAAGAGGAGGTTGCCAACAGTTGGATGGGATGCAATTGGGCATGAGGCTGTGGAAGCAATAATAAATATATTGGAGGGGGCATGCTATATCGAGATTGTATGAAGTGCTTCTAGGGCAGAGGTCTTAAAACGGTGGGGCGTGAGAGCCCAGCCAAAAAATAAAACAAAAAAAATACAATTTCATTATTTTTTATGGAGGAAATTGGCAGGTTCGGACTGGAGCATAAAACTGTCTCGGGCACCAATGGAAAAGTGGCCCACAGTTGAAAATGGCAATTCATTCCTTTAGTGGCGGACTGTTTGAATAGTCCCAAAGGGGATGTTTTTTGCTCAACTGTAAGCAAGTTGTGATATTTCAAGAATATTTATTCAGCAACAACAGTCAAAACTACTAGCTGCACAGTGAAGCAACTCGATTTTGACCCCAAAAAACTGGCCCACACTAGCATTTTGCATTTTTGGTTCAAGCATTGCCCTATTGCCCTATAGGCCAGTGCGAGCTGGGCGGCTCATCCATAATGGGAGAGAGAGCGTCAACCCAGCAACCCCCTCATCCATTATGGAGGAGCCCAGGAGCCAGCCCAGTGAAATACTGAGCACTCCCTCAGCTGCTTTTTCCAGCTGAGGGAGTGCTCCTGGGTTGGCTGAACTGTCAATGGGAAACACTGTTTCCCTTTGACAGTTTAGTTCCCCAGCCTCACATGCTCACTGAGCCATGCAAGGCTGGGGGCATTCTGTCTCACCAGCATTGCATAGCTCATTGGAAATGCTGGCTGGGGAACTGCATGCCTGTATGTGGGAGTGGGAGATCCTCGCACATGTTGTGGGGCGTTTCAGCACCCACGTGTTTCGGCAACAACGGACAGCCCCCACACATGTACAGGAATCTCTTGCTTCCTGATTACTGTTCATGGATGTGTGTATGCTTGTGTTATGCGTGAGTGTATGGTGATGGGTGCTCATGTGAACGATAGTGATTGCCGTGTGTTTGTGTTGGTCTGTAAAGCTGATTTTGGCAAGTGGGGGGTTGTACAACAAAGGCATTTTAAAAATGCCTTTGTTGCACAATCCCCCTACCCACCTGCCAAAATCCCTCTTTTGCTCAGAGGAATGTCCAAAATGAAGCCACAACTATTGCACAAAGGTTCTTTGTCCTTGCTTTGCTGCTGCTTATGCGTCCTTCTTCTTCGCCATGGATCTCATCTGCACGTGCTGTGGTTCTTCCCCGTTGTCTGTAGTTTCTTCAGGCTGGGGTGCAGATAGGGGTCTCCTCTGATGTATTGCTTGATGTCGCCCAAAAAGATCCAAGCTCTTCTTCCTTGTAGCTTCACTGCAGAGGGAGTGCAGTCTTCCACTGTAAAGGGACCGTTAAACCTTGGCTCGTCCCACTTTTTTCTTGTGTGGTTCTTTACCAGGACGGTATCTCCAGGGAAGCTGGATGGTACACATAATCCTTGAGCTGGGTCAGCAGTAGTGTCTCCTTCTGTGTTCAGTGCTGCCCTGCACCCTTTTCGTCGTCGCTGCAGCTGGCCTGAAATTACAGTAAGGCAAGATGTCATGCAATTCAAGTACTCTTGCATTTCAGACCCTAAGATTTCTCCTGTCGACTGGGCATCACATCTAGCTCTGTCTCGGGGTGTCAGGGGAGTGTGCATTCTTTGTCCTGTGGCTATTTCGTGCGGCGTAAGATGGTGGTCAGAACCGGGCTGGTTCCTGAGTGCGTACAGTGCCAAGGGAAGGCAGTGTAACCATCCCTTTCTTAGAACAAGCTTCAACTTGGCTAGCCTTTCCTTTAATAAGACGTTGAGCTCCTCACAGATCCTGTTACCTTGCAGATTCTACACCGATGAGAACTTGTGCTTTATACCAAGCAACAAGCTAATCTGCTCCAAAACCTCATACACAAAGTGAATCCCATTATCTGATCTCATGACTTCACATACCCCCCACCTGGGAAATACCTCTCTCACTAGAAATGTGCCCGCACACTTAGAGTCTGGGTGTGTACATGGACCTGCTTCTATCCATCTAGAGAATGGACTCACTACAACATTTAAATACCTGTACCCGTTACATACTTGAATCATATCGACGTAATCGACATGCAAGTGCTGAAAAGGTCCATTGCGCCTTGGGATAACTCCTCTAATTACTTTTAGTGTGTGCCCAGCTGTGAACTATTGGCAAATTATACAGTTCACCAAAAAAAATGCAACATGATCCGCTAAGTTCGGTATGAACCAGTCTTCAGCGAGCATTGCCGTTAGATCTTCTTTTGTCATGTGTGCTGAATAGTGAACTGCTCCAGCACTATTTTTAACAGAGTTATAGGCATTACTGGTTTACTAGTGCTGTCTTGTCGCCACAAGCTTTTGGAGGGGTTTAAAGAACACCCTCGCCGTTTCCATAAGTTCTTCTCTTCCTGTGGTGCCTCCCCTTGGAGTTCCATTAACTGAGTTTGTCCCATATCATTGTAGCTTTCAGGTGTACTCCATGCGACTATATTTTTTCATTTGCGTCAGCGACTTCCACATCCATGATCATCTCACTCTTGGATGCCATACATTTGGCTTCTGTGTCTGGTGCTTGATTTCCTCGTGAGACAAAATCTGTCCCTTTCGTGTGGGCGCTGCATTTTACCACTTCTATGCACACTGGCAGCTGTAGTGCCTGAATCAACCTGTCCAATAAGGCTGCGTGCTGTACTGGCGTGCCGTCAGCCAGGAGGTAGCCTCTCCTTTTCCAGCGTGCTAAACCTGCGTGCAATGCTAATAACTCTGCAGCCTGTGCTGAATAATGAGATGGTATTCGTGCACTAAGAAGTACTCGAAATTCTACATTTGCTGTGTGCTTCATCACAGCAACACCTGTATATCTTTGCCCATCATTTTGATCGGTTCTCGAAGAACCGTCAATGAAGACAATTTCTCCTGCTGCCAATGCATTTTCTTTCACTCTGGGAATCTCCTCATGGAATTCTTCATAATTCGCACAGTCATATATTGGCTATCCTTCAGTGAATGGCTCGGCTATGAACATAGCTGGGTTCCATATTTTGCATCAGACTATTTTAATCGATGGATTCGATATGATCACTTCATAGGTAGAAGCTCTCTGAGATGTTAGTGTGCCCTTCGGTTTCTCTAGAATAGCAAATAGCAAGTGTTTCACGTACAAGGTCATTAAGCATCCCATTACAATGGTAGTAACCTTCTCTATGGCGAACGCTGCAGCAGCTAATCTTTGTTCACACGGGAAATGGCCCCTCATCACTGGGTCCAAATTTCCACTATAGTATGCCTGGGGCTTGTACCCCAATGTGTTTCTCTGTGGGAGCACTGCCGTCATAACACTGCCATTCGTGTGTGAGAACAGGTAGAATTCCTCTGCACAATTGGGATTCCCTAAAACTGGTGCCGTGCAAATGGCTTTTTTGAGTTCAGCAAATCCTTCCTCAATGGTCTCGGACCATTCAATTTTTCCTTTCGTCACTTGTGCCTTCTTTAGGGCCTGAAGCAAAGGCTTGGTGTATGAGCTGTAGTCAAAGACCTATGCCCTGACATAATTGCAAAGGCCTAAGAAACTCTGGGGGTAATTCATAGAATTTAGCGCACAAGTGGCGCACGCGGCTGGCGCACAGTGTGCGCGTGCGAATCCCTGCGCCAGCCGCGTGCGCTAAAATCCATTTCCGTGCACAGCGTATTCATGGATTCCAGCTACCAAAACCAGCCGTGGCGCACAGTGGCGCAGTGACCCTGCAGCAGCGCCAGTTACGCCCCCAAGAACGCCTCTCGCGCAGGGAAAAGCCAACAAAATCCTGAATCCAGCGCAAAGGGCTGCGCTATCCCTGTACCAGCACGGCAAGCGGGCTACGTGTATCAATGGGGTGCGCGGGAAGTACCTCACGTCATTTCAGCTGGGTACGTGTATTTCAGGGGTGCGCTGGAAGTTCCACACGCGAATGTCCTGGCTACGTGTATCTTGGGGTGCGCGGGAAGTTACACACGCAATATCAGCAGGGTACGTGTATATCAGGGGTGCGTGGGAAGTTCCACACGCAAATGTCCTGGCTACGTGTATTTCGGGGTGCGCGGGAAGTTTCACACGCGATATCAGCAGGGTACGTGTATTCCAGGGGTACGCTGGAAGTTCCACACGCGAATGTCCTGGCTACGTGTATCTTGGGGTGCGCTGGAAGTTTCACACGCGATATCAGCAGGGTACGTGTATATCAGGGGTGCGCGGGAAGTTCCACACGCGAATGTCCTGGCTACGTGTATTTCGGGGTGCGCAGGAAGTTTCACACGCAATATCAGCAGGGTACGTGTATATCAGGGGTGCGCGGGAAGTTCCACACGCGAATGTCCTGGCTACGTGTATTTCGGGGTGCGCGGGAAGTTTCACACGCGATATCAGCAGGGTACGTGTATTCCAGGGGTGCGCTGGAAGTTCCACACGCGAATGTCCTGGCTACGTGTATCTTGGGGTGCGCAGGAAGTTTTGCACACGATATCAGCAGGGTACGTGTATATCAGGGGTGCGTGGGAAGTTCCACACGCGAATGTCCTGGCTACGTGTATTTCGGGGTGCGCGGGAAGTTTCACACGCGATATCAGCAGGGTACGTGTATATCAGGGATGCGCGGGAAGTTCCACATGCGAATGTCCTGGCTACGTGCATTTCGGGGTGCGCGGGAAGTTTCACACGCGATATCAGCAGGGTACGTGTATTCCAGGGGTGCGCTGGAAGTTCCACACGCGAATGTCCTGGCTACGTGTATCCTAGGGTGCGCGGGAAGTTTCACACGCGATATCAGCAGGGTACGTGTATATCAGGGGTGCGCGGGAAGTTCCACACGCGAATGCCCTGGCTACGTGTATTTCGGGGTGCGTGGGAAGTTTCACACGCGACATCAGCAGGGTACGTGTATATCAGGGGTGCGCGGGAAGTTCCACATGCGAATGTCCTGGCTACGTGTATTTCGGGGTGCGCGGGAAGTTTCACACGCGATATCAGCAGGGTATGTGTATTCCAGGGGTGCGCTGGATGTTCCACACGCGAATGTCCTGGCTACGTGTATCTTGGGGTGCGTGGGAAGTTTCACATGCGATATCAGCAGGGTACGTGTATATCAAGGGTGCGCGGGAAGTTCCACACGCGAATGTCCTGGCTACGTGTATTTCTGGGTGCGCGGGAAGTTTCACACGCGATATCAGCAGGGTACGTGTATATCAGGGGTGCACGGGAAGTTCCACACGCGAATGTCCTGGCTACGTGTATTTTGGGGTGCGCGGGAAGTTTCACACGCGATATCAGCAGGGTACGTGTATTCCAGGGGTGCGCTGGAAGATCCACACGCGAATGTCCTGGCTACGTGTATCTTGGGGTGCGCGGGAAGTTTCACACGCGATATCAGCAGGGTACGTGTATATCAGGGGTGCGCGGGAAGTTCCACACGCGAATGTCCTGGCTACGTGTAGTTCGGGGTGCGCGGGAAGTTTCACACGCGATATCAGCAGGGTACGTGTATTCCAGGGGTGCGCGGGAAGTTCCACACGCAAATGTCCTGGCTACGTGTATTTTGGGGTGCGCGGGAAGTTTCACACGCGATATCAGCAGGGTACATGTATATCAGGGGTGCGCGGGAAGTTCCACACGCGAATGTCCTGGCTACGTGTATTTCGGGGTGCGCGGGAAGTTTCACATGCGATATCAGCAGGGTACGTGTATTCCAGGGGTGTGCTGGAAGTTCCACACGCAAATGTCCTGGCTACGTTTATCTTGGGGTGCGCGGGAAGTTTCACACGATATCAGCAGGGTACGTGTATATCAGGGGTGCGCGGGAAGTTCCACACGCGATTCCATCAGGGTACGTGTATTCCAGGGGTGCGTGGGAAGTATCACACGCAAAAACAGCAGGGTACGTGTATTCCAGGGGTGCACGGGAAGTATCACACGCAAAATCAGCAGGGTACGTGTATTTCAGGGGTGCGCGGAAAGTATCACACGCGATTCCATCAGGGTACGTGTATTACAGGGGTGCGCGGGGAGCACCACACGTGAATTGCACGTGTGGGTCCTCCCAGGTGTTCCCTCTGCACCCTCCACGGCCCCTGCAGGTGGCCCACACCACAGGAGCCTACCCTGCACATGTCTTGCAGGCACCCCATCCACCATGGCCATGCCCCCCAGCCAACCCACATGTCACCTTGCACTACTGCCCACCAACGCATGTCCCCCTGCACCCCCAGCCACCAGGGGCAGCCTTCACCAGGCCCCCACCCATGTCTCCCATCACCCCCACCCCCCAGCCACCAGGGGCAGCCTCCACCAGGCCCCCACTCATGTCTACCACCACCCCCACCCCCCAGCAGTGCAGGGGCAGCCTCCACCAGGCCCCCACTCATGTCTCCCATCACCCCCACCCCCCAGCACTGTGGGGCACCTGCCAGCAGGCCCCAACTCATGTCCAACTCATGTTCCCCTGCACCCCCACCCCCCAGCACTGTGGGGAACCTGCCAGCAGGCCCCCACTCATGTCCAACTCATGTTCCCCTGCACCCCCACCCCCCAGCAGTGCAGGGGCAGCCTCCACCAGGCCCCCACTCATGTCTCCCATCACCCACGTCCCCCAGCCACCAGGGGCAGCCTCCACCAGGCCCCCACTCATGTCCCCTATCACCCCACCCCCCAGCACTGTGGGGCACCTGCCAGCAGGCCCCCACTCATGTCCCCTATCACCCCCACCCCCCAGCAGTGCAGGGGCAGCCTCCACCAGGCCCCCACTCATGTCCCCTATCACCCCCACCCCCCAGCAGTGCAGGGCAGCCTCCACCAGGCCCCCACCCATGTCTACCACCACCCCCACCCCCCAGCACTGTGGGGCACCTGCCAGCAGGCCCCCACTCATGTCCCCTATCACCCCCACCCCCCCAGCCACCAGGGGCAGCCTCCACCAGGCCCGCACCCATGTCTACCACCACCCCCAACCCCCAGCCACCAGGGGCAGCCTCCACCAGGCCCCCACTCATGTCCCCTATCACCCCCACCCCCCAGCAGTGCAGGTGCAGCCTCCACCAGGCCCCCACTCATGTCTCCCATCACCCCCACCCCCCAGCACTGTGGGGCACCAACGAGCAGGCCCCAACTCATGTCCAACTCATGTTCCCCTGCACCCCCACCCCCCAGCACTGTGGTGCACCCTCCACCAGGCCCCAACTCATGTTCCCCAGCCAACATGTCATCACAATCTAGATCCCTGGTCCCTATGGTCAGCCTCCAAATGCAAAAACCCACCCGAGTATTGCATCCACCCACTTAGAAATGGCAATGACATGATAGAACACCAATTGCAAGTTTGGAAACAAACACATGTCCCTCACATACACCCAATGGGTGTCAGTGAATCTCAAAACCCATATCATGATATGCATGAAACCAATGAGATGATACTACACATTGAAGTTTGATCAAAAAATATGTATTAAAGGAAACATAAATTGAATAAAAAATAAACAAACAGAAATGGGAATGTAAAAAAATGAAAAGAAGCATGTCCGTGAAAAAATGCAAAACCAAAAATCATAATCCAAAGGAATGGTGTCCAAAGTCACAGTCCACAAAAGAAAATCCAATGGAAAATTATAATTGAAAGCCATTGCTCCATGGGGAAATTGTAAAATAAAAAGAAAATCCAACAGTGAACTATGTACAGATGAACAAGCCAGGGTCCATTATCCCAACAAAAGAAATGAAACCTATCTAACAACACTAACTAATAAAAAAAAACTATATACAAAAATGTGGCCCATTATCCAAAAGGTCCAAAAAAATGCAAAAACAAAGGAAACCTAACACTAACTACAGAACTATGTACAAGGGCAGCGGGCTAGTCCGACGGCTCACTTTTGGATGTCCCGGGCCAGGGCATCATCAAACTCCTGCTCAATGTCCCGGAGGCGGTCCTCCTCCATGGCCCTTAAGGGTCTGCAGGGCCGTCGACGTGTCCACCTCCAACCCCCTGCGGATTGCCTCGAGGCACTCGGCCCGCCTCAGGGCCCTCCGCATGGAGTTCTCCGCCCTTACCATCGTGAGCCGTGCCTCTTCCGCCCGCTGCCGCTCCGCATCTATGGCGTGGCCCAACCGCTGCCACACGGAAGACACTTTCTGTCCTGGGTCCTCCTGCCCTCCGGCCGATGCCTGGCCCTCCGATGTCGAAGGCTCCGAGCCTTCATGGCTCCCACCACGTTGCTGCTGCTGCTGTGCCTCTGCCCGTGCACTGCCTCCTGCTGCCTGCACATCCTCCGCTGGCTGGGGTGCAGTCGTTGATGTGGCCACCCCTGCTGGACGTCCGACTCCCGACTGTGGCAGGGATGCCTCCTCCACCAGCCTGGCCGCACCGTCAGAGGCAGCTCCACAGGGCACCCAGGTGACTGATGGGTGGGAAGATGGCACGGAGGACGACTGGCGCATAGGGGGTTCAGTTGAGGAAGGGGTCGCAGCAAGCCCCATCAAACGGAGGAATCCGGCCTGGGTGACCTGTCCCAATAGGCCGACGCGGTCAACGAGCCATTCGAGATGACGTGCAGTCTCCTCATGAAAAGACTGCAGGTCACCTCGCATGGCCCGTTGACGCAACGCCACACCAGTCAGGACAGGCTCAACCCGGACCGGATAGCCACGTCCACAGGCAGAGGAAGGCCAGTTGTCGTGAGCTCAGTCACGATGTCAGTCCAGATCCGAGTCCGTCCTTCCTTGTCGGCGCGGGAACTTCCGAAGAGGGCATCATACTGCCCCAGGACTTGCTCCACCAGGACACCAACTTCCCTGGCACTGAAGCTGGTGCCCCTCTGCCTCTCTGGCTGGGGGTTGTCAGTGGTGCCAGATGTTGCAGTGCCCGACATGACAACCCCAGAGGCAGGAGTGGGTGGTCAACTGGGTCCTGGGGCTGGGCTGTGGAGCGATGGAATCCCAGTCGGGAGTCTTTGGTTCCAGCAGGGGTGGTCACAGCAACAGCACCCCTGGCTGATGTGCAGGCAGCAAATGGCATGGCACATGGGCAGCAGGCAGTCAGGCAGCAGCAGATGGCAGGTGGGAGTGTGCTCGGGGCTCTGGGGGGCAGTAATTCAGCCTTCTGGGCAGGAGCGTGGTCTTCCGTGTGCTTACGCGTGGCCACCTTGATACGGAGTGATTTGGCACGTGAAAATTCTGCACGTCAGCGTGTAATTCGAGGAAAGGCCCTTAGCGCGTAAGCGCGTCTGCATGCATACGCAATTTCATTGGACAGAAGGCCCCGCAAGCGCCCCTGTGACGTGACGCGCACAGGCGTGCATGGGCATTTCAGCGCGTGTGAAAAACTGCACGTCCGCGTGTAATCCGAGGAAAGGGCCCATGCGCGTAAGTGTCGTGACGTGCGCGGGTGTTTCCCTCAGCACGGGTTAAAGGTGAGTGGGCCCAGCAGTTCGCTGTACGTGCCTTTCGTGGAGACCGACGTGTGTTGCTGCTTCCTGTTGTTTCGCGCGCCATCACAACTTCACAGCTATCAAGGACGTATCTCTTCTTTTGGCGGGGGTATTGGCGACGCGTGTGTTTCTGCATTGCGCTAGTCAGACGGCGCGTTATTCGTGTTACTGGGTGCCTCCGCGTACTGCGGGAGGTTGAATCCACGCACGTAGGCTGCAGGGTTGTGTGCACGGTTTTACTGCAGTTTTGGGGTGCCTGAGCGTTGCGTGACCTGTCACTACATCACCGGGGTCACATACAGCCTTGCAGGTGCAGGGGGGCTGTTAACATCTTGCTTCCCACCCCCTTCACCCCAATTTCCCAGGTCAATTGTGGTGTACACCTCCCATTGGCACCACTCCATCTGTGCCGGCACTACTACATCTGTGCCATGGTTGGGAGGCCACCAAAGGTGAGGGGCGCCTCAGCTGGGCGTCCTCCTCATGGCGGGCGTGGTCGGGGACGTGGCCGTGGTGACCAGGGAGTAGGGGGACTCCAGGGTGTCCAGGGCGGCCACAGAGGGGGAAGAGGCAGGGGTGCGCCACTTGAGCACAATGTTGTGCCATGTGTCGGTGCAGTCATGCCACCACCCCCTGTGGTTCCGGGGGATGCAGCTTCTGCATCTGGCACTGGCGCCCGTGTGACCCGGCAGTCCGTTCCATCGACTGCCACGGGCCCAAGGGTAGTGGTAGCTGCAGGTGCAGCTGTGGACACCGCCACCCAGGCTCAGGGTCTACCAGCGCAGGCTGCGTTGGCACTTGAGGAGCCCTTGGTAGATCTCCAACAGGCCAGGAGGGAAACCATAGGGGCAGGCCGGGCTGCTCAGACCAAGACACGTCTCCCTGGGGCAGTCATGTCATCTGTTGCTCCGAACAGCCGGGTGTTGGCAAGTGCAGGGGCAGATGCACCCAACAACACCCAGGTTGTGAGTCTGCCAATCAGGACCGTTGCGGTCAATGACCCTGCCACAGCTGATGTTGCTGCGCAGGGTCCATTAGTGGGCACCCAGCTGCCACTGACACAAGTCAGGCCTTTGGTCGTCCCTCCACCTGCCACCCCCTTGGCTCAATCCACCGAACCCACTGGCCATACTGGTCAGGGCGGCATTAGCCAGCCAGGGTCTGCGCCACAGTCCAAGAGGAGGAAGGTTGCACCTGCAGCACAGGCTGGGACCCCACACACAGCCACGACCTCCTGCACGTCGAGGAAGAAGCCTTTCTGCAAGCAGGAACTGGACCTCCTCGTGGACTACGTGCAGGGCCACAGCCGTGACATGGTAGTGGGTGCCAATAGTCAGACTACGGCTGCCCAACGTGACACCCACTGGAAGCATGTTGCGGAACATTTCAGTTCATTCGGCCATGAGGTGCGCACGGCGCAAGAGTGCAAAAAGCGTTGGAATGACATCAAACGCAGCACTAAGGCTAAGCGTGCCTCTGATTACAACTTGACTCTGGTGACTGGCGGTGGGCCTGCAACAGAGGAGGAAGAGCTCACTCCGCATGAGGCACTCGTTGCGGAGTTCATACCACCTGAATTGGTCGAAGGAGTGGGAGAGATGCTGGACTTTGATGCCCAGTCCAGTGAGTGTTGATGCGTGTTTGTTGAGGACGTGTGTGTTTCACTTGTGGGATGTGTTGTGCATGATTGCCACTACATGTGATGTGTACATGGTTCTGATGTGTAAGTAATGCAAGGCTTCCGTCATGCATGTCTCCTCTGCCTGCATGCGGGGACTCCATGTAGGCATGCTCCCTTGCCCCTCCTCCGCCACTCTGCACCCCAGTTCCACCTTTGCACTGGTGTTCTTCAATCTTGCCAATGTGTACTTTCTTGTTCATACGTCCTGTGTAGATGCTAAATTCCAGCGTAGAATCTGCCAGTCATATGCCGTGTGGTACAGCCTTAGTACTTGATGCAGGGTATCTCACTTGTACTGTGCATAGGTCAGATGTCCCGCAGGGACATGAGTGCCCATTCATGCTCCATGTGCATTGCACGCATGCCCCTATGTGTCCTTGACTGGATGATCACTGTAATACAAGTCCTTGGTTACATACATTGCCTGCCATCTCATCAGCCTTCCCATGTCAACTGTGGCTCAGTCCTGCGTTGCACACATGTTTAGGGTCTGACAATCTGTGTGGCTCACAGGCCTCAGCCTGTTCAATGGCCAATGACTCTGTCCAACTGTTGTTGTGTATTCTTCACACATGGGCGGAATCCAGAGTTTTCATCATGTTTCCTGCTTACTGTCCCAGCATCATTTGCAGTGTTGTCACTTGAATCACATTAAGCTGTTGATGCCAGTCAACACTGCCTGTTAATACACAGGTGTATGGTCAGCCTTTTGATACCATGCTAGGCATCCCTGCTTTGGTACTGGGGTGGAGGGGTGCTTGGCTTCTAGATATGGTACACATTGAATGCACAATGCACGTGATGTCTGAATTTGACATTGCACTGCCTTCACATTTCCTGGCACACACCATGGAGTCCTTGTACATGTAGGTATTGAGTGGTGTACACATTTTCTGCACTGCATAGACCCACTTCCATGGAAACTGCCACCTTTCAACAGGTCTGATCACAGAAGCAATTCGAAGTTGACCCAGCATGCATGCCAGGTTATATGTTGTGTGTCACATGTCTTCCTGATGCGTTTTCTGTCGGTGTGTGTGTGTGTGTTGTGTGCTTCTGACATGTGTAGTGACCTTTTTTCTCTCTATTTTTCAGGTGATGAAGCAATGGAGGCGGAGGATGGTGTGCCAGACACAGGGTTGTTACCACTACATCAACCCGGCACTAGTGGGGGTCGTGGGGTGGTAGGCCACGAAAACCCCCAAGTGCTACAGTCCATCTTGTCTCTGGCTGCCTATGAGTCCAGCCTTGATGACGACTCTGACGTCCATGTTGAGTTGGATGAGCATCAAGTCCATGTGTCAGGGGTGAGTGATTCTGATGTGGACACTCCTCTGTCTGCGACACCTGCACTGAGGGATCAGACAGTCTTGGTTCCTCCGCCCGTGGTGGATCGGGATGCAGGGTCACCCTCCACACCAGTCACTGATGTGCCTGGGACATCACGTTGACGGGGAATGTAGTCGTGCAGCCGCGGGCGGTGCCAACACAGCGAGGACCCCCGGTCCTTGGGTCCCGCAGGGGTCAAGCCCGGCAACGCGGTCGTCGCGCGCAACCGCAGTATACTGAGTGGGAGCAAGACATGACTGCCGATTCAGAACGGCAGGGGGCATCAATGGAGAACATCGCTGAGAGCATGGAGCGTGTGGCCCGATCTGTGCTCCACCCTGCTAGGCAGGTGCTTCTCCAGCAGCAGGCGGCACGGTCCACGGCCCGCTCGCTCAGGCTGGGCATGGCGGCCTCAGACAGGGCACGCAAGGCTGAAATGTCGTCTCTGCGTCAAGCAATTGCTGCTCATGCAGAGGCGCACATGGATGCCCTGAGGGAGGAGTATGCTTCCCTCAGATCCACTCTGGGTGTCCTTATGATGTCCCAGAGGCAGCAGGCAGAGGAGAGGTTTGCACAGCTTGAGCGTACCATCTCGGCTGAGCTACAGGCTTGCCGGGAGGTGCAGCGGTTGTCCAGCCAGGCCTTGCAGGAGGAACTCCGTGTTACACATGCTACCTTGCAAGAGGAAGCACGTGTATCACGTGAGGTTCTGCATGCAGACCTACGTCACATCGCCACACAGAACCAGGCTCACCCGTCCGGCAGACTTGCTGCCGACGAGGGGCAAGCTGCGGCTAGGCGTGGCCAGGCTACTGTGCCACGTCCTCCTTTCCAGGATGAGCCAGACTCGAACGACCATCTATCTCCCACATAGGTCGGGCTGTGCAGGCGTTGAGCCCATGGAGGTTTTTTTTTTGGCTCAGCATCATCGCATGTGGATGTTGAGTAGCACCCTGTACCTCCCCCCTCCTGGGTGCCTCCCCTCCCCCCGGGTCATATGTGGCCATTTTTGATTTTTCTTTTAGTTAGTTATGTTTCTGTTTGATAGTTAGTTTAATTAGGTAATGTAGGTTTTCCATTGTTAGTGTAATTAGTTAATATAGTTTAAAATTGCTTGTCTATTGTGCTTTCATGTGACGGTGCGGTGCTTTGTGGCTTTTGAAGGCATCCACTGTCTGTTCCAGCTGGGCTCTTCAGGCTTGTCTTGTGTATGTGTTTGCTGCTTGGGGTCCTTGACTCACATATGCCACTCCTGCCTCCCTTATCCATGGGCTCGCAAGGATGGTTCGGTGTCACAACCTTTTACACAAGGGCTTTGGACTGTCATATCTGTGGCATGTCTGGTGCTGTGTGACTTGTGTTTACACCCCTAGTGGGGATGATTTTGGTGTTATTGTCCACTGTTCAGCTTTTGCTAGATGGGGTGTTTCATGATTAATGTATACATTCATTGCTATGCATTGTGTAGTATGTTTCTTATCTTTACTGTACACGTGCTTGTTGCAATTCATGCTGTAGATAGTGTTCCACACTTTGGATGTGAAAGACGGACTGATGGTGTGATTTATGATGTGACTCTCTGACATGGTCAAGTAATGAGATGCCTGAAGAGACACACACAGATGACTTTGAAGCATTAATTATGTGTTTCATGCCCTTTCTGCAGGGGGATGAGCCTCCAGAGCACCTTTGCCAGCAGACATGGCCCATTGGACGACGGAATTCTGGACACGTTTGTTGGTGCCCACATGCACATGTGTGCACAAGCAGAGGCACAGGGATTGCAGACCTACATCCTAGAACTGCTGACGTGTTCCAAGGAACTCCAGGCAAGGTGAGCAGAACAGGGGGGCCACAACACAGCAAAGCTTGCACCAGGCGAGTTGCACATGCAGGCTTAGTCACAGCACTGAGGGTGAGCTTGGACGAATATTGGTGTTGAAGCACACAATGCAGCTCAGATGTGTTGGTGGACTGATGGCTGTTGATTGTAAGGTTGTCTGGGACACCTGCAGGGGCAGTGGCACATACCCTCCGGTACACCAAGGTCCATCGAGGCACTTGTATCAACCATGTAGCCTTCCGAGACATGGAAAGGGGCAGCTCACAGGGACATACAGCAAGGGACATACTCGGGTGCAGTGCATTTCATTTCCATGTACATTATGATAAATGCACTGCCAACTTTGTTTCGGTCATGGTGGTACACAACTTGCTCTGAAGTCATGGCTTGCTATATGGGTATGTCTGCTTACCCAGGGAACATTGCATGTTGTGTGAATTGTGACAGATTGGTGTTCCATTTGCCACGCACCCACCGGCGGCTGACTTACTGCATTGACTGTGTATGACCCATCACAGGGGTAATGTTATATATGGGTACGATGTATCTACACCAGATTGTCTGTTTGTAGAGTAGTTTGTTGCTATGGGGCATGTTTGGTGGTGTGTTTTTGTGTAATTGGCACGTACAGGTTGTTGACTGTGGCTCTCTTTGCAGCATTGCAGTGCTCCTGTATCCGGACCTGAGAGTGCGCAGGCAGGAGGTCAGCACGCAAAACCAGAGCTAAGTGTCTTGTTGTTTTTCTTTCAAACTGCTCTGCATAGGCTTGCTGGGGGGTGCACTAATGCATGGATGTATGTGTAATTCAATTTGGTATGTTTTTTTCCCCCTAATCACCCGGAATCCTATGCAATTTTGAACCCTGTACCCTCTACCCGGTGTTCCTGCTTCCCGTACCTATCCAAGCAACGTTCCCTAACCCTCTTTCCCCGCTGGGGTTGCGGATGCCTGTGTAAGCCCCAAACTTGCAGGCGCCAAAACCCTAGAGGGGGTGGTTGGTTCGTGCCACTCCTAAGCCTGGACTACAGAAGGCCATGACAATGATGTCCAAGTTTGTTTGGATTGTGTATGTGTTCATGCAGGTAGTACATTTTCGTGCATTCCCTACTTTCATGTGTCATTCCTCCTCCCCTCTCCTGCCACTCATTCCAGTTATCCAGTGTGCCAACACCTGTCCCGACTGCATATCCCTGAACCTCCTTCCCCACCAGGGTCTCAGGGGCCTGTGTGAGTTTGACCTTGCAGGCACCCGGGACACGGTGGGGGTGGTTGTTTCGTGACACTCCCGCGCCTGTACACGGGACCTGTGACAGTACACATCCGTTCATGGTGCATCATTCTATGTTATGTACCACACATGGTTCACATCCTGTTGTGACATTGTTTTACTGTGCTACCTTGGTTGTTGCATCATTGTGGTAGTACTTGGCCTTTGTGAGGTACTGCTACGTCAATTCATCTACTGGAGGGTGTACTGGTTCGTTTTTATGCCTTGGATTTTGTGATTTTGGAAATGAGTGTGGATTCTGAGGGTGCAGGCACCTTTTTACACACAAGGTGGGAGATGGTGACGAAGGGTAAAGGTGATCCTGTGGCCAGGTGGAATTGAGGGTTGAAGGCTCCATGACCCAGGTGCAGTTGTTCAGTGGGTCATGGTCATTTGTGAGGGAGGGGGGGGGTTGTTGTTGATAGTTGCCTTGCCCTGCAGTGTGATGGGAACCCTGACATTGTAATGGTGGTATCCTATGTACATGTTGTGTTCTGCTGATCAATGCCTGTTCATGTCTTGTGTTTACCTTTCAGGTGCGAGGGGATAGTTGTGGTTTGACATGCTGGGGTGTACACATGGTGAATGTTCACATGTGATGTGTAGAGAACACTGATGGTCACTTGATTGCACATGCATATGTTGAGTGCATGTCCTTGCTGACCCACATACTTGCACTCTGATGCACTACATGTACTACCACCCTTGCATATCCACGTGTACACTGTTTGCCTTCTGGTGCCCACTGTGTCCCTGCAGCACATGTTCTGTGACCAATTATGGATCCTGTACATGCCTAATTTGCTTTTTGATGTGGTCTGTCGCTTAGATGTGATGCTCAGGGTGTGCATCACACACAATGGCTGTTCACTGTGCTGTGCGCTGAGCAGTGTGTTGCAGGAGTAGGACACAGCACACAGAAGCTGCAGTGTTGATTTTGCAATGCACAATGTGCATGTAGACAGGCATTCATTGTTATGTTACGTCTACAACTCTTGTAATGCATTTGGAAATGACTTATTTTGGGTGGGAGGTTGTTGGTCAGTCATTTCATCTGATTACAGGTCAGGCATCATTGTCTGATGCCTCTGTACATTTTGGACATGGCAATGTGTACCTTATTGTTACTGTGTTGGTGTATGGGTATTGCTTGCCATGTCATGTTGTGGTTTGGGAGGGTTTGAGTGACATAACAGTGATGGCCATGGCCTGTTTTGCAGGTGTGTGTGAGTCACACCTTGCATGTCAGGGTCATCTGCTTCTCAAAGCAACTAGCTGGGGGTAGATCTCTCTCCGCGGCAGGGCCCTCCTTCTGGAACAGCCTTCCTGCCTTACTGGAACTTGAGGAGAACCATCTCCGGTTCGGGAAGCACCTCAAGACCTTCCTCTTTGCTTCTGCTTTCTCTCTGCCTCTCCCTTGCAAAATTCTTCACTGGAACTGCACTGGATCTGCAACTGGGCCAATCTCACCGACCTCGGTCCCTGGCCCAGCCACTCTCCACTTGCACTGCCTCCCTGGCAACCCCTGCACTGCGGTACTGTCTCTCTATCCCTACAGCCCCCCCTTCCCAGCACTTGTCTGCACTTACCTTTGCAGTTTCCACCAGCTGGCCTATGTATTTGTTTTTTGGTCTACTTACCCTGTACTGCACTCCCCCCCCACTCCCCTTCCCCTTGCACTTTTCCCTTCCCCCTACCCCTGCACTTGCACAATCTAAATGACACCTGGCCTAGTAGTACCGTTGTCTGTCTTCCCTTGTTCCCCCCTCCCTGCCTCATCGCACCTTGAAATACTTGTGTATAGGCCATATCATGTCATGTCATATGTGTGCCTTTTGGTCACACAGGATAGCTTGTGTTTAAGTAGCTAGGGATGCAGACAATGTGGCACTTCCATGGCAACTATCTCAGGGTGGTAGGGTTGTGACAGTTGACTGTCTCTTTGTCATCATCTATTGTCACCTGGTATGTGCCAGGCCTGTGTGCACTCCGCAGGGGTGGGAGTTTAGGTGAAAAATGTGGCCACAAGCTGGTTCCGGGCTTCCTCGCCACGTGCCCTGTCCCCTCCCATGGGCAGCGCCTGTGCCTGTGGTTGGGGATGTGGGGGCACCACCATGTCCACCGGAACGCCCTGCCGTGTTGCAACATTGTGCAGGACACATGCTGCCACAATGATCCTGCACACTACTGGTGGTGCATAGAGTAGCTGCCTGCCAGAGCGGTCAAGGGAGCGGAAACGTGACTTGAGCACTCCGAATGTGCGCTCCACTATGGCCCTGGTTGCAATATGGGCGGCGTTGTATCTTACCTGGGGTGGTGTGGTGGGGTTCCGGACTGGCGTCATCATGTGGTTGCTCAGGGTGTCCAGTCATAATATCGAATGCAATATTTTCGAAAGTCAAAATGTCGAAAATAAAAATGTCGAAAATAAAAATGTCGAATTACAAAAATGTCGAATTTTTTTCGATTTTTTTCGAATTGATGTTAATACAAGGTAAGTGTTTAAATATGTTTTATTATGCATTTTTGAACATTGCTATTATTTACTATGTTTTATTAAGTATTCTTGAACATCAATTGCATATACCATGTAATATTTTGCTTAATTATATATATAAGTTAAATAAATATATATTTATTGTAAACTTCAATTTTAAATAAATAAATAACAAATTGCAAACTGATAACGTTGAACATTTAGTATACTTTTTTTCCAATAGATGGCGCTATTGTTTAAGAAATGACAATGCCCATTTTGTTTATATATGGTAATTGCATGCTACGTAAGGTTGCGTTACTCTACGTATACGTAGGCGCCATTTTTAAAGTTCATTCGTGCAGCGTTTCCATCGCGTTCGGGCCTCTGTGCTTTCGTGTGGATTTCTTTTTGGATTTTCAAGTTTTTTCACCCTTTTCCATGGATGCAATGGGTTTTTTTTTACTGGATTCGATGGATGTTTTGGTTTTTCCGAGCTATGGATTTTTTTTCGGGTTGGATCGTTGATTTTGTTTCATGGACTTTCTTGGATCTTCAACTTTTTTTCCTTTCCGGATTTCACTGTTATGGATCGCACATGTGGATTTCTTTTTGGATGGTGATTTTCCCTGGCTAGCTTTTTGGATTATGGGTTCCTTGGATTTTGCTGCGTGGTGCTATTTACGGGTATCGCTTGGATTTGTCATGGTGGATTGGTGATTTCTTAAAAACGTGAGTACTTTTAACATTTTAAATTATACGCTATTGAATCTAGGTAGTTGTCTTTGTCATTTTCATTAAAATTTTGTACTATTTGCTCAAGGCGTTGTTCATAGTCTCTGTATTTTTTCTTTTTTACCTCTGTGTTTGCGAGTGAAATTGCTTGGGAGACTCGAAATTCCTGATGTGATTGTTCTTTGTTTAATTCTTTCAAAAAATGCCACAAATTGGGATTACTTGTGTTGAAAGTTTTATTAATACGGCTGTGCCATCCCTCAAGTGAATTGTTTGTTCTAGGTCGCCCTTCCAAGGTTGCTTTGTAGCAATTCCATAAGTTTATATTGTATTTTGGCCTTCTTCTGGTGCCATTCCTTGTTAATTGTCCAATCCATGTAATCTAACATGTCCAAATTTTCTTCCTCATGATTTTTAAAATAGTCAGTGTCAAGTAAATGTTCATAGAAATGTATAACCTGATCTTCTTTCACAAATGCTAATCCAAATAGTTTTTTTATGTTATGTTGAAATATGCTGTCGTCTGTGTATTTACTACTTAGTCCAAGTTTTTGCAGTTTTTTCCATATCGACTAAGTAAAATGGAAAAAGCAGCCTTGTATGCTAGAATCAGTGTATAATGAAGAAAATGCCTTAATCTGTGCTAATTCAAAATCCATGATTATGTTTTTGGGTTTTGAATTTGGTACAGTGTCCTTGATTTTGTTCAACATGATTCTGTAGGTTTCTTCATTTTCTTTGGGCATTAAAACATAAACAAGTGGAATTAGTTTGTTATTTATTGTTCCATTTATTGAATAAAATTGTTGGAAGGGGTTCGGGCAGGCTTTGAAAGTTGCGTCACCTTGCCACTGGGCACTTTCACTTAGATGCTTGAAATTGGTTGCAGTTGAAAATATCAACATTTTTTCGTCTCGTACATCAACGGTAGAATGGTGGAAATTTTCTCCATTAGCTGTCACTCTAAACACTTCTGGTATGGTGATGTCATTGTATGTTGTAGGTGCTGGTGGTAGATTTTCCTTTTGCTGTTTCTTGCGGTTTACTGTTCGTTGCATATGTTTTTCACTAGGCATCTGCGCAGATATGTGTGAAGGTAACGTGTCGCATACCGTTGATATTACCAAACCGCTTGCCTGTCCGGGGTTTTCTATTGCCTTTCTTTTTAGCTCGTGGAGAGTTTGTTTTATTACTATATTTGTCTTGTCCGGTAGATGGTTGTGTTCTCCCTTTATTTTTGTATTGGAACATTCAACTATAACTCGTGCGGCACATTTTGATCGCCCATATTCAATGCACTTCCAGTACGAGCGTTCATTTTTTTCCAATTCCTTACTATAAATGTATCCGTTCAAAACCAGCTGTTTTCCGCCTTTTTGTGAGGTTATGTATTCAACCCTTTCTGTCATGTTCAATCTAAAAGAACGGAAAAAAATGTTTTACTATGTTTGCCATACACTAATAGTAATATATTTTACGATTTAAATATCTAGTCACATATTTTTTTTTATATTACCTGATTGTTTGCCTGACGTAGCCGAATCGAATCCACGTTAGTTCGCTCTGACTCTGGTCCTGTCAGGTAATGACAGTTGTCCCCAACCGTCATCTGTTCCTTTTGTGTTTAGGCAAGGTTCTTTACTTGTGGGTGTCACATATTGGCTTAACCCTTACGACTCCTGATTCTATGGGGTTTTCGTTAGTCATAATGTACTTTATTTACAGATTGGCAAACGGTTATGTGTTGGTGGTCGAGAGGAGGGTGGGAGAGTTTCGGCGTAGAGGTAAGGGGGGGTTGGAAGGAGGTAACCCCCCCATAAAAATGGACGATTAGCATTACTTCACATTGGTATGTTAGTATTATCGTTCGACTTTTTTTTCGACATTTTTGTTTCGACTATTTTACTTTTCCTATTATATTTATATATTTTCGACATATTTGTTTTCGACATTTTTTTTTCGACATTTTTGTATTTCGGTATTATGTTTTCGACATTATGACTATAAACCGTTGCTCAGAGGGTAGGCACTGTCCCCTGGGGAGGTGTAAATGGTTGTGATTATTGGGGTTTGTTTATTTGTGTGTGTGTGTGTGTGTGACATGCATGCATGTGTAAGGGCATTTGTACTCACCTAGGAGCCATGTGTCGCCATGCTGCCCAGCTTCCAGGGCCCGGCTCAGGGCGGACATTCTGTATATGAAACTGTCATGGGTGGAGCCAGGGTAGTTTGCATAGACAGAGGTGATGATTCCCTTTGCATCGCATACCACCTGTACATTGATGGAATGCCAGTGCTTGCGGTTTCGGTAGATGTGCTCAGTGGCCCTAGGTGGACGTAGGGCCACATGGGTGCAATCTATGGCACCGAGCACTTTGGGGAAGTGTGCCACCCTGAAAAAATCCAGGACAACGGCCTGCCTTTCTACGGGTGTTCTGGGCATGTATATGTGCCTGCGGACTGAGGGGCGCGCTGTCATGATTGCCAGTACCTGGTGTAGGCAGCGTGACTGCGTGGCCTGTGAGACCCCCCCCCCACTATGGCAGTAGTCCGCTGAAATGACCAAGTGGCCAAAAAATGCAGGACATTGAGCAGCTTCTCCAAGGGGCTCAATGCTTGGGAGCAAAGGGTGGGGGATGTAAGGTCATGTTCCCACTCCCTGACCAGGTCTAGGATGATGTGGGGTGGAAACCTATACCTGCCATAGACCTGGTCGTCAGGCATCCCAAAAAGGCTGGTCCGTGGTGTGAAAATCCATGCCCCGGCTATTCTCCTCCTCCTGCGGTGTCCCACGATCAGTGTTGCGACAAATGGGGCATTCATCGTAGCTGTATATACATGTTTGTTGTTTGCGCGCACTTTTATACTGTGCGCGGGGACGCTTCCGCTTGCCTTCGTGTGGCGGACGCGTTGACGCCTGTGTGCGTCTTTTGCCGTGCGCGGGTTTCCCGTATTCGAATCCATGAATACGGGTTGTTCGCGTGCGTGTGGGCGTTCCGTGTAGTTCCCTACAGTACTTCCCCAGTTACGCCTTCTTTTTCACGCGTTATTCCCCATTCCGCATGTTACGCCCACTGTTCCGCCCACTTTGGTTGTGTGCGCCGCGCTATGTGCGCTTTTGCTGTGTGCGTAGCGCATGCCGTGTATGCCTGCGTGCGCCATGGCTGGATTGGGAGCACGGACAGCGGGAAACACGCACAGCATCTTCCTTGCATCGCACACGTGCGCGTGCGCTGCGTTTCTCGCGCTTGCGCTACCTTGCGCCTGCTTGCGCATAGATTTTCGGCGCACGTTTGTTCCATGAATGGGCCCCTCTGTATCTGCTTTACCGTGTGCGGCTTGGCTGTGTTTAGTATGGCTTCAGCCCTTTCCGGGGTAACTCTTTTCCCCTCATGAGAGATCAGCTGACCTATGCATAGCACTTCTTGTTGACAATATTGTAACTTCTCTTTGTCAACCTTATATCCTTTTTCAGATAATATAGTTAGTAGCTGAACAGAATTGTGTCTGCATCTCTCCTCTGTCGTGCTGCAAATTAAGATGTCATCCACATATAGTAAGACAACACTTTCCAATGTAATATTGCTTAGGTCTATCTGCAGGACTCTGTTAAAGATAGAAGGAGACTCACAGAACCCCTGGGGTAACCTCATGCTTTTCAGCGCATTTGTCTGAACGTAAATGATGTCAAATCTTGTGAGTCTTTGTGCAATGGGACTGAGAAAAATGCATTTTTCAAGTCAATCACCGTGAAGTATTTCACCTCAACAGGTATATTACATAGGATTGTAGCTGGGTTTGGGACTAAAGGGAACTTGGCTTCAACAATATAATTTATCAGCCTCAGGTCTTGTACTAGCCTCCAAGACCCTCCCTTTGATTTCTTGACAGGGTAAACTGCAGTATTGCATGACGACTCTGACGTCACTAAGATGCCTTGATGCATCATGGAAGAAATTGTCTTAAAAATTCCTTCATCGGCCTCCCTGGACATGGGGTATTGCTGTGCTTTTGGTAGAATTGCTCCTGGCTTTAGTTTAATTTTCACTTCTCCGACTCCTTTCAATAATCCTACTTCATAGGGGCCTGTGGTCCACAGTGAGACAGGCACCTGGGCCATGTCGTCCTCGAAATATTCAGGACGGTTCTGTGCCAGCATCATTCTCTGAGGCACTTCTCTTTTGATCATTCTCACCCAAAAGGTGAGGTTCACCTCAACTGCTGTTTCTCCCTCATCTGTTTGCTCGTCAAACAGATCGTCATCAGTGATGTCAGTCAATCTATACCCTTCTTCAATGGCGATTACTGTGCACCATTGTCGGCCTTCAGCATCACAACCATCGATCAGAGCCATTTTCCCTCGTATCGCGGCTGTGTGTATCACTAAGGGAAATACTTGTCCCTTTTCTTCGTTCATAGGTATTCTTGGCCTGAAGAGAAATACATCTGGGGTCCTCATGGTTTTCTCAGCGAGGCCTGGCAGCCCTGCCATTAGCACACATATTGCAAATGCAAATATTTCGGGCTCTAATGGTATAGCCCTCATAGCTGTGTGTCCTGTGTATGCTCTAATCATTTCGCATACGTTCGAATAGTGCATTCCTGGAGTGGAAAATACTATACCATCCTCCGTGAACGAGATTGTCATGTTTAATTTCGTCATTAGACCTCGACCCAAAATGTTTACTGGGGTTTGTCGCGAATATAATAGCGGTAAATTGATATCACATTCTCCTACAGAGACTGAACGTGCGTTTGTAAAAGGAACACGACTAGTAGCTCCTGTGAAACTCTGATTATTTATAGCATCGTCGGACAAGGAAAATTTGCCTTCACATATACACAAACGTGGTGCACCCGTGTCAACTAGGAAGGAATATTCTTTATCCCCTACAATGACATACACCCTGGTGAGGGTCTGGTGTCACTGATAGGATAGAACACATCAGGTTTCCCAGTGAGCTGTCCTAGTCCATATGTAATTTTGTCCCACCCTGTGTGAAAGGACTTCCCCCATCACCAGTGTTATTCCTCATTCCAGGGTTCATGGCTTGTCCTGTGCTTACTGTCTGTGACAGTTGCATTGGTGACTGTTGAGACTGTCCTTGTGGAAAGCTCATCAAATTCTGTGATTGCGAGTCTTGCTGTGCTCCTGGCGTTTGCTGTTGCACTGTGTGATTCTGTGCAACTCTGTTTCGTCCCTGCTGTAAAAACACAGGTGGATTTACCATGCCTGCTCCTGTTCCTTGGCCGTTCTGCATCATGCCTTGATTTCTGCATGTGCGCGCTAGATGCCCTGTCATCCCACACAAACAACATACTGGCGGTGGTCTGATCATTTGCTCATTTGACATATCTTGATTGCCATTTTGCATGTTTTGAAAGCCTCCTTGATTATTCTGCCATCCTCTTCCTCTAAATCCTCTTCCCCTGGGGTAAAACCCAGTATTGCCCTGATTATTCTCCTGTGGATTATTAACTTGTTGAGTGCTCGATCCATCTGTGCTAGTTATCCTTGCTCTTTCAAGGGCGTATTTTGACAATTTGTTCTGTACTCATTTTGCCTCTTCACCCTTTCGCGCAGCTTCTTTCTTGCAATTCTTTTCTTGCAGCAGCCTGCAATAGTGCGCGATGGTCAACTGTATTTCCGACCACGGCTTGGCCTCGATTGCTACCAATTTCTTGAGCTGTTTCTGTACCGGCTCTGGTAATCCTTGGCATAATATATGGTAGAACACGGGTACAGATTTCCCCCAAGATTCCCGCATCTCGAGTACCCACGCGTCTTGGACATTCTGAATGTAAATCAATGGGTTTTCCGACTCCTTTATTTTACGTGTCATTATAGCTCCCATGTTGGAAGTAATCGTAACGCTTTCCATACCGCTGCTCTGTAATTGTTAAATGGAGCTCCGTCATGCGCTGTATTGACTGTGGTCACACATGGGTAACCTGCCCGTGTCGCACATCGTCAGCTCTATTACCATGTATGGCAATTAAGAGACCTTATATATACCCTATGGCTAACGTGTTCCCTCCTGTCATTTTTTCTAGCTCATGTATCCATTTTCTGGCTCCCGATATCAGCATTGGAAGCTTATTTTTCAGGTTTTCCTGATCCTTTCTCGAACAACGGAAATTGGGATGCATAGCCCTCTCTCTCTTCTCTCATTGTTCTCCTGTCTACTGCAGGAGTAATATTTCTGCATCGCTGCCTACCGGGGAATGACCTTAGTCGGCTCATATAGGGTGGTGGCGACACCCCCCTCTGACCGTAAGATACTTCTTCGTGTCGGTCTGACTGTGTGGCTGTTTCTGATGCCCCTGATGCAGACCCCCTAGAGTCTGACCAAGTTATCCCTTTCCCTCCTGGGACTCGTTTTCCACACCTTCTTTCTTTCTCCTTTTCTTCTTGCTCCTCTCTTTCAGCATCAGACATTGTCTGCGCCCAACTCGTGCAACTTCTTGCATCATCTTTGTTCCTACTTATTTCCAATCTATCTAGGGACAGTTCCCTATTCCCACTACTTCGGGAGACGTTCTCAGTGTTGCAAAGCTGAGTGCTCTCCAGGCATCTTCCTCCTCCCCTTGGGGTATTTGTTCTAGCCCCATTTCATCATATATTCTATTGATCATCTCTCTGATGCTTGTGGTATCGAAGTCATCCTCGATATTTGCCCTAGATGTGCTTGTTACTGAATCGTACTCAGGAAAGAATTCCTCTATATCTTTCCAGTCTACTATTAGATCAGGTTTTTTGACCTCCCTTTCCAGATATTCAAGATCGTGTGCTCTCTGTCTTCGCTTGCATTCTATATCATCATCAAATTCCTTGCGCTTCCTTGCTTCTTCTCTGACCACATCTTCTTCCTCTTTCTTTGCGTCTCTACGTTCATTTGCCTTTCGGATTTCCTCATCCCTTCGTCTCTTTATTCTTTTCTCTCGTATCCTTTGTTCTTCCTCTATCCTTCACTGTTCCTGTCTGTCTTGCTCATTGGCTGCTCTCTGTTTACGATTGTGTTGCCTTTCTTGCTCTTCGCGATATAACTGTTCTCCTCTCTGTCTATCTTTCTTCCTTACTTTTTCATCTCTCAATCCTTTTTCTTTCTCCTTCTCCCTTCTCTCTACATCATCTAGCTTCTCCTTTTGTTTCGCGTCATCAATGCCTTTACCATCGAGTTTCAATAAAATCTGATCCTATCCATTCGTTCTGTGTGAGTGCTACCTCATCAGTTCTATCATTATTCCCTTTCCATCGTTTGCCTTCCCTCTCTGTGCCGAGAGATGTACTTGCTTGTGCCTGGTGTTCCCTCTCGTTCTCGCATCTTTCCTTGTCCCTCGGGACTTTGGAGGTGATATCTCTGTCTCTATCTTTGTCTAGATTTTCGTCGCCACTTTGCATAGGTGACTCATATGCTGGGTTGCTATACCCTGTGGCTGCTTTAAGTTCTCTTAGCGGGTATAACCCTTCATCCTTACGGTCTTCAGTTTTTGTTTCAGACGGGGCAGATGGTGCTGAGGGCATCTCACCCCCCTCTGTTCATATGTTAAGTATCCAGTCTAATGGCGCTTCCTCTTCCTTGTCCTGGTGATACATTTTCTACAACTCTAGACTAGCTAGGCGTTTGTCTAACTTTTTGCCCTTGTATGTGGCATGCAAATATGTCGTCATGTGTTGCAAGACTGGTTTAGATAAGGATCCACCCTGGGGACAAGGCATAAACATTTTGTGGGCGGTTCCTTTACCCATTCTGCACTGTACGTTTTCAGTTTAGGTGCGTGTTTTGGCAACTGTTTGCACAGGTCTACTAATGGTGTTATGTATTCCGTGCTTAAATCTGTTCACTTTCTCTTTATACAACACTTGTTATGTCTTTCGTTATTTAGACAATTGTAACAATATGAGCGAGCACTACTCGTTGCAAGCTCCAATCCCGTTTTTCCCACAAAATGTTATATCTTCTACTTTACTCAATAAACATCAGGTTACCTTCTACAACATGCCAAATATCCAATCGCGCAGTTTTTATGCTAGTTCCTCGAAGGAAAACTTTCCATCCTATGACGTCACAACAAACAACACATAAGACAGACGTTAACAGTCTAGACAAACTCCAGCTGGTTACATAGACCTCTGCCTCTAATATTTTCCCCCGACATGGAGTTTAAACCCATCCCTTTCACAAGGCGCCTTTAAACGCTGTGGTGACCTATTTGTTCCTGTTTATTTGGGACTCTGAATGCAAGTTTCTTCTAGCTGCTATATTAAAGCGTAGGAAGTAGGCGAATCCTCTCTCTTCTCGGGTATCCTCCCTGGTATCCTCTCTCTTCTCGGGTGTCCTCCCCGGTATCCTCTTTTGCTACTTTTATTCACCCTTTAAGTGACTGATTTAAGTTGCCCAGAAGCACTTTAAAACAGGATAGCAGCACCCATGAGATGGATGGGGGTGCAGATTAAATACTCTAACACCAAATCAATAATAACTTGATGGTTTGGCAAAGGGAGTGCGTTTAATGACAAGTACAGAAAACGGGGAGTCTCATGAACATCAGCGGATGTGTGATCTTACTTCTCGCTTCACAACTCCAACGAACTTCATAAAAACACATAATTTGTACTAAAACCTCGTCCTTTGGCCTGCAATTCTATTGGTTTGTGAAAGGTGACTTTACTATAGGTACTATATCTGCATATGATAACGGAGTAAGAGGATTGGGTAAACAGTGTCAGGTGGGGTATCTAAGCCCTACCTTCAAACTAGCTACTGTAGACGTCACTAAAGGTACGACGTCTCATTTGTTCTACTAACTATAGGACCCTAGATTACTTGGTCCATTGTGATTGGGTTGGCACCAACCCCACCGTACTTTTCCATTTCGCTTAGCAGCATGCAGAATAATGAGGCCAGGTGCAGGGAGTAAGTCTGTACCCCAGCTTTCCTCCAATTTATGTTACAGCCATCCATCATCTTAGTGGATGTGTGTCAATTACTGCCTTGTACTTTGGCCTTGAGTCTGCCTCTTGGTCTGAGAAAGTTAAGGAGGATGGGTGCGATAAGGCTCCATGCGTAGGTGTGAAAGGCTTACTTCTGCTCACTCGGCTGGTCACGTGGTTCAGACACCATGAATTTGCCTCTTCTTATTTTTGTTTCACCCACCACCTGCTTTTGGCTTCTTATCTTGACCCTTCAAAGCAATATATTCTGTTCTTTGCTTCAATTAATTGTAGCCACTCTTCGTCCATCTTGACAGATACGACCTTGGTTCTCTAGGCACGGGTTGCCTCTGCTGAGTTTCGTTTCTGCCGTTCTATCCTTGGTTTCGCCACATATGAAACTCTTCTCGTGTGGCCTTTTAGTAACCTCTTGGTTGATTCTGCTTCTTGTGCAAAGTGGAAGTATACTTATATAACATACTTCTTTGAGGTAGATATTGTATAGTGGCGCTTGCCGCACTACCTTTCTACTAAGCATAGCAAGCCGCACAATTTTCTTAGCTTTCTTGCAGTTCCAAGCATATGTACACGTGTAAACTGGTTGTATATCTTCATTTTGCTCATAGCTTAAGCTTCGTACATTTGACATCGTCCTTTCACTTTAGGTTCACGATATCCTTTATTCATGGCATTTCGTCTCCTTTTATCATTCTCAGGTCGTTACTTCTTATATATGTGGGTCAGTCTAGGTTCTTGTGATGTCACCATTCGTCTTCCATTAAGACCTTTTTGGTTTCTTCAGGGACTGTATTTAGATGATCTTCATTTCGTTTCATTTGTTGATATGGTTTTCTCAATGGGTACCTTACTGTCCATGTTTTCCTTGGTGTCAGTATTTCAATAGGTGCTGTTCTTCTGATAGGTGCTGGACAGAGCCCCACTGCGGCTCTCTGCTGGTTTATTTGCTCATCATACGTCACATATCTCAGTGTGAATGTTCCTGGTATTTAAAAATGGACGGTTGGAGTGCAGGCTATACTTGGGATCTCCTCTACACATGTTTATGGAGTCTGTTAGTATATGTGACTTGACATGGGGGCGAATTGCAAAACACCATGACTGGATACGTTTACCATCATTGGTCAATAGCACATTGTTTTTTTAGTTTCTTTTTTGATGTGTGATTTACTGTATGGTTGTTGAGTCTGAAAATAAATCCATTTTTTTAAAAAAATTAAAAAAATACAGTTAACTATTCGGCTCCGTATTCGGCTCTAGACAGATACTTATCCAACTATTAAATATTCAGCCGAATACTTCAATCTACTATTCGGTACACTGCTAGTTTTGGAAGGACCTCTTGCAGAAGTGGGGGGTTGGGTGGGAGGGGTTGGCCTGCAGAGAACATGCCTTTGCATAGTAACTGAATATGCACGTGCTTCAATGGAGCAGACAGGTACACCTCTCAAAAATGTTACACAATGGATAGTAAAGTAACAACAAAGTCAGGAGCCTAGCAAACAGGCAGGTGATACCTTGGAGGCCAAATTAATGACAGAACCTCCTCACCTGGGCGTGACCAGGAGCCAGAGAGACAGCTCGAGAAGCAAGCCTTAAGGTTTGGCCATTGAAGCAGGGAGAGTGGGGGGTCGAGGGAATTCACTTTTCACGCCAGATATGAGGGTCCCTGCCAATAGGAGATCCAAGCTCTTACCAGTGGCAGGTTAATTCCACCATTTTGTGGAGCACTAAAGGTCACCTCGTGCCCACTTTGGAGCACTTGAGGTCCAAGAACATATAGACCACCAGGAGTTTAAAGGGGGAAGTTCCAGTTCCCTTTGAGTCATCATCATCACACCTTTTTTATATTTCCCTTTCCAAGTGTTATTCCTCCATAGCTCATTGCAAACCAGTGCAAAATACCTTTTTTGGGCACCAACCTCTCCCTCACCTTTACCTTTGATTGTCTTGTATGCCTTGTGTTTCCCTTATGCCCGCCCCCTTACTATTTCTTAAATAGTTACTTTTAAGCTGTGTTCTTGGTGACATTTCTGTGGGTTTTCCATTCAAGTCAATTTATGTCAATCACAGAGCTACATTTTGATTTAGTTAAAAAATGTGTGGGGGAAAACTGGATTTACAGTGCGCTTAACAAAAAAAGGGTCAATCTGTCAGCAACTTGCACATCTAGTACAGTTAGGTTCTACCCATAACCTCAAAATACAGTGCTACAAATGTTGTACTAGTAGCGTGCACTTTGGCGGAGTGCGCTGGATTGTTGACAGTGTTGATCCTTGCTTTGCTCGGGCTGATTGTGCCGCGCTGCCTCCTGTTGTTGAGTCTCTCTTCCAGCTCTACTCCCTGCTGGAGCGGGACTGAAGCGACTCTTCAAAAACTCCAATTACTTGCAGAGTGACACAGAGTGCATTAGAGTGTTGGCAGTGTTGCCGGTGTGGAGTGGGGAAGTGCCACAGAGCACCTGTTTATTTTTGTTCACTTATGGAGCCAGCGAAGAGTACGCTTTGCTTTTTCCCGATGCCCAGGACTCACCAACAATTGAAATATGGGGTGAGCTTTGTACCCGTAGATTCGTCTAAACCCATTACTCTTCTCACCTCCCCTGTCTTAAACCCGAAGGACACTTCCAAACATGGCATAGTCCCTGCAACCAGTTCACCTACACATTGGCTGCATGACTCTAATGCAGGGTCCAGCTGGGTTGAATGTATGGGATTGACAGCCGCTCTGAAAAGGAAAAAAATGCCCAAAGATTCACTGTCCTTTGAGTTCTCCTCTCTCGACCCGACTTCTAATTTCTTGCGGCTAGACACCAAACCGTTGCCCGCATCCTTTGGTGAGCCCTGCCCACTCGACCTGACTGATGCTGAGATTTTGCAAACCAAACCTGTATTGGCAGGACTTGAATTGGCTGGGATCTCACTGCACGAGCCTACGCATCCTAAATCTATTTCTGCTGGATGTTGTAACATACCTTCGAAAAGCCTGCATCAGGAGGGGCGGGGGAGAGAGCCCGCCAGCGGACTATGGAGGCTAGCCCAAGCTCAACCCTACTACCCATTCCAACAAAATTGAGTAGGCTGTCAAGTGGCTCTACAGCTTTGATGGTGGTGAAGTCCAATCAGGCCACCTCAGTGGACTTGAAATCAGTAACTGCGGCATTGGAGCCTGTGGCATTTGAGGTTCATGCCAACCCTGAGACTGAACTGCTGAATCAGGGGATGCAACTTGCCCTCCACCCTTTGATGAAATAAACATTCTCACCCCGCAGAACAGGGTGCCTGGCCTGACCCAAATTTATTTTCCCCTGACTCAACTTCTCTCACCCTCACAAAGGCTCCAACAGCGCCTCATCTCAATTTCACCTGAGCCAGCGATCTGGCTTCCAATTTCAACGATCTGACACCATCCATCAAAGTCACTGACATTCCAGTGTTCTCCCCAAAGCAGCTAGCCGACCTTAGCTGGGATTTGAATGCTACTTTTTTCAGATCCCAATGTAACATGATGTCAGCCCTCACCATCGTGCTAGCATCTTTCTTGAAGCACTATGAAGCATTCAACGAGAACGCCAGAGACCAAGCCACTCTCCTCACCTTGATCAATTTCAAAATCATTTACATCAAATCTTTCATCATCTCTTTAGAGTCGAGAGTAGATCAAGAGATGGAATGCACCAATGTGATTCTAAGACGCCCTCAGTCTGGAAAGGGCAGACAAGACATGTCTTTTAAATTCTTTTCTGGACCTTTTACATCTAAAACCTCTGATCCAAAACATGAAAAAGGGCTTGTCTGATACCTCTTTGCTATCTATATCTATTGCAAAGGGGTTGAGTTGTCTTCTCCACAACTTGGGGGTTGGGGGGCGTAACATTGCCCACTACAGAGGAGGTAGATTCCATTACTAAAATAAAGTCTAAGGAGCCTGTTACTCCCCCAGATAGAACCTTTTGCCCTCATTCCACCAGCCACAGTCCCAACCCAGACCGTGCTGAGGTTGGCTACTGAGGTCTCAAGCTTGTTACCTTTGCCCGAGGCTACCCCTCCCCCACAGCATCATCCATCAACGAATCTTCCTGCCATCCTTCATCCTTTTTTCTCTGGCTGGAGGAAGCTGCACCTTCTTACAACAAAAGAGCTCCCTCAAAAAAAACAAAGATCCAACCTCTGCCGAAAAAAACGAAATTCGAATCAGGCTCAGATTTTTATTAGGATTTTACCAAGCCCACGACAAAACAAAGATCTAGCCAACTCTGATCTATTAGCAGCAAGAGCGGGGATGGCGGTCCCACAACCACCTTGGAAGTGGGGCCGGACGACTATGCAGTCCAACTTGACACTGATGAGCACCCCTGTCTAAACTTTTCTACCTATACGGTTGATGATCAGCTCGGCCCTGATGACCCCGATGTGGCCACTGGGCAGGTTCCACATATGGACTTGGTCTCTCAGCCGTCCACCATGGTCATGGAGCCCTCTTTGGCTCTGCACGAGAAGTGGTTTTGGGGCCCCAACCATCAAAGTCCTATATTCCTTCCAAACCTCCACTTACTAAATCATCACCATTATTTTTGACGTTAGCTGAGGAAAGGCAGAATTTTATCCTTAAATCCAAAACAGCAGTGCTGCAGGAAGGCTCCCCTCAGAGAACAAATATCGTCTCTCTCCCAGAGCTGTTAATGGGGAGTGACCAGGATTCTTTGCTCTCCACACAAGAGATGGTCTCGGGGCTTCAAACATCTGGGAAAAATGTCCCTCCCAAACCTCCCCATGTATACATTCTATCGCCACTTACTATACTGGCAGAAAAAAGACAGAAAATCACATACGGAACTAACTCATTAGAACGAGAGGACGTTGTAAGCCATAGAAGGACCTTTGTGTCACCCATGAAGCACGTTGCGGTGTGCGATTGTGACCCTCGTCAAACTCAACATGTTTACTCTCCTCATATGAGGTCGGGCTCCTCCAACAACTTTTTCGACCCCAAGAAATCTACTCACTTAATCTGGAACTCCTCCTCCCAGTGAACGACGGATTGATTTTGAACCGTGGCAACGTCCTCAGATTATTTCACACTTGCTTCCGATTCTTTTAGGCATTTTTCATTTTCCTCTTGTACTACATGAACTGGAACTGTTAAGAGCGCATGTGTCTTGCTCCCCACCACTCCTTCTTTCCATCCGTCAGCTGTGTATACTTGTCCATACACCAGCGCCTTTGGTCTTTCCCAGGATCCAGGTTCTCCTCCTATATCTATGGGTCCACTTTTGGGACATGGCAACTCCTTTTGTGTCACCATCCTGGTTTCTCTTTTTGTGGACCCGCTTATGTATTCGATGGCCTGATCTTTTTTCCGGTAATCATCCATCATTTCCCGAGTCTTTAAATAGTTATCTTCATATGGAAAAGTATTTTTGGACATCCATCTCAAGGTAGCTCTCTTCCCTTGAAATCTTTGTGTGGTGCACAACGATAAGTGAATAAGAAATTGTGCTCTTCATGCTGGGATTTCAGTTGCCACAAATGTTCTGGAGGCACTCATAGCGTAGGGGATGCAAGAGTAGACATGACAGCTCTCTCCAGTAGTTTGTATACTGTCTTTGGTCATGTGTTTATACCACATGTTATTAGATACCCAGCCCGAATCAGTTCAATATGAATCAACCTGACTTAAATCTAAGTCTGCACTGCACCTACTTCTCCTTACTGTTTTGGCAGTGCTTATCGTCTTACCTGATATGTAACAGTTGCTCCCATATGATACAGATTCTGGGGTCACTGAGCACTTCAATGACAGATGGGTTTCTGCAATTAAGTCCTGGATAGGATTGGGCTAAATAGAGCAGAAAGGCATGAAAAAACAAACCAGGGGCCACCCTTCTCTCTGATTCTGATTGTATAATGTATTGAATAAAATAGTCCTGGGTATCTAATAATCACATGTTATTAGATAGCCAGACCAAAAAAGTTAGATATGAATCAACCTGATTTAAAGCTAAGTCTGCACTGTGCCTACTTCTCCTTACTCTTTTGGCAGTGCTTATCATCTTACCTGATATGGTGGCCAGAGCTGCTCAGGTTGGGATTATGTTAGTAGCGGTCACAGCTTGTGCATCTACAAAAAAAAGAATCTTCGTGCAAGGATGAGGGTAAAGAGGTAGAGACAAAAAAAAGCACAAAATATCACAATCACACTTTTAATAATGGCACCCATTACTTACTCCTCTTCGGACTCTTGTGTTGCTCCAAGTGTAATGAAGAAACCCCACCTGAAATTCCTCAGAAATGCGTGATTATGCTGTTATTGTATGTTTGCTCAAGCTCTGTGGTTATAGTATTGTGTGAGTGCGATGAAAAACAGTCACTCCCATGCAATACAGATTCTGGGGGGTCACTGAGCACTTCAATGACAGATGGGTTTCTGCGGTTAAGTCATGGATACGTTTGAGCTAAATGGAGCAGAAAGTCATGAAAATATAGACCAGGAGGCTCCCTTCTCTCTGACTCTGATTGTATAACGTATTGAATAAAATAGTCCTTGGTATCTAAAAACCACATATTATTAGATACACGGGCCGAAAAGTAAGGGGCCTTTGGGAAAACATTGAATTTCAAAAATAACAATCGCTAGTTTCAGAATGGATAGCTGTGTGTAAGAAAAAGACAGTGTGCCTAATCTGGATGTATGAAAAGTCCTTTCCCTAGCTCTCTTGCTCTAGAGCGTGTAAGTCTTTACTGCAAATCTTCTGCTGGTCCCTCTCTTGGTTTAGTATCTGCGTCTTCCCCTTGCCTCAAATCACCCTCGTTTTCTTCACAGCTGGGAGAGGTCTCTGCCCGACAGGGTTTCATATTTCCAATACAATTCCAGGCGCGCTTCTAGCAAATCTTCACTGTTCAATTGGTTGCTTCCTCTACAGTACAGGGGTCAATAAATCAGGGCTTAAAGCAGGTTCTGGTGAAACTCCAGAGCATAACTGAGTCCCCAGGGTAAAGCAACGGCGGTGCTAGGTGATTCGCATGGGCCTCTGGAATATTGTCCTCTTCGTTCTTCGTTGACCTCTCCCGACGTGCTGGCAGTTGGTGAGAAATATAGGACACACTAACCATCAAAGAATCTACATATTCATGCATCTCGATACTGAACACACTTGACACAGAATTGGCATTTGTTAATGCCCTAGTGGGAGGAACCAGGGGCAGCCGTATGCACCGTCAGGTTTCCACCTCATGCGGCGTTGAATGGTGGTCGGACCCAGGATCGTTGCGCAATGCGAACAAGTCTAAGGGCAGACAGTGCAGCTAACTCTTATTTAGAGTGGCCTTTATCTTGGCCATCTTTTCGTTTAATAGGCCATTAAGGCATTCACACATCCCATTCACTTGCGGGTGATGAGCACAGGAAAACATATGCTGTATCCCCAGTAAAGTCGTCGTGTGCTGAAATATTTAATTAGCAAAGTGAGGGCCGTTGTCAGACAGCAGGACCTCGCGCCTTGAAACACTTGTATATCAGCGCGTTATAAATGTCATATCATATATCACACACGCCCCAGTATTGGAAAACCTCTCTAACTAGGAATCTTGCCGCTCCAAGGGCATTGGTGTGTGAACAGGGACCAGCCTCGATCCATCGGGAAAATGGGCACACAACTACTATTATACAGTGGTAGCCCTGACATACTTGGAGCATATGCATATAATCTACGTGAAGATGGTGAAAAGGACCCAGTGGACGAGGTATGGCTCCTCTCATTACTCCCAGGGTATGCACTGCAGTGAACTCTTACAGGTACCACAATTATTTACGAATGCAATAACATGTTTTGCTAAATTGGGACAAAACCATTCAACTCCAATGTGAGCAGCAAGTACATCCTTCCCCATGCAGGTCGGATAGTGTAGTTGTGCGAGTGCAGTCTGCAATAGCACCAATGACATCACCAGCTTGCCTGTGCTTTCCTGTTGCCATAGGGCATTTGATGGAGATATAGAACATCCCCTTTCTACCTTTAATTATTTTTCTTCCTTTGGTGTGCTTCCCTGTAACTCCATTATCTGTGTCACTGGTAATGCGTTGTACCCTTCCTGTAACACCATTGCATGCACATGAACACGCGTTTGAGATGGAGTATCAAAATCTGAAATGTCAACATAATATGCTGTGTACATTGCTTCTGCATCTGCTGCTTTGTTGCCCCCAGAGGCAGGATCCTCCCTCCGTTGTGTGGGCTTGGTACTTCACAACCGCTTTATCTGCTGGAAGTTGAAGCGCCACTGAGTCTGCCCAACAGGGCTGTGTGGTGCACTGGCATGCCATCAGCATGTCGGAAGCCACTCCTCTGCCATCGTGACAACCCAGAAAGCACTGTAGACATCACATAGACAGAGTCCGAATAGACAGTCACTTCCTGGTTCTTGCTCTGCCCTAATACCAATATAAGAGCCACTCATTCTGCTGCTGCCGCTGAAAAACCTGACAGTATTGTGCACTTGCTACGACTTCAGCTGTCCCATCTGCCTTTATGTTCACTATTGACGTCCCAGTGTCTGTCTCCCCCGTTGTCTGGTCTATTGTCGAAGAACCGTGAATGTAAAGCACTTCTCCCCCCTAGAGTGGCTTTTCTCTTATTTTTGGAAGATTGTTATACTGCTCCATGTATGTGGTGCAGTCATGTACATAGTGCCCCTCCTCTATTGGTTCTGCTACAAATGTCGCCGGATTTACAGCCCTGCATTTTAACACCTTAATGGCTGGATTGGATAATATTACCTTGTACCCTGAAGCACTCTGCATGGTCAAAGTACTCTTGGGTTGTTTGAATATTGCAAAAAGAGCATGCTCCGAGAATATGGTGGTACTGCACCCCATTGTAATACTCACTGACTACTCTACTGCGAACGCAGCAGCAGCAGCCAGTGCTTGCTGAGAAGGGTAATGTCCTCTGATTACTGGGCCTAATATCCCACTAGAATATGCCAATGGTTTGTGTCCTAAAGTAGTCTTCTGTGTCAGTACCACAGTCATCACTACTTCCACTGAAGTGTGGGAACAAATAAAATGTGCCCTGATAATCTGGGATCCCTAACACAGGAGCTGTGTATATTGCCTTCTTCAGCTCCTCAAATGCCTTTGTCATTTCTTCTGTCCATTGTAGTGCGCCCTCCCCTCTTTGTGCTTCCTTGAGTGCACTTAACAAGGGTCTCGTGTATGTGCTGCAGTTAATTACCAAAGCTCTGCAGTAGTTGCAGAGACCTAAAAACTGCTGCATCTGTCTCACTGTCGTAAGGTTTCGGCGTCCCACAGATTTCCTCTGCCATTTCTGGTGTCACTCTTTGCCCCTCCGGCGAGATTAGCAACTCCTTCTGATAATACTGTAATGTTGCCTTGTCTACCTTGTACCCTGTCTCTGCTAATACTGTCAACATGTGTGCTGAATCATTTCTGCACTGTATCTCTGACTTGTTGCAGATCAAAATGTTATCAACATTCTGTGTGATGGTGCTCTCCAATTGTACGTTGCCTAGATCCATCTGGAGGACCCTATTGAATATGGAAGGTGACTCAAAGTACCCCTCTGGGAGCCGAGTATGTTTCAACTTCTGGTTTGTATATAGAAAGGAAGTCAGGTACTGTGACTATGTGAAGTGGTATAAAGAAGAAGGCGTTCTTCAAATCTATTACTGTAAAGTGGGTAGCTTCTGTGAGAATGCTACACAAAATTGTCACTGGATTTGGAATTAAAGGGAATTCTCCCTCTACAATCTGATTGAAAGGGTGCAGATCCTGTATAAAATGCCATGACCCCATGTTGTCTTTTTCACAAGGTGCACTGTAGTATTGCACAGTGATTTTGATGGTACCAGAATGCTCTGCTTCACTAATGCTGCAATGGTCTCATCGATGCGCGCATCTGCCTCTCTTGAAAAGGGATACGGTTTTGCTCTTGGTATAATTGCTCCTGGTTTAAGTTTTATCTTTATTGCTCCTATCCCTTCCAGCATCCCCATGTCATAGGGACTTGTGGTCCATAACACACGGGGTACCCTCCCAAAGTCTTCCTCGAGAAATGGTGGTGGTACTTTCTGCAACATAGCCATTCTCTGTGGTACTTCCCTATAGTGTATTCTCAACCCAATATTCACTGCTGATGTCAAAGACTACTCTGTGATCTGATTGATAGTCCTGAAACAGTTCCTCATCACGCACTTTGGTCACCTGTACCCTTCGCCCACTGCAATCACTGTCCTCCAGGATCGTCCTTTGTCATCTGTCCCATGTAATGTTATCCTGCCTTCCCCCACTATCGCCATGTCGAGTTCTATTGGGACCACTTTTCTTCTCATGCTCATCTAACGGAACGTCTGGCCTGAATATGTACTTGTTGGGTAATCGCCATAGCTTTCCCTGAATCCTTGGGAGCCATGCTATGAACGCCTCCACTCCATATTGGAACAGTTCAATATCTACTGGCAACCCCCTCAGCACCATGTGAACACAATATACTAGGATAATCTCAGTTACATTCATGTAATTGCCTATTGTGGGTATAAAGACATCCATGTCCCCGTGAATGGGTTTCCCCCCATGACAGTCATCCCCCCCAACTTCCGATTTGGAGCCGAGCCCATGGAGTCTGTGAGTGTTGCAATTCCAGCAGCCTGCTGTGCTGTTTGTGGTGGCTGCATTTGACCCACATCTGTGGTGCAGTTTTGCCTGTGGGTATGGCTTTACGGGTACCTGTATCTGTGGTGCCTGTGCCATAGGCTGGTATGCTTGCATGTCGCTGTGTCTGTGCCTGTTGCTGTGTTTGGTCATGGGCATAATAGTAAATCTGTTCTGCGTGATATGTGGGTTGGTGTGGCATTCCCCCATTCTGTGGTATCCCACCTCTGCTTCTGCACACTTGAGAGATATGCCCTATCTGTCCACACACCCAGCATTGTGGGGGGGCCCCATTGGTCTCTGATAGCCCTGCTTAGGCCCCTCTTGTCGTTGCTGCATTTGGGGTCCATCCCATCTTCCCCTGGGTGCTCCTCCTCTCCCTCGGATCCCTTGGTGCATGTCTCCTTGCCCTGCAAAGCCTCCCCCTGTGGATGGCGGTCTGTACTGTGCATGCAGCGCACCTGTTCCTTCCACACCGATTAACTCTGCCCCTTCCATTGTATACTTCGATAATTTCTTTTGCACTAGCTTCGCTTCCTCCTGTTTTCTGTCCTCACACTTTCTTTGCATTACCCTGCAATAGTGTACTATAACCAGCTGAATTTCTGACCATGTTTGCCCTCCATCCCCACAAGTTTCTTAAACTGCCTTGCACTTGTTCTGGTAACACCTGACACAATATTTGATAGAATAATCCCACTATTTTATCCCACGGTTCATGTGTCTCCAGCCTCCATTTCTCTTGAATAGCTTGAATATATTGAAGGGGATCCTCGTCATTCCGCATTTTGCATGCCTTGATCGCGCTAATGTCCGAGGTGTCTGGGTACTGTATCTTCAGAGCGCGCCACACGGCCGCTTGACAATTATTGAATGTCGAACCACTGTGTACTGTGTTCTGAAATGTTACTCTGGGGTAACCTGCTCTTTTCCATACATCGTCTGCAACCTACCAGAGAATTGCGGAGAGCAAGCTCTTCATGTCACCCACCACTAATGGCATCCCTGCTGTCAGTCTCTCTAGCTCATATATCCACTTCCTAGTCCCTGCAGTCAACTATGGTAACTTACATCTTAAATTGTCTTTGTCCATCTACGGCCAGTAATCTTTCTAGTAATGGAAACTGTGCAAGTCCCATCCCTATTGTTTTTGGTGGGGGGTAAACACCCTGGTCATCTCTGGTCATCTCTCCTTTCCTCCACCCTGGCAGATCCCTAAGCATATGGGGTAAGCATATGGGGTAATGTCACCTGTGCTGTGCGATATACCTTTCAAACGCTGCAGCCGTCCCCCTTGGTCTTCCCTTAGTCCGTCCATGTCATCTCCCCATACTGTGCCTCTATTTGGACTCATCCCCAGAGATGCGGCAAGAGGGTCTTTCCTCTTCGTTGTCCTCATACCGCAATAAATCGTCATCTGACCCTGTGTCCCCAGCGATACTGTCAATGTCCTCCTGAAAGCTAAAGCTCCTCAATACAATGTCTCCCTGCTGCCCCCCTGATTGACCTGTACCTCATGGAGAAATCGATTTTGTCTATCTATTCGTGGGATAGCATTTCTGATTTTCCCGCTTTTGTTTTGTTTTCCTCACTTGAGTCTCCTTTTCCTCATCGTCACTACGATGTGCCAAACCTATCTTTACTTGTACCACCCTGAAGGCGTGACCCTCCTCTTTTTGTGTCGTCAATCCGTAAGGAGTCGTTTGACTTCTACCTTCCACTTTCCTCTTATTCTTCTTTATTTGCACTTGCCTTTCTCTTTTTCCTGCCTTTCTTTTTGCCATGTCCTCCATCTCGGTCTTCTCGCTTCCCGCTCCTCTCGGTCTGGTGCTTCTGCCTTCTTTCTCTCTCTGCACACCCTTTTGTTTTCTTCCCTTTCCAATCTTTCTACTGCCTCCATTATCATTGCCCATTCTCTCACCTCTTCTTTGTCTTTGTTACTTGCTAATTCCCTGCTCGTTCATCCTGTTTCTCCCACAACCTTCCCGTCCAATTAAAGCAATATTTGTCCATCTACCCATTCATTCAGGAGGATCAGCTCTTGCCCCATAAGGCTTTCCCTGGGTCATTTTCTTTTAACCTCATCTGGATTTCACTGCGTTCCCTGCATTTGATGCCTGCGCTCCCTTGGTTGTCTGCTCAGCTCTGCAAATGTGGGATTGGTCTAACCTGCCATTGCTTTTAATTCTCTTGTGGGGTAGAATCCCTGGGTTCCCTCTGCTGCTCCTTCGCTCTTGGTTTGAGGGGGAGCAGAGGGCGATTCACTCTCTGCCTCTCGCTGGCTCATCATCCATTGTTGCCGTACCAGGTCCCCTTCCTCATCCTGAAACATTTTCCATAACTCTAGTATGGACATTCTTTTGCTTAACATTTTCCCCTTGTGATCCTCATGTACATACGTGTGTAATTGTTGCTGCACATATATGGAGAAGCGCCCTTTTTTGTCCAAGGCTTTGCCAATTTGCCCTCTGTCCCAAAAGTCTATTCCATGCTATATTTCCAGATTTTGTCCTTGTATCGTGGGAGTGACTTACACATGTGCTCTAGTGGTGTATCCCTCATGATTTTACCTGTGTACATTATAGATCAATACTTATTTGAAATGAAATTGGGATTTCGACACCTCCACTTTTAAAATAAAATTATTTTAATTTCTTACACCTCGAAATCAGGTAGCAAATACTCAATCACCTCATCAACCTCAGTGGCACTCAACCAATACCACTGGAGTGCTCTGCACACCGCCCTTCTGCAGCCATCCGAGCCCAAAGGCTCAACTGACAATTCTGCTCATGCGCTGCCCACACTCCACCCGAAAGGCATTACCATGGTTTTGAAACTCTATTATAGCCTTCAGCCTAAGAAAAAAGACCGGAGTCCTACACAACAACCTGATTGGTGATGTCACCTCTACAATAGGGAAGAAATTGCTGACACCTGCCCCTTTGATCTGTCCACTTATACAGTACCCAAACACAATGACAGACTTGACAAGACACAGGCAACATATGTGGCCACCTTCCAGCCTAGCCAACAGGGAAAACTAATAATTCACATGATCTGCCTGTACCTACAGTGTCACCTTGTAGATAAAACGCCTCTGCGAGACTTAACCAAGAGAAATCCTTCCGCAATACAAGCTAGCTTCGTCTGTTAAGCCCTACACACAGGGATACCATCATCTATGATCCGAGCTACAACCCTCAACCCACAGGAAAACCAATATTTACATATCTTCTGTCATCCGTACCCTCATGTTAATCGTCTAAGCTGACTGCCCAAACTGATCGCCCCAAGCCCCAAAAGTTCCTTAACCAAGAACAAAAGTTACACAACAACACTCCTTAGTAGACAAAAACCCAAACACAACCATCGAGCGAAACCTGTTCACTCCCTCCCCTTTTTACCATAGTCTATGCTTGCACTCCATGATCCGCTGACATCGCTCACACACTGACTCTCCCCCAACCTGCCCCTTTGCCTTTCTGGTCTGCTGGGTGTCCCATGGAACGCAGTAAGGAATTTCTCCACGGCGGTTCCTGGGACCTCTTTATGATGTGCACTCTTCGTGTGGCTCTCTACTTCCGTAGGTCACCTCACAGCCCTCGAGGCACGTGCTGGGACGAGAAGGCCTCACCTATCAAACGTAGCAACAATCCTCTGCTACCATTTGTTGTGTACCAGAGGAATTGGGGATTTGCAGTAACAATGTCCCATGTTAGCAGAGAATCTTGGTCCCATCAAAGACTCCCCAATGCAAAAACAGAGGACTCGGCCATGGGGCAAAGTATACCATCTTTTATTATCCTATACAAACAGAGATCATACAGGAAAACGAAGCTCCCGCAATCTCAGCTCCTGAACCTGTGTCACACAGTTTTATTTACAAATTATGTCACAAAAATGAGGTCCACCCCAAAAAACTGACAGGGTATTCCTGTTGGTCAGCTTAGACCAACTGCATATCAGACCTATATGGGTTAGTTGTTCTACTCCGATGGCTTCGCCTTAGACTTCACCCCCCCAATTGGTTACAAACTACACTGTTGCAGGATCGCAGGAAGACAATTGGCCCGTGCAGCATTCTACACCACCTCACAAATCGAGCTTCTGGATTGGCTAGGGCAGGTCCTCCCAGGCCTGGGACCCTTTCTGGTCATAGGTCTCGGTGTACCGGTTCAAGGTGGTGGGAAGGGACATGGAGCGCTCTGTGTTCTCCACGGTTGCTATTGGTCTGATCACCTAGCCTGGGAGAGTGCCTTCAGGTTGTAGTTTTGGTGGGCAACACTTGTATCATTTCACTCCCTCGCTTCCTACCAGAAGTAAATGGGCATGGTCTTGTCCTACTGGGCCACGTATTAGTGGACTGCAAAAGAAAGTCCTTCTGTCTGCAATTATGAGGGATGTATTCTAAATTCTTGAAGGTAGCTTGCTGCTTCGGGAACCAGTAATTTTCCACCCGCCCTTGTCCTTGGCTGTGAACACCAGCTCTGCGCCTTGTGCTGCAGGGATCATCTCTCCCCTTTCATGTACTTGAGGCCTGGCTGTTCCTACCTAATTCACTACAATCACTCTATAGGTTCCCTATGTGTTTTCATGGCTTCTTGTAGTCAGTTGCACTAAAGCATATGCAAGCGTGGTCCACGTTCATTATTCAACTTGCGTTGTCACTTTGGCGAAAGAAAGAACAGGTTCTTAGCATTATGTACATGTATCCGTCCTCTACCTACAGGAGTTGCATGCATGTTTTTCATGTCAGTTTGGTGTATGTTTGCAATTTCATTCATGGATGCATATTTGCTTTTTGGCTATGTCATGATGTCATAAATTACATCGATACCTGGCTCTATTTGTCAGTCGATCTGAACCATTGATGAAACCTCTTTCTCCTCAAAACCATCAACTGGATACAGTTTGAATGGCTGTCTGAGAGAATATCTCTGGTCATATCTTTGATACATTGGTGTAGTCAGTGATGGGCCAAACAGCGAGTTACACCTTTCTTTCCTCATCCTGCGAGTCGACATTCGCATAGGGGTCATCAGGGCCATTCCAAGGACCCTCTCTTCTTTGTAAAAAGTACTACCAGACTCCATGATGTCATCATTAAAGCTGGAATGTTTGAAAAATGTAAGGAGTGTTTTTTAATGAAGTAAATATAAAAAAAGGGCCATCTCAAGAAGATGGGAGTTTGGGGGTGAGGGGGAGAGTAATTTGTGGCCATCATTTGTCAAATTATGATGTAGTGTGTGGGTGACACTACACCAATTAGCAGCCATATTTTCGTTTTCAGGATGTGCACAAAAGGATCTGGGCTACAATACCCTGTAATGTTACCATTGGATAAAATCATTTTGATGAGTGCGCAGTCTCCTTTTTTGTGCAAATCATCCAATTCTAGAGGTCATTCAGCATAATAGCTCACAAAGCTCTCTGGAGGCTAAGCAGATGCAGAGGGGGTGCCTTAACAGCCATCCATCTGTGGGGGGGTGTAGTTGTTTCTTCTAGCATTGCAGATTGACTTCCAGTACATTGATAAAAAAACTCTGGGTGCTATGTGTAGCTTTGTGTGGAGTTTAGTGAGATTCTTTGGCATTCCGAGGTAGAGATTGTTCACAGACAAATCTTGATAATTCTAAGCAGATGACTACAAGGGTTCTGTGCGTGAAGGAGAGACAGGAGAGGATCCCTCTAATTAGTCACAGGAGGTAGAAGCATTTCTTTGCTATTGCTTTGACTAGTCATTCCAGTGAGAGTACGTCATCCATGAGTATTGGAATTTTTTTTATCACTGCAGATGCTTACACTTGGGTTCCCATGCCTGGTGGCCAGTTCAGTTGTGCATCTGTTGCATCATCCTCAGCGGAATGGGGAGATCATTATTTCAGGTTTAGTTTGAGATTGTTCACTGTCATCCAGGTGTCTCAGCATTTGTTGAAGTTATCTTGAAGATGAGTTGGTGTGATCTGCATAGTTGTAGGCAGTCAGTCCATGAGTTCAAAAGAGTTTCATTTGGTGAGACATGTACATGTTGGAGGAGTGGGGAGAGGCTGGAACCTTGTGGTACATTCGCAACAGGCGATGTTTCTATGTTGGAAGTAAATGGCGAAGAGGCAAGTTCTTTCAGTTCGGTTAGCGGGGAAAGATTTTAGCCATTGCAGAGCAGAGTCTTTTACACTGCATTCCTCCAGTCTCTGAATTACTGCTATGTTCAATTATGTTGAAGGCAGCTGATCTGTCCAGTAGTATGAGGGCCAATGGTTTTCTGAATTATTTTTAGGTTGTCCCATATGGATGAAATTGCTGATTCCATTCCTCTCATGGGTCGTAAGCGGACTTGCGGGTGGTTGAGTGTTCCGTTGGTTTCTGCGAGTAGGATTTTGTAGATGTTGTTCTCCAATAGTTTCGCTGATAGGGTAGATGAGATATAGGTCTGTAGTTGGTGGGATCTTCTGCACCCAGTTTCATTTTTTAGGAGGGGCTTGATACACACTGAATTAAAGATGGAGTACTATTCCTGTGTTTAGGGTTCATCAGTAGCCGGAAGTATGATGCTGGGGTTCTGTAGTTAAGGATTTTTTTGAAGATGCCTCAAGAGCATTGGTCACTGGATGATCCAGCTAGGTTGGTGTCTTTTATTAGTATGCTGAGGGTTTCTTCATCTATGGGTTCAAATCATTAACATGTTGCTGTAGTTGGTGGTGTGCTGTTATTGGCAGTTCCAGATTTGTGTTTGATCTATGGCTAGCATTAATGGTCTGTTGAATTGTTTCTGTTCTTAAGTGGTTAGTTATGTTGTTACATAAGTAATTTGATGGTATGACACCTTTGTTGCAAGATTTTTTTTAATTTCTTTGATGATTTAGAACAGTTCTTTTTGTGGGTTTGTTGCAGATTGGATTCTTGTGGCATAGTTTGCTTTTTTTGCTTTAAGGACTGCTGATTTGTACTCTGAGTTGTTGGCATTTCATTTTGTCCGATTGATTGAAGAGGTTTCTCCATAGTTTTTGCAGTGTGTGGTTTGTTTTTCTGAGTTCCCCCAGTTTTTCTGTGAACCATCTTGCTGGCATTTCTTTGCACTGGCCAAGGGTGGCCAGTACTTGGCGGTGCATATTGTTTTTCTTTTGAGTCTGGAGTCATTCTGTTTAGCTGGGAGAGGTTTGGTTTGGTTGATTCCATCAGTTCTGTTAGGGATTCCAGATCAAGACTCTTCCAGTTTCTTTTGTTAGTAGCATTCAGTATGGGGTTTACAGGCAATATGATGTTTGGGAACTTGACGGTAAAGTGTTGATCACTCCATGTAATCAGTACTGTTAGGGCAGTGAGGTTGAGAGCCAGTCTCTGCAGAAAATTGCATCAAAGGTGTGTCCAGCAACATGGGGTGGGTCTGGTCACTATTTGCTTGTAGTGGAGTTATTCCAGTAGGGTGCGGACGGAGTTTGCTGTGGTTTTAACCTCAAACCAGATGTTGAAATCCCCAGCACAATTATGTTATAGGTGGACAGGTTGGCAATGAAGTCAGTGAGCTTTGTTGCAAAGTTCAGGTTGTAGGATTGCAGTCTGTAGATCAGGAGGAACAGTAAGTTGGCTTGGTCATTGTGCTCAATGTCGATTAAGAGATTTGAAGTCTTATGTCTGGGGGGGTGGGGGGGAGTAGTCAGGGATGTCATTTCACCAAAATGTCAGGGCTAGCAGAAGTGATGGCACACGACCCTTAACAACCCATATTACCAAATTACTATGAATGCAAGCAGACGTACACAGCCAAATGATAACAATGCGTTATTATATAGCACTTACGCTTAAGCACTTTATATAGAACACATCATCCAACCTGTGTTGGTACTAATTTATCAACTTCAGAATGATGAAAGGCTGCGTTGGCCTTCTCAAGGATATGAACCTGTAACCTGCAGATCCCACACACAATGCAGCAGTGAGCGCTCAACCGACTGAGCTATCTTACCAGCTATAGTAAAATGAGCAATTACAAGTCTGAATGTTCTCAAAGTCAGAAAGCAAATTACACTCTGTAATGGATACCATTTAACTGAGATTTAACAGATGCCAGTTCATCTGCAGGTCTGGTGCAAAGTTGGCCACATATGAAGCTTGCGTGGATCTACATTTCAGGCTTCAGAGTTTGGCAAAATACATAACATTGTGAGGGTTCATAACTGTGTATTAAAGAATTTAGAGTAGCGCAGGGTGAGAAGCACACTTACACGGCATCCCATAGTCTGGACACTCATTACCTCATACATGCAAACAAACATCCTGAACAGCATGCCATGGAGATAGGAAAGATGGACACGTTACAATGCATTCATTGTGGCACAATAAAATCAAGGGCCACTTTATATGCTTTGATCAACTATTTCTACACTGTACACAAGCTTTTCGGCACAGGGATTTTGACAAGTGACCAAGGACACCAAGATTGAATGCCTTGTGATGATCGAGAGACAACAGCAGAAAAACACATGCTATAACTGCAACTTCCGAAAAGCAAAATGAATAGTCCAAAATGGATGCTCATTCTACTCTAAATGCTTTTTGGAAGTTTAAGAACAGACTAAATCAGTGACTCTTCCTGAAGTGTGCCTGAAATAAACCTTTAATGAGTCTAGCAATTATTGTATAAAATTCCAGAAAGACCAATTATTTTGTATTCCTATTCTTTCTTATTTAGGATCACTGCTGAAAGTGTTACAAATGTGCAACCCCCAGTTTTTTAAATTATTATAATTTTTTTTTTTAAGCGGGCTGAACAAGAAAGCCAGCCTCGCCAGAAGCAAAGAGCCACATGGCAGTGGCCACAGCCCAGGGGCTTAAAATAAAAAATAAAAGTTATTTTTAGGGGTAGCAAGGGAGACTGCAGGTGTCGCAGTTGCAACCCCCAAATGACATCCCTTGGAGTAGTGTGGCACAAATGTTGTCTTTGTGCACACTGCAATTGCAATTCCACCTCCTCTCTAGTTTACTATGTTGGCATGTATTAGTTTGAAGCGGTTTGGCATGACTTCCTTGGAAATCGCTTTGCAAGTGTCCAATAGCCATCTTTCTGTCAAAAAGTGTGCGTCAGTGCCGCCCTCGATTAGGCGGTCATAGATTCCTGTTTTGTATTGACCTGGATCTTGCGTTGAGTAGGCTGCAATATATGTGTGCGTTTCCTGGTTTGTTTTCTATCCTTTCTTGCGTCTCGGGTTGGGGTGGAGTTTGTTGGGTTTTCTTTTCCTGAGTTTCTCTCTTGGATGAGGCCGTTTGCTTTTGCTGTGGTTGGGGCCTCTCTCTTCGTTGTGGAGTTCAATTAATAGGACAGAAGTGTTTCTTTGTTCTGGCTCGTAGTAGTGGGTTGTTTGTATGTGTGGTCTTTTTTTCCAGTCTTTGGTTGTGTAAGGGGCGTGTGGATGGTTAGGGATTCAAGTTTGGCTTGGATTGTTGGTGGTTTCTCTGAAAATGTCTTTCGAGTTGCTGAGTTCTGTGTGTTGTGATGTGTGGTGTCCTGTTGGGATCCAGGTTTGCTATTCCATCGGAGTAGGGTTGCTGGTGGTGAGGTATTGCAATATTTACTGTTTTTGTTCTTGTCTTGGTCCATAGTCTTAATTTAGTAGTGTCCATGTGGTGTTGTGTACTTTGGTTTGGGGTTTCCGTTTCGCAAAGTGTGCAGTTACCTTCCTATTTTTGTTTGCCCGTCTTCTCTTTCATCTTGGCAGGTTTGTCGTCCCACCTATTGTTCTGGTGTTTGAGTTTGCGCTATATTCCCGGTTCACATTGCACACATTGCCCGCCCAGTGGTCTCAAGATGGTACTTTTCTCAGTCGGCGATCTGAAAACTGACTTTGCGTGTAAAGTGAGGCTGCGCGGTGAAGATGCAGCGCTAAGGCAGAAGACATTTTAGGATATGTGCACCACCAAGCACTGGCCACCCTTGGGAATCACTAGAGGGTTTCTGAACACATGTGATCAGTCGGTGGCACAAACTCTAGAATAGCAGTGACTTCACAAGGTGGTGCTAATCAAGCCATGGCAAAGCTATTGCCAACGCCTTGTGCCCCCTGACCAGAGTGGACACAGTGGTGAACAGAACATTTTCAGATAGTCTGCACATGAAAGTGCATGGCTGAAACGGATAGAAAAGTCCCACCTTTGAACAGAGAAAGCCCAGCTGCACCGCAGGGACCCAAGATCATTGGACTTCAGCGCTCCCCTCCCCTTGATTTGACCTGGGAGACCTACAGAGCCCTGGCGGGACAGGGCACAAACTATGCCCGCGGCTGCACAGATAAAGGCCCAGCGATTACCAGTGTAAGCGTTTCCTGGTTGGCACACGCATTCGTATGCGTGCATTTAAAGCCATTGCCAGCGTGATGGGGCGTTAGTATTGCATTTTCAGGGGAGTGAATGGAAGGTTAGGGAGTTTGGGGGGGGGGGTGCAGAAGAAGTCTGCTCATTCTCAAAGCAGGCCTCAGCTCTTTTCCTGTGCACCAGCAGTTGGTTTCCCACCATGGATAAAGACGGTTTTTACCTTCAGTCTTAGAAGCCTGGCAAAGGGCTTCGGCCTAAGCAGCAGTGCCGTATGTGGCCTGAAACTGGATCCGGGGCTCTTAGGGGGCGTGGCCTAGCAGGGCGTTGGTGCCGCAATTGAGGCAACACTTACCTCACTTGAATGTTGCCTGTTCGCCCTGGTGCGAGCCATGGTTCGATTTTGCACAAGGGCCATGTTATGTTTTCATACAGGCCCCCGGGTCAGGTCTTAAAAGGCAGCATTCAGCTAAGTGTTGCCCGTCTTAATTGCTGTGCCTACGCCCCGCCAGGCACCGCTTTCACCAGAGATGTGGGGATCATCACCCTCTCACCTGGGGTGCGATGGTGACGATCCCTGCATCTCTTGTGAAAGGGGTGTCTGGTAGGAGCTCGTGGCAACACAATGAAAAGGTTTTTTTTTTTTTTTTTTTGCTGAAAAGCCTGAGGCTCTGGCTTAGACACGAGCGCTTCGGGCTTTACCCGACCCACCTTAGCAGGCACCCTATCCATTAGAAATGCAGAGATCGTCACCCCTGCATCTCTAATGAAAAGGGGTGTCTGGTGGGGGCAGGGTAGGCGAAACATGGAAATGCAAGGTTTGTTTTCTAAAGCCTGAAGCTCACAAGGAAAAAAAGACTGCCTTCTAGCAGCCTGGTGGGCTGAGGTTAGCAGGGGACTTTATGGAGCCCCGGCAAGGCCCAATCTCAAATAATTGTCAGAGCCTGCTAGGCAGGGCGTTAAGTTGCACTGCAAAATGAGCCGGGGCTCATCAAGAGGCATAGCCTAATGGCAGGGGTCGCCATTAGGCCACGCCCCTCGATGGGCCCCAGCTCAATGGGCTACAAGCACCCCCTCCAGGCAGCCTTTTGTAGAGATCAGCACTCTTGGTGCTGATCTCTGCATTTATTTTTTAAAGGCTTGCCTGGCAGGGGACAGCGCCTCGCCTTTTTAGCCTAAATGATGGTACTGCCCCTCGTCAACTGGGGAGGAGCAGCGTCACCATGGAGAGGCCAAAATCCTGACGCTCCTGTTCATTCGCAGGAGTTACAGGATTTCGAGCACCCTCACGTTTCTCTCCATAAGGGTGGCGCGGGCCCACAGGAATCTCTTGCTTCAAGGGATGCCTCGTAGGTACAGCGCCACCAGTATGGATGAAAGGCATTTTTTCCTGAAGCTGTCGCATACGAGCGAGTTTCAGAAAAAAAAATCCTGGTCATGTACTGGCCGGGGCTGCCAGGCAGATTAGTGAGCCCCGGCAGGGCCCCACCTCAAAACGAGATTTCAGAGCCTGCCGGGGCTCGGCTCTGACTGGCCCACTGAAAGCCCTGCTGCTAGGGCTCTGTCCAGGGCCAGGTAAGGCCCTGGGGCCAAGTCTCACTACACCGCTGTGTCCTGGATAGGGAAGGTGGAGAGACGTGCCTCCAGTTGCCACACAATTATAATAGGCAATCTGAACGCTATACCCAAGCATGGTATGCACTGTGGAAAGTTGGGTTGCTCTCCCTGGAACAAGATCTTGTTGCATTTGCAATTAGCATATTGGGGTGGGCAAGGAGTGCAGAAGCATTGGTTTGTTGACCAAGCCAATGACAAACCGTACTGTGGAAACCTACACAATCCAGCTAGAACTGAATGTGCTTGCACCATGTGTGGCTGTATTCGGTACCTGTATCGCTGACCATCTTGCATTCGACCAGCAACATGTACCACACTGGGTCGCCGTTCAAGAGCAAAGCAACCCCCAGCCCTCACACGTCACCCGCCCATCCGTGTAGGTCTGGACTCTCCTGCACACCACCACATGCTAGGGCCTTTTCACTGCATCCTCTTAATTAGATGCATTGACAGACATGATTTCTCTATGCAATGAACGCTACTTATGACAACATGCCAGGTACATTTCAAATGCTCAATTCATGATGTCAGGATGGGGAGTGGGGGGTTTCTACAAGTTCCAAATCTTCACAGGATGTTGTACTCAAAAGTGCCTTTCAATCTCCACTCATGCTCCTTGGATCCTCAATCAGTATAATCAGTCCTTCAGATTCTGGTACTTGTCTTAGAGATTGAAGGCACGGCCCAGATTGCTCACACCAGAGAAAATATAACCCGCTAGGGAAGAAAGGCCCAAGTTGATCTTTTAAGAATAACAAGTTTTAATCTCACAAAAATGAGAGCAACAGCAAAGACCTCTGCTGCCAAGAACGTTATGCCAAAAAAGGGTACAAGCGGAGGCCTAAGAAGAGACATATCGTCATTGTGACGATCCCATCCAGTAAAAACCCGCACAGCTGGTTGATGTGTGGCTATACAGGATCTGCCTGCTCCCTAACGGATGCCAGGTCATTGGTTCCAGCTCGGTCCATCAATCTTCCATCACGTGGGTGCTGCAGGGATAATCTTCTCACCGGTGAAGATCAATGAACAAATTAACTACACGCCTAACACAATGATACTTCATTATACTGTGCACCTGGCAGGCTTTATAAATGACACAAAGGAGGTTCTGGGGGCACTCTGACCTCCACACACACACATTTGACTCACTCCCTTTCGCGCCATCTGGCTCCAAGGTCTCCACCCTTATTTTGAACTATAATGTATCCCTCCGAGCACCTTGCAGTACAAATCATATGATTGTAGCTCAAAGACGCGCAATGTCCGTTCTCTTTGAACGTTCAAGACTGGTTACTTTCAGGGTTGGTGGTCGAAGGTCACCTCGTGCCATGGAATTCGGGGATCTTTGGGCTCAGTCAGTTATATGGGCTATAACTCATGGTCACCTGGGGGTGGACTGGGTCATACTTTGGCCAGTGTGAGATAACATGCGCACCAGTCTACGATCACGGCCTAGTAGGGCACATTCCGTTCAGGCAAAAAAAAAAAAAAAAAAAAAAAAATTTAAAACATCTTTGCAACACT